>NC_137770.1:74656318-75941818 GCF_963455305.1 Plecotus auritus | reverse complement strand
CAACCAGAAAATCAATTATAGTAACTATTTAGAAATGTAAAGGAAAGGCAGTAAAAAAGTGACAAAAAATCTTTAATTGTAGGGAAAATGTGCATCTTTCTTTCCCCCCAACATGTGAATAAAATGCATTTCCTTCTTTAACAATCACAGTTACAATAGATCTATGCATCTCACAGGAAAAAATTGACAATTTGATTATGACTTGTACTTTTTGCTGGGGCCATGAAAGTGGTTTATGTTTGAAATGTATCAGCTGGAAAGTACTTATTACTCATAAACGCTCTGCTATTTCACTTTCTGCAAAGTGAGCTGTTAACAGATACAATTTGAGAAGAATAGCCAGAGGAGGCCTTTTGATATGCAGAAGAGCTGACCCGCGTGCTGAGCCTTTAATTGGGTTTTTAATTTTCCAGGCCATCTGACAATATCAAACATGATCCCAGTGCTTGAAATGTTGATTGGTAGCTAAGAAGGATGTACTACAACATGGCATTATGGAGAGAAAGAGGGAAGGACGCAGGTAGAGAGGAAGACGTGAAGAGCCAAATCATTCGCCTTGTGATTTTTGCTGGTTTTAGATAAATAGCATTTCATTTTAAATGATGAACATCTGATCATTTAATACTTACGGTGAAGATGTTTGAAAATATTTCTAAATCTTACATCTTAAGCTATTTAGCTAAATAGATCGGCTCTAGTGAGTCAGAATTTGAAAAAAAACAACACATTTTGCAATTTAGCATGTTTTCTTAAGCAAACCTGCCAAAAGTAAGAAAGTGGTTGTTGAAAAAAAAATTAATTAATTTGCTATCATTTTCTTTGAAAAGCATCTGAGCCACAGTGCTTCTTTTCCAACTAGGAAATTTTAATTTTTATAAAAATATATAATGTTAAAAATGGTCATTTTATTTAATGCCCAGTAGATGCTCACTTATAGCTATCAAAATGCTTGAAAAAAGAAAAGCATCAGCTATATTTTGGCTTTGGACAGCTTCCTCAGTAAACATTTTTTTATTGCTCATTTGTAAGAATAAAGCGAAGAATAAAATCTAATTTATTATTTTATTGGAAGCCGGTATCAGAGTGATACAGGACTGTAGATTTAAGAAATCTGTAAATCTCTTTAATAAAGGCCTAGGGAATTATTAGTAAGGACAAATGTAAAATGCCTGACTGTTACATTTCTAAAAGAAAAACACAATAATCTCATTAAAGAAATTACTGACAGCGGCTCACAGATGTTAATGGTTGAAGCAACAAAGGACATACAATAGCAGAAAGTAGATTATCTTTTTCCTCTTTTAGAATTTTACTATTGATCTAACTTATTGAGCATATCAAAATAAGTTGCAATATTCACTCAACAACCATCGCTTTTAGTAGTACTAGGGAATTTGGAATACAATATATTTTATATAATAAATAAATAGAATTTAAGCACAAAGAATTGTTAAAGTCATTAAAGGAAGAGGTTTATATGAAAATGATACTGAATTCTGCAACTATAAGGAGGATTGCCCAGAAGCTAAACAAATAACAGTTACTAGTTACGTCCTCATATACATATATATACACACATGTGTATATATATATATATTTATATATAAAATGTTTTGCATCTTGAAGACTACACAGGAAATTATTTAGATATAGGAGTAAAGTCAGTCTTCAGAATTAGAATTTCAATTTGTTTTCTTTTTTATAGACACTTCCTCTTATTTCTTTTAACAAGGAATGAGTGAATTATTCACTTATATGAAGGTCAAGAACAGTCTAATAAACAAGGAAGAGGGTTTTACTTTAACAGAAAAAGGCCAGTTGTAAAATATCGCCTACATTATCTCCTTAAGAATCATACACACTAACAGAGGAGACAATTGACTTCAGTTTAGGTCTATCTAGTGCTTTTTGAGATATTTTGTTCAATATGCCAAATTATGCTTTGTAACTTGCTGTATTATGTCATACTGAATATTACCCATTTGGACCAAAATTAAGACAGGTGATTAGTACATTTCATTCTCTAATCTTTCATCTGAGCCTCTTAAATGTTTCAGTGTCTGCAAGCTGCACACTTCCCTAAGTTGTAGTAAATATTCAATTATGTCCATTTTGTACTTGAGAAAATGAAGGCTCTTAGAGACTACTGATCAGGATAATGTTTTCAAATGTGTTAACACAGCTAAGGAATCTTAAATCCTGGGCTGAGACTCACTGGGCACGCTGCCCGACAAAGACCTCAGCAGTGGGAATCTGAACCCCCAGCACTGTGGGAATTTAGTCCGGACTAGATGGGCACTCCTGCATTGTCCTCCCTCAGAATTCAAGAGGAAATGGTTTTGATGTTAGGGTGCAACTTCTTTGATGGAAGAAAATATGGGGAAACTTAGGAATTATTTTTTTTTTCTGGTTTAGGAAGACACATCTTACGCCTTAATATAATAACTTAAAATATAATATGCTAAATACCACTATCTCAAATACCTCTCGACTTGTGATGTATGGTATTTGTACCCTACATCACAAGTCGAGAGGTATTTGAGATAGTGGTCAAACCATATAGTGGATTTTGCGTAGGATATTTAATTGCCAAAGTAAAATTTTACTTAAATGTTTATGTGATTTATACACTAAAATCCATCATAAACTTGGAAAAAACAACAAGATTTTAAATTTTATATATTCACCTATATTCTAAAAATTACAGGCTTTAATTATTTATTTTTGGGTTGTGAGTTATTGATACAATAAAAGAGAGAGTATAAAGGAGAAACAGTTTTCTAAAGAACCAAGAGAGGAAAAAACAAAAAGGAGAGATTCTCTCCATTTGAGGCATATGAAGCCATTTGAATAGCTTGTGCATTGTATTTGTGAAAAAAAAAAAAGATATAGTTCTTGAAAACATTTATATATATATATATATAAAATTACTAATTTTAAAATACCTTTCATGTACCAGAATGAATATACATGATATATTGAATTGAATTAAGAGTTTGTAAAGTTATTTGGGCAGGGGGTGGGGGATTTGGGCCAGAAAAACCTTAATAGGTCTAACAAGAATCAATCTACAGGTAGCAGAAACTACCGCACAGACATAATTAAAACAACCTTAAACTGAGTATAACCATCCTCACTCCTGGCAACCTACAAATGAGAATATGGCATGGCTTGCGTTTTCCCCAGAATCCTCTGCTGGATTAGGAAGGGGGAGATGATATAGGAGGACATGGATAAAAGTTTGTGTGTTCTCACTGGCCAGAAGAAAAGATGTAACATTTATGGAGCACCAACTACATGCTCTTATGTATGTTTTCTCACTGGACTTAAAAAAACATTTTAGAACAGTTTTAGATTCACAGAAAAACAGAAATAGTGTAGTGAGTTTCCATATGCCCTCAACCCAGTTTCTCCAATTATTAACATCTACATTGGTAGGGTACATTTGTTTAAATTATTGAACCAATTTTGATACAGTGTTATTAACTAAAGTCCCTACTTTATTCAGATTTCCTTTGTTTTTATCCAATACTCCCCCTCCTTTTTTTTTTTTTCTTCAGGTTCCCATCTAGGAGACTACATTACATTGACATCCTTTTCCCCTAGGCTTCTCCTGGCTGTGACAGTTTCTTAGTCGTTCCTTGTTTTTGATGACCTTGACAGTATTGAAAAATATACAGGTCTGGTATTTTGCAGTATGGCCCTCTTTTGGATTTTTTTTCTCATCTTTTTCTAATGATTAGACCCAGTGCATTATTGATTTTAATCACAGTCCTATTGGGTTGATATTTTACAAGTGAGGGCACTGAACTGAACAGAGTTGAAGTAAATTAACCACAGCTCTGCAGTAGTAAGAGATCCACCAGTGTGAGGCCCATGTGTGTTCAGCTACACTGCATTATTTTTACAACTATTATACATATTCTTATTTTTTAATATGCTCTATATTTGTTTACTTCTATAGGGGTTTAATTGCCCATTTTGCCAAAGGAGAAATTAACAAACAGGTAAATAAAAGCACATGGACATACAAAAATCAGTTTGGATGTTTAAATAAAGAAAATAGCTGAGCTCATGATTCTTTGGATGTTAAAATAGTTGTTATCCTTCAATAGACTCCAATATACCGTTTTTTTTTTTTAGGATCAAGTTAAAATTGCTAAAACTGCCCTAACTGGTTTGGCTCAGTGGATAGAGCATCAGCCCTCATACTGAAAGGTCCCCAGTTCGATTCCAGTTAAGGGCAAGTACCAAGGTTGCTAGCTTGATGCCGGGCAAAGTCAGGGCCCGTGAGGGAGGCAAACAATCAATGTGTCTCTCTCACATTGATGTTTCTCTCTCTCTGTCTCTCCCACTCTCTTCCACTCTCTCTGAAAATCATGAGGAAAAATCTTCGGGTTCCTCAGGTGAGTATTAATGACAAATAAAATTGCTAAAATTATTTAACCATTTCCCCCTCTTCTGCAACCAATTCAAGGGTAGACCTTTAACCCTGGCTGTTGTGGCTCACTGGTAGAGCATCAACCTGTGCACCGAACGGTCTCAGGTTCAATTTCTGGTCAAGGGCACATACATGCCTGGGTTGCAGGTTCATTCCATGCCACAGTCGGGGCCCATGCAGGAAGCAACCGATATGTCTCTCTCACCTCAGTCTCTCTCTCTCTCTCTCTCTCTCTCTCTCTCTCCCTCTTTTCTCTTCCTCCTCCTCCTCCTTCCCACTCTTCTCCTCCCTTCTCGCTCTCCTCCTCCTCCTCCCTTCCACTCTCTCTCTAAAAAAAATTTAATGTAAAAATATGTTTGGGTGAGGATTAACAAAAAGGGTAGACCTTTATAGATAAAACTAGAGGCCTGGTGCATGAATTCATGCACCAGTGGGGGTCCCTCGGCTTGGCCTGCAGGATCAGGCTGAAACCACCTCTCTGACACCCCTCAAGGGGTCCCAGATTGCGAGAGGGTGCAGGCCAAGCCAAGGGACCCCACTGGTGCACATTCAGGGTCAGGGGGGTGGGGGGACAAGGGAGGTTGGCCAGCTGGGGAGGGACCATGGGAGGGCTCCAGGGTGTTTCCAGCCCATCTCGCTCAGTCCTGATCTGCCGGACCCCAGCAGCAAGCTAACCTACCGGTCAGAGCATCTGCCCTCTGGTGGTCAGTGCATGTCATAGCGAGCAGTTGAGTGACCTTAGCATATCATTAGCATATTACGCTTTGGTTGAACGGAAGACTGGACACTTAGCATATTAGGCTTTTATTATATAGGATGCTATTTCAGAAACCAATGCTGTTGCCCAGTTGATTAGTGTTCTTAGGTAGTTAAATGGACAACTTCTAGGAGTTATAACCAACCAACCTAGGTGTTTAGTGATGGAAGGTTTGCTGTATTTTGGGCACTACTTTTGCTACCTTTCCCCTGCCACATCCTCAAATATCCATTGACATAGCAATTGACCAGTGAATCATGGAGATAAAAGATGAATCAGATTTGTCCTTCAAGAAACCTCTTTTAGGTTAATGGTTCTGTGTAGATACAATGTTGGAGCATGACATGCACAAGGAAGGACTATTGGTAGTTATGTATGGTAACAGAGCTGTTTGAAGGACTTAGCTTGGGAACTTACAGAATTCACAGATAACTAGGTTCCATTTTAGGCTAATTCAATTAGCATCTCTGAGAGTATGGTCCTGACATCAGTATTTCTGGATTGAAAACTACTAACTTATTTCCATCATACTTTGCCAAAGAAGTGCTCTTGAGTGAAGACTCTTCAAAGTATCAGTGATGCAAACAGCCAGTTGAATTGCTGGTACCTTCTTGCTATAAAATATGAGGAAAATTACATGACTTTGAGATTGGTTTTTCATTTAAAAATGGTTAAGACTACATTATAACTTAAGTTAAATAAATATGTATTTGTAGGAAAATGGTACTGTGTGCTAATTGTTTAATAATACCTTTTGGACTATCAGGAACATGATTTAGTTTTTAAGTAGGATAAACTTTGGTACCTTTTTAATTAACCAAACTCCCTAAGAAGCAAAACATTTTATACCCATAGATGCACACTAATTGATCACTTTTCCCAGTACTATTACTGTACAACCAGCTACTCCGAAACTTCGTGGATTAGAACAATATTTATTTGGATCACAAATCTGAAATTTGGGCAGGGATTGGTGGCAACATCTTTTCTCTGCTCTATTCATTATCAGCTGGATGCTGGGAGTTGGAGACTGGAATCATCTAAGGCTCATTCATTCATATGTCTGGTCATTGATGCAGGGGCTTAAACAGCTGAGAGGCTAGAACAGCCTCAGGCTCCTGGGGTATCTTCTGTCTCTATTTGGTCTTTCTACATGGTCTTCAACATGGAAGCCCAGGGTGCAAGGTAGGCGTGTGTGCTAACAGAGCCAGGGTAGCTATATCACCTTCACCTTTTCATACCCAGTCTCAGAAGTCATTTCCATGGTATTTCCACCCCATTTCATTTTTAGAAGTGAGTCACGAAGGCCAACCGCCACTCAAGAGGAAAGGACTTGTATGCATGCATATAAGCCTAACCAGTGGTCACGGACAAGAGGGGGGTGGGGGGCATGCGTGGGGAGGGGTTTGGGATGGGAATGGGGGGATGAGGACAAATATGTGATACCTTAATCAATAAAGAAATTTAAAAAATAAATAAATAAATAAAGAGGAAAGGAATTAGATGTCACCCTTTTATGGGAGGAGTAAAAATATTCACAGACCACCATGATCACCAAACAGCAGAACTTTCTACATGATAATATTTAGTTTTGGACACAGAGTTTCTTTTGACCCTTTAGTTTTAAATAATCAAACTTTCATATGAGATGCAGAAGTCAGTCAATATATAACTAATATTAAGGCTATTCAAAAGAAATAATAGCTGCTTTCTTATGAAGGTAATTTCTGAAAGAGTTAAAAACCAGTGAAGTATAGTTAATCATATTTACACAGTACCTATCTATATGCAGTGTCATGTGACTACTTCATATACTTTATCTCATTTAATGCTTTCAACAAGTCTAAAAGGTAGGTACTTGTGTTATTCCCATACAGAAACTCATATAGGTGAAGGAATTTTCCCAAGTTTAAAAAGTGAGCAAAGGGAATACCGGGATTTTCACCTGTTAGTTTTTATTCCAGAGGTCAAGGTCTTAATAGTCATACTAACCTATAAAGATCACAGTTGCCTAGATATTCTGGATAATAAAATAGTTCACATTATTTATAAAAATTATTACTTACAAAGGGTATGGAATTTGTTTTTTTTTAATATTGAAATTATCCTAATTCTTGATTTAGCACTCAAATTTTGTATTTTGCTCATATTTTGTATTGTGACCCAGTGCTGTTCATTTGCAAATTTTGGAGCTTGGCATAAACTGAAATCAAGTAAATATATTCTTTTGTCTACTCTGCATGATGCTTGGTCAAAAATATCAGAATCACTTCACATCTTGTTTTTTTGCATATCCTTATTCATCAGATGAAACCAGATGTGATGTAAGCAATGAAGAGGGAAAAATTTTCCTGGAAAAGCACTCCCCCGCATCCCACTCCCCACCCCCAACATATTATTAATCATGTTAGGAAAAAAAAATTCTCCTTCCATTCAGGACTGTTGCAGCCTCCATCCAGGGAGGGAACTGGGGGTTTCCAGGGCTCCCGCTGTGAGGAGAGGCAGCAGTGGTGCTGTGTGCTCAGCTGCCTAATTAAGCCATGGGACAGCCTGGGCAAGGAAGAAATAAGGTGTCAGGTGAGTGGAGATCAGGTAATAAGTCTGGAGCAAGGAATAAGGGGGGCAGAGGAGAGTTGAATAGAGGAGGCAACAAGGTCAGAGTCAGGGAGAAACAGAGTCCTAGAAATGAAAATCATTTGAATAGTCAAACTCGTAAGAATCTAGGTCTTATTTCTATCTCTCTGCATACAGCTAGATGCCTTTCTGGTTGTGGTTATTGTTTTAACTCAGAAATATATGATGGCCCACATTATATTCTTACCTTGGCAATTCAGAGACTGGGAAACCAGTGAGTTAGATATCTTCTTTACTTAGGATGCTGTTCTTTCATCCTGGAATCAAATAACCAATAATTATTAATGACTAGAGGCCCGGTGCATGAAAATTCATGCACTGGAGGGGGTGGTCCCTCAGCCCGGCCTGCCCCCTCTCACAGTCTGGGAGCCCTCAGGGGCAGGAGGCAACCCAGCGATCAGGGGAAGGCGACGCCCCGTCACACCTCTGCTGCTGCCACTGCTGGCAGTGCAAGCCTTGGCCAGCCCTGGTTACCTGAGCCTTGGGTGGCCCTGGGCAACTGGGAAGTCATCATCTGAGACTTGCCTGCACCTCGGGCCGGCCCTGGGAGGCTGGGCAGCCGCCATCAGAGGCTTGTCTGCACCTCGGGCTGGCCCTGGGTGGCTGGGGGTCTGAGGGGACTGGGGGACTCTGGAGGCAGGCGTGTGGAGTGGCCAGGCCCGCCTGGGGGTGGGCCTGGCCTTGCTGCGTGCCTGCCACCCCAGCGGGGCTGAGAGGACTGGGCGTCGCCATCTTGTGGCTGTGGGCAGTGCCTTCTTTGAGGGCGGGGAAGTCAATTAGCATATTCCCTCCTTATTGGCTGTGGGCACTGCCATCTTTGCAATGGCGTGAGGGTCAATTAGCATATTCCCTCTTTATTAGACAGGATGACTTCCAATGTATTCATTCAATAAACTATCTGGGTTTATTGAACTTAAACTAGATGAGGTACTAGGGACATGAAGACGATTATAATTTAGCTTTGGCTTCTAGGTGAGACAGACAAATATATTGATATTGGTACAATGTGCTTAACACTCTAGTAGGAGCACACAGCAACAGATGGGGTAGCTGCACACTGAGCCTGCTGGGGAAGGCTCTTCAGAAGTAAACGGGGTTGTGGACAGAGCAAGTGTCCTCTGGAAGGAAAGGATTCCATGAGAGAGGGCTCAGTCTGTGGCATGGCACAGAGAACAGAATACATTGGGGTATGAGTGTAGTTTGGGTTTCTGCAGCTAAGGTGTGTGGCATAGAAAATACAGTAGGTTGGTAAGAATGTCCAGGCTGAGAAGATCCCTGTGTCCCATATTATTAGTTGAGCATCACATTCACCAGCTCTCATCTTACCTAATAATAGACAAACATGTAAATTGACTGTACCTCTGCTATGCCCATAGCCAATCAGAGTGAGTATGCAAATTAACCCAACAAAGATGGCGGTTTATTTGCATACATAGGCGCCCAGTGCCTGGGTCCCAGGAACATCCTGGCACCCAGGTTACTCTGAGGTAGGCCCCGCGTGGGCCCTGAGCAGCCTAGGAAGGGCATGAGTCAGGGGGCTCCTGGGCAGGGCCAAGCCTGTGATCAGAACCGAGGGGGCAGGGGTGGAGCAGTGATCAGAGGGAGCTGTGGGGCCCCTGCCCAGGCCCCGAGGCTTTAGGCCTGGGCAGGATCAGAGCCGGTGATCAGAGGGAGCTGGGGGTCCCCTGCACAGGCCTAAAGCTTTGGCCAGAGGCTTTAGACCTGGGCAGGGCCCAGCCAGCGATTGGTGTGAACTACAGAGGAAACACCTTTTCTGACTGCTCATTGGCTAAGCTTCCTGTATGCCACTGGTAATATTCTTAGTAACTTGGGTAATAAGAATCCATAAAGGTGATCTAGGGTTTTTCCACCACACTTCTGGAGAAAAAAACGAA
The DNA here is from genome assembly GCF_963455305.1 of Plecotus auritus. NCBI lineage: Eukaryota > Metazoa > Chordata > Mammalia > Chiroptera > Vespertilionidae > Plecotus > Plecotus auritus. The sequence goes on along the minus strand of NC_137770.1, from coordinate 75,932,091 downwards.
GGTCTGCTGCTGGAGGGGCTAAGAAATGTCATATCCTGCCCTAGCCGGTTTGGCTCAGTGGATAATGCCTCGGCCTGCCAACCGCAGGGTCTGGGTTCAATTCTGATCAAGGGCATGTACCTAGGTTGCAGGCTTCTCCCTGGCCGGGACCCAGGTCAGGGCTCATGCAGGAGGTAACCAATCAAAGTGTTCCTCTCACTTTGATGTTTCTCTCTGTCTTTCCCTTTCTCTTCCACATTCTCTAAAAGTCAATGGAAACATATCCTCAGGTGAGAATAAAAAAAAAAAAAAGAAAGAAATGTCATATCCTGTGAAAGACACATTTTGAAAATGCCTAAAGAAAGTTGTCATTTTTTCGTGGTGAAGGGACTGGAGTCCGTGTTGATGAAAACACCTTGGTGGCTGTGGTGGCTGGCAGTGGCTGCAGCAGCGGGGTGATGGGGCTGGTGCCTTCCCCTGATCAGCCCAGTTGCCTCCCACAAAGGGAGGCCAGACTGCGGCTTAGGCCCACTCCCCATGGGGAGTGTGCCTAAGCTGTCAGTAGGATATCCCTTTAGGGCTCCCAGTATGTGAGAGGGGGCAGGTTGGGTTGAGGGACCCCCTACCCCCAGTGCACGAATTTCATGCATCGGGCCCCTAATTGCATATAATAATCCAGGAGCAATACTGCGTAAATCTAAAACTTAGTTTTTCAAGGTCTCCAGTTTTCTCATCTGCAAAATGGGGATAATCATTTTGATTTTCATTCCTACTGTCAACACCTAATTCATCATTTTATTGTTGCTTGTCTATGTTTTTGCAATAATCTTCAGCCTTGCTTCCCTGACTTCAATCTCTCCTTCTTATGCCATTACTAGATTAAAGACCAAAATATGACAAGGAATCATAAAAACTACATTATCATCCGTCTTCAAAGCTCCCCATTTCCCCAAGGATGAAGTCCAAACCTGTAAACTTGTGAAAAGGCAGCTAGGACTTCCCACCAACTGATTCTAACCTGATTTTATTTTCTAGCCCAATACATTCCATATTCTTGCTTTCTTGGACTGTGTGACCTACGGCATCCTTTGTTTGATAGGGTCCCTCCACCTGGGTTATTCTCCTTTCTGCCAACAGTTCCTTATTTAGTTTTCAAGACCCAGCAAAAGGACTGTTGGTGTCCTCAGAAATAATATCTGCAGCTTCTGGGTTCCTAAGCAGCCACCATACGATGGAGAGTCCTTGTCCAGAACCCTCATTCTGCTATTGCAAGTTAGGAGATTTTAGCAAGACATGACTTTTCTAAGCCATAATTTTCTCATCCATAAAACAGGTAAGATATGAGTAATAACACCTACTTACTTCACATAGTAGTTGCATGATTTAAATGAAAGAAAATTAAAAAAAAAACCTCTATATAAAATTTTCAAGTTCGTATTAATGTGATGTTTTCAAAGGAGAATGAGAAGTAAAAACAACTGCAAGCAGGATTTACGTCCCCAGAAGGCCACATACCTTGTGTGATTGTGGGCACATCCCCGAATCCAACTACAATGGGTATGTCTATAGAATTGGAGGAATGTTAATCATCTGTACATAAGGGAGTTCTGAGATGGCTCAATGAGATCATACATGTGAAAGCAATGTGAAAAGTATAATATTTTATGACTGTACAAATACTAGTTGTCATTATTTGTTTCTTAAATGACCATGACCATTCTCTCTCCTAAACAGAATTATGTGCACTTCTTGTAATTGTAAGGAATTTGAGGGTAAACAGAGATTTTAATCACATTTACTCTCTCACAGGGCAAATAAGTAAAGCTCCTAAGATCGGTGTCTATCTTATCAACGCAATGATGCTCATGTTTGGTGTGAGAGCAGCCAGTGTGCTCCGCCGGGCTGTGCTCTGCAATCACAGCTTGTCTCCTCAGCCTGGGCATCGCTCCTCCATGGTGGTGAGGGTGAAAGCCCAGCTTATCTCTTGCATACATTTTCATCTCAAACATCTGAAGTATTCGGGGAAAATTCCTTTGCCCTTACTCATCCTTATCAGAACAGTTCCTCCTCTGATTTTTATTATTACAGTTTCCCACGTTGCTATAGTTGCAGCTCTCATCTTCACGCAGTGTTCCTCCTCCAGTATATAACCCTGCAATGTACCAGCATTTCCTTTTACATTATAACTTACTGGAAAAATTCAATTTTCACATCTGTCTGGTGGGTTTTGACTGATACTCTGTTTCCCTATGCCGACATTACTGGGAATTCCGTGCATGTAAAACTGAAGAGTGCAGAATAAAAACCAAATGTTAAACTTGAGCTCTAATGCAAGGAGCTTCTTTTTCTATTGCACAATTGCTTTGGAAGCTATTCTTATCACTCAATACCTTTTTATTTTTGCATGGACTACATGAACAAATGATTGTGTGGATGTACTTCTGGGTCATTTTTAATTGACTAATGTTATATAGTAAGTGGACAGTTGGTTTTTGTTAGATATCCCCCCCCTCCCCATTCAATGTTGCTTATTTCTAGACAAAATGTATGAATTAATGACAAACCTGGCATTGGAGTCTAATCTGAACACCCTTTTTCAATTTGAAAAATAAGAATTATTTAAGTGCCAAGAAAAAATTGGGCTGTAGTTTTTGCACAAAACTGGTATCATTACAACTAAAGCCTTGCAAAAGTCTGCTGGTGATTTATGTTGTGAAAGTCAGAATAGATATTAGGAGCAATAATTTTGCTCTTCATGTCCTCACAAAGAATGAGGTGCCAGGAATAGGCTTTTGCAAGTTGATAAACTTCTGTTGTCTTTTTTTTTTTTAAACAAGAAAAATCAATTGCATTTGAACACTATACTGATTATTATTGTACTAGAGGCCTGGTGCATGAAATTTGTGCAGGGGTAGGGTCCCTAGGCCTGGCCGGTGATCAGGGCTGATTTGTGGGGCGATTGATAGGGTATCAGGGGCCCTCGCTGGCACCAGCCTTGGCTGGCTTGGGGCCTGTGGGTTGGGGGCAGTTCCTGCATTGAACGTCTGTCCCCTGGTGGTCAGTGTATGTCATAGCAACCAGTCGTTCCTGCAGGATTGGGCCAAAACCAGCTGTCCGACATCCCCTGAGGAGTCTCTGATTGTGAGAGGGCTCAGGCAAGGCTGAGGGACCCCATGGGTGCACAATCGGGGCCTGAAAGGGACACAGGAGGTTGGCCATCCAGGGAGGGACCGTGGGAGGTCTCCAGAGTGTGTCCGGCCTGTCTCACTTAGTCCCAATCGGCCAGACCCCAAAAGCAAGCTAACCTACTGGTCGGAACATCTGCCCCCTGGTGGTCAGTGCATGTCATAGCGAGCAGTTGAGTGACCTTAGCATATCATTAGCATATTATGCCTTGATTGGTTGAACAGCCGACTGGTTGACCAGACACTTAGCATATTAGGCTTTTATTATATAGGATATCATTATAGTTACCTATGCAATACTCAGTTAAGGCTTCCTTCTGACAAAGTCTGCTAAGTATGATATCCTGAATTCTGAATCTTTGAGTGTAGTTTCAAATGTGGGCAAAATCAGGACAGAAGGAATATAGGGAGAAATGAACATTTACTGAACACCTATTATGTGCCCGGCACTGAGCAAAGAGATTCATTATTATTTCAGTTTTTTTCTGAACAGCCTGGGAGGTTTATGGTATTATTTCCACTTTAAAAGTGAGTACATCGAGACTTAGCCTTTAGATCTGTCAGACTGCAAAGCCCACGTTCTTTCCACTTCACAAAACGGATAAAGCTGATGAATTTTTTCCTATACAAGTTTGAATCAAAGAGGTCGTTAGCTATAAAAAGTTTGTACAGGTTTGACTTTATGGCTGGTCTTATCCATACATATTGACAATCTTAAACTCTATGATAATCTTAAACTCTGTGAAATCCAATTAAATAACATCACAATATATGGAAATGGTATATTAGGTGAAGAATAATAACCTAGTTTCCTGAAGTTTTTTAAAAAATCATTGGATTAATAATGTAATTATTCCCAAGAAATATCGGATTCCATTTATCATCAACTGCATGCAGACCATGACATGAGTACTGAAAGAATGCCTGCAGGAGAGAGAGCATGTGGAGGATGATATTACAAATAAGATCTGGACATGGGAGTTAAGGGGGTGAAGGGTGAAAAAAGGACAAACCACAAAGAAAGCAGGAGAGAGAGGAGGACTCATTGTTCCTTCCACCAGCGATTCTGCAGATGAAGGTATTAAGCCCAGAGGTTTGCAGCCGAATCACTTCTCACAGCAGGTTGGCTTCAGAGTTGGGTTTGGAAGTCAGACTCCTATCCTTGAGGAAGAGACAACTGACATTTATTTGCTGGTTTGAAATAACCTGCGATGTAACATTAGCAGAGAGTCCTACGTGTACAGTTGTCTGTGGGTTTAAGGCCAGAATAGGATGTTTGGGTTTGAAGTCATTATGAAGATCATGGGATAAGATTAAAGCACACTAACCTTGCATGGAGTGTCAGATTACTGTGGGCATTGAAAATGGTCCTACTCCTCCTCCTATTATTTCTTATGGTAAGACATAGTTATTTGGAATTTATGAAATATTTCCTTATCTATGATGTTATTTGATCTTCCCAATAACCCTGCTTATCCTATATAATAAAGAGGTAATATGCAAATTGAGCCTAACACCCTCACACAAGATGGCCACCCCCATGTGGTCAAAGATGGACACCCCCATGTGGCCAAAGATGGCTGCCACAAGATGGCCGGCAGGGGAGGGCAGTTGGGGGCAACCAGGCCTGCAGGGGAGGGCAGTTGGGGGTGACCAGGCCTGCAGGGGAGGGCAGTTGGGGGTTACTGGGCTAGCAGGGGAGGGCAGTTGGGGGCAATCAGGCCAGCAGGGGAGTAGTTAGGCATTGAGCAGACTGGCAGGGGAGTGGTAAGGGGGTGATCAGGCAGGCAGGCAGGCCAGTGGTTGGGAGCCAGCAGTCCTGGATTGTGAGAGGGATGTCCGACTGCCTGTTTAGGCCTGTTCCTTCAGGGATCAGGCCTAAACCAGCAGTCAGACATCCTCTGAGGGGTCTCAGATTGGAGAGGGTGCAGACTGGGCTGAGGGACAACCCCTCCCCCACCCCCCACGCAATGCACAAATTTCATGCACCGGGCCTCTAGTATTATATAAGAAGAAAACATCCATGAAATGATATTTTATACAATTAAAATTTCCAATTGAGGCCCTGGCTGGGTAGCTCAGTTGGTTAGAGCATTATTCTGATATACCAAGGGCACATACAAGAATCAACCAATGAACATCTACACAATGGAATACCTAGTACTATGCCACTATAAAATAGAAGGAACTTTTACCATTTGCAACAGCATGGATGGAACTGGAGAGCATTATGCTAAGTGAAATAATCCAGTCAGAGAAAGATAAATATCACATGATCTCACTCATATGTAGGATATAATGATCAACATAATTTGATGAACAAGAATAGATCCAGAGACAAATGGTAGGGGAGGCGGGTGGGGTTAGAGAGCAACCGAAGGACTTGTGTGCATGCATACTAGCATAACCAATGGACACAGACACTGGGGCAGTGGGGGCTTGCCTGGGGTGGGAATGGCTTGGCGGGGGGTGGTGAATTGGGGAAAAAGGAGACATATGTAAAACTTTAGACAATAAAAAAAGAATAAATTCACAGAGAATTAAAAAAAAAAAAAAGAATCAACCAATGAATGCATAAATAAGTAGAGCAACAAATCTCTCCCCCCTCTCTCTTTTCCTTTCTCTCTCTCTCTCTCTCTCTCTCTCTGTCTCTCAAATCAATAAAAATTCAAATTGAGGTCTTTGCCTCTCAATTTTTGATATATTTTTTAGCACTTTAGAATTATGTCACATAACTGTAATTGAAAAAAATAAAGTTGTTGTTTTCTTATTTATATCTATATCATGAAGATGTTAATATCTTTTTTTTATCTGTCTCCTGGGCCATTGAAGGAATCAAATAAAACAATATGATGAAATGATCAAGAAATTGTAAAGCTCTATTTCCTTACTATTGTTCAGATCCTCTTATTTCACAGATGCTCCCTGGGAAAGGGAGATATGATGCCCACCTTTTCTGTCTTAGAGGGGCATAATATAGTGATTAGGACCGAGACCTGGGAGTCAGACTGCATCAGAAAATGTCTAGCTCTGTCAGTGACTTGCTGTGTGGCCTTGGGAAAGTTGCTTAACCTCTCTGTGTTTTAGCATCCTCATCTGCAAATTAGAAATGATAGAATTGATGCAAGTATTAAATATGTTAATATACATAAAAGGCTTTAGGCAGTGTCTGACACATACTGAGTTCTGCTTAAGTGTTAGGTCTTCCTGTTAGCTATAATTGTCACTATTATGGTCTGACATATTGTAGATGATCAATAGATTTTTGGGGGAAAACATAAATAAAGTAATTAGCATAGAGCAGGTGGAACAGTATTATAGTCCAATATTGTAGGAAGAAACAGTCATCCAGAAAAGTTACAAATAAGTTGAGAAACCTGTAAGCCAGATAGATAACACTAAAATTTTCCTGTATGTCATGGACAAAGTGCTCTTACATGTAACTTCCATGTAATTATTACAACAAACCAGTGATGTACGTTATACTTCACTCTAATGTAGGGAGAAGAAAACTTGATACGCAAGGGGGTTCATCGGCCCAAGGTCTCTTGGCAATGTGTGGCTATAGGAATCCAGATGTTCTGAATAAGGAACATGTTTTGCTACTCTAGACTGCACTCAAAGCAGAGACGTTGCCTGTTAGAGTTCTGTGATGCATCTCTGGAATCATTTGTCTTTCTGTTCAGCTTGCAGTCTTCCCTTATCCTCCTAATCAAGAGGAGGAGTGGGGGAAGAGGGAGGGAAGAGAAAGGGCCGTTCTGTGAGCTTAATCAGGATCAGATACCTTGTATGGCATCTTGTTCACCCTCTCCCCTCAGCTTCATGAGGTATAATCCTATATAATAAAAGCCTAATATGCAAATTGTCCCCTTGGGCGGTCAGGAGACTGGGAGTTCGACCGCTTGCTATGATGTGCACTGACCACCAGGGGGCGGCAAGGAACATGGCAGGTGTCGGCAATGCAGCGCTGGCAGTGGGCAGCAGCAGTAGAGGTGCTTGCCGGCCCTGATGGGCCCCAATGAGAGTGGGATAAAGGTAGGATGGTGGAGCAGGTGAGCAGGCAGCCAAGGTGGGTGCAAGCGGGGGCTGATCGCCCTGTGGATGGCCCTGAAGAAGGCGACCAGCAGTGGTGGTGGGGGGTGAGGCCACCACCTGGCTCCCAGGTGCTGAGGGAGCCCAGCAGGGGGCCTGGCCCAGATCGACGCTCCCACAGGCAGGATGGTGGAGCAGGTGAAGGGGCAGCACCAGGCCAAGGCGGGGTGCCAGGAGGGGCTGTGGTGCTGTGAAGCTGGGGGTGCAAACTGGAGCTGTGAGTCTAGGGGTGTGAGCTGGGGCCTGATCTCCACGGGCCACCCTGAGGAACCCCACCCATGCACGAATTCATGCACCAGGCCTCTAGTTGACAAATAAAATTGTATATATTTAAAGTGTATGACATAATGGTTTAATATATATATACTAGTGGCCTGGTGCATGAAATTCATGCATGGGCGGGGTATGTGTTCCTCAGCCCGGCCAGCACTCTCTCCAATCAGGGACCTCTCGAAGGATGTCCTACTGCTGGTTTACAGGGATTGGGCCTAAACTAGCAGTTAGACACCCTCTCACAATCCAGGACTGCTGGCTCCAGCCACTCACCTGCCTGCCTTCCTGCCTGCCTGATTGCCCCTAACCACTCTGCCTGCTGGCCTGCCCGCCCCCAACTGACCCCCGCCACCAGCCTGCTCGCCCCCAAATGTCCCCTGCCAGCCAGATCACTCCCAACTGCCTTCCCCACTGGCCTGCTCACTCCAAACTTCCTCCCCCCCCCCGTGCTGTCCTGATCACCTCCAACTGACCCCCACTGATGGCCTGCTCACCCCAACTGGCCCCTTTGCTGGTCTGCTTACCCCCAATGGCCCCTGCCATCCCATCCTGGCCTGATCACACTCCAGCGACCCAAGGTCCCAGCCCCTCCTTTTTTTCTTTTTCTTTTTTTTTTTCCCAGCGCCTCCTTGAGCAGAAGCCAGGGCCAGCTGGAAGCAAGTATCTAGGATTTATTTATCTTCTATAGTTGAAACTTTGTAGCCTTGAGCAGAGGCCAGGGCCAGCCAGGGTGGGCGGGAAGCTTGGCTTCCTCCATTGCCGGGGCAACCCAAGCCTCCTGCTTGCTCCAGCTCTGTGGCTGGCTGCTATCTTGGTTGGGTTAATTTGCATACTCGCTCTTGATTAGCTGGTGGGCGTGGCTTGTGGGTAGCAGAGTGATGGCTAATTTGCATGTTTCTCTTTTATTAGTGTAAATATATATATATATATATATATATATATATATATATATATGGATAGATATAAGTGATTACCACAATCAAGTTAATTAACACATCCATCAGCTCACAGTTTTTTTTGTGGTGAGAACATTTAGGATTTACTCTCTCAACAAATTTCAAGGATGCAATTCAATATTATTGACTATAACTCTCATGCTGTACATTAGATTCTCAGAAATTATTCATCTTATAATTGAAATTTTGTATCCTTTGACCAACATCTCCCATTTCCCTCCCACTACCCCCTCCCAGCCCCTCTCAGCCACTGTGCTACTCTGTTTCTATGAGCTTAACTCTCAGATGCCACATGTAAGTGATACCAAACAGTATTTGTCTTTCTCTGTCTAGCTTATTTCATTTAGCATAATGCCCTCCAGGTTTAACTATGTTGTTGCAAATGATAGATATTCTTCCTTTTTTTACGTCTGAGTGATATTGCTGTGAGTGTGTATCACACTTTCTTTATCCGTTGATGAACACTTAGGTTGTTTCCATATCTTGGCTATTGTAAATAATGTGCAATGAACATGGAATGTAGATCTCTCATTGAGATCTGAATTCAATTATTTTGTATATATACCCAGAAGTGGGGTTGCTGGATCATACAGTAGTTCTATTTTTAACTTTTCCAGGAACCTCCATGCTGTTTTCCATAGTGGCTGTCAATTTACATTCTCACCAACAGGGTTCAAGGGTTCCCTTTTCTCAATATCTTCACTAACACTTGTTATCTATTGTCTTTTTTAAAAAATAGCCATTCTAACAGGGGTAAGGTGATATCCCCTTGCGGTTTTGATTTGAATTTACCTGATAGTATTGTTAAGCACCTTGTTGAATACCAGTTGACCATGTGTATGTCATCTTTGGGAAAATGTCTTTTTTAAATACATCTATATTGATTTCAGAGACAAGGGGGGAAGGAGAGATAGAAACATCAATGACAACAGAGATCATTGATTGGCTTCCTCTTGCACACCTCCACTGGGGATCTAGCCCACAAACCAGGCATGTGCCCTTGACTGGAATTGAACCTGGGACCCTTCCGTCCGCAGGCCAAGGCTCTATCCTCTGAGCCAAACTAGCCAAGGCTCTAACAGTTTTTTTTGATGGCGCCTTCAGGGTTTTACTATTTGCTGGAATGCTGTAGATCTGGTAAATCAGCTAGGGTTGAGGGAGCTAGCCTCAGCTCAAAGATGACTGAGTAGAGTCTATACCACAGTGTGACTCCAAACCCAGGCTCTTTCCACCTCCCAGGGAGACCGCCTGCCTCAGCTCATTCCCACTGCCAGAGCTGCTGGGAGCTCTGGGTGAAGCAGCTCTGAGTTCGCAGAAGGCACCTGGAGAAACCTGATCACTCAGGGGTTACTGACCGAGCAAAGCAGACTGTCTGTGCCAGGACAGTGCCAGACCCAGCATGTTATGCCTTGGTTTAGCATGTCTCAAAATACGCAATGCGAGCTACAGGTTCTTCTTACTAAAGTCCTCATGGTTGCATATTTATTTTAATGTTTTCAAAAATATAAGTAATAATTATAACAGGAGAAAGAAAATTTCCTCAATAAAAGACTCATTGAGTAAAACAGTTATTGGTTATTTTAAAGAAAACATGATGTAAATAAAATACAGGTTTTGTGTGGACATAGCAAAATAAATCACAGGAGGTTATCAAAACATTAGAAACCAAATAATGACATAGCAATACATGTGCTTCTTTAAGACATTAAATAACTAGGTCCAATGGCAGGTGTAATAACGATTGCAATTTTGCAGTCGTGATGAGCATAATGCTCTTTTGAGCGATCTGCAGTAGCTGTCATGTGCTAGGAAAATAATCTGTGCTTTCTTTCGGTGCCAAAGTCACAGGTATTGCTCATACCACTGTGCTCTATTCCCTGCGTTCATAAGTGAAAGAATAATGCCTTTCAGTTAGAACTTAGTGAAATCCTAATACAATTCCCCCCCTTCAAATAAGGACGTCTGATCAGGTGTCCAAATAATTGGCTTTAAATCTCACTAGCTGCTAGCACTTAACAGCTGTTATTTAAGCAAGTGATTCTAAGCCTGAAAGGGGGAGAAGAATAATGGGAATTTATGGAGTTTATGGGTTTGTAGTGGTGAGATTATGCACAGTGCTTGGCACCATGTAGAAGCTCACTAAATGGTATAAACTTGTTCCTAGTGTCATACCTGGGGGTGGGTGATTATTCAGCCAGTGGAGGCTGCATTTTAGGCACAGTCCAAATATCAGAGACTGATTTAATCCCTTACTTTCCCCCAAGGGACTCAAATGAGATAAATCCATTTTTCAGGAGGAAATTCACGATCTTACTAAACGGGCTTGCTTTTGTTTAAACTTGGATTTTATGACTAGGAAAAACTGATTCCACTGAGGCATGCATTTAGAAGAGTGGGTGAAAATAGGGATACTAAACACCTCTAGTGTTTCTTTGGGTGTATGATAATGGCAAAAGATGACACATGCAGTGCCATTGTCTGAAGAAGTAAGCATTAAAAGTAATGGCATTAAAAAGGAGAGCAGAATTTACCAAGGAATTTTGTGAGTAGAGACGGCATCAGAATGTTCTCTTTCTAATGTGTACTACTGCGCTATTGTATAGGTTGGATCTCCTCTCTGAAATAGTTTCCTATTACGGGTTAGAGAGATGCAAACTCCCTCATGATCCGCTCCACTCTAATGCTTTTAAAGTGAGTGAGTTTAATATTCAAAATAAAAAATGTGCAGGCAGATTTACCTAATGGGAATCTGTCCACTTTGCTTCTTGGTAAAAACCTTGCATCAGAAATGAGATTTGGGAAGAGTTGAGCTAAAAGAGTTTGAAAATAGTTATTGATGAGTTGTAATGCTTACTGTTAAGTAGAAACCATGAAGGATCATTCCCAGTTCACCTGAATGGGGAGTTAACAGTGCACATTGCTCTGGTAATGGGGCTGATATGCAAGTCTTTGGAAAGGATGATATATGTGAAGAGAAGTCTATGGAGAGGACATTATGATATCAAGACAATGACAAAACAAATTTCAATGCAAATCTATAGAGACTGTATAACAATGTTAAGGCGATGGCAAATTAAGTCTAGAGAGACCATTTTATAATGTCAAGACAATGGTAAAACAATGCCGTTGAAAAGGTATTGAGACCACATTGCCATGTTAAACTGCAATGTCAAAACATTATCATTGCAAGTCTTTAGAGATCACGTACCTCTTTTAAGATCATAGCAAAACAATGGAACTTAACATAGCAAACAATGGAATCACGTAATGCAATGTAAGTCCCTGTTACTGTGGAGAGAATATGGTACAATGCAGAGGTGAGTCAAAAGGTTGTTAAAGAAACATGAACAAAGGCAAGCTGTAAGACTTCCAGTGAGCATTCAACTTTTATTCTTGCTTTGAAGAGTAGGGATGCTCTAAACTTGAGAATTAAGGTTGCAAGGAAGTTTAGCCAAAGGCTGGCAAAAAGTCAAGGATGGGTGGCTGAGATATTAGATACATATAAGCAGTTGATTTATAGAACTAGAATCTCACTCCTTTCCCCTCAATAACTGGTTTATTGTTTTAATTTTTCAGGTGAGTTGTCTTCATGGCATGAAGTTCACAGATCCACAGTTTCTGATTCCTGCTTTGTCTGTGACCTTTGTTTGTGATGTAGCATCCAGTGCTCACTGTTTAAACGTAGATTCAGCTCGTGGTTATTACTATGTGTCAATTATAGTGCTGGCCACTGAGGGTAAAATAGATTTTCCTATGAAGCTGGGAAGAGTGGGCAACTACCCACCAGAACTATTGTTAACGAACGGGGAGTAGAATGAGGGCTTTCTAATTGCAGCCCCGCTGCCCTCTTATTTTGTAGATTTGTTCAAGGTTCATTGTATATAAAACTGGAGAATACACATGTGGTTGCTGCCATTTGCATTCTAGAAACTAGACTGAGAATCTAGGGCTGTACGCCTTGAACAAATTGCTTAGCTTCTCTGGATTTATTCAACTGTATAACGAAGGTGTTGATTGTACGTGTACATGCTCATTTCCAGTTCCAAATCTGGTTTTTAGAATTAACTAAAATGTTTATAGTATGTAGAAACAATGAACTGTCAAAACTATTGTCATAACCCTCCCACCACACACCCCAAATAAGTGCCATTCTTCTTTATAGGATTTTATCTATGTTAAGATTTTTTACAAATGAATTTGCTTCAGGTTTTTAAGTCAAAATAATAGCTATGAATACTTATGGATATTAATATATATGCTATATGTATATATATTACTACATATATGCAATGGTTTAGAAACAGAGACAGTGACTATAGGGGGAAATATTACTGAGCATCTCAGAAGCTTGGGAGCTTTAGAGAACTCCTGCAGGGCTAGGGAGAGAGGAGCAGAATGCATTGCAATCCTCCATGCCTCCACTTTTCCATCTGGTATGTGATAAACACAGACTCATTGGAGACTCAGAATAGACAATAAAAATATTTTATTTTAGCATTCCACCAGATACTAACAGTAGAAGAACACAATTGCCACTGTTAATTGAATACCTCTTATGTATAGATCTTTCTGTACTCTGCCCAGATTTCTCAAATGATAACATAGCCTCTATATAGCTTTCAGAAACAACAACTGAGGCTAAGATAGGCTAAGTCACTTTCACAAAGCCACATCGCTAACAAGTGCCTGAGTCAAGAATGGAGTCTACATTTGTCAGACTTCAAAGTCTGTAGCCAACTGATGGTAATCAGTAGGAACCATCTCCAGCTAAGGATACTGTCCTTGCAGGCTTTGGCCTTCTCATCTTTACTTTATCTTAGGCCACTCTCTCTTCTATCTTCAGGCTTTTTGCTTGAAGTTTAAAAACATGCATCTCATGTATCTTTGAGAAAGCCTTTCAATAGTAGCATATTTTTATCTGTCTTTTTCTCCTCATGGCTGGCTTCTTAAAAGAGTAGTTCCTCACCTCCCACTTACACTTAGGTCTTATGCTTCTGAATCTTAGGATTCATGTTTTTTATCAGTTCTGAAAAAGTCTCTGCCACTATTTTCTAAATTACTGACTCTTACACATTCTACTTTTCCTTTTGGAATTTTTTAAATAGATGTATGTTGGACTCTCACGCTCTAGCGTCCATGTTTCTAATCTCTCTTCATATTTTTTCACCTATTTATATTTCACCTATGTGGCATTCAGAGTAATTTCCTCAGATCTTCATTCTAATTCACTATTTTTCTCTTCACTTTGTAGATTCTGCTGTTCATGTCTGATGTATAAACATTGTTTTAATTTCAATGACTGCATTTCTCACTTTTACTTTTTATTTTTATAAATGATTTCCCCCCACAATTTCCTGGTGTTCATTGATTGTATTTCCCCCTCATGTTTCCTCTTTTTTATGTTTACTATTTTCACTGTCCATTTTTTAAAGTCTCTACCGGATAGTTCTACCAGGATAATTTTTTTTTGGTGGGGGAGGGGGTGTCTATAATTTTCCTGAAAAGTTAGTCCGCTCTTACTTTCTCATGACATATTATTTCTTCTATGTGTGAGTGTGAGTGTGAGCGTGAGAGTGTGTGTGTGTGTGTGTGTGTGTGTGTGTGTGTGTGTGTGATTGCATATTTTGGATTGTAAACTCCAGGTAATCTTTAGCAGGGTAGTCCTGTAGATTTTTCTTTTTCTTTCTTCTGAGGTTAAGAGGATATCCCTCTGAATACTTCTTGTTATTGGCAGTTTTTCCACAGTTATCAATGACTGAAGGCCACTTTAATGTTAATTCCTAATTTTTATAGTTCTTAGATCGCATATGTAGTTTAATTCAAATCAAAATTCATGTAGGGGTAGGCCCAAGGCTTAGGACTCTCAGAGGAGGCTATTTTCCAGCAGAGATCAGGTGGAGAATCCCTGGTAGCTTTGTCATTTCCCTGCACTTTTCCCTTTGCTTAACCCACCTTTTTACGAAGACTATAGCCTTCCTAGAGTATCCTGTTGTAGGGATCTCAGCTCCAGTTCTTCCTGAACTGTGGGCCCAAAGCATTACCAGTTGTTTCTATATGACATTTGCAATTCAAATGGTTTGCTTACTCAGCTTGGAGTTATCCCCTGTTGGTTCTCCTGCCATGTTGACCCCCCAACTCCCTCAGTATTCTTCATAGGCCCCTTCTTCTCCTGCTCTATAGTTCGTGGTCTTTTTCCAAAGCTCTTGGAATGTGTACTATTCAACAAGTAAAAAACATTCTGCTCACAAAAATCCCTTGAAATATCCCATCATTTCTTATTAGGGTGAACTTTTTACCAACTCCATGCTTCCACCTCTTTAATATGTTCTACATACCAAAGCTGGAGTGAACTTATTAAAATAGAAATATGGCAGTACTTTCTTTGGCATTTTTTGATGGCTCCTCCTTGTCCACAGCGCGCGCACACACACACACACACACACACACACACACACACACACACACACACTAATACTTTTGTGAGGCATGTAAACCCTTAAGATCAGTCTCCTGAAGAGCCTTTCAGTCTCACCTAGCTCTCCTGTACCTAATTCAGATTTCTAACCATCCTGAACTGCTTTACAGTTGCTTTTTTTTTTTTTTTAAAAAAAAAAAGTTTTTATTGATTTCGGAGAAGGGAAAGAGAAATAGAAACATCAATGATGAGAATCATTGATTGGCTGCCTCTTGCAAGCCCCCTACTGGGGATCAAGCCTACAACCTGGGCATGTCCCCTGACCAGGAATTGAACTGTGACCTCCTGGTTCATAGGTCAACACTCAACCACTGAACCACACTGGCTGGGCTACAGTTGCTCTTTTTAACTTCTTTGCTGTTGTATCTAATATTTACATAACAAATCTGTTTGCTCTATATGTTATTACAAAACTCATTACAAAATTTTTAATTGGGTTCTTTTATTCTTCACGTGTAAATTAATATTACGCTCTCAGAAATTTATAATATGAATCTATGAAGAATTAGCATACAAAAAATCAGAGCTCACTGTACATAGAAGCACGGATTCCAGAGTACATATTGTGGTTGCAATAATGAATAGCTTTGACCTCTTCTATGCACCTTTTTGTCCTTTTCTCCAATAATCTTTCCATTCATATCTAGTTGTTATGTTATTTTGGAAGGAAGGTTGTGATTGAAAGGATTACATCAGGATTAGTACCAGTGACACGAGTCCCTCAATAATCATTGATCTACCTGTTCATCCTAGAGAATTTAACATACCTCTATAACAAGCACAAGCATTTGGACATATTTTATTTCAAAATACTAAAACTGCAACACTTACCCACTGACAATAATCTCATTATTAGGAGTTAAGGGATCATTTTTACTTTCTTCAATATCTTGCTGCTCTAGTTTTGTTAGCTTCCCCTTTCTCACTTTACTCATCTGCAAAATGGGGATAATAAAAACACATTTCTTGAGTTTTTTGGGGGATTGAATGAATTAATAACTAAAAGCACCTAGGGTAATGCCTGGTATTGAGCAAAAACTCAGTAGAGATAAAATCATTATTTTTCTCATAGTTTCTCTCTCACTAAATCAGACAGGAAATCATACAACTTTGGAAATAGTATCTATTGTTAGTTCTTTGTTCATTGGTGTGACCTAAACACATTGTTGTATCTCTTTCTGATTTCATGATAATTATGAAATGAGGATCTTTTTTAAAATATATATATTTTATTAATTTTTTACAGAGGGGAAGGGAGAGGGATAGAGAGTTAGAAACATCGATGAGAGAGAAACATTGATCAGCTGCCTCCTGCACACTCCCCACTGGGGATGTGCCCACAACCAAGGTACATGCCCTTGACGGAAATCAAACCTGGGACCCTTCAGTCCACAGGCCGACGCTCTATCCACTGAGCCAAACCGATTAAGGCATGAAATGAGGATCTTTAAAGCCATTCAGTGTTCAGTGATCATAGCAGGAACATCTTGGAAAGTAGAAGGCCTCTTAGGGAACTAAAGAAAACACTACACCAACACATAAGGTCCCTGTGGTTACCCAATCTAACTCATTTCCCACCCACTCTTACCTGCTGGGAAAACTGTACATTAGAAGCTACTTCCTGCAACTTTGAATTTCTTATATTGGTATTAGAGAGCTAAGAAAAGATATGTGGGATTGTGTTCTCTCTTCCCCTTTTCCCAGTCTATGTATATCCTGCTTTAATGTCTTGGGAATATGTGAAATACCAAGTACAGAAGCTACTTCTATTATGAGGCTTTCCCAGCATGTGTCAAGTAATAACGGGTCATTGGATGAACCACAGTTCTCACCGTAAGACTGACAGAATAATCTTGTAAGAACATAAATCTAATGAATATTATTAATTAAAAAATGTTTGATTCTATGTCTTCAAAAATCCCAAGAAATAAAAGGTCTGCAAGGCAATAGTGTATAATGTGCTTCTTTTTTTTCATCCCATAAAGGTTGACGTTCAATATTATATTAGTTCTAAGTTGCTTCTTTTTCTCAAGAATTTTGCTTTCAAGTTCAAGAATTAGGAATATATATATATATATATATATATATATATATATATATGTGTGTGTGTGTGTGTGTGTGTGTGTGTGTGTGTGTGTGTATCCATGCATGCATATACATTTATATTTATTTCTATATTTTTCTGCATACGTAGTAAAAACATGAGTTCCTACTCTCTGATGTAAATGCAATACCACGGTGTTCCCTCTGGTTTTCTCCTTTTCTTATTTGTAACTTCTTTCTCTGCCTTTGAGAAATCAGACTCTCATTATCTACAAAGTATTAATGTATTTGTTTATTCAAAGTATACACATGAGGTCATTTTAGAATTGCAAACCAAAACACATTTATTAACTTAAGTACAGTGTCTGCATGCAGTCCTTTGATCTTTCATCCTAGCCTATCTGGGCACTTCACTGTTTTCCTCAGTTATATGGGTTAGCTCTTTTATTTTCCATTCCTTCAGTGTGGTTATAGTATTCAGTTGAAATGCAGTTATATGGTTAAGTCTACTTGCTATAGTTTGCATTCACTGCTTGTTCCTCCACATCCTGATAAATTTTAATTATCTTTTTGGAGTGTGAAATGATACTATGGTTTTAAAATTCAGACCTTCCCTGGCCAGTGTGCTCAGTTGGTTGGGCCTCATCCCATGCACAGAAACACTGCAGGTTCCATTCCCAGTCAGGGAACATACCTGGGCAGGGGGTGTGCAGGAGGCAGCCAGTCAATGTTCTGCTCTCACATTGATGTTTCTCTCTCTCCCTCTCTCTCTCAAAATCAATTAAAATGTTAAAGTAAGTGCTATTTAAAACTGTATACTCAAGGAGGTGTCATTTCTTCCCCATCTCTACTCACACCTATTCCCCCTTTCCCCTTCTACTTTCCACCCACCCTTTCTAGAAAACCAGTCTCTTTAGTTTCTTGTTTATCCTTCCTGTATTTCTTTTCCAAAGATGAACAGATATATGTGCAGTTTTATATATATATATATATATATATATATATATATATATATATACACTTTCTCAGTAGATCAGATACTCTTGATTTCTCTTTATCAAGCTCTTTTCCTAGAAACTTTGAAAATTCCCTGAAAATGTCATATATTTTCTTCCAGACTATTATCATCAGAACTTCAAATGGCCAATGACTCTCTCAATGTCTCATTATCTCTGATCTAATTTTTATTAGCCCCATCTTTACTAAAGTTTTGTTATCATTATTACTTATTCTATGACACCTTTGTGGCCAATGTGTGCATTAGATTTTCTTTTCAGAGGCCGTTGATCACTCCTGAGACAGGTCACAAAAAGATTATTCTCAATAAAAACAATTGGAAATATCAGCCTTCATTCAGCTTCAGAATTCACCTTCTTGGAAGGGGGTGGGAACATGTGTTTTCTGACCTGGACCAAGTCTAATTTGGCCCTTAACTTTCGTGGCATGTAGCCTCCCCAGTATTACATGGCTATGGGAACAGAGTCTCTACAAAGAAAGCAGCAGGCACACCATCAAATGACATTTCATTCTTTCTTTAATGATCCGTTTCTTTGCTCGTGAAACAAGTCTGTAAAGATTATAAGTGTGTCTCAGGGGAAGAAAAAATAAAAGTATAGTAGAGCCAAAACTTGAGCAAGTTCACAAAGAACCATAAGGGGGTGGACGAGGTATTAGAATATAAATAGAAAGTACAGTATTAGCTCCAAACAAATGCTTTCAAAGTCTTTGTGTGCACTGACAGCTTCAGGTATTTGATGTAAATGAATTTTTCCCTAGAAACAATGGAATCTGTAGCTTGTGGTGACAGTGTTTCTTTTCTAAACCTTGCTTTTCTTTTCTTTTCTTTTTTTGTTTTGTTCCTGAGGTGAAAGCATAGCTAACTTAGGTATATATTTGCATCAGAAAGACTCCCAGCAGCATCTATACTAGTCAGTGATCATTTCTTTATTATTTTTGGTACCTACTTGTTTGCAATTTTCCCTTTTAAGTCCCTTGTCCTCCTCCTCACAAAGCACAAACACAGTCACTGTCACACACAGAAATATGGAAACACTTAAGTGACGATGGCGATTGGCAGTGCCCTTTTTATTTGATATTTCAAGGTAAAGCCTATATCCACAGTCTGCATTTTATGCTTGCTGAAACCCCATCAATTTGTGAGAATCTACTCATCTCCATTAAGGACACCTCCATTTACCTAGGTGCTTATGCCAGAGATGTGAGAGTAATTTCTGACACATTCTCTGTCCCGCAGAACCCCCACTCCAATCAATCATTATGTCTTTTGGAATCTATAATAATAAAAGCATAACATGCTAATTAGACCAGACGTCCTTCCAGATGTCCTTCCCGATGACGCCGCAGCAGCAGGGGCCAAGGCAGAGGAGGCAGAGGTGGGGGGTGAGCCCCTTGCATGAATTTTGTGCATCGGGTCTCTAGAATCCTTATAAAATATACCTTGTATCTGTCCTGTCTTCTTCACTTGTTGCCACCATTCTAGTCCAAGCTCCCTCTCTTGCCTGCCTACTTGACCTCTTCTGCCCCTGCCGTAATTCCATCTCCACATGAACCAGAATAATTTTTTGAAATTTAAGTAACATACTATTTTTATAATTAAATGCCCCCTGCCCATTCTCCACTGACCACGGCATTCAACAGTACTTTGGAAAGACTCCAAAATTCTTTACAAGACCTACAGGAGGTGGTATCTTGTGCCCATTACTTACCCCTCCAAGTCCTCTCACTCAACTTTTCCTCTGGTTTTCTGGGTTATATCTACACTGCCCTTCTTGTTTTAGAGTCTAAGACAAATAGTCAAGCTTTTTTACATCTCAGCATCTGGAAAGTTCTTGCCTCCCTCTTTTCACCTAATTGCTACTAACCCTTCAGGACACATCCCCAGAAATGCTCTTCCTATCTCCTAGTTTAAATCTCAGTTCCCTGTTACTATTCTCTTCTACTACCTTGCATCTTCCTTCAGAACAGCCATCACATTTCAAATGATTTATTTGGGTGCTTAGATTTGTATATTCTTGTTCACTGTGTATTCCAGACCTGGCACAGTGCCCAGCATATGGTAAATGCTCAATAAATATTTGTCGAATAAATTAATATTATGGTAATTGTATGCATGATCTCAGACCATTAACTGCATTGTTCAGGAAAATCATAAAGGCTGATGAATTATATATCATTTTCTCTCAACGTGTTTTGCATTGGTTTTCAAATGGATGACTCTCATCCTGCTTGCATTACCATCACCATGAAGTTCTCCCTTCTGGAATTTGCCCACCTACTTGCCTGTTTGTGAGCAGGCACTGCCGGTGCCCACATTGGTAGGGTGACTTCAAGGGTGTCTGGAAACATGGCCAGAGTTTCACTTTCACTAGCAATATCATGAGATCCTCAATTTTTTGGCTCCTAGCATTAAAAATTCCCTACTGCAAAACTGTTATTTAGGAGAAATAACATCAGCCATTATTGCCCATTATTGCCGTATCCCAAGACAGAATGCTCAGCCAGTCAGAGACCAGATGTCTTAGGAAAGGAGGCACACTGTGGGTATGTTTTGATTGGGTTGAAGAACTACAAATGCCAAGACACATGAACATATTCTCTTGAGGTTGGTGTTGAGGAATATGGACAATATTGTTTCCCAACGAACCTGGGCTAGGTTATTAGGCACCTACCAGGAAGTGAGACAAGCCAAGGAATGTTGCAAACAGTGGGGATGGACATCTGTGGAGACAACAGTTTAGAAGACACATTAGCAAGCTATATTGCTCTTCTTAGATTGTCTTTGTCTGGCAAATGTTATCCTCACAATGAATGTTTAGCTTTTATTTTTTTCTTGTTGTCTTGTGGCGGTCAGTTCTTTTTTTATTTCAATAACAGTTTACATTTTATATTATTTTATACTAGAGGCCCGGTGCACAGATTCGTGCACTGGTGGGGTCCCTCAGTGTGGTCTGTGGGGATCAGCCAAAACCAGCAGTCCAATGCCGCCTACTGCTCCTGCCTGCCATCCCGCTCATCCCAGCCCCACTGCACCTGCCGTGGACTCACACCCAGTCAGTCCCGATCAGTAGAGGCTCATGCTGCTGCAGTAGCAGCGGTGCTCATTAGCCGTAAGCCCGGCGTCTGGTACCCGTCAGTCAGCTGAGCAGCTCTCTTACTGTGGGAGCACACTGACCACCATGGGGCAGCTCCTGCATTGAGCGCCTGCCCCCTGGTGGTCAGTGTGCATCATAGTGACTGGTCGACTGGTCATTCGGTCGTTTGGTTGTTTAGGCTTTTATATACATATACTAGAGGCCCAGCGCGTGATGAGACCTCAGACCCACCACGCTGGTGGGACACCAGACGCACCACGCCACGAGACCCATCAATGCACCTCCTGGTGACCGGTCATTTGGTCATTATGGCGTTACAGCATTACAGCCACTGGCCTTTTATAATATAGATAGATTAGTTTTAGGTGTACAGCATAGTAATTAGACAATCATATATTTTACAAAGTAGCTTCCCCAATATTTCAGATAGTCACCTGGCTCCATACATAGTTATTACAATATTGCTGATTTTATTCTCTGTGCTGTACTTCATTTACATTCCCATGACTACTTTGTAACTACCAATTTGTACTTCTTACTCCTTTCACCATTTTCACCCAGTCCCCTAACATGCCTCCCCTCTGGCAACCATCAGTCTGCTCCCTGTATCTATGTGTCTGTTTCTATTATTCTGTTTGTTTATTTTGTTCTTCAGATTCCACAAATAAGAGAAATCATATGGTATTTGTCTTTCTCTGCCAGACTTATTTTACTTAGCACAGCAACTCCACTTCCAGGTATATATTTGAAGAAACTCAAGACACTAATTAGAAAGAACATAAGCATCTCATTTTTGTTGAAGGAAAGAGGGAGGCTAGACTATACAGTTATGAAGGTGGGGAATGTGCAATTACAGCTCAAGGCTACTTATACTGTATCTTTCTGCTTTAACTCACATGCCTGGTCCTTGGTACTTCCACAGTGGCCCCTATCTCCTGGGCTCCAGACCTGACTTGACCTGGGCAGGGACCTACGTGTCTAACTCCAGCCTGCATCCCTGACTCTAACCTCTCCCGACTGAGTATTTTTCTTTGAGGGCTTGCTTTTAGCATTCCTCTCCCAGGACTCTATGGTGATATTTCAGAGTTTCTCGCTATAATGAACCTAGTCTCCTTCCTATCAGATTGCCTCTGTTTACAAAGCAGTTTCAAAAACATTTTCTCATCTGATTATAATAGCAATTGTGTGAAATAGGAATACATTTCATAGATGAGGAAACTGGGTCCCTTTTCAGATTAGGTTGACTTACTCTTTTCTGTTTGCTTGGAGATAATTGTTGCTAATAGAATGCTAACAGATTCTGATAAGGCAAATAATGTCCCCTTGGACCACCGGCCCATTTAAAATCACTCAAATGGAAAATAAGTAAAATAAGAATGGAATGTTCTACAATATCCCAAACCACAAATCTGTAGTGTTCAAAGCCACAGAAAGTTGGCCCAGTGTTGAGATGGATTTGACAGGGTATCATGTTTACTGAATAAAAGATAGTCTATTGTGGCCACTCTTGTGACACTGAGGGTCTTCTCTAGAGCCTTCAGGACTAGGGATGTGTCTTGAATTGGCATTCTGGTCAGATTCTGGATTCAGTGTCATCATCTGAAGCTGAAATTAGCTTCTGGTATTTGCCAGGTTTTTAAACTCAGTCCAGCAAGTGACTCCAAGCTGTTTTGGCAAACATTACAAATCTACCACTCTTCTCCAACTGGGCTGAGGGCATGAAGCACGTGCAAAGAAGACTGCCAACATTCCTCTATCTTCTGGTTTAATCATAAACAGAGACTGGGGTGGTGATACAGAAAAAGGCCAGTCATTTAATCCCAGAGCAAAGCATACACTTAAAACAATTAAGGGATATTTTCTTGATGATTTCATATTTGAATACAATTAAGTTCTCCACAGGTTTTTAGACAAACACAGCATTTTCTAAAAATCCACCCTCCCCTCACAATTGACATATTCACTGGCATTCTCCTCAAACTAAATTATATATATAATTACAAATATATATACACACACACAAAATTATTTTACATAGTGAAAATCTATATGTAAACATGTTTCATGGTCAAAAGATTTTCCATGTAGTTTTTTTTTCTTTTGAGAATCTTCATATATATATATATATATATATATATACACACACACACACACACACATACATACACACACACACACACTGAGTGGCAAGATTATTATGATCTCTGAACACATAATAATCTGGCCACTCAGTGTATATCCTATATAATAAAAGGCTAATATGCAAATTGTCCCCTCGACCAGGAGTTCAACCAGCAGGCAGGCCGGCCAACCACCCATGTCCCCTCCCTCTGGCCAGGTTGGCGGGACCCCACCCATGCACGAATTCATGCACCGGGTCTCTAATATATATATATATATATATATATATATATATATATATATATATCACACACACACACACACACACACACAATGAGTGGCCAGATTATTATGCATTCAGAGATCATAATAATCTGGCCACTCAGTATATATATATATATATATATATATATATATATATATATATATATATATATACTAGAGGCCCGATGAATGAAATTTGTGTAAGAGTAGGCCTTCTTTCCCCCAGCTGCTGGCACTGGCTTCCCTCCAGCAACCGGGACCTGGGCTTCCCTCTGGCTTCCTTCCAGCACCCAGGACCCAGGCTTCCCTCTAACAGCCAGCACCCAGGACTCAGGCTTCCCTCACAGAAGGCGGCCCTGCTCACCCGCTGCAGCCTGCCAGTCGGTGGCCTGGGCCTCCCTCTGTGGAGTGATCATGGGGCAATAGGCTGGGCTCCGACCAATTGCATTGCACCTGCCTTGGCTGGCCTGGCACCAGTGGGTGTAATAGCGTGGTCCCGAATGGTTGTCCAGATGGTCGTCCGGATGGTCATTCTGCAGTTCAGCTGTTTGGTCGATTTGCGTATTATGCTTTTATTACTATATACTAGAGGCCTGATACATGAAATTGATGCAAGGGTAGGCTTTCATAGTCCCGGCTGCCTTGGCCCTCGCAGCCCCGGCTTTGTCTGGAAGGTCGTCCGTATGGTCGTTCTGCTGTTTGGCCTTTTGGTCGATTTGCATGTTATGCATTTATTATTATACCATAGATGTGCATTATTTGCCTGCCATTGAGGGAACTGATTTTTTTTTCTTTTTAGAAAACATGATGATGGGGTTTCACTGTACTTATGCATCCTTCCCATCTAAAGAGTACTTAGTATATTTCATATTTAATATATTTACATTATTCTTGTCATTGCTACCCACTTGCTGGTTTTAAGTATGAAGGTCAAATTCATCTGAGTTGCTTGCTATAAATGGTATACTTGAGATTCAGGAAAGTTAGGAGCTTTGAAGCATAGTGAGTCAGCAGCAAATAAAAGAATTAATTCATTTAAGGCCTGCCATATGGTAAATAAATATAAGGGCTTTCTTACATTATCTTATTTAGTCTTTAATACAACACTGTGAGATGGGTGTTATTATTCCTGCTTAACAGACAAGGGAACTGAGGCTCAAAGGGATTAAGTGATTTGCCCAAGATCACACAGTTAAGTGGCAGAGCTGAATTGTAATCTAAATCTGTCTGCTTGAGAGCCCTGTTCCTTCCATGCACATGGCCCCTTAGATCTGAACCGGACTCTACCAAGATCCAGTATTTTCTTCATTCTATCCTCAGGAATACACAATCCTTTAAGGCAATTCTTACAAGTGCTGTTCACTAGAAAACACACGGTGGTCTGTTCCCTGGTGTGCTTTCTAACTGTATTCTGGTTTTTCAAGTTTCGTGTTCCTTGCTTTTCTCTAGATTAACTCCAGCAGATGTGTAGAGGGGGACAATGCAGGCTGCAATTTACTAAGTCATAATGAACATCACGTTGGTGGGAAGTACTTTCATTTGTCACAGATGTACTTGGTAGTCTCATGGAAGCACACAGCTTTGGACTCCAGAGCTAACTGTTATCTCTGTAGTAGGTCTCAGAGGCAGTGGATTTTTGTTCCCTACCCCCCTCCTCATGGTTAGCTCTAAAGAACCAACAGCCCCCGGGGGGGGGGGGGGAATTAGGGTTCCCGAACAATGCAATTTGGGTAAGGACATAAGGGAGAACAGTGTCCTAAAAATTGGATTTCTTTACGTAGAGTTGGGCAGATTATGAGCCTACAAAAAAATGGCCACAACAGTATCTCTCATCCCACATAAGCCTTCTTATCATGTGACTTTAACATTCTTCCCATTGAGAGGTGGGCTCTCCAGGCCTTCCCTTGAATCTGGGTTGACTTGTGACTATGGCAGAAAGGATGCTCTGTGACTTCTAATCCTAGATCATGATACAGCTTTGTTTGGCCCGGCTTTTGTGGAATGCTTATTCTTGGAAATCAGTTCCCATGCTGTGAAGAAGTCCAAGAAAATCATAGAGAAGCCTGCATAGAGAGATCCCTGTGGAAAAGAACTAAGACCCTCACTCTTCAGCTCTGGCCAAGCCTCCAGCTGACAGCCAAGGTCAAGTTGCCAGTCAGGTGAGTGAGCCATCTTGGAAGCAGATCCAATAACCCTCAGCTGAGCCACATCTGCTGATCTTTGTGGAGAAATACAAACCTTCCCATAGCACACTGCTCAACTTGCAGATGTATGTGATAAATAAATGATTGTTTTTATTTTAAGCCACAGGATTTTGGAGTAGTTTGCAACTGGAACAGAAAGCATGGGATAGACATAAAAAATGATGGCAGATCATTAAAAAGTAGCAAATGTATACAAACAGCTTAGAAAGGTAAATGTATACTCAGGTATTATAAATCCCTATAATTAAACACAGAAGGAATTTTTAGTTAGTTCCTTGCCTTTAAAGACAGAATTTATAAAATGTATTTTTGGTACAAAATGTCAAGTAAGCATATTTAGTCAGAGAGTTTATCCTTGCTCATTTCTTTAAAAAATGCAACATGTACTGAATTAGGCCATGGACTCCAGAAAGAGAGAATTATATGACAAAAGAAAAAAAGGGAGAAGCTGATAATATGGCATGAGATTTGCAATAAACACAATATTAATAAGAACGTCATTTTGGGATTATATAATTGTCTTTTTAAAAACTCAAAGACATTAGCAAGATTTTTAGTACAGCAACATTATAGAAGAGGCCAAAACAATGGTCTTTTGCTCTCTCTCTCTTTCTCTCTCTCTCTCTCTCTCTCTCTCTCTCCTTCCCTCCCACCCCTTCCCTCTCTCAACAAAAATCTGAACACAGGAAATGTTATGAGTTGTTTATATTCAAGGAATAGACCAATCTTAGACTAGTCTGCACTTATTCCCATAATGACTAGAAATGAGTGACATTATCATTTTAGAGTTTTTATTAAGTCACTAGTACCCTGTGATGATTTCTCAATTAGGCAATTATTTCTCCAAAACATTGTTTTATTTTTGCCTGCTCCTTTTTGCCTTCTCCAACCAGGTGCTTTCATTTCTATTTCCTCATTCTTCTTGGTTTCCCAGAGTCTAGTCAGTTTTCACTCTAAATTGGCTAAAATAATTCCCAAGACACCCCAACCATTATGTTGATATTATTCATTGTCTTCCTTTGAATTATACTCACCATTTCCCACATTTATTTTAATAATAATAATAAGCATTTATGGAAAACCTACTATGTACCAGATACCTTGAGGTTTCCCTTAGGACTCTTATTTCTCTCTGCTTCTCTGTTTTTAGCACCTGATCTTCAAGTCCTTGTTTTGTAACCTAAATTATATTCCTATTTAAAATGTCACCCAATGATTTTTCTTATCATCTCATTCCCAAGTTTAGTAGCAATTCTTTTTTAAATTGAGCCCAACTTTGCTGCGGCTTAGAATTCTCTCGGGTAGCCATCTCAGACTTCCTATTCCTCTTTCTTCATCAAATAGCACCATTCTTTCTGTTTGCTTCTCTTCTACTCACTCTGGCGATTACTGAAGTCATACAGTAATTTATCTTGTTTGTTTTGTCTCTGCAAGAGAGAATTTACATTATATATTTCTCCAAGGCAGGAACAGTGTCTATTGTTTTAAATTCTTCTCATTTGTCCTTTAATGTGGTTGGTGACAAAAGCATGTGACAAAACTTAACAAAATGGAAAAACAAATGTCTTTATGATTAATCTGTTGAATTTGCAAATGAGTATCACTCTACATAGAAGAAAATAGATTATGGATATTAGAAATGGGTGCAATGTAAATGAATTCATTTTAATACATCCCATTTTTTATGAACATATTTAAATGTGGTTATTATAAACTCTTCAATATTATAGGAATGTGGGAGAAAAAGTGAGTCATAAAAACAATATTTTAAAAGGTAGATCAATAGAAGATATGGTACTTAATTCTTTAATATTTAAATTCTAGAATAGTTCTCAATCTCTTCAGATTTGTTCATCAATAAAATACTCAAATTCACATGAATAAATTACATTTTGGAAATTAACAATGATAAGATAAGGAGAATTGTGAGCTCTTGGATTTTATAAACTGATTATTTTTCATCACTTATACTAGTAGATGTGGTGTATATAATTATCTTTCCTCACTTTACACCTTCTATATTCTCATAGATTAGTGACTTCCCAACAATCTTCCTGTGCGTTTTTTCTCATTATGTATAGTTGCTTCCCAGTGTTGTTGAAAATGGTATTGAAAAGAGGACAAGAATTGTCAGCTGGTGATGTTAATTGCTGGCCACAACCTGAGAAATGAGACAGAGATGGATGCTCTACATATGCTTAATGACCCCCCCCCCTCCTTCTAAATGGGCTACAGTGTTCCTGCTAATGGTCTATCCCCAAACTTGGAAAACCATCTGAGTCAAAACACCTCTACTGCTTATCATCTAGTGAAAGGAGCACTTTGAGAGGAGAACTCCAAAGTAAGATGTGTTGACCTGCTTGTTTTTGAATTTCTTGAGTAATTCAAACTGAACTTGGATGTAGTACAAGGTGAAGCCACATTTTTCATGGCAGATTTTCTCAGATGAGCCTCTCTGCTGTGAGCCCCGGGAACTGTCTGAATCCTAGGTCAGAGCTATTGTTGGGTGGCCTCCCATTGTGCCTAGAATAGCATTGCAGGTAGCACTTCTAGAGATAGAGGCAAGACATTCCAGGTTAGTGCAATCTGCCTTGGACCAGGCAGCACAACACTGAATATGATATCCTCTGAATATGATACCCAGAGGAAGGCTGGATATAATACTACTAGTGGGATTGAAAGTTTTCCTTATGTCATATTAAGATTCATGTAGTTAAACTAGTTTGATGGGTAGCTGAGAATAACCATGTAGACCTGCACTGTCCAATAGGGTAGATACTAGACAAACATGGCTATGGTAGTTGAAATGTGGCTATTTTGAAATGAGATTGCTGAAAGCAATAACATAGTTCAAAGAAAAGAATGTGATATAATAGTTTTATAATGAATGCATGTTGAATTGATAATATTTAAAATATATTAGCTTAAATAAAAAGTATCATTAAAATAAAAAATTCACCTGTTATTTTTGTATTTTTAAAAATGTGGTTACTAGAAAGTTTGAAACCACATATGTAGTTCACATTTTATTTTATTGTTCAATGCTGGTTTAGAGACTTCTAGTAATGCAGACCTTGTTTTGAGTCCTGGCTCTGATCCATTGAAGTCCTTTAATTTCTCTAAGTCTCAGATCCTTCTTCCATAATAATGGTACTCACTATAGTGTTTTTATGAGGAATAACAGATCATGCTGGTAAAGCACTTGGCAAATTACCTGGTAACAAAATAAATACTTAATAAATGTTTAAATAAAAGCCTAAGATTAATATTCCAAAAAATATAGACCCTCCTTTGATTACTAACCATTTATGTGTCAATGAAAAAGTCATTTATTCTCTGTTTCTCAGTTTACTCATGCATTAAAATTATAGGTTTGTATAAAATATTTTGAATTAATTCATCCCCCAAGGGGTCCCAGACTGTGAGAGGGTGCAGATGAGCTGAGGGACCCTCTGCCCCACGACCCCAGTGCACAAATGTCATGCACCGGGTCCCTAATATAATAAATAAATAGACATAATATATTTTATCTTCATCTCTCATTTGATTGGTTTGTTCTTGATCATACTTGAGTGAGTTTGCTGGTTCCCCAAGTCCAAGTGGAAAATTTCTTATTGTGGCTCCATCTTCCTTGAGCAGCTGTGGTAAACCTTTCTCCTGATGCAGAAAACACACCTAAGATGACATTAATATCAGTGATGTACTACCAGTAAGCAAATTCCCCAAAGGGTAGCTGATCACCAACCTTCTTTTCTCATATTCAAGAAAATATATCTGATTAACTTTATTCTATTTCTTAAAAAATGGCATTGAGATTTTGATGGGAATTGCATTAGTAATATGGTCATTTTAACTATGTTGATTCTTTCAATTCATAAATATTATGTCTTTTTCAATCTCTTTTAATAATGCTTTGTAGTTTTCAATATATAGGTCTGAACTTCACCTTTTTTGTTAAATTTATTCCTAGTAATTTTCATTTTTCTGTTGCAATTGCAAAAGGAATTGTTTTTTGTTTGTTTGTTTCATTTCTTTTTCTGAAATGTCATTGTCAGTATATAGGAATACAGTGGATTTTTGTACAGTGGTTTTGTATCCTGCAACTTTACTGTATTTGTTTATTGTTTTCAGTTTTTTTTTGGTGGAGTTTTTAGGTTTTCCTATATATAGAGTCATGTCATCTGCAAAAAGTGACACTATTACTTCTTTCTTTCCAATTTGGATGCCTTTTATTTCTTTCTCTATATGTATAACCCATAGACATAGACAATTGTGTGATGAAGACCTGGGATGGGAGGAGACATCTGTAATACTTTAAACAATAAAGATAAATTTTTAAAAATGAAAAAAGGCATGTCTGCATAAAAGTTGTATTTCTGCAGTAACAAATTAAACTACCTATATCTACTTTCCTTCCTTCCGTCCTTATTTCTTCATTCTTTCTTTCCTTCCTTCTTCCCTCCTTTCTTTCTTGTATGGTCTATCTATCTGTCTATCTATCTATCTATCTATCTATCTATCTATCTATCTATCTATCATCACCTATCTATTTATCATCTATCTATTAGCATCATTATATCATCTATAATTGATCTGTCTGTTTTCAAGTATTAGCATGTCAGTTATTGTCTAACTCACTCCATAGGTGATCAGCATGAGGTGTAGTTCAATAGTCACATGTCACCTTCTGATGGCCAACTCTATCAGGAACACCTGTATTATCTGATATTGCCTGGTCTAAAAAGCACAAGAACTTGTGAAGACATTTGACAAACTATCTTTTTTTTTTCTTTTTTTTGGCCTGTGTGTATTTTAAATTCTTTATGTGTAGATTAATGTTAAGAATGATTGATTTTACCAGAGGTTAATCTGAATAGTGTGCATGTATATGTGTGTGGAGTAATGACAAATATCACTGCCTTACTTTATTTTCTTGCTGATTCAGAGACTCTGAGTCCCTGGGACTCTGCAGACCACATTATGGCACACTTGTGGATGGTTACTGAGATGGTCTTTGCCATAAGGTAGACTGAGTAGAGGTTCCAACTTGACCACCTGCCAGTAGTGTAACACTGGGTAAGTCACTTTTCCTTTCCGTGTTTGCTTCTTCATCAGGAAAATGAGTGCTGTGAGAATTGAATGAAATCATGTGTATTAAGTGCTTCCCAAATTCCTGGCACACACTCTGTACTTAAAAACAACAATAGTAATGATTATTATATAACTAGTAGCCCTGTGCATGAATCTGTGCACCAGTAGCTCTCTGTGGGGCCTGGCCACTCCGCACCTGCTGCCCAGAGGCTCTCCGTGGCCCAGAGGCCCATCTGCGGCTGGGCGCGGAACATTTGCCTCGTCGCCACAGCGACAAAGCAAGCATTCTGCCAGGCTGCTCACGCTGCCCGCTCTCAGCAGCTGCTGCCCCCAGGACTGGGGGACTCCGGCGGGGCTGAGAGGACTGGGCACTGCCATCTTGTGGCTATGGGCGCTGCCATATTTGTGATGGAATGATGGTTAATTTGCATATTACCTTTTTATTAGATAGGATTCTATTAATTCACACCAGGATGAAATCAGCAAGTAGCCAAGCAATGGTTTTAGATTTTGTTCTCCGCAAAGATTAGAAGTGCAAAGTGCAGGATAGATAGTGCAAGTGGGTTTCCACATCTCATGCCTGACTGAAGGGATTGTAGTCTGAATGCCAAAAGAAATTCCAAAGGATATTCTTCTCAAAGCAAACTTGCATCAGTGGGTGATACCTGAGGGAGTTATAGACATACAAAACTCCCTTTCTATAATACTACTTGTTATATTGATTGGTTTTACTAGCTTAACCTTTTTTGAGTCTGTTACTCTATCATAAATGTTATTAGTGTTCAGTGTACTAGATGTTAAATGGATAGTACAGTATATTGATTCTGAATCTAATTTTGGTGTCCAAGGTATTGACAATAACTGGATCTGGCACTTAGAGCATTCTCATACTGCATGAGAATTCTCTAAAATATTTCTGACAAAAAAAAAAAAAAGACATAATAAGCACATTTACAGAGTTCCTAGTAAAAATTAAGTCTATGCAATTTTTTTTATTGAAGATATCATTAGGCAGCATTGAAGAACTAAATTTATTCTGATAATCATTATAATGATGAAAAAATTCCTTGCTTCAATAATTGATTTATGCTTCATTTAAATGTACAGAGTAGTTCCAATATAATTTCTTATTAACTCTAATGACGAATTTTAAAGTAGCATGACTCTGAAATAAAGATGAAAATTCTGCACACAACTTATTGCATTTAAATGGATTTAATATTTAATATTTAAAAAATCATTTGATGTAAATAGCCATCATGAATCACTGCAAATATACTAAGATGTAATTAAATTCTTTTTTCTTTTTAAATGCATCTACTTGTTTCATAATAAATTATTTTTGTACTCTTTCTTCTTTTGAAGCTGTGCTATTGACATTATTTTTAATTGTGAAATAACATCAACTAAAATTCAGTGAATTTCTAAAAATATCTTATCTTCGGCAAATTCAAAATAACTGAATTATTGCTTAACATCTGCTTTTATGTTGCAACTGTTTAAACCATGTTAGTAAACACTTATATCTAAGAGGGAGAAAGATAAAACTTGGAAAGGGGCAAGATTCTGTACCTAAAAAGCTCACACTAGATAAGATTGTGTCCACAGAGAAACCACTCTGTGACCATGTTCTAAACTCAAAATTTTCTGTTCTCACAATACATGTCATCAGAAGTAGAGGCAGGCTTGGTATAGTTCCTACTGCTACACCCAGGAATCAGGAACCCAGGAGTTCAGTAGTCAGAGCAGCAGGTAGGGGATGTGGGAGTCCACGTCTGTCCTGTGGCACTGTGGAATTAGGTCATGTAGAGTCATCCTAGGGGTGGCCCCCAACAGAAGGCTGGGCAACATGGGCTGTGAGCAGATTCCCTTTGACCATTAAGAATGTGGCTGAGATTCACACACAAACACAGACACACTCAATTAATAAGAAAGAAATAGAATCCCAGGGCAGTCCTAATCCCCATTCCATAAAGCATAGATATAGTTTGAATCCTATATAATAAAGAGGTTATATGCAAATTGACCCTCACACCCTCACAAGATGGCTGCCTATGACCAGGCCAGCAGGGGGGTTAGTGAGGGATGACAAAAACGACTGAACAAGCAGGTTGGGTGGGGCGACCAGGCCAGCAGCAGGGAGCAGTTAGGGGTGACCAGGCAGGCAGACAGGTGAGAGACTAGGAGCCAGTGGTCCAGGATTGTGAGAGGGATGTCTGACTTTTGGTTTAGGCCCGATCCCCGGGATCAGGCCTAAACTGGCAGTCGGACATCCCCCACGGGGTCCCAGATTGGAGAGGGTGCAGGCTTGGCTGAGGGGACCCCGCCCCCCGTATACGAATTTCGTGCACCAGGCCTCTAGTATATTAAAAGATGCCAGGAGAGCAGCATTTCACCTGCGTTCAGGCAGTTCCAGAAGCACTCGGGACTTGGCTCTGGGAACTTGATTGGTAGCAAGGAGTCTTGAAAAAGAAGCCAAAAGACCTAGGCAAAGTTGTTACTCACTTAACAGTGAATAACGTTTTAAAAATATATATTTTTATGGATTTTTAGAGAGAGAGAAATTTTGATGTGAGAGAGAAACATCAGTCAGTTGCCTTCCATACAGAACCCCACAGAAGGTCTAACCCTCAACCTGGGCATGTGCCCTGACTGGGAATGAACTGGTGACATTTTGGTGCATGGGACCATTGATGTTCAACCAATGGAGCCACAGTGACCATGGCAGTGAGTAACTTTTTAAGACCTCAGTTTTGTCATCTACACTAATAAAAGAGAAACATGCAAATTGATCATCACTCCACTATGCCCACCAGCCAATCAGGAGTGAGTATGCAAATTAACCCAACAAAGATGGTGGTGGCCATGGAGCTGGAGCGAGCAGGAGGCTTGGGTTGCCCCGGCGATGGAGGAAGTTAAGCTTCCTGCCCACCCTGGCCGCCACTGAAGGAGTGGCTGGGAGCCTGGGTTGCTGGGGGCGACCCAGGCTTCCAGCCCACCCTGGCCTCTGCTCAAGGAGGGGCTGGGAGCCTGGATCACTAGGGGGCATGGTCAGCCTGAAAATGGCTCTCAGCCCTTTACCCAGGCTTGCCACACCCCCATGGGGTGAGGGTCCCTGCTAGGAGGCTTGGCCAGTCTGCAAACAGCCATCAGCCCCTCACTCAGGCTGGCCAGGCACCCCAGCAGGACTCCCCACCCTGAGGGGGTGTGGCCAGCCTGAAAACAGCCCTCAGCCCCTTACCCAGTCTGGCCACACCCCCATGGAGTAAGAGTCCCCACTGGGGGGCATGGCCAGCCTGCAAACAGCCATCAGCCCCTCACCAAGGCTGGCCAGGCACCCCAGCAGAAACCCGCCCCCTCAAGGGGGTGTGGCCAGCTTGAAAACAGCCCTCAGCCCCTCACCCAGGCTGGCCATGACCCCCCCATCGGGGACCTCACCCCATGGGGGCATGGCTGGCTTCAAACCACAACAGGCCTTTTGCCTGGGCTGCCCCATGCCCCAAGGGAACACCTGCCCTGATCCGGGACACCCTTCAGGGCAAACCAGCCGGACCCCACCTGTGCACCAGTGCTCTATCTTACCTTATAATAGACAAACATGTAAATTGACCGTACCTCCGCTACGCCCATAGCCAATCAGAGTGAGTAAGCAAATTAACCCAACAAAGATGGCGGCTAATTTGCATACATAGTTGCCCAGCGCCTGGGTTCTGGGAACATCCTGGCACCCAGGATACTCTGAGGTAGGCCCTGTGTGGACCCTGAGCAGCCTGGGAAGGGCCTGAGCCAGGGGGCTCCTGGGCAGGGCCAAGCCTGAGATCAGAACCGAGGGGGCAGGGTCGGAGCCGGCAATCGGAGGGAGTTTGGGGGTCCCCTGCACAGGCCTAAAGCTTTGGCCAGAGGCTTTAGGCCTGGGCAGGGCCCAGCCGGCGATTGGTGTGAACTACAGAGGAAACACCTTTTCTGACTGCTCATTGGCTAAGCTTCCTGTATGCCACTGGTAATATTCTTAGTAACTTGGGTAATAAGAATCCATAAAGGTGATCTAGGGTTTTTCCATGTCACTCCTGGAAAAAAAAACAAAGGTCTGCCTCTGGAGGGGCTAAGAAATGTCATATCCTGCCCTGGCCGGTTTGGCTCAGTGGATAGAGCCTCAGCCTGCCAACCGCAGGGTCTGGGTTCAATTCTGATCAAGGACATGTACCTAGGTTGTAGGCTCCTCCCTGGCCGGGGCCCAGGTCAGGGCTCATGCAGGAGGCAACCAATCAAAGTGTTCCTCTCACTTTGATGTTTCACTCTGTCTTTCCCTTTCTCTTCCACATTCTCTAAAAGTCAATGGAAACATATCCTCAGGTGAGGATAAAAAAGAAAGAAATAAATGTCATATCGTATGAAAGACACATCTTGAAAATGCCTAAAGAAAGTTGTCATTTTTTCATGGTGAAGGGACTGGAGTCCGTGGTGATGAAAACACCTTGGTGGCTGTGGTGGCTGGTAGTGGCTGTAGCAGCAGGGTGATGGGGCTGGTTGCCTTCCCCTGATCAGCCCGGTTGCCTCCCACAAAGGGAGGCCAGACTGCGGCTTAAGCCCACTCCCTGTGGGGAGCGTGCCTAAGCCGTCAGTAGGACATCCTTTTAGGGCTCCCAGTATGTGAGAGGGGGCAGGTTGGGCTGAGGGACCCCCCATCCCCAGTGCACGAATTTCGTGCACTGGGCCCCTAGTCTATACTAATAAAAGGATAATATGCTAATTAGACTGGAAGACCTTCCAGGAGACCTTCTGGTCATTCTTCTGGACAAAGCCATGGTGGCAGGGCCGAGGTAGAGGCGGTTAGAGTCCAAGAGGGGAGGGCAGTTGTGGGTGATCAGGCCGGTGGGGGGGGCCATTGGGGGTGATCAGCCCAGTGGGGGGGGCAGTTGGGGTGATCAAGACAGCGGTGGGGCAGTTTGGGGTGAGTAGGCCAGTGGGACAGGCAGGTAGGGGCAAGCAGGCCAGCAGGGGTGGCAGTTGGGGGAGAGCAGGCCAGTAGGGGAAGCAGTTGGGGGCAAGCACGCTGGCATGGGGGGAAGTTGGGGGTGATCAGGCTGGCGGTGGGGGGTAGTTGGGGGCGAGCAGGCCTGCAGGCAGAGTGGTTAGGGGCAATCAGGCAGGCAGGCAGGTGAGCGGTTAGGAGCCAGCAGTCCCAGATTGAGAGAGGGATGTCCGACTGCTGGTTTAGGCCCGATCCCTGTAAACCGGCAGTAGGACATCCTTCAAGGGGTCCCAGATTGGAGAGGGTGCAGGCCGGGCTGAGGGACAATCCCCCCCTCCCCACCGTGCATGAATTTCGTGCACCAGGCCACTAGTCTGTTATGTAAGTACCATGCTCATTTTCTGACAGATTTTTGGAGTTCATAGAATGACCATGTAAGTTAATGCTGGTTAAAGTTAGGGTGACTATATAATTATGTCATCTAAACCAGGACACTTTTGAGACAGGAGGGACGTACTAATGATGATGCTGGGGCAATGTGCACAAATCGGAACTATCTTGGGCAAACAGGAGCACATGTTCACTCCAGGTGGACTTTTAAAACTAGAAAGTACCGTTCAACTATACAATATGATAATGGAGTGCTTATGGTTTCTGAAACCTCACTTCCAACCCCAGTTTGACAAGGTAAAGTGAGCTTTTCTCTAATGTCATGGGAGGAAATGCAGCCGCCCAGCCTGTGACATTGAGTACATGTGTTCACATGAAGTTAGTATTTCTAGAGAAGAATTTTCTAACTGAAAAATGAAAATAGCTTTATATTTTAAAGCCTATATAATTTTTTTAGATTAATCTATACTGTTTCTAAAGCAATAATAAGCAAAGTTCCTTTCTCAATTTTTCCTTTCTTTAAACCAGCATTTTGAATCATGTGATCAGAAAGGATGGACGAGGATACCTTTGCATTTTCCCAGTTTAAATAGAGCTAGCTCATGGAGAAGAAAGGTTGAATGCTATTCTTCAAGCTTATTATCATAGTTATTAGAGGCCCAATGCACGAAATTCGAGCAAGGGGCTTGGACCTCGCAGCCCTGGCTGCCTCTCGCCCCGCCCCCGCCTACTGGTCGTTCTGGAAGGTCATTCCGTTGCCTGGTCTAATTAGCATATTAGCTCTTTATTATATAGGATTATTAATTTTGGCCAAAAAAAATGAGTCTATTGAGTTGAATAATCTTGATGTTTAGAGGAAATAATTTTTTTTTATTACCAAACTATCTTTCCTCTGTGCCTCTATTGTGTTTGGAGAAAAAAGAATAAGGAGGATAAAAATACCATATTTTTGCAATTCTTCGATATAACTCTTGACATGAAAAGCATTATTTACTGGAGCTTGTATTATTTAATCAACATTGTGCAGGGTGAAAAAAAATGCAGATAAGCTACAGTAAAGTTGGCTTTTTTCTTTCTAGAAAACTGATAGAAAAGACTTATTCTTTTATGACATTTTAGTAGTAAGCTGGTTGTTAGAATCTGTGCTATCAGGGATTTTACTAAATAATGGGCTAACTGGTTATAGGACCTTTATTCCTAAGAATCCATAGATGGCTTATATTTAGAATGATCTCACTTCACATAAGGAATGTACTATTTTCCTGTCGCATACAGCAGGACCACGTCAACAAGAATAACTTAGCAGACACTGAGTGAAGAGTAATAAGAACAAATTACATTACCAAACACAGGAGAGATGACATTCATCTTCTTGGCCTCAAACTCCACCATATTGAGAGCAGTTTTAGAATTACAGCCTCCTATTTACTAAAAAAAAAAGTAAAAAGCATTTGAAGTAATATATAATAGAAACACTAATTTCCAAATCCAAGAAATTCTCTCTACTAATTTCTAGGACTCAATTTTTCTTTTGATGCATATGCATAAAAATTCTTCCTCAGTCACATCTTACAAGCAAGGCTAGAAGCATTAAGAACTGTCCCCTTAATCATGCAAATACTATTGGTCAATCTAGAAAAAAGGCAATGTTTCATTGACATTTGAAATTTTAAAAAAGGGGGTGGTTTTATAGCTAACCATACATTTTATAAATGAATATAATTTTCTAAGTGGGTACACTGGGTGTCTTAAATAATGACCTATATTTTTTGAAACTAGTTCTCTACAATAAGCCATACACTGTTTAACTTAAGGGCTAATCATCTCATATTGTTTCTGAAAGAAGAATGAACCCTGTGCATACCAAATTATGTTTTTTTAAGTAAAAAAGGATATCAGATATCAGAGATAGTTTTATGACTTCAGTCACCCTTGAGGTATTGTTAACATTAGTGATACTTATAATAAAAGTTGATTTTACAGTTTTTCCCCAATTTCAGCTTCCATATGTCATTATTTCATGTAAATAATCAGCGATATATATCTTAGAATTTTTTTACATATTACGAATTTTAACACAGAAACACCACATATTTTTTTAAAAAATATGTTTTTTTTATTGATTTTATAGAAAGAGTAAGGGAAAGGGAGAGATAGAAACATGCTTGAGAGGGAAAAAGCAACATCAATTGGCTGCCTCCTGGATGCCCCCTGCTGGGGATCATGCCCATAACCCAGGCATGTGCCCTGACTGGGAATTGAACCTTTGACTTCTTAGTGCATGGGGTGTCGCTCAACCATTGAGCCCCACCAGCGGGCCAGAAACGCAGCATATTATTTAGAATCTGTCTTATTCACAGGTTGTATTTTTTATATTTTATGCTCTTAATTTTAAAAGCATGAAAGTTCAACATTTCATAGTCTGAATACCAATAACACTAAAATTATATTAAATTTGCTCTTTATACAGAGCCCTTTATTTATTTATTTATTTATTTTTAAACATCTAGGAGTTGTATGGAAAAATGCTAATCATTGGACGGCAGCAAATCCAGATTCACAGTCTTACCCACATTTCATTATAAACCAGCTGGCATTTATTGAGGACTTACCAGTGCTGGACACTGTGCTCTGTGTTTGCTCAGTGAGGATCCATTGATTCTGACCCAACTTTATAAGGTTCATCAACTATTCTTCTCCTTTAACAGACAAGAAACCACAACTCAAAGGAGGTTAAATAACCTGGCAAAGCCCCACATATATTAAATGTTGGAGTTTGTACTGGGACCAGGCAATACAGTAGACGTCTTCTTACAAAACCCAGTTGGGACCAGGACTTGATCAGTTAAAAGAAAACACTTTACAAAAAGAATCATTAAAAACATTACATACGTACATGTGTAAGACCTTCTAAATTAAAATATATAAGTGTAGAGTCATTCGCCACTTTATTTGTTTTATTTTCCTTCATCTTTTGATGTAGAGTGAAAGTATTTTCTTTGACTACTAGGGGCCCGATGCCGGCTTCCCTCCAGCACCAGGGACCCGGGCTTCCCTTGCAGAGGGAGGTCCCGCCCACCCACTGGGCCTCCCTCTGCTGGGCAATCATGGGGCAATGGCCAGCCCCCGACCAATCTCATCGCACCCGCCTTGGCTGGCCTGGCGCAGTGGGTGTGATAGAGTGGTCCTGGGTGGTCGACCGGATGGTTGTCCTGATGGTCATTCCACTGTTGGGCTGTTCGGTCGATTTGCATATTACGCTTTTATTATATAGGATGGATCTACTGATTGAGCTTCCATAGAACTTTCCTGCATAAGCTATGTTTTCACTGTGTTCTTCACAATTTTGAGTTTCAGTATCTTTAAGTGGTGCAAAAACATTTGTAAAGGAATACAAGTGAATTTCTATGCTAGGTTCTTACAAATTTTGTTTCTAATGTCTTATAGTTGTCTCATTCACACTTAAATGCGCAGCAATTACTTTTTGTAAAAAGCAATTTGTCCTTATCCAGTTTAACATTCATCATTGTGATTTTCTTAAGAACAACTCTCTTTGCATACTGATACTTATTTTATTTATTTAATTAAGTAATGAAATTACAGTAATACTGGCATAGACAAATTAGAAATGAAAATAATATGGCTTAGGAACTACACAACTCAACTGTCATTTAACATATCCTGAGGACATCAGTCTGTATGTTCTAAAGAGGAAATAACTCTGTTCTCTTCCTCCTTGTTCTTTGTGTCGTAT
Source organism: Plecotus auritus (assembly GCF_963455305.1). Lineage (NCBI taxonomy): Eukaryota > Metazoa > Chordata > Mammalia > Chiroptera > Vespertilionidae > Plecotus > Plecotus auritus. Next base: position 75,892,180 of record NC_137770.1, on the reverse strand, counting down.
TCCTAGAATAACTCTGAATGAAAAAAGTTGTATAAATGCAAAGTAGGAAAAAGGTAATGTCAGGATTATAAACTGCCCCAGTGTCATAACACATAATCTAAAAGTAGTGATTATAACATGTGATCATTAAAATTTATAGATACAAATACATATACATATACATATACACTCAGACTTAAATTTTAAACATTTAGAGTAATTTTTATGTGCTTTTAGACTTTCTTAAAAGTCTTCTATTCAAGCATAAAAAGAATGTTGCAAAAGTGTTAAGTAAGAGCTAAAAAATGTAACTAAATAATGTTCTTTATTCAAGCCATGATATTTTTGTACATAAAAATGTTTAACAGCCTATTATGAAGCAATCTTTTATGCCATATATTACATTAAGATGACATGATAGTTAAAACATATTTCCACTAAAGTATATATTTTTGACTTGATAAAATAATTTGAAACATGTCAACTTAAAACCCATAATGCTGGTTATTTTAGTAAAATAAAACGGAGGCACTTTCATTCTAATAAGTGTATGCCAGGCCTGAAGTTGCACCTTCCTGTGCATCTTACATTCTCAGTTTATCATATTTAAAAATCCACACCTCATATTTTCTGTTACCTTATATGGATGGTGCTAATGACACACATAGTAAACCTTCTATTAGCCTTGTAGTTGAATAGGATTTGTTTAATTTCAGCTGTCAAATAATGTGGAATAAAAAACAACAACCATTCTAGTAACCCAGGGAGTTAAAAGTAAATGTTTCACAAACAGCAATCATTTATTGATCGAATTCTCTGCCAGCATACAATTAAAAGTGCAGAATATGTCCATTTGGAAGGCTGATGATTTACTTTTCTGAGTGGTTTAAAAGAAACTTCTTCAAAGCAGGCAAAAGAAACTAAAAGTCTGTGAAGGCGCATTTTTTCCTTATTATATGTAAAAGGAATCATTCCTTATTACGTGTCACGAGATATTTTCTGAATGATTTAGGTCATAGGAGTAGAGCCTTCATGAATGGGATTAGTGCCCATATGAAACGGGCCCAGAGACCTCGCCTGCCCTTCCTCCATGGAGGTCACAGCAAGAAGATGACCGTCTGTGCACCGGGAAGGGGGCCTTGGCCAGTCACGGAAATTGCCTGCACCTTGATCTCAGATCTCAGAACTGTGAGAAGGAAATTTCTGCTGTTTATAAGCCATTTAGACATAGAATTTTTGTTAGAGCAGTCCCAACAGACTGAGACAAAACTCCAACCTACTTCTCTGTGTGCAAGCAGAAAAGTCTGGCAGAATGTGCACCCGACTGCATTGGACAGCGGCTATCTCTTGGGGATGCAGCTGGACCATGAGGAGAGAAAGAGTTTCATTCTTTACTCTCTACATTTCAAAAGAGAGACAGAAAACAGTAATGATAGAATCATAGGTGCTTTTTAATACTCTATTTTTGGCCTTTATGTATTTTTTAAATTTTCCAAATTGATTATATATTAATTCTATTTCATAACCAGAAAGCAAATCGTAAGGTTCTCAGGAGTCCATCACTAAGTGGAGCAGTTTTGAAGATACCTTTTTATATCTGTAGATTGTTAAAGACTGTACAGGCCCCAGAAAACATTGCTCACCATTCTTCATCCCAACTGGGAAGTGAGACTGGGGCATGGAGCAAGAGGATGCTAACCCTGCCCCGGCCTCCGTTTGATAAAAGGCCTGGCAACAAATGTTTTCATTCTGAGTCAGCTCTCCCTTTACGCCTTCCTGTCTACGTTTATATTTTGAATATATCTATTTATATTTTTAACATTCTGTTCTTTTTGAGCCAACATTTACCACTCATATTTTGTTGGGAATATACCTACTCCCCCATTTTCAAATTTATTGCTATGAGAAGAGTATAGAGATGAGAAGTTAGTCAAGCACTAGAATTTGGAAGGTGTTTAGCAGGCAGGATGAGAAAGAACATCAATATGGGATTTGGAAAAGGAACAGATAGAAAATCGCAAAGAAAATTTTGTTAGTGCAGAATCATGTGAGATAAAGGGAAGAAAATTTCAGAATGTATTAATGTAGTTCTAGGCACTACTTTATATAAAGACTTGTACCCAAAAATGGGCTATTCCTATTTCTGGTGCATTATAGATAGTGTCTCAGATACACAGAGAGTCTGGTAATATCAAATTAATCTTAACAGTGTTCTTGAGTGCAGTCACTTGATTCAGTGTGTACTCCTAAAGAGATTCTAAAAAAGAAAAGAGGCCTATGGAGAGCTCAAGAGTGATTGGGAATAACCTCTGATTTAGGAGAAATCAAGCAAATTCTACAATGCTTCCTCTAGGTTTGTTTTTTTTTAATGTTTCTATTGATCCTCTTTATATAATGTCTCTATAGTTATTTCAAAATCTAATCTATTTGGCTCTACTTTTGATTTGGATAGCTCTCCTTCCAACTCCCATTGTAGAATTTGAATTGCTTTTAACTGATAGATTTATTTTATTTTATTCTTTTGCTGATCATGGACTAGACAAATACATATTGACTTTAAGAAGTTTACTTAAACTTCTGGTTCTAGAAAAGGGGTCTACAAAGGGGTCTTTGTAGTTGAATTAAAGATGTTTACATTTCCTTCTGTTAATCTGCCTATTGAAACACATCTACCATACAGCTGTTTCTAGGCAGAAAAAAAAAACAAAAAAAAACATCAGTTAGTGGTATTAACCATTTTTTATTCAAAGGCTTCACAATAGGAGCATTTTTCAATCAAAGATTGCTCTTTTCCTTGGTAATCACATCTAGCCAAAGTTTAAAGACTGTGTTAGAAGATCACACAGTAATCTCTAATTTGTAATCAACTATACCCTTTTTAAAGAAGACTGAACTAGAGAAAATGGATGTCAGTAGAAGAAAACATCTGATGAGCTTGAGTCTGTATTTTCTGTTTTCAGTGTGTTTCAGTTATCATTCTTTATATCACCAGCCTCTTTGAATGTAATATCTGACTGAGTGAAATTCCTGACTTCATAAGACATAGCAGAACTTTGAATTTCATGGAAAAATTCCTGGCATTTGGCAGTAGATCATTGAGATGACATTTATGACAACTAATTTTCAGAAAGAGACATGGAATACAATCAAGTAAAAATAAAGAAGCACTGGCAAATAATGCTTTCTTTACTGAAAAATGATTTGGGAAAGAATACTTTCTTTACTGAGAAATAATTTGGAGGGGAAATAGAGAATGTTTACAATGTGGAAAATGAAATGTCCTTTTTGGAAACATTTATAAATTCTTTATTTCATTATGGAATTATCCCCTTAATAGACTTCAGAATATATTTTTCTTTTTTTTTCTGATTGATAATAAATTCCATTTTAAATTCTTTCTTGTTCCATGTACTGCATAATTTTAATTTAGAATGAGTTCAGGGTATTTGGACAGCCTCAAAATAGTGTCTATAAATTTATCTTTCCAAAAAGAATTCTCCTTCTTGACTTAGTTTCCTTGATGCATTTCCTAATCACCTCAGCTGAAATTTATCCTGTCTGTACTCTTTTAGAATAATGACTTAAAACAGCTCACCTGTATTTGGTATGTGTTCCTTTATAATCTAGGTACCACATGAGTATGTTACCTTTGTCCCTCTCTGACCCTGAGGAGGGACCATGCAACTTGGGCTCCATCCTGTTTGAAATCCATTTTGGAAAAAAAGGCAGAGAATAAATAAGGAACTTAGTAAATAATTAATATACCAATGGCCATTGACTAAATTTTGTTCAACTTTGTATTAACTTGTAGTACCTATGACAGCAACAAAACACAGAGATACTGTTACTGTGCCCTAATCCACTCCCAATCTAACCTTTATATTGCTTAATGCCTGAGATGCTGTTCTAGTACATCAATCCTTTATTATTACTTAACATTCTTTAATAGCTATTCATATCTTTATGGATAAAGTTTTAACTCAGCTCAAGGAACAAAGTTTCACTTTATGTGGATCTATCTAGGCCTCTGGCCCTAACCCCAGCGATCATTCAAGTGCATGCCCTTCACTCTGTGAGTTTACCAAGTATTCTGAGTTCCTCAAATGCTCCCCTCAGGCTCTTTCACTTATCTGAACCAAGCTGCATGCCACTGCTCCCTTATCTTTCTCCTTCTAACTCTTTTGTATCCTTTGAAACTCATTTAGTTCATTAGAGGTTTGTTCAAGATGTCCCACCTTGGTTACTGAGTTTACTTCCCAGGTATAGCCTTCCCTAGAATATATTTTGTATGTATCTTTTGTCAATATGTTCTAATAGAATAACTGTTGGCTCTCTTGACTATTTCTCCTAATGGAATATAGAATTCTTAAAGATTGTATGTATGTTGGTGCTCAGCAGAGTGTAGTTGCATAATAGGTTTTTGATAAATAATGTTGAATAAATAAATACTACCTTTTACATAAATCAAAACAAAGCAGTCATTCTAAAACAGAAGATTAAAAATCAATAAAAATCTCTCAGGGTAGAACAGACAAAACACAAATAAAGGTATGTGAAACATCTATAAGCAAATAGTCATAATAATCAATTTAACTGTTTTTAGGGTAATGTATGGGCTTTGAAAAAGAAATGCTAATATTTTTAACTTAGTTTGAATGGTGTTACTTAAGCTGCAACTGTCAGTCATCTTTTTTAAGCCAATGGCTCTTAACAAAGTCTGCACACTCACTTTTTAAGGTTCCAAGATTAGGTAGGAACTGGGTCTTCACATAATTCTTGACTCGTTGTGAGATCTACTATCCCCTGTGCTATAGACTGAATATTTGTGCCCACCTCCACAAAATGCACGTGTTGAAACTTAATCACCAATGAGACTGTACTTGGGGACGGGGCCTTTGAGAGTGGTTAATTTATTTGGTGGAGCCCTCATGATGGGATTTGTGCCCTGGAGAACTTCACTCCTGCCATGTGAGGACACAGCCAAAAACCAGCCCTCTATGAACCAGGAAGTGAGCCCCCAGCAGATACTGAATCTACCAGCCACTTGATCTTGGACTTTCCAGCCTCCAGAACAGTGAGAACTAGATTTCTGTGTATATAAACCATCCAGCCTCTGGTATTCTGTTAGAGCAGCCCCAACAGACTGAGACACCCTGGCTGCCTTATCTCTTTGGACCTCTCCTGAAAACAGCCTATTTTTTCAAGCTGGTTTGCCCATGAATAAAGTACTTAAGAATTGTTTAGCTGTTGGTTGTTCATTAAACACTGGGAAATGAGTACTGTTTAGATTGTTAAATTGTTAATATCAAAATTGAAAAATAAGTTGTCATTTTCGGCAAGAGCAGATGTTTGTGGCACCTCTTTTTCAGCGCATCTGTCTATTAATGAGGGGTTAGCTGGAGCTTTGTGAACATACGGCTTTAGTTATTTTTTAAAAAATATTCCATTGGCTTTCAATTTACATCATAACAAAAGTGTGTATAATGTGGCAGAACTGTTTTATGTGATTAAGAAGTGTTTATTCTGGATTTGTAATTAATTTAATTGTGATATCTGGAGGACTGCAATTTTGAAAAACTTTCAATCCTGATAGCCTATTATTCATATGACAACACTAAAATAAAGTGACACTATGACAAATGGCAATATAACAAGCAGTTGTCCTGATTTAATAACATTTTGAAAGAAAAATCTATAAAATTTCTACATACATCATTTATATAAAATATACAAAGCAAAATTCTGTTTTGCCCTCAAATTTTGCATCTGAACTAGAAAGTTCACAATTTGATGAACATCCTAGAAATGCACTTTCATTATTTAAAACCAGCTTGAGAAATTTCATATGGTAAAATGCACTGAGGAAAAGAAGTAATTCAGCTGCCTCATCAAATGATTTCCTTAAACCCAGGTCCCATTTGAGGTCAGTGACACACCCTCATTTGTTTGAACTATGGTTTTTACCAAATTCAATCAAACATTAAAAGGAAGTACTTAATTAGTTATGCTGCACTAACAAAGAAGAATTATGACACCTTACTAATCTATGTTATGGCAAAACCCTGACCCCACAAAAATGATTGGTGCCATTAAGGAGATTGATTAAAACACATAGGAATTATAATTCAAAGAATTGGTGGAGAGAAAGCCATCACATTCAAGCTGCATTATTTTTTCTACTCAGATGCTGCACTGAAATTCCATATAAACTTGTTTCCAAAGCTGAATTGCATTGTGGAAAGTGTTAATAAAATGAATATGGAATAAATGTGTGATTTCCACTTCCATTTAGTTAAATTTATTTCAAATACATTAAAGCCTGTAAGTAGCTTTAAATTCAGAACATTGCAGATATAACTTCTTTACCACCTGAAATGCTAAGCTATAAAGATTTCTAAAACAAAGCTCTATTTGTGATTTAAACACGAGGAGATTCTGGCCCAATTATTCCCTCAAAAGCCCAAATCCAAGTTTCAGCACAACTGCTCTCAGATTATCAGAGGAAACTGTGAAAATAAGGAAAAGAGGGAAAGACGGAGATAAACCACCTACAAATAACTATTATTGACATTTTTACATTTTCTTATCATTTTGAATGAAAACGTTTTTGTGTGATTGTTGCTTTCTAGAAGATACTGTTACTAGGCTTTGTCTAAAATATTTGAAATAACTTGTTTTTTGTTACATAAAAACACCTTCGAGTTCCTAGTATTCAAATATTAGATCATAATTAAAGAAATTGGAAATTGCCTTCAAAACAAGTAATGTACCTACCATGTGTTTATTTTTTACTAAACATTCTTTATTTCTCCCTAGATTTAAATTTGGCGAGAGCTTTACAAATAAATTTCACTGACTAAGTGGCCATACGTTACATTATAGATCATCCTCCTAGGCCAGACAACACACAGAAGGTTAAAGAGTGCAATGAAATATTTTGTTTTTCACCAGGGATAAATAGCGAGAATATTTCTAAGGCTTAAGTAGTATTTGAACATAAATAAGGTTAAATAGTGTAGTATTATATAGCAAGTTAATGAATTTAATATCTAACATCTCCTAAAAACCAGCGCTTGAAAATGAAACATGTGAGGTAAACAATAAACCTACGTATTGGGGGAGGGGAAATTTAAAGAGCGCTAACATGATAGAACCCTAAATTATGCTGACCTAGGCACAATCTTTAATGATACATTTCCAGAAGTTCATACATGATCGTAAATATTGATCTTTTCTTTACAGTTGAAATCAATTGGCTCAAATCCTTTGAAAATATGAATAAGGCCGAAGACTCACAGCTTTTAGACTACCAGTGGTTTCAAATTTTGATCAATTTTAATTTTATGAGGTCTTTCTCATAACTAGGATGTAGTATTAGCTTTCTCAGGATTCAGTATCAATTAAGGGTGAAAGGATGCATTAAAATATTCAAATAATTATGTAAATTCTGCTGCCCAAAAGTGGAGACAAATCATTTGATAAAGGTACCATACATGAAAACTAAAAAACCCCACTTATTAATGTAATTTTCAAAAGTATAGATTGTGTGTGGTTTAGAGATGCCATATGAAATGTGTGAAATCCTGAGCTCTTTAAAATTGATCGATGAGTCAAGGACATTGAAAAAGGGTGGCATCTGGATTTCAAAATCAATCATGTGAGGGTAACAGTGTTACTGAGCATGAGGAAGTATAGCTTCATAATTCAGAGTATGGATTTACAGCTTGACTGCTTGGGATTATGCTGACTGGGCCACATTATCATTATGCAAACTGGGGCAAGTTGCTTCATTTCTCTCATTCTCAGTTTCCTCATCCATAAAATGGAACTCAGAACAGAACTTGCTTCATAAGGAGGTTGTGAGGAGTACATGACACACGGAAAGCACTTAGCATTGCTTAGCACAGGGCTAGCACTCAGTAGGTGCTGGCTTATTATAGTGATGACAATATCATTAGTCTTATTACATTCCTGACATTCAGTTCAACTACTGTTTATGTCACTTTGCCTATGTTGCTTCAAATTATTTATTGTTCTATGTAAAAATGTCTAATTTTATATGTATACCCACAGAAATCTGTTATGTATATAAAATAAATTTCATGAGAAGAGAGAGATAACATTTACACATTTTACCTATTTGTGTCCTTAATAGTCACCTATTGTGCATATAAACATGTTTGCTAATCTCAATCTAGTATTTTTTTTTCCCGTGGAGACTTAGAAGATATTTATCTTGCAATACAAAATACAAACTGAATTACATCTTCAGAAATTTTTTTAAAAAGGAGTTCTTTTCAATCTTTACAAAAGCTCCCTAAATATAGATATATCATTACTATAATTAGAAAAGTATTTTTAAAATAAAATAAATATGGATCAGTTTCCTTTAAAATTACTAAAATTCATGTGGACAAAATGACACTTTAAGCTTTTTGCTTTATAGGGAGGCCTACTTATTTTTTTCCTGTTTACTCCTTTTACTCACATAAAATTTATGCAAGAGGCATTTAACCAGGTGCATAACAATAAAAATTATTGCACAGCCCCCAGGGGTTACACCTTTTCTAAAATGAAAAGTTTTGCAAATAATTTAATCTTTCTCTATCCTAAAAACAGTTTGTGAATGAGCAACTCAGAGAATTGTATAAAATTCCTATAGTGCTCATTGGAATTGGAGGGAATGAAGCTTGTAAAAGGACCGCAAGCTCACCACTGCTGACGTGCTGGTAAAATATGTAAACTGGTATCTGTAGTTAGTAACCTTTACCGAAGTGTTCATCTCGCAGCGCTGTGGACATGCAGTGCTCCATACAGAGTCCCTCATTGTCCAGTGTGTTAGTGGATGATGTATATAGTGCAGTTAATGGAGTTGAATAGATCTTCACATTTCACAGCTCAGTGAATGTGTGCTCCATTTTCTTTCTGGCTTCTGTTGCTAGATTTTTTTTTTCTTTTTTAAAGAAAGCAGTTTTATACATTAAAGCTAAATTTGTGACTTTGAGAAACTAGAACAGACTGGAAAGGTACAATCAGAATCATATAATTATTTATGCTAACATAACCATTGGATCAAATTTCTTGACATTTGGGAATCATTTAATTATTTCTTAATTAGAAGTGGTGTGAGAAGGGAGAAGCCACTGTTTGCAATTGCGCTCACTATAAAGAATTATTGTGTCACTGATTAAGGATAAATGGATACAACACTAGTAGGCTAACATGTCAATGGGGCTTGATGGGGACCTCAGGCTGTGCCCCCCACCCAGCAGGACTTGATGGGGACTTCAGGCCACACCCCCTGCCTGGCAGGGCTTGACGAGAACCTCAGGTCATTCCCCCCCCCCCCCCCCGCCCTGGCGCTGGGCCAGGGGACCTGAGGCTGAGCCCTCTATGGCACTGGGTGGGGGACCTGAGGCTGTGCACCCCTGCCCGGAGGGGCTTGACGGGGGTGGGGCTGGCTGGATCTGGGTCTCATCCAATGGGGGTAGGGCCGGCCGGGTCTGGGTCTCCTGCATTTTCAAAGTGCGTGTGGGTGGTGGGCGGGGACTTGACTCTAGTTCCCATGGTGCACCCCAGACTCTGACAGGAGGGAGATTTTCATATACATTTTACTAGTTTTCTTTTATCTCTGACACTTCTATTATAGAGAAAAAGCAAATAGCAATATTAAAATATTTCCTCTAATTAATTCCCTTTTAATGTGCACAAATTTTGTGCACCGGGCCACTAGTTTAATATAAATTGAATGTGTTTTGTCCACCTTGATATGATCACATTTGAAAAATCTTGTCAGAAATGACATGATTTTTCCTTATATTTAAACATCCCATTTGCAAAACCATAGTTTAAATACTTTGAATAATCTCACAGATTTAATAATCACCAAAATAACCCTACACTACCCTGACATAGCACATCACAACTGCTAGAAAATCTTCACAAATGGGAATTTTACTCTCACACAGAGGTAGAATGGCATATTATCATTACTCCATTAGAAAACCAAGGCTAAGTACTCAAGTAACTATAATAGAAGCTAAAAATAATTTAAGTGCATGGAATTAGCATCATAACTGGGTATTTGTCCCAGACCTAAAAGGCTAGTACAGCATGGTTGGAAGTGACATTGGAGAAGAAAACCCAAGGATTGGAAACCTATGACCCAAAATTCAACGCTCCGTCTGTTTTTGTAAATAAAGTTTTAGTGGAACAAAGACACATCGATTTTTTAACATATTGTCTGAATGCTTTCATGCACAATGGCAGAGTTGGGTGGCTGCAACAGAGACCATATGGCTCACAACGCTGAAAATATTTACTATCTATCCCTTTGCAGAAAGAGCCTGCCAGCCCCTGTTCTGAGCCAACGAGATTGTCTATGCCATACAAGGGAAGAATCTAGAGACTGTGAGAAAGCTCTGAACACTGAATGAACAAATAGAATAGAAACATGCTGAAGTAGATGCATGATTATCTACAATATCTTTCAAAGGACAACAATTTAGCAGTGCCATTAATCAGAGCTGTGGAGGGAATAGAGAACTGGGGAAGAAAAACCAAATCTACAATCATTTTTATCTCCATCAGATATCCAATACATCTTTTTTAGTTTCTCATAAGCGTAGAGCATCCCATTAGGCATTAATCTATGAATGACCTTTTTAATGAGGTATTTTAATGATCTTCCAAGTACAGGTATTTGGGGGTGGTAATGTGAACAACCAACTATTTATCTGAGCAATGGAGAAAGCTATAGCATGGATCAAAAAACCTCATCAATCATCATAAGTGTCTTTGCATCCTTAGATAACCTCACCTTTTCCCTTTCTTATCAGGCCAGAAATTCTTTCAGGCACAGGAAAGAATCAGGCACAGCTGCTTTGCAAAATAGCTGCTCAGTCTGTTTACCAGCATTTCAAAGAAGCTGCAGCCCAACACTGACAACTTAGGCGAGAGTAAGAAGAAGTGAGTTAATATATTAGATACATTTATGTATTTTCCTAACCAAGTCTTAGCTTCATGAAAGAATGGAAAGAAAGGTAAATAGCTGGCAAGTTGGAAGAACAACGGAGAATCCTGGAAATGCATTTATATCCATTCATTCTTTCATTAAAACATTTGTTTTGACACCTACCCTGTTCATGGTACTTACTTAGAATTGTGAAGAAAGAGAAATGTATGCTCTCAAGATTCACAAAAATCTAAAGGAGAAGACAGACACCTATATAAATAACTATATTATAACTAGAGGCCCAGTGGATGACATTCGTGCACTGGCGGCGGGGCGGGGCCGGGGGGGGGGGTCCCCCTCAGCCCGGGCTGCATCTTCTCGCAGTCCAGGATCCCTTCAGGGATGTCTGACTGCCGGCTTAGGCCTGCTCCCCGCGAGAGCCCAGCTTCTGGCTTTCTGGCTGAGCAACACTCCCCCTGTGGGAGTGCACTGACCACCAGGGGGCAGCTGCTGCATTGAGCGTCTGCTCCCTGGTGGTCAGTGCACATCATAGCAACCAGTCATTCTGCTGTTCGGTCAATTTGCATATTAGCCTTTTATTATATAGGATAATCTCTATTACTTTTGGAATTTATGAATGAACTGAGCATGAAGGCAGAAGAAACCAATCATCATCACCTATATGTGTAACTAACACTGTCTGCATTCAAGACACCATATCCAAATGGCAGGATATAGAAATTATTGGTGTGGTATACCCAGTGTGAGACAGAGCATTTTAGAAATACATTCAACATAGTTCAATGAAGAATGTTCAGTCAAGAGATTTAACTTTAATTAGTGAAACGGTAATATTAGAACCATTGAAATCAAAGAAGGACTCATGCATTACTGTTTTGGAACCCAAAATTAGAGTCTCTGGTTTCTTCCTCTGTTCTTCAATCCCAGAGTTTTGTATTAAGTTATATTTCCTTCGTTGATTTACATCAGATAAAAATTCTGTCCCCCTTTGATGGCAGCAGCTGAATCAGCAACTCCAGGAGCCAGGCTTCTGTGCCATCTCTCTACCAGGATAACTGTGGGGCGCAATGGTCAGGGCTACGAAGCTATCTATGAAAAGTCACCTTTATATTCTTCACTAATACACATGATGAAATGTATATATATATATATATATATATATATATATATATATATATATATATACATTACACACACACACACACACACACACACACACACGTGTGTGTATGACTCTTCCTAAGGTATCTTTTTTCCATAACAATTTTCCCTTTTTAGATTTATATTGATTATCCTGCCTCAGTTTTTTTCTGTAAAATAATTAAATTGTATGAGGTGGCTTGTAAAGTCCCTCTTAGCTCTACAAATACATGCTTTTATACAGTGTTCCTAAACAAGCAAGTCTCTGTTGAATTTAACTGTGACCTAATTGCCTGCTTCACTGGTCACAGTTTCCTATCCCAGAGGGGTAGTGACCCTGCTCATATAAATGGGTAGTTTGCTTTTATTAATTCATTTCATTTATATTAACTTTATGTCCAGTAATATTTGATGATAATAATTGTGACAGTTGGTCAAGGAGGATCTAATATCTAAAACAACTTGGAAATTCCTCGACTCGCTATTTCCTGAAATGGTGATATTTTCCTTGCCTCCTTAATGGAGTATGTTAAAGTACTAAGGAAATGGCGCTATCTGAAATGTGATATCTTGAAGAGAAATATGATTTGACTGTCCCCTCATGATCATTAATTAATTTAGATCAATTTCTTTTGATAGTGATATTGGAGTTAACTGTTAGGCACAAAAAATGTTTAATCAATGCAATTTAAAAATTATCTGAACTTTCATTTTATAGGAACAGAAATCTCCACAATGTCAGTCTTATATTTCATACCCTCAGTAAATCAGACCACTGACACCAGTGTTATGGCAAGTTCATGCAGGAGCTAAGAATGTGCATAGCACCATACAACTACTAATTAGCTTGCTGCAAACATGGCAGCAGTGTTTATTCCCACATAGGTAAACTGAGGCAAGGGCTATTTGAAAGGAAGGCTCAGGGTACCCTTTAAATCAGTGGGGCTCAAATTATTATTTTATTTGTTGAACCCAAATGAGCCTTTGTTTAAAAATGTAATATACTGAAAATACTTCACAAATTTAATTTTTCCTTCATCAACACACAAAGCACTTACAAACTGAATAATTTGCATTCTTAAATAAATAAATGAATTAGTGTAAAAAGAAGAAAAAGCCAAGCTGCTAAAATGCACATTATATGTTAATTTTCACAATCTCTTAACAAAAAATGAACATTTTAAATGTACCTTTTGTCTTTGACTCAGAAAAAGAGAAAGACAAGGAAATTAATATTTTTGTAATATAGATGTCATCTTATTTTTCATGCCTGACTCATTTGAAAATGTAGATTAATTTGCAAACAATTTAGAAAGCTGAACTATTGAATTGGGTCCTCTAAGATTTAGAATTTGTCATCTTTTAAAGTTGACACCCAGCGAGAGCTTGTCAATTACAAAGAAGTGAAATGAAGTGAAAATAAGTCTCATCTTCATCTTCTTGTTATATGCTTGGTTGGTTATAGAGAGACACCATTTACAAGCTCAAAATAATTATTCAGAAAGTTATGCTTCACTTTAAAACCAAATTTAAGCAAGGGAAAAGGCCATTCCGCGATGGTTATTTTATTCAGTGGGTGGGGAGACTGGGAAGGAGTCGGAAATGCTACATGGACACTTAAGGCCAGTTGCTGGAATGTCTCTTATGCATTTCCATTTTTTCTCATGTTGGTAATGAATAGAGATGATTTCAGGTTATTGCTTTACAAACAAAAAAGCTACCTGTTGTTTATACTTTTCTATTGCTGTTCAATGAAAGTGAGAATTTGGGAGAAATAATTATAATGTCATTTACACATTTTATCAACATGTGAATTGAAACACCCTAACAATTCCACTCCCTTGCAGAACTCATGCTTTAATTGCTTTTTTCCACCCATTGAAAACATAAGAGGCAAAATGTTTTCATATCTGGTTAGATGCAAACAACGAATTGCTTGTTGTAGTCAAGTAAGTAGATAAATTAGGAAAGGCATACCTCGGTGAAACCATCTAACTCTTGGCTTTGATCTCGAGATCTACAGCTAATGGGCAAGTCAGTTACCCTGGGAAATGCAACAGTATTTAGTACACACAGCTCCCCAGTAAATTCATTTCCAACGTGTGCTCAGCTCAGAGATTTTAAGCAGACTTTGAAAACCTGCCTCTGAGAATGACTGGTAGAGATGAATAGAACCAAGGTGTCAGCTGAAGCCGGGTAGCGGATATAGAGGGATGTTCCAATAGTGTTTTCCTCCTTCCTGCACTCTCTTAGGACCACTTAATACCACATGCTCTTACCTCTGGAGGAGAGGACAGAAGGAGAAGCTGGACAGGAGCCAGAAGAGGTGTGTGATAACATTTAAATCATTTAGAATGAAGAATTGAGACATCATTTCTCCTCCACTGCCTAATCTAAAGCCCTCAGGCCAACCCTATTTTCATCACAGTGAGAGGGCAAAGGTCCCAAGTGAATTGTTTGATGTTTCCATCTCTTAAAAAAAAATGGCATCACTTCATAGATCTGATTTGACAAATCCAGCATTTTATCTACCTAAATCCTGTTCATTTTCAAGGCCATGCTGAAGTCTCCTCAATGAAACTCACTTGTGACTGACCAAAGTGATCATCTGTTGCCTTGTCTCAAAGTCTGTGATACTTGTTTATGGTGCTCTTGGGGATTATGGTCAATTTCTCTGTACTGAAGCTAATCTTTATTTATTTTTTTAATATATTTTTTATTAAGGTATTATATGTGTACATATCTTACCATTGCCCCCCCCCACCCCACTCCCATATATGCCCTCACCCCCCAATGTTTTGCATCCGTTGGTTATTCTTATATGCATGCATATGATGCTAATCTTTAAAAAAGGAATTATAAAAGTAATAAAATGACATTAAAATGTTTGGATAATAGAAAAAAAGATAATCATAATTTGCCCTGGTTGGGTAACTCAGTTGGTTAGAGCATGGTCTCAATATGCCATTAGCCTTTTTTTTCTTTATTGATTAAGGTATTACATATATGTCCTTATCCCCCCATTGCCCCCCCACCCCACTCCCACTCATGCCCTCACCCCCCTGGTGTCTGTGTCCATTGGTTATGCTTATATGCATGCATACAAGTCCTTTAGTTGATCTCTCCCCTTACCCCGTCCCTCCCCTACCTTCCCTCTGAGGCCATTAGCCTTTTATGGACTCAGTTTCTTATTGTATAACTGGATAATGCCACATATTGCATAGCATTTTTTTGTAAAGATTAGGAATAATCTTAAATGTTAAAACTTAGCTCAAAGTAAAACAATAAGAGTGGTCATTATTATTTGTCTTTTTAAAAGAATTAAATCAATTTAGAATGCCGCTGCCTGTGTATAAGGATACCAGGTTTTTCATGTTTCTCTCTCTCTCCTTTCCCCTCTCTCTCTCAAATTAATAAAAGATAATCATAACTTAGTGCTCTAATCTAATAACTGTAATCTAGATATAGATCTGCTATATTTAGATATTGTGTGTTTAATCATATTGATTAAGATTAGAAAATGGTACCATATGTTTTAATGTGCATGCCTTTGACTGCTAGAGTGATTATATACTTAGTAATGAGTTCTCTTTTTGAATCACATGTTGATGACATTTGCTTACTTTGGATTCAAAGTTCTTATTTATTTAATCTTTATAATTCTGTATTTAATATTTTCATAATAATATCCATATATAGTCATAAAAATTTATATTTAATATATTTATATTTGTATGCCTATAAAATATATATATATAAGTATACTTATTTGAGATCTGGTGCAATATCATTTGCTTTGTTTTTTCATCATCTAACTTGCATGGTAACCTGCATGTAATAGGTGCACAAAAATAATAACAGTTGATGTCATTCTGATCTTTAAATATTGAATAAAATTGGTGAGGTAAATCCTATGATTCCAAGATTGCAGAAGTTGTCATGGCAATTTCAGGTCATATGCTCTTGTTTCTGCTGAATTCTAGATCCCATTGGAGTATTCCCCTACATGTTCACTTTTTTACCTCTTCTCATGTCCACAAAAATGTCAAAGTCATTTTATTTTCCACACAAGATACTCATGTTTGGAAGAGATTTTTGTGAATGTTTAGAAGTTTTATACTGAAGTAATAATTTAACATTGAATTTAGAAATCCCTGAACCTTAACATTGCTATTACACATTCTCTGGCATGAGAGCAACATCTGTCCTTCAAGATTTTCCATTTCTCAATTCTAGTATTTTATTATTCAGAAATGAATGACATATATATACACATACATATGTATACAAATATGTATGTATATATATCCCATTAATACATACATCAAGTACCTATTATGTTTCATTAAATCTAAAATGTAATCAATTGTATATTACCATTATTTTACATATCACTCAGAAAAAATTATTTTGCCATAAACTATGATAATTTTGATTGTGAAAACAAAGCTCACAAATATATATAAGAATACAAAATATCCAGCATGTAACAAGATAAAATTCACAATGTCTGACATCCAGTCGAAGACTAACATGCATGCAAAAAATCAGGGTAACATAACTCATAATGAGACGGGGGGATTCACTAATCAAAATAGACCTCAAAGTAGATCATAGACAGAAATGTAAGGGAAAACTATAAAATTCTTAGAAGAAAGCAAGGAGCAAATCATCATGCCCTTAGTTAGGCAAAGATTTCTGACATACAACACCTAAAGCAGAATAAATAAAAGAAAAAATTTTTGAAAAATTGGTCTTTATCAAAATTTAAAACTTTGGCACTTCAAAAAATATCATTATAAAAGTGAAAAGACCAAGCCAAAGACTTGGGGGAAAATATTTTAATTCACACATCTAATGAGATCCATATGCAAAATATGTAAAGAATTCTTATAACTCAAAGTAATAAGAAGATAAACAACCCAATTAAAAGTTAGCAAAAATTTTGAATAGACAAAGATATGTAAAGGGCTAACAAGCACATGAAAATGTCCAACATTATTAGTCATTAGGGAAATCAAGTTAAAACCATAATGAGATGTCATTTCATATTCATAAGAATGGTGATAATAAAAAAAGGCAAACAATGATACATGCTGGTGAGTATACAGAGGACTTAAAAGCCTCTTAGAGTGCTGGTTTAAATGTAGTCTCATTCAATAACTTTAAAAAATGATTTAATAGTTTCTTAAAATGTTAAGCACAGAATTACCTTATAATCCAGAAATTGCACTCCAAGGTATCTAACCAAGAGAAATAAAAACATATGCCTACACAAAGTACTATAAATCATTAATTATACACTTTAAACAGGTAAACCTTATTGTGTTAAATTATACTTCAATAAATCTGCTTCTAAAAAAAATGTTGAGACATGGAAGATATCAAAATATCCAAGTATATTTGATGTTATTAAAGAAAGATTATATATTATTATATATTACATATAAAATTATTAGATGACTTGAAAGCATAGCAATAGAAATTATCCATAATGAATCAAAATGAAGAAAGAATTTAAAAAATTTAAAAAATAAGGTTAACAATGGAAGGCTATGGGACAAGTTAAAACAGCCTACTGTATGTGTAGTTGAAGTCCCCAAAGGGAAAGTGTGTGTGTGGGGGGGGGGGGGGAAGAAGGGGGAGGAAAGGGAACAAGCAAAAAAAATATTTGAAATAATGGATGAAAACTTCTCAAACTTAAAGATATAAACCTACAGATCCAAGAAGTTCAATGAGCCCCAAGTACAAGAAACATGAAGAAAATTATATCAAGGCACATAATAATCAAATTCCTCAAAACCAGTGATAAAGAGAAATCTTATAAGCAGTGACAGGGAAAGAATCACATTACATAAAGAGAAACACAGGTAAGGTTGACATCAGTTTCTCGTCAGAAAAAGAAGTGCAAGAAAGAAGCCTAGAATACTATATCCAGTAAAAATACTTTTCAAAAACAAAGGTAAAGATTTTCTCAAGCCTGCAAAGGTGAAGAAAAGCACCACCAGGAGACCCACCTTATAGCATCCTTCAGATAAAGAAAATGAAATAAAGTGGAAATACAGAATGATGGATGGGCACCAGAAATGGTAACTACAAAATTAAATGTCATATTTATCTTTTAAATCTCTAAGAAGATAATTGGCCATTTATACAAATAAAGAAAAGAAATCACAAAGTATTTTGAGATATATACCAGACTAGTGCCCCAGTGCACGAAATTCGTGCATGGAGGGGAGGTGTCCCTCAGCCTGGCCTGTACCCTCTCCAATCTGGGACCCCTCTCGCAAGCTGGGACTGCTGGCTCATAACTGCTCACCTGCCTGCCTGCCTGATTGCCCCTAACCACTTTGCCTGCTCGCTCCCAACTGCCCCCGACCCTGCCGGCCTGATCACCCACAACTGCCCTCCCCTTTTGGCCCCTAACCACCTCTACCTCAGCCCCACCACCATGGTTTTGGCCAGAAGAACATCTGGCAGGTCTCACAGTTTAATTAGCATATTACCCTTTTATTAGTATAGAGGCCTGTTGCATGGGTGGGGGCTGGCTGGTTTGCCCTGAAGGGTGTCCCGGATCAGGGTGGGGGTTCCCTTGGGGGGCGGGGTGGCCTGGGCAGGAGGTCTGTGGTGGTTTGCAGGCCAGCCACGCCCCCATTGGGGTGGGGTCCCCACTGGGGACGGTGCTGGCCTGGGTGAGGGGCTGGGGAAGTTTGCATGCCAGCCACATCCCCATGGGGTGAGGGCACTGCTGGGGGGGCGTGGCCAGCCTGGGTAAGGGGCTAAGGGCTGTTTTCAGACTGGCCACACCCCCTTCAGGGTGGGGGTCCTCACTGGGGTGCCTGGCCAGCCTGGGTGAGGGGCTGATGGCTGTTTGCAGGCTGGCTACACCCCCCAGCGGGGACCCTCACCCCATGGGGGCATGGCCAGCCTAGGTAAGGGGCTGAGGGACTTTGCAGGCCCCTACCTTGGTGGCCGGCCCAGGTGACCAAAACCCAAACCTTCCACACACCCGCCCGGGCCGGTTTTGTGTCCTCTGCTTGCAGGTGGAAAGCTTGGCTTTCCGGGCGGGTGGGAAGCTTGGCTTCCTCCATTGCCAGGGGCAACCCAAGCCTCCTGCTCACTCTGGCTGGCTCTGTGGCTGCTGCCATCTTATCCTGCTAATTTGCATACTCACTCCTGATTGGCTGATGGGCATTGCAAAGGTACAGTCAATTTGCATCTTTCTCTTTTATTAGTGTAGATAAATGAATAGAACATATGACAATAGCAACAAAGGCTGGGAGGAGCAAATATGCATTTACACTTTTTTTTTTTTTTTTTAAATATATTTTATTGATTTTTTACAGAGAGGAAGGGAGAGGGATAGAGAGTTAGAAACATCGATGAGAGAGAAACATCGATCAGCTGCCTCCTGCACACCCCCTCCTGGGGATGTGCCCGCAACCAAGGTACATGCCCTTGACTGGAATCGAACCTGGGACCCTTCAGTCCGCAGGCTGACGCTCTATCCACTGAGCCAAACCGGTTAGGGCACATTTACACTATTTTGAGGTTCTTATTCTACATGTGAGGTGATATAATATCAGTTTAAAATAGACCGTGATAAGTTAAAAATGTATACTATGTGTAAAACAAACGCCAAAATAAATTATAACTAATAAACCAATAAAAGGGATGCATCTAAGTAATCAAAAATTATCAATTTGCCCCAGCCAGTGTGGCTCAGAGATTAGAGCGTCATCTTGCTAAGGCACTAACCATCTGCCCTGCTAAGGCACTAATCTTTTCTCCTACCAGAATCAGACTCTGGGTCTCCCAACTTCTGTTAGCAATCCTAGGCTTTTTAAAAAATATATATATTATTGATTTTCTACAGAGAGGAAGGGAGAGGAATAGAGAGTTAGAAACATCGATGAGAGAGAACACATTGATCAGCTGCCTCCTGCACACCCCCTACTGGGTATGTGCCCCCAACCAAGGTACATGCCCTTGACCGGAATCGAACCTGGGATCCTTCAGTCCGCAGGCCGATGCTCTATCCACTGAGCCAAACCAATCAGGGCAGCTTTTCTTTCTTTCTTTCTTTTTTTTTTTTTTTAACAACAAACCATAATAACATCAACAACCACAAAACATACTTCCACCTGTCTTCTGCTTTCTTTTCTATTAGAAAAAGCTAGAAACAAAAAACAATTTCAAGTTAACTATGATTTTTGGTAAGAAAAACTCTCAATGGGAAAGGCATTACTGTATACATTCTATGAACAAAACATGTTCCTCCATTTTACTTTATATGAAGTAGTGAAGTTCATTGTCTTTCAAGTGCTTCAAGCAATTTAAAAGAATAGCATTGCAAATGCACAATTGTCTATGAATACTGTGTCTATGTTGGAGCACAATAAAGAATTATGAATCATTTCCACCCAGTGTTGTAAATTTAATTTTCAAAAATATTATAAAATGAAGTAACTATTATTATAAAGATGTTTTAAGGTGACATTTAATTACAATGTAGGATAATTTATTTTACCAGCTAGAGTGTCTTGGGCTAATTGCACTTATTTATGTTTTATGCCTGTGCCATCATAACAAACAACCTACTCTATATGTTTATTTTACCTTTTTTCTTGTAATCTTCAGAGATGTTCTGGATCTTTCTCTAAATTTTGGTAATGCTTCTTAATTGTAAGGGAAACATTTCGTTGCCCTTACACCTCCCTTATGGAAGAATGCTTTGATCTCTCTAGAAGTTTAATTGCATTTCATGGAATGGTTCCTCTTTGCAATTAGGTCTAGGCTTGGATGCTGATTATATTTTCTTTCATGTTTCCATTCAATCATTTCAGTGGTAAATGTTCCGTTTCACCAATGTGTGCTTTCATCCCAGCCCCTGATAACAGTAACTTTTGAGAAACCACATTCCTTCACCTGATAAAGATAGGCTCTCTGATCACCCTTGGAGTGTTTTGGCAAATTAGCCTTTGATTGTGTTAATTATTCTTCCCATTTACAGATAGCTATAGTTCAAGTTAAGATACTGTCATCTGTCTTATTGGGTTCACTCTACTAGGAAGGTGATCATCGTTGATAGAATAAGAATCCTTGTTTATTAAATGAATGAATTATTTAAATTTTAGTGAAATTATTTGGATTCACTTCTCTGAAAAAAAAAAAAAAAAAAAGGATTTTATCATGGTAATTGGCAGAGATCTGTCCAGATTTCTATCTAAAGACAGAATAGTGAAGTTCTATCCAAAGGACAATCCTTGTTGGTTCTGTTTCTAAAATTTTCATCCTATAATCTTCTAAAGACTCAGTTAATATTAGCACCATCGTTCTCTGATACTAAGATAGCAAAGGATCATATAGTTTGAGAAAAGAAAAAAGAAAGCAATGAAATAGAATTGTGTGCACACTGCTTTGTTTTCTCATACAGGCTAATCAATTCTATTTAGGAAGTGTGTTCTAGTGGTTGGAGGTGAGCTGAAAGTTTCACGAACAATTCTAATAGAAATTTAATTGTCCTGGATAGAGAGCACCAGCAATGTTGGACAATCAATCTGTATCTCAGTTTCTCCATCTTTACACACACACACACACACACGAAACCCAGCAATACCCAATTATCTTAGAAATACTAGTATACTAGTATATACATTGGCCAAGGTCTGTATATAAAAATGACCTTATTCTATCAACTGCTGAAATTATCTTTTTTGTAAGATTTTAAGCCAAATCAATGCTCAACCAGTATTCAAGTATAGCTAATTAATTTTGTTATTGCCTTATTTATTTACCTTCTCATCTATTCAAAAATATTTGTTGCACACCATCTAAGTGCCAAAAATTATACAAGTCACTGTAGATACAGCAGTGAATGAGAAAGACAAAGTCTGTGCTCTGGTGTAATTTACATTCTAACTGTGACCTGGGGACAAAACAATAAAATAAAAGGACAATGTGAAGAGGGGCACCCTTTAGAGCAGTCAGAGGATTCCTACCTGCAAGGGTAATGCTGCGGTCATAAGAAGTAACAAAGAATGTTCCAGGCAGAAAACATCAAGTACATGCCCCTGGGATGAGAAATCATTTATTAAAATACAGAAGAAGACCAAGATGATTCAAGTGTAGTGAACATAATAGAGAGTGGGCTGAGATGAGGTTTAGAGGAAGAAAGGGATGCATCATGTGCATAGTAGAGAACACAGTAAAGACTTCAGATTATTCTAAATACAATGGGACACTTTTGAAGAGTTCAGGAGGGATGTATCATGATCTGATTTGGTGCCTGTTGTTAAGACAATGAATTTTAAGACCCAGAATGCAAGGATAGAGAACTGGTAGAAAACTCTTACGGTCATCTGAAGTGAGCAGTGATGGCAACAGTGGAATTTGTAACAAGTTCTTGAATTTGGGGAGATAAAGCTTAAATGTCTCATAATAGTTCAGTTTGGGGGGGGTCAGAAAGAGGGAGGAATCAAGATGACTTCAGGTTTCTTAGCTTGAACAACTGGGTAGTGGTTGGTGGCATTGACTCACCTGGGGAATACAGAATTAGGAAGAGAAATAGGGCAGTGCATCTAAAGTCCAGTTACAAGCCTGTTAACTTAAAGTTACCTATTAGGCATCTAAATGTTGATATCAAGTAGACAGTTCTACATATGAATATGGCCCTCAATCCAAGTCTGGAAATACATATTAGGAGGAATAACCACAGAGATAGAATTGAAAGTGCACAACAAATGGTAAGTTAATAGGGAAGAAAAGATTGCCCAGGATAGAGTTCTGGGGCTTTTCAATATTTAGAGGCTTAGCATGAGGAAGGAACCAACTTAGGAGACTTGTGATAGGGGGAAAACATGAAATACCATGATATGGAATCCATGAGAATAAAGTTTCAAAGTGGACAACTATTTTCAGTGCTTCTGAGAAGTCAAGAAGATGAGAATTATTTTTTGAGACGGAAGTTATTGTTGGTCTTGTTAGAGCAGGTTCAGAGATAGGAATTGGTTGGAAACCTAAGGAGATAATGAGGAAGAAGTTAAGAAAAACAAGAGTGTACAGGAGAAAGGGAAAAGGCAGGGGCACATCTTTATGAAGCTGTGTCTCCATACATCACTGTTAAAGCTAATAAGCATTTTAAAGATTAATTCTTATCTTTAGAATTTTCAGTTTATTTTTGTTTGTGTTTTCAGGGCCTTTATCAAACATTTACTCATCTTCTTTTTATGTACAAGGCATTGTTCTAGACTCAGAATTTTCACTAAGGAACAAGGCAAGCAAAGAGAGACATACAACAAACAGTAGAAATAGTGGACTACAAGTAACAGATGCTTTAAAAAAATGAGGAGCAGAGTAACACAGACCTGAAGTGCTAGGGTTATAATTTAAGTAGGATGTTTAGTTTAGGCCTCACTAAGATGGTGACATTTGTGTAAAAACTCGAGGAGGGTGAGAGCTCAGTTGGGTGGTTTATTTGGAGGAAAAACATTCCTGGCGGAGGGAACCAGTAATACAAAGGCCCCGAGGCAGCAGTAAAGCAGGGAGGGAAGAATGACTCAGAGTGAAGTGAAGAAAGGGATCAACGCAGGGAAGGAGAGAAAGGGGTAGCAGGGGCATTTTCTTTATTCTGAATGAAACAGGGGGCATGAATTACAGAGTTTGAGAAAGGAATATGATCTGTCTCCCCTGACAGTAATGCAGCTAAGCAAGATAGTGCCTTGTATCAGGACAGGAGTGGAAGTGATGAGAAATGGAGTTCTCGAACTATTTTGAAAACAGAAGTCCTTGATGCCTTAGTTGTCAAGTATGAGAGAAAGAGCGGAGTCATGGATGACTCCAGTGTTACTGAACTAAAATTTGAGAGGATATAGTTGCCAACAGCTGTGATAGATAAAGTGGCAGGTGCAGTAGGTTTAGGAATAAGAGTTCATGCTGTGTGAGAGGAGATATTCAAGTAGAGATGTCAAGCAGGCACTAGGATATACATGTCTAGAGTTTGGTACCTTGCGCAGTGACGGCTTAGAGCTTTCAGAACCATGACAAATCTATTACTACTATTTTCTCAGTTTCACTTAAAGCCTATTCAGCTAAGGCCCCCAAACACACCTGATCAAGTCCTGTTGGGATGCAAGAGCAGAGAAGAGTGAACACCAACAAATCTGTTTCTAGATGAAGAGCACAACAAGGATAATGCCAATAACAATGCAGGCTAACCAGGTTTACCTAATACAGTTTCATTTACCCACACTAAATGTTATGGAACTTTAAACCCTGCCCTTTGGACCCATAGGGTAGGGCAACACTCAATTGAAAGTTCCCTCCCCTATAATCCCTACTTCGGGCTCAACATATTAAGTAAAATGGCAGCAAGAGAGAGGGTTATCTATATATGTAAATGCCTAAGTGACCAATTGAACATTCAACCGTTCAACCGGTAGCTTTGACATGCACTGACCACCATGGGGCAGACACTCAACGCACAGGCATGGAAACATAAAACAGACTGACAGATCTCAGAGGGAAAAGGGGGAAGGGAGATGGCAGAAAGAGATAAACCAAAGATCTTATATGCATACTAGAGGCCTGGTGCAAGTGCACCGGTGGGGTCCCTCAGCATGGCCTGTGGGGATCAGGCTGAAACCAGCAGTCTGACATCCCCCAAGGGGTCCCAGATTGTGAGAGGGTGCAGGCCAGGCTGAGGGACCCCACCAGTGCACAAATCTGTGTGCTGGGCCTCTAGTCAAGAAATGATAACACACAGTTAAACACTGGATACAGTATGTCATATCTTGGCAATCCAAAGAAAGATGCCCTTGACCCAGTTTATCTTTGGCAAATGTTTCTGTGTATATATGTCTCTCATAAAATATGACAAGGGCAAAGAGATAATAACAGGCACAGTTAAGCCTCAGAAAACTACAGGCTTGAAAAAACAATAAGGAAAATGGCGAATGACTATGCCTCTGATTTGAAATACCCGGTGCAATTAATGATTGCCATTACATGTTCCCTATTAGCCTGACTTGCATAAGTATAAGGAAAAGTTCAGGGTCTAAGAGCTAATCAAGAAAAATATCACTAAGCTTTGGGGTCAGTTAATTAACAGTGAAGTCATATTTTTCACGGTTAAGTCAGGCTCTTCCTTTTGACCTGACTTAATTGCTGCTTTTAAAGTCCACTGGAAGAGTATTCTTGCATACAAAAATCTATCGAAAGTCATCACTCTTTTGAGGTGTGATGAGACCAGACTTAAAAACACTGGGGTGTAAGTTTAAATTGGCACAATCTTTGTGAAAGTAATAGGGATTGTGTATTGTGAGGCAACACAAATCACTGTGTAATAATATAGATGTGACAATGCATATTAAGTGGCAGGGAAATATCAGTACTTTTGCCAGACTCATAAGGTTTGTCCTATAGAAATGTGGGTAATGATGATAAGCATATACAGGTATTTATCATAGCATTATTTGTGACAGTAAAAGCTTTGGGCCCTAAATGTCTCAAATTAAAGTATTCAAATCAATTACAGCAATTTCATTGACATAGTATATAACACTAAAAAGTAAAAATACAGTAAACGAATGACAGAAGACAGTTTTTATGATTGAGTTGAGGTGTATTAAAGCAGCAAATAAAATTTTACTTTTGAATTATTTAAGAATACTTATGCATACTTCTTATATATACGGAAATGAAATACTTTAATAGTCACTATTTCTGCATTGTAGACTATGGGTTCTGGCTAATTTTTGGCTTTACCTTTTTTTGGTTTTTGATGTTTTCTATTATCAGTGTGCAATTTTTATAATACAAAACTAAAGGCCTGGTGCATGAAATCATAAGCGGGCATGGTCCCTAGGCCTAGCCTGCGATCAGGGCCATCTTCCCTGGCTGCCGGCAGCCAGCCCCGCTCCCCGCTGCCACTCACCCCAGTTCCCTGTTTGCCATCCAGCAACAGCCAGGGGACGGACTGAGAGGTTGGCCTTTCCTGCCCGCTCACCAGCCCCACCCCCACCACCGGTCGCCCTCTGTGTATGGGGTGACTGGTGGGTTGGGGGCCTTGGCCTGGCACTGCCTACATTCCCCGCCACCCACCCCAGTTCCCCGTTCATCATCAGTGGAGATCGGAGCCTGCGGGCCGGGGGAAGGGACCAAGATGTCGGCCCATTCCATCCACTTGCCAGTCACACCCCCTGCCGCCACTCACCCCAGTTTCCCATTCCCCACCGGTGATGGGAGCTTGATGGCCGGGGGAGGGACCAAGAGGTGGTCAGTGCACCTCATAGGGACTGGTCGAGCGGTTGTTCTGGTCATTCTGCCGTTATGGTTGCTGGGCTTTTATTATATAGGATAATTCAACTTGTCCTTAGAAAATACAGTTTCAAGCCTTTTGGCTTAGTGTGCTACACCCTCAATTTTTGGTCACTTAAGAGAAGCTTAATAAACCTGGTTGTCACTTCTGTTTTCTTATAAACCTAGTACTCACGAAGAAAATAAGTTTGTTTTTTATGAATACATTTGATGGTGATTTTAGGGCTAGATGTTGCTATACCTTATATACATTTCAAGAAGTGAATTCAGACACTAAGAATTGTGAATGTTTTTTTCTAAGTTTTTCTGGGAAATTAGAGATATTCCCATTTCATCTTTTGATAAAATAAATACCCTTAACTACTGACACAAAATATGAACGTTTAACTTTGTGAATAATAATGGGTGTATTTAGTAAATAATACTGTATTTTGAATGCAAATATACATTTATTTCCATCCCCTTTTATAAGAACAATAAGGACTATAATTTTCTATAATGGAGAGATGAAGAATTTCTCCATTTGGTGTCAATATTTAATCACTAGGATTCTTCTCTCTACTGTGAAACATATGGTATACATTTTCAGTAAACATGATGAATAAATACTAAAGAAACTTACATTTTGAAATAAGGTAAGATAGCAGCCAGGTTCTGCTGTGAGACTCAAATTCACCTGTAGCTTCTTCTGTTGACATGGTGGGTCTGCTTGTTGGGATAAGATCACATTACCAGCGCCTGCCACCAATTCTGCCTCGAAGCAAATACTTAAAACCACCTGTTGACAGGTGAAGCTGGTGTGATAAAATCCAACACATAGATACTTCTGATAATATATCTGAAAGAAAAGGATGTTGCCATTTTTAGGAGGCATAGGGTAATTTTTCATTTCAAACAACAAGAGCATTTCTTTAATAATGTACATGAAGGAGTACCTTGGCAAATATAAAATAGGCTCCCTCTGAAAGGGCTAATTTATATTTAGAAGTAGTATTCATGTTTATGTCTACATTTCATAGTTAGCACTTAAAGAAGAAAAGCAATTTTATTGACCAATGACTGTGATGTGTTTATATCAAACATTTTTATTGCTCTTTCTAAAATGCAAATTATTTATTGATTTTTAAGATGCTGGATGCATGAGTTAGGCAGTATGGTATTTTTAAAATATTAAAAGCACTAGTTAATCAACTCCTGCCCACAAAAGGAATTAACATTTAATTGATCTGACCTTAAGCTTTCCAGCATTGCTGGCAATAATAAATCCATCTATGAAGGTAGCAATTCCTATAGATGATTCTGACTGATATTCACCCAGATGGGGATATGTCTCTCTATGTTGGATCTTCAAAATCACCTGAGAGAGCTTGAATGCTTTCATATCCCTGAGTCCCATATCATACCAACTAAATTCAAGTCTCTGGGAGTGAAGCTCTGTGGATCAATATTTATCATGCACCTCAGTTGATATTTATACACCCTGAAATGAATAAAAGTTAGTAAATCAATATTTGTATATAGTTTTTAAGGATTGAATAAACAGTAATTTTCAAATGAGAATGAATTATTTCATATATATGTAATACATATAGTATATAGTACAGAGTAATTTGACTACACCTAAAATCTGTAGATGAAATGTGTTTTCTTTTTTGTTGTTGTTAATCCTTACCCAAGGATATTTTTCCATTGATATTTAGAGAGAGTGGAAGGGAAGGAGGGAGGAAGAGAGAAACTGAAAAGTTGAGAGAGAGAGAGAGAGAGAGAGAGAGAGAGAGAGAGAGAGAGAGAGAGATATCAATGTGAGAGAGACACATCAAATAGTTGCTCCTGCACACACCCTGACAGGGCAAAGGATTGAACCTACAATCCAGGAATTGAACCCATGACCCTTTGGTGCACCAGCCTGCACTCTATCCAGCCAGGGTGAAATGTATTTTCTTACATAATAATTCTAACAATTATATTTATTTATTAGTACGTTTTTAAATGCCTTGAAATACAGGAACACAATGTGCCCCTTTCCATGGGTAGACACATCTTCAAAGCACACAGTGCTGGAGACAAACAAGATGCTCTAGGTCAGTGGTCAGCAAACTGCGGCTCGCGAGCCACATGCGGTCGCAAGCCACGGTTTGCCGCTCTGTTGACTACTGAGTTTGCCGACCACTCCTCCAGGTGGTGGGTAGGCCCCCACCTGGAATTCCTGGACCAAAGACTCAGCCTGGCTGCAGACATGCCCGCAGAGCTGAAGACATTGTTTTCTATCATAACATCTCTATGCCTGTGCCCATGTGCCATATCCATTAACGATGTAAGACCTTAGATATTAGAACAAGGGAAGCCTAAGGAAATATCAAGGCTACAGTATCCTTTGCATGAAGAGGAAAGATTTTCTGGATGACTACTCATTTTCCTATTCCCTCAAGATTATGCCAAATTAAGTAAACAAAAGTAAATGGAGCAAAAAGCCGCCCTAAATAAAACAAAATTTAGGGGAGGAAAACATTTGAGGCAGGAAAGGGAAGCAGGCATGCTAGAAAACCCATACATCGGTGTACATGCGCATTCCTGTGACCTACTTCAATTCAGAAGTTTCAATATGGCAGTGCCAGTTCTTACTGGTATGACATTCAATGCTAACCCACCAGAGGGCAGGCATTTTCTAAATAGCTTCCAGACAACAATACCTCAAAGGACTACTTCGTGCTGTGTGCTCTGACGAAACAGTTCTTGTATGGGAAAGTCGCTCTTTTTTCTGTAGGAACTTGGGAAACAGCACATCTCTACATTTATAAAGTACATAATTGGTTTCTACTTGCACCCTACTCTTCAATTTTCCTTCAGAAATTCCGATGCCCATATTTCCATGCAAGCATTATTTACTTTCTGATTGGATGCACCAAGTCATTTCTATTTATGAACACCGTCTTGTAATACAATCTGGCATTTCTCATCACTACCATTTGCAGTCTACTTTTATAAAATTTAATACATGTCAAACATGTACATGGTCTCGAAAATAAAAAGACAAAGAAGAAACCTCCTGTATGTCAATAAATATCCTGAAATTAGCTTGTCAAG
Organism: Plecotus auritus; assembly: GCF_963455305.1. NCBI lineage: Eukaryota > Metazoa > Chordata > Mammalia > Chiroptera > Vespertilionidae > Plecotus > Plecotus auritus. Next base: position 75,862,686 of record NC_137770.1, on the reverse strand, counting down.
GAAAAAATTCTCATGGTCCAGACCCAGTCTGTCAAATATGGTAGCCATTAACCACTTGTGGCTATTGAGCACTTGAAATGTCCAAATTCCGATGTGCTATAAGCATAAAATACACATTGGATTTTGAAGATGTGCAAAAATATGTAAAATATCACAGCAACAATGGTTTAAGTTAGTTACATGTTGAGAGAATACTTTGGATATAGTGGGCTCAACAATATACGATGTTAAAGTTGATTTCACTTTTTTTTTTTTTTTTTTTTTTTTTACTTTCTTATGATGTGGCTATTAGAAACTTCTAAATTACACAGGTGGCTCACAGTATATTTCTATTGGAAAGCACTGATCTAGGTCAAGACATGCACTGCTACTGTTTCGTGTAGCAATGAGGTTTGTCAATATTGCAACATAATTTCATATTGTTCCAAGTAGTGGGAGGGTTTTGATAGGGACTCTTCTAGCCACTAGTTTTAGGTAGATTAACTGGCCTAATTAGATCCAAACTGTTCAAAGAGCCCCAGAGGAGGGAGGAGGAGGTAATGTGGATTCATACAAGCTTTCCAAGTCCTCAAGTCACACATTCCTGGTTGACTGGTCTGCTTAGCCAAGCTGAAACCAGTCTTATTGTCATGTGGGGCACATTAATTGGAGAGCAGACTAATTTGCAAGAATGCGTTAGTGCCCTTTTAAAGGTGATTTAAAATTCAAAATGATGGAAATGGCATAAAAGCATGCTTGTCTGATTACTCTTTAGAATCCATCTGGAAATCTCTACCATTTTTCTATTTTCATTGTTAGACTTCAAGTACACAGTAAAACCTTTAAGATTCCCAAACATTGCATGCTCCACCCTAGCGACAATAATTATTCTTCTGTTAAATACAGGCTGGGAATTTCTATCATCAGACACATGGGGATTATAAATGAAAATACAATCTGTAGTTTTAATCAGAGTTCCACGTATAGGAATGAAACAAATATCACAGCAACACCACCAAACATATTTGCAACTGAATGGGGACATTTTGCCTTGAATCCAATAAAGCTTACAAGAATTTGAGGAAATACCTCCACCTTCTAATATAGCTGCTATAAGACTAATAATAACTTATACTTATATCCACTTTATAGTTATGAATAATTTTACATCCATTATCACATTTAATCCTGACAAAGAAGAATGACATTATCATTTCCATTTTGAAGACAAGGAAACAAATGTTCAGAAAAATAGTGAGTTATCCAGACCTTTGAATTACAGTTTTCCAGCTGTGCTTTTTCACAGTCACACAGGTAGAAAGTAAACACCGTATTGGCAGCTCAAAGACCTCTTACACAGGCCCGGTGGCGATGAATAATATGAAGGGAAAAGTGAGTGGACAGTGTTATTGGGAATTGACTTCAAAGAAGATCACCTTAATTTTGTAATTTACAGAATGTAAACCTAAGAGTTCTTCATTTTGTTATGAGTGCATAGACTTTTCATTGTATAGTGTAACAACAAAACCACATTTTACTATTGTTTCATTAAAGAATCTGTGTTGGTTTTAATCCAGCAACATCACAGTTGGCCCAAAGCAAGTAATGTAATGAGAGCAAGAGCTCCAAGTGGCCACTTTCTCTAGTTCACTCGGAGTTCTCACACAAAATACATTAAATAGCACTGTGTTAGAAGGGGCTCAATAATACTGAACAGAAAGAAATTTTCAGGGTTAAAACAAATAATGAATTATGGGATTTGTTTTGTGAAGAGATTTAGGTTTCTCACAGACATACTTTTGCCTTTAACCCTTCAACTTCATAAAGACATACTGAGTTCTCTATGAAAACATGGGAAAGAAAAAGCCTTCAGCAGTAAGTAGGACTTTTGTAACAGTGGAAGTCGGCTACAAGTTTCAATCCATCAATGCTAATTGACACCTCTCTGAAAATATATGCTTACCATAGCTTTAAGAAATGAAAGCAAGCACCACCGCTTATGTACTGTTTAATAATAATGAAGAACAACCAAAGCCAAGGTATGAACCACTTAAATCAAGTTCATACACTCAAAATATGTGCTGGCCTTAACATACTCAGCTCAAATTGACAGGTGGCAGAGTTTGCCACCCAAAATATGGCCTTTTAAAATCCTGATTATTTTAAACTGGCTATTTTTAAGAAATGAAAAACTAAGAAAAACCTTTCACTTTCCCATTAGCTGCCTAAAAGAATCCATAAGGACATGCTCTAGAAAGGAAGCTATCATCATAGGTAATTATAGTTTAATATGAACTGTGATGGACAGAGAGGAACCACTTGATCAAAGTCCTCTCTGTGTCCCTTTACTAAGATGACCCAGCAAACATTTGCGTACCAGACATGTGCTTCCCTATCTCCATGTGAGTATCCTTCCTCCCCTTTACAGTCTAGACCTTTGCTCCCTTTCCCCTTAGCCTAAGATGGCATATGAGCCTCAACTGTCCGGTTTGTTCTTAGGTCCCATGTGTACACATGTAATTAAATTTGGTTGTTTTCTCCTGTTAATCTGTCTCATGTAAGTGTCATTCTTAGGCCAGCTAGAGGAACTAAGAAGGGAAAGGGGAAATTTTCCCCTCTCCCACGAAATCTAACTCTAATGGCTCTTTCTTTGGTCGTTCACATTTTATGATATAACGTAAAATGTGAATAGTCAGTTAAATCTTACTGGGTGAATGGCTAAAAGAAAGAGTGCATGGCTGAACGGTGTGCTGGCATACACAGGTGCTTGGATTTGTTTTCCCAGGTAACACCAGTGGTGGCTGGGCTCTAGCCACACGTTTGCACTGAGTCCCCTGTGCGATTGGTGCTGGCACTCAGGGGGGGCACAGGACAGGGCTAAGCACAAGAGCTTTCCTCTGTGATAAACAGAGTTCTCATTTCAAAGCTTAAACATAGTTTTGGCTTTATCACACATTTGGCCTAAACCAGCACAAAGACCCATCGATGTCAGGGAGGAAATGTGCCCTCAAAATCCAAAGAAATGACATTGGTCTCAATAACAGTTCTTCCCCCTAGTGCTAGGTTTAGCCAACGTGCTTTTTTTTTTTTTTTTTTGCCATTTTTGGACATGATTCCATAATGCAGTGACTTTAGACTCATAAATACTTGGCAGTATAACTCAAAAGCTGAACAATACAGCTTGTTTGATTTTATATATTAAATACACTGAGTGGCCAGATTATTATGATCTCTGAAAGCATAATAATCTGGCCACTCAGTGTATATCCTATATAATAAAAGGCTAATATGCAAATTGTCCCCTCAACCAGGAGTTCGACCAGCAGGCAGGCCGGCCAACTGCCCATGTCCCCTCCTCCTGGCCAGGCTGGCCAGATCCCACCCATGCATGAATTCATGCACCGGGCCTCTAAGAACCTACCTAATAAAAGAGTGATATGCAAATTGACCGTTACTCCAAGACACAAGATGGCCACACCCATGTGGTCAAAGATGACTGCCCCCATGTGGATACAAGATGGCCACCACTAGATGGCCTGCAGGGGAGGGCAGTTGTGGGCAGTTGGGGGTGACCAGGCTGGCAGAGGAGGGTAGTTGGGGGAGACCAGGCCAGCCAATGATGGGAGTTGGGGGGGACCAGACCTGCAGGGGAGGGCAGTGTGGGGGACAAGGCCTGCAGGGGAGGGCAGATGTGGGTGATCAGGCAAGCAGGGAGGGCAATTAGGGGTGACTGGGTCAGCAGAGGAGGGCAGTTAGGGGTAACCAGGCCAGCAGGGGAGGACAGTTAGGGGCAATTGGGTCGGCCATGGAGCAGTTAGGCATCGATCAGGCTGGCAGGCAGAAGCACTTAAGGGCAATCAGGCAGAGGCAGGCGAGCAGTTGGGAGCCAGCAGTCCTGGATTGTGAGAGGGATGTCCAGTGGAATCAGGCTTAAATGGGTGGCCAGACATCCCTCAAGGGTCACAGATTGGAGAGGGTGCAGGCTGGGCTGAGGGACACCACCCTCGTGTACGAATTTCGTGCACCGGGCCTCTAGTGTGTGTGTGTGTGTGTGTGTGTGTGTGTGTGTGTGTGTGTGTATATATATATATATATATATATATATATATATATATATATATTGAGTGGCCAGATTATTATGCATTCAGAGACCATAATAATCTGGCCACTCAGTGTATTTACGCAATATTACATATATAGCAAAAATATTTAACAATTTATGACATTCACACTTGGCCATGCTAGATGATTAAGACAAAGACAATGTTTGTCCTCTTCTAGAGCCAGCTGAGAGGTGCAGGGATTGAGCTAGAACGAAAGGCTACATCTGCTAAAGCCATAGTTGACCAACATGCCTGGGAATTCCTGAGTCATTTTCCACTCAACATCGGAAAAAGTGAGTTGGAACAGAAAATAGACCCTAATTTCATAAAGAGTAAGAGGCAGAGTCCTCAATTCAGAATGTTGCATGCCACCTTCCTCCCTTGCGTTTCCCATCTCACAAGGTGGAGTTTAGGCTGAAGCAAGCTCTGCACTGCGCTTAGTGCCCAGAAGTCTATCTCTCCCCAGTCCCTCCCCTCGGGTCGGTGGCAGGAAGAGAGCCAACAGTATGTAGGAAGAGTAGCATGGCAACACCCAGTAAATGATTTGCATATGCTTTTTTTCACAGAATCAGAATTATTATATTTTGATTTCCTACTTCAAAGGATTTTAGGTGATAGTGTATTTCTTCAGTTTTCATTTTTAGAAAAATAAATCTTTTAAAAATAAAAACAAAGGAAGTGTCTTCATGCCTTGAATGCACTCAATGCTTACTAGCCTTTGGGCACATTAACACAAATCCTAGAAAGAAAGACAGACTGTGCCATCATAGTTTACTCTTTGGAAGTCAATACAAAAACAAACCACAGTCATAGACCTGTCCTAGGAATTTTCCTCATTTCTTTCTGTTTATCATTATGTGAACTTCTATACTGTTAACTCCATAATATTAACAGCAAGTTGTGGTTCCCTGAGAAGCGGGCCCTTTGATTCCCCCAGGTGGAGATGAAGAGACAGGTCCTTCGTAGGAACATAATTCCAGAAGAGAAGTCTGTGGCTTTGGACACATGACACAGATAGCATGGTCTTGGATGTTACACAGCAGACAAAGAAATCCTTACAATTTTAGTGTTTTGCTGTTGAGGGACAGCTTTGGACAAAATGCACCTTCTCAGAGGTGACTCTCTTTGACTCTATAAAAATTTCTTGAATTAAAGATGCCATCAACTGTAAAATGCACTACTAAATTAAAAGCAAATAAAAAACAAATTTCTAAAACAAATATTAAAAAGAAAAACTAACAATAGTGATTGCTAGGGGTGGGGGTGAAGGAGGATATAGGGGGCATAAATGGTGATGGATGGAGACTTGACTTGGGGTGGTGAACACCCAATACAGTGTACAGACGATATGCTGTGGAATTGTGCTTCTGAAACCTGCATAATTTTGTTAACCAGTGTCACTGTAATACATTCAATAAAAAGGGAAAAATAAAATAAAAAGAACTTAAAAAAAAAAAGAAAAACTATAGATAAAACCAAGTCCAAGCTTTGGAGTTGGTATGTAGTTCTTCATACCATTCTATAAGAAGTCAATACTTTTCAATATGTCTAGGTTCACAGACTAAAATGCCCATTTAGGGATGAACTATATACCAGTAAATCCAAATAAGTTTTGTGTTACTTTCAACCTATTAATAATACTTCAACTATGCTGTCTGATTTAAAACAACAGAGAGGACATTCACTCACTCACCAGAGGGGTGTGTGTGTGTGAGATTGTGTTGGGGATTGAAGGAGAAATTTTTACATAAGACTTAAAAACACATTAGAGAAAAAAATACCAGAAACTAGATTACTAGCTAGTAGCAAATGCCTGGTTATTCTTTCTCATCTCCTTACTCTTTTGTGACAGGACCCTCTTGTGGGCTCACCCCCGTTTCTCTAATTGATTTCAGTCCTGTTCTTAAGAGAGTCAAAGCACTATTTAAACTCTCAAGGAATTAGTTTCAAGCTAACTTATTGACTGATGCTCCTCTGACTTTATCTCACAGTTTATTATTCGGATTTGCCTTCTTATTAATATTTCTTTTGACTAAGCATCTCATGTCCATTAATAGTATATACAGTAGTCCAGTTTCCAGCTCTGTGACTCTGCTTTGCCCTGACCTATTTTCCCATGGACTAGAGTTCTGATCCTTAACCCAAGCCATGTGTCTGCAACCCTCTGCTGTCCAGAGTCTACTCAAACATCACGCACCCTTCAGAACTCTTCCTCGATGCCCCCTGGCAAGCCTGGGCAGTCCTGGTGAAATCTGTATTTCCTACCTCCACTCCTGCTGCAACTGTGCTCCAAGCGCTGGCTCCTCTCCCACCTCTCAGACTAGGGTGGCCAAGCAGCCACCACTAAACCACCAAGCCCTTCTTGGAGCTGCTGCCCAATAGTGTCTGTGTTGTGGACATGAGCTGACCCCAGGAATTCGAAGGGCAACTGCAGCCTGTTTTCTTTGTGATGAGGGAATAGGATCTCTGTGAGCTGCACTGCGACTGTAGTGTTCATAGATTTGTTTCCTCACAATAACGGCAGGAGCCCAGTGAGCGCCGTGGTTAAGCAGGTGACCTCTGGACTATCTGGATTGAATTGCTGACTCCAAACCATACCAGTTCAGATAAGTCACATCATCATCACAAGCTTCATTTCCATCATCTGAACATTGATAATGCTTGTACTTATGTCATATGATTGCTGAAAGGCTTGAATGGGAGAAAGCACGTATTTAGCAGTGTATCTGACACAGAGAATCAATAAGGTTTAACAGCATTAGTATTATTTTTATTGTAATTCGTCTGGGCCTCCATCACGGAGAAAGTACGTCATTATATCTTTGTACCCCTAAGGCACATTTCAGCTTTAGGCATCCTCAAATTCCAACACTCTGAGCTCCCAGCTTTTAGCTTAGCATAGCATCTTGATTCTTCTGAGTGTTCTCCCCAAACACTTCTGAGAATCCCATGAGTATCATATGTGTAACATTATTGTCTCCCTCCGGTTCTGGCTCCTGAGAAAAACACTGTTCCCTTAGAGACCTTGGCAAGGAGGGGGAGAGCGAGTGTTTCAGATATAATTTAGAGCCCCCGCCTACAGATCTGCAGTCCTCTGCTAGGGCTCTCACAGTCATGTGTTGCCCCAGGCTGTCACTCATCTCTGCTTACCTCCTCCGTCCTCCAGGACAGCCACTTCCTCTGACTGGCAAGCTCCCCTGAGTCTCTGAGGCTCAACACTTCTTCTCTGAATTGTGGGGAAGACCCTCCTTCTCTTCCGTCTGGCTCTTTCCCAGGAGGATTATAGAGCAGACTGGTTTAACTTGCCACAACCTTTTCTTCCCACAAGCGCCCTAGCGGGGGCTAAGGAAAGGGGCAGGTAGGGGAGCAAGCCTCAAGCCCAAGCTTGATCTGGTCAGCCTTTCAGACTTCTTCCTCATCCGCAAGGAGTTTCTTTCAGGGGACCTGTTATCCCCGTCTGCGATCTTGTTTATTCCCATCTGCACACACTCTTGCCTCTGATCTATCAGACAACTGTCTTGTATGAACGTCTATGTAGGAATTGCATGAACTCCAGTGCCTACTATGGTTCAATCCTGTAACTCCTAGGGTCCATTCAATCAGGGAATGTAATTATTTTCCAAATGATCTATGTCAGTAAGAGAATTGTCTTCCCAGAGTGAAATAAGTGGAGGAAAATTGGAAAACTGGTAAACAACACAAGTCAGGATCATTGTCCTCAGCTTACATTCTAGTGGGAAAGGTAGGAAATAAGATAATAAATAAAGTAATTACAGATTGTGATAAGTGCCACACAGAAAATTAACGGAATTATAAAGCAAGGGTCAAGAAAAGGCTGGGGAAGCAACATTTGAGCTGAGACTCTAAAGAGGAAGGTGAGCCTTCACCTCGAGAGGGATGGAAGAGCAACGCAAGGCCATTGAAGAGATGTGAACAGAAAGTGACATCTTCCGGGTTATGTTTAAAAAGTCACTTTGGCTGTTTGAGAGAATAAATTGAAGGTAAATCAGCTAAGAGAGAAGGCCAGTTATGAGAGTGTTGCAGGAGCTCAGATGGTGACAATGCAGATTAAGAAAAGGGATAGATTTCATATACATATGGAAAGACTATCTTTAGCAACAATTTAAGTCCCAGTCTAAGAAAACAAAGCACCCATTCTTCTGAGTAGATCATTTTGGTGAGCTAGAAAAAGACTTTGATGTTATTTCTTTAATTTTTTTTTCAATTGCAGTTTACATTTAATATTATTTTGTATTCGTTTCAGGTGTAGAGCATAGGTATTTTTTTTTTTAAATATATTTTATTGATATTTCACAGAGAGGAAGGGAGAGGGATAGAGAGCTAGAAACATCGATGAGAGAGAAACATCGATCAGCTGCCTCCTGCACACCTCCCACTGAGGATGTGCCCGCAACCAAGGTACATGCCCTTGACCGGAATCGAACCCGGGTCCTTTCAGTCCGCAGGCCGACGCTCTATCCACTGAGCCAAACCGGTTTGGCAGAGAGCATAGGTATTTTTGAAGATAGGACCTACAGGATATGATGATGAATTGAATGTGTGGAAAGAAGGGACATGAAGAGGGAAAGATGAATCAAAAGTGTCCTGGTGGATAGCTGTGCCATTCACTGAGCTGGAGAAGATTGGTAGAGAGGATTGGGGAAGGGGGTCAAGAGCTCTGTTTGGATGCATTACAAATCACATGTTGCAGACATTACTCTTACATGAGCTCATGTTTCACTTATTTTTTCAGAAGTCTGTAATTGGAAAACTTTTAAAATCCTGGCATGCCTTTATGTCTTAATTTCTATTAAAACTTATCTTTTTGTTGTTGTTGTTAATCCTCATCCGAGGATATTTTTCCATTGATTCTGAGGGAGCGTGGAAGAGAGAGGGAAAGACAGAGAGTTCGGGAAACATGTGAGAGAAACATTGATTGGTTGCCTCCTGCAGGAGTTCTGACCAGGGCCAGGGCCGGAAGAGCGGACATGCCCTCGACTGGAATCGAATCCAGGACCCTTTCATCTGCAGACTGATGCTTTATCCACTGAGCCAAAATGGCTAGGGCTATTAAAACATATCTTGAGTGCACCCTTATATTTGAATGTCTGCCTAGTTATAGAATTCTAAGATAAAGTTACTTCCCCTTAGAATTTCCTCCAAGATATTGCTCTATTATGTTCTCAGAGCATGAGTTGCTTCTCATAGTCATCATAATCTTGTTCTAGTATTAATAATGTGCTTTTGTTTAGCTCTAGAAATTTCACAATTTTTTTTCATTTTATTTTTAGCATTCTGAAGTCATATACCAAAATGTTATAGATAGATGTGTGTTTTTAAAAATATCTGCTTAGCCTTGTGTATACTTTCAGTCTAAGAATTTATCTTTTTAAAACTTCTGGATAATTTTTATTTACTAGTTCTTTAAATATTGCCTCCTTCCATCCTTCCTTTTCTCTCAACCTGAAGCTACTAAATGGACACAGGCGTTTTGGATAACCCTCCATGTCTTGGTCTTTTGGGGGGCACTCTGGGAGAATTCATTGGCTTAATTTCCAAGCTCTATAATTCATTTTTCCTCTATGTCTCTGTTAAGTTATTTTTATCAAGTTTTACTTTAAACCACTGTCATTTTCATTTTTGAGATCTCTAATTGGTTCTTTTGCCTGTCAGCATGTTTGTTATTTCATGAGTGTGCTATTTTCCTTTATCCCTCTGAGTTTATCCATTATTCTTGTTTTCAAGCTCTTTCCTCTTTGCTCCATTAGCTGTTTGTTCTAATGTAGGCACTTGTGTTTATTGATTCTATTGTTTGTTTTTAAGCTTTTGTTTTTCCCCAGTGCTAAGCGATTCTTGATTGCATGTCCACCTTTGAGGTTGTGACTTCCTGGTAAACACTGTCTGAGTCTAAGACCAACTAAGGGGAGGGATGGGAGCGTCTGCAGAGAAGCTCTTCTGGCTGGGCTACCTTAGCTATGTGGAGGGGCGGGACCTGCTTCCTGGTGCTGTACCTGGACAGCTAGTCTTCTGGGGGTGGCTGTTTCCTATTTCTCCCAGCCACTGCCAGCACCCTGGTGGTGGCCATGTCTCTCTGACCTTGGCCCACACATACCTATCACTACTGGGAGAGAAAATCCCCATCACAGCTGCTTGGGCCAGATTGTGACAGTGCTGACTCAGCTGCTCTTGCTGAGTTTTCCCACCAACCCTCCTGTTATTTCTTCTAGGCCGTCTCCCACTTCCACCCCACTTCCAGTGCTCAACAACTCCAGTTCTGTCTGCCTACTGTTCGCTGGGACTCCTAAGAGTTTTCTGTTTGTTATTCCCTTTTGTTATTCTTAAGCACATTTGTACATGCTTTCTTTATTTGTTTAGTTACCAATATTGCCATTTTAAGATATTTTTATGTGAAAGGGAACTACTTAGCTCATGCTCAGCTTACTATATCGGTGAGGAGGGTATCTGTTAGACATGCAAGTAAATATTTGTAGGCACATGTATGTACAAATCTGAGGAAGTGGCAGGGAGCCCTGGACTAGAGTTTTGCTGTTTAGATCAGGGACCCAGCAGGATACAGAGAGTATGAAATGCTGTGGGGCTAGGTGAATTCCTGAAGGAAAGAACACAGGTAGAAAAAAGAGAGCCTGCAAGCGATAGAGCATAGAAGTGCTAAAATTATGATATATATTGACATATATTGACTAATGACTCTATCTTCTTAAATGATATCAACTGAAGTGGTAATGGAAACACCAGAGTTCATGAACTAGAGATACTTAGAAAGATGAGAATGTCCTACTGCATAATTTTACTTGTTAGAGCTATGGGTGTTTACCCTGCCTTTAGCTATTGTTTGGGGACCCAGTATCTCAAATTCTGCTACTCCTAGTTCTCTGATTCAGTGTTTTCCTCTACTACCTAGTAGCAATTTCTATGCTAAACATTTTAGAAAGGAGTCACAGGGAGAGAAAAATAGACATTTGCCTGCACCACATTTGGGATAAAGGTGTTGTGCTCTTCCATGATTTTAAACACTGAAGTTATTCTAGCTCCAGGCAACCTGAAATTCCTTTCCCACAAGCCTCACGCATGCACGGCCTCACTTTTATATGGCTTACCTTTCAACAAACTGCTTACCATGGTAACCCTTGTCTGCATGACAGGCAGTTATAATTTACTTGGAAAAACTGCAACAAAGTGTCATTTTTTAAATAAACTCTTTACATATTTTCTTTTTCAGTGATTTCCAGTGACTCTGTTGTGGTTGCATGCTCCTTGCAAAAGATCACTTATAAATGAAAAAATAATTATTCAGGAAACCCATACTCTTGCTCAATATTAGTGATGGGTGGGGTTGGGACCGTGGTGTTAGGAAAACAATTGACTTTCTGACGATCTCTTTGGTGCTACAGAAGAAATTTTAAGATAACACTTGCCTGAACCAAGTTCTTTGTTTCATAAAAATAGTGTGCTGGACCGAAGTGCTCTAAGGTTTGAGAAGAACAGAGAGCCAAGCATAAATGCAACCCAGTTTGAACCCTACTCTGTGCCCCTGGGTGTGTGTTCCATTCAGAAAAATTCAAAGATAGTTCCAAAAATCCTGCCATGGCATTGTGTGGTTGTTGCTAACAATAGCAGTCAAGAGATGTTGTGTGATCATGAACAATTATTGCATGAATATGTTCACAGATTCAGTGAGCCGCCTGCCAAAAGGCAGCGAATGTCGGACAATACTGCCATATTTCAAATTCAAATATTGGTATTTCGGTGATATTTACTTCTGCGGCACAAACATGTTTGGATCAATATGTTCCATGTCACTAGATCTGTAATTCAAGCACCCCAAAAGCAGTAACAACTGCAGCTTTACAAAACAATTGCACACTATTATCCAAATCAGATTATAATCTACACTTGGCATCCAGTGAGTACAAAATATATTATGCAAATAAGCTTGGTGCTCCAGGCCCAGAGCATGAATGGAATTAGTTTTAGGCTCAAGAGGAATCTGGCCATGACCAAATGATGGGGGAATACTTGACTCAGAGGATTAATCATTCTTACTGTTTACTGTATAATAGATGCTTCTTCCAGATGCCCATCATCAGCTTCACAACTCACAAGTATAAAAGAGACTGGTGAAAAGTTCTCTGAAAGAGATCTTGAAAAAAGCAAGTTTTTGATACTGTTACATTTTGGTAACATTTGAGGTTTTCTTTGTTGTCGTTGTTTAAGCTCAAGGCATCACTTTAATTAATAACTTTAAAGGTTAATATAAATTTAGATGACCAATTCTTAATATTAGTGTAGTAATTTCATTACTTGTATAATATTTGGCAAAACTTTAAAATGAATCAGCTGCAAATGTTGGGTTGACCTTCTAAACCTGTGTTTTCTAGGCAAAAATATCCTGTCGGCTTACTTTATGGAAATTTTGCACCATTCTGTGTCCCAGATCAAAAACTGATTGAGAATGGATTTAAGAACCAGGCTTGGATCTAAGTGCTTTTAAGCCCAAAGAGGTCAGAAATAATATTTTTACTGCTTCTAACTTAGTTCTAATTCAGAACCCAGGAGCAAAAATGAATTTCAGTGGGTTTAAAAATATGGTAATTAATACTCGATAAGTGAGTGAATACTGTAGACAAAGAAGCTAGGTAAATTATTAGTCCAGGGCATCCTTATTTAAGAAGGACTGTAAAAAAACAACAACAACAGAATAAAACTAATATGGGGTGGAAAGAACAGAGGGCAGACTGACTATTAGATTCAGGATGAACGGAATCAATAATTTTCCATTCATTTCAAGAATTGCTATGGTAATTAAAACCTGTTTGAGGCAGGACAGTAGTCGACAAGGCATTATAATTATCGAGGGGAACAAGGTAGTAAATTAGTTACATTGGATGAAATAGAGGGATTATAGAACTGGATTTCATTGTGTGGGGCAGATGGGTCAGAGTTGTTCATTGGGTTAAGTGTCTTCAGGTGCTAGGTGTTGGAGCAGATAGTAAAAGTGAAAGTTCATACTTTACCAAGTGCCTCAAACTTGATTATTCTCGTGTAGAGTGTTGAGAGGTGGAATAAAAACAAAATAGCATTTTGAATGCACGTGTTGTCTTTCTCTTAGGATTCTCAAATGATGCTGCCAAGCCCATGTTTAAAAGGAGTAAATAACTACCATGAATGTTGCTGACAGATCAAATATGATAAGCACAGAAAGGTGTCCCAGTGCATTTAGCATCATGCTCAAAAGCAGTTTTTGTTGAGTGATGGGAGCAGGAGTCAGACTGAATTAGATTGACAGGAGAGCAAATATGAAGAAGTAGAGAAGTCAAAAACAGTTCCCCTTGCTGTGAAGGGGAACAGAAAAGCGGTTCGGAGGGACGTGATGAGGGATTCTGTGGAGATTTGTTTGCCTGGTTTGTAGAATGAGAAGTATGGAGCAGGTTGAAAGCAGTTGAGTGTGGTCCATTAGAGAGACATATGTCGCTGATGGAGCTTAGAAGGGGCCAGGCTGAGCTAGCTAATGGGACTAGGCGCCAACACCCTTTCTTAAAAGGAAAATACACTCTTGCTTAGTTGTTTTAAGGGTAAAACATCAAAATGTTTGTGGAGTTGGTGGCAGGGAGATAAGAAAGTATTACTCTAGTTTTTTCTACTTTTACAAAAATATGTTTTTCTTGATTTTTTTTTTTTTTTTTTTTGAGAGCGAGAGGAAGGGAGAGGGATAGAGAAATGGAAACATTGATGAGAGAGAAACATTGATTGGCTGCCCTGACCAGGAATCAAACCAGGGACCTCTTGGTTCTTGGGTCAACGCACAACCACTGAGCCACGCCAGCCGGGCAAGCTTTTCCTACCTTTCAATGCAAGAATGAAGCTGATGGGAAAGGAAAAGTTGATGTAGAACATTTGAAGAGAAAGGAGAGGTTATGAAATTGTTGCCTTGGGAAGCAAGGGATGAAGCTTATTACACAAAAATTATAGGATTCCTGGACCATTTTTGAGAGCCCACTTGAGATTTGAGATAATAAATGTAAAGTGAAATCAATCTGCTGCACTGGGTCATTTTTCTTTAAGTACCAGCCTCCAGAGATGGCTTTGAATTTATTCAGAGGCTGGGCACTCAGAGCCCGTCTCACATGTGGGAAGTTCAGGCTTTGTTTCGTTCCTGGACCCAAATTCTGGTTACTAACTATGAGCCCTTAGAAGGCGTGTCTTAATTTGTCAGTATCTGAGTTTCTCCATCTATAAAATGGAGATCACAATAGTGTCTATTTTATTGGGCTGTTAGGAGGATTAAACTATTTAGACTATTTAAAGATGCAAAATGCTTAGACCACTCTGGTATTACACGTGCTCAATTATTCTTAGCTAATAATTTCCATTATTTAAAGCACATCAAGTGCTCAAGCTTTATAAGCGATGACGTTTTCCATCTGTGTAAAGCAAAACAAGTAGAGTTTTGAAAGTATGAAACCATAATAATATATAAGTAACTTTCTTGGATTAAAAAAATATACATGGTTTTAGGAATCATCATTTTTAAGAAAACCATTCATAGCTGTAAAATTCCCTTGTTTCTGAAACTCAACTTTTCACAGATTTCCTAAAATCAATCATAATTCATACAGATTAAATCTAAGTGATAAATTCAGCCTGAAAATGAGAATTCATTTATGAACAGTTTTCCTCAAATTTTAGAGTCTGAAAGATTTGGGTGCATTATTTTATTCATTTGCATTTTCTGCAAATAATTTTTGAACCAATAATGTCAGCTATGTGTGTAATAATTTGAAATTGCACAGGTTGAAACAATAAACTGATATTTCTGATTATTTGTGTAACTTTTCAAAAATGCTTCCACATAAATACAAGCAAACACGTGGTGTTGTTCCTGTGCAAAGCCCCATGGGAAGCACCGTAGGTATGCCAGGTAGAATAGGCAGACTTTCTAGTTCTCCAGAGATTTATCGGTTATTATATTTGAGCCTCAATATTTTAAAAGAAAAAAGGCAAGTATACTTAACTCATTTCATAAACAAGAAGACAAAATATTTTAAAGTAAAAAATACACAATGTGTGTAAGAGATTGTGACTCCCAATCTCATTTTCCCAGAGCTAATATAAAACGTCAACAGTGAGAATTACCTGGGCTGAATAATTTAGAAAAACAGACACATTTTTTACCACTATCACATCACTACCCCTAATACTGCTACTGCTACTACTAATTCAGAGTAACTTCTCATCATGTACCTTGGAGGACTGCTACTCAAGTATCAGTGCACCCAACATATATGGAGAAACTCAAGGTAATGTGTATTGATCATAAAAAATAAAGTATTTCCAAATGCTATAAGGAAATCAAAAGTCATGTGGAAACCGTACATGATATCATATACAGGGTGTCCCAAAAATGTATACACACTTTAAATAATTACATAAAGTAGTGTTTACTAAAATACATTTCATTTTCAAAATGTAATAGAATCTACAGACATTGTGTGTATACATTTTTGGGAGGATACCCTGTATATATATGTAAAATCACCACCACTCTTATACTAAGAAATTTTTAGTTTTTGTCCTTTCTTATTCCTCCTTTTAAAATTATTGTTCTTTTCTTTCTGTTTTTAAAATAATAAAATCTAGAGATCAACTGTCCCCATGGCACATTTCACACCATGAAATGTTGCCTGAAAAATCTATAAACCAAACAGGTCTAAAGACCTGGATTCTTTGAGGATTTAGCTTTCCTGGTTCTGTTTTTTAAAGCTTTATTTGGGGTACTAGAGGCCCGGTGCACGAAATTCGTGCATGGGGGGGTGTCCTTCAGCCCAGTCTGCACCCTCTCCAATCTGGGACCCCTTAAGGGATGTCCGACCGCCCGTTTAGGCCCGATCCGAGTGGGATCGGGCCTAAACGGGCGGTCGGACATCCCTCTCACAATCGACTGCTGGCTCCCAACTGCTCGCCTGCCTGCCTTCCTGATTGCCCCTAATCGCTTCTGCCTGCCAGCCTGATCACCCCCTAACCACTCCCCTGCCAGCCTGACTGATGCCTAACTGCTCCCCAGCTGGCCCAATTGCCCCTAACTGCCCTCCCCTGCAGGCCTGGGTCCCCCCCAACTGCCCTCCCTTGCTGGCATGGTCTCCCCCAACTACACTCCTCTGCCGGCCTGATCACCCACAACTGCCCTTCCCTGCTGTCCTGGTCCCCCCCAATTGTCATCCACTGCAGGCCTGGTCCCCCTCCAACTGCCCTCCCCTGCAGGCTTGGTCCCCCCCAACTGTGAACCCCCTGCAGGCCTGCCCCCCCCACAACTGCCTTCCCCTGCAGTCCTGGTGTCCCCCAACTGCCCTCCCTTGCTGGCCTGGTAGCCCCCAACTGCCCTCCTCTGCTGACCCAGTCACTCCTAACTGCCCTCCCGGCAGGCCTGATCACCCACAACTGCCCTCCTCTGCAGGCCTGTTCCCCCCAAACTGCCCTCCCCTGCTGACCTGGTCCCCCCCAACTGCCCTCCACTGCAGGCCTGGGTCCCCCCACAACTGCCCTCCCCTGCAGGCCATCTTGTGGAGGCCATCTTGTGTGTCTACATGGGGGCGGCCATCTTGTGTCTTGGAGTGACAGTCAATTTGCATATTAATCTTCCTATATAATAAAAGAGTAATATGCAAATTAACCATCACTCTGCTGCACACACAAGCCATGCCCACCAGCCAATCAGGAGCGAATATGCAAATAAACCCAACCAAGATGGCTACGGCCACAGAGAGCAGGAGGGAGGCTTGGGTTTCCCCGGCAATGGAGGAAGCCAAGCTTTCCGCCTGCCCTTGCTGGCCTAGGCCTCCACTCAAGGCTACAAAGTTTCAATTATAGAAGATACATAAATCCTAAAAGAAATGGCTGCTGCCACGGAGCGAGCAGAAGGCTTGGCTTTGCTCCAGGCTACAAAGTTTCAATTGTAGAAGATAAATAAACCCCAGATACCAGGGCCTCGGCTTGGGTCACCAGGGGGTGTGGCCGGCCTGCAAACCACCACAGGCCCCTCGCCCAGGTCGTCCCACGCCCCAAGGGAACCCGCACCCTGATCCGGGACACCCTTCAGGGCAAACCAGCTGGCCCCCACCCATGCACCAGGCCTCTATCCTATCTAATAAAAGAGTAATATGCAGATTGACCATCACTCCAACACACAAGATGGCTGCCCCCATGTGGTCAAAGATCCTGCCCCCATGTGGACACAAGATGGCCACCACAAGATGGCCAGTAAGGGAGGGCAGTTGGGAGGAACCAGGCCTGCAAGGGAGGGCAGTTGTGGGCGATCAGGCCAGCAGGGAAGGGCAGTTGGGAGGGACCAGGCCTGCAAGGAAGGGCAGTTGGGGGTGACCAAGCCTGCAGGGGAGGGAAGTTGGGGGTGACCAGGCCTGCAGGGAAAGGCAGTTGGGAGGGACCCAGGCCTGCAGGGGAGGGCAGTTAGGGGTGACCAGGCCTTCATGGGAGGCCAGTTGGGGAGAACCCAGGCCTTCAGGGGAGAGCAGTTGGGGGGGACCCAGGCCTGCAGGGGAGAGCAGTTGGGGGGGACCAGGCCTGCAGGGGAGGGCAGTTAGGGGTGACCAGGCCTGCAGGAGAGGGCAGTTAGGGGCAAACAGGGTGGCAGAGGAGCAGTTAGGCATCAATCAAGCTGGCAGGGGAGTGGTTAGGGGGTGATCAGGCTGGCAGGCAGAAGCGGTTAAGGGCAATCAGGAAGGCAGGCAGGCGAGCAGTTGGGAGCCAGCTGTCCTGGATTATGAGAGGGATGTCCGACTGCCCGTTTAGGCCTGATCCCATCAGGATCAGGCTTAAACAGACAGTTGGACATCTTCAAGGGGTCCCAGTTTGGAGAGGGTGCAGGCTGGGCTGAGGGACACCCCCTCCCCCATGCACAAATTTCGTGCACCGGGCCTCTAGTTTATTTGATAGGGGAATAATTGACATACAAAAAACTGCACATATATAATGTATACAAGTTGATAAGCTTGGACATATACCTATGAAATCATCTACCATAACTACAATGAAGTTAAACATATCAATCACTTGGAAAAAGTGTCATTGTGTCCCCCCTTTTTGTGGCATGAACACTTAACATGTGATCTACTCTCTTAAAATTTTAAGCTCATAGACATCCAAGGTGGCGGGGGATCAAGGGAAAGCTACACTAACCTCCTCCCAGGACCAAACTGGAATTACAACTAAATTATAGAAAAATCATCCTGAATAATCACCTGAAGACTAGCTGGAGAGAAGCCTTATAACCAAGGACTTAAAGAGGAGGCCATGGAGATTGGTAGGAGTACAGAGGCATGAGAGGGCTAGCTGGGTTCCGATGGGCGGCAGCTGAAGGTCCTGAGGGAGACCTCAGCTGGGATGGGGGCTTCCCCTGAGAAGTGTGGGGTCTAAATTTTAAGCTTACAATATCATATTGTTAACTATTGCCTCTGTGTTTGTGCAGTAGATTTCTAGATCTTATCCATCTATATATATAAAAGCCTAAGCGCCATTACGACCAATTGACCAAACAACCAGTCGACTGGTCGCTATGACATGCACTGACCAACAGGAGGTAGGCGCTCAATGCAGGATCTGGTCCCTGGTGGTTAGTGCACTCCCACAGCCAAACCTCCCACCTCCAGCCAACCTCCCACGGTCCCTCCCCACAGCTGCCTTGATCGGCCCTGATCAGGACTGGGCGAGATGGCTCTGATCCACCCCGATAGCTGGCCAGGCCGGGGGACCCCACCTCTGCATGAATTCGTGCACTGGGCCTCTAGTCTTGTATAATTGTAACTTTATACCCATTGAGTAACTCCTTTTCTTGCTTCTCCCATCCTCTGGCAACCACTATCCTATTCTCTCCTCTATAAGTTTGACTATTTTAGATAGGTCATATAAGTAAAATCATGTATTATTTGTCCTTCTGTGGTTGACTTATTTTACTTAGTCTAATGTCTCCCATGTCTCTATTTATCTTGTTGCAAATAGTAAAGATTTTCTTTATATTTAATACTGAATAATGTTTCATTGCATGTATATTCCACATTTTTAATTCATTCATCTATTGATGGGCATTTGGGTTGTTTTTATAGCTTGGCTATTATGAATAATGCTTCAATGAACATGAGAGTGCAGGTACCTCTTTAAGATTCTGATTTAAATTCTTTTAGATATATTTAGAAGTGGGATTGTTGGATCATGTCCTAATACTATTTTTAATTTTTTGAGGAACCTCCATACTATTTTCCATAGTGGCTGCATCATTTTACATTCCTACCAACAGTGTGCAAAGGTTTCAAGGTCTCCATGTCCTTGGCAACACTTACTATTTTTTGTTAGTGTTCCTTTATATGAAAGACAACTTTAAGAACAGAATCTATTAGATGGGAAACATGGTTGTCTTCTGGGTTTGTTTGGTTAAGATGGGAGAAAGGGGTCAGGAAAAAGGGCTATCAGTTAAAGCTAAGGATTTTAAGCTAGGAAAAATGAAACTAAGTTAAATGAGAACAACTAAAGAGTTTAACAGAGCAATTCACTGAAAATGAAAAGTGATAACAACATCTCTTGCTTAGTTAGACCAGAAATACCAATTTTATTGCAAATGGACTTGCTTGGTGGGAAAAAATCACATTCTAGGACTCCATTTAAGAAAAGTTAAAAAAAAAAGTTTTAGTTAAATACTAGTTATTCATGGCTTTGTATTCTATATCATATGAAGAGAAATGATACAAATTCTGTGATTTTGGTTTTTGGTTTTTGATCTTATTAACCAACACAGCTGTGGTTTAAAAGGTCTTTGAATTTTCTACATTGTAAACAGACACACACACACACACACACACACACACACACACACACACCACAAAACACATTTTAGGACTTGTCATTGATTTGTCTAATTTTAAGAGTCTCTAATTTCAAAATGTTATATCTATTTTCATAACATTTTATCTAGGAAAGACTCCTTGATATTCGTTTTGCAAACTGTTATATCACACAGCACAGGATGAATTGAAATAATAGCCTTCTTTTGAGCCATCCCATTGAGCACTGTTACCTACAGTAATAGCAACTTATCAGCTGATTGATGACTCAAAGCAATTAATGAGCTATGGAATCCCACCAGGCCTTGGTAGAAGGAGTCTCTTTCAATGAATATATTCGGTAATATAAGCAACAGAATTAAAAGGAATTTGACTCAACCTTACTTATGTTTGGCATGAAAAACTCAACCACAGTCAGTATCTAATACATAGTTATAAGTAGTCCCTTCTTAAATCTCAGTTGGTATGATTCGGGAAAGATCATTTCCCCTCTATCTTCCTGTTTAGATTCGGGTAGCACACAGGAAGACTTGGGAACCACCATTTAGAAAGTTAATACTTCCGAACTGATAAAGAGGGAGGATGTTTCAGAAACACTCAGCGAAATTGCTGATCATTACTGTCCTATTGTGGTCAGAAGTGGCTCTTTGGCTCTGATGCTGACACCTGCTTGCTTGAAGGATAATGATAACATTTTAAATGAAGGGCACAATCATAAATGCTTTATTAATATTTATTGCATTATTCCAAGATGCAGTCGCATCCTTTAATAACTTTTTGTAATGTAAGTTATAAAATTCATGGGCAACATATTCTTAATGAATGATGTCATAATAAGCTCCGAATGTTGCCATAACACAGCTGTTGTTAATTAAAATAATGTATGCACCTGCTTCACCCATTAATTTAGATTAGTAGTATATAAAGCATATTAAAATGACCAATGTAATTTTTTAAATATCATTATTTGGATGAACCTTCAGCTACAATGACTTTTCTTCCCCCTCACAGGCACCTGTCGCCTTTATATTTGAAAACACAAGAGAAAAACGTAGGCCACCCAATGTTTGAAGGCCTTCCTAAATTAATAACATATGGGCATTAGTTTGTTTTCTGCTCTGTGTGTGCTAGATCTACTACCTAAACATAATACAGAGGGACATCATTATTTTATACACATGATCTTGGTCTTAATCTGCTTTCTTAAGGCCCAAGAAGTGCTCAAAAACTGTACACGCCACCCAGCATGTTCCGGATCTTACAGAATATTGTGCCATTTGAAGATTCATCTTCTCCTTCGATCAGTTAAAGTGCTGTCCTTGTTCCATACAATGTCACGCATTTTTGGAACCTACCACAAAATTAATGAAGTTTGTAGAAGGGAAAGTTTTCTTTTGTGCAAATTTCTGCTTTGGCCTTACAGAACTATTTCCTCCATTCCCCATTCATTTCTGTTACCATACCCTTTCAAGTAATGTTTTCAATGGCATTCACATTACAAAACCTGAATAATAGAGCACGGAAAATAGAACTCTTCCTAATAAAGTAATTGAGAATAATTGTTAATTAGTATATGTATTTGTCTCTTTGGGCTGCCATAACAAAATGCCATAGACTGGGTGACTGAAACACCAGAAGTTTATTCTCTCATAGCTCTAGTGTCTATGAGTCCAAGATCAAGTTCCTGGCAAGTCTGGTTTCTGGAGGGAGTTCTCTTTCTGCTGTTCAGAGGGCTGCTGTGACCTCAACATGGAAGAGTGCACTCTCTGGAGTCTCTTCTTATAAGGACACTAATTCTATTGGATTAGGGCCCTACATTTATGACCTCATTTAACTTAATTACCTGCTAAAGGTCCTATTTTCAAATATAGTCCCATGAAAGGTTAGGGCTTCAATGTATAAATTTGGGGGTGGAGGTCACAATTCAGTTTTCAGCAGTATGGTTACATATAGAAGCAAATAAGGCACAAATATTTTTTTACCCCTAACTTTTCCACACGGACATCTTGACTACAAAGGGATTTTAAGAGTTTGTATTCTGAAAACCACATCTTAATTAATGAAAAAAATATTTCCCTAAGTTCTATAAGCAGGAAGTCCCAAATTCATTAAAATTTTATCCTGTTCATAACTGAGCTTATCCCTCAACCAAGACAAATTTAGGTGCTGAGAATACAATGGTGAATATTACAGAAAGGTTCCTGCTTTCATGCAGCTCACATCCTGGAGTGGAGAGAGACTGGAAACTAATATGAAAGTACATAAGTAAGCAAACCTCTGACAGTGATAACTGTTATGAAGGAAAGATAATATTATAATACAGTGCCATGGCTACTGTAGATTGTGTGGTTTAGGGCACCTGAGGAGTCACAATGTGATGGGGAAAAAAGATAACTGTGAAAAGCATCCCACATACTAATAACTACAAATACATGAAAATACTTGAAGGCTGCATTCATTAACTAATAAATTAAAATTATTATTCACAAATAAGAAAACTACGTCAAGCATCAACACACTATTTTGTGTAGAATCGGCAATTCAGAAATTTCTCATGGTTCTCTGTCACAATCATCCTAAACATAAATAATTATTTTCAAAAAGTTTTGACTAAGCTGCTCTTTCCTGACCACCACTGCTAGCTTATCGTTGGATCAAGGAGAGAACTCGTTCTTCTCTTCACATGTTTTAAATCAGCGACACACATTGGTGTCTGCAAGGATAGAAATCTGGGGACTGTTGGGAAAAGGGTTCAATGCACAGATTCGTTAAAACGGAGATGACCAGTATTTCACAATTCTCCTTCCTCTGTAAAGGAACATGAGATCGAGTTCTTGACTCAATCTCACATCTTTCTCCTGTTGGAAGTAGTTTGGCCCTTTTCATTTAACATTTCACTTAAAATGTCCAATAGATACATTAAAGTCTAGGATGGCTTCGTGACAGCAAGTGGGAAATAGAAAACTGTAACAATCAAAACTGGACTTGATTTGTACAGTAAAACGCCGGGATCGCCTTTCCTTCGGTGAGTGCCGGGGGAGGGCAGCAATCTTGAAAAGGCTTTCCAGATGCCCTGGTCTAGAAGCAACCAGGTGATTATGAGTTACATATGTTTCACATTTGCTAATAAAAAGGTGAAAATCACCCTAGTTGGCATTATTCTCATTAGAGGCATTTAAAGCAACAGTAAAGGATTAAAATTAATTAAGTCATGAGTAAATAAAAAAGGGAAGGATTGGAAACATGCCCCCAAGTTAATGTGGATCCGCTCGCACACTATAGTGCAGAGAGATATAGCAAATTCAGTGCATTCACAGAAAAGTTACACTAGGCCCTAGTGACTAGGGAATATATGTAATTAAAATGGCCAGGTCAATACTGAGGCAACGGAATCCAGATGACCAACTTGTTTGCCTCTCAAAGACAATAAAAATAGGGCTGCTGCACCCTTTGCTACTTACGTTCTCTGATATCTTCTGGCTCAATCTCTAGAGCAGGGGTGGGCAAACTTTTTGACTAGAGGGCCACAATAGGTTCTTAAACTGCACCGGAGGGCCAGAACAAAAGCATGGATGGAGTGTTTGTGTGAACTAATATAAATTCAAAGTAAACATCATTACATAAAAGGGTACAGTCTTTTTTTTTATTTCAATAGTTTTATTCATTTCAAACATTTTAACAAGAAGAATGTAAACACTAATTATTATAATTTGAAACTTCAGAAAATGAAGGAATCATAGCACAATAACATACCTTATATTGAAGATGGCAAAGGCAAAATAAAATTGCCTAACAAAGGAAAGGTACAAAAGCCTTTCAAATTAAACTTAAATATAATAAAATAATTTAAAACTAAAACAAATAGAAAAGAACAAAATGTGTAAACAGTAAATTAAACATTTTCTTTAGTGCAACTTCCAAATTATGCCCGGGACATAGATGTAGATGGCAATGTAGACTGGGTTGAAAGGTTTTTGGTCTTTAAAACATCAACTTCAGTGGGAACAGTGTTGTTGGTCTCCTTTTTAGCTAATGCTCTGATACTGTGCTCTCCAGGGGCGTGTCTCCCTACATCACCACGATAACGTGTCTACGCATTCCCAGGGTGATGTCGGGGGACGAGTCCGTGGACATTACAAGGAGCCTCTGGAAGATTGAGAGGTTGTTCCTTCTACTGAATGGGCGGATATAAATCTGCCCACTCAGAAGAAGGAGCTGAGGCCGTGATTCTCCACGTTGCCATGTTAACACTGCTGCTGGTGAAGGAGCGGAGGGGAGAGCAAGAGAACCCTCAGCTCTTTTGGCGCCGCGGGCCGGATAGAAAAGCAAAACGGGCCGGTTCCAGCCCGCGGGCCGTAGTTTGCCCACGGCTGCTCTAGAGTCTTTAGAAACTTGGATTTTATAAAGTAGGCAAAGCAAAGGCAAGGGTGCCATCCTTCATCAAGCAGCACTGATAGAAAGACAACAACGTTTCTGCATAGCTCCCCGTGCTTACTATTACTATACTTCCAAATTAAATCTCCGGATCATGCTAAGAAATCTTGATTTCAAAACAGTATGGCTGAGATTGCATTTTCTACCATCTTTATTAGTGCAAAGGAAAATGCGCCTTCATGCTATCATTCTTCCCAGCAAGTTATTTCAGATAAAATTATCTTCTCACACATATGCTACATAGCAGAAGTCTGGAGAGGGGAGTGTATTTGAAATAGTGAGTTGGCGTACTGACTTCCAAAGCTGAAATTAACCCGACGCTCTATTAATCTAGGTGGAATTTAGTTACACTCTTCCGAAGTATTACTTTGAAATTGGTAGAATCAACTGGTTAGTCATTTCTCATCTTAAAATTGCTGTACGTCCTAAACAATCTTCCTTTCCTGCTGTACTTATAAATTCATAAAAGCTTCTCATTTCACACCAAATGAAGTTGCAACTTATTAGCACTGCTTGGCAATCTTGCTTCACAAAATTTCCCAGGTTTAGCTGCCCCTTGAACCTCAACTGCCTCTTTCCTTTCCTCCCCGCTCTGCATGGTGGCACTTATATTTTTCTAACCATGTGCTTTCAGACCTACATACCTTAACAGACTCTGCATAGCCTGCCTGTCATGCTCTTCCTTTCCCCTCCATGTCATCCAAAGTGCATCTCTGACTATTTAAATAGTCTGTCTTCCATACCCAGATCAAGTGTCCCCTCTTCTTTGATATACTGCCAACTCTCCTAAGGAGAAGTGGCTGTCTCTGTCATGTACACATATTCCTCTTCTTAACCCACTCAGGGTCTGTGACCATACTTGGCATGCAGTAGGTAGCTGGTATTCGCCGAATTAAATTGGCTTTGAGAATGTTAAAGATTTCTTTGGGCGTCTATCTTGATCTGGAACACAAGGGTGACCACACAAGCAGAGACTCGTTAGCCCTGTTTGGAGAAAGGAAATCTAGACATCAGACAATCAAATCTTCCGTAAGTGATCACAGATGAGAACAACCTCGTGCTGGTGGATCAAGACAGAGCAGGTTGAGTTTGAGGTTCTTGAAAATAAGCCTTGAAAACACTCTGAGAATGACCACAGTGGAAAGGCTCCCTCTGTAGAGTAAGCATGACTACTTTGCTCAGTCATCAATCAGCCACACTGCTACTTGTTCATTAATGGATACAAGTTTCTTCCCTGGTGGGAACAACACTTGGTTACATTTGTGAAAGGAGGATTGATTTTGATTGACTCAGACCCTCTGTTTGCCGTGTCACGAACAGGTAGTTGGATGACTAATTGAATGACCAGCCTCTCATCGGAAAGCTCTGGCCCCTTCCCCTAAGCCACTTCATTAATCAAGTGCCCATATTGGAAGGGAATCTTTCTCTGAGTTGATGGAGCTGTAGCTTTGGTACCATAGCACCCTAGTTTACTAAGGGAACACAGGTCAGGAAGGCAGGAGCCTGGGTTCGCGAACCGGACCAGCCCAAGGTTTAACTTGGGAGCTGATAGCAGATTGGAATGAGCCCAGTCTTCAGACACATTTCCTGGATTCTAACTCCGCTGCTTACTAACCTTAGGCCTCCTGCAGGTGATTTTCTTCTCTGAGCCACATTGCCTTCATTTCTAAGATAGAGATAAGAAAAATCCTTTGAAAAATCAATTAAGGTTTCATTGAAATGCTATCAGGAAAAAGTCTGACATAGTAACTAGGACAAAAACGATCCATTTCGACCTACATAAATATTCAATAAATGTTTATTTTTACCCCTACTAACCTCAATAGTTTTGTGTCTCATTATCCATTCAGGTAGGAATAACATCCTGCCTTTCTCAGAGTGGACAGGACTGAGCAAGTGGGACTTACATTAAACCACGGCATCGTCTTTAGAGGGCTTCCTTGGGGGAGAGGTTCACAGGCCCTGGGAAACCTGGGTTCTGACCTTGGTCATTTCAGCACAGGAACAAATTGTTGAAGCATGAAGTGGTTCTCAGCAGGGCTGGTGTAACGGGAGGAGGATAGGAACAGCTCACGTAATAGTGAAGGATTTATACGACCATTTTCCTTAGTTACCCGTATCCTAAAGGATACACATTGGTTAAGACCACATCAAGCCCAGTGAACTAAGATATTTCACATAATGCAGGGAGTGATGAACAGAACTTTCCTCTCGCCAAGGAAATCTACTGAAAGGGTCATTGATCACCTCATCCACAAAATGGGGATAACTGTGTAACAGATGCTTGCCTCCAATGGCTGTTACTGTACATTTTGCAAAGACATTAAAAAGCGGTTACAAATAAAATCTCCAGATTTATGTTTGAAAGGCTTCCTAGTGATTCCAAATTCCCACATGCAGCTGACATTTGATAAATATACCCCATAACAGATAAAAACACGTTTCTGTAAAAACAAATTTCTGCGTTAGATTCATTACTGAAAATGCATCTGCAAATCTACTTTGCCAATTAATATCTATGCTAAGCTTCCTTGATTAGAAACCAATTAATTTGAAACAACACAGTAGCTTTGATTCAGAAGTTTCAAGGCTTGAGTGCATTAAACATTATTGATGAATTTCATTCTTGAAAAGACATAGGATACAAGAAGCAGCCCTATGAAAGCCTATAGTTCCAGCACAGACATTGAGTATTCTTTCAATTTTCTACATTCTTTTTTCACAAAATGTGTAACTTAGTTAACATATGCTGACTGTTCTCAGTAATTACACACCGTGGAAGAATGTCACTATTTACTCAGTGTATCAGGTCTCTTAATCACTATCTTGAGCTACTTTCTGTATTTGAACACTTGGGGGAAAAAGTCTTTGGAGGGGAATTTAAACTAACAACCAATGGTCCCATCATCAACTGGGGGCTTAATCACCAGTAGCATAGCCATTTACATTAGCCTCCTGTGGATGACTAGACAATGTAGCCAATGAACCAGTGTGAGGCACCTGTACAAAATGGGCAGTAAAAGCCATGGAAAGGCTCATTCCCAATTAATAAATGAACCAACAAACCAATGACAACCGCATCAGCACTTTGGATGACTGATTTCGCCTTACTGTCAGTGGTTAGTTTCCCTGTGGAACAGCTAGTCCTATTTCTCATTGTGGCAAGTGATTGAGCAAAGAAGGACTACTAGTGTCTGGCAAATGGGAGCATGGGCTCCTTCCCGTGCTCAAGTCCCCCTCCCATTCTGTGGGAAACATAGCAAAGGCCATCAGTAAGCGGACTGTGAGACCTTGGGGGCCTGGCCAGCTCCTCAATCAAGAAAACATAGTTTTGATCCTACACAGCTTTCACACGTCCCCCTCCCCCTGCATGCCCTGTGTTTCTCTGTGTTCTGTACTCTATGAAACTCTATGAAACAACAGCACTGGCTCGCCCCCTCGCCCCCCATGCAGCCTGTCCATAGGCCAGAAGGGACTTAGCAGATCAACTTCACTTGTGGCAGTGGGTTTGGTGGCAAACTTTACTGGTCGGCCACCACCACCGATGCTCATGTAAGTCCTAATAAATGGTACTATACATGCAGAACTTCACAGAGGATGTTTATCATTGTTCTATAGATGGATCAGAGATAGATGATTTGGATCCTAAACCCAACTCCTAATTTTTCTGTCTTTCTTCTTGTATGAGGAAATAGTGTCTACACCCTAGGAAAAGAAATTATAATGTGAACTAGAGGCCCGGTGCATGAAATTCATGCATGAGGGGGGATCCCCTCAGCCGAGCCTGCACCCTCTCACAATCTGGGACCACGGGCTCCTAATCACTCGCCTGCCTGCCTCATCGCCCCTAACCCCTCCCCTGCCTGCCTGATCGCCCCTAACCTCTCTGCCTGCCTGCCTGATTGCCCCTAACTGCCCTCCCCTGCCGTCCTGATCTCGCCCCCAACTGCCCTCCCCCTTCCTGCCTGATCACCCCTAACTGTCTCTGCCATAGCACCCACCACCATGGCTTTGTCTGGAAGGAAGTCAGACATCCTGAAGATGGCCGGTCGACCCAGTCTAATTAGCATATTACCCTTTTATTACTATAGATAGATTATATAGAATAGGATTGCTTAAATGGGGGGGAGGGCCTTTTACAGCAGGAGGTGATGTTCTTGGCAGACAAAAATACATAATCCCTATATCTGGACTGATAGCCAGCCATATGCACTATACTGCCAAACCAATCATTAAAAAATTGAACTGCTTTCTTACATCTTACACCAAACAGCTGTTGTCCTTAAAACCCCTCCTCAGCCCCCACCTTAGGTTCTGCCTTCTCAGTTCACCCAGATTAGGTTCTGATTGGTCGATTTCTATGCCAGTCAGTGTCAAAAGTTCCACCTCCTAAACAGCCATTGGCTCCTGGCACTTCACCCAGATTTGGTTCTGATTGGTTGGTTTCTATGCCAGTCAGTATTTCCAGGCCTATCTCTGGGCCTGATCAGAGAGGAAAGGCTGATAAGCAGCCCCCGCAGCTGCTGGTGAGACCTGGAGAGAAAGCAAGGCAAGGACTGATCAACAGCTGCCATGGAGGCTGTGGATCAGACCCTGCTTCTCTCTCTGGGCCTCTCTCTGGGCCTGATCCGCAGCCCCCTTGGCAGTCAGTGCTGGGTCATCACGGCGCCTGCAGAGTGGCAGTCAGTGCTGGGTTGCCGCAGCGACCCAGCACTGACTGCAGGACTGAGTTCCGGTGTTCGGTCATCTGTTCAGTCATTTTGGACGTTACAGACGCTGACTCTTTATATATATATAGATATACATAGAGCTTCCTGGAAGAAAGGTAGATAGATAGATAGATAGATAGATTATTGGGTATAGTGGATGAGTGTAGGTAAAATTATAGCAATATTGACAATCACTAAATAAAGCACATTAATAAGATGAACATCTCTTATACTGTAGCTAAATAGCCAGTTACATAATTTCTATATGTATAAAAACTGCATTCACTAGGGTGTGAAGGGATAGCATGGGAGAGGGGCACTCTAAATAGTAAATTATCTATAGTAAGTAGACCTTAAATAAAATAGGTTTTTCAAAAATTTAGTTTTATTATATGCAAGTGAATAAATGATAGATTGCTTGCAATTACCATATTGATTACTTATAAACAAATTAACACAATGATTTTTAGTACATGACTACATTTCTTAAATGGGTTAAATGCTTTCCCCTTGAAATATATCTTCTCTTGCTCCACCTAAATTAAAATATGGAAGTATATGTTCTTTACATATTAAGAAAATAAATATTCATAAAAATAAAAGAACATTTTTTTCTGACTACCAGCCAATATGGAAATTAACAGTTCATTCTCTGAAGTATTTCTCTAAGGTCTTTCTTTACTAAACTATGTAATAAACAATTAACATTTCTATAGAGTAAAGAATATCAATTAAATTCAAATGCATTTATCAGAGGCTCTTACCTATAGAAAGAAATCTGAAGCAAGTGGAACCTTTATCTTTGCAAATCCTGACAAACTCCTCTTGAACTCAGGAAACCCCACACACAATGTCTGCACTGATGAGATGCTGGATGGCTCTTCTTCCAGGATTCTGTTCCTCTAACTGGATCTGATTAGAAATTTGTCATGTACAAGGGAGAAAATCTATGTTCTAGTTGCATTTCTGCAGTCATAAATGGCTCTTAAAATTAGTATTCTTATCAGAGAGTTTCTGAGCTAAGCGGTATCTTCTGCATTTCAGATGAGAAACAGCAAACTATGGATTTACTCCCATTTGGTGACAGAGGGGAGTCTATAGCCATGTCTACAGACTTTGGATGTAGGGTATTTCACATTATTTTATCTGCCTTTCCACCTGTTAGACTTGGGGTTTCTGCTATGAAAAGTCTTTTCAATGAAATTCCTCTTTGCTGGTCAAGTAATTGGTTAACTGGAGGTAGTGTATAGATTCGCAGCTTTGACTAAAAGGAAACGGTAAAACAAATGATCTGTGGGTAAGAAACACTTCGATGGCAAAATCCCCTATTACTGCCTATGGGCAGGGGAGACTAATGTGCAGCCACACAGAAAACAGTGTCCCTGAGACTAAGATTTGCCTTCTCCCAGCCAACATGCATAGAATACACGGCAACAGGCTTTGTGCCTCCTTTAACCCCATGCCATGAGCCTCACAAAATAGTTGGCACAGACTGCAATTTGTGTGAATGGGGGCAGAAGGCACAGGTGAAAAGTTGGTACTTATCTAGCTATCTGTTTATTTTTACTGAGAGAAATCCACTACTCACATCTCTGTGGAGACACAAAATCACTGGGAAGAATTATGTGGTTGTATAGTAATCCTATGTAATAAAAGGCTAATATGCAAATAGACCAAACTGTGGAACAACCTAACAACCGATAGCTATGACGTGCGCTGACCACCAGGGGGTGCACGCAGAACATGGTGGGCGTTGGCTGTGGCGGGATGGTGGAGCAGGTGAGCGGAGGCACCAGACCAAGGAGGGGTGCCGGTCGCTGCCATCGGGGTGAGCCTCTGGTGGTTACTGAAAATTCTTTGTTCCTGCACGCCACAGTCCCACCCGGCACTTGCACATGATGCTGGCACCAGAGCTGCTGCTCACACCCACTGCCAGTGCCTGGTGCTGGTCCCGATTGCTCGGTGGCATCAGCGGGTGCGAGCAACATCTGTCCACCCCAATTGCCCCTCAGGGCTTCTCCACCTCCCCCTGCTCCTAAGGGGCGATCAGGGTAGCAGTTGCTGCTCACACCAGCTGTTGGCGCCTGCCCCAATCGCTCCACACTTTCAGCGGGTGCAAGTGGGGCCAGGGCCGTCAGCAAGTGGGAATGGCAGTGGGGACTGCTGGCAGACAGGGGACCGGGGGCCGTGGCAGGAGGGGCCTGGCAGGGGTGGGGAGGATGGGCTGAGACCCGCCCCTGTGCCTACTGCAGTCTCTCAGCCCACAGTTCCTTTCAAGGTGCACAAATTCATGCACTGGGCCCCTAGTGTAGATATAAAGCAGTAGGCAGATCTAACCATGGAAGGAGGGGTAAGAAATAATTTGCGACTTAAAGGTCATCTGAAAAGGGGAGAGGTAGCCACACGTGCATGGGACCCAAGAAAACTTTTGGGCCGGAAGTTTATCTGGCCTCTTCACTTTCATGGTTCAAGTTCTAGGAGGAATTGAAATATTCCCAAATGGTTTCAAATCACAAAATAGATCATAAGAATATATTTTGAGAAACAGGAAACTAATGACCATAGGAGTAGAAGCATTTAGAAATTTCCCTCCCTCCCTAAAACTAAGAATGGAGACAGAACATGTCCCAGTAGTAAGAGCAGTTTAGAAAACCAGCATGTGGTGTATTTACAGTTACTTAATTTATCTTCTTTATCATTATCAATATTATTTTAGCAAGCTTAAAAAGGTGATTGGAGCCAGATGTGGATGAGGTGACAGTGTAGCCAGTATTTAAGGTAATGAGAAACTCACAATGAAATGTGTACTCTTACTCTAACTCAAAGGGAATCTGAGAAAATCTGGTTTAACCAGATTAAAATGGGACAATTTAACAGACCCAAGTATTAGATGTACTCAGTTTCCTTTATGGTTGGATTCTGCCTACTGGGAAAAACATGGGGTACAAATAAATTAACTGTATACTCCAACATTTTTAAGACTTGATTTTTTTTCATTCCTTATCCGAGGATATTTTTCCATTGATTTTTAGAGAGAGTGGAAGGGAGAGAGGATGGAGAGAGAGAGAGAGAGAGAGAGACATTAATTGGTTGCCTCTTGCACATGCCCTGACCCAGGCCTGGGATTGAGCATGCAACCAAAGTATGTGCCCTTGACTGGAAATCGAACCCATGACCCTTGGGTCCTCAAGATGAAGCTCTAACCACTGAAAAAACTGGCGACAGCAAGATTTGATAAAATTTTGATGGGCATTTTCATTTTCAGATTAATTAGTTAGCCAAAGAAGGTAATGATAAAAAGGGATTTATTTGTAAACAACTCTACTTTAGCTTAAATTGAAATAATATTCATAGAAAGAGATATACCATAGTCCTGCTTATCCAAGGTTTTGCCTTCCATGGTTTCAGTTGTCCTGCAGTCAACCACGGTCTGAAAATATTAAATGGAAAATTCCAGAAATAAACAATTTATAAGTTTTACATTGCATGCTGTACTGAGTAGCATAATGAAATCTCCCGCTGTCCCACTTGTCCCACCAGGACGTGAATTATCCCCCTGCCCATTGTACCCATGCTGTATGTGCTCCCTGCAGGCATGCAGTAGCCGTCTTGGTGATCAGGTCAACTGTTGTAGTATCACAGTGCTTTTGGTCAAGTAACCCTTATTTTACTTAATAATTGCCCCAAAGCTCAAGGGTAGTGATGCTGGCAATTCAGATATGCTGAAGAGAAGTTATAAAGTGCTTCCTTTAAGGGAAAAGGTGAACGTTCTAGACTTAAGGCATTTTAATCCTTTCACATCAGCACAAGAAGAGAAAGGGAGAATACATTACAATAAGATACAGGATTTTGAGAGAGGAGACATTTACATAACTTTTATTTATGTATATTGTTATAATTGTCCTATTTTATTTTGATTGTGAATTTCTTACTGTGCCTAATTTCACATTACCTTAAGTATATTAAACTAATTCAACTTTATCATAGGTGTAAGTGCATAGGGAAAACATAGTGTATATGGGGTTTGGTACTATTTGTGGTTTCATGCATCCACTGGGGGTCTTGGAACATAGCCTCTTTGGATAATCATCAGCTGTGATTCACACTTGTTTTCTAAAGCTAACTGAATCTACTCCTTTGTACCTTCCCAACAAGAGAGCTGCCTTGGTTTACTCCAGGCGTCCTCAAACTATGGCCCACGGGCCACATGCGGCCCGCCGAGGACATTTATCCGGCCCCCCGAGGACATTTATCCGGCCCGCTGGGTGCCACTGCCTGTCCTGCTTAGCAGCCGACTCGTCCTGGGCCCGCAGTGCACACAGGAATTTGTTCATAGTTTTTATTTTAAACTGTAGTCCGGCCCTCCAACGGTCTGAGGGACAGTGAACTGGCCCCCTGTTTAAAAAGTTTGAGGACCCCTGCTTTATACCAAGAACATCTATTCCTTTGTTTTCCACTGACACTCCTTGCTGAAGTCTTGAATTCTTCAATAACTCCTCACTTGTCCTTTAAATGAAGAGAGTTCTCCACTGCCTTTTCCCAAGCTCCAAAAATGACACCTGCTCTCAGTTCAGGAGTACAGGATGGTATTAGCACTAGTCCATGACTATTTTGTCCTTTTTTAGAATATAAGATATTTGACAGCCAGGACTATTGCAAGGTTTGAGTTAAATATAGAATCTTAATATAAAAATGTTTAAATGCTACTTAGATTTGAATTACATATAGAGAATAAATATGCTAATAAAATCTTTCAGAAATATTAGAAGACCGGGAAATTTATTTTAAGAAGGTTTGTTCTTTTAAAATTTTGATTGGTTAGGCAAGTACTCTTTTGCAACCTATATAGCACTCTTTTCAACTTATATGAAGTTATACGTGTAAGTATAAAGTCACATAAAGATAAAAAAAATTATAAAGGCATAGACATTCAAAATAAAATGAATTGTGAGTAGTTGTGTCTGCCTGGGGGGGGGGCAGGGAAGAAACAAGGGAATATGTTATTCTAAACAGAAACAGAAGCAGAAATTTTACTTTTTATGATTTTGCTTATGAAATATGGATGAAAGATCATTTATAGGGACAACACATGAGACAATCACCTATCTGGCTTAAAGAAATCAGTGAATAGTCAAGGTACATAGCAATAGAAATTAATATACAGTTAACCAGTATTCTACTTTCTGTGCATGGAAATTGTGCCAATCTTTTATGCTTAGTGAATATCAATAATTTATTAAAAGCAAACTTAACAAGAACTTAAACTTTCATTTCATTGTTTACTAGTCTAGTGTGAACTTGGATTCTCTTATTATCAGGGTTTGTAACAATGCAGAATGAAGATCAAACCTGGATCTGCCTACCCCAATCTCATTTGAACTTATAATCTCTCCTCACATCTGTGGGGTGTCTAGATGATCATATAGACACTCATTTTAATAAAGCAGTTCAATTAAAGTATTTATTAGCAAGGACCCCATGGGAGAAGCCACATTGTGGAAAGACTTGTCTGAGAGGGATAAAGAAATTAAGCCAAACTCATTAGCCCTAAAAACTAACACAAAATTCTGCAAAACCATCAGAAATCAGCATGAACAGAGACTTAGTAGATAATGCCACATGTTGGGTCCATTTTCTAAATACTCAAAGCATTTGTGTCAGAAATTTTGCTACACATACACTTAGATTACACACATTACTGATATGGCATGACAATATGCTGAGTTATTAGTTTGTTGTTAAAGTTGGTAAGAACACCTTAAGAATTTATCCTATTTTGTAGTATAAAATCAAATGCATATTAAAAAATTTAAAAATGATACAAAGTGCTAATAATGTCATATACCCTATATGGGTTTCATGGGAGACAGTGAAACTTCATCAATCATTACCTGGTAATTAATTGACCTAGGGAAGGTTAGATCATAAGCTTCAATTTTCCCTATCTACAAAATGATTTTTATAGTGGTACTAGAGGCCCAGTGCACAAATTCATGCACAGGTGGGGTCCCTCAGCCTGGTGGGTGATTGAGGTGGATCGGGGCCTGTCTTGACCAGTCCTGATCGGGCCAATTAGGCTGGGAGGTTGGTTGGCCAGCAATGGGGAGGGACCATGGGAGGTTGGCCAGCCATAGGAGGTTGGCTGTGGGAGCACACTGACCACCAGGGGGCAGTTCCTGCATTGAGCATATGCCCCTGGTGGTCAGTGCACATCATAGCGACCAGTTGACCAGTCGTTGAGTTGACCGGTCGTAACAATTGCTTAGACTTTTATATATATATATAGATTTTACTCATAGATTTATTTAAGAATTAAGTGAGGTGAACAGTATTAAGCATTTAGTAAAGTCACATAGTTTAAACTTTCAACAAAAATATTTGGTATAAAAATGTTAATAATGATATACCTAAATAAATCCTTCTCTTGCTATAAACATATACCAATGATATAGATGAACTATATTGAAGAAGAGCCGACTTTGGCTTTCAGTTAAGATATACCAGGTCAATACTAATTCTCATAACAATTAGAAAAGCTGACAAGATTACAGAAAAAATTATAACTTTATAATTTTTAGAACTAGAAGGATTCTATTTGCAGAGAGGGTGAAAAGTAAAGTGAGCTGGTAGCTTTTGACCCAGTGATTCCACTTCTGGGAATATATCCCAAGAATCTCAAAATACCAATCAGAAAGAATATATGCACTCCTATATTTATAGCAACATTATTTATAATAGCTAAGATTTGGAAACAGCCCAAGTGCTTATCAGCAGATGAGTGCATTAAAATTAAAAAAGCTATGGTATATTTACACAATGGAATACTACACAGCTGAAAAAAGTAAGGAACTCTTACTCTCTGTGACAGCATGGATGGACCTGGAGAGTATTAAGCCAATCACAGACAGATAAATACCATATGATTTCACTAATATGTGGAATCTAATGAATAAAATAAACTGATGAACAAAATGGAACTGGAAGCATGAACACATGGAACAGACTGGTCAGCATCTGAGGGGATGGGGGTTAGGTTGAGTGGATAAAGAAGGTGAAGGGATTAGCTAAAGCACATATATGCCTACTCCATGGACATGGACAATAGTGTGGTAAAGGCCAAGGGAGAGGAGGTGGGGGTGAGTGGAAGTGGGCAGAGGGGGCAGGGGAAGGGGAATAATGTCAACATTAAAATATTTTAATAAAAGTGAAAGTAAATATAAAAATAATTCAATTTTAGGAGAGAAAAATTGTATATGATTGTTATATATTTAATCCCACTTGGACTAAACAGTACCCCAACAATAATAAGGTTTTAAAATTATGCCTTAATCTTTAAAAAAAATTATTCCTTGCATCTACCTTGAAAGTCATAAAAAAGAGATTAGCTTCACAGATTTTAAACATAGATTTCCCTTAATGTTTTATGTAAAATCAGTCAAAAGAGAGATCTGTTAAATGATTGAATCAAAATTTCTCTTTCAAAGTGGTATCACTCCTATATCAGTGATTTATAAAGATTATTTACCTACTAAAGCACTGAAAAGTAATATAAAATATTTCTCTTATGTTCATATACTAAGCTTCGTTCATTAGTTTAAGTTTGGCAGTCCTGATTGGGACCAACTATTTCTTTGGTTTGCAACTGTCTATAACACTCTCCTAAAGTTAGGTAATAAAAGTCTGTAAAACACAAAATCAAAGCTATAACAAGTAAATATTTTAGTCACAATGATGACAGTGAGTAGGTAGTAGTGATCTACCAGAGTTTTGTTTTTGTGTGTATAAATTTAAATATATCCCATATAATAAATAGGTAATATGCAAATTGACCATCACTCCAACACACAAGATGGTCACCCCCATGTGGTCAAAGATGGCCACCCCCATGTGGACACAAGATGGCAGCTACAAGATGGCCAGCAGAGGAGGGTAGTTGTGGATGATCAGGCCTACAGGGGAGGGCAGTTAGGAGTGACCGGGCCGGCAGAGGAGGGCAGTTAGGGGTGACAAGGCCAGCAGGGGAGAGTAGTTAGGGGGGACCAGGTCAGCAGGGGAGGGCAGTTGGGGGGGGGACAGGCCTGCAGGGGAGGGCAGTTGGGGGTGACCAGGCTGGCAAAGGAGGGAAGTTAGGGGTGACCAGGCTGGCAAAGGAGGGAAGTTAGGGGCAACCAGGCTGGCAGGGGAGGGCAGTTGGAAGCAATCAGGCTGGCAGGGGAGTGTTTAGGGGGCGATCAGGCTGCCAGGAAGAAGCGATTAGGGGCAATCAGGCAGGCAGACAGGCGAGCGATTGGGACACAGCAGTCCTGGATTGTGAGAGGGATGTCCCAGATTGGAGAGGGTGCAGGCTGGGCTGAGGACAGCCCCCCCTCTCCCTCCCCATGCACGAATTTCGTGCACTGGGCCTCTAGTGTATTTATATTCATAAATTATTTTGTTTTTGAAATTAACTCAAACTTGATGGTATTTTTAAAAAAATCTTGGTTATATTTGGATTTGGATTTCTGTATCATTGCTCTTATTTAGAAAATTAAGGAAGATTGAGTTTTATCCTGGTGAATCTTATCCTCGACTAGCAGAATCCTTCAACTACTTTTTTTTATCCAGTCTTTTTAAAAATAGCTTTATTGAGATATAGTTTCCATACCATAACTTTTACCCATCAAAATTATGCAATTCATAGTTGTGCAACCATCACTTCAATCTAATGTTAGAACATTTTCATTAAGTCCCAAAGAAAGCTTGTACCTAATAGCAGTCACTTCCCATTCCTCCCTCGGTGAACACTAACCTATTTTCTGTCTACATATTTGCTTATCCTTCACATTTTATGTAAATGGAATTTTTAAATATGTGGTGTTTGCAACCAGCTTTTCAATTACATAACATTTTTGAGGTCCGTTTAAGTTATTGCACGTATTAGTATTCCATTCCTTGTTATTCCTGACTAATATTCCACTGCATGAATATACCATACTTATTTATCCATTGATCAGTTGATGGGCATTTGAATTGTTTGTATTTGTTTGCTATAATGAATGATGCAACTATGAACAGTCATGTACAAATTTTTGTGTGGATATATGTTTTTATATTTCTTGGGCATATACCTAGGAGTAAAATTGCTATATCCTATGGTAACTAAGTTTAACTTATTGAGGAACTGCCAAATTATTTTCCTAAGTAGTTTCACTATTTTACACCCCCACCAGCAATATATAAGGGTTTCAAATTTCTCCACATTCTTCTCAACATTTTTTATTGTGTCTTCTTTATTATAGCCATTCTAGTGGATGTGAAGTTGTATCTTATTGTGGTTTTAATTTGCATTTCACATGAATATCATTTCATGTGATTGTAAACTATTTGTATATCTTTGAAGAAATATCTATTCAAGTCCTTTACCCATTTTTAAAATTGAGTTATTGGTATTTTTATTACTGAACAGTAATAGTTCTTCATATATTCTGGATTCAAATCCCCTATCAAATACATAATTTGAAAATGTTTTCTCTCATCCTATGGCTTACATTTTCACTTTGTTCATGCTATTGTTTGTAGCACAAGAGTTACTAATTTTTAGTATGTCCAATTTATCTATTTTCTTCTTTTGCCACTATGCTTATGCTTCTGTAGCTAATAAACCATGGTGTATCCCTAAATCCCAAAAATTGATTCTTGTATTTTTTTCCTAAGGGTTTCATAGTTTCAGCTCTTACATTCAGGTCTATGATCTATTTTAAGTTATTTTTTGTGTATGGTGTAAGGAAGGGGCCTAACTTTGTTCTTTTACATGTGGACATCTAATTGTCCCAGTGTCATGTGTCAAAAAGACTATTCTTTCCCCCAATGAATTGTTCTGGGCAGCCTTGTCAAAAATTAATTGACCATAAATGTGAGGATTTATTTTTGGATTCTCAATTCTATTCCATTGATCTGTATTTCTATCCTTGTGCCAGTACCACACTGTCTTGAGAATCTTTTAAATTTTAATAACCATTTTTCTCACAAGAGAAATGTGTGAGTGTATATGAGAAAGAGACAGAAAATGAGAGACACCTTATTAAAGTCTCTAGGAGGAGCAAAGAGAGCTTTGTTTCTCTTGAAGAAGAGAATTTTCCCAGAAGCTCTTCTATGTCAAGAATATTTGGAAACAACACATACCACATTGCCTGCTGGGGCTGGGACTTGGTGGGGGGTGGGGAGGGGAAGGGCAAACAATTAACATTTGTTTATTAAAAAGTTTTGAGAAGTGTTTGGTTTCATTTAGCCAGAGTTCTCTAAAGCTATGTAGCCAAGAAAACTTTTTTTGGACATATATAACATGTATTAATAGCCCACGGAACAAACTTGGTGCAATTCTGATATAACCCATGTAGAGAGAATGGGGAAAGCAGACCCAATGGCAGAATGAATGCATCTGGCTTGGAACAGTTTAAATTCCAGGAGCTGGATGTCTTAACTAACCACTTTGCAATATGTACATTTATCAAAGTATTACATTATACACCTTAAACTTACTCAATATTATATGTCAATTATATCTCTATAAAGCTAGAAAGAAATTAGAAGTTGTAAATTTGTTGGATGAATGGAGGAATTCATTTGAATTATGCCATATGTTCAGTTTTATTAATAGCCATTTTGATTTACTATAATTTGTAGTAGAAGGTGCATAAAATCTTAAAAACAAGTAATTATTTGAGCATATTTATATTTTTATCAAATTTAATTGTAGACATATATCCCTCCCACATCTCTCTTCTTTCCTCCCTCTTTTTCTATTTTTCTTTCTCCATCTCTCTGACTACTATTACTCCTCATACTTCAGTGTATTATTGAAAACTTGAAAGCTATCTGGGCAATGGGAAAGAGAAAATGCCAATTTAATTCCACAATCAGATTAATTCACTCTGTAAAAAGTTGAGCCATAAATGTGGATTATATGTTCAAAACTCAGAGCTCGCCAAAAATTTGCTCTGGTCTAAGCAGTCATAATAAAAATATATTTTGTGTAATTGTGTGTATAATACAGGAAAATGTCTCTTGTGCTCTTTACCTCTGCCCCTCCCCCCTTTCAAGTCTCCCACTCTACACAGGAGAGGGATAAAGACAGATAGAAGCACACTGATGTCACATCACTGTTGTGCATAAAGTCTGTCTGAGTATAAAGTATGGGTTTTATTGTCCACAAGACTCAACCTTAGTTTTGAGTTTGAGTTCTGTATATTTGAACATGCCAGGTATGGATGAGTATGATTTCTTTCCCAGACCAGCTCACCAGGGCTTAATGTGAACCTTAAATCAAGCCTTGTGGTTGCAGTTGGTTATTTGCAGTATATTACAGACCTGCATTGATTAATTTTATATCTGGGGCTCAGAGTCGACCAGTTCAATCTTATGAACACTGTATAACATGACTACTGCAGCTAGACTTAAAACATGCAATCTTCTTTTCAATTCTAATTTTAATATTTTGTAATAGGCTATATGCATCTCATTTGTATTTATAAATGAGATCCTTGTGAGTTGGAAATAAAACTGCAAGCACATGTTAATCATATATGCAGAACTCCAGGACTGGGCATAAATATATATGCACCTGTGTCTGTAAGCCAAAAAAAAAAAAGAAATCAAGGTAATGGGGGAGTCAGAGGTTCAGGTCACTCTCCTCTCCCATGATTTGAACAGAGGTTAAATATAATTTAGAGCTCAGAATAATTTACAGTAGGTGGCATCTAAAATTTAAATCACAGAAGCAAGTTTTAACATTAGTAAATAAATTATTTCTAACCCAGGGGCGTATTTTTATTTAAAAAAAAGAAAGACTGCATTTTGTTTCTACTTAACAGGCAAATATATACTCTCTCTTTGGGCTCCTAGGTCACAAAAGGTGGTTATCCTGTCACTGTGGCTGATTTCTGAAAGTGTGACAAGCATTTAGTTGTCAGTTCCCATCTGCAGTGTTCAGAATCAACATTACATCAGCAGCAAGACACACCATTTTATGCTCTTTTGAAGATAATTAGAGTTCCCTTTTGTTGCAAATAAGATGTAAAACAGCTATAACTGCTGGAGAACGTGATTAAAGCAACCTCTATAGAACCCCATTATTCTAGACAGATTCCTTCAGATGCATAATTTCCCCATTTTAAGAAAACATAATGCATGCATATAAAATTCAAATTGTCGAGACACCTCTAACAAAAATTAGTACTCTACTAAGGCATTCTTAGTAGCTGGTTAACATGTAAAACTCTTTAAGAGTATTTTAACATAATCATGAAATAATAGTATGTGTCATAAAAGGTAAACATTTTACAGTGAGAGGATTCTTTAGACAAGATCCATGTATTTAACTTTCTTTGTACTTACAAAACTTTTGACAGATAATGTGTGAGAAGTTGTATCCCAAACACCCAAACTCATCGAAATATGCACGTAGACTTTCATCATCATGTGTTTCAATCCTAAGATCGGTGGTTGTGCACACACATAGACACACATGCATACAGATGTACACAAACTTCACACATGCACACACATAGACACGTAAGTGTAATTTATTTGAAACACTAGCACTCCAAATATCATTTTTACCAGGTATCCTATAAAAGCTAAATATATCTAAAGTAAAATAGCTGGTGTGTACCAATATTGTATGGACCACAGGTTTCTTCTTAATAATTGCTTTTAAAAATATATAATTTTCCAAACCCTGTAGAGAAACATGCATTTAAAAAAGATTTTTTAAATGACTTATCACTCAATGCAGGTCTTATCCTCTTGCAAATATTACCTAAGAGACACACAGCTACATAAGAGATTCCATGTCCTACAAAATAACCCGGGGCCTTCATTTATTTAACAAAATAGAAATGCTCTTTGATAAAGCCACATAAAGCGGTGATTAGTAAATTCCACCAAGATTGCCCCTACACTGTCCATAACTTTTTCAGAATGGTTGTAATCATAAAATCAAATTCTTGGTCGACTCTGCTGGGAAGCTCAACATCTAACGAAATGTTATTAAAGAAGCTTACAAACGAATAATCATTCTCAACAACTCGCAGCAACCTTCCCAGCGTGACAATAGGAGAGACGGAGGAAGTTTGAAGGTGGGGGCTGAAGAGGATGACAACAGTCTCTGTCAGGAGAATGGACTGCGCGAGGCTCCTCGGGAGAAAGAATTTTCACCTGAAAAGAGACGGCATGACGAACACTGGAGAACTGTGGATTGTGGGACACTGATCTTATTAAGAACTCATGCTAATTTGCACACTGTCTCCTGCTGAACTGGAAGCAAGTTTACCACTGGGTTTGTTAATTTACCCAGGACACCATTATCTTTGGTTCGCCTTAATGTATCAGAGTTGAGGTCATTAACTGCTGGGCTCATGATTATCCAGCATGAATTACCGACAGGATAACCAAAATAGATTTGTACTCTGACTTCATTTCTCTGGATGCAATTTTTCTCCTCAGCTGTTATTTAATTTCTATCTCAAAACACTAATTATTATATTATATGTATGGATATGTGTATACTCATGTGCTTTTTCTGTGATTAAAAGAATACACACACCGATGTTCGCAATGGAGACTGCCGTTCTGATGTGACACTTCAGAAT
Organism: Plecotus auritus; assembly: GCF_963455305.1. Taxonomy (NCBI): domain Eukaryota; kingdom Metazoa; phylum Chordata; class Mammalia; order Chiroptera; family Vespertilionidae; genus Plecotus; species Plecotus auritus. The sequence goes on along the minus strand of NC_137770.1, from coordinate 75,819,967 downwards.
AGTAATGCAGTGGCTAAATAAAGTATTCATGGAGGGGCTCAGTGGAGAAAAAAGGGGGACATCCATAATACTTTCAACAATAACGATACATTTTTAAAAAAGGATCCAGCTTTCTCTTGCTAAGGTTGCAAATAAAGAAAGTTATGGTCATGTGAGGATGTTTAATCAGAGTAAAACATATATAATTATTATGGGAGCTTTGCATTGTCCATTAGCTCTGGCGTGGGCTGTTCAACATTCAGAGTGAAGTCGCCCTGAATCTGCTCTCTCTGCTTTGCAGACATTTTACCTCAACCATCTATCAATCATAGCTTTAAAACTTATGTTCCAGCCCAAGTAAACACTCTGTTGGGGGAAAAAAAACCACACACACACTAAGAAATCCCTCTGGTACATTTATTTTAGCTTACAGTTCAATAAAAACACTATGAACATGCATAAAAAGAAATCTTGAAATTAAAAGTTAAAAGGGAAAGTGCATTCTTAGAAATATTTGTGGTTTCTGGTTAAATAAACACATTTTCATAAACTGCATGTTCAATCTGTTTTACATAAATGGAACAAATCAACCAAAAATTCATTTACAATTTTTATAGTCTGTACTAGCCCATTTCTAATAGCAGGGAACACTTTTGTATCTCTGCATGATATCTACGGAAAGAGGTGAATTTTCATTTATTTAATGCAAATATTCATACAAGGTAAACTCTTCAAGCATCTATGAAGCGTGCTTCATGGCAGCTTTGTGGCAATAGGAAAATAACATGACATAATTGTACAATGCATGGAGCGCTGCCACCTCAAAATTACCTGCAGCAAGTGTTGTGAATAAGAGAAGAATATAGAGAGTCTGAGGTGTGTTTTTGCTAGTTTTTAAGCAACTTTGCTTACAAATGATTTAATTCTGATCTTATGTCGTTGGATGTTATAACAGTCTTATCTTTAAAGCTGAAAAATTAAGATTTTTTTAAAGCTTTGCAAAATGAAAAATGCATTGTTAGTTGACATGCTAAAGCTTTCAACTCCATAATCCACATTTAGCTATCACACTAAGATGGTACCAGTGTGAGGGGTAAAGATGCTAGTTTCAGAGTTATTGCATACAAGAGTTGAGCTTTTATATCTGTTGCCTGAGGAGGCATTGTCCAGACTCATGCTTTAATCACATTCTTTTCCAAGTAAATTCAAATATTAACCTTTAAAGCAGAAGTATGATTTTATATTTTTCATTGACAATTACTGTTGACATAATGACCCAGAAATCACTCAACATATAATAATATATTCTGTCACCTGGTTTTAAAATGCCTCTTGATGACGGGGTTTTCAGCATAACAGGGTTTCTTATATCATGGGAGAGGAGTTCAGCAGATTTACTGAGTATATCTGAGCAACGGTTAGAAGATCATGCTTTCAAGTTGGTGGAATGGTATGTTTCATTTTATTCTGGGGCTTGCTCTACTTAAGCATATCCAGAGTGGAGACTATGACCTCAAGTTTACACTGGCTTTTACATATTCCTTTACCAAGCCCAACTTTTGATATTTTCTAACAAATTCAATTTGGGGCTACAGTGGACAGGAATCCATTCTAAATGTAGGCAATAGCATGTTTAGAATAATGTGGATGCACAGTGGCCCACCCTACAATGAAACCAACTTCTAAAATGCACTTCTGGATGCTAGTAAGTATTACCAAGGTAATTATTTATTTAAAAAGCCTATTTATTTAAAAAGGTTACACTAACCTGAAGGACCATATTTTAAGGCATTAACTATTCTCCTAAAATGGAAGCATTATTGCTATTATTTATATACTAGAGGCCCAGTGCACAGATTCATGTACTGGTGTGGTCCCTCAGCCTGGCCTGCAGGGATCAGGCCAAAACCGGCTCTCCGACATCCCCAGAGTGGTCCCAGATTGCAAGAGGGTGGTTCTCGGGTGATGCACCCCAGAATCAGGCTCCCTCCTCTCTGGTTCCAGGTGCATCGCCCGAGAACTGCAGCTGCCAAGTCACTGCAGCTCGGCAGCTCCTGAGTTGAGCATCTGCCCCCTGGTGGTCAGTGTGTGTCATAGCTACCAGTCAGAGTGTCTGCCCCCTGGTGGTCATTGCGCATCATAGCTACCGGTTGTATGATTGAATGGTCGTATGGTCGCTTAGGCATTTATATATAGACTAGGGGCCCAGTGCATGAATTCGTGCACCTTGAAAGGAACTGTGGGCCACGAGGCTGTGGTGGGCACATGGGTGGGTCTCGGCCCATCCTCCGCACCCCTGCCCGGCCCCACCTGCTGTGGCCCTGGTCCCCTGTCTGCTGGCAGCCCTGCTCCTGCTGCTCCCATGCACTGATGGCACCGGCCCTGCTCGCACTCCACTGCTGGCACTGGCCCCAATTGCTCTGCGCCATCAGCAGGTGAGAGCGGGTGTGAGGGGGCTGTCACCGGCAGTGGGTGTGAGCGGCGCCTAACAGACCCAATCGCCCCTCAGGAGCAGAGGGAGGTGGAGAAGCCCAGAGGGGCGATTGGGGCTGTCAGCCACCGCTCGCACCAGCTGATGGCGCCAAGCGATCCCTGGTGGTCAGCGAACATCATAGTGACCAGTTGTTCGGTTGTTCAGTTGTTCTGCTGTTTGATCTATTTGCATATTAGGGTTTTATATATATAGATAATTTATTAATTAGGTGTTATTGCAATAATTTTATTAATTGTTCCTTACCATAATAGTCTAAAATCCAAGTATAAGGTTATTGAAAATCAAATCTCAATTGAATCTATAATAATGAAAGTGTAATATGCTAATTAGACCAGACAGCCAAATGACCTTGGACAAAGCTGGGGCTGCAAGAGCCGAGCTAAGCCGCCACAGCTGCAAGGGCCAGCTCCTGCAGCTGTGAGGACTGAGCCCTTTGCACGAATTTTGTGCATCGGGTCTCTGGTATCTTAATAAAAGAGAATATTATGTTATTTATGTATTGAAAAGACCATAATTTATGTGAATTAAATCCTGGTGGATTAAAACTTTAGAAACAAAACTAATCTCTAATCCTCCCCCAACACACCCCTGCACCCCCACACACAACTTCACTGTTAACTTCAATTGTTCAGATACTAATAATTTATCAACTGGACAATATCCTCCGCACTGGTTTTTGATGTCTTTTAAGCTCAAAACTGATGACAAAGTAATTATTTTAAAACACAAATTTGATCTTGTAAGTCTGGCTTAAATCCTTCAGCATCTCTTCATGGCTTTCAGAATAAAGTTAACACTCCAGAGTTTAGCACATAGACCCATCACCACCTGGCAGCTGTCAACTTGTTAACCTCAGGCTTTGCTACTCCAAGTGGTCCCCTGAAACAGCACGCCATTTCCTATGTTTCATCTTTACAAATAGTGCCTTCATTTGTCCAAATTTTACTTGTCCTCAAAACTCCAGTCATATTCCCACCATTTGTTGAATTATCTGTCCCTACTGCACACCAGCCTTAAAAGGCCAATGACTTTGAATTTTATGTCTAGGATAGATGCTAGGGCATTTTATATGGTTAATATTTGTTTATTGAATAATTAAATGAATGAATGTGTGAAAGAAAAATGTCCATTCAACTGAAGTTGCACAAACAAACAAACAAAAATGTGGTCTCCATGACTGCCAATTTGAACTGAATGAAGAAGTTAATGACAATTGTGCATTATCTCAGGGAAGAATGTAGGTTGGTAAACTATTTTTTCCTCTCAGTGCTTTACAGTTCTTTTGCCCTCCCATATGTTAATAGTACTTTTTTAGCAACTTGCTTTGTTGAGTCTTTAAAGCACTCAACTTAGAAACAACAGCTCTCATATAAGCATAACCAATGGACGCAAGATACTGGGGGGTAGGGGAGACCAGGGGAAGGTCAATGGGGAAAAAAAAAGGAGACATATGTACTATTCTTTGTAATACTTTAAGCAATACAATTAAAAAAAAAAGAAACAACAGCTCTCTTCTCTTAGTCTTAGTTCATCAGTTTACATAATATTTAATTAAATTACATAATTACAAGAACAAGCACAACTGACATAATCAAATTTGGAGGCAAACACACTGCCTCTTGGCAAACATACAATTCAACCAATGGGAGAAGTGTGTCAACACACTCGCTAGGAAAGTTCGGAAGCAGATGATATCAGTCAGGTTTGTGCAATATGTGGAGAGAATCTGTTAGTCCAGAGGTAATTGTGAGGGATTAGGATAAGAAAGCTTCTTCTGTTTCTTTTTTTGTTGTTACTTATTTAGGATCCTGCAGTGTTTTGAAGTCAGTATTCTAAACATAAATTCTCAACACACAGAAGCAAAGCTCTAGATGTGCTGACAGGCACAGAAGATGGAGCTGCATGGATTTTGACTCCAGAATATAACCTGGACATCTCTCATTTTCAATGTCTGATATTCACTAATTCTCTCCTTCAAACAGCAGAGTACAAAAAAAAAATAAGAAACTTGATTTCTGGTAGAGTTTTTCTTTTGTTTTCTCCTTAGCTCCTTCAATGTGAATAGACTATAATGATGAAGATTAATATTCAAGAACTCATTCAGTTTCTGACTTTGCATTATGACAAGCCAGAGGACTCACCAAATAATGTTGTTTTCATTTAGGAGTAAATGGAGGTGCCCTAATTACAGAGCTGAAAACAACAGCAATGTGGAAGTCAATGTGACAATTACAATTATAAAACCCCGAGGACATTTTATATAAGTACGAAACACACTTTTTGGGGGGTCATAGCTGTCATCTCAAATTCATGAAAAAAAACAAAACTGTGCTGAAAAACAAGGAGAGGGGTTGGTGGTGGGGGGATGGGAGGGACTCAATGTTCTCTCTGGCAGAGGAAATAGTTACAGGGAATGGATGTGTGGCAGCCAGATGTTTCTAGTAATTTCAATCATACCTTAGCTAAGCAGTTCCCTAAGTAATCTGTACAGGTTGATTTTAAAAAAATTGGTGGACTCCTAAAATAATAAGCCTATCTCTTATCACTGTCATTCATTCTCCAAGTGGTGGTCTTAGACATTTTCCTCTTTTATTGTATACAAGTAATAGCTCTCCTAAACCTACCTCCTTTGGAGATTCATGAAAAGTGATTTTTTTTTCTAGAAATCATACAAATGTGCATACTATGGCACAATCCTATCTAATAAAAGAGTAATATGCAAATTAACCATCACTCCACTACACCCACAAGCCACGCCTATGAGCCACGCCCACCAGCCAATCAGGAGCGAATATGCAAATAAACCCAACCAAGATGGCTACGGCCACGGAGAGCAGGAGGGAGGCTTGGGTTTCCCCGGCAAGGGAGGAAGCCAAGCTTTCCGCCTGCCCTTGCGGGCCCAGGCCTCCCAGGCTACAAAGTTTCAATGATAGAAGATATATAAATCCCAACGGAAATGGCTGCCGCCATGGAGCAAGCAAAAGGCTTGGCTCCGCTCCAGGCTACAAAGTTTCAATTGTAGAAGATAAATAAACCCCAGATACCAGGGCCTCCGCTTGGGTCGCCAGGGGGTGTGGCCGGCCTGCAAACCACCACAGGCCCCTCGCCCAGGTCGCCCCACACCCTAAGGGAACCCCCACCATGATCCGGGACACCCTTCAGGGCAAACCAGCTGGCCCCCACCCGTACACCAGGCCTCTATCCTATCTAATAAAAGAGTAATATGCAGATTGACCATCAATCCAACACACAAGATGGCTGCCTCCATGTGGTCAAAGATCCTACCCCCATGTGGACACAAGATGGCCAGCAAGGGAGGGCAGTTGGGAGGGAACAGGCCTGAAAGGGAGGGAAGTTGGGGGCAATCAAGCATGCAGGGAAAGGCAGTTGGGAGGGACCCAGGCCTGCAGGGGAGAGCAGTTGGGGGGGACCAGGCCTGCAGGGGAGGGCAGTTAGAGGTGACCAGGCCTGCAGGGGAGGGCAGTTAGGGGTGACCAGGCCTGCAGGGGAGGGCAGTTAGGGGAAAACAGGCTGGCAGGGGAGCAGTTAGGCATCAATCAGGCTGGCAGGGGAGTGGTTAGGGGGTGATCAGGCTGGCAGGCAGAAGCAGTTAGGGGCAATCAGGAAGGCAGGCAGGCGAGCAGTTGGGAGCCAGCAGTCCTGGATTGTGAGAGGGATGTCTGACTCCTGATTTACCGGGAACAGGCCTAAACAGGCAGTCGGACATCCCTTGAGGGGTCCCAGATTGGAGAGGGTGCAGGCTGGGCTGAGGGACACACACCCCCTCCCCTCCCGTGCACGAATTTCATGCTCCAGGCCTATATATATATATACTAGAGGCCCGGGGCACTAAATTCGTGCATGGGGGGGGGGTGTCCCTCAGCCCAGCCTGCACCCTCTCCAATCTGGGACCCCTCCAAGATCGGGCTTAAACAGGCAGTCAGACATCCCTCTCACAATCCAGGACTGCTGGCTCCCAAATGCTCGCCTGCCTGCCTTCCTGATTGCCCCTAACTGTTTCTGCCTGCCAGCCTGATCACCCCCTAACCACTCCCCTGCCAGCCTGATTGATGCCTAACTGCTCCCCTGCCAGCCTGTTTGCCCCTAACTGCCTTCCCCTGCAGGCCTGGTCACCCCTAACTGCCCTCCCCTGCAGGCTTCGTCACCTCTAACTGCCCTCCCCTGCAGGCCTGGTCCCCCCCAACTGCCCTTCCCTGCAGACCCAGTCACCCCCAACTTCCCTCCTCTGCTGGCCGGGTCACCCCTAACTGCCCTCCCCTTCAGGCTTATTCGCCCACAACTGCCCTCCCTTGCAGGCCTGGTTCCTCCCAACTGCCCTCCCCTGCTGGCCTGATCACCCACAACTGCCCTCCCTTGCAGGCCTGGCTCCTTTCAACTGCCCTCCCCTGCTGGCTTGATCACCCACAACTGCCCTCCCTTGCAGACCTGGTCCCTCCCAACTGCCCTCCCCTCTGGCCATCTTGTGGTGGCCATCTTGTGTCCACATGGGGGCAGGATCTTTGACCACATGGGGGCAGCCACCTTGTGTGTTGGAGTGATGGTCAATCTGCATATTACTCTTTTATTAGATAGGATAGAGGCCTGGTGCATGGGTGGGGGCCAGCTGGTTTGCCCTGAAGGGTGTCCCGGATCAGGGTGCGGGTTCCCTTGGGGCGTGGGACGACCTGGGCGAGGGGCCTGTGGTGGTTTGCAGGCCGGCCACGCCCCCTGGTGACCCAAGCGGAGGCCCTGGTATCTGGGGTTTATTTATCTTCTACAATTGAAACTTTGTAGCCTGGAGCGGAGCCAAGCCTTCTGCTTGCTCCGTGGTGGCAACCACTTCTATTGGGGTTTTTGTATCTTCTATAATTGAAACTTTGTAGCCTTAAAAGCGAGGCCTGGGCCGGCCAGGGTATGTGGAAAGCTTGGCTTCCTCCATCACCGGGGGCAACCCTAGCCTCCTGCTCTTTCCAGCTCCGAGGCTGCTGCCATTTCTGTTTGGGTTTATGTATCTTCTATCATTGAAACTTTGTAGCCTTGAGTGGAGGCCTAGGCCGGCAAGGGCAGGCGGAAAGCTTGGCTTCCTCCATTGCTGGGGAAACCCAAACCTCCCTCTTGCTCTCTGTGGCTGTAGCCATCTTGGTTGGGTTTATTTGCATATTTGCTCCTGGATTGGCTGGTGGGCGTGGCTTGTGGGTGTAGCGGAGTGATGGTTAATTTGCATATTACTCTTTTATTAGATAGGATATATATATGTAATATAATAAATATAATATATCTCATCTAATACATTTTATCTCAGAAATTATAATTACCCTAAGGTTCAACAACCTAACAGGTACCATCAATATTCCCAAATTAATTGGGAGTTCCTAGTCTACCAATACCACCAAACAAATTTAATTCTGCTCTCTGCTTTGGAATTGGTCACTGATGGCCTAATATTATCTTCTCTTTTTCCATGATTCCACAAAACTACTAAATCGGGACTTCATTGCTTCTTGAAATGCTTGCAAATTTTCCTTTTGCCTTTGCCACTCTCTGGTGAATATTTCTATCCTCCCTATGAAGTAAATCTTGGGTTTACAGATTAAAATCTACAATTACATTTGCAAAACTTGCAAAGACTGGCTCTTAGTTTATTCTTGTGTTGCATGCAGGACATTGTGGCTGAGTCTTTTTAGATAGCAGCTGGCATTTTGAGTAGTTTTTGCAAACCTCAGCAGGAGAGGATATCTGGAGGGAAAGCTGTCTTCTTTGACATCACAATTATTGGCCTCAGCTAGTGTTGGGCCTACCTGGTCCTGATCTGCTTGGGCTCTGATGCAGGCAGAGGCTCACACCACTTTCTCTTTTCTCTGCTGAAAGATTGCTGATTCATCAAACCCCACTTTTGACTCCAAGGATTATAGTTGACCCCTCCCTGTTTCCTCTCTTACTCATCATGTTATTCTCAGCCTTACAATGGGAAACACCTGGGAGACATTAGTCTCGTTGTAACAATAGAGAAGCAGGTCAAGAGCTGATTCCAGATGAGATCAGAAACAAGAGTTGGGAGAAAAAAAGGAGTGTGCAGAGGACAAAAGAAGAGTCAGGAGGAAGGAAAGGAAACATCTGAACAGTAATGCTCTTACCTCCCTCCCGCCCCACTTCCCCATTTGGTCCATGCGGCACTCTCCTTTCTTCTCTGCCTCCTCCCACGTCCCACCACTCACCATCTCCAGACGCAGGGCTTCCAGAGAAGGTGTGGAGTCCTCGCTCCTCCAGCCAAACCCCTGACAGCTTGCTTCAGGGGCTGGCACTTGGCAGCAGAAACAATAATGACCACGACCACTAAGAGGCAGGACTAAACACCACATGCATTCCTGGAAATCCACCTCCCCTCCAATGACCCACCACAGAAGCAGCTGCGCCGGGTGGAGAAAGCAGGGAAACATGGTCCCAGCCAGGAACAGGCCTCAAACCATAGGCCAAAAACCACCACAGGAAGCTAAAAGAGATCTCTAATCCCGCAAACACCAGAAGGCATTTGCCACACATGACAGCACCCCAGCAATGGGTCTGATAGGGTTGGGTTCCCATGGCTTTGTGGTCATTGGCAAGGTGAAGCATCAACCCAAGTGTGCTGTCCGTTCTTATAAGCTGCCAACCCACCCGCACTTGTCTGGCTGAGTCATTGACCTGGCAAGATCGGAAATGCTAACTTGGCTTTCTTTGCCTTCAAAGAAATGATGTACCCCAGGTGTGTGTGTGTGTGTGTGTGTGTGTGTGTGTGTGTGGAGAATGACCAGAAATAAAGGAATACTTTAAAAACTTAAGCCAAAATTAACAAACAAAATATAGCATTGGGACAAATGGAGGATTAGGAAGGCAGGAGGTGTTATTATGAAATGTAGGCACACTGGAAGTCTGCTGTACTTGTGGACTGAAGGGTCCCAGGTTCCATTCCGGTCAAGGGCATAGGCCCGGGTTGTGGGCTCAATTCCCCAGTAAGGGGCATGCAGAAGGCAGCCAATCAATGATTCTCTCTCATCATTGATGTTTGTATATATCTCTCCCTCTCCCTTCCTCTCTGAAATAAATGTGTGTGTGTGTGTGTGTGTGTGTGTATATGTGTGTGTGTATATATATATATATATATATATATATATATATATATATATATATATATATAATTAAAGGAGACAGAAACCTTGTCACTGCTCACCATGGACAAGCTCAGAACTCCAGCCAACTGAGACATCCCTGGACCCCGCCCCCGGGTGAAGGCACCCCCGCAGCAGGTGGCCCCTACCTGCGGAGGAAGCCCTGCAGCCCGCAGGATGTTTGTCCAGGAGGAGGACAAAAGAGGAGGGGACTATTTTGAAGTCATAGGAGGGTGAACAGAAAGGAAATCGCATCACCCTTGCCCCCAACTCTCTCTCTCTCTCACACACACACCTACACAAACTCTCCATCTCCTATTCAGTTCTTTTCCGGTTGATCTGTTCCCACTCTCCCCTTTTCCCTCTCCCCACCTTCTGCCACCGTCCCTGGAGGAATCCCAACAGCACACACACGAGGAGATATTAAACAAATGCATTGGCTCCAGACGCCGTCACTAAATTGGGTATAAGTACCCACTTTTCTGACCCCATTCTACATTTACGTAAGAAGAACAGGCTTAATTGCCCCAATCCCACGGCTATGTTGACATATTTCCAAATGATTACATAACTTCCCCACATCCTTCGCCACGAAGGAGTGTTTATCAAAAGCGTGGAAGCTGACAGGATGGCATTATTAGCAGGGCTCTGAGCCGATCGCGTTGCCGATTTGTTGAGGCTGATTTTAACTCTAGTCACTTACAGACGGGATGCTTCCTGACACATCGCCCTCACGAAGGAAGGTAGACGAGGGAATAAAGGCATGCAAACGCAGTGATGGAGGGATTCCTGCGGCAGCAGCGATGGCCGGGGAGTCTGGACATATTCTGAAATTACTGCAGGGCTAACGGCGAAAACACCATTTGGGGCTCACCTCCATTTGGGATTGTCTGTTTATTTAAGATGCATATGTGAAAATGATGCACCACCAGGACAGTGAATTCCAATGACATTTCCTCCGGAGGCAGGAACAATAATATCAATGTGACTAAACGGTTGGGGGGGCGGGGGAGGGGAGGGACGTTTCCTGTGACTGCCCGTCCTGACACGGTCCAAGCTTTAGCAAGGGAGGGTGTATCCTTCCTAAACACAGAGGTGAGGCGCAAAGGTAAGTGCCCCCACGAGCTAGCCTGTATCCCAGCCCAAGAGCCCAGCAATTTTGTATCAGTAAATAGAGATCATCAGAAATGGCCCTCAAAAAAGAACACTGATCAAATGCCTAATTTGTCTGGGTGCAACGGGACCACAAAGAACCTGTCTTATTTGGCATGTCAAGTACGTTTTCCTTTCATTGCCCCCCCCCCTTTTGAGTATTATTGTATAGCCAATAATAAGATAGAAAATGGGGTACCACTTGCTCATAACTAACAATTGAATAAGAACAAGGTTTATAAAAACATATTATGGACTGAAATTGAATAATAATATTCCCTGCCTTCTTAAGGATTGATTTGGCAAATCCAAAAAGCTTCTTCCTGGCCCCCAATAATGCTTTGGCAGGAGGGTTGAGGGTGTGAGGCTGAGCCCTGGGGTGGGGTTGCATTTGAGGCAACATTGTTTCCCTGACCAGACCATCAGATGTGTCACACTGGTGGTGGCAGTTAGCTTGGCTAAGGGAGCGGTGCCTGAAGCAACCAAGACAAGATAAGAGCTCCCTGCCTCTCACTCTCAATTATAGGGGCTGCAAATAGATTTCTCTGAATCTGCTGTAATTATCTGGAGAGGAGTCTACAGATTCCACAACAGTGTTGGCATTTGTGCTAGGCCTTTCCACCACAGAATCCAAGCCAATTCCCCCACAGGTCTGCAACTGCTCCCATTTTCTGTGTTGTTTTCCTCTCTCTCTCTCTCTCTCTCTCTCTCTCTCTCTCTCTCTCTCTCTCTCTCTCTCCTCTCTCTCTCCCCCCCCCTCCCTCCCTCCTTCTCTCCCTCTCTCCCTCTCCCTCTCTCGTCATCTCCAGCTTCCGATTGCTTTGCTAAAAGGTCTGGGTTTATTGCTTGTTTCTTCCTTACCTCTTCCTCCCATTCCTTCTGTTTCATTTTACCTACGATGGAGGAAGAGAAGCGTAAGAGAAAGATTCCCAGACCCTTTGATTTATGGACATGCTGCTGAATACAAAGGTTTTGTTGCTGTGTAATCCACGGGCAATGCTACCCAGAACGGTGCCAGCAATCTCCAGGCTGCCCGAAGAACAGGCAGAGCTGAATGACAGTCGTTCTGGAGTTCCACCATAGATTGCTAACTGCTTCTTCTATTTCATATTTGCATTAAGACTTCTTTTCTAAAGGACCCAATGCACTTTTAAAAAGGTTTTACAGTTATTTTTAAATGATCACCACATTTAAAAGCCACAGAACTATCAAAGAACAGTTATAAAAAGAAGTATGAATATTTTAAAACATAGGAAAATACTGTTGTTTTCATCATAGGTTAAAGATATTTACATTAAAACAGTAATGAGATATTTTTCACATATTGGAGTGGTTAATATATACAACAAAATTCAGAGTACATAGAGTTGGTGTGAATGTGGGGAGACTGACACTCCCATATGATATTAATAGCAGAATAAATTGCTATAATTTATTGGAGGTCAATTTGGCAATACAGATCAGCATTTTGAGTGCATATCCCTTTTTTAATATAATAAACTTCTTTTAGAGTAGTTTTAAGTTCACAGTAAAATTGAGCAGAAAATACTGAGTTCCCATATAGCCCTGTCCCCCCTTTATACAACCTCCCTCACTATCACCATCCTGCACCTGGGGGGTACGTTTGTTACCACCTATGAACCTACGCTGACACATCGTTGTCATCTAAACTCCATACTTTACATTAGGTTCACTGGTGGTGGTGTTCATTCAAAGGGTTTTGACAAACGTATAAGGATATGTTTTCACCATTATAATATCACTAGAGGCCCGGTGCATGAAATTTGTGCATGGGGGTGGGGGAGGTCTCTCAGCCTGGCCTGTACCCTCTGGCAATCTGGGACCCCTCCAGGGATGTCTGACTACCAGTTTAGGTATCCCTGCAGGATCGGACCTAAACCAGCAGTTGAACATCCCTCTCGCAATCTGGGACTACTGGCTCCTAACCGCTTACCTACCTGCCTGCCTCATTGCCCCTAACCACTCGCCTGCCTGCCTCATCACCCCTAACCACTCGCCTGCCTGCCTCATTCCCCCTAACCACTTGCCTGCCTGCCTCATCGCCCCTAACCACTCTGCTTGCCTGTCTCATCGGCCCTAACTGCTCACCTGCCTTGCATGATTGCCCCTAACTGCCTTTGCCTGATTGCCCCTAACCATTCACGTGCCTGCCTGATCGCCCCTAACTACTCACCTGCCTGCCTGATCGCCCCTAACTACTCACCTGCCTGCCTGATCGCCCCTAACTACTCACCTGCCTGCCTGAACGCTCCTAACCACTCTGCCTGCCTGCCTGATCACCCCTAACTGCTTACCTGCCTGCATGATTGTCCCCAACCGCCTCTGCCTTGGCCCCTGCTGCTGCGGCTTTGTCTGGAAGGACATCAGGAATGACGTCTGGATGGTCGTCCAGCTGTCCTGTCTAATTAGCATATTATGATTTTATTATTATACATTCAGAATAGTTTCACTGCCCTACAAATCCTGTGCTCTGCCTATTCATCCCTCCCCCAAGCCCCTGGCAACCATGATCATTTTACTGTCTCAATAGTTTTGCTTTCTCCAAAATGTCATATAGTTGGAAACATACAATAGATAGCCTTTTCATATTGGTTTCTTTCACCTGCCTATTTGTTTAATAACGTGCATTTGTTTCCTCCATGTCTTTTCGTGGCTCGATAGCTAATGTATTTTACTAAACAACATCCCATGGTCTGGATGTACCACAGTGTGTTTATCCATTCACCTACTGAAGAACATTTTGGTTTCTTCCAAATTTAGGCAACATGAATAAAGCTGCTCTAAACAGCCACCTGCAGGCTTTTGTGTGGACATGTTTTCAGTTCATTTGAGTAAATATCAGGGAATGTGGCCACTGGATTGTATGGTAGAAATATATTTAATTTTGTAAGAAATGACCAAACTGTTCTTCCAAAGTGGTGGCACCCCATTGCATTCCCATCAGCAATGAGTAAGAATTCCTGTTGCTCCACATCCTCACCTGTTCAGTGTTCGCAGTGTTTGGGGTTTTAACCATTCTAGCGCGTGTGTAGCAGTGCCTCACTGTTGTTTTAATTTGCAGTTCCCTAGTGACATGTGATGTTGAAGCAAAGCACTTTTTACACACGTCCATCAGTGAATGGTACATTTGAATTAAAAATTAACTCTGGAAATATGATAATTTGGAAAACAAAAAGGACACATTTGAAATAAGCCATAAAGCCATCCTCCCATCAGGAATAAAGACACTTCAACATCCCAAAGAACATGGCACATACATATCGTGATAACTTTGTTCAATACACTCAGAACAGTGTGCTTCACACATTTGTGACCATCACCTGCGATTAAAAAAACGACAAACACATTTTACTTTTAGGGTGAATACACACACACAACTGAAACAAAAGCTTCGGAAATTAATATTTACTGTTCCTACATATACTTTACTCATTTCAACTCTAAGCCAACTAAATATACTCTTCGTTCCATTTTATTTCTTAGACAATTTCATGACTCATTAATGTGTTGCCACCCAAATTTAAAAATAATAAAATCAAAATAAGCTCATTTTAAAATCTGTTTGTTGTGTGTGTGTGTGTGTGTGTGTGTGTGTGTGTGTGTGAAATATAACCTGAATTCTCAGAATGTCAGAGAATGCTACCATTTTATTTCCTCAGTCAGTTTTGATGGGGAGAAATAGGAACAAGCATAGAGCAATAGAAGAAAAGAGGCACACTCCCTCGGCCCTCGATTGCAGAGAAAGGGGAGAGTGGAAGTACCATTTCATTCGGGTCCAGCTCTGATTAGGAGTAATATATAGTTCATGAAGCTTAGCATCCTTATCTGAAAACAACAACAACAAACCTGACAGCAAAGAATGGAGAGGCAGTGACTTGACTACAACCCCAGAAAAGCCAGTTTCCCTTTTTGCGTCTCACTTCAGATTGGCCAGAAAAAAAGCCTTTCCGTCCATCTGAAGCCAAAGTCCTGGTTTCCTAGAAGTTCAAGATGAAATAGATTCAAGCAATGTCACTGTTTTCTATTTCAAGTAAAATCGGTGTCTACTTTGATCCCACTGTGAGGAAAAAGAGAAGCATTCAGCTTCTGGGGTTCATTACCTCCAGCTTGGATTCAGTGATTTAACCTTCCCCCTAGGTAAATTTTGTCAAGTACCACCTCATCTAAAACAGCAGTTGGGGAGGTGGGTGGGTGGTTAGAGATCAACAAAAGAACTTGTATGCAAATATGCATAACCCAGGGACACTGATAATAGGGTGGTGAAGGCCTGGGGGCCAGAGGGGGAGGTGTCAGGGCCGGGATAGAAGGGGTTAATGGTGGACAAAAGGGGACATGTTGTAATATTTTCAACAGTAAAGATTTAAATTTAAAAATAAAATAGCAGTTAGGGAAATTGGAGGGTTACAAAAAATATAAATGTGAAAAGCTTTGAAAAAGTTAACAGAGCTTTATATCCTGATGAGCTTACCTATTCGGGAAATATAATCATATTCAACCTCCATGGTTTGTTACCCAGCAACAAATTGGTTATGGAAAAAACTTAACAACTTGAGATATTTCATATGCCAGATCAAAACCTCCACGTTTTCTGCCCACCACCTGTACCCTAAAACACCCACAGAAGAGATGACTTAGAAAAGAGGGGAAATATTATCATTTTAAATTAATTAAGCACCATGAAGGTGTTAAGTGCTGTTGAGAATAATATATTCAAAATAACACATGAAAATAATAAAATCATCTCTTGCTTATTCCTCCTGAGGCAAAAGTTTGATTTATTTTTTTCCCTCGGAGTCTGTGTGCCTGATTGTTTATCAGATATTTGCAATGTATGATGTGCAGATAATTTTTTTTCAATCTTCAAAAATTATAAAACATTGGCAAAAAATCACTTTTTTAAAAAGTTGGTTAATTCCCCCTCTGGCATCAGGAATATGATGCTGTTTTGCTGGGCAGCTGAAGACAGGCTAATATAGCTCCTGCAGGGGAAGGAAACCACAGGACAGAGGGAGCAGATTTTGAGGCAAGAAAAAGCTCTCAATAAGATAAACATCTGGGGCCAGAGGGGACAGGTAATCAGATCCCCTGAGTAGCTGTATCGGTGGCAACATGCCTTCTTTTCCACCACAGACGGTAGAAACTTCCCCCAAGTCCATTCGTGCAATAAACAAACAAAACATATAATAAGAAAAGTCTCTGAATTCGATCCAGCAGTAAGATCCTGGAAACCAGTCTTAACATTATTTGCAAAGGAGAGATTCCTGGTAGGAATGTGTATGTTACACTGTAGCCAAGGGCATATAGAAGTCATTCAGGTCTCCTTGCCACCTTTCTTCCAGGTACAAATCTACAAAGTCAGTTTCTGGCCTGAAAATCACACCCAGGGAAATACCTTCAATGAGTACAAGTTTCTCCCGAACCAAAAATATGAATTTATCTCCTTTCCTCAACCTCCTAATTGTTTTCCACCCCCAAGTTTCCCCAACATGATATCAAAAGGAAACTTGATTTATCTCCAAGATACTTGAGCAAACTCCAACAAAAGGCAGCACCTTACCAAGGCACTCAGAGCCACCCTGAAATACAGAATTTTCGTTTAAACTTAAAAATATATCTTTACTTTTTTCAGCACAAATGAAAAATAGTTGTACATAGAACACCTTACGCATGCCACATGCGTAATGGACCCATATGCCCTTCCTTCCCTGTGAATAAAATACCAGCTTTAGGTAGCCAATCTATTTCAACACCTCTAAAGACTTATTTGTAAATCTAATGAGTTACATTATAAGGGACATGTCAAACCATACACTGATAATGAAATTTTGTATGCATCAGCTTTGTAATTGTACCCAGCCAATATGTACTCATGTTCACCTGGTTTTATGTTCTTGATTTTGTGTGTGTATATAATATTTTTGTTTTGAGTATAATTGCTACAAGAATCCTTGATGCCTTGTTCTCAGAGGAAGTCTTTATTGTCGTTATGTATTCTGTAAAAGAGTGATGGGAAGATGGGGCTGGAGGGATAGGAAATAAAATCTCGGTCTTTGAATGTTGCTTTGCAACTAGCCTCTTAGCCACCAAAGGTTTGGGTGTTCCATCAAGTCTGGCTTTCTTGCTGCCTTTCTCTACCAACTGCTGCAATGGGGATTTCGTATCGTGAATTTCTTTGTTGACAGACAAGTACATGCTGCTACTAGACAGCGTATCTGAGGGCTTTTTCCTGCAAAAAAAACGAAATACATTAGGAGCGTACACAGCACCTGCACTAAACCAGCACCACTTTGGATAAAAGGATACTTGTCATCAGCTTAAAGTAACAATGCATAATTCAGTTTGAATATGTTTATATAAAATTTCTTATATAATGGACTCTTTCCTGGCCCAAGTTCATGAAACTTCACACAATGTAGCAGCTTCCAATTGACAGATCTTAAAAACAGTCCCGCAACTAATCAAACAAAAACAGTGAACTTAGCAGGAACTAACTGGGGACTATGTTCATAGACATATATAAATGCACACATATCCATTCACCTACTGAAGTTTCATTTGACTGTGACTTCTGATGCATAGTGTCAAATGACAAACACAGCGTTGATTTGAGGTGTGATTTCACTCAGTCTGCATGTCTCATTCTCCTGTTTACATTTTTTAAGAGTTTTAAAAAATTTATTTATTGTTGACAGTATTATAGATGTCCCCTCCTTCTCCCCCCCATTTCCTCCCCTCTGCCCAGCCCTAACCCCCTCACCAGGCCTTCACCACACTATTGTCTGTGTCCATGGGCTATGCATGTAAGTACAGAAGTCCTTTAGTTTATCTCTTCTCGCCCCCACCCCCTGAAATATGTCAGTCTGTTCCATGCCTCTCTCTCTCTCTCTCTCTCTCTCTCTCTTTTAAGAATAGTTTATTGATTTTAAAAAAATATATATTTTATTGATATTTTTACAGACAGGAAGGTAGAGGGATAGAGAGTTAGAAACATCAGCTGCCTCCTGCACACCCCCCATTGGGGATGTGCCCGCAACCAAGGTACATGCCCTTGACCGGAATCGAACCCGGGACCCTTGAGTCCGCAGGCCGATGCTCTATCCACTGAGCCAAACCAGTTAGAGCTATTGATTTTTTATAGAGAGGGGAAGGGGAGACAAAGAGAGCGAGAAGCATCAATGTGAGAATGAAACATTGATTGGCTGCCTCCTGCATACCCCCTACTAGGGATTAAACCCACAGCCCCAGCATGTGCTCTGACCTGGAATGGAACCAGCAACCTTTTGGTGCACAGGACAATGCCCAACCAACTGAGCCACACAGGCCAGGACTCTCCTGTTTAACTTGTAAAGGCCAATTCAAGGGGCAGCTGAGGTGTTTCCTCAACACTAATGGAGCCCTGTGTGAGGGGCTAAGGCCACAGGCAGGATGCTCAAAGCCCAGTGCCGGGTGAGCTCACTCTGCAGAGAAAAGCTGCACAGTAGGCAGTGACTGAATGTCCCTCGTATTCCTCAGTTGACTCCCTGCTTCTGGAAAAAGAGAAGAAAACAATTGCTTTCCCCTACTTCCTGCTCTCCTGTTAGGTCTTTGAGTTGATCTTCACAGGAATAAATTTTGGTCAAGAGGCCCTGTTCTATTGCTTTGAATAAATGTTTGATACACCTTTATATTTCTGAGTTAGGATTGTGCCTTCTCTTTGTTAAGGCTCCAGCACTCCTCCTCAATTTTACAGAAAATAATAACAAAATATATAAGATACGAAGATCCCTCAGGGATCAGACTTTGACTTCTTCATTTTGCAAATGAAAATACTGAGCTTGAGAAAAGGAAGTGATAAACCCAAGGTCACACAGTCAACTCCTGGCACAGAAGGACAGCTGGGTCTCCTGACTCCAAAGTCTCAAGAGGTTTCTCCTGAACTTGCTTCTGGGGCGCTCCCCATTAATCAGCCATACGTTTGATTGTTTGATTCTCTGGTTCCTTCATGATTTTTTTAGAGCAAATGCATTTTTATTTAGATAATATGTATATTTTTGAATCACTATAGATATTTAAGAAATAGGTATTTAAGAAATGCTTGATGAAAGAATGAAGTTTCTAGTGTCCTTTCTCAAAAATTTTAAAACTATATTTCATATAATGAAAAAAAATACAACAAATTCCAGGAAAGAAAGATAGAAAAGTGGTCCTCTGTACAATAACCCTCTCTCCAAGCCTTGATGTTGTGAATGTAGGGTTGGCCTTTCTAGCTTCTTGCTCACCCTCTGAGCTTGGTGCTCTTTTTCTCCACTTAACTGGGGCATAACATTTCAGCATCCCATTTGCAGAGGTGAAGCTAAGAATAAGCAGTGTTCTCTAGACAGCACAGCAAGTCACTGTGACCCTTGCGAGTGTGGCAACATGAGGCAGCTCCCACTCTCTATGACACACAACTGCTCCAGTTTATAAACATCTGTAGGACCAGGGGGTGTTGCTTTCCCTCTATTTATGAATGTTTGATGCAACTACAAAGCACTTCTAGTCCTGCTGTTTTTGTGTGAAAACTGTGCAGAAAGATTGCTTGGTGCATGTGGAATATAAGACAGATTTTTTTAATACAGCACACAGTCAGAAGCATTCATTTTGTTTAGTGTGTGTGGCATTTGGGGGACGTTCCCATCAGTTTAAATGCAGATTGTTTAAATGCAAATTGTAATGCAGTATATTCTCTTGAATTGGGAGCAAATGTTCATCCTACAAAATTATGAGGTAAAAATACTCTGAAAGCTTACCTTTAAGGATTTTATTTACAATATACAAACGAGAAAAAATATGATGTAAATAATCAGAGTTTAAGTGCCATTGTTTTATTAATATGACGTAAGGTATTTTTCTAGGCAAATAGCCACATAAAAACTAAAGCAGTATTTGAGAATTAAGTACATTTTAAAAGCTCCATATAGCCCTAGCGGGTTTGGCTCAGTGGATAGAGCCTTGGCCTGTGGACTGAAGGGTCCTGGGTTCGATTCCAGTCAAGGGAGGCAGTGGATCAGTGATTCTCTCTCATCACTGATGTTTCTCTCTCTCTTCCTCTCTGAAATCAATAAAAAATATTTTTAAAATGAATAAATAAATAAAAGCTCCAAATAGTTAGGATGTGTGTTTTTTTGTTTGTTTGTTTTTTCAAATGCCAGATTTTTTTTCTTTTTCCTTTTAAGAAATCCCAGTTATTACCAAGTAAAAGACGCAAGGGCAGTTAATGACAAACATTGTAACTTCAAAGCCAAAAGTAGAGCAAGATATAAAATAAATTTGGTGTCACTGCGTCATTCCCCACTAACACAAGCTCTGCCGAGGACGTGTCAGGCCCTAGTTTGATAAAGGAAAACTTTGAAATAATCAATGTGACTGACACTCAAAGAGTAAGGAACCCTTCATTTTTTTTTATATAATTGAGAATTTTTTGATTGTCAAAAGAACACACTTCATGCGCTTCTAAAAATAACACACAATACCTTAATGTCACATCTAGGAAGCTTATTTCATTGATATATGCTGCATGTGTTATTAATTATACTATTAATATTAAAAATGCAATAAAACACTAATCAAGGCTCCATTCCCAA
The DNA here is from genome assembly GCF_963455305.1 of Plecotus auritus. Lineage (NCBI taxonomy): Eukaryota > Metazoa > Chordata > Mammalia > Chiroptera > Vespertilionidae > Plecotus > Plecotus auritus. The sequence goes on along the minus strand of NC_137770.1, from coordinate 75,799,574 downwards.
CAAGTCATAATTAAATAAATGCCACATTCCTGATTGTGCTAAGGCCAATTAAATCTAATTTCTCTTCTGTTTCCACACATAGGCTGCAGCTGTATATGCTTTTCAGGGGTAATTAATTGCCACCAACGCCCGCCTCTAAAAGGCGATGTCTGAAACTGGGAGCAGGACATGTGCCCCTGAGACCAAACGTGGCCTGATGCTGTTTGAGATGTTCATGGTTCCTTAATGACCCAGAGTAAATTTTTTCTCTCCACAAACTGCCGTCCATTCGTCCATTCTGTCTGTCTTTTGTGCATAGAACTATTCAGGGTGCTTGTCTTCATCAACACATTCAGGCTGCATAGAAGCCACGGGCAAGGTAGGAAGGGCTCCCCACTTCGGTGGGTAGCAGCTCTAGGAATTCGCCTCAGAAAGTCTATGCCAAGGAAAAAGTCAAGAACCGTCTGATTTCACTCGCCTGTGGGGTGTAAAACTGAAAACAACAAATGAAAAACAAGGCAAACCAACAAACAAAACTCAGACACAGACAACCGTATGGTGGTTCCCAGAGGGGAAGGGAGGTGGGCGGGATAATAAAGGGTAAAGGAGGTTAAATATATGGTGACAGGAGGTTTGGCTTTGGGTGGTGAACACACAATGCAATATACAGATGATGTAATATAGAGATGTACACCTGAAACCTATATACTTTTATTAACCAATGTCACCCTAATAAATCCTTTGAAAAGATAATAATAATAATAATAATAATAATAATAATAATAAAGTCTATGCCAGGACATAAAATTCCAAATAGGTTGAATTTAAATAAATTTTTAAAACTGTATTAGAAAATAACCTACAGCTCAGAAAAGGCATTTGGGGAAGGAGAGAGAATTACAGTTTTTGTATTTGGAATTAAACTTCAAAAGAAACCTCAGATTGGCCCAATAATTGTTAGACTATAATAATTGAATATAGTCTCAGTGGAAATATTAGAAACTGTTTAGAAATAAAGACTTGGCCATGCATAGATTCATAGATTCTTAAAGCTGAAAGGAACCACAAGAGTTAAACAACCAACTTCCTTCTCTTAAGGACAGGCTGCTTCTAGCTTGTTCCTAACAAAGGAATATCAAATCTATTTGTTAAATCTCAGCAACAGAAAATACTTCTCTTGCTAATCAGACACTTAATGATCCCCTTATAAAACTGTGTTTAATCTCACATCATTCTGCTGGACCAGTTTACTGGGAGAGAAGGAAAACAGTTTGTTCACCATTCAAGGTGAGATTGTTATTCAGCTTCACAATTCTCTTCTGAAAGTTATACATCTGAATCCCTTTGCCTTTTCCCTCCAGATTCCCCTTACCACTCTTCCTTTGTAGAAGCTAAATAGAAAACAAAAGCTGAGTGGTCCCAAACGCAAAGATTGTGTTATATCCCCTAAGCCAGACTGTTTTAACAGTTGCAGCATCTTTCTTGAGAGTTAAGTGCTCATTCTGTTTTGTTATCAGCTGGTTAATTATCCACAAGGAAAGCTTTTTGCCACAGCTACAAAAATGTAGGCATCCCCCATCTCATACTTGTAAGCTTAGCTGTCTTACCAAGGGGACCTCTGCTGTATCCATCCCCTTTGTTTACCTCTGACCATGCCTCACAAGTTACAAAGTCACCCCTTTGTTATATATATCTCAATGTTAGACAACAAAGATCCATGAGTGGCCCCTAACTTGAAGCTGATTTGTGGATAACCACTCTTCAAGTAGACTCTGCATTTAACCTCTTCATGCTGGTATTTTCTGTTTCACCTGAGTTCTCACATTCCATGCACCTACACCCTGGGTGAAACCCTATGAAGATGTATTCATTACAAAATGCCTGTGTGTATGTTTCTCTGTGGGGATGGAGAGTAAATTAAGATGTCCTTCTGAGATCAGTAACACCGTGGCCTGGAATGCTGTAACATTTAACCACAGGTTTGATCCAACTTCCTTTGTAAATCACCGTGGGCATGTGCTTTCTGAAAATGTATGTGAATTATTGCCTTATTTTCATACTGTGGGCATTGTTTATTATGGAAGGGCCATTAACCCTGTAAGATGCAGATAATCTTCCACTTGCTTGTCTCCAGCAGAAGATCATTTACTGTCACACTGATTAAATATATGATGACAGCGAAGCTAGTAACGTGCAAGGTATGGGCACGGGAAGAACATGCTTCATGCACTTTCTCCGCCGGCTCTCTGCACAACAGTTTCTGTATCTAATTTGATACTTTTCAAATAAAGAACATCACATTACTAGGAGCCATTTTACCCTGATATGCTCACATACATTGGTCTCTGGAGAAAATCCAGATAAAGGATTTATATAAAAATTGTACTTACAAAGTAACAGTCCTGATTAAGTTTATTATGAGTATGTGTACTCTTGGTGCCTCACACACTGAACTCAACGTTTCTTCCTTCGCACAAGCAATAAAACCACCCCCATGATGACCTTCCCCAAGACAAGCACTAAAATGATGGTATTCCCCAACTTACGTTTAAACCTAAGCTCCCAATGAAAGCTTGAACGTGATACACAAGGATAGGGTAGGACGCATCTCACATAGCCACGTACATAAAGATACATTATAAATTACATTTTCTACATCCTGTCGCTATACACACACATAAGCTGCAATAATTTAGTTATTTACTATGTACTACTAGTGGTGTAAAATGTCATTTTCTAAGAATGCACCGGAGGCTTAAGTCAGCATTTTTATGATATCATCTGCACTGGGAAAACATTAAAGGCTCAATATTTAATAAACATAATAAACATCCCCATGAAACAAATTGTTCATAAACTACCTGTTTAATTTTTCAGGGTTCCTGAACCACATATTTTCTTATTAGTTGTGAGCCTGCTGGGTTGCAGGATAGATAGGACCTGTCAGGGATAGAATATATGTAGCGGTTTTATGAATTATTTCTGTGAGGAAAAGCCTATTACAGCTGACAAGAGGGTGATGATATTAGCCCATCATCATTCAGATGGCACCACCCTTCCCCCTTTCATCCGTCAGGCCTCTTGTACGGGGGCTGTAAGCCACACCGTCTTTGCACAGCCAACACAAAGACAAATTCTACTCTTTCTCTGAGTCCATGAAACATTTAGTATTTCATTTTGAATCATGGCAGATGACAGAAACAAATGGCCTAATGAATCTCACTTATTGTCCCTTGCAAATCTGAAGATGAGCTAAAAGTAAAATCTCTTTCTTTTCTCTCTTTATTTTTTTTCCAATGTTGATGCATCCCTCTCCCTCAGAGATCCCTGCTGCATTCTAATTAGATACTGAGATTGCAGAATTATTTTTATAAATAAGTCGTTGCACCGCTCTCTGGCCGCCCCTACTCCACCTCTCTCTATAAGTAACCTTTGGGACAATATATGTTTTCAACCATTTTATAGCTTTATAAAATGTAAGTAGAACAAGAGACAAAATCAGAAGGAAAAAATAACACGTACATCTTTAATGTATGTGGGGGAAATGGCAACTACTCATCAAATGGCAATAAGGATTATATATCTTTTTGTTTTATTTAAAGGAAAATTAAATCTGCCCAAATCCTCTCAGTGCCTAGTTATGAGTTGCTTGGCTGAACTTATAAAGTTTTTGTGGTTACTTTTCTAGGTGTATTTACTTTAAATATGGCATTGAAATGCATAAGTGATTTGTTGGGTGGAGCTAACCTGGAGAACAAGGAAAGACTCTGAGAAATGACTCCACTCGCCTATGGCATCATTCTCTTATGTGCTGTGTGAGAGGTTCAGGGCAGGGCCGAAGACAGGCAGTGCTGCTCCAGTGGCCAGACAGACACCACCAGTAGGAGATTGTCTCCGTGCTCCTCCCTACCTGCGCTGTTTAAAGGAACATCTGGTCCTGGTGTTGGCTGGCGCCTTCAGCTGCAGCAGTCTGCGCTGATAGCCTCGTGTTCCCAGTAGCCCACAAAGGCACAGCCATGGAGAAATATGCATTTAACAAAGGGACAAAGAAAAAAAAATGCAGATCTGAGGCTAAAAATGGGAGAAGGGTAGGAGTTAGAGAAAGAGAGAAAAATTCCTCTTTGGCTTCTTTGCCATGCCGTGGCCTTTTTTCTCCCTTTTCTCTGTGACTGTAATGGCTTTTTCACAGCCATTAGATTGTCAAGTAAATTTTTCTTAGTTCAAGTATGTACAATTGATCCTGATAGATGTTAATAGCTCCCAAATGAAGGCAAAGTCTGCAATGGACACGCAGGAATAACAATTCTGTGGTTAAAAAGAAAAAAAGAAAGTTTGACAATTGATGCCATAATATAGGCCAGAGGCACACCCGGTCAAATTTCCCTAATTTGGGGAGTAAAATTTCACCAGTGAGGCACCTAAGTCATGCAATATTAATTATATTGTGACTTAATTTATTAAGATTTATGTTTAGATAATTTCATAATAGCTGTTTTCCATAATATAAATTTTGACAAGCCACTTTGGAAAAAATAAATATTTAAATATCTTAGGGGGTTTTTTTTTGAAAAAGAAGGAAATATATGCAAGTTTGGTTTTAATGTTAGAATTTTAAATATTTCTAATTGAATTTTTGCTAGATGTAAAGACTATGATTAGAAAATACCATATCAGTGTACTTCTATTACTTTTATTATGCTCCGAGTTACTAATATTAAAAACAATATTGGCATTTTTCACAGAGAAAGAATTTTGTAACTAATGGATATTTATTCCATAAATATCTGAACAGTGAGAAATGTTTACAACCCACATATACCAGAAATTGAAATCAAGTGAGGAAAATCCACGCTATAAACAGGACATTTGCAAATGCTCTGGTCTAATAGTTGAGCATTGTCTCTTTCTTCATTGCCTAATGTCCTTTGTGACTTCTTGTCAGTGTCTGAGGCCAGCCTAAGTACCAGGTAGAATTAAAAAAATTTAATTGAAAGAATCAATGAATACCTTATACTATACTTCATTCAACATACTGTATATTATCAGGATAAGAAGGGGAAAAACTGGCTGACTAAAGAAAATGTATACCAACTTTCAAACATATAACAAACCAAACCAAAAATAGAACTAAAAAGAAATGAAAGAAATAAATTCACCCCCAAAGACTTGCACTGTTTCTTAAAAGATTGCACACGTGGGGCCCACAGGCTGTATAAGGCCCGCAAAATCATGTGGTCTGGCCTTGCCAAGGCATTAGGGGTGAGTTAATTAAGGGTTCGACCAAATATAGCAGGCTAATTTTAAAAACGATAATTTTGTATGGCCCTCAAATATTGTTATAAATATCCTAATGTCCTTGGAAGAAAGAAGGTTCCCCGCCCCTGAAGAGCAATGCTCTATGGTGTCGTGGTGAAAGAAATCTCTCCCAGGAGGGAGGGCAGGGCTTTCCATCTTCTTGCCTCCTGGCCAGTATGCTTTTTTCTTTTTTAATTTAGATTATTTATTGTTTAAAGTATTACATAAGTATCCTTTTTCCCCCATTGACCTCTCCCCACCCGCTCCCACCCCCCAGCACATGTCCTCACCCCCCTACTGTATCCATTGGTTATGCTTATATGCATGCATACAAGTTCCTTGGTTGATCTCTTACTGCCCACCCCTCATCCTACCCTCTCCTACCTTCCCTCTGAGGTTTGACGGTCTGTTCGATGCTTCTTTGTCTCTGGATCTATTTTTGTTCATTAGTTTATGTAGTTCATTATATTCTGCAAATGAGTGAGATCATGTGATATTTATCTTTCTCCGACTGGCTTATTTCATTTAGCACAATGCTCTCCAGGTCCATTCATCCTGTTGTGAATGGTAAGAGTTCTTTCTTTTTTACAGCAGCATAGTGTTCCATAGTGTAGATAGATGTACCACAGTTTTCTAATCCACTCATCTGCTGATGGGCACTTAGGCTCTTTCCAAATCTTAGCTATTGTAAATTATGCTGTGAAGAACATAGGGGTGCATATAACCTTTCTGACTGGTGTTTCTGATTTCTTGGGATATATTCCCAGAAGTGGGATTATTGGGTCAAATGGGAGTCCCATTTTTAATTTTTTTATGAGAAAACTCCATACTGTTTTCCGGAGTGGCTGCACCAGTCTGCATTCCCACCAGCAGTGCACGAGGGTTCCTTTTTCTCCACATTCTCATCAGCACTTGTTGATTTGTTGATGATAGCCATTCTCACAGGTATGAGATGGTACATCATTCTCGTTTTGATTTGCATCTCTCAGATGATTAGTGACTTTGAGCATGTTTTCATAAGTCTCTTGGCCTCTATAGGTCCACTTTCAAAAAGTGTCTACTTAGGTCCTTTGCCCATTTTTTGGTTGGATTGTTTATCTTCCTTTTGTTAAGTTTATGAGTTCCCTATAAATTTTGGAGATTAAACCCTTATCAGAGATAACATTGGCAAATATGTTCTCCCATGCAGTGGGCTCTCTTGTTGTTTTGCTGATGGTTTCTTTTGCTGTGCAGAAGCTTTCAAACTTTGATGCACTTTCTAGTTAATCAGCTCACATCAATTTTCTTATATTCGTAAGCAGCATCTTTTTTAATTTCATTGAAATACCTACATGTTCAGAAAGATGCTAGAATATTTTTGTCAAAAATAGATGTAATATAGCAAAAATTTCAAGCAACTGAAGTTAGACTGAAGAAAATGAGAAGTGATACACAATGTTTGTGTATACCTATGAAAGGGGACAGGAACACTGGCCAGGTGATATTAGGTGGAAACCTTTGAAACTGCTGTTTTTGTAGGTCAGAAACTGTTGAATATTAGCAATTTCATGTAGTTCGGCCTAATTAGATACAGCATTTGTAATAAGCTTAAGTTGCACATTTCTTTTAGAAAAAGAAGTACATAAAATGGCTCAATGATATCCTGCAGCCTGATGAGGGGCAGTTATTACTTCCAAAGTCAACATAAAATTTCATTAAAAGAATTAAAGACCAAGAGTTCAAGAGACACCTCCAGAAGTTTACTTAGTTTCTGACAGCATTATTCATCTCCTCTACTCCTTAGAGGAAAGGCCCTGTTTTCTCTGCATGGTACTTCCAAATAACCTGCCGCCTTCACTATCTAAGTCAATATGGTTCTTTTCTTTCTGTCTCACATTCTTGGCCCCACAGAAACAGTCAAGAAAAATTTAAAAATAACATTATGGTAACACTAATCCATGACAGGGCCCCACTCTTGATTGCATGGGCCTGCAACCAGTGCAGACACACAGAGCCCCCAATACAGAAGTCCATTCCCCTTTGGGGTTTAATGCCTTGCAGTCACAGTCTAAATTATCAATAAATGTATCTTTGATTTTTAAAAGTAATTCTTTATTGTTGAAAGTATTACATATATCCCCCTTTTTTTCCTATTGACCCCTTCCAGCCAGCCTCTGCCCCCACCCCACCCCTAGGCCCTCACTGCCCCATTGCCTATGGCCATGGGCCATGCATATATACATATAAAGTTCTTGGTTGATTACTTCTCTCCCACCCTCCCTCCCCTGCCTTCCTTCCGAGATTCTGTTCCATGTCTCTGGATCCCCTCCGTTAGTCAGTTTATTTTGTTAATTAGATTCCATATATGAGGGAGATCATGTGATACTTGTCTTATTTCACTTAGCATAATATTCTCCAGAAGTCCAATGGGAGGATGCACTCAGGGCTTGGAGACTCAGCTCATGTGTGAGTCTGGACTCCTGCCACCTCCCAGGATCAGTCCTCACTGCAGTCCAGAGAACCCTTGCCCTTCACCCCAGCAGGGGCCAAGGCTGAGTTGGATGTACACACCCCAGGAGTCCTGTTTCCCAGGGTCTGCACTTGCTTATGAATATACTCTGATATACTCTGGCTGAGGAAAAACAAAATTTAATAGAAAATAAAAAAAAAAAATTGCCAAAACCGGTTTGGCTCAGTGGATAGAGCGTCGGCCTGCGGACTGAAAGGTCCCAGGTTCGATTCCGGTCAGGGCATGTACCTTGGTTGCGGGCACATCCCCAGTAGGAGGTGTGCAGGAGGCAGCTGATCGATGTTTCTCTCTCATCGATGTTTCTGACTATCTATCCCTCTTCCTTCCTCTCTGTAAAAAATCAATAAAATATATTAAAAAAAAAAAAAAAGAAAATAAAAAAAAATACCATGACAGGTCAAAAAGAGACGATAGTAGAAAGGAAAAGACTTTTTCTTTTCTTGCTTTTGAAGCGGGGAGCCCCACAATTTCATGTTGCAGTGGGCACTGCAAGTGATATAGTCAGCCCTGTTTAAGTGCATTTATTATACATATGTGAGAAAGTACAACTTCAAGAAGATGATTTGAAATCTTATAGGGGAATGTGTGTATGAGAGAGAGAGAGAGAGAGAGAGAGAGAGAGAGAGAGAGAGAGAGAGAGGGAGAGAGAGGGGAGGGAGAGAGAGAGAGAGAGAGAGAGAGAGAGAGAGAGAGAGAGAGAGAATGAGGGGGAAGGAAATAGGAAGAAGGAGAAAAAATGATCAAGAAAGAAATCTATTTGAGGGAAAGATGTGCAAAGCACAAAGAGCAAAACTAACTCTTCCTACCTGTAGTAAATTATTAAAAGTTAATATCAGAAAGAAAGTTAAAAAGGAAGAAGGTGTTAATAGCATATTAAATAAGCTCAATGTCCTCTTATTTCTACTAAGATTATGAGTCTAAATGCAGATGATTTCAGCACAACCTAGCTGAGAATGTGCCAGAGGTAGTAGAAGAATCTATATATTTGGAAAAGTTTGGGAAGCATGAGATACATTGAAAAAGCAGGAGCGGACCCCAGAATCCGGAAGAAGAAAATTCTGTGCAGTTTAAGGTCCTTTAAGGATACTCAGAAGATTGAGCTTTGCCAATGTTGGCAGATTCCATTCAATCTGCATATATTGCTAGAACACGTTCTCATGTTATTTTCTGCTAAATACTTCTATTTCCCCATAACCACATACTGAGAATGGTAGTTGAGCATTCCAAACACACTTTTCATGGCAGATATTTCCAAGAGTGTGGGAGAACGAAAGTCAAGTAAAGGTAATTTGGGGTTCTTCTTGGGAGGTTGCTTGTGACAAATGGTTCCTGCGTTTATGTGGTGCTAGGATGATATTCAATTCCTTCTCTGAACATGTAGAGACTGAATGTATGTACTTGTTAATTTCCAGTAGACACTGTCTTCTAATTTTAGATTTATTTTTTCTGTGCCTGTATTTTATCCCTTGAAGTCCTAAATTTCTTGAGGATATATAATCTCTTAAACACAGTGATTTTCTCATAGTGGGCTCTCACTCAAGCTGTTAATTGATAATTAGGATTAAAATCAACACTCAAGAACTCTTTATCTATGATCTAACTTTTAATCTCTAACAGTACTGGGCCATTTGTGTGTGTGACATGTTCTGTCTGCTCATGAAGTCCTCCCTTTTGTTCTGCCCACAACAAATCTGCCCCGTTGCCAAGACCCAGATCAAGTGGGACCTCCTACATGACGCTTTCCCAATGAACATCCGTCAGCCTCTGTGCTCTGGAGGAGCAGCAATCACACCATGTCCTGCTAAATTCAACACCAAAGAAAGCTAGTTACTCAAGCCCCAAGCCCGATTACTCTCAGACTGCTCTCTCTCTTCCTCTCTCCCCCTTCTTTCTCCCTCCCTTCATCCCATGTGGAAACTCAGATGTCAAAACTATAAAATAGACATATAGCATAGTAGTATTGTTTAGTATATGCTCATTTGTGAGTCTGTCAAAATTATTATTGTCAGATAAGCTAATTATTGCTTCTGTAGGAAACTGACTAAAAAGAATGTGTCTAAATTGTATAATTAAAACAAAATGAGCAATAGGTGACAAAGGTGTCCAAAAAACAAACAAAATCCGATGGGTTTAGAATAATGGGCAGAATTATAACAATATCTTGTTAGATCTGAGTCAAATAGTATCAACTTCTTTAAGATATTTTGAATAGTCTTTAGAAAATCCAAAATTTTGAAACAGTTAATAGTTTGCCCACAACTTCACCCTTACATATAGTTCCCCTTTACCTGGAATGCCTGACACTGCTATCATACTTTATGGCCCAGTTCATTTGTTCCTTTTATATAGGGTAATGCAAATGTAGGCTTACAGTTGGTTGTATAGAAAATAATATAATAATTAATTAATAATATAAGAATAATCTGTGTTCCACACACTACTGTAAACCTACTTTTGCCTTACCCTGTATTGTATTGCTTTTGTTGTTGTTATAAATGGAATTATTTTTTTTTAATTTCTTAACATAGTCATTGTTAATGTATAGAAATGCAAATGATTTTTGTATATTTATTTTGTATTCTGAAATTATACTGAATTTGTTTACTAATTCTAACAATTTTGGGGGGAGTCTTTACAAAATTTTTATATTAGATTATATCATCTACAGAGACAATTTTTTTTCCCTTCCAATTTTGATGCCTTTTATTTCATTTACTGACTTAAATGCTCTGGCTAGGACTTCCAGTATTATGTTGAATAGGAGTGGTGAAAGTAGGTAGATACTTCACACCACCCTGCACATTTTATGTTTTTGATGTCATAATTTACATTTTTATACAGTGACTACCCATTAATAAATTATTATAGTTGTTATTTTTAATACTTTTATCCTTTAATCTTTCTACTAGAGTTCAATGATTTAGATACCACCATACTAAAGTATTAGAGTATTTTGAATTTGAACATATACTGATCTTTACCAGTCTTTTTTACAATTTCTAGTTATTAATTAGCATCATTTTATTTCTATTTGAAAAATTTCTTTCAGCATTTCTTGTAAGTCAGGTCTAATAGTAATGAACTCCCTCAGCTCTTGTTTATTTGGGAAAGTCTTTATTTCACCTTCATTTCCGAAGGTCAGCTTTTCCAAGTAAAGTATTATTATTATTTTTGTTTTTTGGTCAGGTTTTTTCTTTTAGCACTTTGAATACATTATCCCACTATCTCTTAGACTTCAAGCTTTCTGATGAGAAATCTATTAGCTTTATAGGAATTCTATTGCATTTGAGAAATTTTTTCTCTTGCTGCTTTTAAAATTCCCCTGTTTGTCTTTAATTTTAGACAGTTTTTTTATAATGTATCTTAGAGAAAATCTTTTGAGGTTGAAATTATTTGGAGAACTATAAACTTTCTGAACACAGATGTCCAATTTTCCCCCTAGAATTGGGAAGGTCTCAACCATTATTTCCTCAAGTAAGCTTTTCCCCCCTTTCTACCTCTCTTCTCCTTCTGGGACTCCAATTATCTGTATATTGTTTCTTTTAATGGTATTCCATAGTCCCTATAGGATTTCTTCACTCTTTTTTTTTCCATTCTTTTTTTCTTTGTTCCCCTGCTGATTGGATAATTTCAAGTGACCTGTTCTCTACTTCACAGACTCTATCTTCTGCTTGATCAAATCTGTGGTTGGTGCTCTTTATTGCATTTTCATTTCATTCATTGTATTCTTCAGCTCCAGAATTTCTGTTTGGTTCTTTTGTATAATTTCTCTCTGTGTTAAACTTCACATTTTGTTCATATATTGTTCCCCCCTTTTTTTATTGAACTGTCTTTCTGTGTTTTCTTGTAGCTCGCTGAACTTCCTTAAAACAACTATTTTGAATTTTTTATCAGGCAAGTCACAGATTTCCATTTCTTTGGGGTTAGTTTCTGGAAAATCATTGTGTTCCTTTGATGGTGTCATGTTTCCTTGATTTATTATGTTCCTTGAAGTCTTGCATTGTTACCTTTGCATTTAAAGTAGCAGTCACCTCCTCCAGTCTTTGCTGACTAGCTTTGGGAGAGAAATACTTTCCATTAGACCTATTAGGGATTCTGAGGCTTTCTTAGACTTACTTTTTAAAAATGTATACTACTGCTCCATACTTCTTGTTCTCTCTTGGGGGAAAAGTCTTAAGATTGTATGCTTACTCTTGATCCTACAAAGCCAGTACAGGTGCTGGTAGCCTCCTATTTGTTCTTCCTGGGTGGGACTAAAGGCTCAAGTTTGTGTGCTTTCTCTCAACCCTGCAGTGAGGCTTTCTTTCTGTGGGTGCTTACTAGCTGTATGTAGGCTCACCCTCATCACCCTGAGGGGCATGCATAGGGAGCAAGCCATTCTCTTTTCCAATGTGTGTGTGTGTGTGGCAGGGGGAGGGTTGTGTGGGTGAGGTGTACAGAGTGTTAGGGGTTGTAGATGAAATGTTTCCTGAAGTTCATGAGTGGTCTTTCTGATGTAGTCCACATAGCTATTAGTAGGTTTCATGTCCCTTTGAAATCCTCTGAGAGCCCTGGCTGCTGTTCTTCCAGCTGCTTGCCTCCCCCTAGTCACACAGCACATCACATTATTCTGGGTGTGGAAAAAAATAAGTGGGTCTCTTTGGCAGCACCCCACATAGCCAGGGAAGTTGAGCGCTCACTCACATACCTTCACTTTCCCCAGTGGGAAAAATCCAGGCTGGGGTGGGGGTGAGGGGGCAGATAACACAGGAGTAGTGTAACTGTTCCTCTTACTTTCTTTACTGTGTCTAATCTCAGATTTTCTTTGTCCCAATGACATGTGGAACTTCTGTGCTGGACTCCTGGACTTCCATAAGGGCACTCTCACATATTGGTTAGTGGCAAACTTGATGTCTTTCCAGAAAGACAGTATCACACTCTCATCCTGCTATTGCTATGCCATCACATCTTGTAAAATATTAAGATTAAATTAGATATGCTTCTCCACCTTACTTCTTTTCAATCAGCACTATATTTTTGAGAATCATCTATGATGGTACATGTAGTTACTAGTTCATTCATTTAAACTGTTGAATAGTGTTTCAATTTTTAATATACTATTTTTCTTATTGATAGGAATTTAGTTGTTTATATTTGTTGTTTTCTTATTACATTAATTGCTTTTAACATCATTAAATGTATCTTTATGTATAATAGCTTTTTTAGTATGTATCTAAGGTTCTTAACTTTAATATAGTAAAATTTATTAAATTTTCTATATAGCTATTATTTTTCTCACTTAAGATATTATTTTCTACCATGAGGTGAATATATTTGATTATCTTCAAGTTTAAACTTCCCTTTAAATGATAAGTTCTTGATTCATTTGAAAATGGTATTTTGTATATGATAAATATTTTTTTCAAATGAAATATTTGTCCCAGCAACATTTACTAAATATATTTCCCTTCTTCATTGATTTTAATGCAATCTATGTCCATACGTGCATGCAGTTTTTATATGTATAGGTTTCTTGACTCTCTGGTTTGTTTCATTTATCTGTTTTCCATTACAACACCAAAACTTCTGCACCTTGTTAATTATTTTCCTTTATAAGATTTGATATTTAATAGGACAAACCTTTTTGTCTGATGATTTTTTAAAAGTTTCTTAGTAATTCTTAGCATTTTATTATTCCAAATAAATTTTAGAATGAGTTTGCTATTTAGATCAGTGAATACACCAGTTAGGATTTGCAATGGGATGGCTTTGAATTAATGGATCTGTTTTAGAAGAACTACCTTTTTTGTGACTACTGAATATTCTATTAATGAACATGTTGTATTTCCCCATTTTAATATGTTAATCAATTAAATGCTACAGTTTTCTTTCTAGCAGTTTACCACATCCTTTTTAAGAATTATTTTTAGATAGCTTATATTTCTAGTAATTTAATGGCATTTCTTCAAGAGGACATTTTTTTAAAATTGGTTGTTGCTTATAGGTAAAACTGTAATTGACCTTTGCATGTTGAACTTATATCTAGCAACTTTTGAATAATTTTTCAACTAGAAAATGAATAAAGGGCATTCCGGTTTTGGTAATATGAGTTAAAGTACCAAGAGACCCATTCACTGCAGAACAAGTCAAGTCTGAAAAGCCACACTATTTGAGACCTCTCTTGCTCACAAATGGCATAGGTGGTCTCCAGGAACCCCTCCATTCCCAAACAAATAATAACAAAACCAGAAAAGAAACCAACAGAAATGTCAAGGCTGACAAAAATTGAGTAAGTATTATAGCATTGTGGGTGAGGATGCAGAGCAGTGGGAATTCTCACTCACTGCTGGCTTGCAGGGCAAGCTGCTAAGTTAAATGTTCAAATCACCTTGAAAAAATAATTAGACATTTTTTTCTCTCAAAGCTGATCCGTCAAATATCTACAACCCAAAACCCCCATTTCTTAGGTATAAGCCTGTGATAAAGTCTTATGCATATGTACCAGAAAATATACATGAATGTTGAGAGCAGCCTTCTTCATGAGAGTAAAACACAGGAAAAAAATTAAAAATTTCCACCAGGCCAGTATATTATATAATGAATTGTTATACAGCAGTAAACAAAAGAAACATATATTAGTATATACAGCAGCATGGATAAATCTGCATGGAAGGCATACTGTTGAGAAAAAAAAGCAAATCTAAGAAGATAACATACAGTACATACCATTTTAAAGAACCCCCAAACAGTAAAATTAAATAATATATTCTTAAGCATTCAATATTTGTGACAGAATCCCATATTTTTAAAAAGCAACGGAATAGCAAACACAAAATTTAGGGTGATGATGTCTCTGAGGAAAGAATCATAGGGATAAGATAAGGGAGGAACATACAAGTAGATGCAAATTATTCATAATGTCCTATCTATTGGGCTAAGTGTTGGTTTTATGGATGCTGATTGTATCATTATGCTTTATTAATAACATTTATATAACTTAAATATTTTGTATATGCAAAACATATTAATATAATAAAATGAATAAAGATATGAAAAATATAAAACATTTATCCATCACTTAGGAAATTATCATTAAAAACTTACTAGTGCCAGATATCAATCTATGTACCAAGAATTAAACAATACCAAGTACCAATATTAAACAAGACAAAAAGTGATAATCTCTGAATTCATGAGACATGCATTCTACTAGATTCAACTAGGGGCTTAATCACAAGGAACAACAGCCTGTAATTATTGGAATCGAGAATCTAGGTCAGTGGTCGGCAAACTCATTAGTCAACAGATCGGCAAACCGCGGCTCGTGAGCCGCAGTTTGCCGACCACTGAACTAAACTAATTTATGAACTAGAACTTATCGAAATGAAAGTTATCTAAAGGATAAATAAAAAGGAGTCAATGTTTTCATTTTAAACAATGAAGTATTTTTAAATTACGAACAATCTGGAGAAAAGGAGAATGAATAAAATCTACTTAAGGAGTCAAATCCCTCTAGCATATTCGTCTTATTCCATCCTTTCTTAGAAGAACAGCTTCAGAGATGGCCAAAGACTTTGATTTGAAAGGCCAGCCAACTGAGGAAATTATTGTTTTAACTTTTTAAAGAATTTATTTTCTATCTAATTATTAACATAATGTGAAGACCAATTTAATTTTTCTCCCCTAAATCTCTAGTACTCATGTGCTAAAGAGATGAAGTAATTGTCTTTAAGATTCAGGTGCAGACATGGACCAACTGTACCTTGGTTATAAATACTAACCCTCTGCCTATACCTTCAGAAACTCTATGTGAGCCTCCAACCAAATAATAGCATATTAATATTCACCATAGACTACCCCACAGTAGAGAATCTGGAGGTCATCACATTCAGGGTGTTAATGAATGAGCACTCTTTCAGCTAAGAGCTGCAGAATTTTCTTACCAATCATAAAAATTACTAATGCAGCTAGAAAACATTCTAACTCCAGTTTGCCATACTAATAAATGTTTCTAGATAGCAAGGCTTCCCTTATCCCATGTAAATAGGAAAAATAGGAATGACAACAGGGAAAAATAGAATCTAGCATAAACATTTCAAGTGATCTTTCATCTTTGTGAAAACAAAACAAAAAGATAGTACTTATTGTCACCTGCGTGAATATTTATCATTTAATTTTGTGTAGAATTATAGTATATATTAAGCTAGATTAAAAAGTTTTGAGCACTAATTCAAAGTAGGATGTTTAGCACTAAACGTTGTAAGGTATGATTTAAAAAACAAAGGACTTCTACTAACCCCAAAAGACACCTTGAAAATAGCAAAATACGCCTTAAAAACTTAGTGGATACACCATGTTAATGTAATATTACTAAAGGTTAGTAAATATCTATTAGTTTTTACCTGAATTAATAAATGGGACTATACCATTCTAGGATGAGTCTAAACAGATTTCTGAAAATAACTGACCTTAGCTAGACTGAGACCAAGAAATCCTATCCAATAGAGAACACAATTTTTTTTCATAAAAATTGGTACAGAAGCAGAATGCACTGAAAGAAAAAGTGCTAAAACAAAAAATAAAGAAGATTGTTGTTTTGGCCCCAAACTTTCAAACTCTAAAAATTGAGGCATAGACCAAGAAAAAGTCATTTATTCATTATGGTAATTAGTTCAAAATTGGATGGTTACACAGAGAAGTAAAGGAGCAAAAATGGGAGTTCAAAGCCAGAATTAAACAAAAATTTATGTGTCAAGCATAGTACTTGGTACATAATAATCACTTAATAAATAGATTTAATATAGAACCAGCAGTACCACTGTTACTGGTTGATTTAGAATTAATAATCTTTAAGGTTATTGGCATCCTTTTTGCATATTTCTCAAATCACCAAATAATATGTAGATTATGATAAACTTGACCAGAAGGGCCTGACTTGTTATAATGAGTTAAGAACAAAGAAAAACAATACAAGTAAAATCATCTACATTTGCACATTATTGTCAAATGAATATTTAAATGAGGAAAAGAGATATTTTGATAATACCCTCAAAAAAACCTTTTCTGAGGAAAAAAAATAATAAGCGGCAAAGACATGGTAAAGTTTTCTAAAAGTAATCTACCTTTTGTAATAAACTATCGTCAGATACCTAAGAAATTCCATCTTACTCCCATATATTAATATATTCTTTAAATATAAAATCCAAATTAAAAACTGATTCTTAATAGAAAGCTTTTGTTAAAAGTAACATTTTGAAATGCTGTCAGTAACTATCATAAATATTTGAGAAGTTAATATTTTAATCTTCAACTGTAGCACAGAAAACACTTTTAGTGACAGACAGTGCTTCATTAATGGAGTTCTGTGTGTCTAATTGCTTTAGGCACAGTGAGCTGCATTATTTTGACACATGACATGCAATTAGTACATGGTCACACGGCTAACGGGAGATTTTACACCTTTTTTCCTTTCCACATTCAGAGTGAATAATTAGCATATTTTTTTCTGCTTAGAATAATAATCAGAGCCTTAGATCCAGAAATTGCCTAATGAGGTAAAATTCCAGTTGTTGACATTAATATGTGACACATTTTTTCAATTGTTAAAGTAAACCTTGTGCTACCACTTCATTTACCCTTTCCAAAGTGCCGTACGAGTTGAGAGTTACGTTGTTCTTCATATAAAATTGTTGAGAAGACAGATCTCAATAGATGTTTTATAGCATTATTTCAGTGCTCTTCACACAGTAGGTACCAAATCAATACTGCTGGCAAATTTTAAAAAGGATACCTACTGGTATCTTTTGTCATTAAAAGAATGTTGGTTTTCAAAATAGAAACAGACTATGAAGCCACTATATGTTATTTTGGGCAGTTCTTAGAATAAAAAAGTTTAATTATTTTACAACACAAAAGTAGATCCAAAATAGTTGAAGTTTTCATCAAAATGCTGTTTTGGATGAAAATTAAGTAACTTGGAGAAAATCTATCAACAAGACTATCACTTATTCAAAGTGCCTGACTTTAAGACTGGATTTAAAGTCGCTACCCCTATAATATCCAAAGAATTAAAATTGACTGTCCTCTTAACTTATTACTTCATAGGACCCTGTAAAACGATTAAGCATTCAAAAATTAAATTCAGGGATCAAAATATTCACTTGTTCTTATGAAATGTGATGTGTAGTACATAGGAGATGCATATTGAAAGCAAAAATTAAAAACAGCGAGTGCCATCAACAGAATAGAAGAAATCAACTACAGAAGCACTGACCATACTTTAGTTTCTGTAAAGTAAATTTGTATAGGCCAGAATGATTTTAAGACACACATATGGAAATTGGAAAGAATTTCACTACTATCAATTGATGTTAGTTCTAAGAGTCTTATTTAATCAATGACATTATAATTTTTTAAATGTTAACTATTAATATGTGAGAGAATATATAAAGTCAAAAATCTTAGGGTTATTATATTATGACCTGTAATAAATGACTGCCTATTACTCTACATGCATAATATAACCAGGGGGAAATTCCATCATATAATCTATAAAAATCGGTGACAACTCTTATTCTATACCAGATTACTTGTGAAATAGGAAAAAATATGAATCTATCATATCACTGTGACTCTTAACCAAATTATTAAAATGATAATTAAGGTGAATTTTCAGTTCGTAAAGTAGCCAATGTTTGAATTGTCATTCACATAATATCCTTTCAATATCCACTTTTTCACCAAAATGAAAATATCATTAAGTCAGAGGGAGAAATAGGTATAAGAATGACCCAATGTTGGGAAGTTACATAAGGAACAATGCAGCGAATGTATATTGACAATAAATAAAGCAAGTTTCAAAGGACAGCAGCACAAAGTGTATGACTCACCAGCAAAAATAAATGATTGTACAGACACTAAATATTAGAAAATCTACTGGCATCTCTATATATCTATATATAAAAAAGCCTAAGCAACCATCACAACTGAAACAACCAAACAGACAACCTAACAGGCTGCATGGGGCAACCAGGCCAGCAGGGGGGACAGTAAGGGGCAACCAAACAACCGAACCACAGGCTGCGTGTGGTGACCAGGCCGGCAGGGGAGCAGTTAGGGGTGACCAGGCTGGCAGAGGGGGGCAGTGAGGGGCGACCAGGCTGGCAGAGGGGGGCAGAAAGGGGCAACCAGGCTGGTGGGGGGGGCAGTTGGGAGCAACCCAGGCTGGCAGGGGGGGCAGTGAGGGGCGACCAGGCCAGTGGTAAGGGGGCAGTTGGGGGCGACCAGGCCTGCAGGGGGGCAGCTGAGGGTGACCAGGCCATCAGGGGGGTCAGTTAGGGGTGATCAGGGAGGCAGGCAGGTGAGCAGTTAGGAGCCAGGGTCCCAGATTGTGAGAGGGATGTCAGGCCTAAAACGGCAGTTGGACATCCCCCAAGGGGTCCCAGATTGGAGAGGGTGCAGGCTGGGCTGAGGGGACCCCCCACGTGCATGAATTTTGTGCACTGGGCCTCTAGTATACATATAAAAGCCTAAGTGACCATTACAACTGAACGACCAGAACGACTGGAACAACTGGTTGACCAGTTGCTATGATGTGCACTGACCACAAGGGGGCAGATGCTCAACACAGGAGCTGCCCCCTGGTGGTCAGTGCACTTCCACAGCCAACCTCCTGCAGCCCCTCCCCACCCCAGCTGGCCAGCCCCCCATGGGCCCTGATTGGGGGGCTGGCTGGCCAATCTCCTGTGGTTCTTCCCTCCGGCTGGCTGCCCTCCCCATAGGCCTTGATCACAGGCCAGGCTGAGGGACCCCACCTGTGCATGAATTTGTGCACCAGGCCTCTAGTAATCTATAATAGTAATGGACATAATTAACTGAGCATATGTTTTGTCCATACACTTTACATAATTTATCTCTTAACATTCATGACAGCATGCTAGATGCATTTAATTGTCCCATTTTATAGGTAAATAAACTGTGTTTATTTTGTACTGTTCTAATTTAGCTAAGCTGGGAAAACATTTACCAGAATTCCCTTCTCTTTGTGGTTTCAGGTTAAGCCTGGCCACAGGAGCAGTTTGCATGCTGTTTGGAAGAGCAAGGTGAGGCAGCAGCCTCTAAGCTCAGAGATCAGTATAAGGCACCAGGTGCCACTGAGGCTCACACAGGGCCCTGCTGACCTGCTTCCTCGCCTCGTGGCTCCTCCTTTGGTTTCTTAAAGTCCCAGCCAAGTGCCTGTGTGTCTCGTGACAAAGGGCACTGACTTCCTCTGCAGGTCACCCACATCTTCCAAAGTGGAAGCGAGGAGAGACAAATGCATGTACCGGTGTGCTCACAGGTTCCAGTTCATCCTGGCTTCCCCCTCCTCCACATGCGGTTTCCATTGCCCGCTTCCAGCCCACCAATGATCTGTAACACCTTCAGGCCCATATTCCAATGCAGAGGGTTTTTTACCAGCTCTCACAACTGTCTCAGCCTTGTGACAAATCTCGAAGTTTCCACAGATTCATGCTTCCCTAGTCAAACTGTAACTAATCCAGAAAACTAAGCTTCAGAGAGAAAAGCAAGACTCTCTGATTTCCAATCTTAAGATTAAGCTACATAAGGCAGCATCTTTACATACCCTCCCTTTGCCCAGACGGACTTGAATTAGGGGCCTTGCTCACAGCCACAGATGATCAGCCATAATCTCTTTTGACCCACATATATGTCAGGGCAAACTTCTGTTTATTGGACATCTGCTCTTCTTATCATCTGCAATGAGCTTTTGAAGTGCCCTAGGCACCTCACTCCTCCCTAGCTTAGGATGTCTTAGATACCCATATTCTCTTTCTACGTCTGAACCTCTAATACATGTGGGGTCTCTGACTCCTTGTGTATGTGAGATTCCCATACATACAGATGTATTAAATTTGGCTATTTTTTATTGGAAAAAAATCAAAAACAAAAGGTGATTTGATTAGTGATGACATGTTCCTCCCCCAAACACTACAAAAACACATAAAAGAATACATCCTAAGTAACACAAAAATATATATTTCAACCTGTGAAATACTAGTGAAATACTAGAGGTAATCATAAAAATTGGCAACAAAACTGAAATGTCTTCAATCTTTGCCTTTAATTATTATTCTTCCAACAGCACTAGCCAGTGCAAGTACAAATGAGATTATAAATCTTGATAATGAAGAGAAAAAATAACTAGATGATCTTATTGTATAATCAGAAAGTCCATAGGACTCAACTGAAATAAATAATAGAATTTATTTTTCTAGCTAAGTGGCTGATAAACTCATTAATCTAGCAAGTGACAGAGGAAAGGTCTGCCTGACTTTATGGTGCTCTGCCAATTCTGGAATAAATTCACCAACATATGTGTATGCTGTATATGCAACTTATATAAAGAAAATTATACGTAATTTCACATATTTTAAGATATAAGCAATTATTTGATGATGTAAACAGGTACAACATACTCCATAATGAAAAAGGTAAATATCAAATTCTTGAACAGATCAAATTCTTCCCATAGTAACTAAGAAATCTACTGTGTTAGCAATAAAAACAGTAATGGGGCTTTTGAAGCCTGAAAATTTACTTTAATTCTTATCTAAGAAAATAGAGTCAGGGGTATCAAAGACAATGATGACAAATGGTAGGGAATTCAATGTGACTAACCCTATCAGATGTTAAAATACTTCATTAAATTACAATAATGAAACCCATGGGGCAATGATACACACACATATATACAGATCCATGAGGTAAAAATAACCCACATATAAACACGATCCCTTTTCCTTAATGAAAGGGAAAAAAAGCACTGCAGTATGAAACTTTTTTTTAGTAAATATTAGAACAATTGACCAGGAAGATTGAAGAAAAAAAACACAATTTGGACTTTACCTTATTTCAAATGCCAAAACAAATTTAAAAACTTACAAACTAAATCACTCTATATTTACCCTGGCTAGGTAGCTCAGTTGGTTAAAGCATCATCCTGATACACCAAGGTTGTGGATTCTATGCCCAATCAGGGCACATAGAAGAATCAACGAATGCATAAATAAGTGAAAAAAAATGCTGTTTCTCTCTCTCTCTTAAATTTAAATCAAATTTAAATTTTTTATCTCTTTATGTAGCTAGACAATATATGTAGATGATCAAAGTATAAAACATATCAAAAAAGAAGAGAGTATTTATAAAACTCCTATAAAGTATATGAAGTGTTGAACTTAGAAACAATGGGAGAAATTGCAAAGGAAAAGCGTGACAGATATTACACTATGAAATGTATTGTTTATATTTTCTTTGGTGAAACAAATAAGAATAACAGGCATACTATAAGCTAGTGCAAATATTTACAGCAAATATAGCAATAGGGTTGCTTTTATTACATTAATCACCAAAATATTCATAAGCAGTCATTAAATGTCTAAAATTAAATGGACAAAGGATATGATTAGATAATTCACAAAAGAAGAATTACAATTAGTAAATAACATGATGCAAATGTTAACTCTTGTTAGCAATCTCACACATGCAAATTTAAACAATACTGATACCACATTTCCACTTACCAAATGTGATCTGTGCAGAGTTATGTAGTTTAACATTTTCATCAAATAATCCTAATTTTAGAAATATGTCATAAAAAAATCCCCAATACTGGAATTCTCAGTATAAATATATTCATCTCAACATTGCTAGCAAAAAAACACACTCTTAAATATTCAATTTATCATGGTACACTTGATGCAAGAGATGCACTTTATGAAATAGATGTAGTTATTGAACAGAGTGGCTATGAAGATTACATAGTCATATGAAAAATATTTTGGCCATGTTCATTTTAAATAGCAAGTTAAAACATTAATATAGTACAGTTACAACTGCAATACAGTTTTATTTTAAATTTAAAAAATAGCATGGAAAAAGAAAGAAGACTGCAGGAAAATATACCAAAATGTCAACAGAAGAAAGAAAACAAATCAATACTTAATAAAAGTTCTATGTGTGTTTTATATATGCTGTAGATCCCAGGAATGCTATAATCCTTTATCAAGATTCTGTTCAGGCTTAGAATTTTATATGTTTAACCTAGCATTTTCCAGGGCTATGCCATTCCGTTTGTGGGTATTTTGTGGACCACTACGTTCCACATGTTTTAATGTTTGACATACACTTAGCAAATTATGTCTCATTGTGTAGTCGAGCAGCTTGTTTTCTCTTCCGCCTAAGTATTCCATTTCCTATTCTCATGCTGTAGTCAAGTACTTATTCAAAATTACTCTAATATATATTCAAGATCATCTTTTGAATTATAGTTTCTTTATTATTATTTCACCTGTTCTTCTTCACTGAAAAAATGTTAGAAATTGGTTAGAATAGATACATAATCAGAAAATTAGAAAAACTGTAATATCTATGAATAAAAGAGGAATTACGTCTACCTCCTCTCTGAACCATGTTATACAAAAACAGGAATCATTAATTTAGTGGCTTTCAGATCTGTTTTCTTACCTCTCTTACATTCTTTGCTTACATTACTTAAGAGAAATCATTTTCCCTAATTTAAATATTTGAAATACTGTAATTTCAAAGGTACTTTCATATTTTAATAAATTTTATTCCTAACATAAACCTGTAAAATAATTATCTAAAAGTTTAGCATTTATTCTACTTCACTATTATTTTTACTACCCAGGAATCAACAACTACCATATTTACAAATTTCAGCAGAATGAATTAAGCTAATCAGAGTACAAAGATTGCTGAATCTCATTTTGTGCAATTTAAATTTATTTTAAATATTATTCTAATTTTTAATTTCTGTTATTCACTTACATAGCACCTGAAGAGTGAACAGTTCTCATATGAAATCACGATTGAGCATATAATTTTAATTGTTTTGAACACCTTCCAAGAAAGGAAAAAACTAGTTTTAGTTTTTATTCAATGCTTTATTTCTTTTGCACACCACATACTCAGATTATAAACACAACTCACTTTTGAGTACTCATTCATTTCAGACTTCCCCAATTTATGAATAGCCCTTGCCTCACAAAACCCACTCAGCAGAGAGAACTTCTCATGCTGACGGAAGCAGAGCTTTTAGTCACTGTAAATATGTCATGCTCTCTTGGGGGCCTCTTGGTTTATCAGTTCTGTCTTGTTGAAGATGCAATTTCATTTATTCAACAAATTTTACTGAGTGTGTTTTCTTTACAAATGGAATTCTGCTGAATAGGTTTCAGATACTATCAATAGCCTTAATTTTTTTCACTCATATTTATTTTTTTAAAATTTCTTAGTGTAAAATACACATGACATAAAATTTACCATTTTTACCAATTTCAAGTGTACAGTGATATTGAGTACATTCATATTGTTGTACAACCATTGCCAACAATTATGTCCAGAACTCTTTTCATTTGCACAAATGAAATGCTGTACCCATTAAACAATAACTCCCCATTCTCCTCTCTCCTCAGCCCCTGGCAGCCACCATTCTACTTTCTGTCGCTATGATTTTGACTACTCTAGGTACCTCTTGAACAAGGAACCATACAGTATTTGTCTTTTTGTGACTGTTTTATGTCATTTAGCATAATATCCTCAAGGCTCATCAATGCTGCAACATATGTCAGAATTTCCTTTTAAAACTAAATAATATTCCTGTGTGTGTGTGTGTGTGTGTGTGTGTATACCACATTTTGCTTATGCATTTGTCTGCTGATGAATATTTGAATTGCTTCAATGTTTTAGTTATTATGAACATGGGTGTAAAAATATATTCTTGTGACTCTTCTTTTTTTAATTCTCACTCAAGGAGGATATGTTTTTATTGATTTTTAGAGAGAAAAGAAGAGAGAGAGAGAGAGAGAGAGATTGGTTGCCTCCCATATGTGTCCCGACCATGGATCAAGCCCACAACCTATGTATGTGCCCTGACCTGGAATTAAACCCATAACCTTTTGGTGTATGAAATGATATTCCAACCAACTGAACCACTTGGCCAGGGTGTGACCCTTCTTTTAATTCTTTTGAGTGTATAGACAGAAGTGGAATTGCTGAATCATATGGTAAATCTAAATTTAACATTTTAAGGAACCGCCACACTGTTTTCCACAGTACAGTGCCATTTTACATATCCACTAAGAGTGCACAAGGGTTCCAATATTTCACATCCTTGCCAATGCATATTTTTCTTTTTCTTTTTTTAAATAGCAGCTATCATAATGGGTGTGCAGTAATATCTCATTGTAGTTTTGATTTACATTTCCCTAATTGGTGCTGTTGAACTTATTTTCATGTGCTTATTGGAAATTTATATATCTTTGGAGAAATGCCTATTCAAGTCCTTTGCCTATATTTGAAACAGTTTTGTTGTTGTTATCAATAACCTTTTAAAATTACATCTTTTTAAGAAGCCTATTGCCTCCTAATTAGTCCTCTAAAAGCAATATACTGGTAGCACTGCTTTTCATGTGGAGATCATATCTTCAAAGTGCATTCACAGAACTTACCTCATTTGAATATCAGAGCCACCCCACCCTCAAGAGAGGTAAAGCCATTTTATTAGAACTCTTCGAGGGAATCCCATAAAAAGTCTCAAAGAATACATAACCAGAACTCTGGTCTCCTAAATAAATGTTCATCTAGCAAAATTAGACCATTTGTCCTTAATTGTTCTGAGTCTTCTCTCATTCACTACTTTGCTTCTTTTGGGAATAAAATTAGGCTAGCAATTAAAACATTTCACTTTCTATCCTACCTCCTTTGATTCATGCACACACCTGGTAAAAGAAGGCTTCAGATTAACTCATTTTCTATTTTACTGTTGTCAGCCAGGACCACTGTTGGCTTCTCAGACACCTTATTATGCACTTTTTCTTCTGGACTCACTGATTGTTTTCTCTTAGTCTCCTTTGTGGATTTTCGCTCCTCTGCTCAATATCTAAATATTTTAGTTTTAAAGTTTCAATCTTTCTCTTTTCATCAGCTCACTTTTCCTGGATATACTCACGCCCTTCCATGGCTTTAAGTCGCTACAGGACAATGACTTCCTAATGGATATCTCCATCCCCAAACTTGCACCAGAACTTCTTGCTCCTTTATCCAACTGTGTTCATGACACTCTCACATAGCCATCTTAGCCATCTTAACATGGTCAAAGTAATGTGGCCAATAAACAGAGGTTTTGGTAATCAGCTCTCCAAAAAAATGGATCCTTCCTTCAGAATCCCCATTTCGGTTAGATGGCAGCCCCATCTTCCCAACTGCTTGAACTGACAATCTGGGAGGCTACCTTTGATTTTACCCTTTAATATACACACCTTCATCCATCAATAAATAAACCTTAGTCTATTTTCTCTTTACTGTCACCACCATGATATCTCACTTATGCTGCTTCCATCACGTGCTAACTGGTCTCGTTGCCTCCGTGCTTGGCACCTACAGTGCACTTCCCAAACAGCAGATATTAACCACATGAGAACTTAAATGAGATCATGTTGCTCCTGTGCTTAAAGTCTTCCACTTACTTCACAAGGCACTTGAAATCCACTCTGCTTACACTGAATTTCAAAGTCCTGTATAATAGACTCCCTGTTTACTTCATCTTTCCTTTCTCTCTGTCTTGTTCCAATCTCATTGGCATTCTCCTAATTTCTTGAACACATTGGGCTATTTCTCATCTTAGGACCTTTGCATGGTTACACTACATAGATTGCTCTTCATCATGATATTTAATGTCTGGCTCTTTCTTGTCATTCAGAAATAAACGGTGACAGGAGACTTGACTTTGGGTGGTGAACACACAATACACTATGTAGATGATGTATTATAGAATTATACACTTGAAACCTATATAATTTTTTATTAACGAACTAGAGGCCCGATGGACGAAATTTGTGCATGGGGTGGAGGGGTCCCCTCAGCCCAGCCTGCACTGTCTCCAATCCGGGACCCCTTGGGGGATGTCTGACTGCCGGTTTAGGCCCGATCCCCAGCAGTCGGACATCCCTCTCACAATACAGGACTGCTGGCTCCTAACTGCTCACCTGCCTGCCTGCCTGATTGCCCCTAACTGCCTCTGCCTGCCTGCCTGATCGCCCCCAACTGCCTCCCCTGCCAGCCTGGTTGCCCCCAACTGCCCCCCCTCCCGCCAGCCTGGTCGCCCCACTCAGCCTGTTCGGTTGTCCATTCGGTTGCGATGGTCACTTAGTCTTTTATATAGATAAATTTTGCCCCATTTAATTCAATAAAAAATAATAAAAATAATAATGGGAATCCTGCCCCCCCACACATTCTTCTATGACAGGAGCCCCTTTTTTCAATTTCTCTATCTAACATTTCCTCTTAGGATTTTAGGTATCTGTGCCACTATGCATTTGGAGCTGGTTTGGGGAAAAAGAAGGGAGAATAAAACAAAAAAAGGGGGAGGTATATAACAGATATCTCACACAGAAAATGTATCAAAAGTCAATCGGCGTATAATTGGGCAAATCAGCGTTTCAGTAGAGTATGCTGCATTTGGGTAGACTCTTGTATTCTTATAAGTCCCTTTGTTGCTGTCTGAGAAAGCAAAAGATTGTGTATTTCTATTAAACATTTACAGTCAAAATCTTAAAAATAAAGTTAACCAGGTGAGTTAATTTTACATTGTTCACTCAATATTGCTGAATTTATATCATGAGTAAATGGGATGTCTTTGAATTTCTGGTCCCTCGCACCAGTGCCATGCACTCCAATTTTATCTCCATGAATAGTCACCCTCCAGTATGTTCCTGGAGCACTTGAGTCAGTGATAATGAAATAATGATAATGAAAAGGAGAAAAAAATCAACAGATGAAATCTTCAATGATAACAACATATCAACATTCCTTCTAGATGAATATGTGGAAATTATATGAAATTAATATGCACAAAAAGACTATGTAGCTCCTATTTGTTTTTGGCATTATTCTTGGCAATTTAGAGGTGGAGACTAGTAACATTTTTCAGAAGATAGTTATGAACAGTAACAAAAGCCCAACAGAAATGGGATAACTTTTTGCTTTTGCTTACCAAAAAGATATCATCTCTACCTGTGAGTCAAAGGATCTTTTATTCAAATTCATCCAAGATACAACCATCTTGGATGAATTTGAATAAAATTTGAAGGTACAACCAATACATTGGACATTTGTCTATAACACATGTAGGTTCTTGAGAGTAATAGAATTACATTTTTATTTTATAGCTCTATCATTATGGGATGAGTTTTCTTTAAAGAGGACTTTATTATTTCTATCACCTTCCTAATTGGAATCAAAGTGTCATAGTTTTCAAGAGGCCTCAGAGGTCTCTTAAATATTTGAGAGTTGAGCATACTGGTTTCTTTTGATTATCAAAAAGTGCATCAGGGAATCATGGATCCAATTTGATTATTACTCTTGGTAAGATAAGGTGATGCTAAGCTATTATACCACGAAGAAGAAAATAATGAAATGTCTCTAATATTTCCAATTGCATATCCCTGTCAATGTATTTTAGAATTATATTACTCTATTCTTGGAAAATGTGAAGATTCTGATAAGCAAAATCTTTTCTAAATTTATAGTTACAATGAGACTATGATATTGAAATTTGACAGCAAGATTTATTCCTTTAAGCCAAGTCAATAGATTGCATATATACACTGATTATATTATGATAACTGAACCTATCACAGTATTGTTAAGCTGTTATCAGAAAGACAAATACTTAAAAAATAATAATAAATATAAAAGAAGAAACAATCATATTACTTGGTCTATTCTAAAGTAAGAGGAATATTTACTCTCATTACTTACTTAGTGTGTCTTGGGTGGATGACAATATTCACTAGAATTAGAAAGCCATGACTAAATTTCCTAAGCCAGAAATAGTTCACTGTTTCAAAGCTGTGCTATGTAACTACTGTGGTTTTTAAGCACTTGAATAGTGGCTGGGCCAAATTGAGAAATGCTGTCAGTGTAAAATACACAGCAGATCTCGAAAACTTAGTTAGAAATAAAGAATGTAGAACATCTTATTAACAATTTTTAAACTAATTATTTGTGGAAATAATAATATTTTGGATGTAATGGGTTAAGTAACCTATATTATTATAATTAATTATATTTCTTTTTACCTTTTTATTAGAAAATTTATAAATACCTAGATGGTTCACATTTGTGGGTTATGTATTTCTATTAGTGTTTTTCTAAACCATAGATCCTAATAATATTAAGATTGTTGGGTAGAACATATACTTATTATACTTAGGACACATTTCCATGAAATTTTCTAGCATAATGTTTCCGGTAATCCCTGAGCAATTCTGCATGATCCCTTGGTTTAGCTATATATTTTTTATCCTTATTTTCTTGTGTTGTAAGCCTTATTATATCTGGTATACATGTGTGGGGATTGCAACTACTTATCTTCATATCTATGTGTTTTTTAAATTGGACTGTGAACTCCTTTAAGAAAATGATGCATTAGCCCATAGTATATTGTCAATAACATTTATAGAATAATTCTTTGAGGAATAAATTAACAGCATATTTTATTCATTCTATTTATAAGAAAACTCTACCTTAATGGACACTAAATAAATGATTTTTCCTCGCTTATTTGACTAATTGTATCAATTAGGATACTACTAAACTAATCACAGTTAAAGAGAGGCTTTCCCATTCAGTCTGAAAATTCTTTTATAGAACCTCTTTTAAATCAACCATAGGGGAAAAACAGATAGTATTACTGTACTTAAAACCACAGAACTACATTATTTCTGGATGTTTTATTAATTTATTCAATTCATGTTTACTTAGTTCCTGTTATATGTCTGACATGGGGATACAAAGACTATTAAAACATTACTGTTGTATTTAGATCGCTCACAGCCTACATGAGGAAACCAACAAATGTTCAGAGTATTCTGTTCTAAACATTGTGCAGGCCATAGTGATGGAGAAAGCTATTAGCTCTACCTGGCTTTATAACAGAATTTAGGATTTAGCTGAGACTATAAAAAGTGAGTTAGTATTTGCATATACAATCACACTGATCAGGTGAAGTAGGTAGAGTTCTAGAGTAATCCACAAAGAGAAGGAAATAGAAATGGCAGCAATGAGCCATAAAAGAACAAGTAATTCCATATTTTAGAATTAGGGAATGCTGACCTGGAAGTAGCAACAGGGTCAGGTAATTCATTTATTCAGTCTATTCAAGCAATATTAATTGAGGAAGTTTAGTATATATTTTAGGAGCTCTAACTTTAGATTTTAATTGCCTATGTTCAAATTCTTTACTACTTCCTAATCATGTGATCTTGGATAAAATTTATTTAACATCTTTAAGCCTCAGTTTGCTTGTCTGTGCACTGGAAAGATAAAGATAATAGCAATTACAATGACTAGACTTGTTACAATGCTTATATAAAATAATCCACTAAAAATGCTTAGCATTGTCAATGCTCTCCCATCAAAGACTATCAAGAAATTACTTACAGTTGGACAAGCTGGGTTTATTACTCATTATAGGAAAAACAGAACAAATAACATGAGGAATCATGGGTGTCTCATGTAAGCAGTGCTAGAATGGATCTAAATAGGACTGGGGCTTTGGTTGGGTGATTTGGGGAAGATCCAAGAAAGGACGAGTTAGCTCTAGACTATGCGCTATTAGAAGGAAAGTGGGATTCTGTGATGGGGCATTTCAATAAATCGGATGTTTAGGGAAGGCAGAGTAGTGCAAGGCTTAAGGCTACAATTGGTAAAGAAGTAGCTGGAACTCACATTAACCAGGAGAGAGGAGTATTTGCTATTTTGCACAGTAACCTTGTTTTCTTCAGTGCTTACTTAGATCAAGTTAGGAAGTGGTCCTGTTTTGTCTCATAGTCTCAGAATGATCTTGTCTGATTTAGTGGGGTTATTTATGTCCCACAGGAGAATAACATGGTTTAGCTATCATTGTCAGACCAATTCCTAGATGTCAGGGCTGTTTTTTATTTTTGTTTACTTCTCAGCATTGTACCTAATACATAGTAATCATTCAGTAAATACCTGAAGTTACTTTCAGATGTCAAGTAAATGGAGAGTTTGCACTGTTCTCTGAAGAACTCTTCTCATGAACCATTTGCATGGCCAGGTAGAGGTGAAAGAGGCTGCAATGGAAAATAATGAAAAAATAGAGAGATGGAAGGAAAATGAGGAAGATGTGATATCACAGAAGCCAAAGGAGGGAATCATTCAGGGAATTTATAAAAAGACTAGAGGCCCAGTGCACAAAATTCATGCCCAGGTAGGGTCCCTAGGCCTGGCTGGCGATCAGGGCCAATTGGCGCCTTCCAGCTGCCAGCCAGGGCCTTGGGAACTTCCTTCCCTGGTTTCTTGTGGCCAGCTCCTGGCCGAGGCCTTCCTTCATTTCACACCACCCCCTGGTAGTCAGCGCACGTCATAGCAAGCGATCGAATTCCCAGTGGAACTCCCAAGGGGACACTTTGCATATTAGCCTTTTAAATATAGAGATATTGCTAAGGAGTCAAAGAAGATGAGTTTTGAGTCCTGGACTTAGCAACGGGGGAGGCATTAGCATCCTTGGTGAGAGGAGTTTCAGTGGATAAGGGCTGAGAAAGGCAGGCAGAAGCAGGATGAGAAAGCAGCAGAAGGCGATTGCTTACAGAGGGGGAAGTAAAAGTATATTTGCTAAAGGGTCATGGTGGATCAACAAAGTTTTAAATTATTTTTTAACAAAATTATTTTTATATTTAAATATTGATGGGATGATTTCAGTCAAGCAGAAGAGGTTAAGTATAAAGCAAAGAAAACATTGATAATGAAAGACAAATTGAGAATGAATGGTTTTAAAAGAAGCTGGCAGGAAGAGAATCCAAAACAAATGTTAATAATCATTGGATCCATTGTGGGGTATTTTTATTATTGCTGTCTTTATTTTTTGCTTCATTCATGGTGTTAGTCATAAATGTCTAGATAAGGTTAAACCACTGAAGGATTCTGAACTGCTAAATAGCATAATTTGATTTGTATTTCTGAAAGATGACAGAATAAAATGGAATAAGGGTCAGAGGACTTCAAAACTGGAGGTACAGGAAACATTTAGGAGGCTAGTTTAATAGTCCTTAAAAGGAAGGTAAGGATTTAAATGATAGCAATAAGAGTTGGACAGAGAAGAGGAGAAGACACTGAGAGTTCCCAAAGAAAGAAAAGCGACACGGTGTGGTCTTCAATTGCAATTTGGTGTCAAAAGTGTAACTGAAATTGAATGTTAAGAGGATAACGGCTAAAATTTGGACTTGCGTTACTAAGAAGAAGGTGGTGCCATTCACTTTCTGAAAAATATGAGAGGAAAAGCATGTTTGGACAGCGCTATCAGGGGAGGGGGTTTGTGAACTCATTTATTCCTTCAGAAAATTTCTTTAAAATCTACTTTATGTCAAGAACCATACTAAACTGCAAGGAAATAGTCATGAACCAGGGAGCTGTAATTTCTGCCCTATTGGAGCTTAGAGTACTTTTACTTTTTAGTTTGAGATACTTTTAAGACATACTAAATAGATGTGTTAAACACCTTGGTTGGATAAACTGATGTGGGATTTAGAAGAAAAGTCTGGGATGAAAAAGGAAATATTTATACACACACATAAAGGGTGTCCCTAAAACTGTATACTCACTTTAACAGCTGAGAGCTCAATTTTGAAAATGAAATGCATTTGAATAAAAGCTGCCTTTATAATTATTCAAAATTTGTGCATACATTTTTGTGACACCCTATATATACACATATATATGGAGAGAGATAGAAAATATTGGCATTGTTTACAGTTTTCTTAAAATGTGTCCATGTGTCTCCCAGCCTCAAACAGCATGAACAAAACAGAGCATAATTAAGGAAGGCAGACTTCCTAAAAGTGGCCTAGGATCTATGGCTAATTAATTTGCATATCCTTTGGGATTAGACAAACCTGGGTTTGAATTGTAGCTCTGCCCCTCTGGGTGTGAGAACACAGGTCATCCAATATTTATGGAGCACCTGCTATGTACTAGACCTAACGTAAAGCCCTAAAGTATGCAGTTAGTAATCAAGTTATCCTTGCTCTGGAGAAGTTTCTAGATTCAAGAAGCAGGTTGATTTTCATGATGCCAACATGAGGAAAATGGTATCTTTCCCGTAGCATTGTGAAGAGTAAGCAAGGCAAGCATGAAGAATGCATTGCACCTGACATATTTTTTTCAGATCACACAATGGAGTTAGCTGAAAAGTAACATCATCTTCTAGGGTCATAATGCCACTAAAATTACATTCTGCCAAACATCAGCCACTACTTCTGCTCATGGGAATGCTGGTAAGTGTTGAAAATAAAATGTTATATTTATTGGCTTGTTTTTAAGGAATATTGTGTAATAACTGCATTTGGATGAGCTGATTCTACAAGCCAGAGGCAACATTTTCTTTGTAAGATAAATATATGCCAAAACACCCATTTGATGTAAACAATGAATGGCACACATATCCTGTGAGGTCATGTCCCACTAAGTCTTCGTGAATTAGCTTTTTGGCAATTTTTTGTCTATCTGCCTTATTCAATACCTTCTCTAAAAGGGTCAGGAGAACTTAGAAAAGAAAATTAAGAAAAGAATTCTAAAGGAAGAGAATCATAGAACGGGGGTATCCGCATTCATTTTCATTAGTGTTTGACAGTATATTGCATACTTAAAATTTTTGTACATCTGTATTTTTTAGCAATTGCTTATACATTCTCAGCCTTTTAAATTCATATGTTGAAATGCTGAAGACCCTTTGACTGGTCATAGTACTTGAGGGACTATTGGCCAAAGTCCTGTTGGCTTTCCAGAATCAGTGAACTATCATGAAAGGCCTGGAAAGTTCTCAGTGTTACTTTTCTTCAGGCAACCATGTGCATGCTGCCACACATTCTCCTCACAATAGTGTGTGGGACAGATTCAGTACTTTTAACCTGTAGTATGATAAAATCTTCTGGGAGGGCTGATCTCTAGGAGGAGAAATTCTCACAAGGAAATTTTTCTCTGAAATGAACAATGTCTAAGAAATCTAACTGTACCTCTTATAAGATAAATGTGTATAAGAGAGAGAAGAGAGTGCAGTAACTCACATGTCCTGGCAAACTTAGCTTTCTTTAGAAAGAACACATTCTCAAACTTCACTGTGCATTAACAAAGTGATTGCCTCTTGGGAACATTCTAGAAGTATTTAGAGCTTTTTTTGTTGTTGTTCACATGGAACAATGGAGAAAATCACATTAAACTGCAATAAAGCATCCAGGTATTTTAATCCTTTTTCCATCTATCTTCCACCACAGCTCTGAAGTAGTGTTAACCTATTACCATTTCAATGCTTAACATCAGAGGTGCAATGGAATACACACATCTATTCAGCACCAGGCTTTTTGTCTGGTTATAGATATAAAGTCTTTTAATACCAACTCCCAAGGCACTAGGGGAAATTGTTATGAGTGATATTTGACTACACACTGGTCTTTGGGGTCAGATGGTTTGGGGTCAGATGGGCTGTGTCAGTTTTACCTAATTCATGAGGTTTTTCAATATAGTAAAGAAAAGGGAAAAACAAACACTTTATAGATCTAATTCATGGAAAACTTTTGTATTAGTCAGGGCTCTCCAGAGAAAGAGAACCAATAGGATGAGAGAGAGAGAGAGACAGAGAGAGAGAGAGAGAGAGAGAGAGAGAGAGAGAGAGAGAGAGAGAGAGAGAGACAGAGAGACAGAGAGAGACAGAGAGACAGAGAGACAGAGAGACAGAGAGAGAGACAGAGACTGGTCATAGGAATTGGTTCACATGACTGTGGGAGGTAAGAAGTCCCCTAATCTGTGTCTGCAAGCTGGAGAACTGGGAAAGCCAGTGGTTTAATTCAGCCTGAGTCCAAAGGCCTGAGGACCTGGAAGCCAGTGGTAATGCTATAAGTCCCAGAGTTTTTCACCTGTAAACCAGGTGCCCCAATGGACAAGTGCAGCAAAAGATGGATGTCCCAGCTTAAAAAGAAAGAGAAAATTCACCCTTCCTTCTGTTTTTATTCTATTGGAGCCCTCGATGGACTGGATGATGCCTGCCCACAATGATGACGACAAATCTTGTTTATTCAGTTTACTGGGTCAAATGCTAATCTCTTCCAGAAACACACTCACAGACATACCAAGAAATAATACTTTGCTAGCTCCCTGGGCATCCCTTAGCCCAGTCAAGTTGACACATTACATTAACCAGCACGTCCCCTATCCCTAAAATCTTTGTGACACTCAGAAAGTAATATAAACTTTTTGGCCCCTGATTTCATCTATAAAATGGTAATTACACTATATTTGTAGTTTTTTAAGGATTAAAAAGTGTTTATACGTCTAATACATAGTAGATATTCAGTATGTTGAAACCATTGTTCTTAATTATAAATATTGTGGATTTTCAACAAAGGTAACCTCTGAGATGCAATGATTATAGGAAACAGCAGCATTTCAAGTGCACGTCACATGTAAAAGGAGATTTGAGATCATACCCCATTCTGTATGTCATGAACGAAGCAAGTTGGACTATAGAATATGATTTCTGAGTGATGTCTACCAGTTCTATTAGTTTTTTTTTTTAATATATTTTATTAATTTTTTTACAGAGAGGAAGGAAGAGGGATAGAGAGTTAGAAACATCGATGAGAGAGAAACATCGATCAGCTGCCTCTTGCACACCTCCTACTGGGGATGTGCCCACAACCAAGTTACATGCCCTTGACCGGAATCGAACCTGGGACCCTTCAGTCCGCAGGCCGACGCTCTATCCACTGAGCCAAACCGGTTTTGGCAGTTCTATTAGTTTTAACCTTTTTTCTTCAACTTGTAGCTTCTTAAACTACTGAATACAAATTTGTAGTAAGCAGAATTTTAAGATGACCCCAGGACCTCCATCCCTGTGTTATGCCCATAATTCAGTTCGCTTATGTGACCAAGGTGAAGGGACCTTTGTGGTGATAATGAAAGGCCAAGATTAGTTGACTCTAAATGAATCAAGGGAGAGATTACATTGGGTGGGCTTGACTTAATCAGGTGAAGCCTTTTAAAACAGGACTTGGGCCTTCTCAGAGGTCAGAGAGATTCTCCTTGTGGCCTTGAAAAATAACTTCGATATTGTGAGAGGTGTGTGGGAGAGTCACATGGCAAGAAACTGAAAGTTAACTTCCAGACCAGAGAGTGGCCCTTGGCTGCAGCCTGCAAGACAAGGAGACCTTTGTCTTCTAACTGCAAAGATCAGAATTCTGCCAAAAATCACGGGAGCTTGACAGAGTCGCACGCTTTAGAAAGGACCACAGCCTGGTCCTTCAGTGCAGCCTGTGAGACTCCTGACCCACAGAAATGTGAGATAACAAACGCATGTTTTTTAAGCTGCTAAGTTTGTCATTTAATAGTAGAAAACTAATACAAAATGCATCTTCTTCTAGTCTTCTTACAATCTATTTACATGCTGAATCAGGAGAAGATACTGCTTAAAGTTTTACTTTGGAATAAAATGTTTTGAGAAAGCAGGTCATTTGAACCTGCTCAAAGGTTGAGTTATTTAAATGCAGGATAGGGGCAGGGAACTATTTTTCTTAAAGAGGGAGAAGAAACTTCGCTTTCAATTCCATCAACAAACTATGCACTTTTATCAATATCTAAACCAGTCTAAATTATACTGGTTTTTAATTAAAGACACAGTAACTTGACCAGTATCCTAATAAAGCAATTGAAATGTTAGGAGACCATTTAATTGGAAGGAATGACTGTTTACCAGCATCAATAATATAAACAATCTTATATAACTAATTATAAGTAACTGGAAACCCTTAGGAGGCTTAATAAGGATGTAAATGTGAATCTTTGAATTTTATTAGCCATTTTAACATTATATGAGTCAGTCTAAGACATTTATGGGTTCCAAATATGACCTAAAAACTTAATATCTAGATATACAAAAGTCATAAGCTTTGGAAAAGAGGAAAATAAGCTTGAGATGACCTCTTATTTCTTATTGAAATCTGTACATGTTAAAATAAATTAATTGAGATAGACACATAGTTATACAAGTTTAAGATATGGACCCATGACAAAGAATAGGAAATTAATGATTCAGCATCTTAAAATCATCACATTGGATTTGTTATTACCCTTGAAGAAATATACTGAGGGCTCACAACTATGAAGAATGGTAGGTTACAAACTCAGAAGCAAAAATGACTACTGGAAAAGTGGCAAGAAATGAAGAAGTACCTATAAGCCACATACACTTTATTTTTTAAAATATGTTTTTATCAATTTTAGAGAAAGAGAGGAAGGGAGAGGGAGAGAGATAAAAACATCAATGATGAGGGAGAATCATAGATTGGCTGCCTTCTGCATGCCCTCTACTGGGGATTGAGCCCACAACCCCAGCATGTTCCCTGACCAGGAATTGAACCAGAGACCTTTCAGTGTATGGGAGAACTCTCAACCAACTGAGACACACTGGCTGGAGCTCACGCATTTTATTTTTTGTGAGCCAAGAATACATTGGTCACGTTAGAGGACTTATATAAATAAATTTTCTTCCTGAGGACTCACAAATTTAAATCTGAATGTGTGTGTGAATATATGTTTGAGCATGTGTGTGTGTGCGTGTGTGTTTACAAGTATGAATGGAAAGATTAAAAGGACATACAAGAAAAATCAAGATTCTTTGCCCCTTCCATAAATGAACTTAAAAGCTATGTAAACCACTTTCTTACCAGCACAAAGAAAAATTGATTTGCAGTTTTATATAAGTAGATTATTCAGTGTGAAGGTTATACTCCAAAAATCTCCTAACTAGTCTACCTTATTCTTAATACAAGTTAACTCCTTAAAAATAGCTTACCTACCCCTAGCCAGGGGAGATGGGAATTAACTGACTCTACTCCACATCTGAGAGCTGGTCCAGTCTGCCAATGGAGATGAGGGAGCAGTGAGAATATCTTGATGGCTACTACTCATGAGTCTGTCATCACTTTTAACATTTGTTTGGAGGAACATGAAAAAATAATTCTGATCAATGTTGGCCAAATAGTAGGCATGGCTTCTCTAGCTGATCAAGTGAATATTAAACTTCAGTTAAAGCTCCTCCACTACAGTAATACCTAATTTTCCTATTTTAAGGAGATAGCTTTGTGAACATGAGCAGGAGATTAACACTGGCTTCATCATTACTTTTTCAATTCAACAAAAATCAAGTCTTTTTACTGTGTAGGAACACATGTTTATTATAGAAAAATTAGAAAACATAAGTAAAAGCATCCATATCTCTCTACCCATGTCAGTAGAAAATCTTTTCTTCCCTTTCACCTAAGCAAATATATATCTATATGTATAAACATGGCCTTGAAAAATACAATAGCTTACATAAAAATTAAAGAAAAGTCTTCTGGGTAGCAAAAGCACTCTGGGTTCTATAGCAATGTAAGTTGGAGGGTGCAGCCAAGAGTCCCCACAGGGCCTCTGAATCACAAAGGTATGGCCATGATATAGAGTAGGATGTGGTAACATTTATCAACAACAATATCTATATTTTCATGGATCCCAGCAATGAACATAATACTTGTCACGCATTTAATAGGTTAAATCTGTGTTGTAATATATTGACACCATACTTGTATACAAGACTTGCTTCGGGGTACAACTACATTCAGCATCGAATAGCAGGCTAATAAAAACTGTAGCAGAAACAGTTTTATGACCCTCTGTTGAGTTGGGTTTTACAACATATTATCTTATTTCAGACATCTAAATTAAAGGTTAACAAACACTGTTTAATGGGTTGTCTGAATGAATGTGCAATGCATGAATACATGCCTCTTAGAATTTTCATTAGTTTTGATACTCCACATGCTTTGTGATTTGGGTTAAGACATGACTGTAAATGGATGTTGGCTCTTGACTGACTCTTCTTGGTAATACAAAATAGCACATTTTGTTAGACTTCCTCCAATTAAGTGCATAGCCACCATTAAAGCAATCTGTCATCATTTTAACAATGTCATTGACATCTACACTACAACTCATGGGGCCTTTGTTCTTCTTTCAAAATCAGTAGCATGTATATTTATATAGAAAACTTTAAATACAACAACAAATTTAAGAAGCCTTCAACTCTAAGCTATACAAATATTTTTAAATGGGTTACACAGAAGATGTGACTTTACTAAGAAAGAAAAACCCACAAAATTACATATTAATCAAAATAGATTAATGAAAGTAAAATATAAATTACTTTTCTTTCTAATGTAGAAATCAAGAAATATGGTTTATTTTATTACTAAATGTACTTGCGTTAATAAAAATAATGTATATTATTGGGCACTGAAAGTAAAAACAAGTGTATAAGGAGAGAGAAGATGGTGGCTGGCAGGATGGCAGTTAGGAAGAGAGCGTGAGAGAGGGAGCCAAAGGAGAGTGTGTGAACATGTGGTGTGTGTGTGTGTGTGTGTGTGTGTGTGTGTGTGTGTGAGCAAGGGACAGTTAGATCCTGAAAGACTTTTGGGGGCTGGTAAACCAGGCTCTCTTGGATGGGGAGCAGCCCCCCACCACCACTGCAGGCAGGCACACCCAGGCAGCCAGTGCTGGCACAGAAACCATGCCATCTTGAAGGGCAGAGCTGCTGTGACTAGGATCCCAGCCTCACCACCACCCAGACTAAACTCAGATGAAAACAGAGATACTACAGCCCATCTGGACAAAGACCTGCTACCACAGCTGCAGATTCACGGGCACTGACTCCACCCATACAAGTGTCAGGCTACTGTGAGTCCCAGAGTGTGTTCTCCTCCCACCCACCTGCCTCAGCAGCACAGGTCCCATGCAACATGTGTGGCACTCCTGATAACCCCGGTGCCGCAACTCAAGCCCAACACAACTGGGTGCCTGGATCTTTCAGCAACAGCAGAAATGGGGAGATGAAAAAGCAACCCCCACAGGAAAGGAAAGGAGGAATCGCCCCCCGCCCCAAAGGAACTAAATGAAATGGAGGCATGCAATATGTCAGGAAAAGAATTCAGCGTATTGGTCATACAATTCATAAGCCAGATGGACAAGAAAATCAATAACCATTGTAAGAACCAAGAAGACATGAAAAGTGATCTAGCTACAATAAAAAACACAATGGAAGGCTTCAACAGTAGACTAAGAGAAGTGGAGGACCGAATTAGTGAACTAGAAGATGGGGCAGAGAAACAAGCCCAATCTGAATAGCAATTGGAGAAAAAACTTAGAAAGCAGGAGAGCCTAAGGGAGCTTTGGGACAACATGAAATGAAGTAACATACGAGACCCTACAACCAATCTGGACAAAGACCTGCTACCACAGCTGCAGACTCATAGGCACCGACTCCACCCATACGGGTCTCAGGCTATGTCCTTCAGGCGTGCCAGAAGGACAAGAAGAGTGGCAAGGATTAGAGAACCTATTTGAAGAAATAATGACAGAAAACTTCCCTGATATGGGGAAGAAAATAGTCACCCAAACACAGAGAGTCCCAAACAAGATGAACCCAAAAAGACCCAACCCAAGACACTTCATAATTACAATGGTAAATGTTAATGACAAAGCGAGAATCTTAAAGGCTACAAGAGAGAGGTACCTACAAAGGATCCCCCATTAGATTATCAAATGATTTCTCAACAGAAACACATCAGGCCGGAAGGGAATGGAATGAAATATACAAAGTCATGCAAAGCAAGGGACTGAATCCAAGAATACTCTATCCAGCAAGGCTATCATTCAAAATTGAATGAGAAATCAGGAGTTTCACAGACAAAAAAGGGCTAAGAGAGTTTATCACTACCAAACAAGCAATGCAAGAAATGCTAAAGGGACTGCTGTAAAAAGGAGAAAAGAGGTAGAAGGGAAAAAACAGGCACCAAAAATATAAATGGCTACAAACAAGTACATATCAATAATAACTTTAAACGTAAATGAACTAAATGCTCCAATCAAAAGACATCAAGTGGCTGAATGGATAAGAAAACATGACCTGCATATATGCTGTCTAAAAGAGACCCATCTCAGAACAAGAGACTCACACAGACTGAAAGTGAAGGGATGGAAAAATATCTTTCAGACAAATGGAAATGAAAAAAAAAAAAAAGCTGGGGTAGCAATACTTATATCTGACAAAATAGACCTCAAAGTGAAGGCCATAACAAGAGATAAAGAAGGCCAATTCATAATACTAAAGGGATTGATACAACAAGAGGATATAACTCTGGTAAAAATATGTGCACCCAATGCAGGAGCACCCAAATACATAAAAAAAGAAACTTCTGGAAGCTGTCAAGGGAAAGATCGACAGCAATACAATCATTGTAGGGGACTTTAATACTCCACTAACATCATTGGATAAATCCTCTAAACAAAAAATCAGCAAAGAAACAGCAATCCTAAATTACTCACTAGATCAGATGATCTTAATTGACATCTTCAGGACATTTCACCCCAAAGCTACAGAATACACATTCTTCTCAGGTGCACATGGGACATTTTCAAAGATTGAGCACATATTGGGTCACAGACAAAGTCTCTCCAAATGCAAGAAGATTGAAATCATATCAAGCATCTTCTCAGACCACAATGGTATAATATTAGAAATAAACTACAATAAAAACAATAAAAAAACTCAAACACTTGGAGGCTGAATAGCATGCTATTAAACAATGACTGGGCTACCAAAGAGATCAAAGAAGAAATTAAAAACATCCTGGAAACTAATGACAATAAAAACACAATAATTCAAAACCTATGGGGCACAGTGAAAGCAGTCTTAGAGGGAAGTTCATAGCTCTACAGGCCTACCTCAAAAAACAAATTGTCTAACCCTGCAACTTAAAGAATTAGAAAGACAGCAACAACAAAAGCCCAGAGTGAGCAGAAAGGAGGATATAATAAAGATCAGAACAGAAAAAAGTGACATAGAGACCAAAAGAACAATACAAAAATCAATGAAACTAAGAGCTGGTTTCTTTGAAAGGATAAACAAGATTGATGAACTTCTAGCCAGGCCCACCAAGAAGCAAAAAGAGAGCATGCAAATAAACAAAATCAGGAATGAAAGAGGCAAAATAACAATAGACCGTACAGAAATACAAAGGATTGTAAAAAAAAATATTATGAACAACTCTATTCCAACAAATTAAACAACCTAGAGGAAATGGACATATTACTAGAAAAATACTTCCTTCCAATACTCAACCAAGAGGAATAAGAAAATCTCAACAGGCTGATAACTAAGGAGGAAATTGAAGCAGTCATCAAAAAACTTCCAGGAAACAACAGTCGGGCCAGACAGCTTCACAGGGGAGGTTGAACAAACATTCAAAAAACTAAAACCTATCCTCCTCAAGCTATTTTTTAAAAAAATCAAGATTAAGGCACACTTCCAAGCTCTTTCAATCAAACAAGCATTTCCCTAATCCCAAAATCAGATAAGGACAACATAAAGAAAGAGAATTACAGGCCAATATTCCTGGTGAACATAGATGTTAAAATTTTCAACAAAATTCTAGCAAATCCAATCCAACATTACATTAGAAAAAGCATATACCATACCAAGTGGAATTTATTCCAGGGATGCAAGGCTGGTACAATATTCACAAATCAATAAACATGATACAACACATAAACAGAATGAGAGACAAAAATCACATAATCATATCAACTGATGCAGAAAAGGCATTTGACAAAAATCCAACACCCTTTCTTGATAAAAACTCTCAGCAAAGAGGGAATTGAGGGATCATACCTCAACATAATAAAAGCCTTATATGACAAACCTACAGCCAACATCATACTCAATGGGCAAATACTAAAACCATTTCCACTAAGAACAGGAACAAGACAGGGATGCCCACTTTCACCACTCCTGTTTGACATAGTACTGGAAGTGCTAGCTATAGTGATCAGACAATAAGAAGAAATAAAAGGCACCCAAATCAGAAAAGAAGTAAAATTGTCATTATTTGCAGATGACATGATATTGTACATAGAAAACCCTAAAGACCCCATAAAAAAAAAGACTACATTACTGAATTCATTAATAAGTAAATGAATTCAGTAATGTAGCAGGATACAAAATTAACACCCAGAAATCTATGGCTTTTTTTATACACTAATAATGAACTCATGGAAAGAGAAACTAAAAAAGAAATCCCATTTACCATTGCCACAAAACATTTAACCAAGGAGGTAAAGGACCTGTATTCAGAAAATTACAGGATGCTGAAAAAAGAGATAGAGGAAGACATAAACAAATGGAAGAATATACTTTGTTCATGGATTGGTAGAATCAACATCATTAGAATGTCCATACTACCCAAAGCAATCTATAGATTCAATGCAGTCCCCAATGGTATACTTCAAAGGCCTAGACAAAACTCTCCAAAAATTCATCTGAAATTTAAAAAGACCCCAAAATAGCAGCAGCAATCTTGAGAAAGAAGAACAAAGTTGGAGGTATCACAATACCAGATATCAAGCTATATTACAAAGCCACTGTTCTCAAAATTGCCTGCTACTGGCACAAGAACAGACTTATAGACCAATAGAACAGAACAGAGAACCCAGAAATCGGCCCAAGCTATTATACTCAATAAATATTTGACAAAGGAGGCAAGAGCATACAATGGAGTTAAGACAGACTCATCAATAAATGGTGTTGGGAAAATTGAACAGATGCATGCAAAAAAAATGAAACTAGACCACCAACTTACCCCATACACAAAAATAAACTCAAAATGGATAAAGGACTTAAACCTAAGATGGGAAACCATAAAAATCATAGAAGAAGCCATAGGCAGCAAAATAGCAGACATTTGTTGTCGCAGTATCTTTACTGATACAGTTCCTAGGGCAATGGAAACTAAGGAGAAAATAAAGAAATGGGACTTCATCAAAATAAAAAGCTTCTGCACAACAAAAGGAACCATCAACAAAACAACAAGAAAGCCCACTGCATGGGAGAACATATTTGCCAATGTTATCTCCCATAAGTGTTTAATCTCCAAAATTTATAGGGAACTCATACAACTTAACAAAAGATAAACAATCCAGTCAAAAAATGGGCAAAGGATCTAAATAGACACTTTTTGAAAGAGGACATACAGAAGGCCAAGAGACATAGGAAAACAAAGTCACTAATCATCTGAGAGATGCAAATCAAAACTATAAATATTTCTCTCTTTTCTGTGACCAGCACGGATAGAGAGTGGACAGGGGTCCTGAGTAGGGGTGACAGGGGATTGAGAAAATGAAAGAGACAGACACAAAGATAGTAGGGAAAGCTGGGACCATGTGGGACAGCTGTCCTCTGATGGAGAGACCAGGACCCAGAGCCGATACAGTGTGTTTATTTTATACAGTAAGATACCAAGAAGTTTTACTAAAATTTAAGATAAAGAAAATATGTGCATTCTTAATTGTGTTTGTTCCTTGTGCCTGGCTGGATTTAGATAATGAAATCCACCCCCTGGCACCTGAGCTAAAGGTCAGACTGACAACACACCTGCCTCTGGAAAGGTATGTTTCCAGGGCATGGCTCTTCCAGGCACTACTGGATTCAGACGACAATCAACTCAGAGGCCTTTCCCAGGCGCTCTCTACACAAAACAACATAAGGTACCATCTCACACCTGTCAGAATGGCTATCATCAACAGATGAACAAATGAC
This sequence comes from Plecotus auritus, assembly GCF_963455305.1. Classification (NCBI taxonomy): domain Eukaryota; kingdom Metazoa; phylum Chordata; class Mammalia; order Chiroptera; family Vespertilionidae; genus Plecotus; species Plecotus auritus. The sequence continues at coordinate 75,755,034 of NC_137770.1, read as the reverse complement.
AACTGCTGGTGAGAATGCAGAGAAAAAGGAACCCTCATGCACTGCTGGTAGGAATGCAGACTGGTGCAGCCACTTGGAAAACTATGGCGTTTCCTCAAAAAATTAAAAATGGAACTTCCATTTGACCTAGTAATCCCACTTCTAGTAATATTCCCCCAAAAAACAGAAACACCAGTCAGAAAGGATATATTCACCCCTATGTTCATAACAGCACAATTTGTAATAGCTAAGATTTGGAAACAGCCTAAGTGCCCATCAGCAGATGAGTGAATTAGAAAACTGTGGTACATCTACAAAATGGAATACTACGCTGCTATAAAAAAGAAGGAATTCTTACCATTTACAGCAGCATGGATTGAACTGGAGAGCATTATGCTAAGTAAAATAAGCCAGTCAGAGAAAGATAAATATCACATGATCTCACTCATTTGTGGAATATAATGAACAACATAAACTGATGAACAAAAATAGTATCAACGACAAAGAAGCATCAAACAGACTGTCCAACCTACGAGGGAAGGTGGGGCATGAGGGGGTAAGAGATCAAAGAACTTGTATGCATGCATTTGAGCATAAGCAATGGACACAGATGGGGGGTAAGGGCATGTGCTGGGGGTTGGGGGTGGCTGGGGACAGGTCAATGGGAGAAAGAGGAGACTTATGTAATACTTTAAACAATAAATAATTTAAATTTTAAAAAAATCTATAAAATTTATGATTGTTATATATATAAAGTAATTATGAAGTCTAGAAATATTTTGGAAAATTTTAATGCAAAAAATAATATATTATGTGCCCAATAAAATGATACATTTTAATTACCAAATTTAGATGGTAATTATTCAATCTTATTTACTACTGCAGCTACAATAAATAGGTTAAAATTTAATTAATATTAAATATGGGGGAGAAAGATTAAGTTTACAAAATAGAGAGAAGGTTCTGCTTTAAAAGGAGTATCTCTTTCAATACTCACACAAAAGTATATCCTATTGTAGAAACGTGAATTATAAACTAAAATATGGCTTTTTTTTACTATTACACATACATTGAATTACCTAAATACATTGTATTAGTATTACCTATATTTGTCAATCTGTATAAAAGTTCTCTTAGTTTTACAAAATTTTCCTCATTGATAGTTATCACAAATAAAATATTAAATGAAACCTAACTGCAAGGATAGAGATATTGTAATCATTTTTCTGGACTTGACTTGCTCCCTCTTGCAGTGGCTCTTAGAATACTATCTACTAAGCATTACAGTTCGATGGAGTCATGTATTTTCTCCCTTAATAGGATATAAATTATTTAAAGTAAGGATTGATATTCTGCCTCTCCAAATCTCTTACAGAACTTTCCCCAGCATCTTTCATATTACAAATGCTAAATAAGTGCTTCCACTTAGATATAACAATTCCATAATTAGTTCACTATCTCTACCTCAATAGTTTTGCTTCCACAAGATTGCTCATCTCAGTAAAGTTTCCAACCAGAGAGCTGCCCCAGCAAAAAAACAGGCAGTTATTCTTGACTAATCCCTGGTTCATGTCCTGTGGTCTCCGAGGTCCTATCTCAACCTAAAAATCCTAACATTTCTCCAATCTAGCTCCCTTTTCTATCCCACTGCCACCATCTCTTGGAAGGCCCTCTTCTTCTTGGCATCCATCCCAAGAGTTCACTTGCTCAATACCTTTCTGATATTAACACCTGGAATATTTGAGTTCTATTTCCTAAATCCAAATCATGACCCTCTATGGCACTGAGGTGACTTTTGTTCAGTCCATTCACCATTTTTGAGTATTTCCCAAATTTGCTCCATAAAAACAAAACAAAACAAAACAAAACAAACAAACAAACAAAACCTCTGCAACCTCCTTTATCTCTAATTTCTAAACAGGAGTGACTTGTCATTCATTTGTGGCAGAAACAAAATTCTTAATGTTGCTTAAAAGCTAAACATATGGTAGTAACATATATTAAATTAGTGCCAACAAAAATTAAAATTTGGAAATAAAATGCTACATAAAAAGAGAAGAGTAATCCATTTTAGATTTAAAGGACTTTCCACAGACATCAAATTTGGGCTTATTCTTTTGTATGAGTTTTTAAAACACAGCGATGACTCTGGAAGGTTAGTTGCCCTCCATTCAAGTGAGCTCAATTATTATACCTCATCCTCTAAATAAAATCATTCCCCTAAAATCACCACCTCAGCAAAGAAAAATACTGTCAGAATAGTGAGCTATTGGTGTATTAAACCGAGTTAACTGTTCCTGAGATTATTTTATGTTACATCCAGACAATCAAAAGCATGTACAAGAAATAAGCACATTTAAAAAAAAATATTGAATTTATTGGGGTGGCATTGGTTAATGAAATTATATATGTTTCAAATGAACAATTCTGTATTTTCTTATGGAGAAAAATATAGTGCATGCTACCAGAAATGTTACTATAAAATCCTGATGATAACTGAATTCCAAAATTATTCATTTCTGCAACATACATTTCCTAAGGTCTTCCTGGGTGCAGACCAATGGACCAGACTTGGCCCACGGGCTCACTCTTAATTCTCTATTCCTTATCAGGGGGCAGAATCAGGTTCTCAAAAAAGAATAAAGGCATCCAGCATATGGCATTTAGTGATTATTTTAGCACTGCATAGGGCTATGGGGAGATTCCTAGATAAGAAGATAGCTGTAATGGGAATAGCATACAGTTTGGAATCAGGAGACCACAACCTAAACCATGTGTTAACTCACACTATCTAAACTTTTTAAAGTCATTTAAATTGTTTGGACTTAAGTTTCTTCATTGAATAAGCACTAAGCATTTTATTGAGTAAACATTAAGGGAGAGAATAATAGCTAGCACTTGCTAAGTATTTCAAACCTGTGTGATATTCTGCACAGTTGTTGCATTAATCCTCACAACAATCCTATAAGGCAGGCACTGGCATTGTGATTTACAGATGGGGAATCAGAAGCACAGAGAGGAGGGGAGGCACCAAGGTCAATAATAAGTAAGCAGGAGAACCTGGATGCAAACCAACGGGGTTTGACTTTAGAGTTAACACACTTTACCACATACCATGATGCCTACTCCATTAGATCACTGTGAGGAATAAATAAGATCATTTTCAAAATATGTCTTATAAATAATAACATGTTATATAAATTTTCATCATCTTGTTGCAATTATTAGTCTGCTAGAGGCCTGGTGCATGAAATTCGTGCACTGGCGGGGGGGGGGGGGTGGCCCTCAGCCCAGCCTGCACCCCTTCCAATCCAGTACCACTGGCTCCTAACTGCTCACCTGCCTACCTGCCTGATCACCCCTAACCACCTCTGCCTGTTGGCCTGATCACTCCTAACTACCCTCCCCCTGCTGGCCTGGTTGCCCCCAACTGCCCATCCCACCATCCTATTCTCCCCTAACTGCCCCCCTGCCAGCCTGATCACCCCTAATCACCTCTGCCTGCTGGCCTGATTGCCCCTAACTGTCCCCCCTGCCATTCTGGTCGCCCCCAACTGCCCCCCCCTGCTGGCCTGGTCTCCCCCAACTGCCCCTCCGCCAGCCTGGTTGCCCCCAACTGCAACCCCTGCTGGCCTGGTCACCCCCAACTGCCCCCTGGCCAGCCTGGTCACCCCTCACTGCCCCCTCTGCTGGCCTTGTCGCCCCTAACTGCCCCCCTGCTGGCTTGGTTGTCTCCAACTCCACCCCCCGCTGGCCTGGTCACCCCCAACTGCCCCCTGGCCAGCCTGGTCACCTCTTACTGCCCCCCTGCCATCCTGGTTGCCCCCAACTGCCTCCTTGCTGGCTTGGTTGCCCTCAACTGCACCCCCCACTGGCCTGGTCACCCCATGCAGCCTGCTTGTTCAATCGTTTGGTCATCTCTCACTAACCCCCCTGCCGGCCTGGTCGCCCCACACAGCCTGCCGATCAATCGTTTGGTCATCCCTCACTAACTCCCCTGCCAGCCTGTTTGCCCCACGCATCCTGCTGTTTGGTTGTTACTGTTACTGTGACGGTGTACTGGACAATTTGCATATTCATCTATTATTAGTATATATGACTTGCAGAAGGCAAGGGGTATACCACATAATTACATGAGATATTTTGATGACTTAAAGTAAGTACTTTACTTATCTTCATATTAAAGCTTATATCTAGAAACTAGATTCAGTCACAATATTTAATGTCACTTAATTGAAAGAAGTGCAATTTAAATATACTTTTTTTTATGTTATAAGACCACCTAGACAGCTTTATTAGGTTGTTATGGTTAATTCACTAACTTTGAGTCCAAATTTATGTGTTTTAAAAATTAACTTCAGATTTTAAATTTTTAAAATGAAATTTTTCTTCCCATTTAGACAGTTTGTACCTGCCAATTTGCACAACCATTTATCCATTTATTTACTTATTCACTCAACAATACTTTTTGAATATCTGATTTGGGTTAACCCCTCTGACAGAGGTTTAAGAGATATAAAAGGATGTACCATGCCCAATCCCTGCCCTCCAAGGTTCACAGCTAGCCTTGGGGGTTGAGTAGGAAGAGAAGAGAGTTATATAAGTAATCAACATCAGAAATTAAATATTTTCATATTAGAAGTTACAGGTTGCTATTTGAGCAGGAGAACCTGGGGACCTAACTTAGTCTAAGGAGTCAGATAAGCTTTCTGGAGATAGGAATATAACATGTAAGGGCTCAAAAATGAATAGAGTAAAGCCAATAGGGAAAGAGAAATGGCATAGAGTAGGTAGCACTCCAAAGAGATTAACCGAATTGGACATGTGCTGGTTTCCCATAGTGGCCTTGATACCACCTGCTACCACTCATTGGGCTCTATGTCTTAAAGAATAATCTTTAACTAAAGCAAAGGTATTTTGTGGATTTTTGTAGAATTACCATTTTCTATATAGAAGCCATGCCTGAACAGCATTCTGAACTTTGATTCTACAACATATGGTCTTTAAACTATGATTGAGCATAATTGTCAATACTAAGTGATTTATGATCACCTTTAGATAATCAGGCATCATGTTCTATTGATTGACATGCCCAGTACTTGATAGCAATAGATATTATGCCTAATGCAAATAATTATTTTTCCTGTGAGTTTAATTAAGGGTCTTCATATTGATGGAATTAAAACTGCAGTGGCATTTGAAATGCATCACCCAAACGAAGTACCCTAAGATTACTCTATTAAGATTTGTAAAAGATCCAAGTAATTGCCATTTCAATTATTTTATTCCACATATGTTATTCCCCTCAAGAAATCAGAGTCTCCGCATATATTCAAGTATTGTATAAGTCATGTTATCAAGTATTTCATTATTTTCATGGACAAAATTGTTCACTAATAGCACATTGACATCAGATATAGGAGCAAATGCTTGTTCAATATTTAAATTTAGGTGTTCTCATTACCTATTATATACCTATTAAGAAGTACAAATTCCAATTTAACTGAGAATTCCATGTTAATAGCATGCTTTATAATGAGATTATTTGTTATCGCTAGGCCTCACCAGCACTTATTAAACCCCTCAGTATACTCATCAAATTGATATGATTTTACCCACAGCCTTCGCATTTCAGACAGTGTGATTTTTAAAAAGCAAGCTCAAGAAGAGTGTCATTATTGTTAACTTTACCCTAGATGTCCTTTGTGTTTAGAACTCTCTGGCATGCAAAGGTCTCCCACAGAGGACAGAGAAAGCATTAGCCACAGCAAAGGAGACATTTATCTCTCTGCAATTCTGATCAGATTCTGCCTCCATGCCAGCCTAAACAAAAATAACTACTAGGTAAGATATTGCTGTACTTTATTAGAATATTAAACTCATTTTTAAATTACCAATTTTCATATACATATAGTTGTCACCTCAGTAAAGGCAGATAATCTCCATTCTATTTAGGAAATTAAGACTTAAAATGATTAAATAATGCTGGTGTAGGATTCAAACTCAAACAAATAATCCAAAGTCTGCAAGAATAATCTACACACTACTACTTCCCAGGTGTTAAAAAGAATAGGAAAAAAATTTTATTTAATGAGAGTTATTTGATTTTCAAAAATGAGTGACCCAAACCAAAATAAAACATAATAAGCTCCCCAAATGCTGTCTTGAGTCTTTTAGATTCTGACCAACTCATCTATATTTCAAGAGATTAAAAAAATAAAAAAGGAAACCCTGACAATGACTTTTAAAGATTCCCTTTTACTAAACTCTGTTTACTAAAACTCTAGCAGTTAAAAAAAAATATTTGCATTGTAATATTATGGAAATATAGCAAACTGATCATATGGTTGTTTTATTAAAGAAGCAGTTTTTTTCAAAGTAAAGAAATAAAAGAACAGATGTACAATAAAAAGAAACCACACACTTTGTTCTGATTCTGATTGCCCACATGGTCTGCTACAAAACATGTAACTATTTCCTGTTCGGATTACCCCTGAGCATACCACTAAACCAAATTATTGTATCCAATGGCTATCTTTAATATAGAGCACAGATATTTTATTCACAGAGAGCATTTGACAATTTCCACCCTGAATGCATACTAGTAATATTTTTGCTGCAATATTTGAGACTATTCAAGAGTTTAATCTAAATTCTAATTCACTTCCAAATACTTTTTACTTCTATGAACTATGTTTATCTTCATGCCTCTAGGAAGTAATTAAGATTATCTCTAATTTACAAATAGAGAAACAGAGTCACAGGTTGATGTAACTCATTTAAATGAACCGACTTGCAGAAGAGATGTCCTAAAAATGATTAACTATCCCTGGTCTGCTTTGAAGTTGCCATTGAAATGACTACCCATGTACGAAAATAGAAGACTATATCAGGACTGGGAACTGTCTGTGGGGCATGTCACCCATCAGAATTCCTGAATTGTATGGTACTGCAGACATTACTGGAATGAAGGGCCAACTAAGGCTGTAACTACTGCAGAGCATCTGAAAAGTACTAGTATGTCGATGGAATCCCAGAGGGATCCACCAACACCTCCTAATTTGATTGGGTCAGGACAACTGGCACCTTTAGGATATAAAGACCACTGTGAGCAGGGGTCACGGGGAGGGCTTTTTCTCCTGCTGTGTCCAACCAAGAATGAGAGCACTGGCTCCTCCTAAGAGCAGCAGAGTGAGGCTAAAACAGGGCCTCCTGGTTCTCTGACAGGACTCCCATCATTTTGCAATTGCTCTGTTAAAATGATGACATCCATTTTATCCCTTCATCTAGGTCCGCTTTTGAGAACATCAGCATATTTTCACATGCCAACAGTGGTTTTTGGTTTTTATCTGTTGGTTTTGTTACTCTTACTGGTTGGGGGGATCCAGGTTAATCTTTGGATATTGGATGGATTTTGCCTGAGAAAATGTGATTTTATGTTTAACTCTACCTTTTATATTCAGATGAAGGAATAAGAAAAAAGTTAACAATTGGATACAGTTTTAATTTATCAGTTCAGAAGCTCAGTAACCCAAGTTGGGAACATCCTAGAATTGAGCCAGTGGCCATTGCCCCATTTTTTCTTGGGTTGGTTGGCTGTTATGGTTCCCTTCTGCTAGGTAGGGGATATTAATGGCAGATAATCTCTCTCTCTCTCTCTCTCTCTCTCTCTCTCTCTCTCTCTCTCTCTCTCTCTCTCTCTCACACACACACACACACACACACACACACACACACACACACACACACTTCCAATACCAAACATTAGCAATTTGGATGAAGGGAGTCCCAGACAATCACAAAGAAGTCAGAAAAATCAGGTAATGAAAAATAGAAATATCAGTTGGTTAATAAGACTGATGTGAGAACCTGGCTTAAATCTTAGGCTACAACAGTGTTCCTAAAGGCTTATCATGGATCTGACAGATAGCCACACAAACTCATTAGTACAGCTGTGCAACATAGAGGCTGGCACCTTGACACAAGGGTCAGGGAACAAACACCAGATATGTATCCTCTGTGAGGACACAGCCAGAAGACGGCCGCCTTCTATGAACCAGGAGGTAGGTCCTCAGCAGTTACAGAGTCTGTCTGTGCCTTGGACTTGGACTTCTTAACCTCCAGAACTATAAGAATTAAATGTTTGTTCTTGAAGTCCACTCTCCAGTCTGTAGAATTTTTGTTATAGGCTAAGAGAGTTTCCACATCTTTCTTTCCAATCATCAATAACCAATTTGAATAGATAGCACACATTGCACTCATAAAAGCAACAGAAAATATAAAGCGCCTGGGAATAATATGCAAAATTTTCATGGAGAAAATCATATATTTTTACCGAAGAATATAAAAGAAGATTAAGGGGAAATACCACTGCCACTGAGGTAAATATTTCATATTGCAAAATGTCAGTTTTTCTCCAATTCAAGCTGTAAATTCAATACATTCTGAAACAATATTGTGTGTGTGTGTTTGTAATACACAGAAAAAATAATAACTGGATAGAAATTGGAATTCAATATGGTGGGTGATTCAGGTGGACTTTAACCTTACTTTTAGTAATTTAATTTTATATAGAAAGGAGGTGTTCGGGTATTAAATGTGTAATTAATAACTAATTTTAAAATGACTGGAAAGATATTTTCTCCATTGTTAAGGAATCTCTCTCTGAGCATTTTTATTTTCCTATTTTCTTTTTATTCATCCTTTTTATAGTTCTTATAATAAACATGTAATGCTTTTATAATTTTATATGTATATATTATATTATTTTATTTTTTAAAAATATATTTTATTGATTTTTTTACAGAGAGGAAGGGAGAGGGATAGAGAGTTAGAAACATCAACGAGAGAGAAACATCGATCAGCTGCCTCCTGCACACTCCCTACTGGGTATGTGCCCGCAACCAAGGTACATGCCCTTGACCGGAATTGAACCTGGGACACTTGAGTCCACAGACTGACGCTCTATCTACTGAGCCAAACTGGTTAGGGCTATATATTATTTTTAAAGTAGATATCATATTGTCAAAAAAGGGAAGGCCACCTGACTCTTAGGCCAGAATTCTATGAGAATACATAATCTAGATTCATTCCACAAAAAATATGGGCATAACAGGAGGCTTGGTTCCTGTTGTTTTTTCCCCAAGAATTCACTTCTAGGTCTCCAAAGGTTAAACATAAGCTTAGTAGTGTAGAATTCTATAATCCAGCTCTGTGCCACTAAGTATCATCTTTTCCCGAAGGCCTGTGTATATTCTTGCCAAGGATTCACGGGTTGTACCAGGGAGCATTTAAAGATTATAAGGATTTACATTCATAAGAGCACTAGTGCCTAGAAATTCACTGAGAAGTCAGCATGTGTTTATAGAAGCTCAGGTTTTAGTTAGCTAATGGCCCAAGGTCACTACGGACAATAATAAACAATCTTTATCATCACTTTCACGCTGTGTTTAGAGGTGCATATGACACAGAGCAGCCAAACCAACTCTGGCAATTAATAGTGGGATTGAGATCATAGACATAGTCAAGACGCTAGGGACAGGAAGAAATACTGGCCATATCAGATACACTCAGTCATAGTCCTTCCACTATTATGGCAAAATAATAACGGATCAAAATCAAATTTATAGTCTCCAAGATGGTAAATTTTAATAGTTTCAGTGCGTACTTATGTAAGACATACTTTTTTGAAAGCTTATTTCTGAGTCATCTGAAAAATTGTTGTGGTAATATCTCAGTAATCTAATAAGAAAATTACATTCAAGCTGTATCAAACATGAAAAATATTAATTGTATTATGAAAATGTGTTTCTCCTTGTTCCTTTATATACTTAATTCAGAACTGTGGGCATTGATCATGCTTCCTGAAAATATGTGTATAGATAATACAGGGAAGCAGTGACAGTGTAGGTGCAGTATATGAATGTGGAGAGAATTGGTTCTCCTCTCCATAAGACTGGCATTTCTTAATCAAGTGAAAGAGACAAAATTGCCCCCTTAACTGACACCATATGAGGAGTTTCCACAGACAGTTACTTTGTCATATGAGTTTTGTTTAAGAGAAACCAAGGACAATGGTGGAACCTGAGAGAGTAACTCTGGTAATACTCTATTGGACAACATGACATGTTGAATTACCAATTTCTATCAGATCATGTCTAATAATAGATATTTTAAAATATGATTTTCTTCCCTTAGCTATGAAATTAGTGAGTCAAACATATTTAAAATATGGAATGGTAAGTTATTGGCAAAACTTTACTTAAGATATGGACTTTGTTATAAACTAAAAACAATGCTTAACAGAAAGGAAAAAATAAACTGTTTTTCTACAGTTGCTAGAAGTCCTTGAGGCAGATATTCAAACAACTTCCCACCGGATTGTCTATAAACACAAAACAAAACTAAACCTCATACCAACACCTGAATCAAACCCTAAGAGACAAATTATTGTCAGCATATAGCAGCAATTCACCCTAAAGATAGGATTGACAGAATAGAGAAAGCCAACTCGTGCAAAGAAGAAAATGTAAGAAAGCTTCCTTTCTAGTTACTCTCTGGTTCAGATAACTTGTAACTTTCAGAATTACTGGGCCTCTGATATACAATATCTGCGATAAAGTAGATTTTCATCTTCCCATTCCCAGCCCCAGTCTCCCAATGAAGTATGAAGAAGCTCATAATGTTGAGTAAGTGAATGAGTTATTTTTTTCTATTTTCATTCAGACTTAGAAACACATGGAAGTTGGAAAAGCACTGGTTTTTGGCTCAATGTTTCTGTAAGAGTTAGCCCCAAGCAAAAAGAGATTTTGAGCTAGGGGATGGGAGCAAAGAAGACCAAGAACATCAAGTATTAGAGATATGGAAACGGTCACCAGAGCATGTACTCCTGCACTGGTCCTTGGAGGCACACCTGAGAAACCACCACCAGATCCTGGATACCAGGAACTGTGCTCTGAGCTCCTGCACCCACCTGTTCTCCTGCCCTGTTGCTGAAGAGGAGATTTTACCTGCACCCAAGTCGCCAGTGAGTAGAGCCAAAGAATAGCCTTATACCTTGGGTGTTGACAAATAATGGGAACAGAAGAGGGGTCTTTTTAAAATAAAAAGATAAAAAAATAAAAGAAAACCAATAATAGGGAGCTGTGAAAAACACGGTCATGGTAAAGGAACTATTACCCTGAAGACTCACACTTTAGCTCTCTTCAGAAAAGAATTCTATATAATAAAGAGGTAATATGCAAACTGACCGTCACTCCAACGCACAAGATGGCCGCCCCCATGTGGTCAAAGATGGCCGCCCCCATGTGGACACAAGACGGCCGCCACAAGATGGTCAGAAAGGGAGGACAGTTGTGGGCGATCAGGCCAGCAGGGGAGGGCAGTTAGGGGTGACCAGGTCAGCAAGGGAGGGAAGTTGGGGGTGACCAGGCCTGCAGGGGAGGGCAGTTGGGGGTGACCAGGCCAGCAAGGGAGGGAAGTTAGGGGTGACCGGGCCAGCAGAGGAGGGCAATTGGGGGGGTCCAGGCCTGCAGGGGAGGGCAGTTGGGGGTGACCAGGCTAGCAAGAGAGGGAAGTTAGGGGCGACTGGGCCAGCAGGAGAAGGCAGTTGGGGGTGACCAGGCCTGCAGGGGAGGACAGTTAGGGGCGACCAGGCCAGCAAGGGAGGGAAGTTAGGGGCGACTGGGCCAGCAGGAGAGAGCAGTTAGGGGTGACCAGGCTGGCAGGTGAGGGCAATAAGGGGCAATCAGGCTAGCAGGGGAGCAGTTAGACATTGATCAGGTTGGCAGGGAAGTGGTTAGGGGCAATCAGGTAGGCAGGCAGGCGAGCAGTTGGGAGCCAGCAGTCCTAGATTGTGAGAGGGATCTCAGATTGGAGAGGGTGCAGGCTGGGCTGAGGAACACACACTCCCATGCCCCGTGCACAAATTTTGTGCACCAGGCCTCTAGTCCTATATAATAATAGAGGAATATGCAAATTAGCTGGAATGTCATAATGCCACGACTGCTCAGCAGGAGGCATGCAGAGCAGGAGTGGGTGGGTGGGGACTGCCATCACCAGGAGGGCCTCCACACGGCCCAGCCCAGGGCAGCCCTGTCAGCCCTGCCCCTGAGCAGCCCAGCCCGGAGGCTGCCCAGCCCAGGGGGCGCCCCCAGTAGAGGCACACACAGGTCTGCCACGTGCCTGACCTGGAGGCTGCCTGGCCCAGGGGCAGCCCTCGGCTCTGCTATCTTGAGTTTGTGATTTCCAAGGAAACAGCCAGAAGGGATGATAAACCCTCTGCAAATGGCTCAGCTTGCACCTATCTAAGCGGCGGCTTTGTTTAAATCGAGGCTTTCCTGCAGTGAATGACCCCAAACCTCCCTGGATAAGGCACGTTCCTGTGGAGTGCGATCTCCATGCAATGCAGCGGGGGCCCCAGTTTCATCCCTGGCTATCTCTTGCACATTAGCTTGGGGCAGTGGTGAAGGAAGGGAAAAGGCATCATGTGGGGCAGCTCTGGTGAGCAAGCAGAAGGAAACCATGTCTGGCAGACACTCCCCTGCCATCCCCTTCAATGTGTAAGAAGAATCAAATAAACCAGTACAAACACCCCTCCCATGCTCTGGGAGAGATCCGGACTGAGGGGCATCCCGCCCAGGCATTGTGTACCTGCTTCCCACCCCCTTCATCCAAATGGACAGGTTAGGGGGTTAAAAGGAGGAGGAGAAGCCTTGCAGGAAGGGATCCCCTGAACTGCACCCCTTCCCTCCCTCCGGACCTGACCTCTTGGAGTGCAGGGCCTGACCCTGTCCCCAGAAGATTTGCATATCCCAGACCCTCCAGTGCTTCCAGGCACCAGGTATTCCCACTTCTTCCCTGCCTCCCAGCCGCTGACCCTCACTGTCTCCTACCCCAGAAGCACTCTGTCCTCCCCAACTTTCAGTCTTTATAGCCTAAACGTATGGTGGGCGTAACTGCTTCTCCACGGATTTTATTTTATAAGAACCCAGTGAAGTCGCTTAGCAACTGAGCTGCTCAGACTTCATCAGGGACAACGAATGACACACCTTACTTGGCTTTGATAGCAAAGCAGTCTTATCCTTTTATTTTTTAAATTGATTTTTATTGATTTCAGAGAGGAAGGGAGAGGGAGAGAGATAGAAACATCAATGACGAGAGAGAATCATTGATCAGCTGCCTCCTGCATGCACCCTACTGGGGATTGAGCCCACAACCCAGGCATGTGCCTTTGACCAGAATCAAGTCTGGGAACCTTCACTCCTGAGGCTGAAGCTCTAGCCCAGGGGTGGGCAAACTTTTTGACTCGAGGGCCACAATGGGTTCTTAAACTGGACCGGAGGGCCGGAACAAAAGCATGGATGGAGTGTTTGTGTGAACTAATATAAATTCAAAGTAAAGGAGCGGAGGGGAGAGCAAGAGAACCCTCCGCTCTTTCGGCTCCGCGGGCCGGATAGAACAGCCGAACGGGCCGGATCCGGCCTGCGGGCCGTAGTTTGCCCACGGCTGCTCTAGCCACTGAGCCAAAACAGCTAAGGCAAGCAATCCTACTCTTAAAGGCTTGGTTTTTGTCATAAACAAGTGGATTTGAATCATATGAAACCAATATACATTTTTTTAATGAAATGTCTCTTCATTTCTACTAATACAATTCTACCTTAAAGCTTACGTTGTATAATCTATACTAATAAAAGGGTAATATGCTAATTAGACTGGATGTCTCCTGGACATCCATCTGGACGTCCTTCCGCACAAAGCCATGGTGGTGGGGGCCAAGGCAGAGGCAGTTATGGAAAACCAGGCCGGCAGGAGAGGGCAGTTAAGGGCTATCAGGCAGGCAGGCAGAGGTGGTTAAGGGCAATCAGCCAGGCAGGCAGGTGAGCAGTTAGGAGCCAATGGTCTTGGATTGCCAGAGGGATGTCCAACTGCCAGTTTAGGCCCACAGGGATCAGGCCTAACAGGCAGTCAAACATCCCCTTGAGGGGTCCCAGATTGGAGAGGGTGCAGGCCGGGCTGAGGGACCCCTCCCTCCATGAACAAATTTTGTGCACCAGGCCTCTAGTCTAGTATAAGAACCATAAGAAACTGGGGGAAAAGGCATCTAGCACCTTCAATAGCATATAAAAGTACCAAACATGGAAGCAGAAAGCCATGAAGAAACAATGAGCCGAGTCAAAGGAACAGGATAAGATGCAAAAACAATAAATTTTATGACAAGTAAATGAATTGCAACAGTATTATTATAAGCCACAATGGAGGTAAATGAGGGATTGGGTCAGGATGGTGAACTCTATCACATGTCTCCCTTCCCTCCTGTCACAGAGTCCATGAAATAACACACACAAAAGCTTTGTTTGCAAATAACTCGTCTGTAACAGTGCAGGGGAAAATGTATGTAAAAGAGGGGGGAAAGTCTGTTAGATTTATGAAAAATTAAAGCTGAATAAAATTATAAGTCTAAAAATGTATGGAGATAGATCATTATGGAGTAAGTATTGTTTGGGAGGAAGGAGTTTCCAAAGCAACAGTTAGTGGATACAAGAAGCCCTGCAATTTCCTTAAGGAGAAAGTTATGTTTGCAGAAGCTAAACCAGTTGAGACCCACCCTCACCCAAATCATCCTTTAACAACCCATTATTTATGCTTTTATAAGTAAAAGACAGCAGAGAGTAGAAGCAGTAGAGCCAGAGAGGCAGAGCAATCACCCAAGTAGGCAAGTTCTCCCATGAGAGATGGGGAAAAGCTGAACGCTGCCAAAGACTCTTGGGTGGACCACTGCAGGGGGCAATATAACCCTTCCTACCCTCCCAGTCATCTGAGGCAGGTTGCTGTAAGTATAGCACACCAATCAACAGGGATAGGGAGTCTTACACTCAAAAGTGATCAGCTTATAAAAATATCATAATCATTGGATATTCCTATTTGAGAACTAGCACCATTAATGAGAAAAACCTGTCACCAAAAAAACCTAGAAGTACCCTTAAAAGAAACCACACACATACAATGTTAATAAGGCAAACAATGTCAGTTGGTCATAATTGCCTTTAATTATCCCAGAGAAATCCAAGACTATATCCATGAAAAATAAAAAATAACCAACAGATAATTTTAAAACAAGGTTCTATTATAAAAGATATTAAATGTGTTCGAAAGAAGACAGAATAGAATAACGAATGCCCATGTTCCTCTCAACCACCTTCAACAATTACTAGTGACTCATGTTTGCTCATAGTTCCTCTATACTCCCACATATCCCCCACACCAAGTTGTTTTAAAGAAGTCCCATATGGGATACTGTTTCACCCATAAATAGTTCAGATAAATTTTTGTTAATTAAAAATTTAATTAGCAAAATTAAAAAAAATTCCATAGATTGGCAAAATACCAAATAGACCCAGCCAAAGATGATATTGAGTGACCTGGGAGACAGGACTAAGCAAATCTCCAAGAAGAGGGTGCAAGAAAATAAAGAGATCAGGTGATTCTAGAGGAGCAGGACTTGAGACAAAGATTCACAGGCAAGTGATTTATTTTAAAAAAAACACTCTTAGAAAAAAACTTGTAAGGGAGAAGAGAAGAAGAAAAAAGGAAGTAGTCAAGCAAGAATATGACTTCAAATAATGTCTAGCCTTATACAGTTTTATGGAACACTAAAAAATCGCACCAGAGTTTTTCTCACCTTGAGGCAAAGGAGCTGGGCTTTCATATCATCACATTGGTAGTCATTGCCTACTGGCTGCTCCCCAAGCAAAGCAGCTACAAGTGCCCCAGGAAAGTTCTCTGAAGAAGGTGACAAGTGTGAACTGTCAGCAGCAATTTAGGCTGCAGTTGGGGAATATGCTCCAAAGTGATATTTGTCATCTGGGTGGGGCATCACTAGCACCAGCCTCTGGTGGAAAGTATAATTGATAAGTTAAGTGACATGGAGAATACAGAACTTTCAATATTTTCAAAGAGAAGTCACATAAAGATATAAGAAGAAAAAGGAGAAAATAAACAATGAAATTATAACAGGTGACATTCATCAGATTAAAAAAGATCCAACAATTGCCAAGCAGAAAGAAAAGATTCAAAACTGGACATTGTTGTTCTAAAGTCTTAGAATAGTATAGAGAGAAAATGCTAAAAGTTTCCAGAGAGGGAAGCGGTCTAGCTACTGTGGTGCAGATTAATCTTATGACTAATGCTCACCAAAAAGGACACCAAAAAGGACAGTCATCTACAGGCATGAATAAGCAGCATAAATTCCAGGTTTACTAGTGTGCATCTCGTAGAGTTATATGTGTGCTGCTGAACTCGGCATGTTGAGTTCAGTACACTGAGTGATATTAAGCTATATACCAAAATGCCTCACACATCAGGAAAGAAAGGCAGCCACCATTTTGGGGTTGGCTCCCCAGACTTTCACACTTGGTGAAGACTCACTTTGCATAGGCTACTTTGTCAATGACCTGCTGGCCAGTGCATCCTTGTAGGACTGCTGGGAATCAGAGCAGATGCTCTGAGCAACTGCTGATGGCCCAGTATCTTTTCTGTGCTCTGTTGCTACAAGTCTGTATCTATATTCTGAAGCCATATCAACTTTGCTTATGGTAATGATTCAAGTGTGAAATCTGATTATGAGCATGCAGTCCATTAACCAGACCAGTACTGATCCAAACATCTACAAAGAAAACAATCACATCAGAGTCAGACATCTTACTTATCACATTGGATGTTAAAACATAATGGAGCACCCTGCTGGCATGGATCAGTGGTTGAGCGTCAGCCTATGAACTGGGAGGTCACAGTTCGATTCCCGGTCCGAACACATGACTGGGTTGTGGGCTTGATCCCCAGCGAGGAGGCATGTGGAGGGCAGCTGATCAATGATTCTCTCTCACCATTGATATTTCTATCTCTCTCTCCCTCTCCTTTCCTTTCTAAAATCAGTAAAAATAGATTAAAAAAAAACACACAATGGAGCAATAACTTCAAAATCATAAAGGGAAATGATTTAACCTCTAATTAATGTGTGACAAACCATCATTTGAGTTGTGAGGTCTAATTAAAATAATTATAAAGCATGCAAAAATTCAGAAAAGATGTTAAATACAAGGAGCAGTAGGGAATATCAGAGTTAAGACTAAACAAATGTTCATTTATAGAGGTAAAATGTAATAACTGACTGATCCCATGTGATCTTAACAAAAGAGGCAGATATGGAGGGGTTGGGGAAGTACAAAGAAGAGAAAAGAAGGAGTGTAAGGTTTCCGTCTTGCTTTGGGGAAACTGTGTATACCAGTTCAATGTAGACTTCAATAGAAAAACATAAATGCACAAGTCTGTTTTAAGATGTAAGAATAACCACTCTAAGAGTAGAAAAGTGTATGACTGTCAATCAACAAGAAAGAAGAAATAAAATAACAAGTTCAATCAACCCCCCAAAAAAAGACAGGAAAGGAAAGCAAAGAGCAAAAAATCAGAACAAATAGAAAACACAAAATAAACTGTCAGAGATAAGTACAAATGTATAATTATCCAATATAAATATGACTACTAAATACCCATATTAAAATAGACAGCATCAGAAAAATAGCTATTAGGTGAAAATCTGGAAATATATCAGAGCTATTTCACATTGGTAAAATGTACAATATCCCAAGAACAATTTAAAAGTAAGTGCTGAAATTTGTAAAGGGAAAAAAGATTAAGACTCAAGAAGAAATATGGCAAACCCACCTAATCAGCAATCAAGAAATGAAGCAGATCTATCTCTGAGTATTTATACAAAGAAAACGAAAAGACTAAATCAGAAAGATATCTACTCCCCTATATTCATTGTAACATTATTTACAATAGCCAACATAGGGAAAAAATCAGAGTCTATGGGTGGATGAATGGAAAAAGAAGAAGTAGTGTATGTATATACATGATGGAACACTGCTTAGTAATAAAAAAAGGAGGCAATCCTGTTATGTGTGATAATGTGGATGAATCTTGAGGATATTATGCTAAATGAAATAAGTCAAACAAAGGAAGACAGATACCACATTATTTCACTTATATATTGAATCTAAACAACAAACAGACAAAACAAATGAACAAACAAAACAAAACAAAGCTCGCAGATACAGAGAACAGATTGGTAGTTGCCACAGAGAAGGGGGTTTAGGGGATGGGCAAAATGAATGAAGGGGACCTAAAGGTTCGAATTTCCAGTTATAAAGCAAATAAGCCTGGGGTGCCAAGCACAGCATGGTGATTATGGCCAATAATATTGTATTACACATTTGAGAAAATTTTGTAACTTTGTATGGTAATGGATGGTAACTAGACTTGTAGCGGTGATCAGTTTACAATGTATGCAAATACCAAATCATTATGTTGTACATCTGAAACTAATATTATATGTCAACTAGAGGCCTGGTGCATGAAATTCGTGCATGGGGGGGGGGGTCCCCTCCGGCCAGCCTGCATGCTCTCCAATCCGGGACATCCCTCTTACAATCCGGGACCCCTGGCTCCTAACTGCTCACCTGCCTGCCTGCCTGATCACCCCTAACTGCCCCCGCTGCCAGCCTGGTCACACCCAGTACACCCCCTCCTGCTGGCCTGGTCTCCCCTAACTTCCCCCCCGCCCAGCCTGGTCACCTCTTACTGCCCCCCCTGCCAGCCTGGTTGCCCCCAACTGCCCCTCTGCCAACCTGGTCACCCCTGCAGCTTGCTGCTCAGTCATTTGGTCGCCCCTCACTAACCCCCCTGCCGGCCTAGTTGCCCCACGCAGCCTGTTTAGTTGTCCATTCGGTTGCGATGGTGGCTTAGGCTTTTATATATATAGATTATACTTCAATAAAAATATAATGAAAAAAAAGAAATGAAGTAGACTAAAAGTTGTTAAGCATCAAAGTATCAAGGTTTCCTTGCCTCTCATTCTCCTTTTTGCTTCTTTTCTCATCCCTTTCCAAATTTATGGATAAAGTCCTTGATTAGATATAAATATACAGCTATAGAGAGAGATGATAATATAAGGAGAGGGCAAGGAAGGGGGGGAGATTTTATTAGCATAAAAATACATTGGAATTATGTTGTGCAAAACAGTCAATTTTATTAAGAAAACCATTTATTTGCATTGTAGGTAATTAATTCTGAAGCCCATGTTGAGTAGTGCTTAAATTTTGAGGAGAAGATTAGAAAAATATTCAAGAGATTATGAAGAAGGAAATAAGAAGTGATCCAAAAGAAAACAACTCCTAGTTGCCCAGTCATATAAGCTCTTAATAGATGGGTGTACCTGGGCCAGACTGGATATGTAGGGAAAAAACCCTACCTCAACCACACACACATTTGATTATGTCTTTACTAGTAGCCCTGTGCACGAATCCGTGCACCAGTAGCTCACCAGTAGCTCTCTGCCTGCTGCCCCGCCCTCCTGAAGCTCCCCCCGCCCCCCCCCCTCATAGCTTGCTGCCCTGCCCCCTCCTGTAGCTCTCCACCACCTGCTTGTAGCCAGTAGCTCACTGCCACCCTCCTGTAGCTCCCTCCACCCCCCGCCCCTTCATAGCTTGCTGCCCTGCCCCCTCCGCTGCCCACTTGTAGCTCACTGGCCCACCCTCCTGCTGATCTGTGATACAGTCGGTACGCAGTTGGTCATTACGCTTCATGGCATAGCAACCACTTGCATATTACATCTTTATTACATAGGATAGGCTAACTAAGGGGAGTTAGGAAATACCTGGTTTCAGTAATATCAAGAAATGTATCAAAAGACATCAAAAGTAAGGATAAGAAATGTTGTGTACTATTTTCTGGAATAGAAAGTAGATACTAAATTTTTTTTTCAAATATTGTTCTCTTTTTTTTTCCACAGGCACTATCTGCAAGGTTAAGTTACATGCCATGGACTCTCCCTGCTCTCTTTCGAAACTCTCATGGCTCCAGTCCAACCTCTGTCTTCTTTCTGCTGGAGGTTCTTACTCAGTTTGCCCAATGCATGCCCCCAGCATCAACACACAGGGAGGCATCTGGAAGTAATTGTGGACTGAATTCCTGACTGCCACCCAGACCAAGGGAAATAGAAGATTCGGTCCCCTTCACACACACATCACACACATAACCTTAGGGATTAAGAAGTTTACAATTAATGAAAGAGATAAATAAGAATACATAAGTCATAATACTGCAAAAGGAACAGAATGGGGTTAATGCCATGGCTGAAGCTGTACTATTTAGTTATCCAGGAAAGACAACGATTACATTCATTAAACAGGATTTTGAGAAAATGTCTAGCTTGTCTTAATTAATTATAGTATCTTTAATTTGCACATAAGAATTACATTTCTTTTTCTTTCTTTCTTTTTTGCATCTGTCAGGGTAGTTTTTATTAATAAAACAGAAGATGCAAAGTGTTGGCGAAGATGTGGAGACAAGGGAACACTGGTATGCTGTTCATGAGAAAACAAATATGTTGGTTCCTCAAAACATTAAAAATAATCTAACATGATCAGTTTCATGGTTTACATTTAGCATTTCTTTTCTTTTTTTCTTTCTTAAGATATTACATGTGTGTCTTTATCCTGCCATTTCCCCCCCACCTCCCCACTCATGCCCTCACCCCCTGGTGTCTGTGTCCATTGGTTAGGCTTACATGCATGCATGCAAGTCCTTGGTTGATCTCTCCCCCTTACCCTCCTTGTTGCAACCCTAACCAAAGTGTTATAAATACCCTGAGTATTAAATAATATTTATCAAGCATGTTTTACATGTTATCTTTAAAATCACATGAGATATATATGTGCTATATTATATGTTAAATATCATATAAATAAAAGGCAATATGCACTATTTTCAAAAATGTATGGAATATATACCCCCCAAAATTAATGATTTACTAATTGTGAATTAGATGCCTTCTCATTAAAGTCAGATATTAATGCAAGGAGTATTGCTACTACTATTATCCAATATCATTCTTGCAGGTGCAACCAACAATATAAGAAATATAAATAATAACTATCCTATATAATAAAGAGGTAATATGCAAATTGACCATCACTCCAACACACAAGATGGCTGCCCCCATGTGGACACAAGATGGCCACCCCCATGTGGACACAAGATGGCTGCCACAAGATGGCCGGCAGGGGAGGGCAGTTGTGGAGACCAGGCCAGCAGGGGAGGGCAGTTAGGGGTGACCAGGCCTGCAGGGGAGGGCATTTAGGGGCAATCGGGCTGGCAGGGGAGGGCAGTTTGGGGCAATCAGGCTGGCAAGGGAGGGAAGTTAGGGGCAACCAGGCCTGCAAGGGGGGGCAATTGGGAGTGACCAGGCCTACAGGAGAGGACAGTTAGGGGCAACCAGGCTGGCAAGGGAAGGCAGTTAGGGGTGACCAGGCCTGCAGGGGAGGGCAGTTAGGGGCAAACAGGCTGGCAGGGGAGCAGTTAGGCATCAATCAGGCTGGCAGGGGAGTGGTTAGGGGGTGATCAGGCTGGCAGGCAGAAGCGGTTAGGGGCAATCAGGCAGGCAGGCAGGCAAGCGGTTGGGAGCCAGCAGTCCTGGATTGTGAGTGGGATGTCTGACTGCCCGTTTAGGCCAGATCCCACCGGGATCTGGCCTAAACGGGCAGTGGGACATCCCTTAAGGGGTTTCAGATTGAAGAGGGTGGGCTGAGGGACACCTCCCCCCGCCCCCCATGTATGAATTTCATGCACCGGGCCTCTAGTAGGTATATAAAAAGAAGAAAAATTAATTATCTTTGGTAAATGAAGTATCTAAGAGAATTAACTGAACAACTACTATAACTAGTATGACTAGAGTCAGTACATTGGAGGAATAAAATATTAGCATATAAAAATCAATAGTTCCCATTTAGAACAATAATTATAAAATACTAGAAGCCTGGTGCACGGATTTGTGTAACAGTGGGGTCCCTCAGCCTGGCCTGTGGGAATCGGGCCGAAACCAGCAGTCTGACATCCTCTGAGGGGTCCCGGAGTGTGAGAGGGCTGCAAAGTTGCTGTCACTCGCAGCTCCTATGTTGAGTGTCTGCCTCCTGGTGGTCAGTGCGCATCATAACTACCAGCCAGTCGGCTGGTCACTTAGGCTTATATATATATAGATAATAGAAAACAGAAAACCATACTCACAGAATAAAAAACATCAACAATAACTTTTGAATGAACCTAACAATAAAAATCAAGACTTACATAAAGAAAACTACAAAACTTGACAGACTAACTTAAAAGAAAACTCAAATAAATGAAAAGATGTACTATGTTTCTGGATTGGAAGACTTAATTTTTATAAGTGTCATTTTTTCCTCAAATAAATTCAATGCTTTCACAATTAAAATAACAACAGTATGTTTTAAAGGAGTTTTTAAATTGATTCTAGAATTTACATATGTTCAAAAATAGCCAAGAAAATTTTGAAAAAGAACAACACATCCATTAAAAATTATTGTGCTCTCTGTTTTCCAGACATTGTTCTGGATGTTGGAGATAAAGCTATAATTAAAAATTACAATCTAGTTTTATGTCAAAACATAGCAAAATCAGTTATATAGCATTCAATTATAAAAAAAGTTTGCTATACCTAGTATTTTTCCTATTGATTTTGAAGAGTTTATTTATACTAACTAGCAATAAAAAAGTAGATGCAGGTAATGAAAAGCCAATGCACATATGAATAACACATAATATGTATTGAGCACTTACCAAGCTATGCACATGGTGCTTATACCATCGCTATTTACATTTGAGAAAACTGAGTTTTAGACATGTATTTTAACTTTGGCCAAGTAAGTGATAAATTCTATAAAGACCATAATGATGCCACAACATAACAATGTTTTTATATGTTCAACCAAACTATTAACTAAAGAAATGGATACTGAAATAGCAATGATTAACTACCAAAGTGATCATGATTTAAAAAAATATATTCAAAGTTGATCAGGGTACAATGTGGACTTGTAAAATTTTTCAACCTTTCAGAAAAGCTTTCTGACAAAGATTTTGTGAGTCTTTGATACAGTGTTTCCACTCCTAAGAATTTATCTTGAAAAAATAGTCAGAAATCTAGATATAATTTTACATAGCAGGATATTTGCCTCAATATCATTTGTAATACCAAAATATTTGTACTCAACTAAATGGTGAAAATTATTATAGTAACTTTATAAAATGAATGACTGCATACATATTAAAAAAAAATTTTAAAAAGAGTAATTAACCACATGTGACATGATAAATTAGACAATATTGAATAATGAGAACTTGTTACAAAATCACATGCAAAATATAAGCTCATTGCCAAATTTTGTATGAAAAATACATTTATATAAAGAACTATGTATATATAAACACAATATTTATAAATAGATAGTTATGTATATACAATATTAATATTTATTTATATACTAAGGCCTGATGCACAAAATTCATGCAAGAGTAGGCCTTTCTTCCCCCCCACTGCTGGCACCGGCTTCCCTCTGGCACCTGGGACCCAGACTTCCCTTGCAGCCCTGGCTTTGTCCAGAAGGACGTCTGGTCTAATTAGCATATTACACTTTTATTATTACAGATATTTTCAAAGACCAAAATAATAATAGAGATTATGAAATTAGTGAAAGAATTTTGGTGGAGAGATAGCAATTTTATTCTTGAAACTTTATTATTTCCCTAATTTTCTACAAATGAATATGTATTACTTAGCCAATATAAATATGTAACTGTAACTAAATGAAAAATAAACTGGGCAAGAATAATCCCATTGTCTTTCACATAGAATCCAATTAAAACTGCTAACTTTACTAAAGTGGTGTTGGTAAGCCTTCATCTGCTTTTCCTAATAGAGGGAAAATGCTAATTAATTTATAGGTAATATTTAAAGTTTATTTTATGTAACGTGTCAGCAGATGCAGTTAAAAGAGAAAAGTGTGTTTTATGGTCCTATGGAAGGTAATAAATGTCAGACACATGTAGATACAGTTATAACTTTATGAACACCCAGGGTAATGTGCACGAGGAAAACCTTACACAAACACCGAATGAAAAGACATGTTTTCTAAGCACAGTCAGGGGACTGTTTTTAACTCCACGTGTAATATAGGTGAGATGGAGGGTTAAGGACAGACGTGCAGTGGTCTGACAATAAACCCCCTGCAAGTGTGCAGTTTGATGGGGTGTTAATTGAGTAGCAGGTGAACATAAATAGAAAGCACCAAGGGTGTGTAGGGGGGAGTCTTTCTGTTGATGAGGAAACATAAAAATGCTGAGCTCTGTAATAAGAAGTAAAGACAATCTGGGGTTTATTTCTCTGGCTTCGTTCTAACCTCCACAGTATGGGCCTCTCTGGTTTAACATGCTTGCTGGGGAATAACAACATGTGTGGGTGACTACAGCATAAGTCAGTTTCCTGAAGCTTACACACATGCAGGGGTCTGTTTTGATTTTGTTTGCTTGGTTAGAGCTAGATGCAATGTTTTGTATGGTATTTGCTGCTTCCTGACATTTTTGGTTCAGAATGTCTCAAGACACATAGTACAGTGGCTGGGTCATTCAGCATCTACAAAGTGAAAATTTATCAGGATTTCATCAGGACATAGAAACCAAAAAACACAAAAAAGAGTGGATAGAAACACAAAGAATGACTCAAACTTTCTAAAGTTCAAGAATTTTTTTTTTAAGAAAATGGATTTTTTTATATAGTTCACCTAGAAGGGTTATCTGAGAATATGCAAGTAAATCCTTGAATAAACTATTTTCCAATGTTAACAATTCACTTTTTTTCCCAGGCAATCACCACAACACAAATACATATATTACAGCCCTCACATTGAGGACTTACCTTTCTCTGAGAAATATCTCAAGAAAACGAAGATTGCCCCTTTGAAAAGAATGAGGGCCCTGCACACTATGTGTTACTTCTAACAAGGCATTACATACATCCAAGATGTGTGCAAGACATTTTCAACCCATTACATTTTAATAATAGTAGCTAGTGTTTATGATGCATTTCCTGTGCACTAGGAATTGTGCCAACTGCTTCACAAACACCTTCTCATTAGAGCCTTACGACAATCTTAGGAGAGAAAAACTCATAATTCACATTTACAAATGAGGAGAGACATCCGTAGAATGGTGCCTCTCTTTCCCAGAGTCATATAGCTAATTAGTTATGAAGCCAGTTTTGAACCCAAGTAAACTGACTCAGAAGCAGAGCATAAATCCCAAATGACTACACTGTACTCTCTTTACATTAACTCTCTCAAGTTACTGTAGAATATTCTCTAAACGAATGCTGTGGTATAAGAGAGAGTCTTGCTGTTCTAAGAGAGGTAAGGTAGAGTCCGAAAAAGTCCACTTCCTAACATGGTCTAGAGTCACGAGTCTCAAACTTTAAAGTTCAGATCAATCAGCTCGGGATCACATTAAAATGCAGGTATGGATTCTGAAGGTCTCAGGTTGGGCCTGAGAGTCTGCATTTCTGGCTGCTCCCAGGGGATGTGCTGTGGCTGCTACAGAACCCACTCTGAGAGCAAGTATAGTGGGGATTTTTAGGTGGGTGGAAGAAACAGGAGTAAAGTTCTTGTTTTTCTGTACCCTTCTTTCCATTCCCTAATTTCCACAAAGTCACAGCTAGTTCAGAAAACAGATCTCGACTTCCTGCCTCTTTTTACTTCTACCTCATTCTTTTATCATGAAAATGAAAACTGAAATGCTAATATAAACTCAAATGCTGTGATCAAAATTCTGGCAGAGAGACAGCCAGCTCAGATGTGTGTTAAGGAAAAACAATCCTGTTTCTTCTTTGTACTATTTTGCAGATTACAGACTATTTTTATACAAGCTGTGAAATAACTCTCATAACTGAATCCTACAGATTGCTAAGCTCACAGGGCACAATCAGACCAACACGCATCTCCAACAGCACTAACTTCAGAAGCATCACCACCAATGAGGGCCACACAAAGGAAGTAGGATGGGTAATATCTTAGGAGCCAAGATATTGCCTGGAAACCTAAGCTTCATCTTAGGTTTACCTGTCACCCAACCATATTCCTCTAAATTTTAATGAATCGTAATGTAAATATCTGTGTTTTCCGATGGTCTTAGGCTCTACAGCAGCGGTTCTCAACCTGTGGGTTGTGGCCCACAGGTTGAGAACCGCTAGCTGGGTCGCCTAAGACCATCGGAAAACACAGATATTTACATTACGATTCATTAACAGTAGCAAAATTACAGTTATGAAGTAGCAACGAAAATAATTTTATGGTTTGGGGTCTCCACATGAGGAACTGTATTAAAGGGTCGTGGCATTAGAAAGGTTCGAGAGCAAATTGAGCCTGGAGCAAAGTGAGCCTGGAGCAAATTACTGTTGCAGGTGGGGGATGGAGGGAAAGCAAAGGTGAAAAACGTAAGTAAAGTCAGAGTATCGAGGAAAAATTAAAAGGAAGATATCCTGCAACTTCTAGGAAATCTCCACCAATGAAGCAAAGGAAAAAAAGAGACCTCTGTTATTCTGTGAGCACCAGACCAAACTGGGTTGGCATCTCAGACAATTCGTTCATATAATTGCAAAGACAGACAGAAACTCCCAGATTGGAGAGGGCTCCCCTGAGGGCTCCCAGATTGGAGAGGGTGCAGGTCGGGCTGAGGGACCCACCGCCCCATGCACGAATTTTGTGCACCCTAGTAAACTGATGAACAAAAATAGACCCAGAGACAGAACGTCAAACTTCAGAGGGAAGGTGGGGCGGGCGGGGGCATCAAGGGGGGGAGAAGATGGAGGGAGGGGTAAGAGAACAACCAAAGGACTTGTATGCATGCATATGAATATAACCAATGGACACAGACATTAGGGGTGTGGGGCTGATGCTGGGACGGGGCAGTGGGAACAGGATGGGAGAGGTCAATGCGGGAAAAAGGAGACACATGAAAGACTTTCAACAATAAAGAATTAAAAAATAAAAGCATACTTGAAGGAAACTTCTGAAATCATAAAAATATTTAAAACTAAATATTAACAAAGCATACCACATAAGTGAGAAATCTGTTTATCGTGTCTAATATGGGGCATATTTTACTATGTTTTTGGACTTTAAAAAAAAATTTATATATATAGTGACATCCAGACAAAAACAACAAGTCATTTATAAGAGGAAAAATATCAGATTGTCATTGGACTTTTAGCAATAAATCTATATGACAGACATACTGATGTATTATATTTAAGTTATTAAGAAAAGCATGAGCAAGGATACAAATGAACTTCATGTAGAAAAGCTGAAAAATATTATGAACATGCAAGTGCTCAAAGAATATCATGCCCTTGAACTCTTCCTGAAGAATCTATCAGAGAGGGAGCTTCAGACGGCAAAATTAACTTGAGAGGCCTTGGCCTAAGGAATAGAGGTAAGTATGAAATATGCCTACTTTTCTATAGAACTAAGGCTAGCGGCATACAAGGGCTACATACCCTAAGCAATATTGATATGGTATAAGTATAAAAACTGAAAAGTACAATCAACTCATGGTTTAATAGCTCTTTCTTGGGTCTATAAGACTGTTACATCAGCAATTGCTTGATGTAAGTAGGAAAGAAGGATGAATATGTCACCAGCTGATTTCATTATTGCTCACAACAGGAAACAATAGTCAATAGCCAAAAATGAGAAAAAAGAAGATGAATATATAAAGGTATTAGTACAAAAGTAATCATTAAGACAAATGTACAAACTGTCCTAAGTGCCAGGAGGTACGTTTTAAGATTTGAAATTTACTAGTGGGTAAAGGGTAGAATTAGAGTGACATAATCAGAAAGAAAAGCTAGACTTCTTTGATTATATGTTCCTTCCAAGATTTAATCTTGTAGATATTTTATGTAGTTATAAAACCAATTTAATTTACTGAAATATAAAACTTTAAAAATTAAAATGAAGTAAAAATGACCTAACTGTATAACCAGTGGAGAGCATAACTACACAGAAAGGAACTTGTTCAAGTGAGTTTGAAACATGGTAATTTGGATTTATATCCTTGGTGGGATGCGCCTTGTGGATTAAAAGTGTAGTAAAAAACAACAACAACAATATTAAAAACAAAAATAAAACTAAATAAACTGTTTTTGGAAATCGTATTGTTAGTAGACATGCTGGTATTGGTTTTCTAACATTGAATGCTTAATAATGGGACAAGCCATTGAGAATTATGTTGGTTTATTAAAAGCAGGACTTTTCACAGGTAAAGAAAGAAGACTCTTTTATAACATGGATAAAGTTAAGTAAAAACCTTGCATTCTTGAATTTTAACTGGAAATATCAATATAAACTCATGATTTCTTTTTTAAATATATGTTTCCTAAGTCTGTCCTCCAAAATGTCTAGAACCAATGACAAGCCCAGATAAAATAAATGCCTGTACCCCTCAGGATGTGATCTCTAAATAGGACATCTCACTAAAAACAACCAGGAATTTCTGGAGAAATTGCTGATTCCAGGTCCAGGATGGAAAGTGTTCCAGATGAGCTTTGAACCCCTAATGAATTGATGAGCTGATAAGGGCTTAATCACAAGGAACAACAATAGCCTGTAATTATTGGAATCGTGAGTCTAGGACTGGAGCAGTTCTCAAAGTGTGGTCCTGGAACAGCAGCACCAGGGAACTTGTTAGGGATGCAAATTCTACGTCTTACCTCAGATGTACTGAATTAAAGACTCTACGGGTGGGGCCCAGCAGTCTGGGTTTTAACAAGCCTTCTAATTGATGTTGATGAATGCTGAAGTTTAAAAACCACTAGAGCAATGATTATCAATGACTCTTATCAAAAAATGAGAAGCAAGCAGACATTACGTACCTTTTGACAGAAGTACATATTGTCAACGTATGCAGTAATCTTTCCCCTACACACACACACACACACACACACACACAAAGAAACCTGAGTCAGAATAAGCTCTAGTTATTGAAAATAAAGAGAAACATGTTAAATAATACAGGAATGAAAATTGTCAAACTCTAGACCGAGGGACATTGTGTAGGTTAAATAACCTAGTTTTTCCAACAAATAAATTATAAAGGAAATACATATATATGGAGAAAATCCTACAAATTAGAAGAGGCCAATGACAATAATATACACCTTATGTGATCCTAATTCAAATAAATAAACTGGAAAAAAGAACATTTAGGTGCAATTAAATAATTGTGAACACTGACTATTCAATTATATTGTGGTTTTATTGTTGGGGTTGGTTTTTTTTTTTAGGTGATACTGTACTTATGTCTTAGAGATACATCTAGAAATATTTAGAGGTGAATTATATATTGTCGAGAAATTATTTCAAAATAATCCTGGGGAGAGGGTGGGGAAGTGGATAAAGTAAATAAAAGTGCGCTGAAAGTGGTTGATGCAATTGATGATTGTTGAAACTGAGTGATGTAATTAGATGTTTATTATAATATTTTTTCTATTTTTATATATTTGAATCTTTCAATTATAAGAACTTTTACATCAAGCATCCTCTCTTCCCCCCAAAAAAACAAAAACAAACACACACACAAAAATCTTGGCACCACTCCCGACAAGATTTAGATAGCCATTTCCATGCTTCCCCATCACTGTGTATAACGGTCTTAGCTGTGATCAGTTCCTTGAGGGAAGCCTGCATTTTACTTGCCTTTATAATCCTAAGTGGCTACTGCGGTGCCTAAACACAGCATCTTTTTCAGTTCAAGCTCCTCACAAGAAACAGAAAGCACATTCAAACAGGGTGATGGAAAGAGTTCAGTAAACAATTATTTACAAGGATATAATCTGTGTTAAGAAAAGCGACAAGGGATGGCAAAGCACCTGCACCTACTGACAGCAGGAGGCCAATAGCTCCTCTTGCCCAGTGGGCAAGGGGATAGGAGATCTACCTGCAACCTAGTGAGAATTGTAGTTTTAGGGAAGGGCCACTGAGAGGACCTGCAACCTTTGTTAGAGGAGCAGACTTAGAGTCCTACAGAGAGGTTGCTGGGGACATAGCTAGTACTTCGAAGTCATTCCAAGATCCTGTTGGGACCTCCCATTGGTTGAGGCAAGAGAGCCTGTAATGCAGTCAACAGGGAAAAGGGTGGAGAGTGGATCTTGATGGTGAGGTGAAATGTCACAGAGGCAAGAGACTTCTGACCATCCTTACAGGTTTAGGATGTCTCTAAATCATGATTCTCAAACGGTTTAATGTGTGTGCACACATAGGTATGTAAGTGCACACACACATGTGTGTGTATGTGTAATGTATGTACATGTGTGTGGAGAGAGGGGCGTTTGATAACACCTTTCTCAGATAGAGTCTCCTGCTCTCAGTCCACACAGCATAAGATTTGGAAAAGAAACAGATCATATGTGAGATTATCAAAATAGCCACAGATATTTTAGTTGATCATTTTATAAACACATTCATTTCTCTTCTCCCAGTTTTTCCTCTCTAATAAAGGAAATTTATTTGGATGCATACTGCATCACCTCAAGTTGTATTTCTAAGCATCATGCTAATATCAGAAACCAGTGTAAATACACCTGCTATTGTCAGTTAACCTCATGCTATTATTTTTAGACTGCCTGCGGCAGTGTATCAGTACTGTCAGAAGGAAAAGAATAACACAGAATAAGGCATTTCCACATTCTTTCCCACAAGCCAAGACACAAAATGGGCTCATTATCAACATGTGGTTGCTTAGGTTCAAAATGAATATGTCTTTAGCTTTCCAATAACTGCTGTAGATTTGTATAATTCAGCAAAATGTAAACATGTGTTCCCCCAAGAATGATATGCTGCCAGGCAATGAGATTGCTCTTCCCAATTCTCCCTTGAAATAAACTAATCAAGATGGAAGATTCCAGGGCACAATTCTGAAGGGAAAAAAGGTATGTTTTTTTCTTGTGGTTTTTTTCCTGAAGATCACAGTTGTTTCTACCCCATCAGTTCAAGCTGATGGCCTTAAATACACAAGGCCTAAAAAAATGTTCATATAAAAAAGATTTTTTGGTGTGTGCCCTAGATTCTCATATGACCTTTATCTGTTATATCTATTAACATCCATAGGAACTAAAACAAAATCATAAATGTCTATGCTTTCAATGATCTGCAACTATATCCCAAAGCATCTCCACTGAGCTGGTAACAGGGACTTAAATTGGGGATAGTTAGTCTCTAGTAGTACTTTTGCAAAAGCAAATGTTGAAGCATCTCAACAGACGATAATAAAAATGTACTATTCTTCATATTCAAAGATGGTTTCGTCCTCTACCAGCAAGATGAGAATGGACATTTTCATACTAGCAATGGTGATGGATGGATTTGTATCATAGACACAGATACTTTCTTCTTGAAACTAAAGGGTTATCTTGATTGTTATAATTGACTATAGCTTACTCTCTAAATAACTACTAAAATACACAAGAATAAAAACTATGACTTCTGTCATAAGGGCCACAAAGTTCCAAGCAGCTGAGTTTCCTAATGCATCTGAGTCATTTTAAATAACTGTAAAGTGGGGCATTATGGTTAGCAGAGCACATGAGCTACATTCAGAAAGGCTCTGGTTTGGGTTATTTCTGCCACTTACAAGCTGTGTGTGTAAATGTGGGAAAGCCACTAAATATACTTGAATCTTAGTTTTCTTATTTATAAACTATTAATAATGACTTCTGACCTATAGCTCTGTTGTGAGGGTCAAATAATAGAATGCATGTGAAGGAACTTTATAATTTCCTGAGTGCCATCTAAAGTAGTGAGCTCACTGGCCTCTGGTTTTTCATATCTGATCATTCAGCCTTGTCTGAGATTTGCTAACAGGATTCTAGTTGTAGTTCTGTGTTCATTTCTTTCTTTCCTTTTACCATTCCTTCCCAGTATTTCCAGTCTCCTTTTTTATTTAAAATATTAATTCCCAATAAAAATATCAAATCCAGTACTATAGAGGAAAAAATTTAACAAAGTTCACTCTCTCCCATTACCTTTAAAAGTGAATCTATTTCTATCCCAGCTATAAGGATTGAAGTAAGAGAGACATGAATGGAAAGCCAGGTCAAGAAACAGCCTCAGGATTGAGGACCCAAAGAGGTGAATGAGGGAAAAGGCCAGCCCAGAACAGTCAACACATAGGGAGGGTATACCTGGAGGAGAGGTGAGTCCCCAGCAGAAAGGAACTGGGAGAGTTCATCACTTTATGCAAAGAAATGCCAGGAAGAAGAAAGCAAAGTCATTTTAGAACGCTTTGATTCACCAGCAATTTCTGTGGCCAATGAAATTTGTAAGGAATTAAGACTGGCTAAATGCTTTAGCAGGAAAAGCATTGGAATAATACTAAGAAACAGGATTCATTTTCTGTTTTGTCCCAAAAGAGTGCTATAACTAGTTTGAGCAAGTAATTTGTTGTATCTGGACCTCAGGTTCTCCAACTGTAAAAAATCCAGATTATTTCTAAATTATCTTCAAGCTTTAAAGGGCTACAGGAGTCATAACTAATTCATTTCTATTTTCAATATGCAAAACAAGGTTCACCTGCCAAGAAATAAATATTAAAAAAAAACAGATATAATACTAAAATTTGTGGTTAATAAGGTTTTTAGGTTTTCCCATTACATGGGAAAATTTAAGGACTCTATATAAGATGGTTCAATGAGTATCAAATTAACATTATTTGCACCAACCTCTTCAAGATCATCCCTTAACAGGAATGCTAACACACAATAGCAGTTTCTGCCTAGAGTAACCAATCAAAATGTATTACTAGTGTAACATTTTCATGTAATTTCATGTCAATAAACCTTTGACATGTGGAATTCTTGACTTTCACACATAAAGAAAATGATAATCCTTGAAATCTGAAAACTGGAAATTAGAAACTCCTATTGTGCTGCACTCTGCAACATTGGCCTCAGAAGACGAAAGCACAGTCCACTATAGAAATGCCCTTCACTTGGTATAAAACTTTAAACTTAGCCTTATATCTTCTCATTGGGGGAGGAACCCTTCTTTCCTTCAACATTTCATCTTTTTTACCCTCTTTTTTGAAACCACAAAAAATTGTCAGAGTTGTCATATTTATGAACTATTGAAGAAGTAAGAGCAGATAAAATTTTTTCAACTTTATTTTGATGCTATTGTTGTTCTAATCCAGAAAAAAAAAATATTACATTGAGTTAGTGAAAGGGGCGAAGAATAAATCTAACCTGGGGAAGAATGGGGAGATGTTACACAAACAATTTGTCATGAAGTAGGGACTCACTACATATTTCATGTTGATAAGATCAGGAGCAAGTAAACTAATACACATGAATGCATTTAGTTAGCCATAAAATACTATGTAAATATATTACTGTCATCATTATTTTAAGCAGAGAAAAAATGGAAAGGAGACTGAAAGATTACTAAAGAAAGAGATTCTTGCTAAGTGCTAGTGCCACCCCCACCAAAGCTGTGTTCTGGGTTAGAAGTCTCCTATCTCCGTATGATGATATAACTCTTGCTTTCTTCAAATTTCCTTCCTTCACCCACATACTATTGATGCCTAGATAATACCAGTCCAAGGTATATACTCAGTTCAATTTTTGGAATCATGATTCATAGATAGACTCTTATAAACTCACTGAAAGAACTTCATGTTCAATTGAAGATGCAAGAAGTCATGCAGAGACATCTTTCATCAATTGCACATAAATGGTGTTGGGAAGCACAGTCTTCAGGCTCTCCAGTTCCAGTTCCTTGAGTTCTCTGGGGCTAAGATGGCAAATGTAAACCCATCAGCTTCTCACTGACCCTTCACCACAGACTTTTCCACAGCCTTGGCCATTCATCTTGTGTGTATGTATGCTTGGTCTCCATGGACATTGGTGAGAGAGAACACTGGATGCACCGGGGGAAATCCACCATCCCACCTGGCTAAAAACACAGAACATCAAAAAGCACTTCTTAGACATGGAGGTCGAGCAGTACCACCTCCCTATATATAGGACCATGTATGCATTACTCAAGATAGGAGAGCAAACTCTCTGCATGGTGCTTCCTCCACTGCTACCAGCCTACCAGTTCTGGTGTTATTATTATTAAAACAAAAATGTTGAATAATGGTCTCAGAAAACCCTGCCTTTAAGCCTTCCTTCTTCTGCAAACAAAGGATTATAGGGACTCACAGGGCCCCAGAATGCCCTTTCTAGATGCCATGGCCTATCTTTAAATGTTAAGAGCTGTTGAGTCTCTTTCTGCATAACTTGATGCTTCAAAAACACAGACTTATTGTTATTAAAGCCCAGGTAGAACACAGGCCTGCTGTTGCAAATACTTGGTGATTTCCCCCAGTTGGAGGAACTGGGGTTGGGGGAAGTGGGGGAGACAAAGTAAAGGAAACCTCTCAGCGTCTCAACAACAAATGTGTGCCCCTCGGAGGAGAGACAGTTCCAACTGTCTGAGTTCACTGCCAGGCCCTGAATAGAATTACCTACATGTCAGTCAGTCAAGGTAGTTTAAAATACCTGTGCTCCTAAAGCCAGGGTGTCATTATAGATTTAGCAGTACTAGCAGCGTTCTCTTTGTCACACAATGAAGCAATATGGCTAATTAACGCTCACTAGGGAGCCTGAAATAATGATGCCTCTCGCTTCCTAGAGCCAATTACCCCAAATATTCAGATTACCTACCCACTCTTTCACTGAAAGAACTGTCTGGGATTTTTTTTTATTTAATTCAGGCATTATGTATCATGTAACGTCACATTATGTGATGTTGTGTCACAGCCTGACAGCTTACAACGAGGGATATGCTGAATATATTGGGTAGTTAATACCTGCCTGAATTAACAAGACAACCAACTTTCCAAAGAAAGAAAGTCTGAGAAATATTTGCTATCCCTCCTGGGATATCTGGAGGGAGTACATATCTGATTCACTCAATCAACCACTGAGTGTCACTGTTGCTTCTTGTAAAGACACATGAAAGAATATTTGTCTGCAGAGATGGCACACACACCTATGTGTAAACTACAGATGGGTTTGCCAAAATCCTTAATGGACACTTACTCATAGAGATTCTACTTCAACACTGTTTAAATGACCTCAGCCATCTAAGAATTAGGTATTGACAGATGGGGTAATATAATGGAAAGGGCATGTATGGGTTTGGGATCAAGCAAACCTATTGAGAACCTGACATCTGACCTGTATTTACTTATTTATTTCTTCAACAAATACTTATTGCATACCTGGTCTACAGGTGCTCTCTTAAGGGAAGATGGAATATGTTCCAGCTCCATTTCCCCCTCCAGACAAGTGAAGCATGATACTGCCTCAGGGCCTTTGCACTGGCTCATACTATTGCCTTGGGATGCTTCTCCCCAAGATATCTTCATGACTAATTCCCTTATCATCTTTGAAGTTTCCCAAATGTCAGCTTCTCAATGAAGCCTTTCCTGGCCAACCTATTTAAAATCCCATACCCTTTTCTTCCTAGCACACGTCATTCTGTCTTTCTGGCATGGAAGAAGAAATTTAGACATGTTGTCAGAGAAATCTCTTTGAAAAGGCAACAGAAGCAGGACAAATAATGAGAGATACTAGCTCTGAGAGGAATGGAAAGAAGAGATGGCTCATTTTCCTCCTCTGTAAACCAGAGATAAACACCATCTATCTAGTAAGGAGAAGAGTAAATGAGATAATATATGCAAAGTGCCTAGAATGTACTTTCTAAATATTCTAATTATGCCACTTACCTATTCAAAATGTTTAGTGCTTTCTCATTTTCTTTTCCTGAACAAAATTCAAACTCTTAGCTCAATACTAGATGTTCATTAACTGTTCTCTCAGTCCCAGTTTCTCTTTGGAGATGATTCCTTTCATCACCAACTTCTTCACTTTCCACCAACTCTCTCTCTCTCTCTCTCTCTCTCTCTCTCTCTCTCTCTCTCTCTCTTTCCCTCTCTCTCTCTCTCTCTCTCTCTCTTAATGTCTTCTTTCAATGCCTCACTAGTTGTCTCTCTGTGGAAAAGGCATTCTCCCCTGAAGAAGCCTCCCTTTAAGATGTCACCATCATCTGTGTCCCAAACACCCTCTTTGTTCCTCCATTATGGCATCTGTTGTGTCATATTAAGATTGGTACTTTTATTGCCATTCTCCCAAAGGTCATTAGGAGTAGGGCTGCATCTTATTCATCTTTCTAGCTCCCAATTCAGAGCCTGGGACATACTAGACCCACAATACATATATACATTTGAATCGGCAACTGAATTCATCCAATAGATCAGCGCTTATCACATAGTTTGTTCATAATAAATGTTGACACCAAAATAATATTGAATGTAAATTGCAATTTAAAAATAAAATAAAATAAACACATTTACATGAGAATAGATTTTTCTGTCTCTTTTGAATTATTTTCTTAGGACAAGTTTCTACAACTATACCACATGACTTTTATAAGGGCCTCTGCCAATCTTCCTATCCTTTCACTTGAAGCCAACAAAATCTATCTACTTCAGTGCTTCCTTGACATTTGTTTTGCTTTTAGTTTTCTTCCAACATCCCAATATGCCACATTCTTTATAATAGTACCCAATAATTTACAGCAATTGTTTTAATAACTTTATGACACAAGATTTCAGTGGTTTAGCCAGTACTTTGAGAATAGTTTCAAGGCACTGTGATAACCTTGTTCCTAAAACCTTATTAAGCTAACTCTGTCCAAGGGTAATAAGAGTAAAACATAATGAAACACTTGATTTGTTGGATTAAATTCATAACACTACTATGCTATTAACATATAAAGACATGAAATGCTAAGAATCAAGTTTAGAATTGGGATTTGCAAGTTTGCATATTTCTGTTGACAGCATAATAGAGGTGCAGAAGCCATAAATAGTATTTTTGCCTTTCATAAAACTTGGTAAATCCAGCAAACATATCTCTATGTTTTCTTCTAGTTACTATAAACACAACCTTTCATATTCTAAGGGGGTAATCAGTAATTCAGAAAAGTTATTCTTATTTTCATGGGCTACAGTGGGACAGACATATCCATTCTTAATATTTATTCTGAAGAAGGTTTTGGTTTTAAACATAGATTTAATATAAACCCCAAGCAAATTTTGCTAAATGCCTTACCTCTGCATGTTCAATCGATCTGTTAAAAATGATATTAAATATCTTCTGAGTTTCTTTCTTATTGGTTCATCAGAGTTGTGCTTCATTTATTTTTTTAAAGTCTGGTATAACTTGTTTTTGCAAAGCTTTCTACTTACTCGTTTTAAAGAGACTGTATAGGAAATTATATTTTTCTAAGAGTACATGAAAGAATTCACTGTAGTTCAAGATTCTAAATCCAAAACATTTAAGAGATTGCACAAACTGACACAGCATGTTTCATTGACCTTATAGGAAAAAGATGATCCAGGGTGAGAAAGAGCTCAGCCATCATCATTATCAGCATCTCTTGACCACAGAGGGCAAAATGAAGATCAGCCTGGCCCACTCCCAAGGCACTCCTTGGACCTTTTTGTTGCCTCCTGTCTTGTCTACATGAAATATACTCTCAAAAAATACATGTTGAAAAAAAGAATTAAGGCATCTAGGAGGGATATGAGGATGTATCTCTCAAATTTGCCCAGAATTTGAAAATATTTGTGTTCCTCATAAGTTATCACCCAAGGACATCCATTGCAAAGAAGCAAGTGCTCTTTAGTGAGACATCGTCAAAACTTTCTCTCAATAGGCTTTTCTCTATAATGATCCAAGGGCTAGTTCAAAGCACCATGAACAAACTGGCCCTGGTGGTGGAGCTTGATGTTATGTACATGTTCAATAATAAGAACTTATCCTCCTCAAAGCTGTTCGGGAAACAAATAATTACCTTGTCTTCCAACAGCAGAAATTAATGCTAAGTCTCCAATTTGGAACCAGTTCCTAATTGATAACAATGGACTCATCCCCCAAAGAAGGGATAGAAACTACTCCACATTGTCAGAGAACAGAAAGGATTTGCCTTTCTTGCCTGACCTGCATTTACAAGCCCAGCATCCATGGTCTTACTTATGACGTATTCATCATCACAATATCCTCTCATGGGAATCAAAAAAGTCACTATACAGAAAAAGAAAGTGAAGCAGTGGGTTGATACCCATGGGATTTACCATGGACTCCATCATTTGTAAGCAGCTGGACTTATAGATGGTGGAATTGACCTAATGAAAACTTAATTGTGGCACCACTTGGAGGACGACAACTTACAAGTTTGGTGCTGGCCTTTATGATGCCTATATGATGTGTAATATGCTCTATATCTGTGACATGATGTCATTTCTCCCATAACCAGAATGCATCAATTTGGGAACAAAGAGGTAGAAGTAGGTTTCACCATGATTTCTAATGACCCACTTGCAAAATTTTTGCTGCTTATCACTGCATCTTTGGGCTCTGCTGGTTTAGAGGTATTAGTTTCCAAGGGAAGAACACTTCCATCAAGGGAGGCATATAAAATTGAAATGGGTCCCAGCTAGTGTGGTTGAGCATCATCCCATGCACTGAAAGGTTGCCAGTTGGATTCCCCATCAAAGCACAGGCCCAGGTTGTGGGCTGGATCCACAGTAGGGGGTGTGGAAGAGGCAGCTGATAGATGTTTCCTCTCATACCAATGGTCCCCTCTCTCCCTCTCCCTTCTTCTCTCTCTAAAAACCAATAAAAAAACTTTAAAGAAATGAATTGGATGTTGAGAGTGCCATTTTCATTTCTTCTTGCCACTAAACTAATAGGCAAAAGGTATGTTAATAAATTGACAGAAATTTTGGGTCTTAATCAACAAAGGAAAATGTGACAAATAGTGGGTCAAGAAAGCTTGTGTCTCTATCCAAGAGATTATTTGGGAATTCCCCTAGCACATCTATGTCCAATAGAATGAGTCAAGGATTTAGTCATTCTTTATTCGGTAAAGAACTCAACTAGCTGAAATGCTGAGGGAAAATGGATTATTTAAAGCAGAGTGGAGGAAGGAAGTTCTAAATATCAATTATGGTCTGTGACTACTTACAGTAATAGATTTCATTAGCTAACTTTTTTCTTTTATGTATAGTTATGTATATTAACCTATTTAAATTTTCTCTTTCAACCCTACTGCTGTTTTATAGTACAAATATACATTTATAATGTATTCCTTAGCTTATAGAATACCAAGGTAAGATTGTGATTGAAGAAAAAGGGAAGTGAACATTACTCAGAGCTAAATTGACAATTAATGGGTTAAGGGTCTCCCTTTGGGTGAGAAGTTAAGTGCTTTTTCACTTGTACAATGGATAGTTGTATTATGTATAGGATCATATACTTTTATTATTTGGTAATATTTATGTACACTGAATAATCAGGTACTCATGGTTATCCCCATAATCATTATTAAAATGATTGTTTGATACTATGAATTCACACTCCATATCTATTTCAATTCTTTCTACTCTACTCCCCTCTACTTTAGAAACTAAAAACTACCTTTCCAAGACTCCCTTAAAGCTAAACTTCTGAATGTGAAATTAGGTAGACGATAAAAAAATAATAATAATTTGGTTGTTGTTTCTATGAAGCAAGGTCATAAAGATGTTAGTTGTATCTACAGAAGCAGGCTAATGTCTGGCTCCTCAGGACTGTTGTGCCACATCTGTGATGGCAGCAGTATCCTAATCACTGGACTCCAGCTATGGCAGTGGATTTCCGAACTCAAGTTCCCATGATTTCTTCTTTATTCTCTACAGCCAGGTTGTAGCAGAGATGGTGGCTTTTCTGGCATGTCATTTCAGCAGTCTTGCTCCAGAAGTTATTCTCAGACGCTCAACATATCGTCTGCTTCTCTAGAACTTGTAATAATTTTATGGTAACCAATTCTGCATATTAAAATATTTTTGCTTAAGCTAGCTAAAATAGGTTGTGGCTGTTATAGCTGAATCCTAATGGAACCCAAGCTCAAATCAGCAAAAGGAAAATATCTGTTTACTTTGGAAGGTAACACATGCATGGTCTTTTAGGTTATCCTCCTTCAAACCTGATTCCCAATCCCACTCTAATTATTTCTAGCAGTGGCACCACCATTATTTTTGTCACCCAACCTAACATATTGGCATCACCACCCTCGACTTCTTTCTTCATTTTTTTCCATCTAAATCAGTCCACATATCCTGTTAAACCTTCTTTTGAAAACACACATGACCGTTACTACTCTGATGCAAATCCTTCTCACTTTTGACTTGTGTCCAGGATTTCCTTACCAATAAAACAAAGGCAAAAGCAAATTGAAACTCCTGGTTAAAAGTAGAAAATTTAATATTCATATTTTCCTACTATCCTTTCCAAATTCAAAAACAAACAAAAGAAAAAAACAAAACAGAGTAAAGGGATTTTTAAGACATAAATCCCAAGAACAAAGGTACTGGCTTAAGAGGCAATAGCAACAAAATATTGAAAGCCAGAAAGGAAACAGAAGAGTGGCCAATGACAGAGAAGACATAAAAATTTGACTTCTTATCCAGAACTAGGAAAGCCAAAAAGCAGCCTCCTTAACACTGCAGAACTCTCCAACAGTCAGCATTTCAAATACAAGGTTCCTTTGGGAGTAATTTGAAGGTGGAGCCAGAAACGGGAGAACTGATTAAAAATGTGGCTAAGTAAAAATAAGGTATCTAGATCTCCTCCATCACTCTGTGCAGCTGGACCACTGTCCTCCCTAACCCTGGAAGGAACTAGAGGTTTATTTGCTAATGACGATTGACTGGGAATTCCAGGTATATGCAGCTGAAATTGGGAAGATCAAGACAGTGTACATCCAGAAGGCTGAGACTCCCACTTTGTCAGACCTGAGGACATGGTCAGCCAGACATACACAGGGAGCATGAGACTGAGTCTTCTCTGAAGCCCAAGAGGAAAGACCGAAAGAAACTGAGCTGAGGTGTTATCTAACAAAACCCCAGGCTGATGATTCCAAAGCAAAGATGCAGAGGATAAGCCTTGCGTAGGAGCTCAGACTTCCCATGGAAAATTTGAGTCGACTACAAAGGCATTGAAAAAAGCCTCTAAGGCTGCAGACCAGGACAAATGGGAAAAGACCACGTGTAATAGAAACTTGGTGGCAAAGAGAACTTCACAACTATCGCCACCGTCTTCAGATAGGTCAGAAAAGATGCTGCAGCAAAAAAGCAAGAAAAGGATGTTATCTGAAAAAGGAAATTTAAGAATAAAGAAAAGTTTTTGCAAGTTAAAAGCAAGAGAGCAGAAGTCGGGGGTGGGTGTCGTTGGAAGGATCAAAGATAAAGCCACAGGAATCTCCCAGAAAGCAGAGGAAAAGGACAAAATATGTAGAATAGGCATGAAAAATAAAGGAATTAGAGGAACATTCCATATAACAAAAAGACCCAAGAAGAGAGAAAAAAAAAATAGGAGGAAGTCATTAAGTACATAATTACTGCATTTTTTTCCAGAACTGAAGATTCCAGAACATGAGATTCCAGCATAAATGCTCTACCGAGGGCCCCACAGAATGTATGAAAATAGACCACACCAAGGCATATCTCTGAAAATTCAAAACAGCAGGGCAAAGAACAAAGCATAGAAAGAAAAAAATTTAGGTTCAAATAACTACATTGGAAGAATAGAAAGACTGGAAGTAGGTAGGACACAGCACTATAACATGTCATTTAGAGTAGGTAAACAAAAAGAATCTGGTTGAAATCTGTTTTTTTCCCCAAGAAGCAAAATAGTAGAAAGAGGGCTGAAGGGTTACTGTTTCTCATAAGACTTGTAGAATATTTACCACTTTAAAATGTG
Source organism: Plecotus auritus (assembly GCF_963455305.1). NCBI lineage: Eukaryota > Metazoa > Chordata > Mammalia > Chiroptera > Vespertilionidae > Plecotus > Plecotus auritus. The sequence continues at coordinate 75,713,246 of NC_137770.1, read as the reverse complement.
TCCATGCATAATTTTGATGAAATTAAAAGCCAAATTAGGAAAAAGAGAGAAAATCTTCCACAGCATATCCTACTTTTGATAAAATATCACTTTTAACGTTTTGTCTCCTATTTTCCAGCTTTTAATAACTCCCATTTAGAATGATTTAGCTAACATTTAAAGTCACTTAAAATGTGATTTTAGAGCTCTTTTTCTTGTTTTTGAATCATATGTTCTAGTAAAATTGGTCTTATTAACCCTTAAATGTAAGAAGGTATGCATCTTTCATTATTCTCACATCACAACATGAATAGCCTTCTCATTTTTCTCTTTGCTACTGACATTCAAAACATATTATTAGCTCTCTCTTTGAATTTCTCTGAATTTATAATTTAATGTGATTTATTATATCACTCTCTTAATTCTCACATGTATTAGCTCTGCTCATGACTGCCAAGTGGATATAGACTCCTGTATCCAAGCAGAATTTGAAACTGCACAAATTATAAATGCCAAATCATTGTTCACAAATTAAGAATAAATGAATGAATACATATATACATGCAAGAAGCTAATGCATAGTAAATCAATGTTCAACTTAAACTTGAATTTAAAGAAATTATATGCCTTTTCAGCTGGAAAGAAATAAGATGTTAACCCCAAATTGCTACATTCCAGTCTTTTCTTTAAAGACCTTTTTGAGAATTTGTTTACACATTGTATGGACTGTTTAGGCTTAAGAAATGAGGAGTCAGCCTCCAATTGAAACTTCTGGAATCGTCTTAGTCCACAATAATGAGCCACAATAATTTTCAAAGCCATGACAAGTCATTTTCTAGCTGAGAAAGATAGAAACATCTGCTATTACAAGTGAAACAAGAGACTGACAATACCCAGTCATTAGAGTGCACACAAAAGTGTCTTCTGGAGGGTCACTTGCCAGCATGAATAGTCACTTAGGCTGGGTGACCAGCTGCTATCGTTTCCTTCGTTCTTCTCTTCCTCAGCCAAACCACAAATATCCAAACTCAATTCCATTTGAGGTCTTATCCAGTGATCATACTCCTCCACCCACAACTCACGTACAAAGAAGCGAAAATGCCATCCTTTCCTGTGCTCTGAAATTATATAAAACTCTCATCTGTATTTTTTGTCATCTCTAATTTGCTTTATTTGAATATGAAGCTAAAATTTAGGCCCTTGTAGTCATCAAAATTGGCAGGAACTAGGGTCAGTGGATATGAAAGATGCACAAAAATAATTAAAGCAGACTGGTAAGAATGTTCAGCCAGAGGAGGAAGAGAAGACATCCGAACAACACACCTTTGGGCTTGGACAGCTGTGTCTCATTCAGGTGTGGTACACCTCAGAGGCTTGGTCCCTTGTCAACCACTGTGTCACTCTGGAGTCCCGTGTGAAAGTCATGTAAATCCGACTCAAATTCTCTATTGAAAATATAAATTTGATTATTTGAGAAATAATAACTATCACCTATGTTGTCTACATTTATTTACTAAGATCTTTTCTAAATGATGAATATTTTGTCCAATGTTTACAGCAAACCTGTGAGGTTATTTCGCTTTGCAAGTGAGGAAAATGAGGCAGAAAAGTTCAGCCCCTTCCCCAGATTGACACAGAATTAGGTGAAAGAGTCAGGAATTTGGCTCAGGTCACTTTAACCCCACTCTATGTTAAAAGTATAAGTAGGAAAATGGGTTTAAAAGACTTTTAAATACAATATTTTACTTTAATCTCAAAACCATGAAACCACTTTTGAGATGGATTGAGCAGAATTTTTATATCCATTTTGTTAATAACTCAAAGAGATTGTGATTTCCCCAAAGGCCATTGTTAACTAAGATGATAGCTTACATTATTTAACTTCTAGTTAAAAAAAAAATCATTGCTTCCAAATGCTCACATCAGAGCTTGGAGATTTCCGAAATCAACATTCTCATTACAAACTGGTAAGAAACTAAAGACTGGAGTAGAGAGCACCTCCTTAAGGTCGCACAAACCCAGCCAGCTTCCCAACATTCCAGAGTTCTCTCCCCTGTGGAGGCCAATCCTCCCACGCGCCCCCACACGTGCTCCTGCTCACTCTGATTATGCTAACATTCAGGGGCTTTTGACTGAAAGGGAGATACCCTCTTTCTCAGCTCACAGGAAGAAGTAACATGACCATTTCTCTTTCTAATTTTTTTCCTGTGCACAGTACAACAAAATTGACCCTGGGGATACCACTGCGATGACATGGATCTGTCAAGGTCAAGATCAGAAAAAGCCCAAGATATAAATATTTGGGATTTTCTGCTGAAAATGGTGCTCCTACCTTGCCACTGATGAGAGATCCTCCTCTTCTGCCCGTCATTGGCCCTCCCCACCTGTCCCCGATGCTATTACCATAGTTTCTTATTCCGAATTTCCAAAGCAAAAGATATGTGAGATATTTAACATTTTAGCTGAGCCAGTTAGAGAAATACAGAGTATAGGTTAGAGAAGGAGAAAAGAAAGTGAAACTTTTATTCATGGCAACAACAAAATCACATACTGCTTTTAGCCACTATCACTCTATATTCACAGTCAATTTAGGGATCACGGGCCTACCTGCAGGGATACAGCAAGCCTGCCCAGAGGAGAAAGGCAGCAGTCCCAACAGCCAAACAGCTCAAAAGGGCAACGTCAGGTGGGCAAAAAGAAAAAAATGCTAAATCAGCTCAAACTGCCCGACGTGGGACATCAAAATGTCTATTCAGTCTAAGCGTTCTTATAGTCTTCTACCTGGAAGAAGTTTTAGATAATGTCTCCATCTCCCTGTTACCCACAAGGGACACGGAGGCTGACAGAGGTTAAAGGCTTGGCTCAAGACTCACTCAGAAAGTGTCAGAGCCTGAAATAGAACCCAGGTTTCAACATCCCACTACAACTAGCATGTCATATTGGAGAAAACTTGAGAATGGCGAGGATCCATTGCTTTTATTTCTGGAATGAATCAAACATATATTTTCTCCTGTGGTTTTTTTTTTTTTTTTTTTCCCTGCTATCCTGGAGTTTTTCCAAGGTCTTCGTATTTATCTTTGGATCCTGTGTGCTTCTTTAATCTGAGAACCCATGCTTTTTTCAGTATCCCATTTTCTCTGTTTTCTCCTTCTGAACATTTCATATGTTTTTAAAACTGTACTCAGTGTCTCTTAATCTCCCATTTCCAATCATTTATTCACTGGCTGCATTCCACATACTTTCTTAGATTTCTTTTCCAGTTTATTAGCTCTCTCTTTGGTTGTCTTAAAATCATCCACTGAGATTTTAATTTCAATGGCTATATATTAAGTTGCAGAAATGATTTTTTTGGCTCTCTTTTAAATCTGCCTGATTTTTTTTCATAGTACCCCGTTCTTTTTTTAAATCAAGATGTTTGTTCCTTTTAAAATTATTTTCAACACAAATTTCATAGTGTTTCCAGACTGTTCTCTTGTCACAAGTTCATGGAACTCTAATTGTCCTGTATGATTTGTTTTCTGGCTCTCGCGCATGATTTTTAGGTTCCCTCGTGTGTGTATAATTTCAAGTGTGCAATCAGCAGCAATGGAGGTCACTTTTCTCCTGTGAGTCCTGTGCACTGTGGCTTGTGGAATTGTCCATGTGGTGTCATTTTTAGCTTTCACTTTCCCCTTCGTTTCTGGCATATAAAGAGCATTTAAAATTCTTCAGTGCTGTATCACTTTACCCAGCATTTCTGACTGTTTTGAAGGGAATAGATGTTGAACCCACTCAAAATCTTTCCTTGCCTAGCACTGTAATGTTAGCACCTTCGTTGACTAGCCATTTCCTACTAATTGAAATGTTGACTCCCTAGCCTGGGCTTAAGACCTGGCAATATATGGTCCATTCATCAGTGGTCTTGTTTCACACAGGATATGTATGAATCTATCTTCAAATCCTTACCATGTGTTTCAACACATAAATATAAACAATGCCAGTCTGACTAAATCCCAAGGAATAAAGTTATGTATAAAATACACCTCATGTCACTTAACTATATATTTCCATAACATAACATCTAAATTTAATTACAATACTACTACTACTACTACTACTACTAATAATAATAATAATAATAATAAGAGATGATGTTTTGGAGCATTTGATATATACCTGGCATTACATGCTTTACATACATTATCATATTTAATTCTCACCAAAATTCTATATTATGAATCCATTTAAGATTGTCTCATTATAGCATTACTCACTAAGATACTTAAGATGACAGCATTTTCAAAAACACAAAATAACTAAAATTTCTGCCATAGGTCTTGATGTCAAGCTTCTCCGAAAAGCATTGAATTGTATCTCTAACACATGCCAAGTATTATTATTGCTCTTCTAAAGAGTTTTCCTTTTTTTTGAACAGTGAAAAGTGAAGAAATCCATAAACACATTATAAACAGAGTGAATATGATACATTCTGATATTAAGCTCTCAGTGTCCCCACTATCATTTTCTTCTATTTACCACAGTCACCCATATTATGAGAGTGAGAAGTGGCACATCACAGAGCAATTAGCTCCTCAGCATGCTTCTAGGATCAAAGACTTTGTCCACTCGGAGTATTTTGGTTTCTGAAATATTACTTTTTCCTTCCATGCCTTTCATTTTGTTTAGTGGATTATTTCAATGACCTTATCAATAATGAGAGGAAAATGTCACAAATGTTATAAAATGCATATAAATGTAGCTCATCGGGGCCTGGAAACACCACGGGCTGTTTCCTGGGAACGCCTGTCACTCTCTGCCCGAGTTCTCTCTCCTGATACTGTGGAAGCACAGGCAGGGAGGGAAGCAGGCCGAGCTGCAGGGTCTCTGGGCACAGTTTCACACACAATGGGTGGAAGTTGGTGGCTAATGTCCTACTTTTCTGACCCCTCGGTTATGTTAACTCCGAGATGCATTCTACACTGTATTCCAGAATCCCCAGTGGCAGTGAGCCCGAGGTGTCCGTATTTGATAATTGATTTGATGACATTCCTTTTCCCTTTATTAGTTTCCTTCATTTCCTTGATTCATTTCCCCACTTCTCAGCAATGTCTCTGGGATCACCTCCCAACTAAACCACTTGTACTCATCTATTTGTCTTAGACTTGGCTTCAGGAGAAATTGAGGTTGAGATGCTACTCATCTTCTTATTTTATAAAACAAAATTTGATTGATTGCACGTCCTGTAGGAAGGTGAGCAGATTTGTAGAAACCAGTGTAAAACAATGTGTTTTTTTTAAATATATTTTATTGATTTTTTTATAGAGAGGAAGGGAGAGGGAGAGTTAGAAACATGGATGAGAGAGAAACATCTATCAGCTGCCTCCTGCACACCCCCTACTGGGGATGTGCCCTTAAGCAAGGTACATGCCCTTGACTGGAATCGAACCTGGGACCCTTGAGTCCGAAGGCCGACGCTCTACCCACTGAGCCAAACTGGTTAGGGTGAAAATGTTTTTTAATGTTGTTTTGTAATGGAATTAACTCGGTTTTCACTAATCAAGGAGAATATGTATTTAACTGTTTGGACCTCTGCAATTGCACATTTACACTCAAATATCTGTAACTTTGGCAGAAAAGCCTTAATGGCATCAGCCAATCATATCAGCATAATCTCTTTTTATCATTGTGTTTCATCCTGCTCATGATGGCACTTCCGCAGTATTAACAGCACCCCATATCCCCAAACCACAAAAGCACCACATTTTCATTTACTACGTAAAGGCTTTCATCATTGGGTTTCTGCTTTTGCTCTTGCATGCATGTAATACAACTTTTTTACAGAGCTCAAAAATTCAGAACACCTGCTTCTGATTTCTAGTAAAACTGTGGCATCTAGGATCCTCAAAACATTCTCGGGCACCTCTGGGGGTATGTACATGCCAGCTTGGGAAGCACTGACCTGGGACACTCGAGTGGTTCCCCGCAGAATGGTGCTGGTCTGTGTCCCCGTGATCTCCAAAAAACCCAAAGGTTTTCAAAAGTTGTACATAGGTAGCTGGAAATTATATTTATAATATCTTCCTATGTGTCGGGGATGTTTCTTTGTTTTGTTAGACTGGTAAAATAGAAAATATTAGCCTTAAATTGAACAGAAGCAGCTTCAGTTAAAATAAAATTAGTGAGCACATTTATATTAATCTTCACTCTTCCTTACAAACTATTCTACTCTTGCCGAGACCCACTCCCTGTGTTGAGTCCTATGACATGTGTAATTGGTTAGATGGTCCATGGGAGACCTCACCACTGATAAACCCTCCCCAAGAAGCTAAGTCCATGGGTGAGAGCATATATTAGGCACAGTCTTCTTCACACTCAGGGTCTTCAGAGCTAAGAATAACTGCAGTAGGCAAAATCTTCAAGACATTGGTAAACTGACAAAAATCTACTGAAAGATTTGTTTGCTTCAGTATCCACTGAAGTATTTTTTATTAAATCTTAAATTCTGCTAATGTCTGATGAAGAAGATGACTGGATTTATAAAAAGCTTTGATAATAAAAAAAAAACTGTTTTAATTACAATTTCATTATGAAGAAATATGTAGAATAACTCAAACTAGGATAATGAAATATTGTCTAAAATAGAAACTCAGGGAACCACTGAAATGGACAGATAATTATCTGTAATTAAGTTATTGTTTACTTCCATACAAAATACTTGAGGTCACTTAAAAGGTATTCCCTCCCTTCATAAAAGTCTATTTAATTGCCTTTCACTTTGTCAATGTACATTTATAAAATAACTGAATAAGGTCTGGAGCCTCCCTTGGGGTTTGTTTGTGTGTGTTGTTGTTTTTTTGTTAGTTGGATCAGTAAAAATATGTCTTCATTTTTTTCTCCCTTCAGTGGCTTCTAAAATAATGAAACTTACTGAACTGAAAATTAAAGGGAATTAAAAATCCCCTCTTCTAGGTTGAATTTTGTCCCCCTCAAATCCATAGATTGCAGTCCTAACCCCCAGCATCTCAGAATGTGGAGATGCAGCATTTACACAGGCAATCAAGTTAAAATGAGGTCACTAAGGTGGGCCCTAATCTAATATGACATGTGTCCTTATAATGGGGGTGGAGGGGAATTGAAGACAGATCACACAGGGAGCGATGCATCTATAAGTCAAGGTATGCCAAGGATTGCCAGCAAACCACCAAAAGAGGAGGGAGGCAAGGAACAGATTCCCCCTCACAGCCCTCAGAAGGAGCCCATCTTGGTGATACCTGGACCTCAGACTTCCAGCTTCCAGAACTGTGAGACAATACATTTTTGTTGTATAAGCCACCCAGTTCATGCTACTTTGTTATGGCTGCCCCAGCAACCAATGCAGCCCCAAATAGGCTCTGATTGTATGTCCTCAGAGTGAACAGAAGTGAGAGCAAACACAAGACTAGGCATCTGGCGACTTGTGTTATTAAGCCAGTTTCATCAATGACTAACCACAGGAATTTGAATATATCATTCAGTTGTTCTAGGTCTCATTTTCTTTGAAAGATGAGAGTACCATCTAACTAAATATTCCACAGTGCAAAAATCAGCACCAATTTGTTCAGGAGAGTGTATTCGTATATTCAGTTGTACATCATAGGCTCTACAGAAATATGGATGTACAAAATAGTTCATTGATGGCTATACATATTGGGAAAGAGGTCTTCACATTAAGACTAGATTTAATACAATTTTCTTTAATGGTGGGTTTCTTGTCTCCTTTAAAGCTCAATATACTAAAATTTAATTTATGCAAACCTTTTCTAAACATCTGTTACAGTGAGTGATAGATGCATATACTACTAGTAGTAAAATGTTTTCCCGTTACTTTTATAGATAATACTGGGCTACAGGATTAGCCATAAAATATCTATTCCCAGAGAATTTTCTATTACACTCTTTGGCTGTAGTTTGCCAGATGAGTAGTGGTGGGTGCTTTTTTTTTTTTTTTTTTTTTTTTTTTTAAAGATGTGATTGGGGAAATGGCTTCCCTGGAAAAGTTTCCCCATATCCAGTCATCTTTACCAGATGCATCAATTTAACTCTTGTTTTAGTCTAAGAATAATAATAATCTGAGCCCAGGGCATGGAGCCAGTACTGACTCAGATATCCTGAGCCACATTCAAGATGGCATGAAGTGGGCCACATCCTTCAGTTGCTATAGAGGTTAAAGGTTAAGAGAAGGATATCTCATTTAGTGTAATGGATCTGTTGCTGAAATGACCAGAATGAAAAACTTTTTCATCTCTAACTCAGCATCATCTGCTAAGTACTCATCCTATATAATAAAGAGGTAATATGCAAATTAACCCTCACACCCTCACAAGATGGCTGCCTACAACCAGGCCAGCAGGGGGTTTAGTGAGAGATGACCAAACGACTGAACAAGCAGGCTGTGTGGGGCGACCAGGCCAGCGGGCGGGGGGGAAGGGGGGAGTTGGGGGCAACCAGGCCAGCGGGGGGGGGGTGCAGTTGGGGGTGATTAGGCTGACAGGGGGGCAGTTAGGGGCAATCAGGCTGGCATGTAGAGGCAGTGAGGGGCGACCAGGCAGGCAGGCAGGTGAGCGATTAAGAGCCAGTGGTCCAGGATTGTGAGAGGGATGTCCAACTGCCGGTTTAAGCCCGATCCCTGTGATCAGGCCTAAACCAACAGTTGGACATCCCCCAAGGGGTCCCGGATTGGAGAGGGTGCAGGCTGGGCTGAGGGGACCCTCCACCCCATGCACGAATTTTATGCACCAGGTCTCTAGTACATATATATGAAGTGGAGAGAGTCATTATTTTTTTTTCAAGTTCAAAAACCAGCCTCCATTACAGAGAAGAAGAGACCTTCATGAGTGTGTGGAACTTTTTTTTTTTTTTATTGATTAAGGTATTACATATGTGTCCTTACCCCCCCATTACCCCCCACCCCCCACCCCCACACTCATGCCCTTATTCCCCTGGTGTCATGTCCATTGGTTAGGCTTATATGCATGCATACAAGTCCTATGGTTGATCTCTCCCCCTTACCCCCACCCTCCCCTACCTTCCCTCTGAGGTTTGACGGTCTGATCGATGCTTCTCTGTCTCTGGATCTGTTTTTGTTCATCAGTTTATGTTGTTCATTATATTCCACAAATGAGTGAGATCATGTGATATTTATCTTTCTCTGACTGGCTTATTTTTCCAGTTCCATCCATGCTGTTGCAAATAAGAATTCTTTCTTTTTTACTGCAGCATAGTATTCAGAGAAAATGGAACCCTCGTGCACTGCTGGTGGGAATGCAGACTGGTGCAGCCTCTGTGGAGAACAGTATGGAGTTTCCTCAAAAAACTAAAAATGGAGCTCCCATTTGACCCAGTAATCCCAATTCTAGGAATATATCCCAAGAAACTAGAAACACCAATCAGAAAGGATATATGCACCCCTATGTTCATAGCAGCAAAATTTACCATAGCTAAGATCTGGCACTTTTTTTTAATAATATATTTTTATTTATTTCAGAGAGGAAGAGAGAGAGAGAAGGAGAGATAGAAACATCAATGATGAGAGAGAATAAATCATTGGTAGGCTGCTTCCTGCACACCCCCTACTGGGGATTGAGCTTGCAACCTGGGCATGTGCCCTGACCGGGAATTAAACTGTGACCTGCTGGTTCATAGGTCAACACTCAGCCACTGAGCCATGCCTGCCGGGGTGGAAGTTTTTCTTTTTCCTTTCTGGGAACTTAGTTCTCTCCTTCAATAAATAAAAACAGATCTCTTAGAATATATAATTCTCAAATTAAAGTGAGATTGGACCTCCTTGCTATTACAATTGCACATTAATTAAAACTTCTTTTAGAGGGAAAAAATAAACAAATGCAGGTGAGTACAATCATAAAATGGTTCTTAAATGGAGTGGCAAATAAAGTGTTGCCTGCTTTCAACTTGTGACTTGTCTGGCGAAGAGCTGCATACATTTGGTTCAGGTAACCACTTCAGCTAGACTGATACAGCTGTTGTTTCAGTGTTTGGCCAAATAGCCTTTTATGTTGCAATCAAGTAATAGATACAAGATTGACAAGTAACAAAGAAAAAGAGCTTTCAGTCAACAGGGACTAAAATCCATTATTGTGCTGTGTACACTGTGCCAGGGACCTGTAAACACATCTTCATTGATCCTGCAGAAAGATAGAAATACCTTGCATGGCTCAATCAAGGCCCTTTTCACAAAGGTAAAGTGCAAACAATATTGAAGAAGCAGAAAGAGACTGACATTATAGGCAAACAGTAAATAATGGTTGCGTGTAGGAAACCTATCTATAACATTTCAAATTCCTGTCAGCTCAAATGAAATGTATAACCTCTCTATTGCAACCTCAGAAAGATCAGAACATGGGGACTGTGCATTCCTCTTATTATCATCCCCTTTTTACCAACTGACCAAATCAATAAGAAAAAAAAATCTCATTTACAGTTTTGCATTTTCATAGGTATCTCAGTGGATAAGCCTCTGAAAAAGATGTCATCTGTGAAGGTCAATATTTCACTCCTTTCTCCTTCCCCCCAGTTGGGATCTGCTGCCATTTATATGAACACATTTTGTTGATTATAAAATAGAAAGAAATTAACATGCAGTAGAAGTAGAACTGGGTCTTTCTGCCAATTTGAAGTTTTATTGGAATTGCCTACTGCATCAATTCTAAACTTCCACTTTCATTTATGTTTAAATACTTATAATTAGGAGAAGCTATTTGGGAACAGTAGACACCAATAAATACTTTGTATGGATTTCTAAAAAGGTTGGCAGGGTGGTGGGAAGCTCAGCACAGTTTATAAACAGATTCATCTGTTATGTAAACCTCCATCCACAATCATTATTTATCCATTATGGCTAATCAGCATTCCAGGAAAGGAAAAGTGAAAAGAATTGGTAATGTCTTAAAAACAATTGCTCTTATACCTGCAGATTCCTTAAATGCAGACATCAACCCACTAGGCATTTAATCTTTTGTTCTTCTTTTTAAAAGGTGTCCAGGAAAAAAATCAATACTTCACACTTAAAAACAATGTTCTCATTTAGATAGAGAATAAGCAAATAAGAAACAAATTGGATTACCCTTTACACCACTTATTATCCTGCCTCTCCCCCCTCACCCCCTTTTCTCTCAAATATAAAAATACCAAAGGAAAACAGTCTCATTTAACTCAGGATGAGGTATAGACTATGCTTAAGTGTAGGGAACAGACATAACATGATCCTTTCAATACCTGAGATTCATATGTAGAGAGCGTTAATGAGGTGCTAACACAGCTCAAGGCATGATCCTTTGATGTATGCCGATAATCAGAGTCCCAAGCAGATACTGAGCATAAAGCAATGCACAATTCTATCTTCAGGACCCAGGGAGAAGTTTTTGAGAATGAAACCAAACCCTGTAATGTAGAAACTGAATCCTCACCTCCCCGTGTTCCATGCTTTACCCCACATTTCAGAGGCTTGGCACTGTGGTGTTCCTTTAATAAACAGATGCTTACTGACCTGTTCCGCGCTGAGCACCATGCTATCTGTGGTTGGCTTGTGCTGGGAAACATCAGCCAGCACACTTGCACAAATTTAAGTTCCTCTCTGGAATGTGGGATGAATAATTTCTTTTTCAATACCTGGGACCAATGAAAAGGAATCCACGCATTTCAGAATTTATACACACTCAGCTGAAACTTATGGCAAAATTGTACAGATGAATATTGTATTTATTATAGATTTTCTTCAGACTCCCTGGCGTTATTCTCTGCTGGGTGAACATAGGCCTAGCCTCCATTCGCCTCAGCCTTTTGGGCCAACTTTCAAAATACAACTCTCTCCCAAGTCCCAGGGAAAGGCTGCCCCTCCATGGCTTCTTTTGTCATTCTGTGGGCAGAAGTGCTCTCTTCTTCATTTGACAACCCATCGTGACCTGTTTCTGCCTTCAATGATCCACTCACCATATTTGTTGTTATACCATTTATTTAGGGTCAAGTTCACCTTCCCTGCATGGCTGGATCCTACCCACAACACACTCAGTAAGCTACCTTAGCATAGTAGTTGTAAAATAAGTACCTACTGAACTAAATCATACATGTGTGAATTCAATGCTAACTCAAAAAGAAAAGGGACTCCTCAGTTTTAACTAAGGCTCTGAAGCATTCGCTCAGAAAGTTTACTCTGAAAGACTACTTCAATAATAGTAGTTTTATAAATAAAAAATAAGCACAATCACTCTCTTTATTCTCAGGTTTTCTAACCAGAGTCTAATTCTGAATGAACCCGAATTGAACTCAGAGATTTAAAATTCTCTCATTTCAACCAATTGTGATGGTTTGTATCATGGGTAAGACATAAATAACACTTTACAGAAATATTTATTGCCTATATGTGCATATGTGTCATGGTTGAGAATCCAGCTCCATCCAAATTTGTCCTGGAGAGTGGGGTGAATTTTGTTTGCAAGTGAGGCCTAAATGATCCCATTTCAGAGAGAGTAGGAATCCAGAAGCTATGCAGAGCCTCAAAACATAAACGCATTTCATCACTTTTCTTCTACATGCAGCATAAATAAATCTCTCACTCAACTACTGCCATACTTCTCTCTTCTATGCCAACTTGTATGCCTTGAACACCTTCCCAGGTCTGAAACACCCAGCCATTTTCTTTCCCTGGATCTACACCTATTTTACAGACCGTCTTTAAGAAGCTTATTTCAGTGGACTAGGTGCCCAACCAGTAAAGATGATTGATGGCACCTATTTCCTAGTGATACTCAGGGTCTAAGAATGAAAGAGGACATAAAGAGATGATGGGTTGGCCAACTCCAGTACATAGTAGAGTAGTGGCAAGCCCTGCTCTGTCATTCAGAGGACAGGGCACTTTGGTGTCATCCCGATGTTCCCATCACAGACGAGGCTTCTCTGAGTAATATTAAATTAATTTAGTCACTCAATTAATTTAATATTACTCAGAGAAGCCTCATCTTATTTCAAAAAATAACTGGGCTCAACTTTATTGTTGTTGATTTTTGGCTTCTTTCTTATTTTAAAATTTTCCCCCAAATCTTCATGCCTTAAGACATTCAGGAAACAATAGCACAAAACAATATACAATCTTAGCATTCATGTATTTAGCATTCAAGGTTTCAATTATTTGTGAGCAACCCCAAAGACCCATGTCATGTAGAAATAGGTAATTTTGCTGGAGACCGTAGTGTGGGAATTAATTCCCTGGTTAGTGAGTGAGTCTAGCTGACTTCCTGGCAGCTTTATTCATCTTCACATAGCGAGTTGTCTACTCTTGTTATTTTGTCAGAATTTATAGAGCACATTTTATACATTTTGGTGCAATTTGGGGAAATCATTCTATTGCATATAAGTTGCTCATCTCTTATCTGCATGTCTAACAAATGATCTGATAAAATTCATAATCTGACTGGAAATAATTGGTGGCTCTCACTCCCTGAATAACATGTGTCCTAGGTTCCCTTACTCTCTTGTATAGGTTGTCATGGACAAAATTCTCTATCTTTCCTCCCATCTACTACTGTGTCTGCATTCTTTTTTAAAAAAATATATTTTATTGATTTTTTACAGAGAGGAAGGGAGAAGGATAGAGAACCAGAAACATCAATGAGAGAGAAGCATCGATCAGCTGCCTCCTGCACACCCCCCATTGGGAATGTGCCCGAAACCAAGATACATGCCCTTGACTGGAATTGAACGTGGGACCCGACGCTCTATCCAGTGAGTCAAACCAGCCAGGGCTGCAAACATTCTTTTAGGGACAAGAGCCCAGTCATAAACTCATTCCAGACAATTGAAGCCTGAACTCCTGTCTTAATTCCTTCTAGCACCTTTTCTCTGGAATTAGAAGTTGCTTCCAGTATTTCTCATTACTCTTTCCTTTAAAAATGTCCATGATATTCAACACAATGGAATAATAGAGAGTAATAGGAGCTAGATTTACCCTCCCACCTGAAACAACAACAGACACTGTACACCAGGTAGCACAGGAAAAAGAGGCAAATAAATGATACCATACTAAGATTACCTTAGGTTTGATGGTCTGATCAATGCTTCTCTGTCAAACCTCAGAGGGAAGGTAGGGGAGGTTTGGGGTATGGGGGAGAGATCAACCAAAGGATTTGTATGCATGCATATAAGCCTAACCAATGGACACAGACAACAGGGGGGTGAGGGCATGAGTTGGGGGGTGGGCAGGCAATGGGAGGATAAGGACACATATGTAACACCTTAATCAATACAGAAATTTTAAAAAAATTACCTTAGGTTATTACTTGGGATAGAATTTCCAGCCTTGTGCAGTGAACGGAGAACCAGACTGCATAGAGCCTAGTCTAGTAGGCATGAGTTGAGACAGAGCTGGGAATGTGCAAAGTGCAAGAAATTAGAGCGCATTGGACAGAGCACAAGAGAAAAGAGAGCTGCACAGATTGCATTTCAAATCTGCACATGGTCTTTCTCCAGTCTTCAGCTGAGTACTAATCAGTATGTGATACAAAGGAACTAACTACCTGAGTGTGGAAAAGATCTACCCAAACAGATTGAGGGAATAATCCCAGAGCTCACTCATAATAGGATATTCTTCAGCCATAGAAAAATGAGGAAATTCTACCATTTGAGACAACATGGTGGATCTTTAAGGCATTGATCTAAATGAAATAAGTCAGACAGAGAAAAACAAATACTGTATCATCTCACTTATATATGGAGTCTTAAACACACACACACACAAAACACACACACACACAAACTCATAGGAAAAGAGATCAGACATGTGGTTACCAGAGGCAAAGGAAAAGGGGATTGGGAATTGGAAGAAGGTGGTCAAAAGCTACAAATTACCAGTTATAAGATAAATCAGTATAAGGGATATAATGTCCAATATGATGGCTATATAGTTAACACTGTGTATGATACATAGAAAAGTAATTAAGAGAGTAGTCCTAAGAGTTCTCATTACAAAGAGGAAAAAAAAATTATTTCCATTTATTTTTATTGTAACTACATGAAGTGATGGGTGTTACCTGAACCTATTGTAATAATCAGTCACAATATATGTAAATCAAACTATCATGACTTATACCTTAAATTTATATAGTGATACATGTTAATTATTTCTTAATAAAATTCTGAGAAAAAACATTTAAAAAGAATAAATACAGAAAAACTGAAAACAAAGACAAAACCTACCCAGAACTCACACAGATGTTAGGATTAGTAGACAGACATTAATATAGTTTTTTATCATTATATTTTATATGTTCACAAAGGTACAGGAAAGAATGAACATTTAAAGGAGACACATAAGAAAACACCAAAATCAAATTTCAGGAGATGAAAATAACCAGGTCTGAAATAAAAACAAATATAATGAATGAAATTAAGAACAATTAGATTCTGCAAAGGAAAAAAATATATAGTGAACTTGAAGACATAGCAAAGTAGAAACTATGTAAAAGGAAACAGTAAAAAAAAAGGACAAAATTACAGAAGCATAAGTAAGCTATAGAACATTTTCAAGCAGCCTAATATATAAGGAAAAAAAATACGCGAAAAGCTTTTTAAAAATATTTTTGAAGAAATAATGACCAAAATGTTTTTCTAGCTGCTTTTAATATTTTTTTATCACTGACTTTAAGAAATGTGATTGTATCAAAATTCACATTAAATATCAGCCAGGGTCTGAGGGAAAATGCCTGGAGCAGCTGGGAAAGTGGTATACTGTATCATGAACTCACCAAACCCAAGTAGGACATGTCAAACTCCAGAGTAATTGGCCCCTGGCCAGAGCAAGAATAGCCTTTCTTGCTCCAGCCCTTCCATTAAGAATTTCTAGCACAATGCTAGGATCCTTGGTCTTTGGTCTTGTGATGAAACATGTCAAGAAGACTTAATAAAATTGGTTCATACTCCACACAAATTCTGAGTAAGCTGAAGTCCCCAAAAAAATATCAGTTTAAGATGCCCTGAGTCTTCATTATTAAAATTCTAAGTAACCAAGGTTTGCTTGCCCCTTAAATACATTTAAAATAATGCTTAAATAAGATTCAGTATGGTAAATTTTTCATAATTACAATTAAAAGGCAAATACCAGTGAGTTTAGAAACATGGAGGCTTGTCTTAGAATATGACTTGGGAGAAATCTGCTTTAATGCAAACAGATGATTGTATTTAGACTAAGCACTTCAGCCACAGTGGCCTCCTTACTTTTCCTTATGCATCTCATGCTCCCTCAGCAGGTGCCATTCTCTCTGCCAGGATCATTTATTTGTTCCTTTACTTCATTTAAGGGAGAAGACCCTCACTTCATTCTTATTTGATGAGAAGACAGTTCAAATGTCATACCTTTGCCAAACCACCATAACTAAAACACTTAATATGCACTATCCAGCTCTATGCATATTCATTGAACGTACTAGCATCTGATGTTACATTATATATCTAGTTGTTTATTTGTTACTAGAGGCTGGGCCTAAGCCGTCAGTCTGACATCCTTAGTGCTGCTGCGGAGGTGGGAAAGGCTCCTGCCACTGCCACTGTGCTTGCCAGCTGTGAGCCCGGCTTCTGGCTGAGTGGAGTTTCCCCCTATGTGAGCACATTGATCACCAGGGAGTAGCTCCTGTGTTGAACGTCTGCCCCCTGGTGGTCAGTGCACGTCATAGCGACCAGTCATTCCACCATCCAGTTGATTTGCATATTAGCCTTTTATTATATAGGATTCTATAGCAGAGAGTGACAAACTAGGCCCCATGAGCCAAACCCAGATTATGCAACAGAGATTCTATCTGGCTTTCAAAACCTAAAATATTTACTATCGGATCCTTTCAGAAAGTGGTGGTTGCCAACTACTACACTAGAGTACTAATTTCATGGTGAGGAATTTTACCTGCTTTGTTCACTATTATCAGCTAAATTGTACTTTCCTAAAATTCATTTGTAGTGTCCTAACCCCCATAACTCAGTATGTGATTATATTTAGAAGTAGGGTCTTCAAAGAGGTAAAATGAGGTCATATGGGTGGGCCCTAATCCCATATGACTGATGCCCTTCTAAGAAGAGAATATTTGGGCACAGTCATAGAGGAAAGATCACATGAACACACAGGGAGAAGACAGTCATCAGCAGGCCAGATAGAGACCTCAGGAGAAACCGCCCTGTGCAAAGAGACACTCAATATTTATTTTTGAATAAATTTATTTAAAATTAGAAATTATTTTTTCCAAAATAACATTCTCTTTGACTTAATTCAATCATCTTTACATCAAATAATCATTTCAGAATAATAGACAATATCTACTTTTCAATCAGGTGGGACTTTTTCACTCCTGAATTATTGTTGGTGGGCTAGCACTGAGATTAGAAAAATATACATTTTATTTTGACTCAGCATCATCAACTTACTCTAAAATACGTATGAGCTGCCTATTTTTTAAAGAAAATAATTAATTTTTTTATTTCCTAGGAAAGAAGGGGAAGAAAGCCGTTTGAGTCCAGCCTGATGTGAAGTCAAGAGATAAACACAAACTGAGGGAGAAACTTGATAACAATACTTTTCTCACCACACTTTTTATTCTAATTCCCTTAACTGAGAAATATGTCACCCACACTCTTTCACATCTCATGATCCAATGGCATCATTCATTTGATTTTAGTCTAAATAGAAGAAAAAAGGAGAGACATGACAACCATCTTCAGTTTCAGGTTTGTCTTTCAGAAGAAAGAAGATGTGTGTGTGTGTGTGTGTGTGTGTGTGTGTGTCTGTGTAGACTTTTACTCAATAGAGGCTTTACAACAAAAATATAACACTCTGCTTTATGATAAGTTACATATGAAGGGAGATATTCAAAGAGAAGTTGGCATGTGATGAAGCAATAATAATAATTTCTATTTGCTGAGTACTTATAATGTGCCAGACACTGTGCTGGGCATTTGCATAAGTATCTCACTTAACAACCCTGTGAAACCAGTATCATTATTTCCATTTTTATAAATAAGCTGAGGTTTATATAGGAAGGTTATTTTTCCAAGATCACATACTTAGTAAAGGCAGAGGTAGGATTTGAAGCCCATCACCCCCACAACCCTTTCCTTAAACCCACAATCCACACCAGTAGGATGAGATGGCTAAAGAAATAAACTCTAAAGCTTTCAATTATAAGAATTTTTAATATACAACCTATTACTTCAAGATGGTTCGGGGAATATAATTATGAATGTCCCACAGAAAGAATGACAATCTTGAAATCTGAAGACTGACAGGTAAATAAATAGCATGTTCTCTGTAACAATCATAAAGCTATCAGAATCCAGCATCATAAAACTAATTCTTTGATAACTTTTTTAAAACATTGACAAAATGAGACATATTGTTTTTCATATTTTAATCATTTCTCTTTTGTGATTCTGTACCCTTCATTTCTTTGTTGCTCAAAAAACGTAAATTTTGTTTCAGATTGCTGTATGAAGATTACAATGTGAAGAGTGGATTAAATTTGAACTTTTGATCCACTTTTCAACCTATTAAAGGTAATTATTTTATCCCATCTGGAATCCACTATTGAAGTAAGATGCTATGCTCCTCTAGATTATAAAGAGCATGGAGGCATTTCCCTGAGATTTGTCACACCTCAAGGTAGTTTGACAAACTCTACTACCCAAACAAGCTCAAACTGAAAATAATTGGTAGTGCAATTCTTCCTTAGATAGTCCAATTACACAAATGTGTCCTGATTTTGACAGAGAATACAGCATTCAGTCACTTTATTAATATTTCAGTTAGACTTTATATTGACAGAGCTCCCGAAATCCCTCTATAGTTAATGTCTTTAACAATATCTGTCTTTACATTTCAATAATTTGGTTTAACCAGTGGAAAAAGGACATTTTTTTTGCTATATTCTTTTCAATCTAAGACTTTCTTCCATTGCTCATGCCACCTCCCACACCACACTTTTTTTTCACCTCTTATCTAAACTATATAAACACATTCTAACTCATCTCCAGTCTTGATATTACACGGCTGGACTCGCCTTCCAAATAACAGTTGTAAGCATGTCACTTCCCCCTTAAAAAACAAATAGTGGGTTTTTATTAACTACAAAATATTATCTACATTTTTAGGCAAAAAAAAACAAAATCCTAATGTTGGCCTAAAAATCACCTTTATAACTGCCATTTGTGGTAGCATAGCAGACTAAATATTCTGAATGCCCTTTCCAGCTAAAGTAACTAAAAATGCTGAATAAAATGTAAAAATTAATCTTTTGATTAAATTTAATTTAAAATTAATAAATTTTAAAATAATTTATTTCTCTAATGTAGTCCTATTGTATAGTCATAAAAACTTAAGCAAAAGCAGCAAAGAGACCCACTTGGCCTAATTCTCTCTGTGGATTATGTACAAAAATAAATCTAAAATTCCCTGGCTCTATATCCTGCTGTCTTTCCACTGAGCCAGATTTATGATAGTAGGAGATTTATATTCTTTCTTGCACCAAAATAAGTCCCAGTTTTTCTCAATTTATGTAATTATATTATTATGTTAATAATTTAAAAACCTATTGAAGACCAATTCTATTAAATATATTATTGAGTTTTTTATCATTAACAGAATTTATTGAATTGAATTGGATCTGAAGAATCTTTTTTGTACTTTTGGAGAGAAGTGAAGGGATTCAAGGTCGATAGTAGGCATATTGGGCACTGAAAAGAGGGTGACTGGGTGAACTCTTGCTTAGGGAACCTGGAAGACTTTAATCTAAAGTGGGCTGGCCAGTAATAGAGAAGGTATTAAATAGAGAGAGGATAAAGAAAAGCGTGAAGTGGAAAAAATGCATAATGACAAAAAAGAAATAGGATGGAAAAGCTATAATGGGTGGTTAAATATGGTGAAGATCATTTTGAAAAATGAAAACATTCACTGAAAACCATGTAGATAGTCTTATAAACATCAGGTAAACAGTCGACTATTCTTTAATACTTTCTTTCTCTTACCAAAGTGGTTTCAATTTTGAGAAAGGAAATTTGGCATGAAAGGGTTCTGTAACATAGCCTGCCCACTTATGGGATTTAGGGTAAAAAATGTAAACCAGCTGTGATACTGAGGTTTAAGCATCATCTGTTGTCCATATTCAGTAGCATTTCCCATGGAATTACAAAAAGAATTGTATGATGGATAGTCCACATCCTAATTATGTAATTACACAGTAGGAAAGAACAGCTGAAGAGGAGTCATTTCATCCTTGTGTCCAAGGTCCAATAATCTATACCTCACATAATGGATGGCGCTCTTACTATATAGTAAACCACAATTTCATTATGAAGGAATGGGATGTTGGCTTTCTTATGGGATTAGAATATGTATGGTTAAGCCAGTTGAGATAAAATTAGAATTAATCTAAAGCTTCAACCTGAACATCAACCAAATCCAAAAGAGTTATTATTAAGATTTTAATATATTTTTAGAAAAAAATGGTCTTAACTTAGTTCCTCTGGTCTTTTCAAGTGCAGCCAGTCCCAGAGAGTGATTATAAGAGTGTATCTCAGCAGAGAAAGAGAAAGATATTAAGGGCCAACCAATGCCAGAACTTTTCAAGTGTGAACCTAATGGAAAATCTAAGCGCTGAGCTCAGAGTAGACAATCAATCATCTATTTTAGCAACTATTTCTGTGCCCTTGATGTCAGGAGAGGTTATATTGCTGTATCTCTCTGAGAAATCTCTCCCATCCAAGTCACCAGAAAACAATTCTAAGTGTGGAAAATGTTATCACTACTACTAGCTATTCAAGAATGGCGGAACGTGAAATCAAACAAATAAGACCATTCACAGGCTCAGCAACCTTAGAAATGTGACCCAATGAAAAATATTATTTACAAAGTGTCGGAGGAAGAGTGGATGGAGAAAATGACAAAGGGTGCTGCAGAAGCTCACTGTGCAAACCAGTAGCAGGTGACTTTTCAAGATACCTGCAGCAGAAGCGTTTGCTGACCTGAATGCCTAATCTTTGTTAAAGCCACGATGAACTCTAGAGCTACCTGGATACACAGTGAACAGGGAAGGGGGAACTAGCCAAAATAAACAGAAGTGAAAAAAGCTTGGGAAAATCTGCCACAAACCTTCTCAGAGTAAAACATTCTGGGCCCAAGACAGAAAGAGTTCTTTTTCTGTCCTCTGCTCGTGGTCCGTCTTTGTGTTTTTGGCCCTTCTCCCTCGTGTGGGGTTTCTGGTCAGCCAGCACTGCTCTCCTCACAGAGCCCGAGCCTCTGCTTCCGGCAGCGACGTGCCTTTCAGGGCTACCATCTGTGACGTGCTCAGGCTTGGAAATGGATTCGGACTGGGTCCTGGGCCACGGATACAAACTGCAGAGAACAGCGTGCTCAAACTCTGGGGAGAGCGGCTGACTCACAGTAATTGATACGCCCATTCCTGCTGGATGATCCTCCAGTGCAGAAAAGGTAGCTACTGTGCTTAGTAGAGAACTGGGAACATCAGTTCCAGAAAAATGGCTTTGCATTTCACATGACATCTAAGAATTATATCACTCCCTATAGTCCACCGTATAATAAGAAGTCTGTAGCTTTCATTCTGTAAAAATTATTAATCATTTGTGGCTGAAAAATGAATCAGTGAAGTTAACCTACGTTGTCAGGTTTGATTTATCTGGAGGTAAACAACATTCTAAGAGGATTTAGTGGCCTAGTGTTTAGTAAAAGGGTATGTCCAGGTCGCGCCACTACATAGATTGAATGTCCAAACATTTAAAAGCTCCTTCATCATGGGACTGAATACGAAAATGACAGCCATCATTTGGTGACCTTAGAATGTCCTGGCTATTTGTAACAGACTTTCAGTACGGAATCTAACCTCCCATCAGGCTAGGGTTAAATAAATGACACGTTATTTTTCTGAGTTTAAGATTAATATTGAGGTGCCCTGTTATAAATATATTCTTCTGAATGGGACATTAATTTACAATTATTTGGAGGCGTGTGTGAGGGAGGATAGAACAGACAAGTGAATTTTTTTGTTCCTTTTCACTTTAGTTCATTAAGTTGGTGTCTCTACACCCCATCATAATATTTTTCTGTCAATATAGTGATTGCTACAATAACCACCTGTGCTAGACAAGCACCTGCCTTAAAATGCAATTTTTAGCAAAGATTTAAATTGCAAACTAGAATTCCAAGGCCCCCTGCCAAAACAAACTCACTTTCCTTTTGAAGAGGGTGTTGTCTCCCAAGGAAGGTTTTCCTGTGCAGTATTCTCTATTTTGACTTAATAGTAAATCTCTCTTTTTCACTCTCTCACTACATTTTTTTTCTCTCTTGTCAGCTGGATCAAGACAATTTCTTTAACAAGATCTCAAACAGCAAGCTGGGAGACCCTTTTCAAATTCTAAAAACCAACTTCTCTTCATCATTATCTCACTCCTATTTGAGGGATCACTTTGTTCCCTACACACTCTTGCAGCAATGGAGACTTCTAAGGGAAATTTCTGAATGTGACAAGCACAGCAAATGTAGACTGTTCATTTATGTTGTTCAACTTTTTGTGGGCATGGGGTGGGGAGGAGTATATTTAGGGTTAGTTTATAAATTGGCTCTGAAAAAGGCTAAGAAACTCCTTCTTCCACCTCTCATGTCTTTGGATTCCAAGGATACAATGGTGGCCATGGAATGAGCCCAGACTAAAAGCATCAAACCACCATGTTATATTTTTAATTTTTATTTAGTGATTTTAAAGAGAGAGAGGAAGGAGGAAGAGAGAGGGAGAGAGAGAGAGAAAGAGAGAGAGAGAGTGTGTGTGTGTGTGTGTGTGAGAGAGAGAGAGACAGACAGAGAGACAGAGAGACTTCAATTTGTTGTTCCACTTATTTATCTATTCATTGGTTGATTTTTGTATGTGCCCTGCCTTGGGTTGAACCCACAACCTTGGTTTATTGGGATGACACTATAACCAACTGAGCTACCTGACCAGGGCCATGCTATTTCATTTGACATAAAACTGTTACTCCAGATAGCACTGAGAGATGAAAATTAGTGTGACTTTTCCTAACATAAACTCATGGAGAAATAATAAAAAAAAAACCACGTCATTAGTGACACAGTTTTTCTGATATCTCATATTTAAATGATTACCAAAAAATGAATGTTTTCGGATGCAAAAATGGTGAGTAGAGGCCTCAGGAAGTACTTTTGAGAGACAGGGCAAATGCCAAATAAGAAAATCTCATTGAATCCAATTGTAAGACAGGCAGAAACCTTGCTGGGCACGTTGCAGGATTCCAGTCTTTTATCACCATGATGTTCCGCTATGAGACTCACACACACCAGTGGGAACTCAATAGATAGCTAACAATAAAAAATAAATTAAAAGAGAAAGCTGTCAACTTTGTGTTTGACATGGAATGGTACTAACAGCCTTAAATTATTGAGTCCCATCACTTGCGATTTTCTGCCTTACGACTATTGGTGTTCTTACACATCTGGCCAGGTACACCGAGGATTCAAGGCCCTGATGGCTCTTCACTGAGGCCATTTCCCAGGTGGTGTCTGTAGCAGGCAACGTTAGAGGGAGGAAGCCATCACCTCCAGGACAAAGAGCATGTTTGCTCAATGTCCCTCAGCTGCAACAAAAACCTTTTCTGTATGCACTATATACCTTGCCACCTCCCGTCACTCCCAGGGCCTAGGGGGGCAATAGGGACCAATCAAACATGATGCCACTTGCTGTGCTATGAAAAATAAAACCTTTTGTCTCTGACTCAGGGACCACACATATTCTACAGCATCCATGAAATAGCAACAGGCTAAGGCAGTGGTCAGCAAACTCATTAGTCAACAGAGCCAAATATCAACAGTACAACAATTGGAATTTCTTTTGAGAGCCAAATTTTTTAAACTTAAACTTCTTCTAACGCCACTTCTTCAAAATAGACTTGCCTAGGCCGTGGTATTTTGTGGAAAAGCCACACTCAAGGGGCCAAAGAGCCGCATGTGGCTCGCGAGCCGCAGTTTGCCAACCACGGGGCTAAGGTATTAGCCTCTAATTAGGGCAAAGCCCACTTCCAGACCCCAAAATGATATGTTTTGTGTATTCTACCTAATGGTAACCTTCTTGAGGGCATATTTGTGTTGGACTCATTTTTGTATCACCTGAACACAGTATTTGTGTGGAATAAGCACTAAAATTTTTGTGAAGAGTTGGATGGTTGAATATAAATTGACCTATCTACCAAAAAGACAACAGCATTTTTTTTGTTCAGTCTAACATGGAAGTACTTATGACTGATTCCAAAAGAGACCCAGAGTCCATGTTAAACATATAAAGTGGTAAAAAATGGGAAAAGCTCACAGTGACCCAACTGGATATCAACAAATCTAATTCTTATATTTAAACAGAAGATAATTATACCTCACGTGTAAAAAAAGGATTTATACCTTCCAAAGTCCTTCCAAGTTTCTTACTTTGTACCTCAAAACACATAAGTAGGAAAAGTATTATTAACCCCTCAGGGCTAAGAAAAGTGATTTTGAAAGATAAACCCAAGATTGTTCAGCTGGTAAGCAGCCAAGAAAATTCTGCAACCTCGATCTTTACTCCTCAAGTTAGGGCTCATTCCAAAATGAGGCAATATCCACAGTAGCTTGGTTTATCCATATTGCTTTTTCTGAAGTCTTCCACTCATACACTGTAATATATATAGTCCTACCAGTCTTTTCAGATTTGTGTGTGTGTATGGCAGTAAAGGAATATAATTTTTTAAACATTTTTATTGATTTCAGTCAGGAAGGAAGAGGGAGAGAGAGATAGAAACATCAATGATGAGACAGAACCACTGATTGCTGCCTCCTGCATGTCCCCCACTGGGGATTGAGCCTACAACCCAGACATGCACCCTTGACCGGAATTTAACTCAGGACCCTTGAGTCCACAGGCCAATGCTCTATCCACTGAACCAAACTGGCTAAGGCAAATTAAACAATTTCATTATTTATTAGGAAAAACAGACTCAAAAATCTTTTCAAGTAAGATCTGTTTTGAATACCATATCTTCTCATGCCCCATATGTTAAACTCAACAATGCAATGAATCTAAGAGACTGAATGAATACATTTATTTTAGTGCAAATTTCAACAGCTCGCTAAAAATCTCAAGATTTTCTTTTAGCATGGAACATAAATCCCACAATGCAATATCTATTAAAATTGTATAATTGTGAATAGACTGATTTTTTATTATTTAATTTGGGAATGGGGCCAGACTTATACTATTTGCACTCAGCTTGTTAGTTTCAAATTTCCAAAATACTTTTGTTAATGCTCTAGACTCATGTGTGAACTTTTAAAGGATTGCTTTTTTGTACTAGTGTTCCAGTTTTAAAAATAATATTAGTTTGTGGTAATATATGCTGTCTCATGCTAAGTGGAATCGCCTAAAAGCAAAATGCAGCTAAGTGTTACAGAAACTACGCATATTTTTAGATTCTTCCCAAAGAAACACTTTTTTTGTTTTTTTAATTATTATTATTGATTTCAGAGAGAGGAAGAGAGAGGGACAGAAATATCAATGATAAGAGAGAATCATCCATTGGCTGCCTTCCACATGCCCCCGCCACTGGGGACTGAGCCTTCAACCCTGGCATGTGCCAGACTGGGAATGGAACAGGGATCTTGTGGCTCGTGGGTCGATGCTCAACCACTGAGCCACACCGGCCAGGCAGAAGCACTTTGGATATGAGTGGTGAAAACTTGCCTCCAGTGCGGTGTCTCACTGCTCAGCACTATCTCCTGCAGACTACTTGGGATTTTTATCTGACAAGTGAGAAAAAAAAAACAACCAGTTTTTGAATAATTGAGTAATTCTGTGTTCAGTGATCCAGCTGGCTGTGAAAATACTCAACTTGATATAGCAAAATCATATTTCATCATTTCTAACTTCTATATGATTGATAAACTACTAAGTTTTAGGCCAGCAGAAATACCATGGTTTCACGTGTTGTGAGGCAGAGGAATAGAGAAGCAAAATCATGAAAATTCCACCAACATCAGACCACCAAATGCGCTCAATGGATCCAGTGGGTGTCAGAGCATCAGTGGGCTGTTTAAAGTTCTCACTCCGTTCCCACTTGCTTTAGGAACCCCCTGCAGAAGGTCATAAATGACCCTGAATTCACCTGTTTTTAGAAAATGCTATCCATGCAATAGGTAGAATCAGCTAAACATTTGGCTGTATGTATTTCTTTTGTCATTCTTAGTTGGGTCACATATCTAAACTAAGGAATACATTATGGATTTGTGTTATCTTACCCAATATGTAGACTAGAAAATACTAACCTGTAATGATATACAATTGATTTATGGTAGTAAACTTTCAAGAAAAAGAGGGAGAAGAAAAAAAGAGGGACAAGTTAAGGGATTGAAGGAGTAAATGAGGGAGAGAGGTTTTATTTCAATCTTCTTCAGATTACTCCCCAATACTTAGGCAATAAAAGCAATCACATAGTAGTCCAATTTCAATTTCAGACTAACATGGAAGGCTCCTTAGGTACGATGTGTATGTTAATAACAACATAACTCATATCTGAGAAGACATAATTAACACTAACAATTACATTGAATCAAAATCCAATGGTAGTATTTTCTTAAGTGAAATGTGAAAGCATCACATAAACCAGCAATTTTCAACCTTTTTCATATCATGGCACACATAAATTAATTACTAAAATTCTGCAGCACACCAAAAATATGTTTCATATTTTGCCAATCTGACAAAAAAAGTTATAATTTTGATGGATTTACAGACTAATCATAATTATAGTAATCACCTACCCATTTGCTTTAAAGTGACATTTTAAAAAATCAAGTGCCCCCCCCAGCTGATTTGGCTTAGTGGATAGAACATTGGCCCGCAGACGGAAGGGTCCCATCGGTCAAGGGCACATACTTCGGTTTCAAGCTCAATCCCAGGCCCCAGTCTGGGTGTATGCGGGAGGCAACCAATCGATGTGTCTCTCTCACATAGATGTTTCTCTCTCTGTGTCTCTACTCCCACCTTCTACTCTCTTTTAAAATCAATGGAAAAATATCTTTGGGTAAGGATTAAAAAAATAAATGAATAATAAAATCAAGTGTGTGTACCTGAATATAAGGATTTCTGGTACTAAGAATTAAACAATCAGACACAACCTTATTATATCACATGACCAATAAGATGCAATTCTATTATATGACCTGTAAACAGGGTGTCCCGAAAAAAATGTATACACACTTTGGTTACCATTATTAATTCCAATGAGTTAAATCTGAAAAGAAAGAAACATCAATTGAGCTATCAGCTATTAAATTGTGCACACATTTTTGGGACACCCTGTATTTATGGTTCAAGATAGGGCATTCACACTGGGTGGCTATTATTGCATTGGCTGTTGTCATTTTTTTTATTTGACAATCAAACAGAAAAGAGGTCAGTGCCCCTTACTAAACAGACAGGTAGTACATGTTTCAAAAATTCTTGCAGCACACTGGTTGAATATTGCTGACATAAAGATTATCAACAAGTAACAATAATGTACAGACCTCTGGAAAGGCTAAGTCCAGCAAAAAAAAAAAAAATGTATTTCCTACATCAGAAAAGACTCTCTTCTTTAAGCATTAATTTGCCATTTACAATGTACTTGAAATCTACTTCTCTTTTCCTAGAGAAGAATAAAGAGTGCCAAGAACATTACATTGCATAATATGAAGCTACTTACCAACAATCTTGTCATTTGATAGCAAAGGGGGGAGGAAGAACCAGATGAATGATAATTGTTCTCCTTCCAGGAACATGAACAAGCAGAGCTTCACATATTATCTTTCCTGTGTTACTGCAGAATAGAATTGTAACTACGAAATTTATGACTGCAAAGGAGAAAAAAATAATGAAAATTAGTTGGTAAATTAGATATAATTCTGCTAATAGCGAAAGAAAGGTAAGCTCTGTCAAAGACAATGAATCCAACCTATAGTATAACTAGAGGCCCAGTGCACAAAATTCGTGCATGGGGAGGGGGGTGGGGCATTTAACCTGGCCTGCACCCTCAGGGGATGTCTGCTGGTTGGTCCCCCATTCAGTCAATTTGCATATTAGGGTTTTATTATATAGCATTGCCCTTTCTTTGGTCTTATAAATCAGAGTTATCACCTTAGAATATGAGTATAAATCAAGAAACCTGAATATATTCCAGTTGTGAATCCAGTTCTAAACTACAATGTATGGAAAACACAAATGCAATAAAATGCCAGACCTCTATTATCAAGGCACTTATACTCTGTTTTGTCTTTATAATCAGTCTTTGTCTTGACTGTTTATTTTATCCTGCACAGCTCTGTATGTGATCCACTCGTATTCCTAACTGAGAAGCCCTCTGTTTTCTCTCTCAGATTTAAAATAGAATCTTATACTATATTTCTTCAGATACATTAAGAAAACAAACTTTGTTTAAGTGAATGAGGAGATACTCTCCAATTGTCATTAGCCTTTCCCAACTATCACAGCTGAAAACCATCCTACAACGTCTGTCCCTGCTTGCTTTTTCTATTTCATGCCACTTACTTTGCCATCTTAGGTGAGAAAATTCTTAGGTATTCTTCTTTTTTTTCCTTCGGGGAGGAAAATTAGTTCTGTAGAACAGCAGCAGATCCAGGAGATATGACCAGTCATAAGTACAGTGCCTTCACAAGACATTTTCTTCCTGAAAGTGAGTGGGATAACCCAAGTTTTCCTATTCTGAGTATTTCTATTCAGAACCTAAGTTTGCTACTTTGTGTGTGATATTACATTTCCATTCTCAGAATAAACACCACACCATTTGGGATTATGATCATTTTTCATTTTTAAATAAAAAATGTGCATTGTTTGAAGTCTAGTTTATGTCTTTAGGACTCGTGAGCTCTCTCTTTCCTATGGCACGAGCAAATGAAACCCATACAAGAGGTGCCCAATAACAACATGAACCAATG
Source organism: Plecotus auritus (assembly GCF_963455305.1). NCBI lineage: Eukaryota > Metazoa > Chordata > Mammalia > Chiroptera > Vespertilionidae > Plecotus > Plecotus auritus. Next base: position 75,684,232 of record NC_137770.1, on the reverse strand, counting down.
CACAAACACGTGAACTATCTGTCAAGTTCACCCAGCAAACACAATGTAAGCTTTTACATTTTCTCAAAGATATAACAACAGTGTGTCAAAAATGTTTAGTCAGAGTTTTCATTAATGTGTTTCTTTCAGTGCATTAGTGATAAATTAAATCATGTCCACTACTCAGTTTCCTAGATTTCACAATTAGTAGAACCAAAAATAACATCCTAATTTCTGTAGGAAGAGAATTAACACTTTAAAACTTTCCACATTATCAATAAATTCATGGTTCGTTTTCACAAATGGAACTTGTTTCAATTCTCAGCTGCTGGATGATGATTTGACTTGGAGCAAAGGCAATGTAATTGGGTAACAGCTGAAATGCGCTTGTTTGAGTGGGGCTGAAAGATCCATTGCAGGGTTTCCAAGAGTGTGAATTACAATTCCGATGATATCAGAAGCAACTAATTCTGTTCTTTAGAAGTGCGGACATAAAAGAAGTTTGAGGTTTTCTTATTTCAAGCTTTAATTGAGGACTAGGTTGTAATTCATTTTCATCCCTGAGTGAGTGGTAAAAACATACACAGCAGGTAATTCACACCACCTCAAAAACTGTTGGTGCAGTAAGAAGACTAATCAGGGTAAGCTTCCAGTAGCAAATTATCAGCTACAAATTAAAACCTTGCCTCACGCCTGCTAAAAGCAACCCCCCCTCTTCGCCAACACACACATGTGAATATTAGTAACTGTTAGATTGCAGCAGGATGGGAGGATTCAGGATCCTACCTGCTTGCATTAAAGGGAACCTTGGAAAGGTGTGAAATAAACTAGACTTCAAACAATGGTAAATTTTTAGTTTAAAAATGAAAATTCATTGTAATCCCAGGTGGGGTGGTGTTCATTCTGAGAATGGAGATGCAGTGTCACACAGAGTAGTAAATTCAGATTCCGAATAGAGTTTGAAACAGTTTGCATTTAACTCCCTCTGGGTAAACATCTTCTTGAACTACATTCCTCTAAATAAGCACAAAGGACTGTTGACAACAATAAGAATTAATTATGTTTCTGATGGTAATTAATCTCAAGGAAACAGAAGGATGGTAAGATAAACTACTCTTTGATTTCTCTGGCTTTAAGCCATAACCTCAATGCAATTTAAAAGTATATTTCAACATTTAACCTTCTCCGTGATTTTTGCTTAGATGATGTAGAAAGCTACAATGTGACAATGATAGTACATAAAGAGCTCAAAATGGCTGCAAATATCTGATAAATATATCTGCAACATGCGTAATTATGTTATTGACGTAAATGACCATAATTGTGCCTTTTGGATTGTAGATCAGGTTTTAGTTCCATCTTTCTCCCAACAAAGCTGTTATGAGAGCAATATAGACAAACAGTAAAAATATAGGGCTTTATTAGGGCTAATTTTCGAACACCCACAGTCTTGGTTATTTTAATTCAGAAAATCAAAAGAAGATAAAAGCACCTTGTTATGAATTAGCCAAAGCAAACTTTCCTTGAAGGAAAAACACCGTTTTTAGAGCTCCGTGGACCCGCAGCAAATCTGTGACCTGCCTCAGCACTTTGTTTTTCCAGCCAGTGTCTCTGTCTTTGCAGGGTACCCAGAGTCTTTCTGGGAAACCAGGTAAATTACTCAAGAGTGCTGAGCTGATTTCCTGGATGCCAAACTTCAAGCCTGAAGGAAATTTAAATACTATCATTGAACTCTCTGGAGGGGGTGAAGGAGGTGGAGAGGAGTGGTTTAAAAAAGGAAATCTTAACACAGCCTTGCATACCACCGCAACACCCTCACTCTAATAACCAGCTGGCAAGTCTCGCTTCTTTAAATTCACAGAGATTTGATGCATGCTGGACTCCGCTTGGTAAACATGCATATAGTCCTGAGTTCATCTGTATGATAAACTGTTTCCTAGGATGCTACCTTGAGCATCAGTTTTAGACAAGCACCTATTGATAGATAGATTTCTAACTGTCTTCGCCTAGAAATTCAGCCCAGAGAAGGCCGGGGGGGTGGGGGGGGGGGGAGAGAGAGAGAGAGAGAGAGAGAGAGAGAGAGAGAGAGAGACCAGCTTAATTTATCAATAGCTCTTCATTTGAGGCAAAATTATCATAAATGAGGAAAAGTCAAGAACTCTTAGCTTTTTTAAAAAACAAATATATTTACTTTTTAAAACCTGGCTGTTTTGTCCACACACACACACACACACACACACACACACACACACACACACACCAGTATTTTCCAAGTGCTTCCTCTAAGTAAGGCAGTGTGCTTTGCCGACAGGATCTTCTTGGGAAATTGCATATTTGTTAAGAGAATATGTCCAAAATCTTATCAGATTTGTAATCCCAATTTTCTCCTCCAAAGGAATCTGTGCAGTGGCTTCTCTGAAGTCCAACCAACTGCCCTCCTGGGCTTGGACTCTTGGACTCCAGTGGAAGCAGGAAACCAAACAAACATGGGATGTTCCCCTTTCTCACGTTCAAGGTCTCAGAACATTTCTCAGAAGAGCTAAGTGATACACGAGTCTCATTAAATCCACTAAGATAACTGTTTGATGTGCTACTCAACAGATGAAACACAAAACTGTTCTTTAAGAATCAGTTAAATTGCTTGAAGGAACAAGTTCATACATCAGCCCATTCTTTAGTTCCAAAGTGCAATTTATGGGGCTACGGGAAAGTAAATGTCATACATTTAATTTTGTAAAAACTTATGTACAACGTCTATTATTCCAAATAATCACATAACAGCGAACAGCTACCTTTCTGCTCAGTTGGGTGCCATTTTATAGACTTTAAAACTCGCTAAGTTCAAGCAGCTTTCGTTCTAAATAATACATGTGCTAAATATGTCACATTAAAAGTGCTTTTGGCATGTAAATGATCCGTTTTCCCGTAGAAATGCTTTTAAAAGAATCTGAGCTCTTTTTTTCTTTCTTTCTTTTTTTTTGGAAATTCTAAGTGCATTGAATTTCATTGTCCTACAGAACCATGCAGAGTTGAGCGAAGTGAACTGCAGGGACAAACCAGCCGCTGTCAGCCTGTGTACTTATGTATCATTTGAACTGTCAGAAGTACACAGAGTTCTATTTGCTTCAACATTATTTTCTGTTCCAATCCTGGAGAAATTTTCTCTTCCACTCTTTCTCCCCCGGAACTAAGTGTTCACAGACAGTTCCAGGTCTAAAAAGTTAGTGATTTACTGTTAAAACATAAGGCACGTGTACGAACAAGTTTCCTGTGTGTTTATTTAATTCTTCAAACTCTCGGCTGTTTCCTCTGTTCTTTAATGCTGAACAATAATGTTGAAGTTTTATGGGTGATTTAAAGTGCTTTCCCACCAAAAAACTACTTCAAGATCCTTGTGCATAATATGAATAAAGTTGAAAGCATAATTCCTCCCTCTTGCAGCTTCACTGTGCTGCTGCCTTGCAAGGAGCCTTCCCAGCCGTACGTGCAGCCCACCGAGGGAGAGTCTCTCAGAACTTCTGGGTGGATGACTCCTTCTCCCTCCGTGTAGCAGAATGTGATGATATCAGCTGTCTTCTGCTTTTAGAGATGTCTTGCTCTTACTTATTAAAATAGAGGCATGTGAATGCAGTGTGATGTTCACTATGCAGTTTGTAGAAGTTATTTCTCATAGACTACTTAGCTTCGGGGTTCTCCTAGGATTTTAACTTCACCGTCCCTTTCACATATAAAGAAAAAAATATCTCAAGAAATAACTTAGAAATTATGTGTATTAAAAACCTGAGATCAATTAGAAGCAAAGAAGTTGCTTTTATGATAGGATAAATCAAAAAATAACCATAACATGTACAAATAAGGGTTTAGAATATGAGTGGGATGGCCAGATTTAGCAAATAACAATATGACACCCAGCCAAGTGTGTATTTCAGATAAACAGCAAATAATATTTTACCATAAGCCCCATGCAATATTTGAGACATGCTTATAATAAAAAAAGTATTCATTGTTTATCTGAAATTTCAACTTAATGAGACATCCTCTAATTTATCTGGCAACTCTAAATATGAACCTAGTTAAAAAGTTTAACTAAAATAATGCCATATAAGCCCTTTACATAAACAGAGCTATGTATTTCTGTGATTTAGGCAATGATTACTCATTATGTCTATACACTTTGCCTACTCTGATACCAGTTCATATCATTTAGTTTTAGTAATGCGTTCCTAAGAAACAGGTTCAAATGTTTTAATTTAATATGATTAGCCAAGAATGCAGACAGGAATATGCCAGAAGATAAGAGTTGTCTTTTATTTGTTCAACTGGAATTTGAAATATTGCAAGTGTGTCTGTTTTGTGGATATCAAAATGATTTCTGCCCTAATTTCTTTATTTTATCATTTAAATATGTTTATACGAAAACTTGTTTCCTCTAAATGTATGACTGGATTTCAATTTCCTAGTTAAATCGACTATTCTTAATGAGAATTGCTTTTAGAAAGAGGGCTTACGTTTATTGAGCACCTATTATGAGCCAAGTGCTTTAATTTTTCAGCTTAATCATAAACATGAACCCTAAAGGCTAAATACCAATTACTATCACCATTTACAAAGTTAACACAAGTGACAGAGCTAACTTGGGTAGTGCATAGTATGATCCGTAGCAGAGTATAATTGAAGGGCAAAGTCCATATTCTTTCCACAGTGAAAGGCTGCCTCAGAATAGTTGACTGAGATTTCCTCTGTCTTTCACAAGAAAAGATTAACTTGGGAAAACCAATATGGTACAATCAGGATATGAGTCTTGCACTGACTCAGCACCATGAGGAGGAACCCTTTCTTTTCCTCGGCTGTTCCTTTGGAATACCTAAAGTGGGTCAGTTAGTAAAAAAGTTTTCTACAACCGGGTCCTCGGAATGAGAACATTTTTTTTCCTACATTCGTTCTGCCCTTTAGATTCATTTCCATATCATAGAATAGTAAGGATTAAATACCCATGGAGCCCAATTTTAAAAGAAAAGTCTTAAACCACATCTACATTAAGCCTGTAACTCGTGCATAAGCCCCAGAAGGAACTTCTTTGGACCAGTCCCCTCTACAACCACTGGGAACTATTCATTAGCATTCACAGTGGGAAAAATGCATGAGTAACACCATTGCATTTTGCAAAATGCAGTTTTTGGCAGGTTGACTAAAATCTTGGCAAGCATTACCATTTTCCCAAAATGTATTTGCATATAGGCTTACTGATTTTTATTACTCTAGCTGGACTCTCTCCAAATTCTCCCCATCCCTAAACTTAAATAGAGCACTTCAGTAAAGGTTTCTTATAAATTAAAAGGCACTATTAGAACAGGTGGAAACATGAAACTAGCACTTTATGCATTATCAAAGAAAAGCCCTCAAACACATTCAGAGGCATTTATTTATTGCATTTATTCTAGATAAACTAAGAGTGTTTAACAGGTTACCAGAAAGAAAACCTTCCTAGGGAGTGATTGAGGCATTTTAAGAAGCGTATGTAAATCCTAAGAAAGTTGTGTGGGGGATTTAAGAAAAAAGAGAAAGACCTGTAATTTTTACTTTAATATCACCGCCAATCACTTAAAGATTATGGGCTAAAGCACACAATTCACAAAGCTGATCTGGAAATGTAATATATAAATATTGTATATGCACATATGTGTATACAGGGTATCCAAAAATGTATACACACCTTGAATAAGTATTAATTCCAATGGGTTAATATGAAAATAAAGAAACATCAGTTGAGCTATCAGCTGTTAAAGTGCGTATACATTATTTTGGGACACCCTGTATCTATTCAGGGTTTTTACGCCACTAAGTAAACAGATGTGCAAAGAAAACATTGATAAACAGGTACATTTGCTCTTTCTCAAGTATATTTACAAAAGCAAACAGAATTAAAATAGAATGAAAAGACTTAAAAAAGAAGATTACAAGTCTTTTCCTACAAATCTTTTGACAGTGTAGAGAGAAACGATGAGCAAATTCACCAGAATCCCAGTCTTGTTTCTCCCCCTCGATGCCTTCACATCAGCCACCCTGAGTACAGCTTCTGAGCAATGCAGAGAACATTTGAGAGGATTAATTGAATTGATGTGTTGCTGACCTTATGAAAGGCAATGCTATAGCTCTCCTATGTGTCTGAATATTTTAATTGCACACAACGATTTTCTTTTGATATAGCTTCCAGATCATTGTGAAATGATGGAAATTATCTTCTTTGAATCATTTTTTTACAAAGCAGTTTTGCCAAGATATAGAAGTACAGAATTTTTGTATCTGAAGTACTTCTGTGTTTTTTGAGGGCAAAATACTGCACCACTTTATGATTTGCCTTTTGAAAATATTGTCTACTTTTTAAAAATACAATCTTGTATAAATGTTTTCCATAATTCATTTTCTACATTCAAAGAATCTGAGTAGGTTTCTATTATTTTATTAAGAAAGATGGGTGCAATAATATATTTAATCTATCCTACAATGTGGGTAATAATTTAAGCATAGGAAAACATAAATTTTGAGGATGATGGTAAATATTTTTGCATTTCTGAGTGGTCAGGTTGCTCTCAATTCCAAAAGTAGATTTGCCCTTTGAGGAAAGGGGTAAGTGTTCTCATAAATAAAGTTATTTGTGTAGTGTTTGTATATAAAAATAGAGCTTTGTAGCCAAGAAAATAAATAAGATGATTTGTGCATTTGGAACTTTGAATAATGATATGATTTGTTTTTGCACCACACTAAAACTAATCTAATATATATTGTGATAAAGTTACCAAAACCTCAGCTTTATTATTGCAAAATACAATGCCCTTCATGAACAATTATAGCATTTATTAAGCCCCAGAATCTATTTAAACTGCAATAAGAAGGACTCAAGTTAGACTCAAAGAAATATCTCCTGCTAGCTTGGTTATCAGTAGGTTACTGAGAGTTTTAAAAATCTGCCTTTAGAAAATATTTTTGTCTGGGTACCACTGCATGGGGAACCTTACGTTTAAGTTGGGAGATGATCTACAGTCTATCATTTTATTTCTTTTAATCACATAATTCAAAAATTGCTGGTGAGAGCAATAGAAAAGGAGTATACAATAGAGTTACCTTTTATTCCTAAGAAACAGGTGGAAAGCCTGATGTCAAAATTTTTTTCACATAACTTCTAAACTATGTTCCACCTGATTCTAGTTGATGTGCCAAAAATTTCAAATATAAAATGATCCTGCAACATTATTTTTTCTTTCCCTCCCTTTGAATATTTCAGCAAATAACTGGCGAATCCTGAGAAAATTTCCAGATTTTTGTGCTTATTGATACCCGTCCCAGGGGTACCAAATTAAGTGCTTAAACAGAGAGGAATGGCCACCCATTTCCAGTGCTTAAGTGAATATAAAACTTGAACTTTGTCACCTTGCAGAGGATTTCAGTCCTATCTGATATCATATACCTTTTCATTTTTGATATTACATCAGGTCCATCACTGTATTAAAAGAAAACAGCTAAGATTTCAGTGGACCCTGAAATATGAAAGCAGTAGGAACCAAAGAAAAACAAACTAAGTGGGCATGTATTGTGAGGAAAGGCAATGTGGTAAAATGGATAATAGGGCACTGGGTTAGGATCATGGCTGCATCCTTCCCAAGTTGTGTGACCTTTAACATGTCGTGTTGCTTACAATTTCCTGTGTTTTCTTAAAATATGTTTTTATTGATTTTGAGAGTGAGAAAAAGGGAGAGGAAGAGATAGAAACATCGATTGGTTGCCTCACAAATGCCCTCTACCTGGAATTGAGCCCACAACCAGGCATGTGCCCTGACCGGGAATAGAACCACCGACCTCTTGGTGCCTGGGACATTGCTCAACCAACTGAGCAACACGGGCCTGGCTATAATTTCCTGTTTTAAAGAATGAAGTGAGAACGTTAGGTACTGCAGGTCCTCGGGTAACATTTCACGGAAGAACTATTGTCATGCTGATGGTGCTGCCCCGGTGCCACTAAAGTGGTAGCATAAGACATGCGTGGTCTGTATTCAACCTCTAACATTTAAAACCATGATTCTAAAACGCATCGGGCCCCAAGGAATGTAGATACAGGGGTTGGGGGCTGGCTATTAATAAACCATTTTTTTACCTTGGCCTTTTAGAAAATTAAAATATGTAAGTCAAAGTTAAGTAAGTGGTTAGAGTGGCTCGATCCACCCTCACTTAGGTCATCCGTTAAATTCATCGTTTTAAATGGCTTTGCAATGATTAGTCATAACGGTGGAAAAGAATCAAGTTGCTTACAAAGTGGACTTAAAGAGACCTGAAAATCAAAACAGTCTAAATAATTTGTTGGGCAATATGCCAAAAAAAAATTACAAGATGTTCTAGGAGTAAAACTGGCAAGTCATTAGAGCACACTGATACGGCTGTCTGCAAAGAAGAGAGAGCGAGGCTTGTCAAAAACAATCTCACTTCGAATCTGACTGCAACAGGATTTGTGTTTAGTTATTCACTTAAAGTCCTTATCAACAAAACAGCTACTAGCACTGGCCACAGACTGTTCTATCAGCGTGCTACAAGGATGGATGCATATGGTGTGTTGGTAGCAGTGATGTCCCCTTCTGTCCAGTCCTCAATAGATTTTACTCAACTAGGCAATCCCTATTTTTTTAGATAATAAGAATAACACCACTTGGCTCAAGACAAAACACAAAACAAAGGAGGGTTTAGAGACCCGCAGCCCCTGAGGTCTCATAACAAAGGGCAGGAATTGCATCTCCTGAGTCCTGTCCTCATTCTTACATCGATGATTATGTTCAACCTCCCTGAATCCCTTCAGTGCCCTGCTTCATTTCCTATTCTCAACGGTTGTGTCATGAGCACCTGCCAAGTTTCTCCTAAATTCCTCTTGGATGAATTTTCAGGCAGTTTCCAAAGTATCTCCGCTTTGTGATAAGGACTCTGCAATGTATTTCAGGTGAGGCATTTAAAATCCCACTCATAATTGTTTGAAATCTTCCCTCATCCAAGCTGTCAGAGTTTGACAGCCCCAGTTCTGTTGTTATGCACTATTAAATGGGAGCTGCTCTCCAGCCTAGGGGTACCTCTCTTTTCAGTGGTGGGAGAATGGGTGAAGCTTATTGGGGATCCTTGGGGAAGGCGACACCATATAAACGGGAGTTTCAGCAGGAGGAATGAAAATAATAAGTCCTTTTCTGAAAGCTCAAATGTACAAAAATTTTAAACGTGTTGACAATGTTGCATTTTGATGCTCCCATTTCTGTTTCTGAGTTTCAAAATAACTCTAAAGCATGCACTTTTTTAGGTCATAATATGAGAAAGGCATACAATGTGTTAGTGTTTAAAGTTTGTGGTTTTCCTTAAAGCCATAGAACAGTTAGTGTCTTGAAGACACTAAATATTTTCTGCATTTTGGTGAAGGTGAAGGGAGGCGTGGGGAGAAGATGCTTTTCCATCTGATTTCTACTTTCGATAAACACCCTTCTGCTGCAAGATTCAGAGGCCATTAGAAAGCAGGACTACTGATCTAGATGGAAACAGACTTCATACCTGGGCCAGTAATAGGTCTTAAGGCTCATAAACACATCATATCCCAATTACCTCGATATGCTTTACATGGTAAGAGCAATTACAAAATATCTGGAAGAACCAATGTGCTGGCGGTAATTATTTTCATTTATTCACGCCTAGATACTGAGTTAGGATATGAGACACACTTCCATCAGTGGTTCTTTCTTCTGGAGATAGGTCTTCATTTCTTGACTCAGATCATTTGTGTCTTTCAGATACTTGCTAGAAATAGGTACGATAGAACACACCAAAAAGTAAGTATAGACTCTATGTTAAGGAGCGTGCACTCTAGTAGGCGAGGTGAAGCTACTGCATGAATAATGGTAACACAGCACAAATTGGAATAAGTACTGTCAGAGGGGTATAAACTGCTCCTCGTACTCACAGCCATTGGAAGTGAAGAGAACATTTCCAGCTAGGAAAAGCTTCCGGGAAAAGGTTAAATTGAAGCTAAGACCTTCACTTCGGATTTGAGTAGCAGGGGGCAGGGAAAGAAGGCACACTTGCTAGAGAGAGAACAATCCAGGTGAGAGATGGTGTTCCAGACAAGAAGATCAGGAAGCCCAGTGCACACACAGGGAAAATCGACAACATAGTGTGGACCAAAGGGAGAGAATAAACCGGTGAATAGAGGGGAAAAAGCTGGGAAGGCTGGCCAGCAGCCAGGTCATGGGGAAAGCTTGGCAATGCGCAAAGCTAAGGAGGTTGAACTTTTTAAAAAATATATATATTTTATTGATTTTTACAGAGGAAGAGAGATAGAGAGTTAGAAACATCGATGAGAGAGAAACATCGATCAGCTGCCTCCTGCACACTCCCTACTGGGGATGTGCCCGCAACCAAGGTACATGCCCTTGACCTGAATCGAACTTGGGACCCTTCAGTCTGCAGGCCGATGCTCTATCCACTGAGCCAAACCGGTTAGAGCAGGAGGTTGAACTTTATTAATAAGCAATAGAAAGCCATTAAAGGATTTTGAGAATAAAATGACATAAGAATAGTAAGATTAATTGGTCAGCAGTACAATGGCTAGATAGGAATGGTGAAAGACGTGAGGCAGGAGAACAAGCTGGGCAGCCTGTCGAGGTGAGAACTGATGAAGGCAGGAGTTAAGACAGAGCGGGTAGGAGTGGATGGTGCAGTGGGTTTTAGACTTAAGACCTAAGCCTGGTGGTAAGCTGAGCTGAAAGGAAGGGGTCAGTGGAGAGGGAGATGCTGAAGACAAAGAATGTGTGAGAAAATGATGAGTAATGTCAAATGAAGGTGGAGGCAGGGTACAAAGGGATAGACTGGGTTTCATAAGTAGGAGTGCTGGCAATCAGCTGAGCGTGAGACTTGGAGCACAATCGGGGATTGACAGAGAAGGGAAAAGGTATGGAACAGACAATATGGAGAATAGATTTGACAAGACTTAGGAGAAGAGTATGCAGAGTGTCAGACAGTTGACTATGCCTCACTCAAAAGTGGTAGCATGAAGTGATGCTAAAAAAATGTAAGAAAAGTGCTTAATTAGGCCATGGTAGATTAGAAATTCCAACAAAAAAACTTTGTGGAGTATAGACATCTCTCCTTAAAGCAGCAACATCCTGAAAGCAAAAAATAGAAAATAATTTAATGTTTTGGTATAAATGAAATGAAACGGTTTTATATAAACCTTTCTTTGTAATTAAGAAAGAAGGAAATATGCACAATGGAATATGACGCTGCTGTAAAAAAGAAAGAACTCTTACCATTTGCAACAACATGGATGGACCTGGAAAGCATTATGCTACGTGAAATAAGCCAGCCAGAAAAAGATAAATATCACATGATCTCACTCATTTGTGGAATATAATGAACAACATAAACTAATGAACAAAAATAGATCCAGAGACATAGAAGTATCGAACTGACTGTCAAACCTCAGAGGGAAGGTAGGAGAGGGGTGTGTGTGTGGGGGGCGGGTAAGAGATCAGCCAAAGGATGTGTATGCATGCATATAAGTATAACCAATGGACACAGGCAGTAGGGGGGTAAGGGCATGTACTGGGGGGTGGGAGCGGGCAGGGAGAGGTCAATGGGGGAAAAAGGAGACATATGTAATATTTTCAACAATAAAGAATTTAAATTTAAAAAAAAAGTGCCTACTAGGAAATGAAGTTAAAAAAAGAAAGGTCAATGTGCATGTATATGACATATACATACTCTATGTTATTATATATGTATAGATAAAACAGAGCAAACCTTGCTTCACTATGAAGTGACATATTAAGTGACTGCTATATAATATACACTTTCTTCCTACATAAAAGTCCCTTTTCACAAGGAAGGTATCATAAGCAAAGAGTGCAGCCCATGCACAGCAGTGATGATGCATTTATGAAGCCTCTGAAACTAGTTACTCAACGTGAGGTATGGAAGGAAAATGCCTCCTCCTCCTCGTAGGGTTGACCCTTCTCCAGTTCCAGGGGAGCAGTAGGCTCATCAATGTATGTCCTCCCCGTCAATAGTGAAGAGAGCTGGCCCTTCATTTTCCTCTAATTCTGGTAACTATGGGTTTCCCCTCAAAGTACAAACCCACCATAGTAGAAGCAGAAGGAAAGGGCTCAGCCATCCACTGCATGCTTTCTGGAAGATGAGAATGAATGTTTCAGGAAGAATGAAGATGTCATCCAGCATAAGGATCTTAAACCAGAGCATGTAATTACTATGTATTTGTTTTCTAAAAATACACATATGGCATGTTATACAATAGGTGGCTCTTTACTTTTGTGGGATGCAGATTTTTTTAAGGTTCTCATATACAATGAGCTAATGTAAAATTCTCTCCAATACCTCTTTATGTTTCCTCCTTCCAGTCTCTGCCATCTATAGCACACATCTCCTCTTAAATTCAAGGTCTACGTCAACAGACATCACAGTTAAAAACTAGGAAAAGAAAATATTTCCATTTCTTGGTGTTGACTTCTATAAAATATATAATAAAAATAATTATAAATTAGATATTTAGGGTCAGGATACATAAATCAGTCCACACATGGCAAATAAAAAATATTGTTACCAAAAAATAAGTCCACTGAGACTTAGGCATTAATTTAATAGAATGAGCATGAATAAGTATTGCCCTGGGAAAACAGGTGCTGATGATGCTGGTACCTTGTACTAGAATGTAGTACACACACATACAAGCAAGTGTGGATGTGCCCTGACATACACTGGTGCTTATTAGTGTCTTGAAATAAGAGACAAAGCAGGTTAGCACACTGAGAACTGGGAGCCAAGAAATGTAAACTGAGTTACACTTAAAGAAGAGATTAGGAGGGAAAACCCCTATTAGAAAATTCTTCTGCCTCTCTCTGGGAAGTAAAAGGCTAGCCTACAAGACCTGGGCTACTCAAACTCTGCACATTTCCAAGGTCCTCAGGTCTGGCCCTTGATCCCCAAAGCCTTGGTGAGCTTCCCGGTTAGAAACATGGCAGATGGAGAATTCAGCACTATCATGTGACCCCACCAGGATAGGACCACTGGAAGCTTGTTCCTAGTTCCTTCTGAACTCTGCCCTATGCACCTTTTTCCTTTGCTAATTTTAATCTGAATTCTTGCACTATAATAAACCATAACTGTGAGTATAACAGCTCTCTGAGTTCTGTGAGTCCTAGTGAGACATTGAACCTAGCAGTGGCCTTAGGGAACCCCAATATACTCTCTAACACTTTCTATCCCAACTCCCTACTTTGTTTTTTTTTTTATCATAGCACTTAATACTACCGAAATTATCCAGTTGCTTATGTATTATACTATATCTTATCATACATATTTTTCATATTATATCAGTTACTAGAGTCTGGGTGCACAAAATTCATGCACGCGAGAGGCGGGGGGTCTCCCTCAGCCCAGCCTGCACCTGCTCGCAGTCCAGGAGCCTTTGGACATCCTTAGCGCTGTCGGGGAGGCGGGAGAGGCTCCCGCCACCACCGCTGCGCTCACCAGCCTGCACTTGCCAGCTTGGCTCAGGGCTTCTGGCTGAGTGGCACTCCCGCTGTGGGAGTGCACTGACCACCAGGGGGCAGCTTCTGCATTGAGCTTCTGCCCCCTGGTGGTCAGTGTGCGTCATAGGGACTGGTCGTTCAGCCATTCAGTCGATTTGCATATTAGCCTTTTATTATATAGAATACTCTCTCCTTGTGCCCCCTCCCCACATACATACACAATTAAATGTAGATTTATTTGAAAGCAGGTACTTTGTCTTTTTCACTGCTAAATCTCTAGCCCTTGGAATAGTACCTGGCACATCATAGGTACTCAGTTAAGTATTTGAGGAAGGAATGAATAAATATTATTATATCTGAAAAGAAAGAGCATTATCTAGTTTGCCTATCATCATCTCTATGGGTAAATAGACCTCCATAATGGAAAAAGGTAAACCCCAGTCTCCTGACAACTTTTAGCTTGGCTGTTAGCAATTGTGGCAACTTGTCAGTTTATTTGATTTTCCTCTTCCTGCAAGGAAAAGCCCACCCAAAGTGCTTCAGTTAAATATTATGGGGAGTGAATAGCATTTAGCAAATAGTCTATGTAATAAATAATTATTTAAAATTCGAGTAAAATCCCTGTTGTGTGTTAAAGTAATAAGCCAAAAGGTTAATGATTCTCCCAGGATTCTATTCTGCAGTTATTATTATTTCTCCATTCTTCACCTGGTGAATCTCCAGTTACTCTTCAAGACCCAGATGGGAACCTGCTTCTTCCTGCTTCACTGTGAGGTCTTTTACAGCTCTTCCAAAACATGCTTCCCTCAGTGCTCCCAAAGAGCTCCTTACATCTCACCTAACCAACAAGTCACACTGATGTGTTTACCTGCCTCTCTAATTTACAAGGCTCTGAGATCATCACCATGAGGACAGTATTTAATTGATGGTTCGGGTCTGCTAGAACTCTCCTATGGTCTGGCACACTCACTAAATGTAAAATATACCAATGAGCTAATAAGCAAAAGAATAAATGAATACACATTAATGTTGGGCTCAAGCAGACAAATCACTAGGTAAGAGAAATTATATACAGTTCTATTTGCTAGGTCTTTTTTAAAAAATTATTCCTCTTAAGAGATTTAATGAGCAAAATTAACTAAATTTAATCTATGAAAAGTCTGAATTTTTCCAGGCATCAGACCCTCACATCATTGATATTGTGAAGGTGAATAATAATGTAGTGTCCATTTCCTTGTACATGGAAGAATAATGATAAAAATACTAGGATTAGCTATTATTTATAAAGTTATAGTTATCTTTCTCAAAGATACCCAGATTTCTAAATTAGGTTCTTACACTTGAGTAAACAAAACAAAAAAATAGTACCCTATTTTCAAAATGTCAGAGTCAACTTTTGATATGTATTGTTTGAACCTCAAGTAAAACTGGCAAGAAGGTCTGGGGAGTCCTGTGATACTAATGCTAAGAGTCAACTTAAAAATATTCAGGGCTTAATCTATCAACCATTAAATTTAGGGTGCCTTTACTTCCTGAAGTAGTCTTTCTTAGAAGGGCTGTTTGAGGGAGGCAGTCACTTCTCTCAACCAATATTTAGAAAATATCTACATGTGAGATGCTTTTCACTAAGCTCTATGTGGGCAACAGGGATGAATAAGCCATGGTCACCACTCTCAAGGAATTTTCAATCAAGCATTTCTCTTCAGATGCCAAAAATGGAGAAATACAGTCACTACACAAAGAAACAAGATAGTCTGGAACAGCCATGTTCAAAGTGACTTATTTGTGAGAATCTCATTTTTATTTTAGTTCCTATTTTGAGGATCAGGAGCTATAGACCATTTCATGGAGCAAACCATGTGCAGATGTCACATTCAGAGGCAGAATTTTTTTTATAAGGGAAGAAATTGTCATTTATAACTCAAGTAAGCTCACCTCTGAATTGTACTGGACAGTTAGTAGGAAGGAAGTAAACTGGAGAGAGCTGCCTATGACTAGTTAAACTGTCGAAGCTGCAGAACTATTCCTTGAAAGTCATGGCACAAAAATCTCCTAGAGCAGCCCTGTCTATCCCACTTACATTTGGGACTAAAGCTAGAGAGACCAGCATCCAGCCTCTAGTCTAGCCGGAAGAGATGTGAATAACACCTGAAATTCATGAAGTACTTACTATATCCAAAGGAGTGTGGAAATATTTACTCTTCAAAACCATGCTTTAAAATTATATTTAATGGATGATGAAACAGACTTTCAGAAGTTAACTATTTTACCCAAAGTCACATGACTGGGAAATGGCGCCAACTTCTTTGATTCTACAATCTGGACTGCTGAAGATCAAGAATTAGATGAGAGATCAGACTCTCAAATGGGCTGAGTTTCAAGGACAGGCCTCCAGTTCCAACTGATTCATAAGGCAGAAGCCTTGTCACAATGGCAAGTATGGGAAAGTCTGAGAAAAATATGTTAGTCACTGGGCACAAATATCTAGAACCCACAAATTTAGAGCAAAAAAACAATTTTAATTCCTCAGAAGTAAATTCCAAAGAAAGCAGGAAAAAGGGAATAAAACTAAATACAGCATAGCCTGAAGAATATTTTCCTTCAGTTGTTTAACACTGGAAAACGGAAAAATAAATAAGGTCTTGTTTTTCCTATTTAAACATCTTTAAAAATGAGATTCTCATATGAATGGTTCAGCAAAGTCTACATGGTGAAAGAAAACAGACTGGGGAGCCAATTAAGGTGTGAAATCCTAGAAATTAGTAATCTTATCAACTGGATGAGAAGTCAGAAGAGAAACTGAACACAGACACAGGAAAATTATCAGCTTCCATTGAATACAAGATGCTGTCTTAAGTCTTTGGTATGGCTTTGTTTTTTACCTCTTTGTATAAAGCTTTTCTTAGAAAACATAAAAGATTCACAGAAAGTACATAAAAGTATTACATAGTGGAGTTTTAATTTTAGCCCATTTTAGGCAACCATTGAGCTTCAGAAAATGGCTTCTGTTCCCAGCCTCCTTTTCATCCATTACCCCACTTACATCTAGTGAGAAAAAGCTATCCCTCTGCCACTAGATGGAGCTGTCACAAATTGGGATGGATGGTACTCTATGGGTCCTAAAGTTATAACAATTTGGAGAAAAAGCAATAGAGATAACGTATACACCAAGATACAATAAACGTTAGAGTGATACAGAGAACAGTGCAAAAACAAACTAAATATACTGAAATAGTATTGTCCCACTGGGACTTATATTACTAAAGAGTCTATGACTTGATTCCCTCTAGATACATTGATATAATGTTATTTGTTCAACATATTTTGGTTCCCAATATTTTTCCTTTCAAGCTATTGAAGTTAATATTTAACAAACACATTTTCTGCCAAGTTTTAATGTGATATCATCCTCTGAAGAAACAAATTCTAGAAATAATTTGTCTTTTTGGCAATATTTATCAGTATTTTGACACATAACCTGAATTATTATTGAAAGTAAGTAGGAAATCAAGGACTTGGGTGTCTTGAATTTTTTTCAGATGCTCTCAAGGTTAATATGTACTCTGTGGCAATGAAAAAGTGGATAAATAAAGGCTACCTGGTGTCACATAATCTGTAATATTTCCTATAACTGTGACTATTTCTTAAATAAAAAATTTTAGCTGACAAGTTTAATTTCCCCTTTTCGTTTTGTTTATACATTGGAGTTTCCAGTGTCATGGAACTTTACACAAAACTAGGTGCTCCAGGTCTCACTACTTCACTCTTTGACTGTCATTTACACCTGTGAACTTCCCATAAGATTTTTTTATCATAAAAATTATATATGCATTACATACTACAAAAATTATATATACATATAAATGTATATCCACTAAAAAAATATCTCAACTTGGCAAGGGAAAAAAAAAAATGGGACTAACAGTGTCCCATCAGGAAATTTCTGAAACATCTACTGGAACAACATGGAAGACAGCAGGTTCCGTCTGCGCACAGCTGGCTGCGTTTAAAAGAACCACAGGAAATGAACCAGCTTCCAACCTGTCAGGCACTTCCAAAGGGCAAATGGCCGCAAGCCCTTGGGGACTGAGGAATCTCATTTGAGTTGGCACACCGAAGCTCAAAATTGGCCTTGGCCCAACAGCTTCAACTTGAATGTGTGTGTGTGTGAATATATATATATATAATATACACAGAGAGAGCCAATAAATGTGATATTAACTCCACAGACATTCTGGTCTAAATTTAAACAGGAAATAAAGTTAGGTCATTGTTATCCTTTGGTCAGGGCAAAGGTGACGATCACAATAATTTTGAAAAACACACTCAAAAGAGGAAACAGAGGGTGACAGGGGTTGTGAGTCTACCAAAATGGTCCAAAAATTGTTTATCATAAACATCCCAGTGCCATAGAAAGGCTGTGAAACCCAGAGGGAATTTTCCCATCCTCTAGCTCTGCCTTTGTTATGAAGGTCTGGACTTTAATTGGGACTCTTCCGAATGGGCAGTGAGCAGGGCTATCTGTGAGCATCTGCCTCTGTTCTACGGGGAAGCGGCCTAGCCAGTCACTGAGAGTCTGACTTCTTCTAGAGCTGCACCATCTCTCCACAGTTGTTTGTTCTGAGAATACAGATAGACCAAGGAAAATCTGAAAGCCCACAGAAGCATTCCTCGCACAATGAGCCTCTACACTGAAGCATATAATATTTGACAGCCTTTGTGAGTAGCAGAGTCCGCGGATTTTTTTTTCTCCAGCAGTGATATCCTTTCACCTCATTATAAAATATAACCTGTCATAGCTAAATTGAGGAGTTTTTTCAACGGGGCTGGAAAACTCATCTTTAATTACTGTATCGGAGAGTGCTTCTGAATGATCAACTCTGCAGGAAAAGGCTGAAAGGCAATCTGATCACTGTAAGAAACAGATGCTCCTTGAGAAAGAAGCCATGTTGTTGGGTTTTCAGTTTCTCAGGTGAGGATGCTTTGATACAATGGCTTTGAAGTCCATATGAGATGAAAAAGAAAAAGCAGCACTTTCCTTCGTCTACGAGTAGTGTGTGTACACTTAACTGTCCGTGCACAGATTGGTTTTAGGATTTTGTTGGGCCTTATATTATAAATATCTAGATGTGCACCCCAAGACAATTTCTAATGGAGTTTTTGTTTTGTGTATTTTCAATCCTCACCCCAGGATATTTTTCAATTGAATTTTTAGAGAGAGTGGAAGAAATAGGGGAAAACAGAGAGAAACATCGATGTGAGAGAGAAATACATGGATTGGTTGTCTCCTGCAGGAGCCCTGACCATGGCCCAGGCCAGAGCGGAGCCTGCAACCAAGGTATAGCCCTTGACTGGAATCCAACCTGAGACCCTTTGGTCCGCAGGCCAATGCTCTGTCCGCTGAGCCAAACCGGCTAGGGCAAATGGAGTTTTCTTTATATCAGCTTAATGTGTTGGTTACTATCATAAACTGTGACAGACCTGGTTCCAAACTCAAGCTCTACCACTAACCAGCTGACCATTGCAATCTCTAACTCTCTCTAAGCTTCTGTTATCTTATCTGCAAAAGGGAGAGAATCATCATATCTATATCACATAACTTTTAAGAAGATTAATAAGATACTGAATATGAAGAGTTTAGCAAAGTACTTAGCACATTATAGCCACTCAATAAATGGTAGCTATTATTATTAAGCACTGAACTTCTAATAGTTTTGGCTGCAAATGAAAATTATGCTTTTAATGTCAGATTCAGTATTAGATAGAAGGGCATAGAACAAAAAAACCTCAGGTGTATATCTTTCAGTTGCATAAACAGGACAGTGGGTATCTGGAATACTGAGTCCTATTTTAATTAATGTTCTCTCTAAGTCAATAATATTTCCAAAACCAGATTCTGCTGATCAGTCATTCAAAACAAACAAACAAACAAACAAAATCCACAAAAGTTCCCCATTAGCAAATGACTCTGGGCAACACAAATACAACATTTCAACCTTGGAAATTCACAGTGCATACTAGCATATTAAAGGCTTTAGGAAGTCCTGCAATGGAGAAACCATCTGGTTAACACAGATTCCCAAAACCTATCTGATGATACAACGTCTTTTTCATTCAACGACTATGCTGTACTATTAATTTATTAAGTACCATTACATGCCAGCCAGTGTCAAACGTTTTACATGTATTAACTCATTTAATCACAATTACCATACTTGAGATAGCAACCATTAATTAATTTATTTACTTGCCTAGGATTACTCAGCCAGTAACTGATGGCCAGATTCAAATCCCAGCACTCACACCAGAGTCACATTCTGAACCAGAACTTTACTCCTCTTCTCACAATTTGAGGCATGTTCTTTCATTAGTTAAGATGATTTCTCTTACAAATAACAGAAAACCACCCAAAACTAATATAACCAAAAAAAAAAAAAGGAGTTTACAGTCTCATTTAACTAAAAAAGTAGTATGAGCTTTATACACAAGAGATATAGTTCCAGTCTCTGAAATTTGCTCATCTCTGCCCTCCTCCATGCATCAGCTTTATTCTCAAGTGGATTTCCCGAAGAGCAGAGAAAGCTTATTTTCCCCAACTGTCAGATACAGTTGTTGGTTTCTTCTGATTGAGCCACATGCCCATCTTGGGCCATGGAAATGTGATGTGCTAAGTGTTTGAGGTTTGGTTCTTCTCCAGCTGACTGGGGTGTGGTGGATTGGCCTTGGCTGATCTGGGCCCATCCTGAAGCTGAGAGGAAGGCCAATTCCAGGCAAACCACATAATGGAAATAGGCTCCTTCTAGAAAAAATAAAAAAGGGGAAACTGAGTTCTCTAGTTTGTGCTTTGAACAATAGGATTCCCGTTCAAATCTGAGATAAATGTTCTGTGGAACATACTTTCAAAAACACCACTCCATGATTTCTTATTCCTAAACCCTCTGATGTCCCATGGCAAAGTTCAAAAAAACAAACAAACAAAAAAGGTAATCAAATAAATGAAAGTCATTGAAGAAAGACAACATGCCCAAGCCCTAACTTTGCCCTGACAATTTTGGATCTTCTATTCATCAATTGTGATGAATAGATAGAAATAGACTAAGTATGCTCTCTATAGCTTATGGAAATATTGAGAGTAAAATAAAGTCACCTGCCCCCTTGCCTGGTTTCTCCATTCTCTTTCTCAGAAATCATCAGTTTGGTATATATATTTTCAAACTTTCTCTACCTTCACATGCATACGTGTGTAGAAATATATATTTCATGACATAATTGGGAACATGTCTTTTCTTTTTATTTTCATTCAAATACACAACTAAAGAGCCCTTCATCAGTACAAAGATAACTTTATTGTACAAGGAGAACTCCGTTTTTTTATAACTGCTGTAGAGGATGCCACAGTATGAGGGAGCCCTCATTTAAGTTTTTCCACTCATTCACTGCTAGACATTTAATGTTTTCTAATATTTTACTATTAAAAAAATAGCTCAAATGACTATCCCTGCACATGCTACCTAGGGCACATGTGGGAGTTTTTCTGTACAAAAGAAACCCACCGGTGAAATTGCTCAGTTACAGGGGTTTGAGCACTTTAAATTTTCATAGAATTTGCCAAAATGCTGTTCCAACTTACACTCCTACTAACAGCCTCTGAGAGTACCTGTTTCCCCCTGGATAGTAGCAATCATTTTGCATTTGGTTTCAAAGAGTAATCAACAGGAGTCTCCTTAATTCTGTGGTGCAAGTGGCTCCCTGAGAACTTTAAGAATGTATCATTAGACGAGAAAGAAAACAATTATTTAATGTGAGCCCACTCTGTGATTGGTATTATCATAATAATAAAGAAAACCCTCTTGATTGAACAGCTGCTTACCTTAGACTTTAAAGACATTAACTACCTGCCTTTCAGTGTTTCTTAAGAGGTCAATAAAGGTCACTTACCCCCATTTTGCAGATGCAAATTTTGATGTATGAAAAAAGTAAGTAAAAGTCTCTATCAGGCTATGTACCAGAAAAGACAATAAGAATTCGGGTTTTATAAATCCCTGCTTCTTCATTTTCTGGTGATGAGGCAGCCTTTAAATCCAGAAACAAAACTCTGACCTATACCCCTTTGTAGCTGGGCAAAGTCCAGCTACTTGAGTTAAAAACATATTTCTGTTTTAACTTCCACTTAGTTGGATGGTGTTTTAAAAATATGGTGTAGTCTATGTCAATGAAACTTCAAATTCAGTTCCCAGACATGTGGTGGCCTTTGCTCCCCTTGGCAAAGATTACTAGTATTCTCTCATTGGCTGACCCTGGTGATCTGAAGGGAAAGGGCAGAAAATGCAGTGTCATCTGCAGAACTCAATATTTCTTCTCTCTATGCTCATGAATAGAATTATGGAAAAATTCATAGGCTTGTGGACTTGAAATCTCTGTACAATAGGCAGCAGAGACATTGGCAACTTGCTCAGGGCATGTTTGAGATCATCGCTTTGGGCTCAGCCCCAGATATATGTCCCAGAAGGAAGCCATGTGGGCTTTAATGCGTGTTTTATTCCCTTGCAGAGAAGTCACAACTTACCCAAACATTCTTGTTCACAGACCATCTAAATGGAACCTCCAGACTGATGACAGCTGGACCAGGAAGCACAGGACACCCCTTCACATCTGGGAATGAGCTACTTGCACATTTTGAGATGAGTACATTTATCTGAGTACTTGGGTGTTCTTTATATTTCAATCTCAGGTCAATTAATTGTAATGGCATCAATCCTATATAATAAAAGCGTAGTATGCTAGTTGTCCCCTTGACTGGGAGTTCGTCCTGGAGTTCGACCAGGGGGCAGGGCTGGCCAGGGGAAGGGAGGGAAGCCCTGGCTGGTGGTGAGGGCAGCAGCAGCAGGCAGCCCGGGGAAGGGAGGGAGTACCCAGCCAGCAGCCGGCAGCCACTAGGGACCCTACCAGTGCACACATTTTGTGCACTGGGCCTCTAGTACAAATATAAAATAGTTGGTATGCTTGTGACAAAGTGGCTTTCCAGACCAGAAATCAACTTTTCTCTTAAAGTAGTAATGCTTAGAGTAAACGTCAATAACCTTATCTTTCTACAAACATTTCCTGCTTCAGTACCTTGACTTGGAGGCACAATCCTGCTCTACATCAACCCAGGCTCCATCTGCATCCAGTATTCCCTGTCTAAAGTTTTGACACATTTGTCACAACAGCTAAGGTTCGGGAAGGGAGTTGAAACAATTTCACAAGGCTTGTTATGACTCACATGGCCCTTGTGTAGTCCTCTTAACATCCTTTGTTCCCATCCTTCCAATAAAACATGAGCACCAGCCCTTTCCCTTGCACAGTGTGAGCCAGAGAGCCTGGGGCCTTGGGCTCCAATTCCAGGGTACAGATCATTAAAGCAGATGACACTGTTCTGTATATCAAGCCTTTCATGTCAACTTCTAAATGAGGGAGAAAGACTGCAATAATGACAATGATCTATCACCATACCCCTTTTAATGAAGATACTCCTTTTAATGAAGATACCTCTCCTAATACATTTAAAGTGAATTTGGAGGTCTTGGGACCATGTGGAGAAGGGGTTGGAAGTATAGCTGAGAAGGGAGAGGTTGACCAGAGAAAATGAAGTGGGGCAGAGACTAAGGATATAAAAAATATATATTTGGTTTTCTGAGCATATTATCCTGCTGTTCTGTCTCCCACTAAGATCTACAGATCTGCTATTCTTTAGAAGTTGTTAGGTAACTCCAACTGTTTTCTAAAGTTTAGATATCACAAACTGATGGGCCCTGAATTAAGATGAGGACATCAGTGGTTGAATGTGTCTATAGGAGACAAGCAAAATGACAACTTGTATTTTCAAAGGGTCTTTCTCTCAAAGCTCAAGTCATTTAATAATCTGATCTAATTATTCCTCCATAACATTCATGGCATCTGGGAAGAAAGTAGGGGAAGGGCAGTGAATTTTATGGGGATAAGGATTTAAATACTATCTTTTTTTTTTTTTTGCCAATGGAAAATAAAACACAAAATGTTCATAAAAATGCCCTAAGTCAAGATTTTTTAAAACTTTTTGTCTGCTCTGTCCTTTTATTCAAATGAAAACTGATGCTGAACACTAACATAAGTGATAAAAACAAACCCTCCCCTAAGAATAATCACTGCTGAGCTGCCCTTGCTGAAGCTGCCTCAGGGCCCTGACTGCCTAATCTTTTTCTCTACCACACCCTATCCTCAAACACTCCAAAGAGCTCAGGACTTTTTTAAAAATCACTTTTCCTGGTGAGGCAACAAAGAAACTTCCAAAGTAGATTATAAACCACTCTCCAAAATTCAACTCCAAAAAAGCATCACAGCCTCCCAAGAGTGACAGAAACCCAGACTTTGTTGCTACAAGGGATGGGAGCAAAACATGTCTTCCAGAGACTATCATAATGTGCAATGTAGCGGATCGTCTTCTTAACATGTTTTCCTTTGGGGGAAAATTATGACTCTGGTTATCCAGGGCATTCTGAAAACACAGACTGACCTTTTTGATGTGACTTATTATTACTATCTCTTCTATCACAATTACAGGCTCTACAGACATACATTTTTCCAAACACCATTTTTAGACTTTCAAATTTGACAAAGGGAAGCCTCGTCCTTATTCCCACCCTGACTTTGTTTGCCTCTTCTCAGGGTGTTAATGCAGTGTTGATAGTAGTAGCAAGTACATATGTACACGTAAGAAGATATGAGCTAAAAATATAACCCTATAGATCTGTTATGCCTAAACAGAAAATGTCCTTCTGTGACAACTAGTGACGTGACAGACTGGAGTAGATTTCAGTCCTCTCTTGGTGCCAAGGGAAGATTTGTGCCCTACAATGAAAGTGATGTGATAAAAATGTGTGAAATTCTGTGGAAAAACAATTCAAATGTCCTCGTGTATTTTCTTCTGCCCAATGTAATGGATGTTTAACCATGTCTTGCATGTTTTCTTCACCCAGAGTGATCTCCAAATCTGCACTTAAAAAATACACCAAAACATTAAGGGTAAAATTAGCTTATGTTTTTGTCTTTTGCTGTTCCTATCAATATCAAAAAATAAATTAAAAAAAATTTTTGATGATAATAAAGCCTCGCTTTTGAGAGGAAAAAATGGAGGCGGAATAGACAGACGGGTCCAGAGCCTTGTCCTGGAGTAGATAGAAAAAACAGCTGAGGGTCATACGGGGAGTGTTGGTTGGTGAGTTAAGGGACAGCTATACTCCAGGAGATGGTGGGGGACTGCTGGACGAGGCTCCCCTGACCGGGCAGCCCCCACTGCTGCTGGGTTCCCTCCCAGAGCAACCGGATCGGACGCAGAGACTGCGCCATCTTGAAGGGGAAAGTGGATGTTATCAGAAGCCTGAAAATCTACAACTATGGCACCCACCGAACAGCTGTGAACCCCAGAACACCAGTCCCCAATTGGCTCAAACATGCAGATTCAGAGGAGCTCTACACTCCACCACGGAAAGGTCAGATATTGCCTGGAATAAGATGAGGTCTCTGGTCCCAGCAGGAGAGAGAAACACGCACACTGCAGGAGCTGGAGGACCAGGGGAAGTCTATGCCTAGAAAAATCCGTGGCTGTTGGGGCTGGCATGATGTGTGAATGTGGAAGGGGGTCCTCAGAGCTGCTAACAGAAAGGAACTCTAAAAAGCAACTCATTTTTATCTGAGGCAAAAGACAGCCTAAAAATTTTAAAAGTGTGCTGGCTGCTTAGACCTTAGGGCAGCCGTTGGCAAACTACGGCCCGCGGGCCGGATCCGGCCCGTTCGGCTGTTCTATCTGGCCCGCGGAGCCGAAAGAGCGGAGGGTTCTCTTGCTCTCCCCTCCGCTCCTTTACTTTGAATTTATATTAGTTCACACAAACACTCCATCCATGCTTTTGTTCCGGCCCTCCAGTCCAGTTTAAGAACCCATTGTGGCCCTCGAGTCAAAAAGTTTGCCCACCCCTGGTCTAGGGGGAAAGAAAAGACTGCACAGACTTGCACGCAGCCCCGGAGTTCACACACTTACGCTGGCTTTTTTTGTTTGTTTGTTTTTGTTTTTTCTTTTTCCTCTTTAAATCCTTGCTTCTGATTACTAAGCCCAATACATAGGATCACCCAATTGGGGACACCCTAAGAGACTGCAGAGGAAAGTTGTTTTTCTGGAACCTGGGGATCAGAGCAGGGAGTGATCATCGGAGAACCAGCTCTGGGGCAGCCCACTCCCACAAACGGGTATTGAGTGCCACAGGGAAAGCAGGATCTAAGCACAAGCTAGAGTGGACCAATAGAATCAGAGGCCAATCCAAAAACACTGCCACCCAGGGGTTGAATCAGAAATTGACTCTTGTGTAAACACAAATAAAGGAATACAAGAAATTAAGACACACTGCCTGCTTAAAAATCAGGACTGACTTACAACCCTGAGGAGCAGTGGAACACAGTGAACTGCAATACTGTCCTGACTAGGAAACAGGTGTGCCAAACAGAACACTAGAGGAAGTGAATGTCCTTCACTACTGCACATTTTTTTTATTTTTTTATTTTTTTTCATCTTCTACTTAAGAAACTAATTTTTTTCTTTTTTCCTCACTTGATTTTATCTTTTTAATTATTACATTTTTATTTTCAATCAGTATTATTACTACTGCTATTTTACCTTTTTTTTTTTAAAAAAAGTATCATTTTATTTTCTCTTTATTTTACTTTGGGATTAGTGTTCTACATTCTATTTTCATCTTCCCTTTAGCATCATTTTACTCTATCTCAGCTTTACCTTTATGCTATCACTCTCTTCCTAACTTTTCCCCTTTTGTTGTCCTGTTTCTCTTACCTTTTTTCTGCTTTAGATTTTCCCTATTCTTTCGTTTTACCCCCTGTTAAAATTTTACCCTACTTATATATCTAATTTCCAATCCCTTGCTCCAAGTCCATAGACACCTCTCTCTTCTCTGTCTTCACTATCCAAAAAATTGTTTTTCTCTCTGTCCTTTTGTTGTTGTTTGCTTGATTGTTGATTATATCAATTTTTAATGCTTGTTTGTGAGATTGCTTTGTTTATTCTTTTTGTTTGTTTTGTTTTTGTTTGTTTTTTATTTTTTTTGCTTCTGTTTTCCCTGACCTCGCTTGATATTAGTTGTTGTTTGTAGTTTGTATTCATCTCCAGGTACTTGTTGCTGGCATTTGTTGGGATTAGTGGCTGTTCTATTGGAGTTTTCTCCCCATATATATAGTTTGTTCCCCTCTTCTTTCATATTCTCTTTCTTTTCTCTCTTACTTTTTTTTTTCCTTTTCCCAATTTCATTTTTGCACTCCTTTCTTTCTTTATTTTTCTCTTCTTCTTTCTCTCATATCCTCTAATTTGCCTTTCTCTGGGTGGTCACCTTTATTTGGGGTTATTAATATCGTGAATACATTTCTGTTCAGTGCCTTGTGCGTTGTACCTGGTTAAGTTGTATTTTGTGCCTTTAAGTCAACACAGGAGAGAGAGAACTACATAACCAGACACCCGGAGAAGAGAGACCATGGGGAAAGAAAGAAACAGCCCACATATGAAAGAAAAGCAGGCATCACCAGAAAAAGAAGTAAACGAAATGGAGGCAAGCAACCTAACAGAGAAAGAATTCAGAGAAAAGGTCATAAGGTGGCTGAAAAGAATGGAAGACAAATTCCACAATATGTGTAAGAACCAAGAGGAAATGAAGAAGAACCAAGAAGAAATGAAAAATGACATCGCTGCTGTAACGAACTCAATAGAAAGCATCAAGAGTAGACTAGAAGTAGCAGAGGATCACATCAGTGAGCTAGAAGACAAGGTAGGAAAAAATATCCAAGTAGAGCAGCTTCTAGAAAAAGAAATTAAAAAGCAGGAGGAGAGCCTAAGGGAACTTTGGGACAACACGAAACAAAACAATATCCACATAATAGGGGTTCCAGAAGGAGAGGAAACTGAGCAAGGAATAGAAAACATGTTTGATGACAGAAAACTTCCCTGATATAAGGAAGAAAAAATCCACACAAATCCAAGAAGGTCACAGAGTCCCAAGCAAAATGAACCCCAAAAGACCGACGCCAAGGCACATTATAATTAAATTGGCAAACACCAACGACAAAGTAAGAATCTTAAAAGCGGCAAGAGAGAGACAGAAAGTTACATACAAAGGAACCCCCATCAGACTAGCAACTGATTTCTCAACAGAAACATATCAGGCCAGAAAGGAATGCAATGAAATATACAAAGTCATGCAAAAGAAGGGTCTGAATCCAAGAATACTGTACCCAGCAAGGCTATCAATCAAAATTGAAGGTGAAATCAGGAGCTTCACAGACAAAAAAAAAACTAAGGGAATTTATTACCACTAAACCAGCAATGCAAGAAATTCTTAAGGGTCTGCTGTAAAAAAAAAAAAAAAAAAAAAAAAAAAAAATAGGAAGCGAAGAAGGAACACAAGGATAAAGAATAAAAATGGCCCTGACCAGTTTGGCTCAGTGGATAGAGTGTCGGCCTGCGGACTGAAGGGTCCCCGGTTCGATTCCGGTTAAGGGCATGTAC
This sequence comes from Plecotus auritus, assembly GCF_963455305.1. NCBI lineage: Eukaryota > Metazoa > Chordata > Mammalia > Chiroptera > Vespertilionidae > Plecotus > Plecotus auritus. Next base: position 75,656,116 of record NC_137770.1, on the reverse strand, counting down.
CTGGGTTGCAGGCACATCCTCAGTGGGAGGTGTGCAGGAGGCAGCTGATCAATGTTTCTCTCTCATCGATGTTTCTAACTATCTATCCTCTCCCTTTCCTCTCTGTAAGAAATCAATAAAATATATTTAAAAAATAAAATAAAAAAAATAAAGAATAAAAATGGCAACAAATAAGCACCTATCAATAATAACTTTAAATGGATTAAATGCCCCAATCAAAAGACATAGGGTAATGGATTGGATAAGAAAACATGACCCATATATCTGCTGTCTACAAGAAACCCACCTCAGAAAAAACGACGCACACAGACTGAGGGTAAAGGGATGGAAAAAGGTTTTTCAGGTGAATGGAAATGAAAAAAAAGCTGGGGTAGCAATACTTATATCTGACAAATTAGATATCAAAGTGAAGGACATAACAAGAGATAAGGAAGGCCACTTCATAATACTAAAGGGAGCAATTCAACAAGAAGAAATAACTCTGGTAAACATATACGCACCCAATACAGGAGCACCCAAATACATAAAAAAAACTCCTGGAGGATATCAAAGGAGAGATTGACAGCAATAGAATCACAGTAGGAGACTTTAATACCCCACTATCACCATTGGACAAGTCCTCTAAACAAAAAATCAGCAAAGAAACATCAATCCTAAATGACTCACTAGACCTGATGAAATTAATTGACATCTTCAGAACATTTCACCCCCAAACCACAGAATATACATTCTTCTCAAGTGCACATGGGTCATTTTCAAAGATAGACCATATGTTGGGTCATAGGCAAAGTCTCTTCAAATTCAAGAAGATAGAAATCATATCAAGCATCTTCTCAGACCACAGTGGCATAAAACTGGAAATCAACTACAATAAAAACAATCCAAAAAAAATCAAACACATGGAGACTAAACAGCATGCTATTAAGCAATGACTAGGTTACCAGAGAGATCAAACAAGAAATAAAAAACATCATGGCAACAAATGACAATGAAAACACAACAACCCAAAATCTATGTGACACAGCGAAAGCAGTCTTGAGAGGGAAGTTCATAGCTCTACAAGCCTACTGCAAAAAACAAGAAACAATGGTAATAAATTACCTAACCCTACAACTCAAAGAGTTAGAAAGAGAGCAACAAGAGAAGCCCAGTGTAAGCAGAAGGAAGGAAATAATAAAGATCAGAGCACAGATAAATGACATTGAGACCAAAAACACAATACAAAAGATCAACAAAACCAAGAGCTGGTTCTTTGAAAGGATAAACAAGATTGATGAACCTCTAGTCAGGCTCACCAAGAAGCAAAGAGAGAAGACCCAAGTAAACAAAATCAGAAATGAAAACAGAGAAATAACAATAGACCCCACCAAAATACAAAGGATTGTTAAAAAATACTATGAACAACTCTATTCCAACAAACTGGACAACCTGGAGGAAATGGACATATTCCTAGAAAAATATAACCTTCCAAAACTCAATCAGGAAGAATCTAAACATTTCAATAGGCCAATAACTATGGAAGAAATTGAAGCAGTCATCAAAAAGCTTCCAGCAAACAAAAGCCCGGGGACAGACGGCTTCACAGGGGAGTTTTACCAAACAGTCAAGGAAGAACTAAAACCTGTCCTTCTCAAACTATTCCAAAAATTTCAAGAGGAAGGAACACTTCCAAGCTCATTCTATGAAGCCAGCATCACCCTAATACCAAAACCAGATAAAGACAACACAATGAAAGAGAATTACAGGCCAATATCCCTCATGAACATAGATGCCAAAATCCTCAACAAAATTCTAGCAAATCGAATCCAGCAGTACATCAGAAAGATCGTACACCATGACCAAGTATGATTTATCCCAGGTATGCAAGAATGGTACAATATCCGCAAATCAATAAATTGATACATCACATAAACAAATTGAGAGAGAAAAATCACATAGTCATATCAACTGATGCAGAAAAAGCATTTGACAAAATCCAACACCCTTTCTTGATAAAAACTCTCAACAAGGTGGGAATAGAAGGATCATACCTCAACGTAATAAAAGCCATATATGATAAACCCACAGCTAACATCATACTCAATGGGCAAAAACTAAAACCATTTCCTCTATGAACAGGAACAAGACAGGGATGCCCACTCTTACCAATCCTGTTCGACATAGTACTGGAAGTTTTAGCCATTGCAATTAGACAAGAAGAAGAAATAAAAGGCATCCAAATTGGAAAAAAAGAAGTAAAGCTGTCCTTATTTGCTGATGACATGTTATTGTACATAAAAAAACCCAAAAGACTCCATCAAAAAACTAGTAGATTTAATAAATGAATTTGGCAATGTAGCAGGATATAAAATTAATGCCAAGAAATCTATGGCATTTCTATACACCAATAGTGAACTTACAGAAAGAGAGACTAAAAAAGCAATCCCATTTACCATAGCACCAAAAAAATTAAGATACCTAGGAATAAACTTAACTAAGGAGGTAAAAGACCTATACACGGAAAACTACAGGACACTGAAAAAAAAGAAATAGAGGAAGACGTAAACAGATAGAAAAAACATACCATGTTCATGGATTTGTAGAATCAACATCATTAAAATGTCCATGCTACCCTAAGCAATCTATAGATTCAAAGCACTCCCCATTAAAATACCAACTGCATATTTCACAGACCTAGAAAGATCTCTCCAAAAATTCATCTGGAATAAAAAAAGACCCCGAATAGCCACAGTAATCCTGAGAAAGAAGAACAAAGTAGGTGGGATCTCAGTACCAGATTTCAAGCTGTACTACAAAGCCACTGTTCTCAAAACAGCCTGGTACTGGCATAAGAACAGACATATAGACCAACGGAATAGAATACAGAATCCAGATTTCGACCCAAACCACTATGCTCAATTAATATTTGACAAAGGAGGCATGAACATACATTGGAGTCAAGACAGTCTCTTCAATAAATGGTGTTGGGAAAATTGGACAGATACATGCAAAAAAATGAAGCTAGATCACCAACTTACACCATACACAAAAATTAACTCAAAATAGATACAGGACTTAAACATAAGATGGGTAACCATAAAAATACTAGAGGAATCCACAGGCAGAGAAATCTCAGACATATGCCGAAGCAACTTTTTTCACCGATACCACTCCTAGGGTAATGGAAGCTAAAGAGAAAATAAACAAATGGGACTACATCAAAATAAAAAGTTTTTGCACAGCAAAAGAAACCATCTACAAAACAATAAGAATGCCCACTGTATGGGAGAACATATTTGCAAATGTTATCACTGATAAAGGTTTAATCTCCAACATCTACAGGGAACTTATACAACTTAATAAAAGGAAGATAAATGATCCAATAAAAAAAATGGGCATCGGACCTAAATAGAATCTTTTCGAAAGAAGACGGAAGGAAGGCCAAGAGACATATGAAAACATGCTCAAAGTCACTAATTATCTGAGAGATGCAAATCAGAACAACAATGCGGTACCATCTCACACCTGTCAGAATGGCAACCATCAACAAATCAACAAATGACATGTGCTGGTGAGGATGCGGAGAAAAAGGAACCCTCAGCACTGCTGGTGGGAATGCAGACTGGTGGAGCCACTGTGGAGAACAGTATGGAGTTTCCTCAAAAAACTAAAAATGGAGCTCCCATTTGACCCAGTAATCCCACTTCTAGGAATATATCCCAAGAAACTAGAAACACCGATCAGAAAGGACATATGCACCCCTATGTTCATAGCAGCACAATTTACCATAGCTAAGATTTGGAAACAGCCTAAATGCCCATCAGCAGATGAGTGGATTAGAAAACTATGGTACATCTACACAATGGAATACTACACTGCTATAAAAAAAGAAGGAATTCTTACCATTTGCAGCAGCATGGATGGACCTGGAGAGCATTATGTTAAGTGAAATAAGCCAGGCAATGAAAGAAAAATACCACATGATCTCACTCATTTATGGAAAATAAAGAACATTATAACCTGATGAATAAAAAGATAGATACAGAGGCAGTATCAGACATTCAAATTACAGCAGGAAGGCTGGGGAGTGTTGGGGAGGGAGGGAAATAGATCAACCAAAGGACTTGTATGCATGCATATAAGCACACCAATGGACACAAGACACTGGGGGGCGGGGGGGCGGATGAGGGCATGCAACAGGGGGTAGGGGAGGCTGGGGGAAGGTCAATGGGGAAAAAAAAAGGAGATATATGTACTAATATATGTAATATTTTAAACAATAAAAATATATTTAAAAAAACAAACAAACAAACAAAAAGTCCTGGGGATATAATGTACAGCCTGGTGACTATAGTTTACAATACTATGTTTTATATTTGAAAGTTGCTAAGAGAGTTGGTCTTAAAAAAGTTCTTATCACAAGAAAAAATTGTTGGGAGAGGTCAATGGGGGAAAAAGGAGACATATGTTATCCTTTCAACAATAAAGAATTAAAATAAAACAAAAAAGAAAAAATATAGCTAGTTTGATTATGGATATTAACTAAATTTATTGTGTTAATCATTTCACAATATATACATATATCAAATCTTTATGTTGTATGCCTAAAACTTATACATTGTTATGTCAATTATATCTCAATTTTAAAAAAGTAAATTATACTTAAAGACTGAAAAATGAAGAGAATGGAAATATTAATAAAGGAAGAAATTAAATGAAAAAAATAAAAATAAATAAAAATAAAGCCTCGCTTTTCCCTGATTTTGGTAGGAAACTCAACATGCCTTTTAGTGCTTGAGTCATGCTCCATCTTAGACTGGAGTATCCCCGTAATATCTAAGCATGTCACCAGTAGACGAAAAGCGAAGGCAAAAGAAGAGATTCTAAGTAGAGATGAAAGTAAGAGGGCAAGAGAGAGAATATTAGAAAAGAAAGTGAACATAGAGAAAAGGATGAGAAGAATGAGAAAGAAGAGTGCTTGAAAGGATCAGATGTCTATCAGGGAGGCCTATCAACCAGTACTTACAGATCACCAATAAAATGTTGAGAAAGGAGACTGCTGTTCTCTATCTACACACCTTTATAAAAGAATTATTCTATTTTCACAAATTGTAGTCATTACAAAAGAGTAATCTTCTATAAATTAAAAAAATAGACTTCAGTAGCTTTGAAGCTATAGTTAGAATTTGTCCTACTGTTATTGATTTAGTAATTTTTTTCTCCATGCCATTTTTGCTCCTCAAACCCACAGCAGGTCAATAATAGAATTGGCATTGAAATCCATTCAATAGTAGTTTATCTCTAGATCTTGAGGCCCTTTTATTCTCCCAACTATTGATTAGTGGTCTGTAACTAGGGTAGGCAACCTTGACACAGTGGGGATACTGCTTGACAATAATCAGCTCTGGTGACCCACATGTTCTTATACATCCAGCTTCTCTATTACCCAAGACAGGAGATCTGATTAGGTCAGTGTACTAGTCAGGTTTCTCCAGTGAAACAGAACCAATAGAATATCCTAATATATAAAAACCCTGGCCGAAACCGGTTTGGCTCAGTGGATAGAGCGTCGGCCTGTGGACTGAAGGGTCCCGGGTTCGATTCCGGTCAGGGGCACATACCTTGGTTGCGGGCACATCCCCAGTAGGAGGTGTGCAGGAGGCAGCTGATCAATGTTTCTCTCTCATCGATGTTTCTAAATCTCTATCCCTCTCCCTTCCTCTCTCTGTAAAATATCAATAAAATATATTAAAAAAAAAAAAAAAAAACCCTGGGTCCATCACATCCACAAAGACCAGAGGCTCGAACTAATGCCCAGGCTGCACGTGCAGCAGGCTCTGGTGGGTGGGGACTTGTGGCAGCGGAAACAGGACAGAGGAGACGGGGCCAGCACGCACACTCACTCACAACTGCACACACAGCGCCCACCAGCTCACAGCCTTTTCTCCCTTTCTTTCCCTCCCTCCCAGCTCGCTCTCGGAGCCTCTCTCAGAATGAGGAAACAAAACAGACTGGGCCTGAAGATGCCTGGATGGAAGGGAGGGCAGGCAGAGGGTTGAGCGGCCCCCACTGGCCCCGCTCCCACCCAGCCAGGCAAGAGGAAGAGGGAGACAGGGAGGCAGGGAGGCCTGGAGGACTGCTGAGAAAAACAAGAGAGACAGAGACTGGGTAAGATCAGGCCAGCAGGAGAGGGCAGTTAGGGGTGAACAGGCAGGCAGAGGCAGTTGGGGGCAAGATCAGGCTGGCAGGGGAAAGCAGTTGGGGACGAGATCAGGCCGGCAGTGGAGCGCAGTTAGGGGTGATCAGTCAGGCAGGCAGAGGCAGTTAGGGGCAGTCAGGCAGGCAGGCAGGTGAGCAGTTAGGAGCCAGTGGTTCCAGATTGCGAGATGGCAGTCAGACATCCCGCAAGAGGTCCCCGATTGGAGGGGATGCAGGCTGGGCTGAGGGAACCCTCCCCAGCCCCCTCATGCACAAATTTTGTGCACCAGGCCACTAGTATTATAATAATATAATTAATCTTCTCATATCTGTATCTATATAACTTACATACACAAATGTATGCAATATATAAAACATATAAATACAAATATAAAGGGACTTATTATTAGAAATTGCCTGGCATGATTATGGAGGCTGAGACAATGATCAGCTGTCTGAGACCTGGAGCTGCAAGAAAACCACTGATGTAATTCTAAAAATGTGAGGGCCAATAGTGTAAGCCCCACTCCAGGGACAGAAGACTGGTGGTCAGCTCAAGCAATCAGGCAGAGAGCAAATTCACCTTTCTCTGCCTTTTTGTTCTAGACAGGCCTTCAGAGGACTAGATGATGTCTGTCCACATTAGGAAGAACAATCTGCTTTACTCAGTCTACCAATTCAAATGCTAATCTCATCCAGAAACCCCAATATCACACCCAGAAATAATGTTTAGCCAAATATCGGGGTACCCTGTAATCCAGTCAATTTTATTACCATAAAATTAATCATCACAGGCAATCTTTTACCATCCACAATGGTGGACAGGTTATTGTTTTTATTTACATCCAGTCCATAAGTGTTTGTATTTAGTACCATACCCTGGTCAAAGATCTGTGACCAGGCTAGCTGGGATGATCTGACTTGATACATACAGCAGTGATAGAAAGAAAGATCAGGGGCCACTTTTCTCAAAAGTCCTGGAAGTTATTTTGAATTTCAAGGGCTTCTTTCTAGAACACCATTACCTAATAAAAGAACTGTCAAAACATTGGCACCATCGATCTATAGCCTACATGATAGAGGCTTTGAAATGGAATGATAAAACTTCATGTGTCTGTGGCCATTGAAGGTAATGATAGTATTAAATTAAGTATCAGAAATTCTATGTTTTTGGATAGGGAAATTTCTTTTCTGCACAGATTATTCAGTAAGTTAGTTTTCCAATAAAAAAGTTGTAACAGAATACTGCAGGTCAACAGATAAAGACACTATACACAGAGCACTGGACACCAGACACAGAAAGTATTCAAAAAAATCATAAATTTAGAGAAGTCACTTGAGGGCAATAATAAACTGGTGGTAGGCATTTTAAAGAATGCATTTTTAAAAGGAAGCAAACTTTGGAAATGAAGACTTTATAATTAATAAAGTGAACTTTGAGAAATATCCAACTATAAAATTAAGAAATTTCTAAATTAATATTAAAAACCATGATTCAAGGAAATAATTATTTTTATAGAACAGCCTAGAAAAAAATAGAATCATATGTGGAGAAAGAATTCAGGGCAACAAAAACAGAAATAAATATCAGAATGGATACATTTTCTTTATGTCCACTCAGTTAAGCATTTCACTGATTCTTAGAGAAGTTACATTTTTAAAAAAAAAGAAATTAGTGGTTGATATAAAGCCAGGATATACAGAACTTAGGATTTGCATATCTGCATTCATGATTAAATTAATTATATGCTAAGTGGAGTGCAATTTCCATTTGATAATGTATGTTTAATCATTCTCAAACTTTTTACTCTCATTGTAAAAAATCAAGATAAGGACCCTTTTTTTCCTGGTCTTTCCTTCTCAAGTATCTTAACTTATACTTCTTTCTCTGTCAACCCATTAATGCCAGGGGATCGATCTTTAACTTTCTTCTCACTTAAATACAATGCGTATGAGCAATCTCAATAACTCCTATACTTGTTTTCCCACTGTAAGAGACACAGAGAAATACTACCCAGATCCGCTTGAAGGTAGGACTTCCTGTCCAACTGCAGATATTTCTGCCAGCAGTCAACCTTAAGTGTATGCCTCAGTTACAGACACCTACCCCACTGAGGTAAGGCCTTCCCAGAACAGCCCACCTCTGGTGACTGAGTGAGGTAAAGTATAAAAGCCTAGCTTTCCAGTCCGTTGCCAGATCATTCTGATGGGCTATATGTTCTCCAGAGCTTTACACTGGATTGACCAAAGCTTTGTCAGGCCTACATCAACGTTTGACTTCTCACTCTGCCAAGGATGCTTAATCTTTAATAAACATCTTGTACCCCAAATTCCATCTCAGTATCTGCTTTCAGAGAAAGCAAACATAAATACTCTTTGAAGACATGCATCTTCAACTTAAAGATCTATTAATATAGATAACCAATATGAACTAATAATCATAAAAAGCAAAATATATAAAATGCATAAGCCATGAATGAGTCTTAAGAAAAAGTAAAACAGAAGAATCATATCAAAAATATTCAAGATATTAGAATTATTGTTATAATGAATATATTTTAAGAAGTAAAAAAATAATTGGAAGTATGAATAAGGAACAAAAATCAGAAATAATCATAATATTTGGAAAAGAACTGAATGGAACTTACAGAAAAAAAAAACTAAACTAACTTTAAAATATTTAAAGTTTAGTAAAGAAGCTAATTGACATAGCCAAAGAAAGATTAAAAAACCTAAAATATAAAAATAAAGAAACTAACCATTATATAATATAGAGAGGGGAAAAGAAAACAAAAAAGAGAGAGAGAAAATTTAAAAAAAAAACTTCTATAGAATAAAGTTAGAATGATTGACATAATGCCTAATTCATTATGAAAAATATTTTTTTAAAAAATGGGAAAAGTACAGTGCTGAATGAGAATGTCCTGAGAATTCACCAAAGTTAATGAATAACAGGAATCCTCAGTTTGAAGTAGTATTGTGAATAGCAACCAGGATATATTAAAAAAAATGCAATCTTAGATTAATTGTTTTAAAATTGTAGGACTAAAGATAAAATTTCTAAAAGCAATCAGAGAAAAAACAAAAATTACAAGTGAATGAATAAGATAAATAGCTGACTTCTTAAATTAAAAAGGGAAGCAATAGCAAAATAAAATTGGCAATATCTTTAAAGAATTCAGAGAAAATTCTGTTTCCAGTGAAACTTTCTTTGAAAAATGAGAGTAAAATGAAAATATTTTTCCAATAAAAACTAAGATTGTTTAGCAGCAATATATTCTTAATATAGACATTTCTGAAAGGTCTCCTTCATACTGTTGTCTTTGCTTGTAAGGTTTGTTTGTTTGTTTTTTGCTTAATCCCTTCATCTTTTTCACCCAACCCTCTCCCTTTGAAACCTATATAATTTTATTAACCAATGTCACCCAATAAACCCAACAAATATTTTAAAAAATAAATAGAAATAAAAGGTGTTCTTCAGTAAGAAACACTAGGATCTCAGCATGTTGTGGAATACAAGAAGTAATGACAGCAGAGAAAGTTATATAAACATGTCACTAGAAATTAACGAAAAAGGATTGAATAAAATACTAATAACAATTGAATAAATAACTAATTTTTTTCAACAAAGAAAAAACTGGAATACAAAAAAAGTATTTAGTACATAAATCAGAAGAATGATTAGAGATAAAGTTTTCTAAGCTGCTTGTACTATTTGGAAGCAGGGCAAAGATATGTTAACTTTAGATTGTATTCAGTATGCCTGTTTTAATTTCTAGACTAACTCTTAAGAGACCATAGCGTATATATAGAGAGAGTATATATATATATATATATATATATATATATATATACACATATATATATGTGTATATATATATATATATATATATATATAGAGAGAGAGAGAGAGAGAGAGAGAGAATATATATATTATATAGAGTATATAACATCCAAACTTATAGAAATACAGAAAGAAAAATATGCAATCTAAAAGAATATAGGAAAGGAAACCACAGTGGGGGGGGGGGGACAGAAAAAGTGAGAAAAATATAAAATACGATGGTAAAAATTATTCCATATTAATCACAGTAAGTATAAATGAATTATTTTCTTTCCTATTGATCATGAAATCATGAGTTGATATCAAGATGCAGTTTTGAACCATTCCCTGCAGGACAAAGGCTCTGGTTAGTTTTTCAAACCTGCAACAAATTTTTCACCAGAAAAATATATTTTTTGTTGTACTAATCATTTAATTTTCAACGTTGTTATCTAGCATAACCTAATCCTACCAAACTGATGTAGCTACAATAACTACTTTAACATAGAACTGGCTCTAAAGCAGACACATGGGCTAGTGAAACAAAACAGAGTGCTCAGGAACAGATCCACCTGAATGTGGAAACCAACACATGATCGGGATGGCAGTACAGGTCAGTGAAGAAAGGATGAGTCACGCGATAAAATATCCTGGGAAAATTAATACTCTGCGTAGAAAAGTGAAATTGAATAAACTGCCTTATGCTACACATAAAATTCAAGATAGTGATTATCTTGAGGGAGAGAAAGGACTCAGGGAAATGTTATCTAGAAGCAGCATGTAAGGCATTTCATAGATGATGTTGATGTCTCATTTCCTAGAATGAATGTGGGTACACTGGTATTATTCTTTATACCTTTATACCTACATGATTCTCATTATTCATTGTAGTTATGTTCTATAAAGTCACTGCAAATGCTGAATTAGCAAATACTGAACCATTGCTCCCAGGGGATATACAGAATTAAATTCCTACAAGCCTGCAATCACAATATTTTTACCAACCCATCAGTGCATAACCTCGTTTTATATGTTTATGTTTAAAGACACCTTATTTAATATATATTGTGGATTCATTAACATTGAACTCATGGCCAACAGCACCATAATTTATGCATGAACAGATCTTATCGAACACATATTTTGTCCATAAGGCACATTACAGCCTTCTTGCAATTAGGAACACTAGACAGCACTTCAGCACCACACTTGGGGCCATTTTTAACATGAAATCGCCAACAAAAAGCACAAGAATGTGAGAGATGTGGCACTAAATAGACCACAGAAAGGACCCTGGTTAACTTTAGGAGAGCTGAAACAAAAAGGCGGAGCATCACCTTGTTGGGTCCAGCTGGGAACATGCTTGTCAGGTGACTCTGATTTTTCACTGCCCTGCACATGTTTGCAACTGACAGAAAGTGCCATAAACAGGGATTTGAGGTTACAAATAAATTTTACTGATTAGGTAAATTTACAATCCTCGAAATCTTCAAGTAAAAAAAGAATTAGCTCTATATACATATACACACACTTTCACATGTACTAAGTATTTAATCATTTTTAAATGGGAAGGAAAAAACACCTTTGGAGTTTTGTAGCCAAAGAAATGATTAGGCCAAATGTATCTACCCATTTAATTAAAGGGCCATATTCTCCCATCCCCCACTGAACCTCCTACCCAAGCATCTCACAGTCATTTCTAGAAGTAACAAGGATGCTGTTTCCTGAGGCTCCTTGTGAGCCTTTGTCAGCCTGCTGTGCCAGCCCCAGCTCTCCGAGGTTCACCTGTGCTGCCTTCAGAGACTTTCATGGAAGCCTCACCACTGCTTCCACCAAACAGGAGAAAGCCAATGACCATGACTAGTGGGTTGCTTCTGGATTAACCCCAAAGCATCTTACCCTCCAGGAATCGATGGGAATCATACATAGGTATAAGAAAGAATGTTCTCTACAACTGCATTCCAAACTTGCTTGCCTGGGCTCCTAACACTGGCTCTCAGGAGAGTCCTACAGCATCTCTACTACATGAAACTTCAGCATGACTTCTTCCTTGCTATCTCCAGGCCCTTGCCTCCAGCAGACTCGTCTCTCCTTTTCATCTACTACAAAAAGAGATGACAAGTAAATAATGTGAGGAAGAAGGTGGGTTATTATCTACACCTGGCAACGGACAGCTTGTTAGAGTACATTGGAGGGAATCTCAGCTTTCTAACCTCCTGAAGAATTTTGTTGGTGGAGTTTCCTTGAAGAATTCTAATTTAAAACCTTATTTTGCTCACAATGTAGAAAAAAATTGGCCATACGTTTCCCATTCTTCCCCCACAGTTGAGTGAACATACAAGTTCTATAACTCAAAATGTGAAAAGGAAAAATACATTTTCCTGGAAAGATGGAAACTCTGATGATCAACTGATGAACAGATCTCATCAAAAATGTCCACTTTTTAAGGTGAAATGGGAATATGTGTTCAAACATCAACCTTAACTCTCAACAAAAATAAGTAAAAATTTAAAAACACATTTAGTTATACATCCAAGGGAACATGGATTCTTGAAGTAGTAGGTATTTACCTTAAATTTAATCAAAGCTTTTTATAAAAGTGTCAATTTGTGACTCCCTTCAGTTCCAAACTTCAAACACTGAATAAATGTAGTTGATCATCTCTTCTGAAAGCAGCTATCATACCCACAAGATATATGTATCTTTCTTCTAAGTGGGAGTCAATCACATGAATAGTATTGTAATAAGGATATATGCAAATCAGATAATCACTGATCATGATAAATTTTAACTACTCTCGAAGTTCTTGAACTAACTCCAACTTGGCCAGAATATGGTTAAAGTTTACTAGAATTTAAATATTTTAGGTTTTCTTTCTAAAGAAACCTAAGTTAAATCCAGACACTCTTTTTCCAGTTATAAAAAATACAATTATTTTGATTTGATGGTAGGTCAAATTCTATCATTTGGAGTTGTCTTTATAACCAATTGTTTTAGTTTAAAATACAGCAATCTCCATGTTTTATAATAACACCTTGGCTTGTATTTCTAGATGTCCCTTCATATTCTACACAGTTGCTTTATCTCTTGGCTTCTCTGATCTTCCCAAATTTCAAGGTTCTAAATGTGTTGCAAACACAACAATGAAATCGCATGGATAACTAGTAAAACTGTGTTTCAAAGAAATCGAATAAAGCCTTTATTGGCTTTTTTCCCCTATTCAAAGAAAAGAGTTTTTCTCTGAATTAATACATGTTTGGTTTGTCTTTTATGCTACATTTGATGGCAAGGAGAGAGTTTCAAATATTTAAGCTACAGATACCTGAGAATCCCTTACATAGTAAAAATATATATATAGTGAAATATTCAATGATAATGCATGTATATTCTCCAGCCTTAGGCAATAACAATGAAATGCCATTGTTCTAAGGTATATGAACTATGAAACAGGTAAATTTAATGTTACGAATATATACATTTATGGGTATAGAATACTGATTTCACTGATAGACATTTCCCTTGAAAATACTCTCTCTAATTTCTATGTCCATTTCTGTTTTAAACCCACAACACCTTTAGTAAGTCCCAGATTACCCTTTGAAAATTTTCTTGTCTACCTCTTGCTCTTCCTAATAGTGTAAGTAAGGGCATATTTGCTTGTGGCCAAAATCAAAATGAACTCAAATTCTAAACATAATTCCATAATTCCTCTTTATTTTGTCCTAATGTCTAACATTATTGATGTGTCATTCTGTCAAAATGTGTTATTTTTTTCAATTGTCATAAATCCTTTTTTGGAATAAGACAAAGGAAAAAGGCAAGCACACATATACAGAATCTTATTTATGATTCTAATAAGTAGGTCTGATTTTTCTTTGGCTGCAATGGAGATATTTATTCATCAGTTTTGGGGCCAATTAGTCATTATCTACTTTATATTAGGCACAGCAACATAAAAATGAATAACCTCATCTCTGTCAATGTAGTTTAAAGCCCAGATATGTAAAACAAACGTATTTAATGAGATATTACAAGAATTAAAATACTCATAGATCCAGTTGGGCACAAAAAACTGAGTGTTCAATTCCCCAATGGGGTGTTAGGGTGAAGAAAAGTGGTCTGGATGAAAAGTATTTAGGAAAGGCTGTGTGGAAGAGGGTATAAGCATAGAGAGTTTGGGGAAATGCAGAGCAATCCTATCTAATAAAAGAGTAATATGCAAATTAACCATCACTCAGCTACACCCACAAGCCATGCCCACAAACCAATCAGGAGCAAATATGCAAATAAACCCAACCAAGATGGCTACAGCCACAGAGAACAGGAGGGAGGCTTGGGTTTCCCTGGCAATGGAGGAAGCCAAGCTTTCCGCCTGCCCTTGCCGGCCTAGGCCTCCACTCAAGGCTACAAAGTTTCAATGATAGAAGATACATAAATCCAAACAGAAATGGTGGCAGCCACGGAGCTGGAAAGAGCAGGAGGCTAGGGTTGCCTCTGGCGATGGAGGAAGCCAAGCTTTCTGCACACCCTGGCCCACCCAGGCCTCAAAGTTTCAATTACAGAAGATACATAAATCCCCCCAAAAAATGGCTGCCGCCACGGAGCAAGCAGAAGGCTTGGCTCCGCTCCAAGCTATAAAGTTTCAATTGTAGAAGATAAATAAACCCCAGATACCAGGGCCTCCGCTTGGGTCACTGGGGGGCATGGCTGGCCTGCATACCACCACAGGCCCCTCTCCCAGGCCACCCCACACCCCAAGGGAACCCCACCCTGATCTGGGACACCCTTCAGGGCAAACCAGCTGGCTCCCACCCATGCGCCAGACCTCTATCCTATCTAATAAAAGAGTAATATGCAGATTGACCATCACTCCAACACACAAGATGGCTACCCCCATGTGGTCAAAGATCCTGCCCCCATGTGGACACAAGATGGCCACCACAAGATGGCCAGCAGGGGAAGGCAGTTGGAAGGGACCAGGCCTGCAAGGGAGGGCAGTTGGGGGTGATCAAGCCTTCAGGGGAGGGCAGTTAGGGGTGACCAGGCCTGCAGGGAAGGGCATTTAGGGGCAAACAGGCTGGCAGGGGAGTGGTTAGGGGGTGATCAGGCTGGCAGGCAGAAACGGTTAGGGGCAATCAGGAAGGCAGGCAGGCAAGCAGTTGGGAGCCAGCAGTCCTGGATTGTGAGAGGGATGTCCGACTGCCCGTTTAGGCCCAATCCTGATGGGATCAGGCCTAAACGGGCAGTCGGACATCCCTCAAGGGGTCCCAGATTGGAGAGGGTGCAGGCTGGGATGAGGGACACCCCCCGCCCTGCACGAATTTCATGCACCGGCCTCTAGTCTCTTATAACTAAAGCTTATGAAGCAAAGGGGAAAATTTGATAGAAAAAGCTGGGAGAGAGCTGAGATCCAGTCAGGCCTTGTCTGTCACAACCAGAGTTTAAACTTTAACCGATGGGCAAAAAGAGACCATGGAAAGAAGCAAGGAAGTAACATAATCAATCAGTAACTATGGAGACTGGATCAAGGCAGAGAGCTGTTAGAAAACTACTGCACTAGTCTTGACAAGAGATTTGGCTTCTTCAGCTTGGGGGTGTGGAGGGAATAAAGTGAGTACTAGTAACAAAGTGCTCCAATTCCCTATGAAAGTTGAAAATGGGTCAGATAAAAAAATATATGAACAAAGAGTGCTTCTAGACCATTTGATGTGTGTTCTATGTTTGAATGAAATTGGGGCCTTGATTGCCCCAGCTGGGACCTGACCAGTGCTTAATCCTGGGTCATGACAGGGAGTGGTGAAAATGAGCACTGAAATAATTTGCTTAGAACTATTCTCCCCAGAAACTCAGTCTTTGTGCATGTGCTGAAAATGAGCTCTTTGAAAAGGTCTAAAATGAACAACTAAATGGCATTAAAAATAGATATTGGATTATCCAAGCATTTCTCTGAGTTTCCCTAGGCCTCAAGAGTGTTTATCTAAAATTCTTGGGAGTTTAGAAGGGCAAAGTCATCACTGAGATGGAAAAATTTCCCCAAAGAAGGGCATTAAAGGTCACTAGCACTTCGTTCTGCTCAAGAACTCTGATCCATTAGAATTTGAAACTTTCTAGTTCTCAGGACCCCAATGAGAAAAATGTAGCTTCTGTTGATATTAAATAAATTCTCTTGTCCTTTAGATTTCTCAACTCTCCTTATATTAAACCAGTAGTTGAGGCAATGGAGTAAATAGTTATAGATGTTGTTAAAGTAAAGAACTTCACAAAACCTTCTAATTACAAGATCTTGCTCTTCTTCTGTACATATTTTAAAAATCCTGGATTGGAGACCAAGTGAAGCTAAGCTAGATTTGGTCTTCAAAACAAGGATTGTTCATGTTTTTGCTCATTGGGTTTGACTGACCGACAACCAATAGCCAACTCAGGCAATACACATCTGTGGGAATGAAAGCCACTGAGTCACTTATGCAAGTTTAATTTGGCTTTACCAATATTTTTAAAGATCATTCAAAAGGAACTTATAAATAATCTTCCTTGAATATAATTTTCTCTTAAGGAAGATAATACACACCTCTCTGGGTATGTTATTGCCTGCTGCCATTCCTGGCTTATATCCGTGCAGTTATGCAATTTTATACTCTGTAGAATACTTTGTGAGTTAAAAAATTTGCATTGACACATGAATACACTTATCACAGGTAGTGGACACTCTGCCCCAAGACAGCTGGGCACAAATAAATCATGGAGAAATTAGTGTAAGGTTTGGAGTGAAACATTATCACTGAGAACAAAACCTCTTCTTTTGTACTTCTCACTAGTTACTGGACTGATTGGGTTGCCCAGATCTCTTCAGGAGCACAAAAATTACTTTTAAGCTTTGTCTTCCTATGTTTTGAAGACCAAATCTAGCTTAGCTTCACTTGGTCTCCAATCCAGGATTTTTAAAATATGTACAGAAGAAGAGCAAGATCTTATAACTAGAAGATTTTGTAAAGTTCTTTACTTTAACAACATCTATAAAAATGTTAAATGAGCCAAACTTTCAGAAACAGCAGCATGAAAGCATTAAGATATATAAGAACAAAAAGATTTATTTTCATTGGTGATGGTCCCAAATTAGAAATAATTTAAATATCCTTCTATAGAGAAGTGAATAATATATATTACGCATGATCTCTATGCATAGGTCTGGAAAATGTCAACCATCTTTTCTTAAGTAAATTAAAGCAAATTATAAAACAATTAGTATAGATTAATATCATTTTTATTTAAAAAGAAAAAAAACTAACTCTAATGATTGATGTATGGACCTCAGGTTTTTACTTTAAAAAATTCTATATATTTTTTTTTAAAAAAATGCTATATTTGTAATTAAAAAAAAATAAAGATGGCTATCAAATTCACCTTCCTGCCTCTAAGAAATATATCTCCTGAACACAAAATCTCTGGTATCTTTTAACCATTTTGATTAATTTAGCTCTGGGAATTCCAACTAATACAAATCAGGATGTCTGATGACACTCAAGGGATATGACCTCACATAAGCAGGACTTTAAAAATAATTTGCATAAATCTCTTGGGACTAAAAATATTAACTTTCATACAGCTATAATGGCAAAGTCAATGGAATTTTAAGATCTTCCTTAGGCATGCTGGATATCCCGTAATAATTCTTACTACCAGCTCGCACTCTTCCCCTTTTATAAATGGGAATGCAGAACAAGTAGTAACATCTAGAGGAGGTGGACAGAAGTGTTAACTGCAAACATACGTTCAGAATGGCCCAGTCTATTTTAGGCATCTTATTATGAGAATAACCATTTTGCCACCTTTTATGTGTATAGCAGCACACATACCAAAAGCTAAAAAGATTCTCTCAATTTCACAGTCAACTGGATTTGCCTAAACTGTTGACAAAAAAAAAAAAAAAAAATTACTTTGGAAATATAGTAGGCTTCACATACATGGAATGAGAGATTAATTCATAGAGCCGCCTCATAAAGTTTAGCTATATCAATGAGGAAAAAATTAATTCATTTCTAAGTGAGAAAATCTGAAGATTAAACATTATTTAAATGGAAAGTAGCCATATTTACAATTTCTTACATTGCCAAAATAAAATTAAGGAATTATAAAATGTGTTTTTTCAAAAGCTTATAAATCAGTACATGTCAAAAAATAAAGAAAAGTCTCACTTCCACTCTAGTTCCAAAATCATCTTTTCTGGAGTCATATATGCTCTTGTTCTAATTTATAAATAAATCCTTAATTTATTTCAAAAGTAGGAAGATTGAGAGTAAAGAGGGGGAAGTGCCTATGATACTGGAACTAGTTGGAACCCTGAAAAGAGATTGTGAAATAAGCCCACAATATTATGTTCCTTCTGCCCTTTACATTCTAATATTATTGGTCTTTTTTAAACTATACCAATCATACAATAATGTTCTCAGGTAAGTGTCAAAAGCTTAGCAATCACCAAATGATTTACAGACGCAGATTTCCCTTTTGCCTATAGTAAGTGCAAAGGGCATATTACATTCTATCCTAAATAGTTTACTATAAATTGTCTTGGAGATCTGTCAATATGGATATTTGCTGAGATATATTAAATACTATTTCACTTGAGAACTATCACCTTGAAATTAAGACTCACTTTCAAGTCAGAAGTCGGAGGTCATCTCTGGAATAGACACATATATCCATTTTTAAATGAATTGATTTAATGTTAAAAAAACAACAACAACAGAATTTCATATATTAGGCACATAAGTCCACAAACTAGTGAATTGTATTGGTTGATTAGATAGAAGCATCATTTTATACTGAAAACCCTAATAGAGTGTGATATTACCAGGAACAAAGGGTGAAAAAAATAGTTTCAAGGAACCACCAAGTCCAACTCTTTTGCTTTAGAAGAAACTGAAGTCCAGAATGTATTTAATTTAACTTTTTAGAGCCCTGCAAAATAGTTTTTCACAAATATATATTGCAAAAAGTGATATATTTTAAGATTATATTGTTGATATTGTTCTGGAAATGTAATCTTCTTTATAACTAGAGTCAACTATGCTAGCAAAAACTCAACACATAAGCCCTGAAGTCTTCTCATTTGTCTTCAATATATTGGACTATCAGAATGCTTTAGAAGTTTAGGTCTGCAACTATTTAAGGCTGGAGGAAAAATAATTAAAATAAAATGTTTATGAATGGTTGTTAAAATCATCAGATTATCTGATAGACTTAAATTGAGTGAAAAGCAAGTCAAGTTTCAGATCACAACATCAAAAATGTTTGATCACTTAATGCATCCGTTTTTTAAAAATATTGAGGATGCACCATCAATATATTTATTTACTTTTAAATTATACTCCTTCTTGAGCTAATTACTTAATTTTCTTGACTTCAGTCCTAATTTTATAGGATTGTAATAAGGATTAAATGATCTAACATAGGCCTAATACATATTAAGACTGTAATAAATGCTATGTACCCACACACAATAATATACATACATCATAAGTAAACTATCTCTCTCTGTGTGTGTGTATATATATATATATGTGTGTGTGTGTATATATATATGAAATATGCAAATTAGGCCGGGATGCTGTAATGGGTCACGACCAGACAGGAGGAGGTTGTGCATGCAGGTGAGGCCCAGAGCGGAGATGGAGACAGAGATTGGGGGGCTGGAGAGCCACCATGCCCTGGCTCAGGCCAGCCCCCCCGGAGCTGGAGTGGACATGGACAGAGACGGGGGGCTGGCCTGCAGCCTCCACGGACAAGCACAGGCTCAGAGAGGAGACGGCAGGCCCGCCTCCTGCGGAAGTCGCACAGCTCCCCTGGAAGCAGCAGGCCGCCTACTGCGCACGATACACGTGATGGGCTACTAGTACTAATATAATAGGTACATAACGAAACCCACATAAAATAAAAATTTGAACAAGATAAGCTAAAAATATAAATAGAATTTCTAATATGCTTTTCCCCACACTCCAATAAATTATCTTGTAGAACCCATAGAATACATTCACTCCAGTTGGAAATTATTTATCCAGAGAATTCCTATGTTGAGGGGCAAGCTAATAAAAGAAGATCAAGACTTGTTGGTATGCTGGAGTCAACTTGCATAGCTGAAGGAAGACAATTTTTCACATGTCTTCTCAATTCTGCATTTAGTGATGTCACATTAGTAGCTTGAAATGGACTGTGGTAAGAGTGTTTACACAAAGGAAAACAGAAAGCACTATACATCAGAATATATCAGAGCTTTTTTTCCCCCTCTAGAGAGATAGTTGGTAGACATTCACTAACAAATTGCTGTCAGCATTTTAGAAGTAGGAAGAGAATAAGGAGAAAGTATTGTGGAGTCAAAAGGTCAAAAAAAGCAAGAAGAATAAATAGTCAAAACTGTCAGAAGCTGTGTAGGTGTCACTGACTTTGACAATTAAGTCATTAGTGATTTTTGAAAAAGCAGTTTCTGTGAAGTGGCTGAGCAGAACCAGAAAACAGAGGGGGTAGATAGTGAATGAGAAACTGGAAGAAAAAAAAGATGACAATGAAGGAAATAAGTGGAATCAAGCCACAGCCTGAAAAGAAAGCTGTATAATAGAAGTGGAGATAGAAAGTAGAGAAAGAGTTCAAAGTTGAAGCGGAGAGTGGAACAGGGGTTGAGTGAAACCAGAAGGAACAGTGGTTGGAGCCACAGAAGCTGTGGGTGAGGTGGGGGTAGTGTGCTGATGTGCAGGTGGTGATCATGTTCTATGAGAGATGATTATAGGAAGACAAGACAACCAGTTAGAGGGCACAGGCTGGGCCAAGCAACAGAAATTGGAAAACACTGTAGGAAGCAAAAACATTGTAAAGGGATCCAAAGAATGGAAAATAGAATAGCAAGAAGAAAAAAACACCTGAATTACAGACTTCTAATGATGCTTAATCTTCTGAATGTGGTGACCTAACCATTACTTCCACCTTGTTAAGTTCTTCTATTTTATTTTGTTGAGAGAGAAATATTATTTGTACCAGGTTATTTTTGCATGCCAAGTTTAAACATTTGATTGGAAATGACATTGAAACTACACATATCATTTGTGTGCTTAGCACTCACAAGTTTCCTCTACCTGAGAGACTGGTGAAAGCACGGGCAGAATATTGCACTGATGCCTTTGTAACCTGGAAAAAATCACCCTGTACAAATACATCTGCCACTTACTGTTGAAGACAAGCTTTTAATTAATTGGGTTTATAGTTTTGTGTTCTCTTTTCATTGCTTCTTTTAATCTAATGTCCACTTTCCATGCCCCTAAAAGAGGAACATGTAAAAGCTAGATGAAAAATAAACTTGCACAGGCAATATTTGCAGAGCTGTTTCTGATAAACAGTCAAACTCACCAGGCTCTTAAATCATCATTTATTTGCACCTGTCTTTGAGCATGGGTCTTTGTGCTACCATAAGCAATTCTTAATTTCCATCAATAACCTTTCATTTCAAGCATGGCCAGTTTGCATTATGAGTGTGAGAGCTGAGAATCATACTTTTTTAGAAGCTGAAAACTGAGGACTATAACATAGGAGGATAATTTAAAGATTGGGTTAACCTGAACTGTTACAGACCAAGTGGGGCCCAATCTGTAGATTGGGTCAGTTTGGGTCATCATGCTGGGGAGAAGAGCTCTTAAATCCAACAAAATTGTTACTGGGAAAACTTACAAGGATGTACCTTGTCCACCTGGAGTGGTGTTCGCTCTTGATCACATTGTATATGTCTGATTTGTGATGTCAGTTACTCATCTAGAGTTAACTAGACCTCTTGAGAAACCTTATTAAATGCTTATTAAAGTGGTAAGTACCCTGCTGATCTAAGGAAAAACCATACCCAGCTTCCTTTGTGTTACAACTCCAAATAAGATATGACATACATAAGAAAGTTGGAAGAATATATTAGTTCTGAATTTCTTGCAAGAGGCTAGAAGAAAGATTTGTCAAGAGCAGAGAAATGGCCTAGAAATTGTGTTCAATTGGGTCTAGAGACAGTACAAATCAGTTGGATGCCTCTCTGACTTTAGTAATGAGTATCACCTAGACTGAGTACTGCTAGGAACATGGTAGGTGTTCAATACATAAGTTTTGAATTACTGTCTAACTAATTGAATTGGACATTAGAAATTTTGTTCTTCAGAACTCTGGCTGGAAACAGAAGTCAAAAATTAAGATTCAACATGGAGAATATACCAGTTACTATTAAGAAGTAGCAAGAGGTGTAGTAGTAGAACTATCATTTGATTAAAAATGAGTCATTACTAATTTTTTATATGCTTTGGTTTGAATAGTTGTATCCCTTGAAATGTATTTTAAATTTCTAACCCCCGAAGGTGATGATATCAGCATGTAGGGCCTTTAGGGGGTGATTAGGTCATGAGGGTAGAATCCTCATGAATGAAATTAGTTCTCTTATAAAACACACACACACAACACACACACACACAACACACACACACACACACACACACACACACACACACACACACACACACACACACCATAAAGCTTCCTAATCCCTTCCACCATGTGAGAATGCAATGAAGTCTGACCAGAAGGACCTCACCCAACTACGCTGGCTCCCTGATCTTCTAGGCTCAAGAACTGTGAGTAATACATTTCTACTGTTTATAAGCCACTCAGTCTGTGGTATTTTGTTATAGCAGACGGAATGAACTAAGACACAATAATAAAAGACATGTGATAAAGCAAATGAAGGATTTTTCAGTTTATTGTTTTAACCTTTCTAGTTTATGGTAAGCATAACATTTATTGTTCCCCTTCAAGAAAAAACATTACATGGAATGATATTACTTACCATTCTTTGTGGTCACAAATTTATCATTTTGCCTTCTCAAAATTACATGCTAGTTTTCAGACAAGAAATGAAAAATTACTGGAAACAGGTTCACTCTTTCATTTGTTACTCAAATGAGTTTGGCTCAATGCTGTTTAGTGTAAGTGGTAGGTTTAACCAGTAGGATCATGACTCTGCCAAGAACAGTTACATGACTTTACATGGCAGCTAAATAGAGGCTCCTCCGGGCTGTGTCTAGCACCAAGGTGGGGGGAGGGGAAGGAAGCTTCATTCTATGGAATACTGCAGCACATGGTGCTCAGAGACTCCAAAAATAATCCCACCACAGTTTTTGGCAAAAGTAAGCATCTTAACATCTAACCTAACAGCTTCATTAACAAATTATTAAAATTTGGTTCATAAATAGTTTCTACTTTTTATTTGGTGGAGTCAGTCCCTTCTAAATCACTGATACTACACAGTGGTTTGGAGATTGTCATTTTGGGACTGGGGCATATCACATAAGACCATGGCCTATAGAACAGCAGGGACAAGATCCACTCAAATACATCTGATCCTGGGTAAAGTTAGGAGCGATAATATATAACCAAGAGGCCTGAGTCAGGTTGAAAGAATGATGGAGTGTGGCAGGGAGACCTGAATTATCATCTATGAAGAACCATGATCATAGTCATGAAGACAACTGAGGAGAAATCCAAAGCAGAAGACAAGTCATGCTATCAAAAGCTGAGAGAATGAAGACCAGGCAGCTGTGCACAGAAAGAAATGCTTAGGGCAAAGGAATCAGATGTAAAGCCAGGAATTCAGAACTCCATAAGGAACAAAAGTTTCCCTTGGTATGTCATCTAGTGTAAAGAGCAGATAGAGTAAGATGAAGACCCTAAAACATTAGAACATTTGCCCATTAAAATCCTTACCATTTTACCAAGTAAATGACAACGGCAGGTTTTAGGGTTTGATTTGAGAAATTGGGACCCTCAGGACTTAATATTCTGTCTTTATTGCTGGTTCTGCTTAGAGTTTAAAATGAATAATCAACTGAGGTCTGCATCTTATTTTTAAAGCTACTGAAATATTTTGAGGAGCACATGCAGAAAGGGGTAAGAAATGTGCATTGACTAATACCGAAAAAAAAAGAGATCTGCATGCATATCTCTTAGGTTTTATTCTGTTCTCTTTCACTATCTTCTAATATATCTGAATATTTTGATTATGACCTGCAATTTAATATCTGGGATGGGATATCATGTTAGGATGTATCAACAAAGTCCAGATAATTATTATTTTATTTGCTATTACTAAGACATTTTTCATGATGTTTCATTGTGTTTTTCTATCAGAGGAAACAATTTGAATGCTGAAAAAATATTAATTGTGTAGCAAAGTGAAACTTATAGATTTTTTGATAGACTACTTTATCATAAGTAGCCAATTCCAAAAAAGCTTATTATGCCAAATCTTTCTTTCAGAGTTTTCTAAAGTTCACAGCTGTAGGGCAATTGATCATCACTTTACTCCTCCTTTTTCCTTTTACAAGGTAAAGGAAATAACCAAGTGGTACAAGAATGGATATTTTAGTAGCTTGGGGTAGGAGAGGGCAGAACTGACCAAATTCTGAAGACTAAGGAATCAAGATGAGACAGTGAGACAATAGATTGAAACCCTGAGTTCTTTCCTTGCACCCGAGTTGAACCAAACAAAAGCTGGGAATAGGGGCAACAATCATCCCTCTTACATTTCCCCCTTTCTCAAAGTCAAAACTTCTCCCTTTCTCAAAGCTGAACCACACTTGAGTTTCATAAGTCACTACTTTTATCTCCTTGTTATTTCCTTAACTTTTAATGCTAGCCCTGCTTTCCAAAATCCTCATCAAAATCCATTTGTGAATATTAATCCCAGAATTAATCCAGATATTGAAAAGCAATTAACAAGTGTTTTTGTATTTAACCAAACCTGGGTGTGGAAATTAGAACTGTACTGAAAATTTTGAGAAAATATCTTATTTACCTTAGTTGTATACTATGAAATACTTAGGAAGGGGGTTGATACCAGCTACCAAAGAATTACTTTATCATCACTTTCGTTTGCTCAAAAGACATAGACAAAATTGACATAAGTTCAGACCACAAATATTTTTCTAGTCCTTTATTTCTTCAGTTTCAAATATTCTCAGGTTGTATCCTTACTGACCAGTTCAGGAAATACAGAACAATAGCTTGGCAAGCTCAGCCTCTTAGGCTTCTTTAGAATCAGTTGTCAGAACTTGCCATCGTTGAGCTAGCCTCACCTGCCCAAACACCAACTTAAAAAAACTAACCGTACCTGAAACAAAAGGAATTTCAACCATGAGTGTTAAATAAGCCCAGAAAATGGCAGAGACCAGTGTCTATTGTGGCCTCGTCTCATCAAATACTGAAATGTTATTATAAGCCTTCAGTCTGGCTTTCAATATACATACCTAAGTGTCAGGGGTGGAGCCGAGTGGGGTAGAGGAAAGGGGAATCCATTCTCCTTGAAACAGATGCTTACCTAAGGCTGTGTTCTTATGTTCAGCATTCTTGCTCAGCTTGGCGGTATACATGAAAAAATTACAATGCCAGAATTTCTTTTGCTATCAGGTACTCCAGAACAAATGTAAATTAATGTCTGTCATAAAGTTATGGAGAATGAATTAAAGTCATTAATGCTAACACATTATTCACAAAATGTAACACTTTTCCAAAGTAGGAACTCAATCAATATAATGCAATAAATCAAACATGATTCACTATGAAAAGCGACCCATTTTTAGTTCACTTCAAAGGGTTTTGGGATAAGGCAGCAGAACAGGTTACTGTTTAACACATTTTTCACTAAAAATAGATAAAATGTCTGATTTCAGGCTCAGAACAGAATGTGTTTTAATGCAATTTCCTTGGAAATTGCTGTTTCTTATGCACCTCTGAATATGTACTCAATGTGAATTAATTACCACTGGTTTTTTAGCTTATATTTTAGTCACTGCAAAAATGAAACTTGTCCCCTTTGTCCTTTCACTAGAAGAGAGAAGGGGGTGCCTATGTCATTGGCAGGTGTGTGGCCCCATAATCAATGTGACATTCAGAAAGTTTTTCTGTAAAACTGGGTTGTTACTTAGAACCATTATGTCTTACGTGATTATATCTGAGATGCGCGATAACATTTTCTGTTTCTTTTGTTTTTCCTGTTAACATTTTCATTTCAGTGTTGCTGATAATTTTCTATTATCTCTGCCTTCTTTATGTTTCTCGTGTATTTCCCTTTCAGATAGTCTTGTTGAATTAACTGAAGAATAAAACTATGTAATAGTATAGTCCTATTATAAGCAGAAGAAAATGAAGATGATCTGATGAGATAAATCACTGAAGGTTAATAGCTTTTTAAAAATCAATCTTCCTTCAGAGGAAAAGACTAAATAGCTTAGTGGATGAAACGCTAGCCTCTCACCTCTGAGACCATAGTTCAAGTCTAAACTGTGAAGCCTGAAGCAACATGTTTACTAGGCAGAGATCAGTCTCTAGTGGACAAAAATCTGCACTGCATGAGTGGGAGGCCTGCACCCTGCACCATCCTGGGACTACTTCCTTTGGAAACAGTCCAGGTAGGAGCTCCTGTCACTGTCAGGAAACAGAAACAGTATTTTCAGAGGAACCTCCTCCAATAGGACCAGTGCTGTGGAAGCCACTAGAGATTGCTGCTTTGCAACTCTACTCACCAGCTGCTTCCCAATAATCCGGATCTTGCCCTCCTATAAGCCATGACACCTGTCTCTTCCTCTGTCCCTTAATTAACTGGACACACGAAACTGATCACTTAGCTATTCCAGTCTAGCTAAGGACTTCCTTCCCAGAGTCACTCAGCTGGAAGCCAACCTTCAACAATTAAATTCAAATGCATCCAAATAAAAAGAGGAGACAAAAATACACATAAATCTGTACTTGTATATAAGCATGTATATTCCTGAAAGTGTGGGTAGTCATGTTTTACTGATACAAGTTGGGCCATTCATTTATCGTCATGGGTAAGCATCTGTTGCCGGCTTTTTAAGGGGCTTCTTTGTGTGCACTCCTCAGTAATGTGTTTTTCAGTTTCTGTCCTTCAGTAGCAGAGGGCACTGCATTTTGAGCCTCCAAAAGAGATATTTAAACTGTTTACAGAACACACACAGCACAAATAGCTGTTATTTAAAGGAGATTGCAGTCAGCTCAATTTTATGGGAGAAGATGTGTATATCAAATAATCCTATTGTAGTGTCAAACTAAAATCGGCACTTTATTTCACAGTTTTATGGTGAGCTGTGTTTCTCTGTGCTCTTTATGTATTGTGCAATAGCCCATTGGAAGCGGAAGCAAGGTCTCATTTGGAACCATTTGGACAGGGGATGGTATTTAAATACAATGAAATGCCTAAGAAAAGTTTAAGAGTAATATCATATTAAAATGTTGATGCATCCATGACATTTCCATATTCCTCCAAGACGATTTATTAATGATTGTTGTTTACTGATAATTCAAACCACCTGCAAATCTCTTTGTTATGATTAAAGCGAGCTCCCCCACTCCGCCCCCCGCCCAGGCTGATAGATGGCTCTGTAATTTCAGAGGAAATATGCTAAAGGTCATGAGTTAATACATCCTCTGGTACTTTCTCTTCCCATCCTTGCTTTTTCAAATGGGAGCAAAGCTGTGTTGTATTGTTTCCATGTCTTTGTAATGTCCATTCAAAATGAAATTAGAGAGTGCATTAGAGAGAGAGTATCTGTGTGTACACACAGCAAAATCTACACATACTCTATATAGTCTATTACTAAAATTATACAATTGCCTTTTGAGAAATTTCATACAAAATAATCTTTCCTTAATAACATATGAATATCACTGTCTGAATCAAGTATTATTATCCTTTTTAAAATTAAACTATCCACAAAACATGCATTTACTTTCTGCTATACAAAATGCTAATAATGCTTTTAGAATGGTCTTTAAAAAGTCTAATTATATCATTTAAAAACTGAAAGACCAAAGGGCAAGCTAAATTCTTCTAACATAAATCAGACTTTTTTTATTTCAATGACTTTAAAAACCTCAAATGCAGTAATTTTAATAGCAATGAAAGAATGAATAAGTCATAACTCCGCCTGATCACATAACTGTCTATAACTGTTATTAAATGCTCCAAAATAAGTGAACTCATTATGTTTCTGCACTGCTTTTAGCTAATCTAAGATTCTGCTCACTTAATCATGCAGAAAAGGCTTCTGTGCAGTTTTAAACCCTCAGGAAGGTCACTTCAATGCCTTTTTTCTGTTCTATACTGATCATTTAAGAACAGCACTTTGACCTGAAACTGATGCTATCTCATATAAGCTTGAATGTTTAACCCCCGCATAGCTGCATTTGAGACATACATTTAATGCACAGCCTATTGTCATATTTGCTGCAAACTGAGCCAGGTTCGCTTTTCAACAAAGAAGGAAACGCCAATCAGAATTTGTAAATGCCATGTGCCCAGTGAAACTCCCTCTCGTGATACCTACAGAGACAGAATGTGTGATTTTAAAAACATACTATCCTTCTGTGAACACTTTATTAAATTATAATTGGCTTTAAAGGTGTGGTGAGGAGGTATTTTTTACTATCGGGTTTTGTTTGACCATATATAAACTTAATGTGGATAATTTAGCTAGCAAAGCAATTTTCTTTGATATAGGTTGAGGTTTTCCACGTAGTTAAGAAGGACATAAGATAAAGAGCATGGAACTGACCTTAGTCAGTTCTGGTTCTTTGTGAATGAAACATATTCCTATTTCAAACTTGAATAATATTCCTTCATACCTGGTAAGTCAAATATGAAAATGAGTGTTAAAGGAAGGGTTCTCACAGCTGTTCTGGAACTTGACATGTTTCCTATTGAGGAACAAGAGGAACCTGGCCCTAGCTGGTTTGGCTCAGTGGATAGAGCATCGGCCTGCGGACTGATGGGTCCCAGGTTCCATTCTGGTCAAGGGCACATGCTGGGGTTGTGGGCTTGATCCCCAGTGGGGGGCATGCAGGAGGCAGCAGATCAATGATTCTCTCATCATTGACATTTCTCTCTCTCACTCCCTCTCCCTTCTGCTCTGAAATCAATAAAAATATATTTAAAAGAGAAAAAGAGGAATCTGCACATGAAGACCACCTGTGTGGAGCAGGCTTGAGTGACCCAGGAGGAGAGAATAAGAGGGCAGATGAAAGAAAAATGGAACAAGAAAAGGTGGACATGAAAGAAAAAAAAAAAAAAAAAAAAAACAAGAAGAAAAAGGGAAAAGCCAACGGGAGATTATTAGGATCCAAATAAGAGTCTTTTAAAAGGATGATTCACCTCTGAAAAACAGTTAAATCAAAGGGAATTGTGGTAGGGTGAGGGCACGTGCCAGGGAGTAGGGGAGACCAGGGGAAGATCAATGGGGAAATAAAGGAGACATATGTACTACTATTTGCAATACTTTAAACAATAAAAAAATTGTGGTATCTTGTGAAATCTCCCTGGAGGTTCCCAAAAAGGAAAGAACATCCTTTGAATCTTGAATGAGAGGTGTAGTGCTGCACTGGATGGCTTCCTTGGAGCTATTCCCTAGGGCCTGACTTCCGGAGACATGAATGTCAGTTCAGTACACTCACATAAGCTAAAAGATCTAGGGCGGGACTCAGCTCACATTCCCAATCCTGACAATTTTGAATGATCACTTCTCAGACCAGAAGAACCAGAAACTGAATTCCAATCCTGAACCTTACACATGGTTTATTTAATATTTTTTTCTGTATCTTTTAGCAACAGATATGCTAAATGGGAATGCACATGGAGTAAGCATTGAGACACAGCAGGTATGATAGTAGGTTCCAATCACTTCCTAAGTCAGGTGTATAAAACCTGTTAGCAATGTCAGCTTTCTATTTTTGTTTAAGTTTATGTGTTAATTTGAGATTTTATTAGTCCTTGGTCATGGGATCAGAGTTTTTAACAAATCTAACTCTAAACAGCACAAATATTAATCAACCACCATAAGTAAGTAATGCACCGTGTGAGACTGAGGGTGGAACAATAGCAACAGAAATAAGAGTGTCCCTGTAATATGAAATACACTCTGGGAGTCATAACTCCAATGTTCTTTTGCTGGCTCATGTACTGAAACCCACTGTTGTACTGCAATTAAATCCTTGTACCCAGAGGGAAGTGTGCTAAGTGAAATAAGTCAGTTAAAGAAAGACAAATACCATGTGATTTCACTTACATATAGACCCCCCCCCCCCCCCCCCGGCAATGTAAATCCATATGAGAAAGGTGCTTGGAGAGATTCAAAGGGACTAAGTTACCAAAGGACCAGGACCTAACTGGCTGACTTGTCTTCAGGAAGCATTTTTTCAAACACTTCCTGAAGGTGCATGTACATGGACCTAAGTGGGCTATCTGAAGCCAGACCACTGTTCTCTAAGTCCTATCATCTGTCTTTTAGATCAGTGATCCTCAGAGCATGATCCCTGGAACAGCAGCAACAGCAGCAGCACCTGAAAACTGGTTAGAAGTAGAAACACACTGTCAAGCTCCCCCTCAGACCTACTGACTCAGAACCCCTGGGGGGTGGACCCAGCAATCAGGGTTTGAACACACCACACCCTCCAGGCGGTGCACAGGAACACGACATTCAGTCTCTCTCACCTGCTTCCTGCCGCCTGAAAACTCTGCTTCTCAGGCTTGGTTGTTCATTCAAAGCCATCTTCCTGAAACACCTAGCCCATTCTCAGAGCATATTTGCTCTGAGTGCTACAGGTGCTTGAATAAAAAGTGCCAATGAGCTACGTTGAAGAGTAAACCTAAAAAAAGTAAATGACCCAAACTGAGACCATCTGCCCCGGCAGCCACCCCCACGTGGTAAACACACAGGCTGTTGTTAACAAGACAGGTTTTTCTCTCACCCCCCAACACCATGCATGGTATCCAAACAGTACAACTGTGTGTTTAAACACAGACGTTCCCAACGGCTAAAGCTACAAAGGATATAAATGTACATGGTGATATGTTTTAAAAACATATGTTGGGCTTAAAATAATTGATCTTGGTAAATATATATATATATATATATATATATATATATATACATACATATATATATATATATATATATATATATGATGCTTACAGAAATAATTGGAGGATAAAATGATATTAATGCCATCTGTGCAATAGGCATCATAAATGAATCAGCAACACATTTTTTTAAATCTTATAATGGATGCTCCTGAACAATGCTGTAATTTCCATGAAAATGCTTTTGAAATTTACTACCATATTTTAAATACATTAATTCATTATTTCCTCCTATGTTTTTTCCTTCTTTTTCCTGGGAGATAGTAAAACTAGGAATCATGTTTTTCAGGTAATTTCCATCTCTTTAAAGTGCACTGTTGGGCTGTATATGTTTTTCTAAATATATTACCATCACTGATATATTTCATTATTTTGCTCAATATTCTACTAAACATTGTTTATCTTTAAAATGACACATGCGAAAAAGTTGCTATTTCCCAATGTATTTTGAGCCCAAATAATTTCACAGATCAAATGCATTCAACTCTCGGCTCATTGCTTGTATTTTCTGTGTCTATTGAGAATTACTACAAGGCTTTGTGGTTTTTGCTCCTGCAAAACTGTTAAAATTAGAATAAGAGATGCCAAAGGACTTGATTTTTTTTCTCTCTAAAAAGGATTCTAGGATCTTGGAGAACAAGCACTAAACAAGGGCCAAACATTGTGAACAGAGAATTTAAGTGAATACTAAAGATATGTGCAAAATAGGTGAAATTAATCTATGCTATTAGAAGCCAAGGTCACAGTACCCTTGGCAGAAGGCTAGGTAGTGACTGGAATAGAACAAGAGTGGTACTCTTGGGGGCTGGTAATGTTCTTTTCATGACATAGGTGATGGTCTCACAGTTGTACAGTTTGTGAAAATCAGCACTATGCCTTGTTCAGTTTTCTGAAATACAGTATTTCAATGATTTCAGTATTCAATAAAAACAGTTAATTGTCCTTTAGTAAAAGTTAAAAATAATAAAGATACAGGCATCCTTAGCTCTACTAGTATTTTAATACTGAAGCCAGGCTCTGCTAAATCATGTGCTTCTGAGAAATACCCACAACATTGGCTGAGACAATCACGTATTCCTTCCTTTATTAAAAGCTCCCTGAGTATTCTGTGTGTCTGGCTGTGTTCTAGGTGACAGGAGTACAGAGGAACAAGCCCCTGTTTGGTAGCTTACATTCTCCTGGGGGAGGCTAGGAACCAGGCAATACCCATGACATGAGAGGGGGATACATGCTGGGGACAAAACAAGGCAGGGTTAGGGAGCAGAGAGAAGCGGTGGGGCTTAGGGTGGTCAGGTCAGGCCATAAGACCGCTCACAGAGGAGGTGACGTCTGAACAGAGGTTGGAATGAAGTTTGGGAGCAAGCCGTGCACAGATCTGCAGAAAAGTATGCAGGCACAGGGTAGCTAATGCAAAGGCTCAGATGCTTCTCGAGTTGCTGGAACTTGCACGAAGGCTAGAATGGCTAAAGTCAAGTGGGCTGGGTATGTGGTAGTTGATGAGCGGCCAGATCAAACGGCCAGTGGACAGCATCATGAAAGGTTGGATTGAATTTTGAGAGTTCTGGGAAACCATTGGAGAATTTTGAGCAGGGGAGTAGCATGATGTAATTAAAAGATAGAGATTTAGATTCTGCTCCCATACTACAATCATATATAATTATGGTTTAAAGTATATCTAATTGTGCTATATAAATGCTTATGATTTGATCTGATTGGTTTCTTGTCATTTGACCATGTTTACTTGCCTTGAGAGAGCAGAAGGTTTTTGAATCCTAGGCTCAAATGTGGTCTCTGCCAACTTCTACATTTTTAACCTTGGGCATGCTTCTTAGCCTTATAAAAAGGTGGGGGAATCACTTGCACATAGTAGATGCTCAAACAAAATGTAGTTAATGCTTTGTTTTTTAGATGAAAAGAAGTTCAGGAGGAAGAAAGAACCATTTAAACCATTATCTTTGTTACTAAGCAATGTCCAACAGCAAGAGAGGGTCATAGAAATCTCCAGAAAGCTTCCAATTAGGCTATGTTAGTCTGTTTGGGCTGCTATGATAAAATACTACAGACTGGGTAGCTAATGAACAACAGAAATTTGTTTCTGATAGTTTGGGAGGCTGGGAAGTCCAAGACCAAGGCACCAGCATTCTAGTGAGGCCCATCTTCCTGGTGTCTACTCTCTGTCCTCACATGGTAGAGGAGGCAAGGGACCATGTGGTCTCTTTTATAAGAATACTAATCCCACCCAGGAAGGCTCCACTCACATGACCTAAGCACCTCCAAAGGCCCCACCTTCTACTACTATCGTCTTTGAAGATTAGGATTTCAACATACATTGAATTTGGAGAGGCACAAACACTCTGACCAGAGCATAAGCCAATTCATACAGCTGTTCCCTGGACATGTAGCATGCAGTTATGATATTCTGACCCTGCAGTTTGGCACGATTGTATTTTATTCACTGGAAGAATAAAGGATTCAGAGAAATCAGAGTTTCTATATTAGGTCCTAAAAAACAAATTCTGTTTAGAAAATATAAATCCTATCCTGAAAAATTGGCACTAACCTAGTTGTCTTAACCACTTCATCGTATTCTATAATAAAGGCACAAATTCCATTTTTTATGGAATAAGTTATGGAATTTGTGCCTTTATTATAAAATACTATGAAGTGGTTAAAAGAGCAAAGTGGATCTAGTGAACATGTAAAAGCAGGTCATAGAACTATATCTATACTAATAAAAGGGTAATATGCTAATTAGACCGGGAGACCTTCCAGGAGACCTTCTGGACATCCTTCCGGACAAAGCCATGGTGGCAGGGCTGAGGCAGAGGCTGTTAGGGGTGATCAGGCCAGGAGAGGAGGGAAGTTGGGGGTAAGCAGGCTGGCAGTGGGGCAGCTGGGGGCAATCAGGCTGGCGGGGGGGGGGAGCAGTTGGGGGTGAGCAGGCTGGCAGGGGGGCCAGTTGGGGCGATCAGGTAGGGGGCAATTGGGGCAAGCAGGCAGGCAGGCAGGTGAGCGGTTAGGAGCCAGTGGTCCTGGATTGCAAGAAGGATGTCTGACTGCCGGTTTAGGTCCAATCCCATAGGTATTGGGCCTAAACCAACAGTCGGACAACCCCTGAAGGGTCCCAGATTGGAGAGGGTGCAGGCTGGGCTGAGGGACTCCCCCCCCCCCATGCACGAATTTCATGCACCAGGCCACTAGTAAGTAATATAAAGCTATATTAGTAAAAATCATTCTATATGCATCTAAAGAGACACTTTGAAAAAAATGTTCATTATTTTTTCACCTTTTCATTCCATCTTTAAT
This sequence comes from Plecotus auritus, assembly GCF_963455305.1. Lineage (NCBI taxonomy): Eukaryota > Metazoa > Chordata > Mammalia > Chiroptera > Vespertilionidae > Plecotus > Plecotus auritus. Next base: position 75,621,812 of record NC_137770.1, on the reverse strand, counting down.
ACTTCTACACTGTTTAAAGACTTTTTAAATAGCATGTACCTAAAACAAAACAAAAAATCTTAAACATTTTAAAGTATATCCTCAAGGAAAGCAAGATCTGTATAGAGTTAACATTATGAATCAATTTAAGTAATGAAAAACAATATTCATTGAACAACTACTATTCCAGGCACTATGCCAAATGCTTTATATCCATAATCTCATTTATTCTTTCCACTAACACTCTAAAGCAGGGGTGGGCAAACTTTTTGACTCGAGGGCCACAATGGGTTCTTAAACTGGACCGGAGGGCCGGAACAAAAGCATGGATGGAGTGTTTGTGTGAACTAATATAAATTCAAAGTAAAGGAGCAGAGGGGAGAGCAAGAGAACCCTCCGTTCTTTTGGCTCCGCAGGCCGGATAGAACAGCCGAACGGGCCTGATCCGGCCCGCAGGCCGTAGTTTGCCCACGGCTGCTCTAAAGTAAATACTATTCTATAGTCTGAGTCATGGGACAATAAATAGCTTGTCCAGACTCACATGCAGAGCCAGAGTTCTATCCAGGTTCATTGTTTCCAAAGAAATTCTTTAATCATAACTTCACTGCTTCCAAACATAATGGAGATATAGCTAATTTTATAGGCTCACTACCCTTGCAAATCCTCTGCTCTGCCCAGCTGACTGGCAAATCTGCACTTATATTGCTGACAATGATTGATTCACTTTAAGTATTAATATAAATTGTGACCTGAAATTTTATCACTAGAATTACTATCACCTTAAGTTGTAACCTGACAGTGGTTAAGAATTGTATGTAATAAAAAAAGATGTAAATATTTCAGATAATGATTGTTATGTTGGTGAAATAAGATCCACTATTAAAAAGTGCTGATTAAATTAACAGATGAAACTTACAATGTTTAGTTTATATTATAATTTAACAATTTTACCAAACTAAGTGTAATCTTTGTTTTAGCTTGACTACTTCTTTGTCATTTAAAACTTGTTGTTATGTCTTTGTTCTATGACAGGTCAGAATGTTTTACTGAATTTGAGCAAATAAAATACCTCTGAGTTTTGTGGTTTGGTCAATCTTTATACGCAAAGTGGTGGCCAGGAACACTTTTCAAATATTCTTCTATATATTTTTTTAATATATTTTATTGATTTTTTACAGAGTGGAAGGGAGAAGCATAGAGAGTTAGAAACATCAATGAGAGAGAAACATCAATCAGCTGCCTCCTGCACACTTCCCACTGGGGATGTGCCTGCAACCAAGGTACATGCCCTTGACCGGAATCAAACCTGGGACATCTCAGTCCACAGGTTGACACTCTATCCACTGAGCCAAACCGGCTAGGGCATTCTTCTATATTTTTAAGAGATTGCCATGCAATGTATACAGAGGGAAGATGTCTATGATGAAAAGAAAGTGAACATGTATGCATGAAAACACTTTCCTTGCCATGTCACTTGACAGTGATGTGGATAATTTTATTCCCTAGAGAGGTTTACAATTTGCAGAACTACTGGTTATGTTGATCTCATCAGAACCAAGTGGAAAAGAGTAGGCATTATCTAAATATCATGCTGAAGATGGAAATAATGCATATGGCAAATGGGTTCAATTTTTTATCAGGAGATTCTTTACTCTAGAGGTGCTCTCTGCAGCAGCTGAACTGGTTCCTGGGATCCTCTCTACAGGCAGAAATCTTTTCCCTTGATAATCCTGAACATTGTTGGGTCCTGGTTAGCTTCCCTGGAGGAAGGGGTGTGGGCAGTGGCCTGTGTTGTATGTCAGACATTGTCTCACATAAGAAATGCATTTTGTAAATGTGTCTATGTTCCAAAGAAGTTTTAGCCCTAAATCTTATACCTTAAAAATGGATTTCATACATATTAACATTATTACATTTAACATTGTCTATTCTATTTATAAAAAACACTTTGGAGGTCATGGGAACAGTGACTTCCAATTTAACTTCCATTCTTTCATTTTTGTGTCACCTACTCCGGCCACCACCTTCAGTTGCAAATCAGGAGAGAAGTCCTCACATCTCCCCACTTTCAAGGCATCATTATTCCACTGAGATACAGTGTCTAACTTGACTGTCATGTAGTCCAGTTAACCTACTGTGGTTCAAGTTTCTCCTAATTAATATGCACAAAATCTTCTGCATTTTTTTTACATAGTTAAATAAAACATCTTGGAGCATCTTCATATGTGTTAGTGAATGAGTGAATGAGCAAGCAAGAGAGCAAGTGAGTGAGTACATACTGTCAAGCAAATATTCTGCCAGCATTTTCTACCATATTAATCAGTTACTTATCTGGGCATCAACAACTGTATCTTCTCACATGTATAACATATCTGATATTTACATTTGGTTTTATTCCCCTGCGTTCTAAAATTTGAGTCAAAGACAGAGCCACTACATCCTTGTTGGGCTCTATCAGTATATTCTTAGATGACTTCCGTTCCTATCTTAGAATGTGATTCAGCCACTTCTCTGAAACCTTCCCTCCCTTCACCTTTTAAGACCTTCCCTTTCTTACCCCCTGGACCAGATTCAGTGGACATTTATGTAATTGTTCCCCCTGAAGGGACCCAGATCATTTTTAAGCAAGAAATAACTTTTATTATTATTTTTTCTAAATTAAGTACCTCAATCCATGCAAAATCAGTGGCAAGTTATTGGTCACCTAACATGGTGATTTTCAAATCAGGGCTGCTTAGTGGTTTCTTGGGACCCACACTGGAACTATGCCGACAATGTGGCTACTGGACACTTGAATGTGGCTGGACCAACCAAGGGACTGAATTTTTAATTTCCTTCAATTTCCAATTTAAATGCCCGCATGTAGCTAGTGGCTACCAGATGGGACAATACAGACATAGGTTATTTCATCATCCCACAATTTGACACCTTGGAAATTCCAATTCAGTGGGTCTAGCATTTAGCTCTAGAATCTATATTTTTAGAAACTCCTTAGCTTCTAGCGTATAGTCAGATATGAGAACTATGGAAATATGTTGTGAAGAACCATAAACAAAATGAAAAGGAACTGGGAAGGCATTTGGAAATGAGGTGTCAGAATTGTGTTTGTGCTGAGGGTACCAGGGTCAAATCCAGATAGAGGTATATTCTCCCAAAGTAGTCTGAAGTAGTATAGCCACATTGAGAGAAACCGAGGTTTTTAGTGGGAAAATGAAAAATATAGAGAGATGAAAAAATAAAGTCAAGAACAGGGTCCCCACATGTAAGATATGAAGCCGGAGAGATGTAGAAATGAGGACTGGATAAATTATGAGGTTCAGTGCTGGGTGTCATTCCGATGAAGCACCCACGTTATTGGATGCTTTGTTAGGGACAGAAGCAGCAAGTTGAAGGAGTCATGCAAGATAGGCCATTGGAAAAGGGAAAAGAGATTTTAAGCAAAATAGACAGCAATATATAGTAAAGAAAAAGCCACTAACAATTGTCTGAGGAGCCACTTAGTGGTATCAGAGCCAATTGCTTTTCCACCTTAGCCTTACAACTTGGCCTGGGAGATTCCCTAGTTATATATGGCATCAACTGAATATCTGTTATTTCAACTTGTAATCTTTATTCCACATCTTTTGAGTTTCAGTATAAAAAATATATCTACGAACTCAACAAAAACGTATGTACAGTGATAACAAGTCATTACTTTTTAAGGTCACCACATATCAAAACAAGAGCTATCCAAAAAATGCATACTATCCTTGACCTACTGGAAACTTCTCTGACCTCTCCCTTTCTATATTTCTTCTTTCCCTAGATGCCCAAATGAGATAGCTGTAAGTGATTATGGACATAAAACGGGAAGTTCTCAAAGTCCACTCTTTCTAGTATGGGTAGTAGTTCTTAAATGTGTATGTCTATCAGTTTCTAAATTATATTAAATACCTGTAACCAAGATGAAGTGTTAGTGTCTCCACAACATGCTGCTATTAGCAAATATAAGTAAAAATGGCAGAAATGGAAACAGTCTTTTGAGCTAGTGATGAATTGTCCATCTAACTCAGTGCCTAGTACATGGCAGATACTGAAAGATATTTGATGTTTGAGTGAGTAAATGAGTGAATTTACTCCCCAAAGAATTGATTAGTGGTTATCAACCAAGAGAAAGAAACCAGGATCACATGGAAATCTACTTTTGTTGTTTAAAATATGCACACTCAAATCTCTGAGATTCTCACACATCTTGAAAAATGGAGGAAGGTGGGAGATGAGTTAGACTTAACAAGGGCATCACATGTATTTTTACAATCTTCCTGGGTCATTCTATGCCCTGCTCTCTTCATCCCTTCTCCTGTTGAGAAGCATAGTTGTACATCAGAACTAAACTGACATGTAGTAGTAGTAATAATCATAGCAATACTATCACTAATAAAATTTGAACTTGCTTATAATGTCTTATATTTATAGATTTGCCAAAAGATCGTTATGTATATATCACCTCACTAGATGCTCACAAAAGCTCCAATGGCAGGATTAACTTGATGGGTATGCAAAATTGATGTTTGTGTTTTCACAGGAACTTGAACTTGTAATGCATAGAAAAAATGAGAAAAAGGAAGATTAGGTTACTGGGAAAAAAGCACATTTAAGGTAAAGGATTAAAAAAAAAACCTTAAATGTTATCATATTATAATTATAGTATTACTAACAATTTTTGCTATCTTTGCTGTTTAGAATTACTGACTTTCTTCTTTCAGTGAAAACATCCTTGAATTAGATGTTGAGAAATAAACTGTAGCCTTTATTCTGCCACTTACAATATAGAAGTGTAGGAAGTGATACAATTCATCTCTTTGAGTCAAGGTAATAGGATTTTCTATCTAAAAACTAAAATTGTTAGTTCAGTCAACCTCTCTGAGACTTGATTTCCTGACCTGAAAAATGGGAATAATTATATACCTGCCTAACTATCATAAAATATTATTGGCATGATCTACTACAGAAGCTACAGAATTAAATGCATTTTTATCCTGTTTGCATTCAACGAAATGTGCTCAGCCAAAGTTTAGAGATGGAGAGAACAATTTAAATTATGTTGATGTTTTCATTTACTGTATCCTAGGATGACTGTGAAGTAGGTACAGGAATATAGGGCTCTGCTGGAGAGAAAGAACACCAACTGCTTGGCCTTTTTGAAAATGTATTGGTTTCTAATGTGCTTTCCTAGGAGATTTTTAAGGGTAACTGATTCCTTGTGATTGCTGCCTCACTCACTAGGTTTGGTACCAAACAATGTGTATGATAAAAATTCCATGTCGGGCCCTGGCCAGATAGCTCAGTTGGTTAGATCATCGTCCCAATACACCAAGGTTGCGGGTTTGATTCCCAGTCAGGGCACATACAAGAAACAAACAATAAATGCATAAATAAGTAAACAACAAATTGATGTTTCTCTCTCTCTCTCTCTCTCTCTCTCTCAAATTAAATTATTTATAATTACATGTTGGTGGTATAACCCCATTAATAACCTTGATATTTCATTGTCATTACTATGCTTAATCTACAGGGTGTCCCATAAAATGTATGCACACTTTGAATAATTATTAATTCCAAAGGGTAAATCTGAAAAGAAAGAAATATCAATTGAGCTATCAAAAATGTGTATGTATACATTTTGGGGGAACACCCTATATTTTTGAATCATAACTCTTTGAGAGTCTTGCCACACAGAGAAACAGGCAAATTCACATTTGCACAAAGTTTGCACACCATTCCACCAGCCTTTTGAGTCTACTGAAGTCCATAATAAAGACCCTATACCTTAAAGGAAACTACCCTTAGTTATGTCCACAGTCGAATATTCCATTGAATGACACATTTGGAGTTGTCAACCGTAACTCCAGAAGAGACTGCCTAGGTAGTTCTCAGTCAAAGCATTCCTTGCTGCATCCTAAGTAAGGCTGCAACTGTCCCTGGGGATCTTTTTCACAGGAGCACACACACTGATCTCCGGTGTTTATTCATTATCAGGCAGGTGACAACACAGCTTTATTTCATGTTTCCCTTCTGATTCCAACACATACACTGTGTCTTAATTCTGATATGTTTTTACATTCAGACAGTATGAAAGTCAGTTGAGGATCACGTAGCTATCTATCACCTTGGACTCTCCAGGCCAAGATGGGGTGGTTGTCTCGTTTATTAGTCAGGTCAACAAGGCTGAACCTAGTTGGAGCAGGCAAAAATAGAAAATCCAAGCTATGCAACAGTGAAATCTGATGTTCTGTGTCAACACCTTAGTCCAGGAGCCCTTCTGCATAAGGTCACAGATGTCCCAGTGAAATAAAAGAGGTACCGTATGAAAACTGAGTACTAGACCCACATTTGTCTGAATGTGCTAAAAAGTAACACAGGCCAATGCAAATAAAACTCCAAAACACAGCTGTTTTACTCTACCCTTTCCATATACAAACTAAAATAGACCCATGCTTTTCCTACCTCTTCTCTTTTTAAAGTCCCCAGTAACTTCTCCCAAATCTCTTCTTTGCTACCACAAAACAAGTAATGGAATTCCACGATATCTTTAATCCTTACCCATTTTATTGGTAGCTTTAACTGCTGTGATGAGACCTTCAGAAGGGTCTGAGAAAACAGGTATGAAAGGATAGACAGAGGGACACTGGTCGCTTCAGAGGGTGCCTAGTATGAATGATTTCCACATTCCAGTGTTTATAAGAGAAATGAATGCACCACTTTCAAGTTCATTTAGAGATGCACTGAGGTCAGCCCACTAATAAACTCATCTACTCAAGAGTGCGTACCTGATGACTATTACTTGACTTTTCAGTGCCTGAGAGCTCTTGGACGTTCCACTGTTCATCAATAAAAATATAATTCTCAACCAGTTTGGCAAGTCTTTCTGTAAGACGAATGGAGAGTTGGCTAACTTTGAAATCAACCTGTAGCTAAAATATAGGTAGTTCTTGAAACCATGTACAGGAAGCTTTTGATAAAATCACAATTAATTTTCTCCCCTGAAATACACAGTAGTCAGAAGCTCTTTTGTAATCATCACTCTTTCTCTATCCTATATGAATACCAATGAATGTATTATTTAAAAAACATTTAGAAGGAAAACTCATCACCGGTTGCACATTATTTTTTTATAAATGTCATTCTACATTTATACTGGCAACTGCAGCAATCTATGCAAACCAGATTTGAATAGTGAGCAAAGCAGAATATTTACAAACACCTTAGATGCTTTAGCATTCACACTCTTTCTTCCTGCCACAGTGAATTTGAATTGGATGCTGCAGTTGCTGTCAGATCCAAACACAAGTGCATCCTTCAGCTGCCGCCCCCTACCAAGAACGCCAGGCAAAATCTGCCCATCTTTTATCCACATCTCCTACCCTGTAGCTCGCAATTAGTGTTATTAATGGAAAAGGAAAATCAAAGGATACCAGAAGTACAGCTTCCCCATCACTGATGGACATGAGAGGTGTCAGAAGCACCAACTGAACAAAATCCACCTGAAAATGCTTCGGCACCCCTCTCGAACTAGTAGTACTTGTCCCCCCAACCACCTCCAGCATCGTTTTAGTTTACAATATCTCATCAACAGAACTCATCCGGAGTTACTACATTTCAATGATTAGAACGACATATCTCTTTCCCCATCAGGCCTATCTCTAAACCCCCAAAGCCCATATCACATTATAGCACCATAGATGTTTTTTAAGATCTGCAAAATAAATAAAAGCCTATATTCTGTTTTCTTTATGACTCAAAATCATAAAATTATTTATCCTTATAGTGAGAGATTAGTACATTATTCATCCTTTTATCTCCTATACCAGTGGTCGGCAAACTGCGGCTCGTGAGCCACATGCGGCTCTTTGGCCCCTTGAGTGTGGCTCTTCCACAAAATACCACGACCTGGGTGAGTCTATTTTGAAGAAGTGGCGTTAGAAGAAGTTTAAGTTTAAAAAAAATTGGCTCTCAAAAGAAATTTCAATCGTTGTACTGTTGATATTTGGCTCTGTTGACTAATGAGTGTGCCGACCACTGGTATAGGACATATACCTATTTTAATCTAAACTTGAGTGTGTTCAGGGAGACTTTTAATGACTACTTTTTCAGAGCAACTCATTATTATTGGAATTTTAATATCTCTTGTTGCCCGTTTTTCTACTAGTAACAGGTAGTACTAGAGCTGTATGCACCAAAGTAGGATTTAATGAAACCTAATGTTCATCCAAATGAATTTCTCACAGCTAAATAGGTAATACTGAAACACAAATATTTTTGTGTTTGGAGCAGATTCTCTAGAGAAAGATACAGTCAATGTGAGTAATGAGTGACAGTTTCTTAAAGGTTAATATCTTCTTTAATCTATTTCCATAGCAGAAAGGGAAAATGCTGTATTAAGCATTGGGTATGCTTTGGGGATTACAGAAACAATTTCAACTATAATGTATATGCTAAACCAAAGTGAAAACAAAGAAGGCTACACATACATTTTATTTCATAAAACACAGAAGTGCTGTAAATATATGTTTTCTTTCTTATTAAAGGAGTACCTTAGATGTGTATGAGTGTATATATGTGTGTGCAAAAAAGAAGAGAAATAAAACTCCATTCAAGACCAGGAACTGTGATTGTCACATCAGGTAATGAAACCATTAAATGCACGGTATTAAGAAGAGACAAGATGCAATTAGCCAAGAAATTACTCTGATCTCAGTGACATTTTCAAAAAATCATAATACAATATACATCGGAGGATGTGATTGACAGCCTAATCCAGTTTTGATGGGACGTAGTCCACATACTGTGAGTAAAGCAGTGCGTGTCCAGATAAAGCTCACAGCTGTGAATCTCTGATATGTCCTTACCGTCTTGTCACCCAGGAAATTCCTCAGGTTTAAAAGATGATGAAAGTATCGCCCATTAATGACAGGATCATCTCCTGCCCTGAAATAAAATGTACTAATCCCTTTTGCTAGGTCTATGAATTTCTAATATAAATTATATAAACTCTAGTAATTCATCTCTGTTAGCACAGTTGTGTTTGGAAACTGTACAGCAGTCTTTGCCCTATTTGAAATGCTAGATGAAAGCAAGACATGTTCGTTTAAGATGCAGCATCAAGTAATTTAACAGAGGGGACAGAAAAACTTCTGGATAATGAGAACTACAGATGTAAAAAAAGGGAAGTTTAAAAGTTCTAAGGTGGCTTGATGGGTTTATGTTTCATCTTTGCTAAGAGATTAGAAATACAATGTATTTTTTTTAATAAAGCATAGGTCTTAACTTTAAATGGCTAAATAAATGACATCAAACAACTGGGACTAACAAATAATTATATGGAATTAACAATTATTAACCAGAGACCTTATAATTTAAAAAACAAAACAAAACAAAACAAAAAAACCTAGAGTATTAATGGACAGCTAAGGCAAAATTATTTTCCATCATTTTGCCTTAACTGTCCACTAGTTTTATAATTGCATATGACTGTATTACTGACATTCCTGCCCAGGTCCACATATATATTCTACATTATAGACAATGCACATCATATGATATCTTCCAATCAAATATATAGCAAAAAGAGTAAATAAAGGGTGATTGATATTTCAAAATCTGCAATTATTTCATGGAAACAATGCACTTAAAAGGAAATGATGTATTATCAGTGTATTTATAACCTGGTTGATATTACTTTATATTTCTTAATGTTTATTTTTTTATTTTTAAATTTGGACACTAAATATTACTTTATCTATCAGAGTTTTTATTCAAAGAAAAATATATACTGACTAAACTTTGCTTTCTAAAATGTAACTTGAAAAAAATGGAATACACACCTCAGGGTATGACTAAATAGTGGTCAGATTCTTTTTGTAATAAACATACTAGATTCCGTCTATGGGGAGAATAATTAAATGATAAAGAGACTACCATTACTCAAAATATGCTCTTTGGAAAGAAATGCCTTCAGAACAAATGGCGGGATCACATAAGTAGTTCCTATAAACCATACTTTACTTTTAATAACAATCAATACTTTCAGTCTTTATCTGCCTTATCAACTCTGTTTCAAATGACTTTGTTCTGTTCTGCAAACTCAAGGCTGTCTTCAATTGTTAAAGATTTACTATCACTAATATTCTTTAGTGAATTTGGATAGCACCATTATTTGTAATAGCAAAAAATAGACATAATCCAAATGTCTATCAACTGATGAACAGATAAACAAAACTTGCTATATTTATCCATACAATGGAATATCACTCCACAGTAAAAATGAATCAGCTACTGATAAATGCTACAAAATGGATGATTCTCAAAAATATTACTGTAAGTGAAAAAAGCAAGACACAAACACACACAAAACACGTATTGTATGATTCTATGTATATGACATGTCCAAAAAAGAAAAACCTATAGTAGCAGAAAGCAAATTAGAGGTTGCCTTAGAGCTAGGTGTGGGAACAAGGATTGATTCCAAGTGGCATAAGGTTTCGGGTTGAGATAATGGAAATGGTTTAAAATTAGATTGTATTGTGGTAATGGTTGCACAACTCAGTAAATTTACTAACATTCATTGAATTATACACTTAAAATGACTGAATTTTATGGTATGTAAAGTATACCTCAATAAAGCTCTTTTCAAAAGAGAGAAAAGATCAAATGTGATACCATTTGTTTAAAAAGCAAGAACAATTTGAAAGAGAATACAAGGGCAAATTATAAAGAGGGCCTTGGAGAACCTAGCATTATAAACACTTCCTAAGGTGATTGTTTATAAGAATGATATTAATTTGAAATAACAGTAATTATGTTTTAGTCAGCCCTCATGTATGTTGTCATACGGATTGCCTTGAATAACTTACTAATGGTTACCATTGCCTTTGAAATGAGGTCTCAACTCACAGAAAATGAACAATTTCCAAATAAACTAACAATCAGATAGCTTCTTTGAAAAGGGAAGAAAAGCAATTGTTTTCGCCAACAGTCTGTCCATCTTGCCATAAAACTTCAGCAGAAATCATTATCACACATACAACTTCCTTCCATGAAAATGTATGTCCACAAAACCCACCTCTAATTTCAGAGCTCACGATATTCCCTAATTTAATAGTCCTATAGGAAACAGAGCAAGGCAAACCAATTCTTCAATGTCAGCATAGCTAAGGGGGTTGTAGTCCAAACCATGGTCGTGAGATCAAAAGCTAACAATGTACATAAATTCCCAGTACTTTCAGGATTAAAGACACCCTGCAGGTATGATGGGTTTCACCTGAATTCAAGCCCCTCAAACTTCAGCAGGTTGCAGCAAACTTGAAATCTAAGCTACCCCACATTTTATGGGAGGAAAGGGAAAATGGTAAACGACCTGTTTTATGTTAGTTACTTGAAATGTTTAACTATGTGCACAATAGTTTCAGGCCATAAAGTAGAAGCAAATCTACTTTTAAAATCACATATAAAGAGGGAGTTGGGAGGTAATGAATTATGCCACTTATGACTCAGTTTTACAAAATACTGCAATTTCACTGTTCTAAATGGCTTCAAATGTATTCACGATGGTGGAACTGTGGGTGTTTAAATAGCAAAGAGAAGGGAAAACTCTTATCCAGAGTAAAAGACAATATATAGACACAAAATAGCATTTACAATAAAATCATTGCCAAACTGCTGGTAACCAACCTTCTCCATTTCCTACCCGACTTGCTTATGTGTAAATGTTGGTCATATAGTAAAGAGCAACACTGGGAATGTATTAAAACTCTTTTTGTCTTCAATTTGGAACAAAGTTCCTAGGCACCTTGACAATGAAAAAGAAAATATATATAATTTTCCTAAAATTTTATATATGGTATTTTTTTTTCACTTTGGAAAAATCACAATTGTGCTTCGTGTGTGACTAAGTATGATTGTTTCTTTCTTTAGGGTAACTAAAGATCATTGACCTGAATTGTCTCAAATTACTTTATATTATCTACACTTGAATCCGTAAGAGCACAAATCATCAGAATTTAGATTTTTCTCAAAATATAATCCTTACTGTATTTTGTGCTATTTAGAGAAATATAGTATAACTTTAAAAAGATGTCTCCAATTTAAAACTGGTCAAAAAGTAAACAAATATGCTGTAAATTGTATGGTAAATGTATAAAGATAGTACTAGCATTTGAAAATTTTTTCAGGGGCTTTACCCATTTGTCATTTTATATCCCATTTCTGGGCGATCAGCTACAATTTTGGCCTTGTGTTCTAAAGCAGAGAACTGCCTGCCTAAGTGAAAAGTGGCCTCTGCTGCCCACTTGGACTGCTCTCTCAGTCTCTATAGTATGTGGGGTTAAATGGGCAGGAAGAATAAACTGTTTCGGGAACATTAAGATTTCTAACTTTAAAAATGAGTGCCTTTCTGGTGTGTACTGATTATGAAATGCCTTCTGTTAAAAATACAGCGCTCTATGCAAAAACATTGCATGTTCACTCTTATTGTCATTAGGCTTTAACGATTTACCTGACATTTCTCTTTTAATGTGAAAATTCATTTGCAACAGACATTTCCACAAGCAAAGACCAATTCCTATATCTCTCTGTGCCACAATCAGACCTGGATAGACAAATAGAAATAAATAAGATAGAGGAAAATCTTTGGAAATAAATTTTAATTTCTAGAATAATGGGTCAGAACTCTACACAGAAGATTATTATCCCTTTTCTGTACCTATCAGAGACAAAGGCATATGAAATAGTCCTTTCATACAGAAACAAGTTCATCATTGGTGTTTCATTCCAAAGGGCTATATCACACAAATAGCATTCTGGGGCCTAGTTTAATATTTATAGGAGGAAAAAATCCAATACACAAGTAAATCACTATTTTAGAAGGAAGGAACGAACGAACGAAGAAAGGGAGGGAGGGAGGGAGAAAGGGAGAGGAAAGAGAGGGTGGGAGGGAAAGAGGGGGGGGGAGGGAGGACCCTTCAGTTACCATGTACACTTAATCACTATTTAGATGGCCAAAAATATACTATACCTACTTTTTCTTTGAATACTCATCTGAGAATATGTTCATTGATTTTGGGAGAGAGAGAGAGAGAGAGAGAGAGAGAGAGAGAGAGAGAGAGAGAGAGAGAATGAGAGAGAAATATCAGAAACATAACGTAAGAGAGAAACATTGATCGGTTGCCTCCCCGCCCTCCCCCCCGCCCCTCCACACACACACACCCACCAGGGATAGAACCAAACTGGGAATCAAATGGGAAACGTTTTGGGGTATGAACAGCACTCCAACCAGCTGGGCCACCAGGCTAGGGCACTATACCTACTTATACCTACTTTTTAAAAACTATGTTTGTATTGATTTTAGAAAGAGAAGAAGGAAGAGGGAGAGAGAGATAGAAACACTGATGAGAGAGAAATATCAATCAGCTGCTTTCTGCAGAGCCTGCACCGGGGATTGAGCCCACAACCCAGGCATGTGCACTGACTAGGAACTCTTGGTGCATGGGTTGAAGCTCAACCACTGAGCACACTGGCCAGGCACTATACCTACTTTTTAAAAATATTTTTATAGAGGCCATTTTCCCACCTAGGGCTTTCTTTCTTTCTTTCTTTCTTTTTTTTCAACTGTATCAACTACAAAGGCATCATACAATTAATATAAGTAAAAGAAAAACTCTAGAAATTAATTTAATTGCTACTTATCATGTAATTAAAAGAGAACAGTAATAGAAAAGCTTGAATAAATAGAATTGCTTCTGAATTTTCTGAGCTAGACGGTTTTTATTTTCCACTTAAAGCAAATGTTAAAAAATTTTTTCTGTCAAAATCCTAAATAGCTTTTTGACAGGTTTGTTATGGTTAATTAATTACTTTCATTTGCACCAAGTTGTATACTTGAAGATGAATAGTACATGATAACAAGGCCAACCTCTGTGAGGGAGACCTTTGGCGGTCTATGCAGTCTGCTGCCTCATTACAGAACTAGCTATCTGCAGGAAGCCTGACTTTGAAAGGTACAGCACGTCCCATAACTCCCTCCCCTAACTGAGATGATTGTAGCTTCTTTCGAAAAGTGATGATTAGGAGAGAGAAAAGCAAAACGGAATGCTGTATGAATATTTCATGTAAATGAAAGCAAGCACTTAGCGATGAGCATCTTGATTGATGCTAGAGTGCCTCTAAACGTCTTGACATTGAAGGGTTCCGACTCCCCTACCCTCGATGACGGTTTCAAGAGCTGCAGTTAATAGCAGAATATGGCCGTACTTAGCTGAAGGGCTCTTTATTACCGGCCGATATTAAATAAGACCACAGGCCTCAGGTTAGCCTAAGTGAATTCTAGATAAAAGAGACTTCAGAGGGAACCCTAGATGAGATATGATTGTTGCATTTTATTTGGGTTTTAATTTTTTCCTCCCTGGAGCATAATTGTTTATTTCACTTTTAACACCCCTCCCCCTCAAGAAAGAGCCCAAGGACACAAAGTGACATGCAGATAGAATCTCAATTAGCAAAAATAGATGGAGTATAGATGGATGCACAGGACTCCAAGTCATTTTAAGTAAATAACAGCAGTAATAGTAACAGTGAATAAGTGAAAGCCCTCATTTAGGCAGTTTTTAGAAATATAATTATTTTCAAGATAAGTAACATTTTTCTAAAGTTGTACAGTAAACCATCAGTCCCTTATCCTCCCTCCATATGTGCAAGGTTTATCTCCCTAAGGAGTCAGGGATGACTTAAGAAACTCAAGCAGCAGAAGAACTTCAAAATGCAAGTTCAGTTGGGGGAGTTCAAGGCTTTAGAAAGGCAGTTCTATGGCCCGGTGATAGGTTGGCTGACATCACCATAACTCCCTCCCTGCAAAGTCAGGGACTTAGGCCATTTTCCTCCAGAAAATGCTTGGGTAACTGCCATTTGCTTAGGTCAGGATTTCCACCCCCACTGGCTCTTCACAAATCATCTGTCATCGAAAGGTAAATATAGTCTCCATGAACTGTGACCACGGAGAGCTTTGTGCCCATGGCTCCACCAGAGGAAAGAGCCCAGAGTGAGTCACGGGCAAGATCCTGGCATGCCAGCAGCTCCCAGCCTCAGGCTCAACTGCTCTTCTGCAAGAGCCACCTACAGACAGAAAGGAAGGAAGGTAGGAAGGAAGCACAGGACTGTCTCAAAGGCCTGAGCTCACTTAGAATTACAGTTGCATTTAAAATAGCCAATTCTGCAAAATGATGGGCCACACAAAACCCAATAGCCTGATTTCTACTTTCCAATGTTACATCTCTTCTGACTCCACTCTGTAACTCCTGGGGCTCCTTTAAGGGGAGACAATATTTCACACAGGAACAAAATGACACTCTGAGGTGTACAGAAATACATGCATATGGATTTACGAATGGAAGACTTGATAAGCTTCTGAGTCTGCTCAGATCTGCATCATTGAATCACAGAACTGGAAAAGACTTTTCAAAATCACTTAGTCTAGTCTCATGATCGAATGAGGCAAACAAAGAAATTTGGAGTAAAGCCAGCACTAGGTTTTAGATTGCATGATTCTCAATCTTTATTTTTATGTCACCAAAATTATCTCTAACTAGAGGCCCGATGCACAAAATTGATGCAAGAGTAGGCCTTCCTTCCCCTGGCTGCCAGCACCAGCTTCCTTCTGGCACCCAGATCTGGGCTTGCTTCCCTCTGACTGCTGGTAGGGACCCGGCTTGCTTCCCTCCAGCCACCCACAGGCACCTGGACCCAGGCTGGCTTCCCTCCAGCTACCCACAAGCATCCAGAACGACATCCAGTCTAATTAGCATATTACACTTTTCCAGATGACTTTCCAGACGAAGCTCCAGTGGCAGGGACTGAGGCAGAGGCGGCCGCAGCGACGGGGGGGGGGGGGGGGCAGGGGGGCGCCAAGAGTGAGCCCCTTGCACAGATTTTGTGCATAGGGCCTCTAGTTCTATTATAAATATATAACTTTTGTTTGCATTTACATGGTGCCTTTCTTTCAAAATCCCAATGGTTAATTGATAATAATTTATCTTGCGCTGGCTGGGTGGCTCAGTTGGTTGGAGTATCGTCTTGTATAGTAAAAGACTGCAGTTAGTTCCCAGTCAGGGCACAATCCCTGGTTGGGGTACATATGGGAGGCAATTGATCCATGTTTCTCTTTCACATTGATGTTTCTCTCTCCCCCACATCTCTCCCTACCTCTTCCCCTTCCTCTCTCTCTAACTCAGTAAACATATCTTTGGGTAAGGATAAAAATCCTATATAATAAAGAGGTAATATTCAAATTGACTGTCACACCCTCGCACAAGATGGCTGCCCCCATGTGGTCACAAGATGGCCGCCACAAGATGGCCGGCAGGGAAGGGCAGTTGTGGGTGATCAGACCAGCAGGGGAGGGCAGTTGTGGGGGACCAGGCCTGCAAGGGAGGGCAGTTGGGGGGGACCAGGCCAGCAGGGGAGGGAAGTTGGGGTGACCAGGCCTACAGGGGAGGGCAGTTGGGGGCGACCAGGCCTGCAGGGGAGGGCAGTTGGGGGTGACCAGGCCAGCAGGGGAGGGCAGTTAGGGGCAACTGGGCTGGCAGGGGAGGGCAGTTAGATGTCTATCAGGTTGGCAGAGGAGTGGTTAGGGGGTGATCAGGCTGGCAGGCAGAAGCGGTTAGGGGAATCAGGCAGGCAGGCAGGTGAGCGGTTGGGAGCCAGCAGTCCCGGATTGTGAGAAGGATGTCCGACTGCCGATTTAGGTCTGATCCCTGTGGAATCAGGCCTAAATGGGCAGTCAGACATCCCCTGAGGGATCCCAGATTGGAGAGGGTGCAGGCTGGGCTGAGAGACACCCCCCTCAGTGCATGAATTGCGTGCACCAGGCCTCTAGTAATAATAATAATAATTTATCTTTTGTCTTATAATATTCTAGACCCTCTTACACTAGTTTAAACTTTAACCCATGGCAACAATTTCATTAAAGAATAACAATGCATCACATATATTCATATAAGTCTGTAAAACACTTTCACATTAATTATCTACTTCAGCCCATCCAGAAGTCTTGAGATGCAGTTATTTCCTCTTCTTTCAGGAGAAAGAAACCGACATTGAGTTCCTTACCTTATCTAATGAAATTGGTAGCTCCAAGGTCATTGCTTGTTGTCCTCCATTCTATTACTTAATAAATATTTATTAAGCACCTACTATGTGCTAGGCTTCTGATTACAACTTACAGACTGCTTTACATTTTTTCCTGTATTAGAATACAGTCATTCCACATTTGTCCAAACAAGTTTTGTCTAGTAGCCAGGTAGAGATCAGTGTTGAAGAGCTGACCTAATACCTGCTTAAATTGTATTTATGGAACTACTTCTATTTTTCACAGATGCCCTGTATGGTACACACATGGCTTCTGAGGTCTTTATGCAAAATTCTAGATATAAGAATGCATTGACTTTTCAAATGGCATTAGCACTGTAAAGCAGAACAAAGAAATCCATAGTCCTGTCGGCTTCTAGTGAGTTACAAAGCCTGACAGTAACACATGCAGCTTTCAGGACCATAGGCAGCAGGCATTTAAAAAAGAGAGAAAGAACTCCTGGCCTCAGACAACAGTGTGGTGATTGCAGGGGACAGGGGTGTGGGTAGAGATGGAAGAGGGTATGGGGAGATAAATAGTGATGGGAAAAAATAAAGAAAAAATGTGAGAGGTGTGGGGGAAGCTTACGCGGCATTTGGAAAATGGTAAGTTGTGGATCCCGGATGCCATTATTATTATTATTATTATTATTATTATTATTATTATTATTAAAATTAAACAGAGATTTAATCTAACATTCCATGGGCAGTCATGCAACTGACTTTAATAACTGTAAACTGGGGCATACATCGCACTGCACTGAACCTAACGCTTTAATTAAGTTTCGATGCAGCCAGTGACGATGACTGTGGTGCCCAAAGAAGCTCCAAGCTGCAGGGTGCTCTCGGCCTGCCCAAGCACAGGCCCTGGGAGCTGGGCAGGAGCGGCAGTCACCGGTGCCACCGTTCGATATTTATGGAAGAGAAGCTCTGGATTTTATCGTGGTGGTATAGATCAATTGTCAGGACAGAGTCCTTAACAGTGTATTCGGGGAACGAGGTACAAAACCAATTTTATCTGCTTCAGTGATGTGTGAACTGTATGAGGAAAGACATCTCCCAACTCCCTGATAGCTTATCTTCCCTGGTGACCATTTGTGCATGCTCTTGTAAATATACATATTTTACCAGGGAAGGGAGGGGGTAAGAAAGGCTCTTTAAACTCTCCTTTGAGACGACCTTGAAGTAGGAGCATTTGAATCTTCCAGGAAATTAGCAGCCAAGTGTATTTCGATAATGATGGGTGGGTGGGAAGTGCCACTCAGAGAACTGCCTCTGTCCTGGTTCTTCACCAGAAGACCATCTTTCCCGCCGAGGCTGTATCTTCCAGGAGCAGAGAAAAGCAGAGCTGCCTGGGTCTGGAAATCGCTGGAGGGCTGAGCTAGTCAGAAGAACTAACAATGAAAGAGATGTTGATTTGGTATTTTCTCAGACTGTAAGTCTAATGAACATCAAGAAAGAAATGAAAAACCTCTTCCAAGCAAAGGTACAGGCACTCAGTTGCTCTCCCACAAGAGCAAGGATGGCAGGAGCAACAAAGTAACCTTTGTTTCTATCAGCTACCTAAGTCGGACCTACTGAAACGTTTTCATTCTTTTCTGTGTTCATACTATCTGGATATAGGATGCCACTTTAAATGCCACTTTAAACATTACATGTTCACCTTAGCTGGTTTGGCTCAGTGGATAGAGCATCAGCCTGTGGACTGAAGGGTCCTGGGTTTGATTCTGGTCAAGGGCACATGCTTGGGTTGCAGGCTCGATCCCTAGTAGGGGGTGTGCAGGAGACAGCTGATCAATGATTTGCTCTCATCATTGATGTTTCTAACTCTCTCTCCCTCTCTGAAATCAATAAAAATTAAAAATAAATAAATGTTACATGTTCCTTTTTCAGCCACTTTTGACTACACATCTGAAGAGTGATTCTTCTCATTTACATAGTGTTTGGGCTCAAATATCTAGTGGGCAGATTTCACAGGCATTGCTACATCACGCCTTCAAATAAATGCTTCTTTACTGCGTAGGTCAGAGGTGGGCAAACTTTTCTGGAAAGGGCCAGATAATATATATTTTAGTCTTCAAGGGCAGTTTGGTCTTTATAACAACTATTCAACTCTGCCCTTAGCCTGAAAGTGGCCGTAAACTATATATAAATAAACTAATAAGGCTGTTTCAATACAACTTTATTTATGCATACTGTAAGTTGAATTTGTATGGTTTTTATATTACACAAATATATATCATAACAAGTAGCTATGGTCTCATTACTTCTCATCTAAAGATGTTTGTCTGTATCCACAATCAATATAATTGAGGGGGCGAGGGGTTCGCAGACTTTTAAGTCTCCCATCAGAAGTAACATGGTACAGTAGATTTTTGGTGTCAGAGAAACCTGCATTTGAATTCTGCCACCTTAGGCCTATTTATCTCTGTGAGCTTCAAAGCACTACAAACGGGAATTAGAATGCCTAACGTGTGCTTAAAACATCATGCATAAAGCGTGGTTCTCAGCAGATGCTTATACCCACTGAGTGTTAACACCCATTCCCCTTTCTAAGCATCCTCAGAAAGCAGAAGGAAGGCCCTGTGAACTGGTGAGCTGCAGCCTTGCCTTGTTTCAGGTTCGCCTCACGTGCACTGCTACAGGGGCTTATTCTTACATAGTCCATGAAAGGAAGCCTGCTGCTCATGTGTTTACTTCTCTTTCCATTCAGTTCATTTCATCAAATTCCCAGGATCTTTTTTTATTTTATTTTATTGATTTTTTTACAGAGAGGAAGGGAGCGGGATGGAGAGTTAGAAACATCGATAAGAGAGAAACATCGATCAGCTGCCACCTGCACGCCCCTACTGGGGATGTGCCCGCATCCAAGGTGCATGCCCTTGACTGTTATCAAACCCGGGACCCTTCAGTCCGCAGGCCGACGCTCTATCCACTGAGCCAAACTGGTTAGGGCTCCCAGGATCTTTTTTAAAAAATAGAGAAGAGCTTCCAAATGCAACACATTTTCTGTTTCCTGAGTCCACTTTCATATCAGCTTGGTGATGCCACTTCCGGGATGAAATCACCTCTCACCGGCAGGCATCATTACAGATTCAATGGTAACGGTGTTTTCAGCTATAGAAAGAGCCAGTAAACTGTGATCCCTCAACTGATCAGTTTGAACAAGGGGAGAACCTGTTTTGGGCCAGGAATGAGACTGGATTTTTTTCAGATGAACAGTAGTTGGAAATGCTCTTTCCATTTCTTGCTTCAATCGACCTTCATTATTCTGCCCAGACCCTGTGCTCAGCCCTGGGAACAAGAAAATCAGCAAGGCACTGTCCCCAGCAGCACGGTCCAGGGGTGGAGACGGACACGTCCACAGACAGTGGCCAGATGTGATATGGCTGTGTGAGCACCTGCAGGGGAGTGCAACACTGCCTGCTTGCAGGAGTCAGGGAAGGCGTCACCACGGCAAGCGTGGATCTCAGCCTTAAAAGATTTGAAGGAGTTTGCCAAGGATGGAGAGCATCCCATACAAAACAGACAGAGAAGACGAGGTCAAGAACTCCGCTGTGGCGAGTTCGCGGATACCTGCAAGACCGAGGCTGAGGTGTGCACACTCCCCTGGTGCCACCACTGCACTTTGCTAAAGACTCCATTTCAGAATTAATTACACAGCAATTAATTAATTAATTAATTAATTAATTATGTTTCTCCCCCCTCCCATTAAACTGTAGTATAGACCCTCGTAGGCACTATGTCTTTATCTAATGAAAAGGAGATAATCAAGGTACTATGAAGATAAACAAAAAAACATAGAGGATGATATACTAGTATTTCAGCCTCAAATGTACTTCCAAACATTTTATAGAGAGAGACTGGAAATTTATTACCTATAAAGTTCACTTATAAGTGAGCCCTGACGTAAGATTAATAAGAAAGACACACACAAAACGGTCAATCAATATTTATTATGTGAATAAAGACAGCTGTGAAGAACATTATGTCCAAGAATCAGGACATTTCAAATATTAGGTCATATCAAAAATAAGTAAAGCTACAAGATCTGACACTTTAAGAAGAAATCTGAAATTCTGTCTCCCAGCAGAAATAATCATCTCTCAGCCCCTGTCCAGCTCCGCCTAGAGCACTGGGAACCTCCAGTAGTACCAGCCCCACAGGCAGGTAGTATTTGGAATCAGTCCTGCCAACCCAAAGCAGTTGTGAATTGCATTTGGGATATGTCTGTCCAGCTGCTGCTACCTCCTTCCTTAAGCATGTCTTTCTACTCAGTACTCCGGGTGCCCGATTGAGGTTCTAGTGTTAAACTACAACTCACTTAGCTAAAACCTTGACATACTATCCAGACCTCTCTAAGTGTCTCGAAGACACAAACCATGGTCCTGGGCCCACCTGCATGGACCACTCAGAGAGCAGTGTGGACAGCTCCCACCTCAGGACCCTTTTCCTGTTTCACTGCACCAATTCCTTTCTCTCACACACGTCTCCATCCGCCAGCCAGGATTGAGCTTGTGTTTGTCTCCCCTGCCACCACAGACACTAGCATTTACATCGCTGGCTCCTCCTTGTCGTTTGAACAGTCCTGTCACAGATTAGGCACCCAGGAGCATGCTCAGCATTGCCCAGCTCCCACCCCGAACACTGGACTCCCCCTGCCCAGAGCAGGGCTCTCAGTGAAGCTGGCCATGGCAGAATATTAGAGGCTCGCTGCTTTCCACTGAAGGTCTGTTTAAAACACTAGTGTGAGGGTGTATTTTGTTTTGTTTTTTAAATATATTTTTATTGATTTCAGAGAGGAAGGGAGAGGGAGAGAGAGAGAGAAACATCAATGATGAGAGAGAATCATGGATCGGCTGCCTCCTGCACGCCCCCTATTGGGGATCAAGCCCACAACTCAGGCATGTGCCCTTGACTGGAATCAAACCTGAGAACCTTCAGTCTGCAGGAAAATGCTCTATCCACTGAGACAAACGGGCTAGGGCAGGAGTGTTTTGTTTTGGGGGTTGTTTTTTTTTGGGGGGGGTTGGTTTTTTAATAATGGGGGCAATAATTTCTGCATGTATGTAAACTAGCAGATGGTTGTTAGCATTGCTTTATTGTGTGACTAAGATTCATGTTTCAGAATCTATCGATTTATTAACTTTACAGTACAAGTTTTGCTAGCCTGCACCCTGTGCAGATAAATGATACATAGATGGGGCATTAAGACATAAATCCATCCAAAGTATGTTCCTTTATAACCTAATTTTGTATATTCATTTTCCCATCCTTTGGCAAAGCCTGTGAAGCAAGCAGATGAACAGCAACTACATGAAAGAAAATACCTAAAATAAACTCAAAAGATTATATTCTCATATGTAAAGAGAAAATAGGCTTTAATATTAAGACATTTTCAGTATTCTAGAGTGAAAAGTTGATCCCACAGATCGTTTTTTCTTTTTTGTTAGCATAATTCACATTTAGCAACCTAAAGGTTCTTTTCATTATGAATGATCATAACTCCCCAAACCAGCCAACCTCTTCCGTATATTTCACAATTGTTCTCATTTTAGAAATCAAAATAAGTCTAATTAAAATTATAAGAGCCTTTCTAACCTTAAGAGCTAAGATTTTAAAGAAAATCTTTAGTGTGTTTATATTGTCATTTGCTTTTTATATCCAATTTTCTGTCTTCACTGGTTAGACAATTAACCAGTATTCAAATTTTTGAAATACTGAGAAGCATGAAATTTACATAAATAAAATAAATTAACACAGTTAATACAATAGTGCCTCCTGACATCACCATTTTCAGATGTCATCAACAAATAATCAAGATACCAAGTCAGGGTAGGCATTGTTCCTTAATAATTGCTTCGATTGTCATAGATTTACTAGTCATTACAATATTATTCAGAAATTTGTTTTTAATCCAGTGAACATATTGCTAATGACTAAAACATCTAACAGCCTCATCTTTTCTAAAAGCAGCAAAATACCAGGGAATTGATTTTAATTAGGTTTTAGAAAAAGAATTATGTGGAATTCAAATATGTCATTCAACTCATATGTCAAGGAAACTCTCCAAAAGGATGATGTGGTTAACTGGACTTTGGGATGGGGGGAGATCTGTGTTTGGAATTCTGCAATTCATTTTGAAAGTTCTTATACACATTTGCATACTGTGGCCGAGTGCCTTGCTCCACTCTGCATCTTCCAGCAGGTCCCCTTCTCTCTCTTTCTTCCACAGCCAGAACCACCGGGGCAGAGCATCAGGATGTCTCAGTATCAAGAAAATGATCACTTTTCCAAATCCTTCTTTATGCAACCACAGGGTGTTCAGGCTTCAATTTAAGGAAGCAGTGCAGAATTTTGAATTGAGAACTTATGTATTTAGATTTCAAATCAACAAAGCCTTCCAAGCAGGTGAAGAACAGAAAGAAAATTCAGGGAAATACCACACCCATTAAAAATGGGCCATTTCGAGCTGGTGAAATGGGGAGGGAGGTTTGAGAGTTAGACGTGTCTTTATCCCTTGAAAGTCTGGCAATTCACATACTTAATTCCTTCAGATGACCTTTTGGGAGTCGCCAATAGTATTGTTTCTTGTGCATTCAGACTACATTTGTTGCAATGGGACCTGTGAGGCTAATACTCATTCAGTAAGATCCATGAAAGTTCTCTGGGCTTCTTTAAGAAAAATTTTCTAAATCATCCTTACATCAAAGCTACCAACTCTAAGGGAATCCTGATTGACATGCAAACTCAACCCAACAGCACCTATGCTCAGCACCTCTCATCTCTTTCCCTAGGTTCTTCTCAGTTGACAGGACCACTTAACACCCATACATGCAGAGCCCAGAATCAATGGACTGGAATCAATGTGGCCTGGGATAAATCTTTGACTAGTGAAAGAGAGGCGACAAAGAATGAATTATTTCCCCTTTTTTTCCTATCTTTTCTCCCTCCCATCTTATTTGCCACAGTCTGGAGAAATGGTTCTTTACGCAGCCTCTCAGAAGACAGCTCCATTTGCACATGGTGAGCGAAGTGGCTAGTTTACAACGCATGTTGCATTAACCATTTCTCTTTCTGCCTCACTTCCCTGGCCCTCTGACTGCCCCTTGGATTGCACCTCTATTCAAGCAATTGCACATAACCCTTTACCTCAAGCTCTGCTTTCTGAGGAACCACTCAGGCAATAGGAGAAGTTTCTCAATCTCATTTGTAATCAATGAGCTACCACACTTAGATACCACACTCATTAGCTTAGCAAAGATATTTTTAATATATTTTTATTGATTTCAGAGAGGAAGGGAGAGGGGGAGAGAGATAGAACCATCAATGATGTGAGAGAACCATTAATCGGCTGTCTCCTGCATGCACCAAACTGGGGATTGAGCCCGAAACCTGGGCATGAACCCTGACCAGGAATCAAACCATGACCTCCTGGTTTATAGATAGATGCTCAACCACTGAGCCACACCAGCAGGGCAATTAGCAAAAAATTTTAAATTCTGATAGTACTAAGTGTTAGCAAGAATGTGGAAAAACAAAAACTCACTTACGGTTAGTAGGAGTGCTACTGGTGCAACCACTTTGAAATATTCCTTGGCATTATCTACTAAAGGTGAATATTTGCCTTTCTTAGAATTGAGCATTTCAACTCCTGATTATATACCACAGAAATATACCAAATTTACCATTAAGCTAATCAAATTTAAGCTTCCAGGTTTATCACTGGCATGAATCCTCTCCAAGTGTTCATACCTAATTGTGTGTGTGTGTGTGTGTGTGCGCGCACGCACGCGCATGTGCACATGTGCTAAAGCAAATCTCCCAAACTGTATAAGCTTAAGACTCCAAAAATTCTGGACTCACCCTTGACCAGATAAAATTGTTGAGGGTACAAGTACAAGAAGCAACATTGTTTCTAAAAGTCCCAAACTGGAAACAACCCAAATGAACATCTACTGTTGAAGTACATATTAGTCAGGGATCAGTGACTGGGAAAAGGGATTTATGATAAGAATTCAACCTTATATAACTGTGGCATAAGCCAGGGAAATAAAGGTTCAGAATGGGGAGTTGAAGGATCAGAGGAGTCTTAATATCATGAATTTTCTCCTTTTGGCCAACCTTAACTCAGAACCCCAGAGGGAAGGGAATTCTGGGAAATGTAGTTTATAGCTTACCCAAATTAGTGCATCACAATGAAGTACAAATGGATAAATTGTGGGATATACATGCAATAGAATACTATATTACACTAACATGAATAAAGCCCAACTACACACAACATGGATGAATCTTACAAACTTAATGGAAAGACATATGACACATAAAGCTTCATTCAAGCAAGAATTTATGGTGTATGATTCCACTATGTAAGGTTCAAAAAGACTAAACTAAACGACATTGATTAAAGATGCATACATTGATGATAAAACAAAAGAGAAAAGTAAGGAATCAATTCTGATGAGAGTCAGGATCATGATTACCCCTCCCGGGAGGGCTGGTTATGATCTAGAAGGGATTCTGGAAAACTGGCATTATTGTACGTTTTGACCATGGTGTTTGTAACACAGTTCTTTGTTTTATAGTTATTCATTAATTTTGCATATATATTATCTATATATATAAAAGCCTAAGCAACCAGATGACCAGATGACTGAGCAACCAGCTGGTCACTATGATGTGCACTGACCACCAGGGGGCAGATGCTCAATGCAAAAGCTGCCCCCTGGTGGTCAGTGCACTCCCACAGGGGGAGTGCTGCTTAGCCAGAAGCTGGGCTCATGGCTGGTGAGTGCAGCGGTGGTGTCAGGAGCCTCTCCCACCTCTGTGGCAGTGCTAAGGAGCAGCA
Organism: Plecotus auritus; assembly: GCF_963455305.1. Classification (NCBI taxonomy): domain Eukaryota; kingdom Metazoa; phylum Chordata; class Mammalia; order Chiroptera; family Vespertilionidae; genus Plecotus; species Plecotus auritus. The sequence continues at coordinate 75,595,828 of NC_137770.1, read as the reverse complement.
AGCAGGCGGGCGGTAAAGAGTGAGGAGTCCTGGGTTGCAAGAGGGATGTCCAACTGCTGGCTTAGGCCCAATCCTCACGGGGAGTGGGCCTAAGCTGGCAGGCGGACATCCCCTGAGGGGTCCCAGACTGTGAGAGAGTGTGGGCTGAGCTGAGGAGACCCCTCCCCCCACCAGTGCACAAATTTTGTGCACTGGGCCTCTATTATTTCATAAAATTAAAGAAAATTTTTTATTTAATAAACTGATCTTTACCATTCTCTCTTTGAGTCACTGTAGGACCAGGCAACCACACATCACACTGAGTCCCAGAGGGACATGGAGGGGAAAGAGGGAGTGCTCCCCTACAGAAGGTCTAACAGTAGGGTCCTCACTCATGGTTCTGCTTTTAGCAATTATGATGAATTCCAGGCAGGTTACTATGCCTGGATTTGTAGACTTACGAATATTATCTATTACTAACTATATAAACTTAATGTTTGTGTTCTCCACCCTCATCCCCTCCCCCCAAAAATATCTGTGTGTTAAAACCTAACCCCCAACATGATGGTATTTGGAGGAAGGGCCTTTGGGAGGCTTTTAGGCCATAAGGGTGGAGCCCTCATAAGTGAGATTAGTGTCTATAGAAAAGAGACCCCAGAAAGCTCTCTCACCCCTTCTTCCATCTGAAGACACAGACAAGAAGCCATCTATGAACCAGGTAGCAAGGCTTCACCACACACCAACTCTCAGGGCATTGATCTTAGGCTCTCCAACCTCCAGAACTATGAGACATGCATTTTGTTATTTACTAGCTATTCGGTCTATGGTATTTTTCTACTGCAGCCAAAACAGACACTAAATTATTCTTCAAAACATGAAAGCAGTTAAAATGCTTCCTTCAAAGAAATCAGGATTAAAGAAAATAAAATAATATAGGCACATGTGAACAAAGAAAAAGTAGCAGAGCTAATGTTTCTTACCCTACATGAGCCTTTTTGCAGCCTCAATACAAGGTAAAATCTACAATGATCAGCCCCAACTGTTTGCAAAGTTATCAAGAACATGAGTTGATGGCCCTAGCTGGTTTGGCTCAGTGGATAGAGCATCAGCCCACATACTGAAGGGTCCCAGGTTCAATGCCAGTCAAGGGCACATACCTCAGTTGCATACTCGATCCCCAGCCCCAGTTGACATGTAGGGGAGGCAAGCAATCGACGTGTCTCTCTCACATTGATGTTTCCCTCTCTCTGTCTCTCCCCCTTCTTTCCACTCTCTCTAAACATCAATGAAAAAAGTATCCTCAGGTGAAGATTAACAACAAAAGAATATAATTTGACAAAAATTTAAATTAACAATTATATACAATGAAACTTGCCCTAAGATTACAGTGTGTATGAATAAAAATATCGAGATCACTAGCACTTTCTGTTGACATTGAGCAAGTTAATGAACTTCCCCTAAGGCCTGAGTACCCTGTAAAATTAATGATAAAAAGAATACCTATAGCCCAGCTGGCATGGCTCAGTGGTTGAGTGTTGACCTATGAACCAGGAGGCCATGTTTCAGTTCCAGGTCAGGGCACATGCCCAGGTTGCTTGATTGCCAGTGTGGGTCATGCAGGAGGCAGCCGATCAATGATCCTCTGTCATCATTGATGTTTCTATCTCTCTCTCCCACTCTCTTCCTCTCTGAAATCAATAAAAGTATATTTTTAAAAAAGAATACCTATATCCTATGTGAGAATTAAATGGGATAAGCCATGTAAAATGGTTAGGATAGTACCTGGGAAACAGCAGATATTCAGTATGTCAGATTTTTTTCTAATTTTTGTTTTCTTGGGTTGTTATTATGCAATGAGTCCATAAAGACCCTAAAGAAGGTAAGAATAGATGCTATGGAATAATGGCTCAAAAGACTATAGAAAAGGAAGAAGTTTAAATCTAATCTTTATTTTCTGAGAACTGCAAAATCTACATGAAAAAAATCAAGTTCCCGAAACATTTAAGCCTGAAACAATAAGGAAAATAAAAACAGGTCTCCTACAGATATTCAGTCTCTGCATCTGTTGTTAAAAACTTTCTATATAAAAGCATAATGGGAACAAACTTTACAAATACACATATGGATAAAACCACCTATACTTAGTAATAATCTCTCAAATAAACCCTATTTGCTTTCAGCTTAAAGATTCTACTGTTTTAAAGCAAGGGTAAATTTTATTTGTGTTTAAATACTAAAAAGAATTTTCTTTTATTTACAAGATACAAAAACAAAACATTTCAGTAACTCAAAGGCAAAATATCCAATTTAGCCAGGAAATAGTCTGCAATAAAGAAGCATATGCTTTTCAATGGGAAAAAAAATACTGATTTGAATTCGTTCAATTAGTTTCAAATGTTGTCAGAAAAGGGACACCTGGGGAGACATCTGTAATACTGTCAACAATAAAATTAAAAAAAGGAAAGGAAAGGTACACCTGCACGCATTACTAGTGGAAATAAATAAAGTGTTTTCACAAAATGAATGAGTAAATGAGATTTTAAACCTAGGCCCACTTCAAATTTTGCCAACCTAAATCTTATCATGAACTCTATAAAAAGGATAAGGCATAATCTACACATTGATGGCAGTTTCAAACAGAAGCAAAAGCAATTTAACATGGACAACTTCTCCCCAATGTCAAATAGGGTAGACAAACTATGGCCAGGTGGTTTCACTTGAGGGGGGCGGAGGGACTCACCTTCTGGGTGTCAGTGGTACACAAGACAGTTAAGGGTTTTGGAGTCCAAAAGCTCTATACTTAGCAACTCAGATTCTTAACTTGGAAAGTTTTTTAACCTCTGTAAAATCTTAGTTTCCTCATCCCTAAAATAATATAGTCCTGACTTGTTGGGTTATTTAGCTAACACAATATGGCACACTGTGTGTGCTCAATAGATACTATGTCTTTCTCAAGGCCAGAGGGTGCTGACCCCTTTTTATTGTATCTAGCTAACAATTAGGTCTCATACCTCTTGAATGAAGAACTGAGATTATTTTAGGTCATTTCTGATCCCAATCATGGAGAAGTAAATCTATTCTTTCATTGATACACATGGATAACTAACAGCAATTCATGTGAAGGTGAGTTTAATGTCTCATCTTCTCCCTAGGACCTTACACAATATCCTCTCTTTATACTGACCATTTTCCTCCAGAACAGAGACTATTCAATCCCTACTAATTCGGTGAATTTAATCACCCTTGACATTCAATAATAAACCTAAAAATAATTGATCTATAATTTCAGTTTAAATGATCTGACATAGCCAAGCTACTTTTAAAGGACAGCAAATGGGATTTTTTAATGGAAATATTGATAGACCCTTCAGTGAATTGGGGAGTTGAGGACAATGACAATGATATTGCACTAATAAACCTAATGCCATGGAGATTGTCTTTTTTAAAAAAAATGTGTCTTTTCTTTATCACAGCATAATACCTAGCTTGACAACAGAAATGTCAACAGTTAGGGCTCTATTCTTCAAACCGTCATGCTCTATTAATACTGTTTTTCAGTGGGATTTACTTTGTCAAGGAAGGAAGAACCAAAGAGGAAAGTCTATGGTCTTCCTATTCACTAAATCCCTCTTCTCACTGATGCACAAATGACTGACTACTCCCAATGCTACAGAAAGAATGAGAGTTGAAAACAGGCCAAAATCACTTAGCAAGCAGCAAAAGCCACCCTTGTATAAGCAAAGGCATGCTTAGAAAAGAAGAAAAAGAAAACAGTATGGGTGATAGGAATGTCAGGGGTGCTCCCTGAGCCATATCTGTGCTCTTTTGGTTGGGGAGAGAAGAAGAGAAAGTCTTCATCCTCCAAATGTAATTGAGCACTATTAGCTGGGGCTGAGAATACTGTCTTAATTGGGTTCCAAAGTAACCTATGCAGTTTAACCCGTTTAATCCAAACAGGAGAAGGAAAATAAACTACTTGGTGAGCAGAGACACATAGGGATGTAAAATGAGGCTAAGGGGGCTGTAAATGATTACAGATGGGGACTGTTCATTGTAATCAGAGGGCATCAAGAGCAAGGAGAAGGCAGAATGGACCTTTGTTTATCTTGGATTTAATGGTGAAATTTGGGTGCAAAAGAGATTTTGGTACACCCTTTGCATTTAGAGAAGCAATATCTAATAAGCTCCTGCATGAAATAGGCAGATAAACAAGTTCTAAATGAGGCTCCAGAGCTCAGAAATGACTTGAAACTTTAAATATCTGAGTCAAAGACTCTGCTGTACCACCCATCTATATAATGGCTTCTTGCCCCCAGACTACATTTGTGCACACTATCTCTTTCAATTTTCACAAAACTCTTATGAGATAAGCGCAGCAGGGTTTATCAGCTTCCTTTTACACATGATGACAACTGAGAGTCACTGAGGGTAGGGACGCCCCAGAGTGACACACCAGAAGATATCACCTGTTACTTTCTGTTGTTGGACTCTGTGTCTAGGCCCAAGAATCTCTCTACAGGAGAAACTGCATTGCAAAAACTTTCTAAAAAGTATTTAGGGGAGGAAAGATGGCGACCGGCAGGAAGATAGGGAGGGAGAGTGTGTGAGAGAGTAAGGGAGCGATAGAGGTGTGTGTGGACGTGTGTGGGTGTGTGTGTGAGTGAAATAGGGACAGTTAGACCCTGCAGTTCTTCCAGGGGGCTGCCAATCTGGGCAGTTTTAGACAGCAGAGCTCGCTGCCACCGCAAACACTCCAGGGAGGACACTGGTGGCACAGAGACCATGCCATCTTGAAGAACAGAACAGCTTGAGACTAGAATCCTAGCCTCGCCAACACCCAGTCTGGTCTCAGAAGCAAACCAGGACCCTACAGCCACACTGGTAGGAGACCTACGATCACTACTGCAAACCCAGGGACACCAGGACTCCAAGCACCACAGCTGCAGATTTCTGTGAGTCACAAAGCCAATCCCCCTCCCCCACTGCCCCACAGCAGCAACATAGAAACTACGAAACCCCAGCCGCACAATAAGGCTTTCTGCACACACAAAGCACTGGCGACTCTGCCTGACTTTGAGCCTTGGTGTCGGACACGGGAAGTTTGTTTCCCGTGAATCATCTCCGCGCCCAGGCAGGGAGACTGAGCTGAATCTGAGCCTAGCTGCTCATCCTTAGGGAGGTAGTTTTCTGTGACCAGATCCCGTGCCCAGGCAGGGCAGGGAGACAGAGCTGAACTTGAGCCCGGACTTGCGAACTCTGGGAATTTGTTTCCTGAGACTCGTCTCCATGCCCAGGCAGATAAACTGAACTGAATCTGAGCCTAGCTGCTCATCCTGAGGGAGGTAGTTTTCTGTGACCAGATCCCGTGCCCAGGCAGAGAGACAGTGCTGAATTTGAGCCTGGGGGTACAAACTCAGAGAATTTGTTTCCCATGACCAGACCCTACACCTTAGCAGAGAGGCTGCACTGAATTTGAACCTGGATGTGCGGACTCGGAGAGTTTGTTCCCCACAACCAGACCCTGTACCCACACAGGGAGGCAGCGCTGAATTTGAGCCTAGGTGCATGGACACGGGGAGTTTGTTTTCCACTGTGCACACCTGTGTGACCAGACCCCACACCCACACTAAGTGGCAGTGCCACCTGACTTTGATTCAGGGCAAGCGCAAACAGAAGGCTGTTTACTGCAGGGCAGAAGTGGACCTCCTGCCAACACAGTGTGACTGAGCAACCCAGTCTCCCAAGTAGATCGGGGACCCTGAATCTCCATGCAAGAGGCAGCAATGAGCACCAGTGACTAGACTCTGTTCCTCATTGCATGCGTCTGGGATCCCTGATTCCCAGTACATTCACACTAAGAGCCAGTGACTCTAATTCTTGGCGCATGTGCACAGAGGGACCCTGATTCTCAGTGCGAGGTAGCACCAAGAAACAGAGACTCTGTAACTCGATTCTCGGCATGGACACAGGGAGCCTCTGACTCCTGACACGCAATCGGGGACTTTGATTTTTGGCACATGCCAGTGGGTCCTGTTTCAACGTGGTGCAGGCCACACTAAGTCCCTGATTCTAGGTGCACACACGAGGCCACAATAAGCGCCTGTGACTCTGACCCAGGGCAAGTGTGGCTCCCACCAACCCACGGCAATTGCACATCTTGGTGTCAGAGCTCTTCAGTGACACTTGGGGGTTGCAAAACTCCCACTGCACATGGCCCAGGCCCCCACAACTTGACATTTGAACCTTCTGGTGATAGTCGGAATGGGGAGACAACGAAGCAATCCCCAGAGGAAAGAAAAGGAGGAATCACCAAGAAATGAAATAAGTGAAACAGAAGCATGCAACATGACAGAAAAAGAATTCAGAGTAATGGTCATACAGTTCATACACCGGATGGATGAAAAAATCAACAACCTATGCAAAAATCAGGAAGAAATGAAAAATTATATAGCTACAATCAAAAACATCATGGAAGGCTTCAACAGTAGACTAGAAGAAGCAGAGGACCGAATCAGTGAGTTAGAAGATCAGCTACAGAAACAAGCTCAATCTGAACAGCAACTAGAGAAAAAAATTAAAAAGCAGGAGGAGAACCTAAGGGAGCTTTGGGACAATGCAAAACGAAATAACATATGTATAATAGGGCTCCCAAAAGGACAAGAATATCAGCAAGGATTAGAAAATTTATTTGAAGAAATAATGACAGAAAACTTCCCTGATATGGGGAAGAAAAAAGTTACTCAAGTAAAAAGAGTCCCAAGCAAGATGAATCCCAAAACACCCACACCAAGACATGCCATAATTACAATGGCAAATGTTATTGACAAAGAGAGAATCGTAAAGGCTGCAAGAGAGAGACAGAAAGTTACCTACAAAGGATCCCCCATCAGATTATCAAATTATTTCTCAACAGAAACACATTAAGCTAGAAGGGAATAAAAGGAGATATACAAAGTGATGCAAAGCAAGGGACTCAATCCAAGAATACTCTATCCAGCAAGACTACAAATCAAAATTGAAGGGGAAATCAGGAGCTTCACAGACAAAAAAAGGCTAAGGGAGTTTATCACTACCAAGCCAGAAATGCAAGAAATACTAAAGGGAATGCTGTAAAAAGAAGAAACAAAAAGATAAGAAGGAACACAGCCTCAAAAAATAAAAATGGCTACAAACAAGTACCTTTCAATAATAACTTTAAACATAAACGGACTAAATGCGCCAATCAAAAGACATCGAGTGGCTGAATGGATAAAAAAACATGTCCCATATATATGCTGTCTATAAGAGACCCACCTCAGAACAAGGGACTCACAAAGATTGAAAGTGGAGGGTGGAAAAATATCTTTCAGGCAAATGGAAATGAAAAATAAGCTGGGGTAGCAATACTTATATCTGACAAAATAGACCTCAAAGTGAAGGTCATAACAAGAGATAAGGAAAGCCACTTCATAATACTAAAGGGATCAATACAACAAGAGGATATAACCCTGATAAACATATATGCACCCAATGCAGGAGCACTCAAATACATAAAAAGTCTCCTGGAAGATATCAAGAGAGAGATCGACAACAATACAATCATAGTAGAGGACTTCAGTACACCACTGACATCACTGGATAAATCCTCTAGACCAGTGGTTGGCAAACTCATTAGTCAACAGAGACAAATATCAACAGTACAACGATTGAAATTTCTTTTAAGAGCCAATTTTTTTAAACTTAAACTTCTTCTAACCTCACTTCTTCAAATTAGACTCACCCAGGCCATGGTATTTTGTGGAAGAGCCACACTCAAGGGGCCAAAGAGCTGCATGTGGCTCGCAAGCCGCAGTTTGCCGACCACTGCTCTAGACAAAAAATCAACAAAGAAACAACAATCCTAAATGACTCACTAGATCAGATGGATTTGATTGACATCTTCAGAACATTTCATCCCAAAGCTGCGGAATATACGTTTTTCTCAAGTACACATAAGACATTTTCAAAAATAGACCACATACTGGGTCACAAGCAAAGTCTCCCCAAATTCAAGAAGATTGAAATCATACCAAGCATCTTTTCAGACCACAATGGCATAATATTAGAAATAAACTACAATAAAAACAATTCAAAACACTCAAACACTTGGAAGCTGAATAGCATGTTATTAAATATTGATTGGGTTACCAATGAGATCAAAGAAAAAATTAAAGACATTCTGGAAACTAATGACAATAAAAACACAACAATCCAAAACCTATGGGACACAATGAAAGCAGTCCTGAGAGGGAAGTTTATAGCTCTTCAGGCCTACCTCAAAAAAAAAAAAAAAAAAAAACAAGAAAAAAATGGTAGTAAATCATCTAATGCTACAACTCAAAGAATTAGAAAGAGAGCAACAAGAAAAGCCCAGAATGAGCAGAAGGGAGGAGATAATAAAGATTAGAGCAGAAATAAATGACATAGAGACCAAAAAAAATTACAAAAGATCAATGAAACCAAGAGCTGGTTCTTTGAAAAGATAAACAAGATTGATGAAACTCTAGCCAGGCTCACCAAGAAGCAAAGAGAGAGGACTCAAATAAACAAAATCAGAAATATCAGAAATGATAGAGGCAAAATAACAACAGACCCCAAAGAAATACAAAGGATCATTAAAAAATATTATGAACAACTCTATTCCAACAAACTAGACAACCTGGAGGAAATGGACATATTCCTAGAAAAAATACAACCTTCCAAAACTCAATCAGGAAGATTCAATACATCTCAATAGGCCAATAACTATGGAAGAAATTGAAGCAGTCATCAAAAAGCTTCCAGCAAACAAAAGCCCAGGGCCAGATGGCTTCACAGGAGAGTTTTACCAAACATTCAAGGAAGAACTAAAACCTATCCTCCTCAGACTATTCCAAAAAATTCAAGAGGAACACTTCCAAACTCATTCTATGAAGCCAGCATCACCCTAATACCAAAACCAGATTTAAAAAAAAAAAAAAAAAAAACAATGAAAGAGAATTACAGGCAAATATCCCTCATGAGCATAGATGCCAAAATCCTCAACAAAATTCTAGCAAATCGGATCCAGCACTGCATCAGAAAGATCATACACCATGACCAAGTAGGATTTAACCCAGGTATGCAAGCATGGTACAATATCCACAAATCAATAAATGTGATACATCACATAAACAAATTGAGGGAGAAAAATCACATAGTCATATCAATTGATGCAGAAAAAGCATTGAACAAAATCCAATACCCTTTCTTGATAAAAACTCTCAGCAAGGTGGGAATAGAAGGATCATTCCTCAACATCATAAATGCCATATATGACAAACGCACAGCCAGCATCAGACTCAATGGACAAAAACTAAAACCATTTCCCCTAAGAACAGGAACAAGACAGGGATGCCCTCTCTCACCACTCCTGTTCGACATAGTACTGGAAGTACTATCCATTGCTGTCAGACAAGAAGAAATGAAAGGCATTTAAATTGGAAAAGAAGAAGTAAAACTGTCCTTATTCGCAGATGACATGATACTGTACATAGAAAAACCCTAAAGACCCCATTAAAAATTATTAGACTTAATAAATGAATTTGGCAATGTAGCAGGATACAAAATTAATGCCAAGAAATCTATGGCATTTCTATACACCAATAGTGAACTTACAGAAAGAGAGACTAAAAAAGCAATCCCATTTACCATTGTACCAAAAAAATTTAGGATACCTAGGAATAAACTTAACTAAAGAGGTAAAATACCTATATGCAAAAAACTACAGGACTCTGAAAAAAGAGATAGAGGAAGACATAAACAGATGGAAGAACATAATGTGTTCATGGATTGGTAGAATCAACATCATTAAAATGTCCATATTACCCAAAGCAATCTATAGATTCAATGCAATCCCCATTAAAATACCAATGGCATATTTCACAGACCTAGAACGAACTCTCCAAAAATTCATCTGGAATAAAAAAGACCCCGAATAGCTGCAGTAATCCTGAGAAAGAAGAACAAAGTAGGTGGGATCTCAATACCAGATATCAAGCTGTATTACAAAGCCACTGTTCTCAAAACAGCCTGGTAATGGCACAAGAACAGACATATAGATCAATGGAATAGAATAGAAAACCCAGAAATCGACCCAAATCACTATGCCCAATTAATATTTGACAAAGGAGGCATGAACATACAATGGAATCAAGACAGTCTCTTCAATAAATGGTGTTGGGAAAATTGGACAGATACATGCAAAAAAAAATAAAACTAGACCACCAACTTACACCATACACAAAAATAAACTCAAAATGGATAAAGGACTTAAACATAAGACGGGAAACCATAAAAATACTAGAGGAATCCACAGGCAGAAAAATCTCAGACATATGCCGAAAGAACTTCTTCACTTATACTGCCCCTTGGGCAATGGAAGCCAAAGAGAAAATAAACAAATGGGACTACATCAAAATAAAAAGCTTTTGCACAGCAAAAGAAACCATCAACAAAACAACAAGAAAGACCACTTCATGGGAGAACATATTTGCCAATGTTATCACTGATAAGGGTTTAATCTCCAACATCTACAGGGAACGTATACAACTCAACAAAAGGAAGATAAACAATCCAATCAAGAAATGGGCAAGAGACCTAAATAGAAACTTTTTGAAAGAAGACAGAAGGAAGGCCAAGAGACATATGAAAACATGCTCAAAGTCACTAATTATCCGAGAGATGCAAATCAAAAGGACAATGCGGTACCATCTCACACCTGTCAGAATGACTATCATCAACAAATCAATAAACGACAAATGTTGGAGAGGATGCCGAGAAAAAGGAACCCTCGTGCACTGCTGGTGGGAATGCAGACTGGTGCAGCCACTGTGGAGAATAGTATGGAGTTTCCTCAAAAAACTAAAAATGGAACACCCATTTGACCCGGTGATCCCACTTCTAGGAATATATCCCAAGAAGCTAGAAACATCATTCAGAAGTGATATATGCACCCCTATGTTCATAGCAGCACAATTTACCATAGCTAAGATTTGGAAACAGCCTAAGTACACATCAGCAGGTGAGTGGATTAAAAAATTGTGGTACATCTACACAATGGAATACTATGCTGAGCTAAAAAAAAAAAAAAAAAAAAAAAAAGGACCTCCTACCATTTGCAACAACATGGATGGAACTGGAGAGCATTATGCTAAGTGAAATAAGCCAGTCAGAGAAAGATAAATATCACATGATCTCACTCATCTATGGGAAATAATGAACAACATAAACTAATGATCAAAAACAGATCCAGAGACAGATAAGCATTGATCAGACTGTCAAACCTCAGAGGGAAGGTAGGGGAGGGTGGAGTAAGAGGGAGAGATCAACCAAAGGACTTGTATGCATGCATATAAGCCTAACCAGTGGACACAGACAACGGGGGAGAGGGGGAGGGCATGAGTGGGGGTGGGTGGGAAGGTAATGGGGGGATGAGGACAAATATGTAATACCTTAACCAATAAAGAAATTAAAATGCAAAAAAAAAAAAGTATTTAGGAATGAAAAGATTGCATGTCAAGGCAGAAAACTCCCCCACTATTTTTTAACATAACAACTTCTACTCGAATTTTGAAATTCATCTAACTTCTATCCCAAACAAATGTTGTAAGAAATAAACATAAAAACTAGATTTTTTTCACAGCAAATTACAATAGAAACATGAAACTTGCCCTATGTTAACCTTACTGTGTCTTCTCTTTCTGTGAAGATGGTTGGGCAAATTTTGCTCTTTACCTACCTTCCATTTATGACAGAATTAGAAAATGTCCAGAAAGAATTTGAATCAAATCCCAATATCTGTGTTTTTGAATATGCACTTATGACAAACTTCATTAGAATTGAAAAATCACAGTATGTGTGATCTTTCTAGATATTTTTAAATATTCTATAGCAAAGTTTATGTTCATAGAATAAAAAGCCATGAGACTTTTGCTTCAGCTGATGAGGCAACCAGGACTTGCAGAACCTTAATCTGGAAGGAAAGAAAATTTCACTGAGGTAAACCCATATTCTACATGCTTTTCTTCTCCTTGGGGATCTTACCAATTCTTGGCCAGGGAGAGGAAAACAAGTCAGATAGAAGATGCACTGCTTAGCATCAAACAAGCCAGCAGAGTTTGGGGCAATCACTGGGCTTGGGAGACAATTGGGGTCATGAACTACTAAACCCCAGATAGGGAGGCCCAAAGAAGTAAGCTTAGCACTCTATACTATTTTCTCTCTTTTTCCTCCCCACTCCCTCACCTTCACTGATCAAATGGAAAAGACCAGAAACTAAGAAACCAAAGAGAAAACAACTGAAAAAAAGAGTGGAATTGTAGGAAATCTCACAAAGTTTAGGAGACAGAAATAGAAAATCAAAACCAAGCAATTAAAATGGATTCCAGTAAAGACCTGGGTACTCAGTTACTATATCCTATGAGTCACTGTATACTCAATGCAGACCAAACCTTGAAAAGACTGAAAATTATCCCTGAATTAAATCTGTTCCTCAGTGAGTTGAGATGATGGGCTTGTACTTTATCTGTTTGCCAGAGTCTTGGATAAATGTACTTTAGAAAAAGAAAATGTTGAGTCTATAAAAGCTTTAATTCAAAATGTTCATCATTCCATTGAAAATAACCAAGCCTCTTAAGAAACAGGATGAAGGAAGGAAAAAAGACAGACAATAAGAATGGATTTATAGGTGATCCAAATATTATGAGCAATGATTTGTAAATAATTGTGATAAATTTAATCAAGAAAATAGATAGCAAAAATAGAGATTTTCACCAAAGGACTGGAATCTATAAATATCATCTAATAGAAACTCTAGAATTAAAAAATATAATAACTGAAAATAAGAATTCAACAGATGAATTTTAAAACATCTAAACAGTGAATTAATAAACAAGAAGAAAAGTCAGTAGGATGGAGAACAAAAAATATGAAGAATATAGGAAATAATGAAAGGGACTTGAAAAAATGGGATACTAGTGGGGGATGTAATCTAAAAAAATATAATTGGAACCTAAGAAAGAGACCCCAAAAAAGTGGTATAAAGCTAGAAATCAAAAGTAAAATAGAACAATTATGAAATCTGTAGTTACTTATTAAATTAAGCAACATACTTCTAATATACTCATGGTCAAAGAATAAATCACAATAGAAATTAGGAAATTATCTGAATTGAATGAACTTGGGATGAGGCTAAAGCTGTACTTAGAAGAAAATTTATTATTTGTTATCTTTATTGTTGAAAGTATTACAAATGTACCCCTTTTCTCCATATTAACCCCTTCTAGCCCACAACCACCCCCCAACCCAGGCCTTCACCACACTATTGTCTGTGGGTTATGTATACATGGATTATCTATCTATGGACACAGAAAATTTAAAGCCTGACAATATATATTTTTAACAAGAAGAAAGGCTTATATCAATGAGCTAAGTGTATAATTCTAATAAAATGCAGCAAGTAAACCAAAAGGTAAAAGCAGAAATTAATGAAGTTAGAAATAAACTTAAAATACAGAGAAATCAATAACCACATTTGATTCTTTGAAATGAAAAAAAAATTGTTAACCCCCTAAAAACACTGATCAAGAAAAGACACAATGGTTGAGTATCAACCCAGAAACCAAGAGGTCACTGGTTTGATTCCCAGTCAGGGCACATGCCCAAATTGCAAGCTCAATCCCCAATAGGGGGCTTGCAGGAGACAGCTGATCTATGATTATTCTTTCATCATTGATGTTCCTATCTTTCTCTCCCTTTCCCTTCCTCTCTCTCTCTCAAACTCAATAAGATATTTTTTAAAATGAAAAGAGACAAGGCCCTATTTATCAAAGTCTTATATTTAAAACTAGAAGCCCAATGCACAAAGATTCGTGCTAGAATGGGCTTTCCTTTCCCTGGCTGCTGGCACCGCCTTTCCACCCAGCCCCTTTTCGCTCAGGCCCCAGAGCTGCCTCTTTCCACTCCAGCCCCACCTTCTCATGCTGCCCAGAGGCCCTGAGAGACCGGGGGTGGGGCAGAATGCCCCGTCACTCAGCGCCTGTGTATGCAAATTAACCGCCATCTTTGTTAGGTTAATTTGCATATCACTCCTGATTGGCTGGTGGCATAGCGGAGGTATGGTGCATTTACATGTTTGTCTATTATTAAGTAAGATGGGATATCACTATTAGATTCCAGGATATTAAAAAGAATATAAATAATATCCTGAAGTATTTTGTGTCAATTATTTTGACAATTTGGATAAAATGGGCAAACTCCCAGGAAAACACACTTACCAAAAATAAAACAAATAAATTTTCTAAAATAAAATTTTCTGTATCTAAAAAAAATTGAAAAGCATACTTACAAAGAAAACCCCAGACTTCACTGGTGCATTCTACCAAACAATTGAAGATACAATAATATCAAATTTACACAAACATGTCCATAGAGGAAGAAAAGTGGTGACACTTCCTAACTCGTTTCATCAGCCCAGTACAACCTTGATAGAAAAATCGGACTAAGAGCCCTAGCCAGTTTGGCTCAGTGGATAGAGCATCGGCCTGAAGACTGAAGGGTCCCAGGTTTGATTCCAGTCAAGGGTATATACCTTGGTTGCAGGCTCCTCCCTGGCCCTGCTGGGCTCGTGCCAGAGGCAACCAATCGATGTGTTTCTCTCACATCAATATTTCTCTCTGTCTTCCCCTCTCTCTTCTAATGTCTCTAAAAATCAATGGAAAAATATCCTTGAGTGAGGATTAAGATAATAATAATAATAATAGTAATAATAATAATAATAATAAGGAGGAGGAGGAGAAAGAGGAGAAGAAGAAATCGGACAAAGATACTACAAGAAAGGAAAATTACAAACCACTTTCAATTATAAATATAAATTTTAAAAATCTAAACAAAATATTAGAAAATTGAATCCAATAAGGTTTTCTAAATTTTATGACCAAATGGGGTTTATTTCAGACACACAAGGTTAGTTTTTTATGTAAAAAAACAACAGTGTAGTTAACCAATAGAAATGAAGACTCAAGAAGATGCTATAATCCTTGCAACAAAAACAGTAGATAAAATTTATCACCCATTCATGATAAAAATAACACAATGCTTTAAATCTGATTTTTAAACATGGGGGAATTTTTCTTTTTTTAACTATTGAAAAGTTTATTTTAAATTTTACCATTAAAACTGTCACCCAGACCAAATGACTTCTCACTTAATCTTTACATATATATTTATTTTTAGAGTGATTTTATGTTCATACAAATATTAAGCAGAAAGTGCAAAGTTCCCATATACCTCCTGCCCCAAATATGCACAGCCTCCCCACTATCAATACCCTGAACCAGATTGGGACATTTGTTACAGCTGATGAAACTACATTGGCACACGTTATCACCCAAAATCCTTAGTTTACATTAAGGTTCACTCTTGGTGTTGTGTATTCTATGGATTTTGACAAAACTATAGTGACATGTATCCACCACTATAATGTCATAGTTTCAATGTCCTAAAAATCTTCTGCGCTTTGCTTATTATCTCTCCCTCTCATTAACCCTTGGAAAACACTGGTCTTTTTACTGTCTCCCACCTTTTGCCTTTTCCAGAATGTCATATAGTTGGAATTGTAGAAAATGTAGCCTTGTCATATTGGTGGTTTTTTTTTGTTTTGTTTTTTTGTTTTTTTTTTTTCATTTAGTAACATGAGTTTAAGGTTTTTCCATGTCTTTGCAGGATTAATAGCTCATTTCTTTTTTAGCACGGAATAATGTTCCATTGTCTGGATGTACCACACTTTATTTATCCATTCACCTACTGAAGGACATCTCCGTTATTTCCAAGTTTGGGTAATTATTGATAAATCTTCTATAAGCATATTTTTCAGGTTTTTGTGTAGATATAAGTTTTTAATTCCTGTTGGCAAATACCAAAAACCACAATCGCTGAGTTGTCTGGTAAAAATATCTTTAGTTTTGTAAGAAACTGTCAAACTGTCTTCCAAAATGAGTATATCATTTTGCATTCCCACCAGTAATGAATTAGAATTAGAATTTCCACATCCTCACCAGCATTTGATATTTAATGTTTTGGATTTTCAACATTTATTAGGTATATATTGGTATCCAATTATTGTTATAATATATAATTCCCTAATGACATATTATGTTGAGCATAAAAGAGAATTTTTAATATTATAAAATATACCTACAACTGTATGTGATATTGGGAATAAGATGAGATCTGTCATCACTAATTCTATTCAAAATTTTACTAAAAATAGCAGCAGTCAATATGGCAAAAAAAGCAAGATATAAGAAATAGAGAGAAAGAAAACTATAATATTCCAAAAGAATCAACATATAAACTATTAAAATTACCAACTGAGTTTAGCAAGAGCCCTGATTCAATGTTAAACTATAAAAATGTTTCTTATCCTATCTAATAAAAGAGTAATATGCAAATTGACCATCACTCCAACACACAAAATGGCTGCCCTCATGTGGACACAAGATGGCTGCCACAAGATGGCCAGCAGGGGAGGGCAGTTGGGAGGGACCAGGCCTGCAAGGGAGGGCAATTGGGGATGATCAAGCCTACAGGGGAGAGCAGTTAGGGGTGACCAGGCCAGCAGAGGAGGGAAGTTGGGGGTGACCGGGCCTGAAGGGAAAGGCAGTTGGGGGGGACCCAGGCCTGCAGGAGAGGGCAGTTAGGGGTGACCATGCCTGCAGGGGAAAGCAGTTAGGGTCAAACAGGCTGGCAGGGGAGCAGTTAGGCATCAATCAGGCTGGCAGGGGAGTGGTTAGGGGGTGATCAGGCTGGCAGGCAGAAGCATTTAGGGGCAATCAGGAAGGCAGGCAGGCAAGCAGTTGGGAGCCAGCAGTCCTGGATTGTGAGAGGGATGTCCAACTGCCTAAAAGGGCAGTCGGACATCCCTTGAGGGGTCCCAGATTGGAGAGGGTGCAGGCTGGGCTGAGGGACACACACCCCCGTGCACAAATTTCATGCACCGGGCCTCTAGTAGCAATAATAAAATTAGAAAAAATATTGAGAGAACTTTATAGAAAATCTAAATAATTGGCAAGAATACCATTTGAGGGATTGAAAGACCCAATATTGAAAAGGTGTCATTATTCTAAAATTGCTATGTAGTTATTGTTATCTCAAATAACTGCTCACATGTTTATATATGTGTGTGTATGTGTGTGTAACTTGACAAGTTGATTCTAAAATGTATACAGGTGTACAAAGGACCAAGAATAGTGAAAACAATCTTGAAGAATAAAAACAAACTAAAGGCTTTATATTAAGATATATCAAAAATTATTGTAAAACTATAGTAATTAAGAATTGTGCTATTTGTCTGAAGAAGTATAAATAGAACAGTGAAACATAACAGAGAGTCCATAAACAAACCAATATGTAGGTGGGCATTTGATTTATGACAAAGATTACATTGAAGGCAATGGGGGAAAGAATGGTCTCTTGAATAATTGTTATTGGATCAAATGAATGTCTACATAAAAAAATTGATCCCTACCTCACACTATACCTAAAAATGAATTCCAGATTGATAGTAGATTTCAATATGAAAGTAAAAACAACACACTTTCTAGAAGAAAACAGGATATGTTGGGGATGGCAAATATTTTTAACCAATATACAAAATACTAATTATAAAAGAAGAAATTGATAAATTTGACCATGTCAATAAAAGTAAGAATTTCTGTTCATCAAAAGATACCATTTTGAAGGGACAAGTCACAGGGTAGAAGTAGATGCAATATATGCCTGACAAAGAACTTGCATCTAAAATATATAAATAACTTTAACAAATCAGAAAATAAAAGTTTACAGAGAAAAAAGGGCAAAAGGTTTAACAGGCACTTCACAAAGAATACCAAAATGGCCAGTAAATCCATAAAAAGTATTCAACATCTTTAGTCATTAGGACAGGAAATTCCAAACACAATATTAAAAGGTTAAAGTTTAAAAGCTGACTATACCAATTGTTGATGAGAATATGGAATAACAGGAATGCTCATAAATTGATGGTATCTCTTTGGGAAATTATTTGCTAATATCTACTAAAGCTAAATATAAACACATCCTATAACTCAACAATTTTACTCTTAGACATATATATATCCAACAGAAATGTGCACACACACAAACACACACACACACACACACACACACACACACACACACACATGCATCAAAAGACATAATAGCACTAAATAGCCCAAACTAGAAACAACCCAAATGTCCATCAACAGTAGAATGGACCAAAAAATGCAGTGCAATCCCTTTTGGCATTGAGAATGAATCTACTATTGCTACTATAAATAAAAAGGGTATAGCAACATCACATCTCTCAGAAATGTTAAGAGAAAGGAACCAGACTGACAATAGCACATACTACATAATTACATTTATATATAGTTAAAAGCAGGTAAATAAATCAATTATGATAGCAGAATGTTTCTGTTTACCTGCAAGAGTATGTAGTGATGAAAGAGGGAATAAGGAAGATTTTAAGGAATGCTGATAACTATTTCTCTTTTATTAATCTTTATTGTTGAAAGTATTGCATATGTCCCCTTTTTCCCCCCACTGATCCCTTCTAGCCTGCCCCCACCCCCTGCCCCAGGCCCTCACCAACCTATTTTCTGTGTCCACAGGTTATGCATATATGCATACAAGTTCTTTGGTGGATCTCTTCCCACCCACCCTCCCCTGCCTTCCCTCTGAGGTTCCACAGTCTATCCCATATATCTATGTCTCTGGATCTATTTTGTTCATCAGTTTATTTTGTTCATTAGATTCCACATTTGAGTGAGATCATGTGATACTTGTCTTTGACTGGTTTATTTCACTTAGCATAATACTCTCCAGGTCCCTCAGGCTAACTATTTCTTGAAGTGAGTGGTGGTCACATGGGTGTGTTCACTTTGTGAAAATTTGTCACTTAATCATTTTTCTGTATGTATGTTACGTTTCAGTAAAAACTTTACTTAAAAATAGTCATAACAGGCTTAAAGGGACATCCTATATAATAAAAGGCTAATATGCAAATTGTCCCCTCAGGAGTTTGACTGACCAGGAGTTTGACTGCTCACTATGACATGTGCTGACCACCAGGGGGCGGCGTGGAAGAAAGGAAGGCCCCAGTTGGCAGCTGGCAGCCGGGGGGAAGGAAGGTCCCAATCAGCCCTGATCGCCGGCGAGGCCTAGGGACCATACCCATGCTCCCATTTTGTGCACGGGGCCTCTAGTTTATTTATAAGTAGGAAACTAACTTAAATTATAAAGGGAGGGGGAAATAAGTTATCTTTTAAATAGATTGAGGTTAAGCACTAAAAATTCATAAGTATCAAAGCCAAGGCATGTTTATCAATAATCTAGATGAGGGAGTACCTAATGAAATCCTCATGCTTGTAGACAATACTGATATCTTTCAGACTGTAGAAAACCCAGTCAATGGGGATAAACTGCAGGAAGATTTAAAAGGCTTTGAAAGTGAGCTGAATAGTGGCAAATGTGTTCTTCTGTGGTCAGCTAAATAGTAATGCATGAAATAAAAAGAATATAAAAATGTCTTATTCAACTTTATATATGCACCAGAACATATAAGATAGAGCTTTTATATATAGTCAGTTCTAAAAATCATTGTTGATGAATGAAGGATTAAATGAATGAATAAATAATGGACTCAGACAAAGCTATCAGTTTGAACTCAGGAAAATGTCAAGGCTAGGAGTTACTACAGAATATTTCCTAAAGAGAAACAGACTTAATGTGCTGGTGAATTTTGAGTAATATTCCTAACAGCAAGAAAGATTTTTAAATGTAAAATAGAAAACATTGTTCAACTGAAGTTCTTCAAATATACAAATAGGACCTCCAAAATATAGGACTAGGACATCCAATAGCTGAGTGGAATAAAAGATCTGGCCTCTAAAGATGAAGGTAGTTCAGGAATATAACTAAAGGACATATAATTACCAATACTGTAAACTATTTGAACATAGTTATTAATACCTAATATGGGTTAGCTTTATGTATCAATTAGGTAGGCTATAAGACCCAGTTATTTAATCAGAGGCTAATCCAGGGGTTTCTGTGAAGATATTTAGTTCAGATGGTTAACATCTACAATCACTTGACTTTAAGTAAAAGCGATATCCCTTGACAATGTGGTTGTGCCTCATCCAATCAGTTGGAAAGCCTTCAGAGTAAAAACTAAGGTTTCCTGGAGAAAATATTCTGTCTCTAAACTGCAGCATCAACTCTTGCTGAATTTCCAATTTCCAGCCTGTCCAACTACCCTACAGTTTTCAGATTTGTCAGGCCCCCTAGTTGCATGATCCAATTCCTTAAAGTGCGCGCCCGTGTGTGTGTGTGTGTGTGTGTGTGTGTGTGTGTGTGTGTGTGTGTGTGTTTATCAGTTATCAATGGAAAGATAGATAGAGACATAGACATAGTCATAGAGATAATTTCCTCTGGTTTTATTTCTGTGGAGAACCCAACTGATACAATGTCCAAAATACATCAATGCCCAAAGCACATCAGTTGAAATGAGATAAATAGAGACAAAAGAGTAAGAAAATTGATTGCTGGCAGAGAGAATAACACATAAGGTAATCTAAGGACAAAGCATGGGTCATCTAATGATTTTAAATAAGGTTAGTGTGAGAAGGATGAAAATGAGAGTGTAAATGAGTGTAGGGAGATAGATGGGAGTCAGGCTTACCCAAAGCTCTATGGGCCACTCCACTCCTATTCATGCTTCTGCTCTCAAATCAAACATCACATTCTTCAGGAAGCCTTTTCTGACTCTCTCAGCTCACACCAATTCTTCTATTCTGCTCTCTGATAGCATGTCATACTTTTTCCTTCCTGGTTGTTATCATTATTATATAAGGACTAAAGGCATTGCATGGATTCATGCACTGGTGGGATCCCTCAGTGTAGCCTGTGGGGATCAGGCCAAAACCGGCAGTCCAAGCCTCCTGCCGCTCCTGCCTGCCGCTCCTGCCTGCCGCTCCTGCTCATCCCAACCCTGCTGCACCTGCTGCCGCTCTGCTGCAGTCTCCAGGCTGAGGTGGCCAGCCATGAGCCCTGCATCTGGAGCCCTTCGGTCAGCTGAGCAGTGGTCCTGCTGTGGGAGTACACTGACCACCAGGGGGCAGCTCCTGCACTGAGTGTCTACCCCCTGGTGGTCAGTGTGCATCATAGTGACCAGTCGACCGGTCATTCTGTCATTCAGTTGTTCGGTCGCTTAGGTTTTTATATATAGACTAGAGGCCCGGTGCACGAAATTCATGCACTCAGGGGTGGGGGGGGTCCCTCAGCCCAGCCTGTGTCCTCTTGCAGTCTAGGAGTCCTCAGAGGATGTCCAACTGATGGCTTAGGCAGGGAGCAGGGCTAAGCCGGCAGTTGGACATCCTTAGTTTTGCTGCAGAGGTGGGAGAGGTTCCTTCCCCCTGCCGCTGCTCTGGCCAGCCATGAGCCTGGCTTCTGGCTGAGCAGCACTACCCTTGTGGGAGCACATTGACCACCAGGGGGCAGCTCCTACATTGAGCGTCTGCCCCCTGGTAGTCAGTGCACATTATAGCAACTGGTCATTGCGCTGTTGGACCAAAACTGGTTCTCCAATATCCCCCGAGGGGTCCCGGATTGTGAGAGGGTGCAGGCCAGGCTGAGGGACACCCCTAGTGCACAATCAGGGCCGGGGAGGGACACGGGAGGTTGGCCAGCTGGGGAGGGACCGCGGGAGGGATCCAGGGCATGTCTGGCCCGTCTCACTCAGTCCTGATCAGCCAGACCTCAGCAGCAAGCTAACCTACCAGTCAGAGCGTCTGCCCCCTGGTGGTCAGTGCACATCATAGCAAACAGTTGAGGGGCCTTAGCATATCATTAGCATATTATGCTTTGATTGGTTGAACGGCCAACAAGACAACTGAGCACTTATTATATAGGATTATTAGCAGGATCTCCTTATTTAGACTGTAAGGTTCATAGAATTCAATATATGAATGTTTTGCTCAGAGCCTTTGAGTAGTAGATACTCAAAGAATACTTGCTGCATGACTTAATAGATATTCCTATTGTGTAACATATTCCTCATTCATTTTACGTGCAAGATTCAAGGTGCTTCAGAATTACAGAGACTAAAGCAATACTAAAGTTTTAGTAAGAATTCTTGAGTGAAATCAACTACCAAGTGTGAGCTAGTTAGATAAAATGTGCATTGAGCTGCCACTTTATGCTGAAATTATGTTTACAAAAACTTAAATGAGCTTTAGACAGGTTCCTGACTTAAGAAGATTATAATGGCAATATCCAGTTTATTTATAAAACACTTGAATACTGAGAAAATAATACTTAAATCAGTAGAAAATGATGTGCATATGTAGCAAAAGGATCACAGATTAAAACCTGAAATAAAGACAAGAAGAACAGACGTTGGTGCTAAACGGTTTGGGTGTGAGTCTCTGCCACTTCTTAGCTATGAAACCTGACTTCAGAGTTATCACCTATAAACTGGGAAAACCATTACTTATTTCATTTGATAGCTTTAAAGATTACATAAATCAATATATATAAAGCTCTCAGAACATTGCCTGATGCCTAATAATTGCCATAGATATTGTGTGTAGTAGTAGTTGAGGCTATTATTATTGATGTAGGAACTAGACTAAAAGAATCATCAGAATGATGTAACATGTCAAAAAAAGGTTTTAAAACTTGTAATTTTTAAGTTGTGTTTTCAAGGAGGGTTAAGAATTAGAGATGAGACGGTGGGTTCTTCCTGATGGATAGAAGGTTTAATGGTGGTGATTTTACTAGTAAAATATTGGAATTTAAAATATTTTCTTTTTAGTTTGTTGATTCAGTGACCTTTGCCCTGTAAGGCCTGGGTGTAAATCTGCCTTGGAAAGATTAGAAATGATACATAGGAAATGCAAAGAGAAAGATAATAGTTATGTTCTGATAAGCAAAGAGGATTATGCCACAAAACAATAGGCCTGAGGTTAGTTTATTATCTTAAGAATTTTTTCCTCAAATTCTGTTTCCACTTGAACTGATCATTCTCCTCTCTGGTCTCCCTGCCTGCCACTGAGTTTCAAAGGCCGGCTCTCTAACACAGAGAAGAGTCCTCTCCCATATTGTCCTTCCTCTGAGTCCCAGAACCTTCACACTTCTGTCCACCAGAAGAAATCCAAAGTTTCTTCATTTAAAAAAAGTATATATTTGCTCAGCCGGGTGGTTCAGTTGGTTGGAACATCATCCCATGCACTAAAGAGTGGCAGGTTCAGTTCCTGGTCAGGGCACATACCCAGGTTTTGGGTTCAATCCCCCGACAAGGCATATACATGAGCAACTGATTTCTCTCTCTCTCTCTCTCTCTCTCTCTCTCTCTCTCTCTCTCTCTCTCTCTCTCTCTCTCTCCTCTCTCCTCTCTCCTCTCTCCTCTCTCCTCTCTCCTCTCTCCTCTCTCCTCTCTCCTCTCTCCTCTCTCCTCTCTCCTCTCTCTCCTTAAGAATCTTTGCCAAGAACCATGAGATCCTCCCTTAAATTGTTTAAGAGAAGTCAACATCCCAACCTAAACTATTGTCCCTAAGATTTTTTAGCCAATGTTCAAAAACAGTCAATGTCAACTTCATTATTGGAGGTTTGTGCCTAAGACAAGAGAGTTCTCCAAAGCAATCCCTTGCAGAATCAAGGAAGCACCTTCCCCCACATTAATCCATGTTCTGCATTTAAAACCATGAAAGGCCAGTTTCTGGAGTATGGGGTATGGAAGTAGCCACCTCACTTCCTCAGCTGGTCCTCAAAGGTTTGGGAATGATTAGCTCTGCTCTGGTAATTAATCAGTCCTAAGCAAGAAATTGCCAAAAATCACAAAGATTAGCTGTAATCACACAGTTCTTTTTTTTCTGAAGCCTATGTATACAAAATTAGACTTTACCTATGATGGCTTTTAACCCACAAATAAGAAGAGTACCTTTGGGTCTTTCAAAGGATCGGAGGAGGGATGTGCTGATGTCAGTGTGTTCTTACTGCATAAGGAGGGAAAGGACAACAAACAAACCCTTTCAGAGTCATGGATGAACTTTCCCCACCTTTCCTCAGGTTCTCCCAAAATTAGTCAAGATTTGAATCACCAGGATCTCTTCTTTGTCTACTGATAAATGGTTTGAGTACCAGTTGCATGTTGCTAATGGCTGAAGTCAAATTTCTGAGTCAGTTTTTCAAAAATAAAAATGATGAAGACATTCATCACCTGCGTGCCCCCCTTCCTATTGTTTCCCATGCCCTTGTGCAGTGGCCACAACCCTAGATTAAATAATTCCCCTCCAGCAGCAATCTTTGTATTTTGTTCTCCGTCTCCCAAGTCCAGGCAGCTGTGCTACTGGGTAATTCAGTACCAAAAATATCACCTATTGTCCCACTATGGGCAGCAGATAAGAGGATTCATTTGGATTATGAAGCAGGCAAGAAAATATGTAAAAGATGCAGAACTTGGATATATATGGGGAACAGGTTGAATACTCACTTGGAAAAATATTTGCAAACATAAAATGAATAGACAGCAGTTCAATTACATGGAAATCTCTCTAAATAAGGGACTCTATCCATCAATCAATCAAGAAGCATTCCTTGTGTAACCCAATAATATGCCTAATGCATTGCAGCATATGTTGTGAGGATATAAAACTAATGCTTAAAGAGCTAACATATGAAATAAGTGCTCAATTATGTAGCTGATTATAAGTTTAGCAGGATTTCAGAGACAGTGAAGTGGCTATTGTCTCTCTCAGTTACATCCCTTTAATGACCTGCCCCGCCCAGCAGAGCGTGCTGGCGATATGTAGAGTGTTTCAGCAAATATTTTAACTTGTACATTTTAGCTCCCTCTTGTTGGGCGCTGGTCCCAGCTTGCCCATCACCAGCTTGCTTGTTGTCTAGGCTCTCTGGGGCCCAGATTTCCAGCTTGTTTACATTACTTCCGGCTAGTCTGTATCTCCACTTCTGAATTCTGATTCTACTCTCTCCTCTGCTGAGCATTCCCTTGGACAGACAACTCAGTAAAGAGCCTCACTTGTCCACATTTGTTCAAACTTGTTATCAGCTATTCTGGTCATGACTCTACCCTAAGTTTGGGAGCTAAATTTTATTCTATTAGCCTCTCATCCCTGGGGCACATAGAACAGTGTAGAAGTGAGTGTCCTGAATGTTCTATTTCTCTAAGGCCCTGTCCAAGATGACCTGCTCTGGGCAAAAACAGACCCCTTTCAGGACACCCGGGCCACATGTTGGTGTGGGTGACTGATATGTGATATATGTACACAGGACTCACCCTTGCCAACAAAGCACAATGCCACATCTGGCCATACTCTTGGCAACTACACCTAACCATTTTTAGAAAATCTGGCTGTGCTGCCTTGGTTCCTAACTTATTTAGACAATTTATGACCAGATAATTTCCCAATTGAAGCAAATCAAGAAGCATTTTTTATCTTCTGAACTTGGCCTAAATATAGTGAAGTACTGGATATGGGTAACTACTCCTTCAGATACTCAACCCGTTGTATGTAGCAGCAGCTCCAAGGGTCAGGCCTTAATGAGGCTGTATCTCCAGGGGGTATAGCATACTCTCAGATAGGGGTGATGCATGGAAAGGCCAAACAGTACCTGAACCCATTTGTTACATTCAGCTCTTTGGCTTCCCAATGTCCAAACAACACTTTAGCACCTAATGAGGAACAACCTTTACATCCTCTTATGAAAGAGGGTGAGGAATAGGATGGAGTTCTTGGATCTGGGTATTATACTCATATATTCATTCACAGAACCTGACCTCCAGATCCTTTGGTAGAGATGGACCTAAGTCAGTGGTCGGCAAACTGCGGCTCGCGAGCCGCGGTTTGCCACTCTGTTGATTAATGAGTTTGCCAACCACTGACCTAAGTTAACAGCAACATGTTATCCTGGTGTAAAATCAAACTGTTTCATTTTTTAGTTGTATTTTCAAAATAGCATTCCTGAGCTATATCATCCCTTTCCCTTCGGAGATGTGGATGATGTCAACAAAAGTGGCAGTATTGTAGAGGCAGAGGCTCAGATTACCTTCCCACACACAACCCACTTCTAGCCCTTAGCAACAAGGTATTAGGTCCTGTGGCTCTACTCTACTCACTTCTGGTGAGAGGAGAGGGGGCTAGGGAACTCTTTGGTCCAGGTGCCCACTGCTCAAAGGTTAGCCAGAACTCTCGAAAACTCTAACGCTTGAATTATAGAACAGATATGTGGGTGATTGATGGGAGCAGACATAGAGAAAGAATTAGGCCCATTCATGAAGTGTAATGGAATTTACAGAAAAGAGAAAAATATATACAGATCAGCTTGAAAGAATAAGGTTATTGAATGTGGGAGGGAAGGACACAGAAGCCAGGATCAGTCCCTCTGGTGGGTGGAGCACTAGAGTAAATGCCTAGTGCCCCTGTTAGTGGACCCAGATAGCCTCCTTGAAGCTAAGATCACATCCATTAGACCTCCTATTATTGTATTTCTATGAGATAGATACCTATTCTTTATATCCAGAAAGCCTAACATACAGGACATGTTTTTTTTTAAGTAATAGGTCCCTAAGCGATTATATACTTCCCTTGGTTTCATGCATCAGAGACTTCTTATATCTGTTTATTGTATACTGGTATATATAGCCCTCCTTCTGACAATTCACTTGTATTTGTGTGCTGAAACTGCCATGACACAATATTATAGACTGAGTGACTTAAATAACAAGAGACTTCTTTTCTCATAATTCTGGAGGCTGGAAGTCCAAGATCAAGGTGTTGACAGGTTTGGTTTCTCCTGAGGCCTCTCTCCTTGGCTTGCAGATGGCCATCTTCTTGCTCTGTCCTCCCTTGGGCCTTCTCTGTGTGTGCACTCCTGATGTCACTTCCTCTTCTTACAGGGATACAGTCCTACTAGATTAAGGCCCCAACTATGACCTTATTTAACCTTAATTCCTCCTTATAGTACCTATCTCCAGATATAGTCATAGTGTAAATTTAGTGGGGAAATAATTAGTTAGGATGGCAACTATTTTACTTTGGAAAGCTCCCAGACAAGGGTCTCACTACAACATGCTTATTTTGGGCTATCAATGTAATTCCAGAATACCAAAGGCACCATCTAGAGTTTGGGGGACCTGCACCCACTACAACTTGGCTGAAGCTCTTGTATATTCTAGGGATCCAGACCACTGTCCAGGCATCATGTCCTGGAAATCACACTACCTGTGTGATCCCTGTCAGGAGAATTTCACAGCCATGCCAGCCCAGCCAGATTTGCTAAGTCTCATCTGATGTAGTCAACAATTCTGACACCTAGAGTTAGCAATAGTTGGTGGAATTTCAGGACAGTTCCTAGAACATTGTAAGCACCCAGTACATTCTTGAATAAATAAGTTAATAAACCTAATCTGTTTGGATATCTGGTGGCACTTTATCAAAATATAGTGCTCTACACAAATACCACCACATCAGCAGCTTATCATTGGTGTGATTCTGATTGGTGGAGCTCATAGCCATAAGTTGCTAGATACTTCTAATATCATATTTGTTTATTCCTGAGAAAGAAAATTGTAGTATCTATTGTAGGATTTGTGGATTTCAGGGCTGATCGAGGAAAAAATAGGACTATAAGATGGCAGTATTAGACAATAAGCTTTATTGGGCAGAGCTTGGACAGGGTGGCAGGAGAGAAGCCCATTTCCTTATAAGAGGAGCAGAAGACTTTCCCGAGATAGCAGCCCAGAGCCAACACCCAGAACAGAAAGAGGTCAACGGAACTCCTGGGGTAGTGGGGAGTCGGAAATGGGGTTCATGTGTCCAGGTGATGTCATTCTGCAGTCTCTGGGCCAGAGAGCTCTTTAGACATGGCAGTAGAGGTTTGGGAACTTTTACAGCTACAAGGTTTGTCTTATCTATGATTGGCAGATATTGGATGTAATTTTGAGGGGTATATGCTCTAAATGGCTTAAAATATGCCTATGTAGGTGATGTTTAAATGAACTAGATATGTAAGATTTTGAGTTTTGCACTAGCAGGCTTTGAGCTAACTCTTCTGGCCTGCTGTTAAGACATGAACAGCATAGTGGTTAATACACAGGGGCAATATATGTCCACGCATACAATTTGCATCTTTACCCATTTAT
Source organism: Plecotus auritus (assembly GCF_963455305.1). Lineage (NCBI taxonomy): Eukaryota > Metazoa > Chordata > Mammalia > Chiroptera > Vespertilionidae > Plecotus > Plecotus auritus. The sequence goes on along the minus strand of NC_137770.1, from coordinate 75,567,591 downwards.
ATAATAGTATCCTATAACTAAAAAAAATATTTGTGTCGCTAGGTTTATCAGACCCTTTGCAGAGAGATCTGTTCCCTATTCCCCAAAGAATTAGACACCAAAGGATATAGGGTTTCCCTACAAGCTGTAGAGAGACAGGCCTTGGTGGTGGGGTAAGGTTGGTGAGGAATTTCTGATGGTTACAATGAGAAGAATTCAGACTCTCTGGATTACCCTATATCTGTGTTATCTGTGTGAAATGTTCTGTTCCTATGATCTGCTTTAACCATGAACCCCTGTCTATATCGCATTTTTATAGGGCCCTCTTCAGAGCCCTTCAGGGCTGAATGACCTCTTCCTTGGATAACACTAGTGCCAGTCTGATAACCAAGTGAAATGTGTAAACTGGACATTGCAAAAGCACCTCAGATGCAGCTTTTCTTCTTACAAATGTCTCTTCAAGTAGTGATTAGCTTAGTCTAGTCATTTAATACTTCACTTACAGTGTATCATTTTACTGAAATCATGGATCTCTCTATCTCTGTCTCTCAAACACACACACACACACACACACACACACACACACACACACACCATTGCTTCTCTGTTCTCATCCACCACTTCCATTTCAAACCCAAAACACCTGGAAAAGCTGCACTCCACACAGGAGTACTTTCTAATTTTCTTCTGATAAGTTAACATAGACTTCAAGCTTATATCTATCAAGCTTCATACTCCCCAGGAAGTCATTCAGCTAGCAGCCTAATGCAATGATATCACTTACAACTTTAGAGTTATGACCTATGACCAAGAAACATAGGCCTGTAGTTTGTACAATGAATGACACGGTGAACATTGGAGAATATATGGAAGGCCTAACCATCATATTTCCAACTAATAGCAACATAGCCTTTCATTACAAACTGAGACCACCTTAGTCTGGCCTTGTTGGAAGGAGGAGATAGAAAGTTGATAAACAATCTCTTGAGATGCCCACTCTTGGTTCAGCAAGGGCTACTAAACTACAGGTAAAGGGGACATCCCAGGAGATACCTAGCAGTCATGAAATGACCTCTCATTTTGCCCACATATAGCTTTCTCTGTGGTTTTGTTTGTTTGTTTGTTTGTTTGTTTGTTTGTTAACTCATTACTAACTGTGTCTCATTTTATTTTATCTCTTGTTTGATGATTGAATGGTCACTTTTCAATTTTTAAAATCTAACTCCATTTCCTGGACCCCTCTGAAAAAATATTATTTCATCTTTATCCCCCATTTCTTGGGCCTCCCACATGAGACTTATTATTTATTGGGTAATGTATATAAAGTATAATTCAGTCCAATTAGTAATAAAAGAAGGCTTAGTAGGTGGGTTCAGTGGTTAAGCACCAACCTATGAACCAGGAGGTCCTGGTTCAATTCCTGGTCAGGGCACATGCCCAGGTTGTGGGCTCAATCCACAGTGGGGGCATGCAGGAGGCAGCCGATCAATGATTCTCTCTCATCATTGATGTTTCTATTTCTCTCCCCTCCATCTTCCTCTCTGAAATAAATAAAAATATTTTTTAATTAAAAATAAAAAGTCTTAGTAGTGGAAGAGTTGGGCTTAGAGCTGGCTCTTAAAGAATGGCTAAATCAAAGATAGGAGAGGAGGAGGAAGAGAACCTCAATTTAAGAAACAATATAAACACAGGCTCTAAGCTCAGAACAAGCTGCTCAACTAGATCAGAGACCATATCTAATGAAAGTAGTTTTCACCGAGAGAGCCTAAACTAAGGAAAAGATAGAGGCAAAGGAATTTGGACTTAATTCAGGAGTTACTGTTCTAGGGATATTCTGGAAATTTCATTTGGTCACAGAACCACAAAAAAAAGGGGGGGGAGGAGTCATAATGTATCCTGACATCAACCTCTAGACTCTAGAGTCTAGAGAATGCTGTATAAATCATGACTATACCCAGGTATACACACAATAAAACATGCAAAGCTTGGACCTCGAATAAAAGCCTGCTTAGTTCCAGAGGCCTTTTCTTAAGAATGTTGCTTAGGAATGCATTATCCCCTAGAGAGTGTTACCCCCTACAAAGAATTTAAGCCTGGGAAAGTTTGAGCTATCCTTTGTATTGCATCAGCCAATTTTTTAAGCTCTTACAGTTAGTGCAACTTCAATGCCAAAAATTTAGATGATATTTGGAAAATTATATTTAGGGCCCAGCAATTCCTAGACCACTTCTCGGATGCTTTCAAATTAAAGATCAATTGAAAACCACAGTCATGCATTCCAAATGTCAGTGATCTAATGGGCCGTGGGTAAAGCAATATGTCTTTATTTTTATAGTGATAAAAAAGAAATAGACATTTTGAAACCCTTTCATTTTCTTCTTTTTGAACTCTTTTTTTTTTCTAGAACTGTACACTGGTAAATTCCAAAATTACCAGGGACTCTTCTCCTCAAATACAAGGAAGAAATATTGGGATATAACATTTTGTGTGTGTCAGGACCTCCTGGTTTCTGATTACACACAGGGAGAGGTCAAGTATAGACATTACGTAAGAATGTTACAAAGAAAAGTCAGTGAGAATAGAAGAAAAGAATGCTCACCTTATATGAACCCAAATACTCATAGAGACCATATATAAGAGGAAAACAGCTAGGATAAAGGCCAAGAAAAAAATAAAAGAACAAAAATATGTAATAAATTTGTATTGAAAATAAAATTTTGAACAAAGAGGCACCCTTAATCTGTTTTAGTTAGCTAGGTTATGCTGTGGTAATAAATAATTCCAAAACACCATAGGCATAACCCAACAAAAGTTAATGTTTTTCTCATGAAAAATCTGCCATAGGTATTGGCACCTCTCCAGGGCATCTTTGAATGATTGACTTCATTATTTTAATCCTAATATCATAACTCAATGCCTCCTCCACAATTGCCAAGGCAATAGAAGATGTAGTTAGAGGGGTGCATAATAGTTTTTCAATTCTTTAACCCAGAAATGACACACTTCATTTCTACCCATGTTCTGTTAGCCAGAATGAGTCATTAAGCTCTGCCCAACTGCCAGGAGACCCAGAAATACAGGGCACCAACATTATTCATGTAAGAGAGTGGTCAGTGGACAGCCAAAGGAAGAAGGAAGAAAAAGAAATGGGAGGAAAATGGGGGAAATGAAACAAGAAGAAGAAGAACAAGAAGAAGAAGAAGAAGAAGAAAATAAATAATGTGACTTAACCACAGACTTAGAACCAAGACTCTCCAAATTCTGAATTCTAATTTCAACTCTACCCCAGTCTTGTACAATATTTCAGTTCTCCAAGCCTTGGTATCCTTAGCCACATAAAGATAATTTCTTGAAATAGATTTGCAAAGTAACTTGAAAAAAATAATTAGAGAGTAAAGTTCTCTGAAAAAAAGAAGTTAGCAAAATATATCCTCTATAATAAAAGCCTAATATGCAAATTTTCCCCTCAGGTGGTCATTCGACCCGTCAACCAGGAGTTTGACCAAGAGCTTGACCACCTGCTATGATGTGCGCTGACCACCAGGGGGCAGCGCGGACCATGGCAGGAGTCAGGGATGCAGCGCTGGCAGTGGGCAGCAGTGGAGGCGCTGCTGACAAGAGCGGGACCGAGGCAGGATGGTGGAGCAGGTGAGCAGGCAGCACCAGGCCAAGGTGGTGTGCCAGGCAGGGCTGCAGGGCTGCAGGGCTGAGAGTCTGGGGGTGTGAGCTGGGGCTGTGAGGCTGGGGATGCAAACCGGGGCCTGATCTCCGCAGGCCAACTGGAGGGACCCCACCTGTGCACAAATTCGTGCACCAGCCCTCTAGTACATATATAAGACAGAAACATAAGAGATAGGAGCCAAAAGCCTCACAGAAATAAATAATACTCTCTATACTCTATATAGATGATATGAAGACATGTGAAACTTATCAGAACCAAACATTCAACTAAACATCCTAAAGAACTTCTCTGCATATGAAACCACAGGTTTGACATGGACATCCTGGTGAAGGAGCCACAGCCAAGATTAGAACTCAGTCTGCAAGTCTGATAGTAACCAAGCCCTATCCCTACCACAACTCTGTAACTCAGTTTTCTCGTGTGTGAAATAGAGCTGGTACCAGCGTCGTCTACCTGCAATAAGAAAGTTTTTTGAAAGATTCAGAGTACTCTGTAACATAGCACTAACCATAAAGTTGCCATCTTCCCAAGGTGGCAGTGGCACTTACAGGTTTTTTCAAAGAGTACACTTGCCTCTAAGTCAGAGAATCGTTTAGGTCACACGGTCACAAAGCCATTTAATATTTTGGTATTATTTCCTAAGTGGGAGCCATCTGATAATATTACATGTCCCCCATTTGAAACAAACTGTATAAAAATGGAGAGGATTTCAATTTTTCTGAAGTCCATGATTACCTTGTTGAAAGAAAACATATATATATATATATATATATATATATATATATATATGTATGTATTTGCATGTATACATATATATAAACATTTCTTATTGGTGTGTGCTTGTATGTTCTTTTCTCTGTGCCCCCACCCCATTTGCCTCTTCACTGGAATCCAGCCTATGAGACATGCAAAATGAATACCGGCCATCTGAATTCAGCAGCCTCGTGTATTTGGTCGCTCAAAAGCAGCAGTCATCTATCAAAGAAAGTGTATTGGACTAAATGGAGAGATTTTTAATAAGAGGCAAGGGGGTGCACTTTACCTAATAAAAAGAGCATAGAGAGACCCTGGCTGTGGCTAATGTGCATAAAAAATTCAGCCTGTCAGATCCTCACTTTTCTAATTCAGTAATCTAAATAATTTATTTGACATTTTAGCTCAAGATGACCTTTCTTAGGAAAAAATTACTGTTTTAAACTTTTAGCAAGTGCAAGCCCAGCCACAGAATTCCTATCGAAGTCTGCATTTTCCCAAATGAGCAAAGGTTAATCTCACAGTGCTCAAACACATTGCTGACCCTTTTAAACAGCTCACAAATGTCACTTAATTTTTTAATCTAATTTCAATTATATTGTAATATTTGGGTTGAGTATTTGGTGGGGGTGGGGGTGGGGATATGAGATTCTGGTCAGGTTCTACTTGGAGAAGTATAGGCAAATGATTCATTTTAAGTAAAACAGGTATGAGACAGGGTCAAGCACCCCCTATGGTTTGAATATATATATAAAATAAAATCATGTACAATATATAATAATATCATGCGCATTTTCCCTGAAGGATTAACAAGTAGGCATTAAGGTGGTTGATTCTTGAGAGAAACAATATGAGAATCCAAGGTACTCAAAGGTGCTATGTGATTGAGGTAATTAGCCTTTAAGCCAAGCTGCCTAAAGGTAACTCATGCCCTAAGCCACCCAGTATCTAATTTATCCTCAGAGTCCTTTCTGGGACAATTCTGAATCAACACAGGAGACCAGTAAGGTGACGGATGTCGTAGATACATCACCTTCTTATCCATTCCACAAGCAGTTAGTGAAATGCCAACCTTTTCTCTCTAAAGCCATTCGTTAGCTTGCTAGCAAGTCAGAAAACAAAAAAGGTAACATTGTTAATAGGAGATGACTGGATCTTCCACTGTACAATAAGCCATCATTTCATCATTGCATCTTAGAAAACTGCTCTAGGACATTTAGAGATGCTGGAACACCTTGTTAATCAGGCTCTCTTCCTACCCACACCAAAGGATAATAGAATTTGATCTTCTAATTTGACAAACATCCTGTTTTCTGCAAAACCATTCATTGTTATTTTTTTAAGCAACATCCTCATTGGAACAACAGATGGCTTGGGTTTCTCTGGTATTTGCAAATCCAAAATATTATCATTGGTAGCTGTGCCAATGATCTGAGTTGAATAAGCTGATGTGAACACCAAACCAATAAATGAAAACTCAGCTCCATTACTTCCTTCTCATTATCATCTCTTTTGATATAGCATCCCCCAGAGAATCTGCCGCTTCTTATTTTCCTTACCCTGAAATACCATATTTCCCTTAATCGAAAGTACTTATAAATCGTGCTCTTAGAGAAGTCGCCTCAAGAACAGTTTTGTACCTAACAACCTACATGGAAAGGAGCCAGTGTCCTGCCCCTCCTTCTCACTTTACAACTGATATCAAACTTGCCTCTAAAGGGGTGTTTAGATAATAAGAAATACGGACACAAATAAGGATGTTTGCTCATTATTTTTACTTTAAAATGTACCTTCTTGCAGGCACCATCATCACTGAGAACTATGTAAAGTCTAGCACACCATACATACTGTTTCATAAATGAAATATAATCCATTTCTGTTATTTTAGTTACATTCATCCCAAGAGTTCTCAACTCATGGTGTATACCAGAATCACCCTGGGAGCACTGTAAGAGAACACAAGCTGGGGAGCCCTCCCAAAAGCCACTGAATCACAATCTGGGGGTGTGGGTCCACTCCCATGTATTTGTAAATACCTACACATGTTTTTTCTCCTTACCTATCCTTGGTTAAGAATCTCTAACCAGGTAAAGAAGTTTTGACATGGGTTATCTAGTGTAGTAACATAGTGAAAGAGCATGTAGCCTGAAGAAGAGAATTCCCACCATGCCTTAGTTAAGAGAAAATCATTAAAAGTACCTGAATGAGCTCTAACCGGTTTGGCTCAGTGGACACGGGGGTGTACAGGAGGCAGCTGATTGATGTTACTCTCTCATCAATGTTTCTAACTCTCTCTCCTTCTCCCTTCCTGTAAAAAATCAATAAAATATATTTTTTAAATAAATAAATAAATAAAAGTACCTGAATGATTTAAATCACATCCACTACAAAAGTCCTCTGTAAAAACATATTCAAACAACACTTTATTATTTTAGTCACTATTATAAAATATATAATATCCCTGGCCCTGACCATTGTTTGGAGTATTCCTATAGAAATTGCTGTTGTAGATGGACCTGGAAAGTGTTATGCTAAGCGGAATAAGCCAATCAGAAAAAGACAAGTATCAGATGATCTCACTCATAAGTGGAATCTAATGAACAAAATAAACTGTTGAACAAAATAGATCCAGAGACATAGAAGCTTGGAACAGACTGTGGAATCTCAGAAGGAAGGCGGGGGAGGGTGGGTAGGAGGGAAGAGATCAAAGAACTTGTATGCATATATGCATAACCCGTGGACACAGATAATAGGGTGGTGAAGGCCTAGGATTGGGGGCGAGGGTGGGCTAGGAGGAGTCAATGAGGAAAAGGGGAATATATATATAATACTTTCAACAATAAAAATAAAAAGAAATGGCTGTTGCCAGAAATTGCTGGCATTCAATCATAGCACACAGCCAGTTTATGGTACTAAAAAAACAAACAAATAACTACCTGATATCACATTGGGACACCATTCATAGAAGAGTAACATAAGGAATTTTGCCTAGGAATTACCAGTGAGTTCCCCTACTCCAAATGTCCAGGTACTGAGTAATGTGCAAATGGAATAGACTGAAATGTTGGAGAGAAAGCACAGAACACCAAAAGCTAGTTCCTAAAATCTCCCCCCTTTTCCTCACTCCTCTAGAAGGTTCTAGACGAAGGGATCCTCAAACTTTTTAAACAGAGGGCCAGTTCACTGTCCCTCAGACCGTTGGAGGGCCGGACTATAGTTTAAAAACAAAACTATGAACAAATTCCTATGTGCACTGCGGGCCCGGGACGAGTTGGCTGCTAAGCAGGACAGGCAGTGGGCCGGATAAATGTCCTTGGCGGGCCGTATGTGGCCCGCGGGCCGTAGTTTGAGGACCCCTGTCAGTGGTTCTCAACCTTTCTAATGCCACGACCTTTTAATATAGTTCCTCATGTTGTGGTGACCCCCAACCATAAAATTACTTTCATTGCTACTTCATAACTGTAATTTTGCTACAGTTATGAATCGTAATGTAAATATCTGTGTTTTCCGATGGTCTTAGGCGACCCTGCTAGTGGTTCTCAACCTGTGGGATCCACAGGTTGAGAACTGCTGCTGTAGAGCCTAAGACCATCGGAAATCACAGATATTTACATTACAATTAATTAACGGTGGCAAAATTACAGTTATGAAGTAGCAACGAAAATAATTTTATGGCCCTAACCGGTTTGGCTCAGTGGATAGAGCGTCAGCCTGCGGACTGAAGGGTCCCAGGTTCGATTCCGGTCAAGGGCATGTACCTTGGTTGCGGGCACATCCCCAGTGGGGAGTGTGCAAGAGGCAGCTGAATCGATGTTTCTCTCTCATCGATGTTTCTCACTATCTATCACTCTCCTTTCCTCTCTGTAAAAAATCAATAAAATACTTTAAAAAAAAAAAAGAAAATAATTTTATGGTTGGGGGTCACCACAACATGAGGAACTGAATTAAAGGGTTGCGGCATTAGAAAGGTTGAGAACCACTGTTCTAGAGGGTTCTTTTCACTTCAGCTTCTCAGATCCCGAGCCCAACAAGTCTCCCAATGCTTGATCCATGGAACACAAGCTCTGCAATAGTTACTAAACTATAGATTTGCTGGATCCATATATGTCTGCACAGTAAGTCTCTGGAAAACCTTTGCTATAGAAACAAAACCTCCTTATCAGACTGTTCCATTCTGTGAAAATGGATCCTTATTTCATATGATGCAGTAACATCCACTCAGAAGCTCCACAAAACACACTTTTTGAGAAACACAATTACAGCTGTGAATCAAACAAGACCAGGTTTCAGTTTTTCTACCTCTGTGAATTTTTTTATTTTTTTTAGTTTTTAGAGCTCAGTAGAATGGACATAGGTAGCAAAGTCAGTAGTGAATAAATGTATCTGTATCTTCATTAGGAATTTTGAAAATAGCTTGAAGACAGAATTAATGAAATTAGAGAAAGAGCAGAAGAGAGAAGAATATGCACCTGAATAAGATATGCTATAGAGTCCAAATCCAGGAATCCTTTTGCTTTTGAAAGCTCAGCAGCATTCTAATGAAATTAACTGTTGCTCTTTCTTCTTTGAGTAAACTTGCTTACTATGCTTAAGGTAAGATGGGAAACAATTTAATTACAATGTCCAAGTTTCCCCAACCTATGACATAAACAGAGCCATTACCATTTACGTTCAGATCTCAGTCTATCTCCGAGCTCCATTCATTGACATCCCACCACTTGATGCCAATAACAAAGTATTACATCTTTCAGAGAGCTACTCATTATGGAGGGCTTTATTGCCTGCTTCTTGGCCAAACCCTTTACCTACATTATCTGAAAGATTTAAAATAAGTTGTCAGAAAACTTCCCAATGAAGTAGGTGTTATGCAATCATCATTTTTCAGACGGGAGACTGGGGTTTAGGAAAGCTCAATGTTTTGCCTCAATACTTGGGAGAGCTATGGTTGCAATTCAGTTCTGTGTGCCTTTCAAATATGCCACAGCGTGGGGAGCACAGCGCTTGTGCTCGGTGTTTTCAAGGATTGGCCCTGCAAAACCACACCCGGTCCCTGCCTGGAATACTGAGAGCTGGCACTCCATCACCAGGCCTCCAGTAAGGCTTCACGGCCACCACCAACCCTGCCACTGTCCACACAGCCACCACTACCTGCACGCTGATTCCTGCTGAGCGGCCAAGGATAGTTTTGTACAATAAGAATGCTGCCTCCTTCCTTGCTTCAGGGTGATGATGAAGCAAGTGCCCCAGAGTGTTCCAGGTCTCTCTAAGAGGCAGATCTTTCTCTCTCTCTCTCTTAAGCTAGTCTCCTGCCACCAGCCAACCTGCAGCTGCCGCCTCACCACCCACCAAACTGGAATCGCATACTCTCTCTGCCCACCACAGGCCAGTGGAGAAACAGCACCAGTGTCCCTTTGGTGTTGGAGAAGAGATGGGGGAATGAAGACAACTTCCCCATCTCTGTGTATTGCTGCTTCGAGATGGGCTAAATGGCCTGGCCCCAATATATTCTGGTATTTTGAGAAAACACTTTCAACAAGCAGACACATCCCTTTCATCCATCAATGCATGGGGATGGTTACAAAGATTCCGTGAAAGCTCAACAGTACCCCCAAAACTGCATTTAGCCCTGAGGCCCTGGTGCCAAGTTAGGCTCCTGCAGACTCCGTCTCTCACTACCTAAGAGGTAGTCCCTGTCTTGTCTCTGACCTTTCCCCTAAAACAGTGGTCGGCAAACTGCGGCTCGCGAGCCACATGAGGCTCTTTGGCCCCTTGAGTGTGCCTCTTCCACAAAATACCACAGCCTGGGTGAGCCTATTTTGAAGAAGTGGCGTTAGAATAAGTTTAAGCTTAAAAAATTTGGCTCTCAAAAGAAATTTCAATCGTTGTACTGTTGATATTTGGCTCTGTTGACTAATGAGTTCGCCAACCACTGCCCTAAAACATGACTTTCATCCAGTCCCCCTTCCCATCCCTACCCTCAACCATCAGAACATAGTTCCCCTTTCATATGATTTCCAAAGAGTGCCTTCCCCATCCCAACCCTAGCCTCTATCATTCAAGTCTTCCCAGACCCCTACCAATAAACTTCACAAATCCCCAGATAAATCAATGGCTGCAAAGAGATCCCTTGAGAGAAAGATGTCACCTCTATTCACATGCCCATTAAGGCTGAGTCATCACTAAGGCCGTCTCTTGATTCCATCCAGTCCCAACTCCTTCTTGGGGTCTCATTCCATGTCTGCAACCTAGTCCTCTTTTCCAGCTCCTTCTCCTCAGCCACCAGAGGTTTATTATGCCCTCGCTCTTTTACCTACATCTGTGACTGCCTTCTCTCACCTTCCTTTCATTTCGAACTCTACTCTCCATCTCTCCTCCTAACCATCACTTGTTCCTGCAGCTCCTGCAATCAGCCCTCACTCTTAATATTTGCTATACCCAATGGCTACTTTTCAGTCCTGAATTGTCTGGACTTCTTAGCCACTCTGCTGACCACTGCCTCTGTATTGACTGCCTCCCCCCTTCCTTCTTTCTCTTCTAGGCCATATACCTTCTTGTCTGATTAATTTCTTGTTCCTCTGACAAATAACCCCTCTCAGATTTGTTTGCAGGATGTCATACTCTGCCTGCCCCTGAGCACTGAGACCCTCTTAGTACCCTACACTCTCCTTGAAAAGAGTATTATCTATTTCATGGTTTCGTTTACCACCCGTAGCCTGAAGTGCCCACATCTCCACCACCCACCCAGTTGTCTCCCTTGAGCTACAATAGTTCGTTGAACAAGTGCACCTAGGTGCCCCCAAGACCCTTCAATTCTACTTGTCCAAAATAGAATTATCTTCTCTATCTACTCTGCCGTTTCTGCCGAAGAACCAACCATCCTACCACACTGCCAATGCAAAGGAGTCTGGCATTGCTTGAAACTAGCAGGCATGACATTAAGGTGTTGGAAGGCCAACTTGACATTTATCCTTCACCAACCCCAGTGAGGCCCTAAAATAACCCATTATCAGTCTTCCCCAATTCTGGGGGGAGGGGGGAAGTTAGAGGATCAGAGGGCACTGGAGAAAAAGAGTGACACCTTCTTTCTTGCCAGAGAGGGGGCAGATTCATCCTAAGCCTGCCTGTTATCAGGAGATAAGAGTTGGGGGAGGGTGAAGGTATACTAAAAAAAAAAAAAAAAAAAAATTTTCCTCATTTTGAGGCCATCCTTTTGACTACTGATACCATCTTTTCATCCAACTTCTTCCTTATCTCCCAAGCCAATCTCTTTTAGTGAGCTTTCTAAGAAAAAGACCTTCACCTCGGTCTTAACAAACCAACAGGTAATAGCAGTAGGTGGAATCAACTCCCAGACCGAGAGGCTTGGTAACAGGAACCTCTCACCTCCATCAAAGGGCTGACTCGCCCTTCAGAGAGACTAAAAACCACCTCCCATCTCTCCTTCATCAGACAGACTATACTGAACCGCGCCGTGTGAGGAGTGGCATGGTAGAGAAAGGAGCAAAGGCGCTCTGTTCAGCATGCCTTGAGAACGCACCATGCAGCTGTCAGCGGACCCCTAACCATTGTTAAGCAAGGAGCAGATGGGGCTCTTGACATGTGCGAGTCCTGGCTACTTTGTCACAGCCACTGAGGAAGAACGGGCAGGATAGGAGATTTGGGCTATAGGTTGCCACTCGTCCAAATTGGTAATAGAGAACTTAGAAGACATTGGAGCAATGCCATGAGTCCTAGCTGCCCTTATTCTGTTTAATATGCCTTTGTTTACCCTCCTTTCCCTTTATGAACAGGGAAAGTCCTTGTGAGAATTCACAGTTTTCCCTCCTAGTCTGCCTATATATAAAGCGGCGCGTCTGAAATGGCACCACCTTACAAGGCTTCTGTGCTGGCAGCCTGCCAGGTGTCTGCTCCTCCTCTGAGTCCAGCAGGAGCAGTGGGAGTGGGCTCAGGGATCGGGCCTCACCTGCCCACAATGAGGCCACCTTTAAAAGGAAAAGCAAGCAGCCTGATTTCTTTTTTTATTTTTCCTCAAGGCAATGGTGAGGGGTTTTGATCTTTCCTGAGTTTGTTTCTCAGCCAGCCCTCTTCCTTTGTCTCGCCCCTTTCAATGAGGTTCTGCAGTTTTATTTTTCTTTTTTTCTAACCAGAAAATGTAGTGTGATCCTGTAAATGTTTTCTTGCTGTTGTACTTTTCAGTCTATTTTTTTCCTCGTTTTTTGGGGGCCTGAATCTGCCTTTGGTCACACTATCTGCTCCTCTATGGTCACCTCGGAGAAGATTAACCCTTTCATTAAAAAAGCCCGGCCAGGGTCAAACTGCCGCCTGGCTAGGGACTCTTACATCCCTTTGATCTCCCAGCTATGGAGAAATTATTAGCAAATTCTAAGCCTTCCCATGTGATTTGTTTTTGTAAATTTGTAGAAATTATTCCTAATCCTATTACGTGGCCCAGGGCAAACCTGCATTAAATATAGGAGACTTTTTGTTATGTGGCAGATGGATAATAAAGGAATGCTGAATGCAGCTCCATTCCAAGTTATGGGAATCTGGACACTTCATCAGCATTCTCTTAATCCTCTGCCATGGCTCCGCCTTTGATGAATGCTCTCATTTATGACCACTGATGCCGCTCACTTAATTTCAGAGAAGAAAAATAATACCTAGCTGTTAATGTGAATATTGGAGTTTATGGCTGTACAATGAATAATTGTGACATTATCAAAGGAACATCTCCTTATACATTATTCAGTTGTATAGACCACATTAACCAGAGATTGGAAACTTGCAATTTTGCATCTTCCATCTTCTTTGGAACGGAGACACCACACAGACAAAAGTCAGTGTCTCAAACCAAATTCTACCTGACAATGCATATCAGCCTGCACTATATTTTGCTCATTGTGGTGCCAATCTCCTATCTCACCAATGACATTTTTTCAAAGAAAGAGGGGATTTCCTAGAGACTCGACCCCATGCAACTTCCACAGCTTATTATCGAATAGGAAAATGTAGTCCTGGTTCCTGCTTTAATACTGATGCCACAGAGGATGTCTTGAGGGTTAGACGGAAAATTAAGACAGCATACCTTTGCTGCTTATAATTTATATATAAACTGAGGGTCTTTTCAAGGTATGTTTTCACGTAGAAAGCAGGAGAGAATGTTTGCAAGTCATCCATGAATCATGGGGTCTTTGCTGGGTTCAGCCAGGCAGAGATCATGCTGGTACCATTAGGAAGAATCATGCAGAATCACCGGCTCCTCTGTTACAGAGATAGATGTGCCTCGGCTGCCTCGGCGTTTATGCCTTTGTTTCTGGGGAGGTAGGGGGTGAGGCGCCAGAGAAAGGAGATAAAGAATAGGATGGAACATTTTCATTGTGAAAACTCACTAAAAGTATGTTTAACTAAGATATGTGTGTAGGATGTGCACAAGCATGTTGTTTGAAAATACCGGGAATATTTTATAAGAGTAAATTTTATTCTATATGACAAAAAATACATGTATCAGACTAGGAATAGCACCATTGAGCCATCGAGGGATTTTTTTAAAGTACTTCCATTTTAACTTAATTTTGATAATGCTTGGTAAACAGACTTGGGGGTTAAGACCAGATTTCCCTAAAAATGCTTCCTGAGCTGCTATCTGGGCAAACCTCACGAGACCAGTGGTAGCCCTTGATGGCAAAACCCCTGCAGATAGGTCTGGGGACTCGGGAGGTGCGCTCGGGTAGTGAAATCAGCCGCATGTGTTACTTCCTCCGTCTTAGTGAGCTATAAGCTGAACGTTTTCATATTCTGCTGGTGTCTACAACTACTCAATGTGCTGGCGCAAACCATTCACTGGAAGATTGTAGAGAAGAACTGTTTTAGCCTATTTTCCAAAAAACAAAATATCATTATAGAATTACACTACAGCATTTAAGATTGTTCAATGCCAGAATCAGATGTAAACAAGGCATGAATAGTTCTATTCAAACTATGTATTATTTAGGAATGCATAGCGTAAGCAATACACGAGACTTCTAGGCAGTAAAGAGAGGGGTTCTGGTTGCTTTTCCTTTTAACATTATATGAAATTTATCAACTGGAGAGCAAATTTGAACCTAGTTGGCAGACAAGGCTTTCCCACCCAGGCCTCCTAGCACGGATGCTGACATCACTGAGAGTTGTGTGTGGACTCTTCAAACCGCTCAGAATGACACAAATGAAACAAATACCCTCTCTCAGCTGAGGAAACTGCCAAGTCACTTCTGTAATGAGTGATGCAATGCCCTCGCCCCACAGGCCAATGTTTTGCTTGTGGTGGGGTCATCTTCAATGGACAAAATGCCTCCACAAGCAATTCTAGCAGCCATTCTACCAACATTGATCAGTGGCCATTCTGGATTTTCTATCTCAGAAAAACAATGAGGAAAACAAACTTATGTGGAACAGCATAGTAACTGTAATAAAAACTGCATTTGGCGCCAACTTAACAGAAATGTCTTTTGTCTTGTCAGGACTGTCTCATTACTGATAGGGGGAGAGAGAGAGAGAGAGAGAGAGAGAGAGAGAGAGAGAGAGAGAGAGAGAGGGAATGGGTCACTCTATGCCATTGGCACATAATGATGGGTATCAGACACCTGTGGTGTTTCAAAAAAATACTGATGCCAGTTTCCCACCCTAAATCTACTAAATTAGATTTTCAGGACTGGAAACCAAGCATTTTAATTTTTAAGTTCCACGAGGGGATTGTGGTTTGCAGCCATAGTTGATAACTGCTCCTCTGAATCATGGCATGCCTCTCACCGGCTGTGTGCTCTTAGACAGTTACTTTAGCTCTTTAAGTCTCAGTTTCCACCTCTGTAAAATGGGGATAATCTCCTCTCCCTCGCAGAGCTACTGTAAAGTTAAGTTACTATTACAGGTCTGGAACATAGTAGGCACTCAATATAATTGTGGCTTTTCTGTGGAGTTGAGCTAACTCCCCATTGTACAATGAGGAGGGGGAAGGGAAAAAGAGGGGAGGGGAATCATGTTTGCCAAGTCTCCTCATGGAACACAAACAGGCTCTGCTGACCAAATAATTTGCTGTTAGCTTTTATTCTGAAAACGGAACAGCTTTTCAAAGGAGTCCCAACTCTTTTTTCTTCCAAAAAAACGACAGCTTTAAAAAATAAAAGCTAACTAAAGTAGAATTTGTTTTCAATAGTATTTAAAGTGGGCAGGGAAGCAAGAGGGAAAGAAAATATCTGAACAGTTCTTCTAAGACCTTTATCTCCTTTTGAGGAAAATTTAAAAGAATAAGACAAAGCCATATGAGACATCAGAAGCAAAGGCTCTCTCTCTCTCTCTCTCTCTCTCTCTCTCTCTCTCTCTCTCTATATATATATATATATATATATATATATATATATTCATACAGGAAATAAAAAAAGAAAATGCCACATACAGTGGAATTGGAGTTGCATGTCACAATCAGAGGAGGCTGGCTGAGGAGAAAAACATTCATACATACATACATACATGCATACATATGTATATACATACAAACAAACATGGCACATTAATAGATAAAAATACGTTCTCCTCTAACTAGTCTGGCGCTTACAGCATTTGGGACCTGGCAGGAAGTAAAGCCAGTCTTTTGGATTCACCAATGATTTTATAAAGGCAGAGCGACCACTACAGGACTCTAGTCCCACAGACCACAATTTCCTACTTTAATCTAACATGCCTGGTGTCAGTTTTCTTTTATGCAAACACTTCTACAGCAAATGGGTTGGGGAGCTCACCATCTATATCATGTGCAATAAATTATACTTTCCTGAAATGTTGCCTCGCTAAAATATGCTAAGAAAGCTGTGAACAATATTTACAAATAGTTCAGATGTCACAACAAAACACCCACCACTCTGCATTCTTACATTTCACGATAATAAGTGTGGTAATAGAGGATACTGCTCTTAAACATTAGCGAAGTATCTTTTAAGGAGACATAATTGGAAGAAATTCTTTAAATTTATAGGAAAACCTTTTTTTTTCCTTCATGAAGAGTCTGCTCTCTCTGTTTGCTACCAGCATCTCCTCACACAGCAGGCTGTGAGTACTTATTTTTATTTTGGTACATTGTTAGTTTCCTGAGAGAGCAAAAAACTTCGTTTTCTGCTCTTACTACCATCATGTTTAAACAATGATGCAAACTCACAAATGCTAGGTCACTTCAGGGAAGAAGAAAAGAGTTGCCCTGCATATAAGCCAAATGACCTGGCTGTTTTAACCTGGCAGGCAAGGGGCCAGGTAGGACCATTGCAAAAAGGCTGGAAAGGGGGGAGTCAAGTGTGTCTGTAGGCCTAGAACAAGTCAAGAGAAAGCCTATATTATAACTCAGTTTTTCTCTCTAGAGCCCATGTTAATTCAAAACAAGACAAGCATGCAAAGGAGCTTTCAAAGTAAAATGCAGAATACTAGTGTGAGATGCTGTTCTGAAAAAAAAAGTATAAACAACTTATAATGTGAAAGATACCAAAAGTATGATATTTGAATATCAGGCATTTTTACAGTGAAATAGATCCTTCTATCATAGATGAGAGCGACCCAGGAAGGTGCTCCACAAAGGAGTACAAACAATTTTCCAAGGTTGATTTTCCTCGTAGCACAACACTGAATTTCAATACCGTGGTGCTTACAAACATTTGTGCCCAGCTACTCACACTAGTCTCTCTAACACTGGGAATCAGCCACATGTTATGTTAAAGTTCTTTATAAAAAGTGATGATAAACGTATGAAGAGAAATACTGTTTTAATCCAGGAAATCAAATACTTTTAAAATAAGGCATCTGGCCCTGGCCAGGTAGATCAGTTGGTTAGAACGTAGTCCAGATACACCAAGGTTGTGGGTTCCATCCCCAGTCAGGGCACATAAGAGTCAACCAGTGAATGAGTGAATGGGTGGAATGGCAAACTGATCTCTCTCTCTCTCTCTCTCTCTCTCTCTCTCTCTCTCTCTCTCTCTCTCTCTCCCCCTCTCTCTTTCTCTCCCCCCTTACCTCTCTGTCTAAAATCAATAAATAAAAATGTTTTAAAAATAAAGCATCTGGTTCATTGGTTTATTTACAACTGTTTATGTACAAAAACCTCTCTTCTTGGGTCTGTTTTCTAAACTCCACCGCTGGGTTTGTCACTTTACTAAGTTAACCCTGTATTCACATTCTAAAGGTGGTCCTTGCAAAAGCAAACCTTCAGTTCCTAATCCCCCTGATGCAAGCACCGTCCTCTCGTACAGAAAACAGAATCAGGTGGAAAATAAATGTTTACCTACCATCAAAACACCTTTCAAGTCCAATACACATTTTTGTTCTATTAATGCTAACACAGATTCGCAGGCACCGTGGCAAGGGGTGCTTTAAAATATAGCTAGACAGACTGATTAAAACACGCTGCTTTCTCTCTGCCAAATTCCTGCCTATGGGGAGCAATTAAATGTGCCGTCCGCGCATTCAAATGCTGCATAAGAAGTGGGTCTTGTATCTCTGCCACTTAGACAAGTATCATTTCAATGGAAAGATTTATCAACAACTCACAGGCAGTGTGGGGTTTGCTTTTGTTTGTCAAACAGCACAAGTCTTCACACTGCATCTGGACTTTGTTACCAAGTCACACAGGGACGGGAAGCCCAGGAGAAGGGCGCTCATTTTGGCCAATGAACAAGCAAATAAACCCAAACATCAAGGAGGCTTTGAACAAATAAACCACTCCGTGCTAGACGGAACACACATAACATTACCCAGGAACACAACCAAACAGCTGAAGAGCTACTTTATTGTGGCTTCTTTGCAGTTAGAGAAGTCAAATGTAATTGCAGAAGCCCATAATTAAAATGTTTTCAATGTGAATTTATTCCACCAAGGCCATGTGAAATCACCAAAGGTTTCTTTCTTGGATGACAAAAGACCCAAGCATTTAAGGATATTTGAAAATAATAATAGGGTTACAAATTAGTTGGAAAACAACATGATTCTAGAAGATTTGGAGCTGACATTTTTATGTTTAGGTTTACCTTTTTTTCTGCTCCATTGATTATTTCTTGTGTGTAGGTTTGTGATTGCCGGAGAGATAAACGGGTGGTAGTTGTTATTGCACTGCCCCCGTTACGATATGGCAACCCGCCTGCATGGCTGCAGGGATCTTTTGGGTCTGACGTTTCAGCTTTGGCCTGGGTCCCCATCACCCTCTGAGGCGGAGTCCAGGCAATGATCTTCGAGGGACCTGATTAAATGCCTAGTTAACTACAAGGTTACTCACACTGAACAGGTCACAAAGAAACATTCAAGCCCCCAGATGTCTCTCTTCTTGGCTCAAACAAAGCAGATGTCTTAGATTTTGCAAGGCTGTGTGAAATCTACTTTGGCTTTGCAATTAAGAAACTATATATTTACCATGTCTTTGGACATTTTGCCCTTGTTTTTTCAAGAGAATCTTTCTTTCAAGTGCATATAAATCAAATAACATTTGAAACTTTGCAAGTAAGGGACGGGACACTTCTCCATATAGATTTAGGATAAAATGTGGGAGAGAAACTGTTTTTCTAATCTACTGACCAGTTTATTCAGATCACAGATATTACAAGATTATCAAACATTGTGTTGTTAATAAAGGGCAAGTCTGTCAATACGATGGAAATCATTACTGAGCATTTTTATTTTGATATCTACTTTCAAGACACACGAGCAGATGAATTCACACTAGACTGAGAACTGGCAGACAGATTAATATGCCAGAGCTTTGTTCTTAATAAATTTTGATGTTTCTGTTTCAATATATAAAATCATTTTAGCACAATCTTAAAAGAGATACCTTCGTTTCCTGGGAATAAAGAAAAATGAACAATAAATAGGTACCTTAATTTACATTAAGGATATTTGAATAAAACTCAATAGTTATATAGGTTTTATGTACAAACACACATATATAACAAATATAAATGTGGGTATCATATTCTAAAAGGAGTTATATCAATTCAAGTAATTTGATGTCTTCACAGAATCTATCCAAAACCCACTTACAAGTTTTTCTAAATATGTTTTTTTATTTCATTCTTTATTGGTTCCAAACATCACAGCCTAGCTGTTAAGTAACCACTGTCTTTAAAGCATTATAAATATTCATTTTTAGACAATAAAGTCTTTAAAAATCCTCTCAAAGAATTTCAAGCTATTGCAAATGGATAAATTGCCGCACACCTAAGTCTGTATTTGCATAGTTAAATTATGTGTTATAACTGTGGAATCTTTTACTTCTATTATGTAAAGGCACATACTGCTGTGTTTCCATGAATCTTTCCTTTAGGGGCTGCAGCATTCTCATAATAAAGTCAAATATCCCATATGCTGCTGTAGGTACTCCATTTTCACCTGGGAGGGACTTGGATAAAAAAGTACAACGCACCAGCCCTGGAGTCTGAATTCCTCTCACCTGGTGGCTTGTGTCATCTTCTTTGTGGTAATTGCATTGCTCTTGTTCTGTGGATTAATTTGAACAGGCTTTCTCTTATTTGCATAAAAGGCAGAATTAAAAGCACTTTTGAAATAAACTTAATATACTACATGTTACCATCATTTTTTTTAGCTTTGTTGGTCTTTTTTTTTATTTTAAAGTGCACTGAAGTCCCTTAAAGCTTTGTCTAGAGACTCTAAACCAGGGGTGGGCAAACTTTTTTACTCGAGGGCCACAATGGGTTCTTAAACTGGACCGGAGGGCCAGAACAAAAGCATGGATGGAGTGTTTGTGTGAACTAATATAAATTCAAAGTAAAGGAGCGGAGGGGAGAGCAAGAGAACCGGATAGAACAGCCAGATCCGGCCCGCGGGCCGTAGTTTGCCCACGGCTGCGACTATACATTCTGGGATAAAGTTTTAATAAAGAGAAGTTATGCCACCCTGATGGGTCAACAACAGTGGCTACAGTCATTCTTCTTTACATTTAAAATACTGCTACAACATAAGCTAATTAAAAGTTAAGACTTTAGCCAGTTTTTGTGATTTCATGTATATTCATGAGATTTGTTTGGGGGGTGGGCTTATCTTTAATCTGATGCAATAACTGAAAACATCAACCGAAGTTTCTGGTTGTCTTCATAAATGTCTAATATCACAATAGGTTGTTGGGAGAAACAAAAATCTCAACTAAAGAAAAGCCTATTGGCATAAAATTTCAAATTTTTAGAATATAAAATAATCCATAGAACATATTTGTCCTTTAACAAAATAAATTTGAATCTTTGTTAAATTATTGGTGGTGAAGCAATTCTTTAAAATGCATTACTTCTTTGTTTTTGTTTGGTTTGTGTGTTTGTTTTTACTTTGACTTAAGTAAGTGCATGGGGAGGAATTTTGCATTTTACATGACTAAGGACTTGATTTTCACTTCTGGTGTTCTGAGAAATCAAAGGTGCATTAGAGTACAATAAAGAATAAAAATGTGATCAATCAAATAATACCTGTGAAGTCTGAACAAAGTGGAAATCTGAATTGCATCCCCTAGTATTTAAATAAGCTATTACAAAAGGAGTGTTAGAAACCATTATATTGGGTGATTTCTTGTGATAATGGAAATGCTCTCTATCAAGTATTTTTGTTTAAATGGAATAAATGTTTGAGAGAGATGGTGTTCAGCCATTGTAAACTTCCACACCACTAGTATTAGTACTGTTATAACTTCATCTTTTGAAAAGGAGACATACGCTAAAAAGAAATTCACAAAGTAATAAAAAGAAGTGTAATTTAATGCTATCCTCTATTTCCATCATTTGCAAGTGGATCAT
Source organism: Plecotus auritus (assembly GCF_963455305.1). NCBI lineage: Eukaryota > Metazoa > Chordata > Mammalia > Chiroptera > Vespertilionidae > Plecotus > Plecotus auritus. Next base: position 75,546,375 of record NC_137770.1, on the reverse strand, counting down.
TTCTCCTACATAAGGACACTGATGAAGACTTTCAAGCATCCTGACTCTGAGAATTCTCCTGTCAGAGCTAAACAACATCACAGCCTCTTTTAGGATAATGTCTCCTCCAATTCAACATGCCATGCATTGACACTGCTCCCAGAAGTTCTTAAAGAAATTAAAGATAGGCTTACTATATAAATAGGCTGCCAACACCTTTGTATTAATTGAATTTGCCATCTCCCACAAATCATTTAGTATGGTTATCCGAAGGGAAATACAATTGACCATTATCCACTTAAAGTAATTTAAATAACATCTCTGTTGCATAGAATTAAAATCGTGTTTGGTGGCAATATTCATCAATAAGGATTATGCCTAATCGTACTGGATTGCTCCCAACTCCCATTGATAAATAACATTTCCAACTAGGGATGAAGGCTGCAGGAGGCATCTCAGATATTCCGCAGTGGGATTCCGTTTTGCTGTGGGAAGTAGAAGGAGCACTAAACAGAGAGTCAGGGGCTGGTGGAAATCCCACCAGCACCACTGTGTGGAGCCAGACAGATCCCTCGTGTCTGTGGATCTTGGTCACTTTTTATAGAAAATACGTCTAGATGGTCTAGAAAGCTCTCTCCTCTCCTACAACGACCAAAGGTTAGCAGGGGGATGTCTGCAGCAGGCAGTGTGGCATGTGAGCGGAGAGAGTGTCATTATACAGTGAGTGGGTCTTCTGAGTCGTGTTTTCCATGTCAGCATGCCTCAGCCAAAGTCCAGGGGCATTTTGCTGTCACGTAAAAGACTGAACATGCAAAGTTTTCATCTAAGTGAATAGGAATATAACAGGATTACTTAAGGTCATTTAGATGTTTAACCAGAACATTCCCATTTTATTATGTTTGAAGTAACTTTTAATAAGAATTTCTGCACAGTTTCTCAGATGGCTGGCGGATCTAAAATTGTCCACACACAAAAATAAAGCACAAATAAAAATAGTCTTTTGTTGTTGTTGTTCTTGTAGATGAAGGAGCGTAAAGTGTCCTTTAAATAAGTATCGATAGGCCTCTCTTCGGAATACCATCGTTTAAGGGCAAAGAACTTTTCCACCAGTGCCTTGTACTCGGCTGTGTGGTGGTAAACTGCTAGCTGCTGTTTACACAGAATTTATGCGCTCGTTCCTGGGATATGAATTATAAGAGAGAAGTAGTAAATGCATTATAGGAGAGAGTATTAAAATCTCCTTCTGACTTGCTAAGGGAATATCTGATTTCTGGGAACTTATACCTCTATTCACTGTACCTGAGAAATCCGAGTGTAAGAAGCCAAACAGCCTCGCCCCTTTAGGGCCAGGGACTCACCATTGCCAGGATGTAGAACTACCCTATCTTGACTTCACACCCTATGCTTCCTTTCTTCTTTCCTTTTTAAATTCTCCAGTCACTTATCTCTCAAACATTTATTCCATTTACACAAAAATACCTGATAGAGAGCATTTCCATTATTCACAAGAAATCACACAGCCCTGAACCGTAAACCTCCACAGCAACTCAGAGTTTTCTTGAAAACAGCGATGCTATTAGAGCACAATAAATGCACAAATAAATCAATAAAGGCAAAGCAACAGGGAATTTTTAATCATCATGTCCAGGTGACAAAAATATTCTCATCCTCAAAACATATAAAACTATTGGAAGTTTTCAGGACAATTTTTTCACAATTTTCTTTGAAATTCTTCTTCTTTGTACCTAAACTTACGTCTCTTAATAAAATGTATCAGAGATAAGCACACATTTAGACAGGGTGGACAAATGTCAAACTGGTAAATCCTCACCACAGTTCGTCTTTGTATCTATGCATGTTTACATCATGTAGCTAAATACTGGGTGAAGGTTTTCTGACACTATGCTGAAATTATTCCATTTATTACCATATAGTGAAATCTAAATATATAAATTATCCACAAGATGCGCCCAGTTTCTCTCCCATTTCTCTAGTTATGAATGCAATGGTGCCTATTTAGCATGCAGCGTCTGCCGGATCTGAACTTTCCAGTGGATTTTAGATGACTCTGTCGGCTGCACAACCAGGCTAATTCAGAGAGAATAAGAAGCACTTGCAACCAAATGAAATCTATATTTGGTAATACTTAAAATATCACTTTTCCGTGGCTTTGTAGTACATATTGCTTACTCAGATACTGTGCATGCCTTTCCTGTGAGGTACTTTTTTGAAATGTGATCTTGGGTTACTTTATGTTAAACTTACCCTACACATAGGATGAGTAATGCCAGGTAAAGTACTGTCACTAAAAGCATTTTTTATTAAGGGGTTGGGAGAGAAACCCTTTAAGCAGTGTCATCGAGCTCTTTGTTGAACCAGGTGGGACATCCATATGAATAGAATCTCTTCAGACCTAGAATTCAGCCACAGCACACCTGGCCTATGTTTGGAAAAGAAAGTCTTTCTTATTTGGCTACACAGTCGGCTACAAGAGCCAAAACAACCTTAATTTATCCATTAAGAATAGAGGCTCATATTTAAGAGTCATCAGCAATAAAGGAAAATACACTGGATCATTTCAAGTGCATGCTAATCATTTAATGTAATAAATGGAGCTACTCTAATTATCTCCCGAGGAAATGATTTCACACTAAAACAATGGGAATGAAGAGGTTACTTCAGGAGCATAATACACAGCTGAAAATTACTCATGTGAATCTGGAGGAGGTTTCTCTTGCAGGAGGGGGAGAGAGAGAGAGAGAGAGAGAGAGAGAGAGAGAGAGAGAGAGAAACTTTCCCCCACCCATTCCTAATACAAATTCTATGGGACAAAGTAAATGGGGTTAAAGATATGTGGAACCAACCCTGCAGTGTCCTTGTTTCATAAACCCAAACAAAGCTCCTACCAGGCTCAAGATCAGTGTCCATCACAACTGCTTTGAAAGCCGCTCCATCATAAAAGGGTATCTGATTCAAAGGCAGCAAAACAAATAAATTAGTCTCTAGATCACTGTAGCCCCACCACTTGCTTTTCCTCTCCTGCCCCAAAATGGTCATTTGCCACCTACACTAGCCATTACACAGGAGTTCCGGTGACATGCTTGAAACTGGTTTTTATGTATTTCATTCTGTTGTGACCAGTGTGGGGTTTTTATAATTTTAAATATAATGCTTTTTTTAAAAAAAAATAATTCTGCTTATGTATGTGTTCCACTTTATTTTTTTTTACATTGCTAAATTAAGGTAAAATGTGATGGAGGATTTAGGATTTGTGGAAGAATAAAAGGCTTAAAGATTTGGTGGGTTCCCTGGAAAAAGACAGGTTTCACCCTAAGCTTTGCTAAATTCCATAGTTCTGTTGCTGCATTGCTCTGTTTCCTTTGATGAGGCACACAAAATGAGCGCCATGCTTTTAAGCACTTAAAGAACATTCACGTTAAATAGAATAACGACAGTGGGTGAGCACACAACCCCCCTCCACACGAGGTAATAATGATTTTAACTTCTTTCAAATCCTTCCCTTAAGCAGACACAAATCTAAAAAACAACGGCAAAAATAGATCATGTAAACTTGATTTTTGGATAATCCTTTCCCCCAATTCCCCATTGCCTTGCTTTGGGGATGAAGAACACATTAGGAGAATTTTCCCCTTCAGAGATAATTGCGAATATAGTAAATGTAAATACATTCGCAACTCTGTTCCTGTTTTGGTCATATTCAAAGGCATGTTGAATAAAGAATCAAAGCGTTGTTAGGTTAGAATCAGTAAACAAATTAGAGAGCTTGAAACAGCTACACAAAATAGAAAGCAACCGAATGCAAGACTGATTAATTCTCTCATCAGTGTAAAAAGCCTAAGTGGAAATCATAATTTCCAGGGAGCAGATTTACATTCATTTAAAACTGACATCTATATTTCATAAAAGGGAACGCGTCGGCTTCCTTTTTACCCGCGGATCAGTGCTCTCTGTGTCCACGAAAACCACTGATTTCAGATAGGAAGTTAACTGGAATCAACTGCTCCCGTCTTCCCAGGCACACACCGGAATGTGCACACTCAGGCTCGGCTTACCATCCTATTCTCTACGGAATAGTTGACCACAGGATTCTCATTCACAAACAGCCAGGTTAAACAGTTAAATGCTAGCAAATCCTGCATAGCCCTGTGGGAAATTTCACTTTAATCCCGAACTTATAAGAGGACAATCAAAGCCCAAAGCCTGGTAACAAATCTGATCCTCTGTTGCAATCTGTGTCCTCATGGGAAGCAGAGAGGTGCTCTCCGTACAAGCCCGAGATGGATAAATACCTAAATGATGAGATAGATGGGGAATGCAGAAGAGGCGTCTGGCCCCAGCCATTCGCTTCCAATTCCATATTACACTGTGAGAGGCAATTCTTGTGCAGCTCAGGAGCAGCCAGTCCTGATTACTAGAAGTTGAAGTGTGGCTTAAGGAATGATTAATGACAGTGTCGGGAGAAAAACAAAGCACAATGAGAGTTATCTCTAATCCACCTGCTTGCAGATGCTATAGTAAGGGAATGAAAATGGCCCCACTGAGCCCTGATGATAAAAAAATCAAACTAGGAAGGTGCAAAGCTGTAGATACGTATTAATCTGATATATAAAAACCAGGTCTTAGCTTGAATAAGGCATTAGGCATGAATGGAGCCCCATAGGTGATAGATACTGGGCCATAGTGGACTTCACATTGTCTGTATTTTTTAAATCAAACAGAACTGTTCCCTTCAGTATTGCCTTTGACATTAATAGGTTGGTATTTGAAAAGTCACAGTTCACTAGATGAGCAGGCTTGTGAGTGCAAGCTCATTAAACAAACCCCCTTTCCTTGTTGTTCTTGAAAAATATGATGACACCATACCACCACCTTGTGGTTTCTCTCTGCAGGTGCATGCCACCCCCTGGGAGAGGTCTAAAATTCAATCACATTTTCCAAACATATAAATCCAGGTGGAAGGTAATTATAAGATCGATGGTGTACTTTATAAGCAAGAGCATTTATGAGCAGCTTTCACCCAAGACAACACATTGCCGATAAGATCCTCGGAGTTTCATAATGTATTTTTGAATGCAGTATGAGGTCTCAGCCTGGTCATTCCAATTTTGTCTGTTCTAATTTCAGGCCACCGGTGCAGGAAAGATCAGAAGACATCAAATATCCATCTATCCGAATAAAATGAACAGAAAGCCTTTTACCCCCACCTGCGCCCCTCCTAAGAATCACTAATTTCAAAAATTCAACATAGTTGAGTAAAAACAACACTTGCAGCTTTCGTCATTTTCCTATGTGTGGAGAAGATGTTAGAAAAGTGCAAATATATATGTGCTTTCTTCTAGGACAAAGGCTGTTTTGCTCGTGTCTCCACATATATAGCAACAGAACTGGAAGGACCTTCATCAGCTGAATGTTCATGTTGACTCGCCATGCATCGGCCTTTTGATGTGAACCTAATTCCATGGGAGCAATAGCACTCGGTGCTTTTATTAGGGATGCAGTCACTCCTGGGGAAGGTAGTATGGATGACTCCCTGACCCGTGTGGCCTCTGGAGGCCAACTTATACCCGGGTTTGGGAAAGCCAATTCTGCCTTTGTCCCAAATGCTCCATGCCTATTGCATTCTCTCCCCTTTAATCTAACTAGCAACAAGTTCAATGTTAATTCATATTTCATGCAAGTTTTTTTAAATATTGAAAGTCTAATGAAGATTTAGTGTTCCGTTTTTTAACAAGACTGACATTACTGTTGAAAGAAAGCAAATACATTATTTTAATTAATATCAATTCATAAGTGCTCCTGATTTATACATTAAACAAAGAGAGAAAGTGTCTTGTCATACACTACAATTGATTCTGTATTCACCCATCATTTACTTGGAGCCAGGCCCCCCCTTCCTCCAAGGGAAATGCATGATAGAAGCTGCCATGTAGAACTGTGTGTCTCTCACGCACAGTTAATGCCGAGCTCTGATCACCTCGCCCCTTATTTCCTTATGATGAGCTTCGAGTCAGTTCTAACCAACTGTGCTTGTCTCCACCCGACATCTCCTACCATCACATAAGCAGCCTCTATTGTTTTAAGCTTCATCCTTTTGTGTACGGCGTAGCCTTCCAATAATCGTGAGAAGCCCGACAACACGTGTATTATAAAGGCATATTGTTAGGCCAAAGTAGGTTATTAATAATAGCAGTTTAATGCAGCCGGGAACAAGAATCGCCTTACACACCAAAACATCTTCAGCCACTTAGCTAAGTACAGAAATAGCAAGGTGACAAGGACCCAAACAGAGGGACAAGTGCCTGCCCCATGTGTCACGACACAGGAGGCAGTTAGGACAATGCCAGAGTGTGGGAAGATGCTCTGAGCCCATGTAACCATCATTCCGTTGAATATTATCTATTAACTAAGTTCGGTGAGATTTTCTTCTTCCCTTAGGTTCTCTCATTTGCAGCAAACTGTTTCCTTTTGAAGTCAGAATGGTGTTTTCCTCTTGTAAAATCTCTACCCCGAAGTAGGCCATGCTCTCATTTGCTTCCTTACCTCTTCCCAGTCCCACCCCCACATACACTCTGCCAAGTTACTTATGTCAGTTTAAAAAAAAAAAAAAAAGGAGGCACTAGAGCACTTTACATTCAGAGCTTTGAATAAAAAATGTTTTTCTCTGATAAATACTGCTAATCTCTGCCCCAGAAAGACCCCAGAGACAAAGGCAGAGCTGGGAAGATATCCTGTGGGTGGGCCAGTGGGAGGGGGAGGAGCCCCAGTACTTAATGTAGAAATGTTGTTAAGCCAAAGAAAGGATTTCATTTCTTCTTAATTGTTGGGCTGTGGTACAAGCCAGTAATTATTTTGTCCCCCAGTACCTCGACAGGAAAAAAATAAATAAAATTAAAAAGTCCTCTCCTAAATGCTTCATGCCTGAATCACTCAGACTGATAATGCTGCTTCTGGGAGAAAACATTCCAAGGCCCCAAGTCAGAATATTAATCCCACCTCATTTTTAAGAGAAAAAATACTAAATCATTTGCCAAGAGCAAGACAATTGGGACCATGAGAGAGGACCTGACCCGAATACCAGCCAAATTCCTCTCCAGTAAAACCCAGTCCCTTCATTTAATAGTTTCAATCTGAAGGTATGTTTGTATTTCTGTACTGTCCTGAGGCTCCACCCCCTGGCTTCCTCCCCCAGGTTCCTGAGAGGTAGAAATGGCACGAGTGTTCTGTGTACATACTTGCTGCTCCAAGGACTGGGGAAAAGCTCCAGAATCAACTTTCGAGGGAAAGCTCAACCCCAACAGGAATGCGAGTTACATTTATGCTCAATAAAATCGGGCATCTCCCAACTTATTTATCCTGGCATGATTATTTATCTGGCATTATACTGGAGCAGTAACCCAGGGAGTTGCTTTGTACTTAGTCTGTTACCACCCTTGTTTTGCCAGTAACTCTGTAAATAACTTGTGTCACTATTCTATGTCCCATTTCCAGATGGAAGATAAGAGGTTATTTCTGCTTCAGTGCAAAATCTTAACAGCCGATGTAAGGAGGTGTTCAGATTCCTATCTAAATTACATGCCAGACAGCCTGCATTAACATTGTTAGGTGGGTTATTTATCTACAGCCTGAATATATTTCCAGGATATCAAATGATGACTTATAAGCTATCTTCTATGATGTGATGTGCATGCCTAGAGCAATATAAGAAAAATTTTTAAACCACCTCTGCCGAAGACTTTAGCTCAAACAGATTTAACATTGTTCTATTTACCTTAATTAGCACAAATCCTAGCCATATTTGTTTATAACACTGTGTTAGTGACTACATGAAACAGTTATGAAGCTGTCTACAAGGCCACTGGGTATGCAAGGAAAACTACACAGTCATTACTACCCAGAAGAGGGCAAGGACATTGTATTTTATTGCTAATTTGGAACAAATTCCTATAATTTGGTGTTTAAAGATTGTGCATGGGTTATGAGCATAAAGTTGTTGAATAAATGTACCATGGTACGTTTTTAGCTTCTGTGGATGCTTTAATTGAACAATAGTCTCCATGTATAGCTTAATGAAATGCATTGTGTATTTGGGAATTTGAACAAGGTATACTATTTGGGGGGAAAAATCAAACGAATTTGCTTCTGCTGTCTAGAACCCCCATATGCAGCTAGAATCTGGGGATTGGGAGAATTAAAACAAAACACACCCACAAAAAAAGCCTATATTCAGGTGGACAAATTTTTCTTCCATATTATCTTCAGGGTACCTTTGTTAAGAATGAAGCTCTATGCCTCCTCCACTACACCGCGAGGTTTCTTTCTCCCCAAGTGGAAGGTGGTTTGGGCTAGTGTGTTGTGTTATTCCATTAGTTTATGTTTTAAGACTAAGAAGAGATATTTCTGTGTTATAAATTATTTATAAACACAAGAACAAAGGGAAGCTGTCAGGGCTGCTGCGACTTTGAGAAAATAAAAAAGAAGTGATGAATTTATGGAGAATCCAATTTGATAAAGAGGAGGAGATGCAAGGGCTAATTATTAACATCCATCTGCAGGCAGAGACCTGAGCGGAGAGAATTAGATGGATACATTTACATCTGTCTGTCACCAAAAGAAATCTCACTAATGGTATTCCACACTGTCACCAAACTCTCCCCATCCAGCTTAGAGAGCCTTGGCGACGTGTGAAGATATTTTAATCAACAGCAGAGCATGGGACAGATGCAAAGAACTTCAGAAACGGACATTCAAAAACAACCTCCCACTGCATTCGTTCTTCCTTCCTCAAAAACAGAACTTTTTTTATTAAAAAAAAAAAAAGTGGTGTGGCCTTTATCTTTTTACCTCACAAATACAAGTTTTGAAAACTTTTTAATTTCAGCAGCTAGCAAGTCACACCCCCACTGCTACCAAGCACAGTGTGGAGGGAGAGGCACAATGAAGAATGCCCAGAAACAGAAAGAAAGACAACAAAAGCAACAAAAATGTGGTTTATGATGTGAGAAATACATACATATTTCATTTTATTTGGGCGCTGCCTCTATCTTCTGGACATTGCTTTCATCAGCAGGAGGAAACTTCCTTTCTTGAAAAGCGCAGAGGGGAAGGACAAATATATTAAGAATTCGTCAAAGAAAAAGAAATGCCTCTTGCCTGTATGCAGCTTGCTGATGGGGCTGAAGGGGTGGGTGGGCAATGGGGAATGAGCCCTTCTTTCTTGAACATTAGTTGAAGTCTATAGACCCTTGAAAAGGGTCACAATTTCAGTTCTGCCCTTGTCATCTTATTTTCAGTAGCAAGGGCATTTATACTTGGGAGGTTTCAAATCACCTTTGAAAAATTTAGGGCGCTATTTTTATCTGTCACCCTTCTACACACAAGCCTTGGGCTGGTTCCCATATCTGCTATTCATAGATTTGGCCGTTTTCAGCCTGGATTTTTGATGTGTTGTCCATCATGTGATTTTTCCCAGTTGGTCTGAATTAGCCAGACAGGGTATGGGAAGAAGGTTTTTTTCCAATTCTCTTACTTTGTCACATATTTTTAAATCAGGCAGAAGGAAAGAGTGGTATGGCTCTTTTCAAAATTTTGGAGATGTTAATTTATTTATAGTCTTCTGTACTGTGGACCTTTAGAGAAGTAAGGCTTTCTGACAAGATCACGCAGCTGTTATTCCAAACCAGATTTGCTGTTTCTCTAAACATTATTGTGTTTTTATTGACATTTTCCCAGTTAACAAAGCTGCTTTATAAATTTTATGAACTTTAAAAGTATTTGGGAAACATGGATTTAAGAAAATACAGATAACTATTCATTTCTAAGATTTCTATAAATGTTTCATTTAGCATTTGGTGCTGGAAATAATGACTGTCCATAGGAAGCTATGACTAATATCAGAGACAAAGACAAAATAAATAAGTTGACCTCAACTTCTGCTCTGTCAGGACACTACTGGTACCTCAAAAATGGGACTGGTGGGAGATCAATATACATTTTGCAATTTTCTACAAAGTTGATTTTGATCAAATTGTTTTCAAACATTGTATAATACTCTCTAAAATGGAGATGTTTAAAAGTATTTTCCCTCATGTTCAATTATTATTAAAGTCATTGGTTTTTACTGGAGAAGTTAAATGCTGGAAATAGGCCTGCAAATCTCTATAGAGTTCTATACAATGAAAAACTGGCCATGAATGTAATGGGGTCACATGGTGAGTTGGAATAGATGGGTCTGTTTTTAATAGCAATTTTGTTGGAAAGGTACAGAAAGGTCAGCCAATAAATCAATCTAAAGTAAACTTTTGAGAACTGTTCATTTCTCATTTTTTTTCCCAAATACTTTTCAGTTATTATCTGGAATGTGTGTAGGGATGTATAGAAATTCCAGAAGAATTTAAATCAACACGGTTTACCAGATGTCAGGGTTAGAGTAGGGAGCTTAAAGACCAGAGGCTCAAGAAATACTGTGGCCCTAGCTGGTTTGGCTCAGTGGATAAAGCCTGCAGGAAGCAACCAATTAATGTGTATTTCTTACACCAATGTTTTTATCTATCTTTCCCTCTCTCCTTAGAAAGAGGAGAGAGAGAGGGAGAGAGAGAGAGAGAGAGAGAGAGAGAGAGAGAGAGAGAGAGAGAGAGAGAGAGATTCTGTGGAATGAATAAACCTCTGTGGGGACACATGCTTTGGAGAAGTGGCTCAAGGTGGGAGATAGTGGCTGGAATCTGACCCCTGCCTTCCAAAGGAACACAGTCCGTATTCTCCAAACCTGTGAAACACTGACAAAGGAGAAAAACATAATTGAGATTTGGGGGAGTTGGGCAAGAAATGAAAGGAGATTAGAAGGTAGCTTTGATGAGGGAGGGAAGATTACTCTGTGGGGTCAGTGCCCCAAAACATGGCAACTGAAATCACTATCCCTTTATCTGGAAAGCAATGTCCACAGGTGTATCTCAGGGATTCCCTTTCACTTACATGTGTAATTCAGATACTGAAGTTTCAATCACACCTTCATGAGCTCAGAGACAAGCAAGAGATCCCAGTGGAAAAGAAGGGATGTTAGTGCGAGAAGCAGAACACCACCACCTGGCTGATGACTTGAGCAAACTACTTCACATCTCTGGGCCTTTTTTCTTCATCGTCTATATCAAAAATTTGGATAACAGGCTTCTTGTAAGAAATCTTATTACAAGATTATCGAGAAAGAAACTGATGAAAAATCACCTGCTTTAGCTTTTTAAGTTACATGATCTGAGGATTTAGACTAAGAATACTCTAATCTCTCTCTCTCTCTCTCTTTCTCTCTCAACATATGCATACATCTGTACACTTGAAAAATAAGATAACCTGGACAAAATTCTTTTGGGTATGCATTATACCATAATTACAAAAAAAATGAAAAGTGAACCGTCCATATTTTTCTATTTTCTCTTATCAAGACACATAAGTTTTACAAAATAAAACTCCATTCAATTCAAAGACTGACAATAAACACACTTTCCACTGTTTTGCTCATCTAATTTTGAGGGACCCAATCAGTTTCTTCAACAACTGAACGGTAGGTCTGCAGAAGGCATTGGATTCTCTACATAGTAGACAGCACAGTGAATGCTTCATGAGGTGCTGCAAATCCTGAAGATGGGAATGGCATGAAGGGAAACACTTTCTTGAAAAGGATGACTACAAATTTATGTGAATTATTATTAAGAAATTAAGATAAATTTGTTAAGCCTCTTATCCAAAAATTTTATTCAAAAATTACTTTTATTTCATCTTTACATTTGCTTCTCTCTCAGACCACACATTGAGCTTATCTGCTCCATGTCTCTAACACCTGTTTCTTTGCTCACACTGTTCCCAGAACCCACAGTGTTCTCTATTGATTCTCCTCTTCCCACATCCAGGTTCTATTCACCCCTCAGGCTCAGCTTCCACATAGGGTAAACATAGCTCTATCTGCTCCTAGGACAGTGCTAGTTTGTATAAATATTAATTAATGGATCTCCCTTTTGCTTTCTAATTTGGACAATAAATTGTATGGTCATGGTGCCAGTTACCAACTTATTGCTTCTCAGCTCCAAAAGTATCCTTCTTTGTTCTACTTTATAATAGTGGAGCTGGACCCTATAAACATTCTCCTTTGCCCTATGCCACAATGTTATGGCTTGTCAGTAGAGGGCATAAGCTAAAGAGTTTAATAGTTTTGCCACTTTATAGATAAGTGATATGTTTATCCTGCTTACCTATATATGTCCCAAGCAAGTCACAAGGCCAAGCATGGTGACAATAAGGTGAGGGGTAGGGGAGGTGCGTTAATAGAAGCTTATAATTGAGTATAATATTGATGACAAATTACAAGTATGTCTCTCTTATCTATAAAGTGGCAAAACTATTAAACTCTTTAGCATATGCAAAATACTATTGTAAACATGTATGAGGATACACAGAACCCTCTGTTATTTGACACAATAGGGTACTGAGGACATAAACTAATCAAGTATTTCAGTCTTCTGTAGTTTGCCAATTTCTAAGAAATCATAACAAAACAAGTAAATTAACACCCAAACTATGTTGAATACAATTCATTTTTATGAGTCTGGTACCACCATCTTGCAATGCCTCATGAAGATCATTTATCATGACCCTGCTAACAAAAGGGGAGATGTGGAAATTATATCCTCTGAGAGCACAGAGAACATAGTCAGAGACCCAGATACAATCCTCACTTCGTCACTTATTAAAAGGGGGACCATATATTCTGTTTTCCCAGAAAGGCCCCAGTTTATGCTGTTGAACTGACATATTTATTAATCTTATTCTCTTTCAATCTCAAAACTATCTCCATTGAACAATAAATGATATGGTCACCCTACTTACGTCTGACCTTGAAGATTAATTCAAGAGTTCAGAACCCTGGTTTCCTCAATTGTAGAACTGAGGACCAAATTGAGAAAATATACACAAAAGGGGTTTGCACGCTCTTAAGTACTACATACATGTATGGTATTATCACCATCATTGGAATGTTTTGTCAACAGTATCAAATAATAAGGTATCCTGGCTTAAGAAAACATTGTGTTCTTTTTATTTCCTTCCTTCACTCATTCGACAAATATTCATTGGGTTATTAGTATAAGCCAAGGGACTGTACTCACTGGGGCTAGAGATGGGGGAAAAAATTGGTCCTTACTTGCCCACAGAGTTTACACTAGTGTGTCTGTGAAAATTAACCCTGCTGGAAAAGTCTAAATGAATAAGGGTAAACATCCTGTTTCAATTTACTAGTAATTGGGGAAACAACTAACATTAAAAAAGATAAGGTTCTCAGATCACTCAGTCCATTTTGGACAGAAGATAAAACTCAAGAATCCTGGTTCACATCCATGCTCTGGCCAGTTCATTGTTTTGTTTTTAAAAGATTAATGGAAATTCTTGTCGTGTCCTTGATCTTACCTCGAGAGATCTTCTAGTTCATCCTGGCCTCTAGGCAGGATTGCCCTTAAAGGCAAAACAAAAATAAGGCTAATCCTTGTAGTTGTGAACAAAGTTGGCCAGTCGTGTTTATACTGGCTCCACTGGGATGTTATTTTCAAGCTTAATGGCCTCATCTTCAGAACTTTATGAGCTGCCATAACCCTATAGACCTCAAAACAGTCTAACATTCTCAGTAGAGAAATGGAGGACTTCGAAGGGAAATAAATAAAAGGGGCAAGACTTCTATAGTCATGTGTCCAAATTAATCATAACTGAGCGATGTTTTGACAACAGATCTATAAAGGTAAGTTTTCAGGGTGAAGATAAATATGAGTCTCTTTCTGCTATATTCTGTGGCTATCAAGACAGCAGTTCCTTTTGACACTATGACTACCCTATAAATACAAAGAGAGTAAGTTTATGAATCACTAATATAGAGGTACCTAAATAAATGTGTGCCTTCGGTTCAAAAGGCCAGTTACTAACAGCGTCTTACACATCCCTCCCAGGTTCCAACGACATATTTTAATCAGATCTGTCCTGGGAGTCAGAAAACACCCGGACAAACCTGAGCCCAGTGCCTGTTCTGATGCTGCTGTGACCGCCATTCAGAGAGCTCCAAGTGCCCTCTTTTGGCCGGCAGAGAGCACTGCAATCCCCTCCTCTTGTCAAAAGAGCCCTTTGGAAAAAAAAGAATGTGTTTACAACAAAGCCCTTTACTTATGAGAAAACCACAATGATGACTAGACAAGTGGAAGTCGCCTCTAGTGAAAGCACTTCTGCTTTCAGAAAACCTCATTAAATGAGTTTCAATATACATCCCTCTCAAGCCTGGTCAGCAGGCACAGCTCACTCTGCACCCTCTCAGTCAAAGCCTGGATTTTAATAGCAATTCGTCAGGGAACACATGGTTCTCTCTTACAAGCTGCCTCTGAGGACAAGTTATGGCCAACAGTCATCTGTCCCCTTCTTCCCTCTCCATTTAGAGTCTATATCATTCTGTCCTACACTGTGGTTAGCTATTGACAAAATAGTTTGTCAATTCTATGAGGGCATGGACTACGTTATTGTTTCTCTCTCACCCCTAGAACTCAGCACAGCGCCCGGCATGTAGCTGGGCTTTGTGAAAATTGAAAGGGTCTTGGGATGTGAAAGAACTCATTTGGAGAAAATCTTTAGTAGTATCATTGATGGAATGGGTTTTCTTTCTTCAGTCTATTTTGACCCAATGCCCTGGTAAATTTTTCAATTGCTTTCCTTTTAGAACTTTTGGAACTTGAGCACAGCAATAAGGATCCAATGGTGTTAGGTAGCATAAATGTTTCAAAGGAAAGAGGAGGAACTCAAAGTTTTATGATCCCCTTACCGGGTCTCTGCCTTTAAAAAATCTTCAGAAAACATCGTGTAATGTTAACTGCAACCCTCAGCCTTCTATCTTAGAAAAGACCTTTAGAGTTAGTTATACTCAGGTAACAAATTCAAAACCTACTACTAGGTCAACATCAAATTTTACAATATAGCTTATGGGAAATTTCACCTTTTTAAAAAAGATATCCTTGCGCAGTCTTAAACTATCTTGAACCATATCCTAAACTAAATATCTTCTCAAGCAATCTGCTCATTAATTTCACAACTCTGATTAGTGCTTTGGCTAAGAGTGGTGGATGGTTGCTGTAGATACTTACTTGATAAATTACAATAAAAATTTGTAAAGGGAACATATACCTCAGGTATTTTTAAATGTGACTTTCTAAAGCTCCAAAGGACAAAGTTGGCTTTATGTTCCATCTACAGCCTGAAATCACACAGCACAATACCAGTCCATAATAACAACCTATATGCCCAAATAAAGTTTTCTCAGCACTATCTCAAAAGAAATTGGAAAATGCATCAGGCATACCTCGATCAGACAGGAACATTCTTTGCCATTAATTGGCATTTACCAAGCACCTTGCCAGATCCAGAGCACCATGGGCGTTAGTTGACTGCAAAGGTAATAGATGATGCCAAGGACCATGGTTCCCAAACAGAGCAATTCTAGGTCCACTTAACTGACTATTTGAGTGGCCAACATTGATAGAAACTAGTTGAAACACAAGCCCAACTAGAGATACCCCAATTTAAATGAATAGAATAAAACCTATTGCAGCAAGATAGTAATATATGGCACATTCAAGCCTATCAATATCTGTACAGAAAAAGTATGTTAAAAAATAATAAGTCTTGTCCTAACTGGTTTGGCTCAGTGGATAAAATGTCAGCCTGCCGACTGAAGGGTCCCCGGTTCGATTCCAGTCAAGGGCATGTACCTTGGTTGCAGACACATCCCCAGTAGGGAGTATGCAGGAGGCAGCTGATAGATGTTTCTCTCTCATCGATGTTTCTAACTCTCTATTCCTCTCCCTTCCTCTCTGTAAAAAATCAATAAAATATATTAAAAATAAAAAAATAGTAAGTCTATTATGATATTTGTTGGGAGGGGTAAATAGAAGACACAAATCACCTCTGCCTTTCACTAACCTAAGAAGTCTTTATAAAGTAACTAAAATAAGAATGCTGCTTTCAATTAAAAGCTGTGGCAAATGATCAAAAGTAAAGTGTCAGTGGATAAAAAGATAAATAAGGTAATATATAAATAGGATAAATACCTTTGCCAGAAATAAGAAATTTGTTTGAAAAGTAAGTTTTAAAACCCAAAATGTTACCTCTTTTTTTATACTAATATTTTAAAAACTGATGAGTAAGTTGCAGTGTGAGTATTAATACAATCTAATGGGACAAAAGTAATTCATTAGTAAGATTTTTAAAATTTATTTTTTAAAACCCCCAATAGTTAAGAAGCAAAGAGATTAATAAATGGGTAATACTAGTCTTTAAGGCAGTGGGAAACTTTCATTTTAAGTCTTAGCTCTAAAGTATATTATTAATAAAAATGACTTTTCACTGCACAGTTGATATCTATATATGTCCATGCATGTGTATATAAATATAGACCTGTATGTATAAATGTATTTGAATATATGTACATACCACACCTAATCACAAACATAGTTGCCTGGGGAAATATTTAAATTAAGAAACAAACTGATAAATCTCTTGCAGAAACCGTTTGCTAACATTTCCCCTAAACACATACTAAACAAAGAAAATATTATATCTATTAATGTTTTCTCTCTGGGATAAAACATTCTGTATTTGATCATCATGCATAACCATTTAGTTAAGCAGAAAAGAAGATTTTCTGAAAAATATGCTCATATTATCAACAATTTAAGAATGTCCCTTGCTACTAAGTCGCCCACTGCCTCATGAAAACAGGAGAGGCAAAGGAGGAGGTCTGACCTTATGGTGATGGTATCTATCTATCTATATACTTATCTATCTGTAATTCTAGATCTAATTCAAAAAGTATCTGGTCTAGGGTGCATAACTTCTTGTACCATGGAATCCATGGACAGTCTGGTGATATCTGTGGATCCTTTCTGAGAATAATATTTTTTAAATATATTTCAGAGAGAAAGGAAGAGGGAGAGAGAGAGATGAACATCAATGGTGAGACAGTCATTTATTGGCTGCCTCCTGCACACCCCCTATTGGGGATCGAGCCCACAATATGTGCATGTGTCCTGGCCAGAAATCGAACTGTGATCTCCTGGTTCATAGGTCGAAGCTCAACCACTGAGCAACACTGGCCGGGTGAGAATAATATTTTAAGTGTATATGATTAAATATATAAAATAACAAAGAAAACAGTTATCTTTAGATACATTAAAATATTTTAAAATAAAAAATTATGATAAAATACTATATGTGCTTTTTAACATATTAAACATAAATATCTATTTTTTAATTTTTTCTTTATTGATTAAGGTATTATATATGTGTCCTTATCCCCCCATTGTCTCCCCACCCCCCCACTCATGCCTTCACCCCCCTGGTGTCTGTGTCCATTGGTTAGGCTTACATGCATGCATACAAGTCCTTAACATAGTAAGCTTTACCCACACTCTAAAATCATTTAAAATGAAACAAATTCTCCAAATGGTAACTAAGATTTTTTTTATTCCTGAGACAAATTAGACAATTTTCTACTGACTGAGGAACGCCCTACTTGATCACTGGAATTTATTAAGCATCCCAAATCTCAGATTGCACTTAAGAAGAGAGGTGCATGTGTGCATGCATGTGTGTGTGTGTGTGTGTGTGTGTGTGTGTGTGTGTGTGTGTGTGTAAGGAAAGGAGATAAAAGAGCCATGTGTTTAGAGAGAGAATAATGTCCTTCAGAACTAAAGATTAGTAAAGGCATGATTGGCAGGCACCAAATTAGTTGGTTACTAAAATACCAGAATAAAGAGTTTTGTCAAAACTGGAATATGAACTAAAGAAATCTCCAGAAAGAAAAGAAGCAACTATGTGAAACTCATAAGTTGTCCTTTGGATCTTTGGAACTCTGGATATGATTCTCATTCCGAAAATCAGTTCCACAATGTTTCATAATATTTATTTCAGAAATACTCCATAAATTTCAGGCATCTTTATGATCCAAACTTAGTGAGAGTGCACTAATCATCTATGGTACCTACAACCTAGAAAATATTGTTTTATAAATATTATCCACTAATATTGAACAGAACTTTTACAGTTTATAAGGTTTTATATGTATTTTTAAGTATATGGACTATATTTTTATAGTTTACTTCCCCAAATCTTTACTACCCACTTTCTCTACATTTTACCTGTTCATAAATGTTATCTGTTTTTATTTCAATCATATATGGAACAAGATAAAAAGAGCACGCTAGCTAAATATAGTGGGTGATATATACCAAGTTTCATCATCCATATTTCGCAGGTAAAGAGAGTGAATATGTCCAAGGCCACACATGTCACTAAATTATGAAGCTGAGATGCATACAGAGATGATCTGGCTCATGCTCTGTCTACCAAACCACACTTCCTTTCTGTGATATGTGATCCACTCTAATGTAATGCTTTGTCCAAAAGGTCAATCTGGTGTTAAAGATCACTTGTGTTATGCTTATTTGTACAAGGCTGTCCCTCCAGCGACAGTATGAGCTCTTCAAGTTTTCCTATGTAAGCATGAGATGAGCAGTCAGATTGGCCTCTTTGCACTCATCCTGTGAAGATCCCATGCCTGGCACAGCAGTATGTATGCATGTTGGCTGACAGCACAGCCATGTGAGTGCACACACACTCAGGGCACCTCAGTCTCTCTACCCTCTTCCCAGTCTCTAGCCCTCACCCAGGTTCATTAGTATGCATACCAGGCTAGTGTCCAAAGGAATTTGTTGGACATGGATTTAGGAAATGGGGCTGTCCATGTTAACCTAGTGCAGTGCCAGGCATACGGGGGCTGTTCAGTAAGAATAGCTAGATTACTTAAAATGATTGAAATACTTAAAATAAAGGACCCATTGATTGGAACATGGGCATTAATTTACATTATACCAAGCATTTTTGGTATTCTGATCATAATAACAGTCCTAGAAAGATATGATTTATGATGACAACATGAAGCTCACTTTAAAATCCAGATGCATCAGGATGTTTCCGAGCACAACCGCTCAGGCCATTTGAGGGAAGCCCAGAAAAACCTCCCAGAAGGCTTAACATGCATCCCCCAGGGAGTTTGGAGGACAGAGACTGGAAGCTGATTCTAGTCTAGAAAGAGGGCAGAAACTGCAGCCTTTTATGGCTGAGAAGAGAGCGGTTGGGCAGGACCAACCTACGCTTCCAGCGTTTATAACACAAAAGAGCCGAGTGTTTCCTTTGAGCCAGAATAGATGCCAAGGGAAGTAGGGGGGTTCAAGTTGCCATGAAGGGACCATGCCCAGGTGGTTGCCCTCTAGGATTAGGTGACTCCAACAGAAATAACTGGGACCAGCATCAGCCAGAGGGTACCTCTCCTTTGCCAGGGAACAATAGGGGTCTCTTGGGAACCCAAAAAATCTTCCATCTGACACTCAGAGGTCTACAAAGCCATGTGACCACTGTGCTATTTAAGAAAGACTTTTAGGTCTCCTTCACCTTCTCTCTCTCTCACCTCATCCTGAACTTGAGAAATGAGTAAGACAAAGTGGAATACGGAGGCAAGGATAGATCACACATCCTCTTGCCCCACTGCAGGTTTCTGAGCCTGAGTCAGGCTGGGAGTTATGGGATATGAAGGTGGGGAGAGGGTCTTTAAATTGAGTATGATAGCTGAAATTCTTTACATGCCAGATACTGGGCTTTCAAGTTGTGTACTCTTTCTATGCATTGTGCTGCTTACTCCTGGCAATTTCCTGTTTTCATATATGCCTATTATACAGCACACACATTAGAACACACAGTGTAGTGCTTAGGAGCTCTGGCTAAGGAGGCAGTCAGACATGGCCTTGGGCTGGTTCACCTCTGTAGGCCTCAGTTTGCTCACATGCAGAAAGAGAATAACAATAGCACTACTTGATCTGGTTGTTGTGAAGAATGTGGCAGTCCAAGGGGAGCAGTAGAGGATTCATGCATTTTATGGAAAGTATTGAATATATACTGTATTCATTTCCTAGGACTACAGTAACGAAGTACCACACCTTGGTGGCTGAGAACAGCAGAAATGCATTGTTTCATAGCTCTGGCGGTGAGAAGCCTAAAGTCAAAGGGTCATCTGGACCCTGCTCCCTCTGAAGGTGCTGGGGAAGGATCTGTTCTAGGCACCTCTCCTTGCTTGTCTTAGCACCTTGGCATGGGGCAGCATAACTCCAGTGTTCATGAAGCATTCTTTCTGTGTGTGTCCATCTATGTCCTAACTTCCTTTTATAAGGGCAGCAGTCATATTGGATTAGGAGCCCACCCTTCTCCAGTGTGACCTTATTGTAACTAATGACATTTATAACAATTCCATTTCCCAGGACCTCAGAATGCGAGATCACATTCTGAGGTCCTGGGAATTAGGACTTAAATATATACATTTTTATATAACTCGGCCTTTAATCTTTTTATGTGCCAGAAACTTCTAGGTACTGGCAGTCTGGAAGTGAATAAACTGTATTTAGGGTATTTGTGTCCTTTTTGAGAAAGTCACACAATAAATGTGCAAAGAAATAAACAAGATAATTTTAGATAGACATAAGAGCTCTGTAAATAGTCAAATAATGAATTAGAACAGTGGTCCTCAAACATTTTGGTCTCAGGATCCCTTTTTCCTCTTGAACCCCAAAAGTTTTTATATATAAGGGTCATATATTTGTCAATATTTACTATTTTACAACCTTATTCTATTTAATATAGTTCCAAATTCAAAAATTGGTGACATGTGTTTAATGCTTCATGTGGAAACACCAAGTTTAATATCAAAAAACTAAATGAATGAATGCTTAGAAATATATAAAATTTTAGTGTCAACATTTATAACTCAAAAAGACAAAAAAGACATGACTTTTACACTATTTTATCACTTGAATGTTGGTTCAAGTGATCACTCAAAAATCATGCCTAGCTAAACTGCATGGAGCTGAAACCCTATGCAGTGGTTATCTCCTGATAGGTAATTTATTGCCTCTTACCTCTAATTCTGTGGTTCTCAACCTAGCTGTGCATTAGAATCACCTGGGGAGCTTAAAATTTTGGGGTGACTAGACACAACCCCCAAACCATTTAGGTGATAATGTCTGAACTTGAGTTCTTCTGGATATCAGTGCTAATCTCCTTATTTCACCCTAGGTAATTAAGCTACAGTAGCTATGGAACACTGGAACCAAACAGACACACATGCCATGCGGATGATGTTTAAGCCAGGACTGAGAACTACCGCTCTAGTCCAGATGCATACTAACCCCAATGGGGGTGTGCTAGTAAGAGCAACCTCTTTCTCCAAATTCTGAGAATCTTCAACCTGATCTTGCTCTGCTCCATGGAATCATTTCAATCCAACATGAATATGAACTAGACTATGTACATCATATTAACTCCACCTGTAATAAGACAGTCAAGTGATTTCAATGCTGGATGGAAATTTCAGCTCCTGCTGCCTTGGAAAATGCCCAACAATCTGTCCTGCAAAAAGGTTGAAATGTCAAATGACATTGCTTCCTACAAAACTGAATTTAGAGTGTAACCTCAAATGTTAATATATGCAGATCTTTCCTCTGCCTTTAGAAGGTCAAATATTCACAACAGTCATAAAGTCTACACCGCGCTATCCTCCCAGGATTTCTGAGGCTGCAGCAACAAATTACAAAATTAAAGAAAAAGAAATTCCTATGAAAGGAAAGTTATAGTCCAAGAAAAAGGAAGATGTCATGAAGACGGAGCGATACATGTCATCGATCCCACATTGACGCCTAGTAGTTGTGACATGCTTTACAATTTGCAAAACTCTTTTGTATCTGCCAGTTGATCTTCACAACAGCTGTATTTGGTGACTGTTACTCATATTTCCATGTTCTAAATAAGGAAATAGAGATTGCAAAAGGTCAAGTGACTCATCCAATGTTAATGGCACAGATAAGACCTGAACTCCGGTCCTAGTCAGGAAACTCTGAGCCCTTTCAACTGCCTTTCCCAGGATGTGGGAATGTGTCAATTGTTTCTTGAACAGGTTTTCCTGTCAAGAAAACCTACAATGAAAACTTCCTTCCCAGAACAAATAAATGCAAAATCTGTTTTCAAATTGTATCGATTATTATAGCACTCATAATTCAGAAAGGATGAATTCATTCACTAAAATAATATTTTCAAAAATGCCCTGATTACTGGACTTTTTCTATACTTGCATTAACCACAGTTTATGAAACCAACAATCGTGCAGAGGAACCATTTGGGGGCAGATCCTGTAAATGCTAGACAGCATTTTTTAAAACGTATTTTTATTGCAGTATTGTCTCTAAAGTAAGTCAAATAAAACTGTAATAACTGAAAAATCTAACCAAACAGACCTGAATGCAATCACCCCTAGGAGACAATTCTGCATCAAATGAAAAGGCGTGTGGCTAAATGAAAGAAAAAAAAGAGCTCTCTAACATTTCATCTGAAATTGGGTGGGAAAAGCATGTAGTAATGGTCACCCACATAAAAGGCAGTACTTTGAATAATAGTGATGAATATGAAATGCCCCATTTTAAATAACATCTGTGGCTCTTTGTAATCAATAATGATAAAATGATTCTCTGTGTGTTCTCATGCAGAGGGTGTGTGGGAGAAAGAGCCCTCAGAGTAACAAGATGGCAGCGATACCCTCTCCTTTCATATCAATCCCCCAAACAGCAGTCAGTTTTTACAGAACCAAGCAGCCAAGTGAACACTGGACAGAATAAGAGGCCGGGGCAGCAGAAAAGCAGATGCTTTGGCGAGAAGGCAGGCTATAAATGTTGCTTTCCCAGGATTTTGATAGCAGGAATGTTTGTCTTATTGAAAGCAGAGTCTAATTGAATAAGAGAGTTTTTAAAATAGTGGGCCATTAATTAGGCGGCACTGGGTAAAGCAGGGACTCAGTAATGTAGGAGGCTTCTGGGACCACGGGCGGCACTCATCGATTCTGTCGAGGTGCCAGAGGAATGAGAGCGCTGAATGTTTTGCCTCCTCTGAAAACCTACCTGATACATTTGGAAGTGGCTTCCCCATGCATTGCTTCTGTTCAAATCATCCCATAATTACTCTGGCACTGTAAGCTGCGAACTTGGCGGGCTCTGAGAGAGATCAGATGTTTTTCTCATGCTTGCTGAACCTCTCTTAGACAAATTTTGCATTGTTTTTTGTGTCAGTTTTATCGTGGAACATCGTGTTGCCATCTGGGAAGAAAAACAACATGGTAGAGGAGCAGCTGGTGAGTGGCGATGGCCAAATAAACATTGGCAGGCACCAGCCATTAGGTGAGATAAGAGGGATGGGCAGTCGCCAACACAGACAATCCCTCACCGCTGGAACATCTTTCACTGTCTCCTTCTCTCTTATCTTCATTCAAATTCATGACGATTTTTCATTCAGAGGCTCAAGCTCTGCAAGTGTCAAGTATTGGGCTTTCCCTTTTTTGTCCCAGAGGAACAAGACAGATCTACAAAGTGCCCCACTAATTGAATTTCTCATCTTGGGCAGGACAATGGGCTTCTTAAACAAGGGGAGAGCTTTTGATACCTTAACAGAAAGGCTCCCCTGAGGAGTGAGAGGATACCAAAACTTTCACCAAACTTTTCAACTAATTTGGTGGACTTTACTTTGGTCACACACTACATCATTGGTATTCATGGCTTTCAAACCCTTCAATCTCTTAAGGACCGTGTATGTATGGTAAACCAATGTAAATCATACTAACCTGTCTTTGGGAGCAGGGAACCAAGGGGAAGTTAGTCACACTTAATTAACAAAGTTATCCACCATACTTTCTTGGTTCTAAGATATAATTTTTCTATTAAAACATTTCTAGAATTGCATTTCTACATGCACAGAATAGATTTCTAAAATATATAGAAAATATTATCTATATATATAAAAGCCTAAGTGACCATTATGACCAGACAATCAGCCAGTAGCTATGATGCACACTGACCACCAGGGGGCAGATGCTCAACACAGGAGCTGCCCCTGGTGGTCAGTGTGCTCCCATAGCCAACCTCCTGTGGTCCCTCCCCCGGCCAGCCAACCCTTATCAGCCCTGATCAGGACTGGGCTAGATGGCCCCTATCGGCCCCAATCACCAGCCAGGCCGAGGGACTCCACCCATGCACGATTTCGTGCACCAGGCCTCTAGTGTTATATAAGTAATTATATATATAACATATAAAATGTAATATATAATATAATCCTATGTAATAAAAGCCTAATATGCTAAGTGTCTGACTGTTCAACTGTCATTCGACCAGTCGCTATGACACTCACTGACCACCAGAGGGCAGACGCTCTGACCGGTAGGTTAGCTTGTTGCTGGGATACTGGGATGGGGACTAGGTGAGACTGGCCAGTCACGCCCTGGAGCCCTCCCACGGTCCCTCCACAGCTGGCCGGGGACCCTACTAGTGCACAAATCTGTGCACCAGGCCTCTAGTTAACATATAATTACATAATGTAAATACTATTGTATGTAGTTTTCCCTAATTCAATTATATAGTGCATATATATTCAATGATGTATATTATACTATATTCAATATATATTTTATATGTATATATAATTTTTCACACACACACACACACACACACACACACACACACACACACATATATATATATATGAGTTTTACCAGGAAAAAAAATAGAAATGCAAACAAAACCTTGGTACTCTCAATAAGATTATAGTCCAAGTCCTAAAAAGAATGAGATAATGCACAAGAAGAGCAGTGTACCACCATGTCATTTATGAAGGCCAGTGGCTGAGAGCCTTTGAATGCTGGAGTAAAAAAAGCTAAACCAAATTTTGATTGTGATAGTCATGAAAATGGCATGAAATTATATGTAAGAATGATTATTTTAAAAGCATCATATATAAAACCTGTGTAAGTTGTTTCTTGCTCCATTACCAACAACAAAAGTCAATGGGAATATCAGAGGAAATAGACTTATTTTCAAAATTGTTGGGAATCATCTTATCCATTACTTTGTTTTGAAAAGTAAGGTCCTAAAGTTCCACAGCTTACTTGGACAGAACTCAAACTAGAAATTATGAGCAAAGCGGGGTGGAGAGGGGGACTTCATAGAAGTGAGAAGGGAGAATGTGAAATTAAATGCTTTGACCTAATGGATAGGCCAAATTAGGACCAACCAGTAACTCTTCTTAAACAGCATCAGAAGTTCTCTGGAAAAACCCCCTCTACTAAATCAATGCTCATTAATACGTCTATGGTTAAACATGATCAAGAAGATTGCTGGGAAAATCTATCAGACAAAACAAAGAAATCTTCCTGAAAGTCTGTCTAGATTCACTTCAATATTTTTCATAAGAAAAGTCAGTCACTCTGACTGTCTCAATGAATAATATAATTTATTTGTAGCTACATTTTCTGTCCATGTCCTTCTCATTCTTTTGACGTCAGTTACATATATGACAGTTTTTATTAGTCTGATTTGAGCTCCAATGAGATTGTGTTAGTCTCTCATTATATTGTTAATTCAGAAACTTTGAGGATATATCCCATCAGACCATAATCCTCAGTCCATGACATCCATAAGATTTTTTTTATTTCTTACCAACATTTATAAGAAATTATGTCCTAGAGCAGCAGGGGAACATTTTCTAAAGTAAACCCATCATTGGCAGAAAGAAGCACTTCCTATGTTCTTCTTAAGCATCTACTATATTGTAACACTAGATAGACTCTTTAGAGATGACAAAAAAAGGTCATTCCTAGCCTCATTTTACTGGTGCAGAAATTGAATTTCAAAGATAGCAAATAAATAACTGGCCTCAACGTCAAGCGCTTGAAAACCCAGAGAATCTATCTGGAAGGCCCATGATCGTAACCACTATGCTGTGATGCAAGGTGTGCACTAATTAAGTACCAAATCAGTACCTCTATTATAACTTTAAAGTCAGTCAGTGTAGTTCAGGTAAGCTTCCTGGAAGAGCTGGAAAATAGAATAAGGCCTGGAGGGATCAGTAAACTTAATTAAGTTAAATTTTGTCAAAGCAAATAAACAAACAAAACTGAAAAGCAACTATTGGACAACAAGAAAGGGCAAGTCAGGAGAGAATAAGTGGAGTTTTGTAGAAGGCCTAGAGGAGATGAAATCGGAATTGCAATTACATGCTGGCCAAGGCAGTGCAAATCCATTTGTAAAGGATGGATGTCCCCATTGGAAAGCTTCCAGGGAGACACAGCAGTTCGGACAGGAAGTCCCCCACCTTGATGAGTGAGTCAGAGCCTTCCTGAGAAGGGTAATAGCCTCACCACTCAGTTGGGCCCAGATGACAAAATGTAAGAAGGCGACAGAGCTAATATGGTCATTGCATGATAAATTAAAGCATATAATCACATGGATATTTTTCACCCCAAAGACAGGATCATGTCACTTAACAGGATCAATGAAGAAAGAAGCATATCTCTGGCCACTGAGAAGCATCCAGAGCTGATGAATTTCTGACCTGTTGAGAGGGAGATGATTTTGACACAGTACAAGTTCATCTTCTGACCGACCAGAAGGTCTCTGTTAACAAGAGAATTTCATAAGAGTAGTGTAAAATGTAATGGTTAAGTACCCCCAACTCTAAGAATGCAACAATATGGCTAAGTTAGAGCTCAGGCTTCCAGATTTAAGATGTCTAGGGTAGGAAAATCTTGTCATTGACATTAGAAAAGCGGCATAATGAGTTTGAAAAACTAGGCAAAGTATCATAAGCAAAACCAAAAAAAAAAAAAATGCTAGCATTGCACACTAATAAAGCCAGGCCCAGGATGTGGGAGGAGGCATTGGAGAGGGGGAAAGCCCCTGCCACAGAGTGGGCCTAGGTGAGAACCCTATAGGTTACAGAACCCGTTTAAACATGGAAGGACTATTTCTCAGCATTAAGCATCACCCTGTCTCTCGGGTAAATGATCCTGAAGCAGCAAGTTCATAACATCTAACTGATGTCACTCTCTGAAGGATGAGTGGCATTAATAGTTTGATTTGGACATGTCAAAAGCAAGTGAGGTCAAACAAACAAGCAAACAAACAAAAGGAACGTGTTAATTACTTAATCTGGCTGGAGCTTCCAGCAGAGAAGTCAGCTTTTGTAACACACAGGCTCCACCATACTTTAAAGCAGTAGCAAGGTTTGAATTCTCTGGCCCATGTTCCCCTGCTTCCTTACTCTCTCCTTCCTTCCTTTTAATTACAGCTTCAGGGCCACCCATGTACACAGGCAGCTGTTTGTTAATAAAAACAGGCTCTGTTGCCCTACCCTGTTTGTCTCAGTGGATAGAGCATCAGCCTGCAGACCGAAGGGTCCCGGGTTCGATTTCCGTCAAAGGCACATACCGCGGTAGCAGGCTCCACCCTGGTCAGGGGCATGCAGGAGGCAATCAATCAATGTATTTCTCTCACATCGATGTTTCTCTCTGTATTTCCCTCTCTCTTCTACTCTCTCTAAAAATCAATGGAAAAATATCCTCAGGTGAGGATTAAAAAAAATACAATGCTCTGTTTTGCTAAATACAACTCCTGCCTCTAGTTATCTTTATTCCCTCTCATTCAAGCTACCGACCAAATATCACAGCATATTACATAGCTGCAATAACTAGTATGCTGTGGTGCTGGTATACAAATTGACAGAAAAAAAAGTTATTAAGTGGCTTAGAAATAGGAAGTAGAGTTTATTAAAATTTATATATTGTGAATGTGATAACCTAAATCAATTTTACCAGTAAATATTACTGAAATGATTAGTTAACTGTTAGAGGCATTCAAATCTACTTAATTCCTAATCTATTGAAAAGGCAAGTGCAGCCTGGCCACTGTAGCTCAATGGTTGAGCTTCTAATTATGAACCAGGAAGTCATGGTTTGATTACCAGTCAGGGCACATTGCCTGGGTTGTGGGCTCAATCCTCAGCGTGGGCATGCAGAAAGCAGTTGATCAATGATTCTCTCATCATTGATGTTCTTATCTATCTCTCCCTCTCCCTTCCTCTCTGAAGTCAATAAAAATGTATTTTAAATAAATAAATAATAAATGCAAAAATATATACCAGGGAAAAAATTGAAAATAAAAAGTAGGTTTATCAATTTTCTAGCTTTTTAAGCTTTAATGTTTAATTAGAATTACAGGGGAAAAAGTTAAATTTGACAATATGAATACTTTGTCTTTATATCAGAAAACACCTTGAACAAATTAAAAATACAATAAACATCTAGTTTTGGGGAGGTAGTACTAACTTTACATTTCTATGAGCAAATGATGCTCCCTCCTGGCTTATTTGGGTCTATCTCCAGTTCCCTAAAAATGGTTGTGTGAGGGAAGTGTGTGGCCCATCCTATATTCTATATCTATGACTATTTTTCAACCACGGTGATTAAGAAGTTCAAATTGTTGGTTACAGAATAGTCATGGGGATGTATTCTAATAACTAGTGTGGTGCTGGATGGGTGCGGGATTCATTGGAATGACCACATATTAAGTTATGTAATATCTGGTCACTGGGGTGTACAAAAAATTTTTTTAATTAAAAAAAAAGAATGACTATTTTAGGAATGGGCACATGGTCATGTCCACCTAGTGATAATCAATTCAAGAGATTGTACTAGAATAGCTGGGAAAGAGAATCCTGCACTGGGGTAACAGAGAGAGCTGAGTCTCTCTCTGCATGGTCATTGGCCACCGATAGAGAAGGTGTGCTTGAATGGGATCAATCAAGAGGAAATCCGAGCTGAGAGATGGACAGATTCTGAGTCTGGGTGATGCCATTAGGTCCCTGAACTCAGCTCTAACTGAAGGCAGTTCTCTGAAGCCTTCAGTGAGCCAATAAATTCCCATTTTTTATTCAGCTAATTTGAATTGGCTTTGTCTCTTGTAACCAAAAATAAAGGAATTAAAACTCAAAACAAGAAGGTGTGGGGGATAGAATATAACATTACAGAAGGATGGTGATTTTCTGAATATTTAAATTATTCACAAAAATTGATCAGTATTTTACTTCATAGAAGATTAGCAATTTAATAACAGGATAAAATGGCTAATAAACGCAAAAAAAATTAAAATATACCATTATAATAATCAAAGAAATGCAATTAAAGCATACTTTACGTATCATTTTCACCTTTGAGGTTTACCAAAAAGTTAATCATCCAAAATGAGAGCAAAGATGAGGTAGATGAGCGCTCTCCAGCACTGCCTGTGGGAGTCTACGTCTGGACAGACACTTTGTTGGTTCGAGGGGTTCCCCTGTGAAATATGACACTGGCCCTGTACATGGAGGGCGGGAGAGACCGAAGAAAGAGGCAGGCCACTCCAGATTGGTAGGTAGCACTTTTACTCAGCAAGGGAATCTGAGGCTTGCTTTGGGTGACTGGAGACAAATACATCTCCACATCCATTGGACAGAATTTAAAGTTTATATAGAGGCCTTAGCTGGGCTCCATCATGCATACTGTCTGAATGGTCTCAACAACACATTGGTCTCTCAAGACTGCATCCTTGAGAATGAGTCCCACTGTAAGGATAGTGGGTAGAGCATACATTCCAAGGACAGAGGAAGAGGTGAGCAGTCTCCGACTGCCCAGGTCCAACATCCTCTTGATAACTTCCTCCAACTTTTTAAAGAACTATTTACACACACACACACACACACACACACACACACACACTTAAAGGTTCTAACACTTTGTTAAAATAATTCCACATTTAGAAATCTATCCTAAGAAATAATCTGAAATAGAGATAAAACATTATGTTTAAGAAATTTCAAAAAGTATGTCATTAAAAATTACATTTACAAGAAGTTTGAAAAGCTTAGTAAAATATTTTCATTATATCCTTAAATCAAAAAGGCAGCAAACAAACTTGTGTTTAATATGATTGTGACTGAAAAATTATATGAACAGAGAACAAAAGAACAAAAGTAAATCAGTGTTTATGGTGACTGTCACTGGGTGGTTGGGTAATGTTTTTTTCTCCTTCATATTACTTTTCTAAATGTTCCAAATTCTTAAGTATAATCTTGATAACCAAAACAAATTTTTAAAATTATTTTTAAAAACTTACTTGCCTCTTTGTCTCATTTTTTTTCAGATGTATATGGACTTTTGAAGGGTGCAGAATGTCAGACTCAATGGGTACTCTAATTGGAAAGGGTTTCAGAGGTGATGTGGATCAACATTTCCCCTAATACAGCTGCCACATCTGCAGGACCTCTGACAGATAGTACTTCCTTCTCCATTTGAAGACCTGCAGTGACAGTGGGAGGATCAAGGCACAAAGCTGATTCATACTCAAGAGGATTCATAACTAAGTGGTAGAGAATTCCCCCTTATATTGACAGCATCTTATGCTGGATTTACTTATGTTGATTCACCCCTTGGTAACTACAAATCATTAACCCTAATTCTATTCTTTGGAGAATAAAAATTATGTCATGGGAAGATCATGGTTTTATCATCAGGTAGATTAAAGTTTGAATCTCTGCTACAGCATTGTGCTAGTATTATGATCTTGGACGACAACTCTGAACTTCTGTTTCCTCAAAATGGAGATAATGATACCTATTTATCAGACAAATAAAAGAGGACCCATCTGTAAAGCACCTGGTATAAGTATACACAGTACTTATTGAAAGTTAATTCTCTCAATGTCACCGCACTACATTTAATTTAAAAAGAGAAAGGAAAATACAAAAAAGAAAAAAAAATACAACACACCAAAATTTATGGGATGTGGCTTTAAAAAAAAGTAATTCTCTATTCTCTTATCCTAAGGGCTAGGCATACTACAGCAAGAATTCAAAAATATTTTTGAATGAATAAATAGTTTCTCAAACAGCTGTGAATCCACTAAGCAAACAATAAAGTATTTGAGAATGCAATGAGAGAATGTGAGATACTCTGTAGAATTTAGGATACATTATTATTGCAGCTTTACTCTGAATTATTAGTTTTAAAAAAGGGAAAAGAGATCTAATTGGTCCAGCTAAATTTCCTCTTGAGCTCATATTCCTCTCAGTGATCACCCTCCCCTTATAATTGCTCATAAACCATCTACTTAATAGTCTAGTTGAGAATTACACTTACAATAACATCAAAATTACTAAGCTATACTTTTTATTGGGGGGGGGGGGCGAGAGAGAGAAAGAAACTCTGATTTGTTGTTCCATTTATTGTTTATACATTCATTGGTTGATTCTTGTATGTGCCCTGACCTGGGACTGAACCCACAACCTTGGCATATCAGGATGATGCTCTAAACAACTGAGCTACTCGGCCAGAGTCTAGGCTATATGTTTTTAAATCCTTTTCTATTTTTTTTTCTTCATTTGATATTTTGGCATTTTCTATATAACATCTCAGTGAACTTTCAAGAAAAAAAGTGAAACAACCAAAAAAAGTGAGCACTTTTAATGGTGATTAAAAGCTCACCAGAAATTATCTGTATCAGTTCTTTGCATCCTAGGGTATAATGTATTCCAGCCTGAAGATCTGAACTTATTTAAAGCACATCAGGGTTCTATGTACCCCTCTACCCCCTTACAATTTGATCCTCTCTTTATATTTTCAGTTCTACTTTTTCTAAGAGGGAGACCAGGTACCTGAAGCCAACAGGAGCATAGTAGGAGTTTTGTTTTCTCTGTTAGCTGTTAATATTGTGCTAGGTGCCTTTGAAAGGAGTTTCATCTCTCTGGACACCTTTTAAGATTTCTGTCAAGCCTCTCCCTCTCTGGGCCAGCACATTTCCCTATATGGCACCTAATTGGTCTCTGCCCATCATCTTTAGTTATTTGACTCTGATTTCATTTTGTTAGTATAGGAACAGCAACAGTTATTTTAATTATTATTCTTCCCCTTTCCTTTCCCCTCTGGATTAAAGCAGGATATCAAATGGGAATTTTACAATGCACATGTCCCCAGAACTGTATTCAAGATCAAAGCTGAAGACTAAAATACACTCAGACTCCCATACTCTTTAATATATAAAATATCCCTATAGGGCTTACTAATCAGCATCGGTTTAGAACAAGCTTTACCACCAACCATTACCACCACTTCCTGGGCAATGTAGGAAGAGAACTTAGAGGGTAGTGAGGAGAGTAGCCTTTTAAAGAGACACTATGCCATTAAGGAATGTAGTTTAACTTGTTACTAAAACCCAGAAAAGCGGATTCATAGGAAATTCATGTTGTGAATAGGGTTGACTACTGGTACATGAAGGAAAGATGGGCAATTCATTTTCCAGTTGGCAATCTGTTTGGCCACCACACCTGGCCTACTTGAGGCAAGGAAAAGAAATTAGAGGGCATAGCCCATCTGGTTCAGTGGATAGCACATCGACCTAGAGACTGGAGCATCCCGGGTTCAATTCCTGTCAAAGGCATGTACCTAAATTGCAGGCTCAATCCCCGGTCCTGGTCAGGGTATGTGTGGGAGGCAACCAACCAATGTGTCTCTCTCACATCGATGTTTCTCTCTCTCTGTCTCCCTCCCTTCCACTCTCTCTAAAAATCAATGGAAAAAATATCCTTAGGCAAGGATTAACAACAACAACAAATAATAATAAGAAAGAAATTAGAGGGCATAGTAAAGCTGGGGTAAGAGGCAGCCATTAAGCTCTCTGCCCCATTATTTGACATGTTATGGATGAATGACTTTCCTAAGGGACAAGGAGAAAAGTTGTTGAATTTTAACTGTCTTCCCAGAGTTCACCAAGAAGGCTGATCAGAAAGGGGATGTCACTTTTGGGGTGGGCAACTTTTGCAGGGGTTAAGGGAGTGGAAAAGATAAAGCCAGATTTCACCCATCAGAACTATCTATTAACAAGGGAAGGACTTTGGAGGGCCTCAGAACCACCTGCATGTGAGAGGACCAGCAACTACATGCCTGCCACACAGAAGGCATTAATGACTACCCTGAGTCAAACAAAGGAGGACTAGTAACCAGCAGGGAACTCAACCTCCCCACAGGCAGTTAAGTAAGGAGGAATTTGCCTCTGTTCCTCTTCTACATTGCCTAAACATGAAAGAAAAGCTCCTGGTCAGAAGATACAAGAGGAAGAAGTCAATTCTTTGTAAAATGAAGGGGAAAAAAGAGCTTTGAATTTAATATAAAATTAAAATTTTGAAGCAACACAAAACTATTCTATTAATTAAAAGTGACAAGAACATTCTGCATTCTGGCCAACATATTAGTAAGGTACCTGTTATTAATTGCATGCAATTAGGTACAGTGAAGAACAGTTATTGAAAGCTTATACCCAAATTAATGGAAATTCTTCACCAAATATATAGGGTGGGGCAAAAGTAGGTTTACAGTTCTGAGTATGCAAAACATAGTTTATTCTTATATTATTACTTATTAATTATTGTGTTATTTTCCAAATGAACAACTGTAAACCTACTTTTGCCCCACCCCATATTTAGTTGTATCGTCCCATGCTTTTATCTTTTTTTAGAATGGTAACAGCCAGATTATCACTATTTGATGTTCTCTCCCCTTTTCTCCCTTTTCTGCGTTATATTGTAACTGTGCACTCAGGATACGTATGCCTCCTGGGACCACCTACAGCAGCACAAAAAAATGACTTGAAGAAATAATCTGAAGTCAGAGTCCTCAAAGGGCCCCAATTCTACCTTTGCAATGCAAGAATTCCAACATGCCAGGGGGCTTCTGTGTAGATTACCTGGGACAGGAAGATTGCAGGGCCTTTATCAAGGAGCAAGCACTAGATGGGGTAGAGATGTAATAACAGAAACATTCAAAGAGAGAGCCTTAGAACTCCTTGGCAATGTGAAATATGAAGGGAATTCATCCTGATGTGAGATTCAAAATGCCTGTTACAGTAGAGGGCCAAGGATGGATTTTCCTACAGGCAAAATCAATTAAAATCTCCCAACCCATACCAATGGTAACTCACACCAAAATCCACAAGAATAGAGGTGGGGAGGCAAGTTATTAAAATAAATTAGGAAATCAATAGGCACACTAAGAAAATGAAAACTCAAGATCAGATTATTGTGGGGGGGAAAACGTTGTACTGGTGAAAAGAGAATTCTTCCCCCACTTCACCAGAGGAACACTAACCACACTAGAGCTTCACATTCATTTCAAGAGTTGTGCCACCCTAAGGCAAGGACAAACCCCACCCACCTCACCAAGGAAAGTCAGCCTAGAGAAGGGATTCAGAAGGCAACTGAGCACAGACTGGAACAAAACACATGTTCAATAAGCAGTTGTTAAAATGAGCATGAATAGTGGAGTAGGAATACTATTAGGGGCAGCAAAGAAAATATGAACTACTCTGAAGACCCTTCAGGAAAAAGGATCTCAAAGATTACATTAATAGGGATTTTTAAAAAGAACAATTTCATGATATTTCCCTTTATTATTTATTAATCTTATAGTTTTGGTTATATTGAATGCATAGGCTAATTGTGGACTGGAAGATATAATAAATTTTAATGAAGGTAAGTGAAAATGGTTGAAAAATTAGCATTTGTATTTTAACTGGGCCTTTCAATATCTTAGCTCAAAATCATAAGTAAAAGGAATTTTAGGTACCACTATAGGGAGAAGTCTTTTAAGGATGAACTGTCCTATCTAATAAAAGAGTAATATGCAAATTGACCATACCTCTGCTACACCCACAAGCCACGCCCACCAGCCAATCAGGAGTGAGTATGCAAATTAACCCAACCAAGATGGCTGCAGCCACGGAGCGAGCAGGAGGCTTGGGTTTCCCTGGTAATGGAGGAAGCCAAGCTTTCCACACACCCTGGTGGGGCCAGGCCTTCACTCAAGGCTACAAAGTTTCAATTACAGAAGATAAATAAATCCCAGATACCAGGGCCTCTGCTTGGGTTGCCGGGGGGCGTGGCCAGCCTGCAAACCACCACAGGCCCCTTGCCTAGGCCGCCCCATGCCCCAAGGGAACCCCCACCCTGATCCGGGACACCCTTCAGGGAAAACCAGCTGGCCCCCACCCGTTTACCAGGCCTCTATCCTATCTAATCCTATCTAATAAAAGAGTAATATGCAAATTGACTATCACTCCAACACACAAGATGGCTGCCTCCATGTGGTCAAAGATGGCTGCCCCCATGTGAACACAAGATAGCTGCCACAAGATGGCCTGCAGAGGAGGGCAGTTGGGAGGGGCCAGGTCTGCAAGGGAGGGCAGTTGGGGGTGATCAAGCCTTCAGGGGAGGGTTGTTAGGGGTGACCAGGCCGGCAGAGGAGGGTAGTTGGGGGCAACCGGGCCTGCAGGGAAGGGCAGTTGCAGGGGACCCAGGCCTGCAGGGGAGGGCAGTTAGGGGTGACCAGGCCTGCAGGGGAGGGCAGTTAGGGGCAAACAGGCTGGCAGGGGAGTGGTTAGGGGGTGATCAGGCTGGCAGGCAGAAGCGGTTAGGGGCAATCAGGAAGGCAGGCAGGCGAGCAGTTGGGAGCCAGCAGTCCTGGATTGTGAGAGGGATGTCCGACTGCCCGTTTAGGCCCGATCCCAGTAGGATCGGGCCTAAACAGGCAGTCGGAAATTCCTCAAGGGGTCCCAGATTGGAGAGGGTGCAGGCTGGGCTGAGGGACACCCCTCCCCGCCATGCATGAATTTCGTGCACCGGGCCTCTAGTATATTTATAAAATTTGTAACAGTATTGGCAGCCTAAAATTGTACATTAATATGCTATTCTTCTACAAAGCTACTGTTTCTGACCAATGTTATAAGGCCAATGTTTTGAGGGTTTTCTTTTGTTTTACATTCACTGGTGATGAATTTGAGCTGATTCAATCCATGGCTCAAACTTTTTGTGACACCTGAATAAATGAAACAGTAGAGCCATAACTACATGATGCTCAGGTCATACTGTTCTGGTTTTTTAACTCTGACAAAAAATTTTCTACAGCCCATGAATAAAACAAGTTTGGCAACTTCTGTTTCAAAATATTCCAGCTGAATATATCATATACAACTATTTATGAAAAAAAAAAAAACACACCCAAAGATACTATAAACACTTAGTGATGGCTTTGTCTTTTAAATTTTGGGGTTGCTTTAAAAAAAATAAAAAGAGGAAAGTGAATCTGTTGTTACAGGACTTAGATAAAACTGAAATTTAGTACATTCCAATCTAAGCAATACTTACTAGTTGGGAATTCAAAACACCCCTAAATTATAGTTCCTTTTGAAAAGTGAATAAGGAATTGGACAGGTATGCCATATCCAGCATGACTAGAGACAGTGTAACTGCAAAGTGAATAACATGCACTTTCACCCCAAAGACCTGGGAAATAAGCACAGATAAAATATCCAAGGGCTTAAAATATAGGTGTGGGAAATTTACTGCAGCGAAATAGAGAAGAAAACAGCTGATCCCGGGGGAAGTAAGTAGACGGCAATGTAGGATGCAATTAAGAGCAGTGGCAAAGTAATTCACCATTACTATTTGTTTAATCCAGTCTCTCTGAGCAAAGGTAGCCACAGGGAGGGAACCATACTCTTCACTCCAGTGTCTGGGGAATTCAGGGATTTCCAGCACAAAGACCCATCAGTTGAAGGGCGATGTGACAGAGGATTGAGAGAGATTGGTTGGCTAATGGACGGGGAATAAATTCTTTCAGAACGCTCCCTGTTCAAACCATTGGAAATGGAGTCGCCCTTCAGATCATCTGTGTGCCTGTTTCTTTTTTCCATTTTCAATTTATAATAACAATAACGACCTAGACATAGGACATTTCCTGGGCTTTAATGACTGTCTGAGGTTAATGGCCCTCAACTACACCTCAGGCCATCAACCCCTCCCAGCCCGTCATTAATCTCCAGGAAATATCCTGTTCCAGGGTCATTATCGTTTCAATATCAACTATACCTTAAAAGCTTTATGGATTCTGCAAATACAGGTCTCTTGCCAATAGAGGTTATAAAACCTGTTTAGAATTCTGAAATTATCTTAAGTTTCACCTTTCAGATATGTTTTGTTCAAAACTAAAGTTGCCTTAAGAAAACATGCAATTTTATCTGTTGACATCTCCTCAGGAAAGAGGACTATTAAATATTACAAGGACCCAAATAAAAATCAGTGATTACTAGAAGACAAAGGTCAGTTTTAAAGGGAAGCACGCTCTCTCCTGGATAGTAGCATAACTCAGCCTTTGAGAATACTACGTGATTTGTGAAAATAGCTCCCTAAAATGATTTATGTGTTCAAGTGTTGCCAGACTACACTCCATGCATAGAATTTTCAGAATACATCCTAATTCTAAAGTCTCATTTTTCACTTCCATAAGAACTACCCCACTTTATACATTAACATTAGTACAACAAGCATTCTGCCCACAGCTGCTGAAACATGGGTGAAATACAACTTCTAGAAGGGAACAGCCTTCAATGTTCTGATTCAGCAGCAAAAGGGAAGATGCTTGCTCAAGAAGCATCTGAGATCTAGAGAACTGGTATAAACAAAGGAGGAGGGCAGGGCAGGTGTTTAAAACCAAGGAAATCCAACAAATGGTAACCGGGGCATGCCCCAGCAAACAGGCAGACCGTAGAAATGTGGGGACTTGGGCAGGTAGGTCCTTGGAGAGATGGGGAAGCACCAGATTGGCCCCAGCTTTGGGTCAGAGATCCATACATAGTGGTTCTGGCAAGAACTGAGCCTAACCACAGCATTAGGCAGAACTGCATTCTCAACTAGACTATGACAGAGTTCCAGACCCTGAAACGAAGAAATAAACTAGGTCCCTGGTCAAAGGACTGGGCACAAGCTGAAGGGCCATACCAGGAGCACAGCCAGAGAAGACATGAAGAAAGGCTAACTGGATCCTACCCGAGTTCAGATTCCCAGGGTCAGTGAGGGAGTGATTCTGGAGCCTGACTCGGAGCTGAATCTGTCGGTGACACACAGCTATCTACTCCAATATTACAATTTCAAAGGGGGACAAAAACCTTTTATTTGAAATGCCACTTGAAGATTTTACTATGGGTCACATAAATGTGAAAACTGCAAGGAATTAGGACTCAAAGCTGGAAGTAGAAGAAAACTGTAACCTCCCACAATTTTCATATTAACTCTTTATTGGAGGTGAATAAATCAGTTAACTCATAAAAACTGAAGCACTATGTTAATTTTTTCCTACTTAACCATGATTATAACATTTTTTAAAATATCAAAGTTGGCATATAAATTGCTACTGGAATATTTTAACAGTTAAATTAGGAAAGCTTAAGACAAAAGATGAACTTGAAGCAGACCGTGAGATAAATAGTGTAAATAGTTTATTTGGAAAACTTCTTAGATGATTCTTAAACCCTCACCTGCTTTTAGAATTAAACCTGAGCCAGGATTGGAAGGAAGACTTCTTCAGAGGGCTGTGATGTGTGTGTGAGGTGATGCCCACAAAGGGGAGGTGAGAGTGCTACCCTCCCAGGCCAGGGAGATGTGAGTGCCGAAGGGAAGGATGGGAGCTGCTTCTCCCTTTACTCAAGATAAGTGAGGTCGGCCCCAAACATGTCTGTCCTAATGCTCAGTGAATGCGTTACTTCACACAAAGGGTCTTTGAAGATGTGATTAAGGATCTGGAAATAAAGAGGTTATCCTGAGTTACTGAGATGGGCCAGAGGTAATCATAGAGTCTTTCTAACAGGGAGGTAGGAGGGTGAGAGTGAGAGAAGACAATGTGATGATAGGGGCAAAGTTTAGAGAATCCAAGACTTGAAGATTGTGTACTGCTGGCATTGGAAATGAAGGATGGGCCATGAGCCTCAGCCTCAGGACACAGGTGGCTTCAGGAAGCTGGAAAAGGCAAGAAAACAGATTCTTTCCTGGAGCCATCAGAAGGGACGCAGTTCTGCTGACTCCTTGATGTTACCCAGTGAGAACCTTGTCAAACTTCTGATCTCCAGAATGCTTTTGACCTCCAGAACCATATGATAACACATTTGTGTTGTGTTAAGCCCCAAAATTGTGGTAATGTATTACAGCAGCAATAGGAAACTAATACAACAAGAGAAGGCTTTGGGGAGCTCATTAGGAGATCTTTCTATATGACCTCTGAAGCATAGGAAGTACTAGGAATGGCTGTCTGACTCTCATCTGGGGGATCTAAGGACATGACACAGGTTAGCGAACTGCTTTGACAGCAGAGTAAGCAAGTGGTAATTGGTCTATGTTCTGGAGCCTGTTTAGACAAAGAATACATGAGTGTGTGCTGCCTACATAGGATTATCTTAGATCTTATTCATGAAAACTATTTGCAGGGCCAGCTTCATGGACATAGGACTTCTGCAGTTACACAGGGACCTGCTTTCAAAAGAAATCTGCACTTGGTTTAATGTTCTTCTGTCACTGACTTGAAATTCATAATTCTCTTTGAGCAAGAGGTTCTACATTTTCATTTTGCGCTGAGTTCAGCAAATTATGTAACCAGTGCTGGCCACATGGAAGGGCCAAAGACTAGCAGAGAGAAGCTGGCAGAATGACAAAAGTCTTAGTGGTTGAGGGAAAAGCAAGTGAATAGCTGGATTACACATGCAATCGCCCAAGTCAAATATAGAGATTCTAGGTACATCGTGACAGTGGTTGGGCAACCTCCACACACTTTGTAAGAGCACCCCCAAAAGAATCAGGTTTAGTCACCAACCAGGCCTCGGGGGATAGGGTGCCAGGGCACATCTGTATCAATCAAGTAAAGACTTTCAAGTCCTTCCTTCCTCTTTGACCTAGGGGGTGTCTGAAAGTGTGGCCAGCTTAGTGAGAAGGAGAAGTAGATGTGCTCTGTGTGGAAAGAGGTAAGTCAAGTAAACCCATTCCCAGTTGCTGCCTTCCCACCCAACAGTAGGCCTCAGCTGCCAAAGGAAAGAACCCTTGACACTACACCAAATTTAGAGTTTTGAGTATGACATGGTACTGGATCCTTTGATTACTGAACTGGAACATTGTTTTGTGACTGAAAGCAAGCAGAAAATGTCATGAGAATGCCAAATTTTCATTGGGGGAAGAATTATCCCTAATAAAAACAATTTAAAAGAACAATGGGAGACCAACTAATCTATATACTACACTTGTTCAACACAGTGGTCACATAGGTCTAGGTAGAGGAGTTAGGGACAAAAGCTCTTGCACTGCAAGTTTGGTAGACATTGTTCAACCATGAAGATTTAATGCTGCCTTTGTAAACCAGAGAATAAATAATACAAAGTGGGGGGGGGGAATTTCAATATACAATTTCCAATTGGAAAAAAAATGATAACAAAAATGTAAACCCCATTCCAAATGGAAACATAAGGTAATCTAGCTCCCCTAAGATGTCTGATTGCAATGCACAGTGTGAATCAGCACTGGGGCTTCTTCCTCCCATTCACCCTTCACTTCCCCAGAATTATCTTTCTTGAATACAATGACCATGCCACTCTTCTACCTAAAATCTATCTGAGCCTCGTGGGGTGTTTCAAGATGAACCAAAGTCTTGAGCACAAGTATGCAGTGCTTCCCACCTGACCTAGCTGTCTCTCCCCCACCTTGCTACAAATGCTCGTAGAGCATCTTCAGTTACTTACATACCACCTTCACAGTGTTTGCTATATTCACATCCCCTATTAGAATTCTCTACTTAATATATTTATATTAACTTAGTACTGTTTTTGCTCAAATAATTTATTCTCTTTCAAAGCTATGTCTTTAAATCAAGTTTTAATGTACTGCTTATAGTGTCACCAGTTAGCTATTGTTATTAAAATTCATTTTTAAAATTAAAAATGTTACCTCTGTGTCCCACCTAAAACCATCTGTTTCACCACCAATTGTTCATGCAACACACACTGGGATATGCTACTCTAGACAGGAACAACAGTGAGTTTTTTACCAGTGAGCATACTGTGCCTTTGAACCTGTTGTTCCCTCCTCTTAGTATATCCTTTCCTATTATTTGTAAACTTACTCTCTTCCTTTAGGACTCAGCTCAATGCATAAGACACCTCCCCTTTGAAGCTTCCCTAAATCATAGGTACATGTTCCCCTCTGTATTCCTAAACTCTTTCTACCTGGCAACACTGCAACATTTACCACATTGTAGTGCCATATGAAACTTAGTACTCTAGTCATCTTTGGGTCATTTCATTATCTAGATCAATACCTATTGGTTACTCATAAAAATGTTTGCTAAATAAATGAATGATGGAATACAGGCATGCACCACATATCATTTTGTCAATGATAGAGTGTATATACAATAGTAGTCCCATAAAATTATAATGGAGCTGAAAATTTCTTAACACCTAATGACACTATAGTTATCATCACATCATAATATCATAGCGTAACACGTTACTCACGTGTTTGTGGTGGTGCTGGTGTAAACAAACCTACTGTGCTGCCTGTCATATAAAAGTACAGCACATACAATTATAGTAGTGAGCTACACTAAGTTTGTGTGAGTATACTCTATGATCTTTGCACAATGACGAAATTACCTATGGATTTATTTCTCAGAACATACCCTGTCATTAAGCAGCGCATGACACTATATAGCCAAAACTAAGCCAATCGTAAGTCTTTTATGCTATGAATATTCTAACATTAAATGATTTCTGTCAAACAAAATACATCCCAAAATTTCAACATATAAAAGACTTCTCTATAATTATCAAACGGGACTAACAAAAAAATTTAAAGGGCTGTGTTTCCAGTGTAGTGCAAAAGAACACAGGACAATTGAGAAGGTAGTATAAAATTACACCAAATATCAGTGTAATTTTTTGATAAAAATTTGCTTGCAGAAACTCTAGTTATCCTTTTTAGGAATCCCCTATTTATTGCTCACTTTCTAACTGTAAATTTTAAAAAGTAAAGCCAAATAAGCAAATTTAAAATAAAGCTAAGGGTGATTAAAGCAGAGTTCAAGCATCAATTAACTTCAAAAGAAATGGCCTCATTGAAAACAAAAATAATGTCACTAATATGTAGGGTACACTGAATAACTGCTCTGTAATATTAGCTCCATATTATAATTAAGGAAATTCCCCTTCCTATTGTGCTTTCTCAGGCTTTCAGAAGGATAACTCTGAAAAATGTTAAGAGGTATAATCTCAGGTATAGGAGATTTTTTTTTTATTGATTTCAGAGAAGGAAGAGAGAGAGAGATAGAAACAACAATGATGAGAATCATTGATTGGCTGCCTCCTGCACGCCCCACTGGGGATTGAGCCAATCCGGGCATGTGCCCTCGACCAGAATGGAACCCAGGACCCTTCAGTCTGCAGGCTGACACTCCATTCACTGAGCCAAACCAGCCAGGGCAGTATAGGAGATATTTTAATCTTTTTTAATCCCAACAACACATTTAAACTCTCTCTTCCTTATTTCCTCATCTGTAAAATAAAAAGCAGTTGACTGATGTGCGAATGTATAGAAATTCAAAATGGAAAAAATCTAAGTGCATGTTTTGG
This sequence comes from Plecotus auritus, assembly GCF_963455305.1. NCBI lineage: Eukaryota > Metazoa > Chordata > Mammalia > Chiroptera > Vespertilionidae > Plecotus > Plecotus auritus. The sequence goes on along the minus strand of NC_137770.1, from coordinate 75,503,872 downwards.
TTATACCTAAAAAAAAAATTAATGACTATCTATATAAATAAAAGGCTAATATGCAAAGTGTCCCCTCAGGAGTTCCACCAGGAGACCAGGAGTTCGATTGCTCGCTATGACATGCACTGACCACCAGGGGGGGTGCAAAATGAAGGAAGGCCCCAGCCAGCAGCTGGCAGCCAGGGGAGGAGGGCCCTGGGCCGGTATCCAGAAGGCCCCTATTGGCCCTGATCACCAGCCAGGCCTAGGGACCCTATCCATGCACAAATTTCATGCACCAGGCCTCTAGTATAAATATAAATATTAATATATAAATATATATATACATATATATTTATATATATATTTCTAAAATATATTTTTCTTTATTTCAGTGAGGAAGGGAAAGGGAAAGAGAGATAGAAACATCAATGATGAGAGAGAATTATTAACTTTTATTGGAATTTTTATCTTTAGATACAATCAGTAGGGTGAGTAATCTTGGAAGGACACATGTGTTTGCATTGTCCTCTTGATTAGCTGCTTCCTGCATGCCCCCCACTGGAAATCGAGCCCATAACCTGACCATGTGCCCTGACTGGGAATCAAATCATGACCTCCTGGTTCATAGGTTGACACTCAACCACTGAGCCATGCTGGCCAGGCTAAATATATTTTTGAAGTGCTTCTTTTTGGGAAATGGGAAAACCACCCAAGTGTTTATAAACTTTGTCACAGTTTAACACTTGTTGAATACTTCATGTAGATTGAGTTGTGTCCCCAAAATTCATAGATTAAAGTCTTAATCCCTCAGAATGTGACTTTATTTGGAAATAGGGTCTTTAAAGAGGTAATTAATTTTAAATGAGGTCATTGGGGTGAGCCCTAATCCCATATGATTGATATCCTTATAAGAAGAAGAAATTAGGACAGAAACACACACAGAGGGATGACCATGTAAGACCACTGAGAGAACACAGCCATCTGCAAGCCAAAGAAAACAGCCTCAGGAGAAACAACCATACCAACACCTTAATCAGGACTCACAGCTTCCAGAAATGTGAGAAAACAAATGTCTGTTGTTCAAACCCACCAGTCTGTAGTACTCAGCTATGGCAGCCCTAGAAAATGAACATAGGCATCCTCCTGGCCCTCAAGAGGAGACAGATATGCAAACAGAGAAACTGTATGGTTAGAAAGAAATGGTGAAGCAAATTATGAATCTGATCAACTTGCAGAATTGCAAGCAGTGAATGAAATAATAATTATAGAGAATATGTAGGAACCTGAAAAATGTTTATAAAAATATTAAGCGAAAAGGCAAAACACAACAATATATCTATTCTATGATAACAATAAAAGATGGTTTGGTAATAGAAAAAAAATAGAAGAAACTTGGAAAAATACAAGGTTTTTGCTAAGGTGAGATCCTTGATAAACTTTCTTTTTTATTTTTTTATTGCTGTCCTAATTGCAATGGTGCAATAAATTTAAAAACATTTAATTTTAAAAGAAAATACATAACTTTTTACTGGTTCAAACTACCATAATTGATTGCTAATGGCACTCTCTATCTCTCTTTTTCTCCTTCACATTTTATTTGAAGTTTTTACTTTTGAAAAAGCCACTCTGAGAAGATTCTGAAAGGAAATTCAAACAAAGTTTATGAACCTAAATATTGTACAGAAATAGTCACTAAAAATAAGTAGGGACCAAAAAATAAAAATAGCTCTGGCTGGTGTGGCTTGGTTGGTTGGAGGTTCAATCCCTGGTCAGGACACATACCTGGGTTGCAGGCTTGATACCCAGTTGAGACAAGTACAGGAGACAACTGATAGATGTTTCTCTCTTGCTGGGGCTGACCAGAAGCCCCTGAATGACAGATGAACAGATTACTCCGACACAGTTTCACTGTGAAAGAGAAGGCTAAGGGACACCTGGCTGATGGTAGCCAGGCAGCCTCGATTGCCTGCCTCATTAGGTTTTTACTGGAATTTTTATCTTTAGATACAATCAGTAGGGTGAGTAATCTTGGAAGGACACATGTGTTTGCATTGTCCTCTTGGCAAGGTCACCCAAAGATAAGCATAAGGATTCCAGTAAGTACCCAGGGGTCTGCATATGCCCAGACTTGTTTGGAAAGGTCAAGGAATAATTAGGGGCACCGCTTTTGACACTTCCCTAAGTCTCCCCTAAGTCAAATTCTGATAAACAGGGCAGGTGGCCTTCACACATTTCCCTTTTATCAGAATGTCCTCCTTACAAACTTTCCAACCAATCTCATGTTTCCTCTCTCTCGAAAAAAAAAAAAAAAAATCAATAAGCATGTCCTCAGGTGAGGATATTTTTTTTTAAAAGTAAAAATAAAAATAAGTAGAGACATAAGGAAAATAGCAAAATTGATTCTGTGTTCAAAAACAGTGACTTAAAATGAGGTTCTAGAGCCTTGTCTGGATATGAGCCTCAAAACTGGGCTCATTTATAAATTATCTAAGAAAAATTTGCCAAAGTGACATGCAGGCAAGCAAGGTGAGCAGAAGAAACAGTTCACCCCTGTGAGGCAGCAGGAAGGCCAAGGCCCAGGACCTCCATTTATGGCTCATGTCTCCCGCCAGTCCCCTCCCTGCAGAAGGGTAAAGGCCCAGCAAACAGCCTGAATGCCCAGTTTGGAAAAAGAGAGAGTGTTTTCACAACAGATTTCCACACAAAGGCCATTGCATTCCTGGCAGCAATGCAGCAAAATCTGACCTCTCTCAGCGACTCTTCTGCACAGGGCAGGTCCTGACATGGAAAAGTTAGCAAGGTGAAAACTGCTGCTCTAAGCTGCACTGGGCGTTAATCAAGCCACCTCCTGAATAGCAGGAAGGCTTATATCAAGGACCTTAATTTGCCCCCAAGGCCCTGTTTTTACCTTGATTTAACAATTCTCACTAATAGCAATCTGTTGTCCTCATCCCATATGAGGCCCCAACCTTGGGGTTCTGCTACTCCTATGGGCTTGTCTTTGGTGGCTCCTCAAGGAGAAAAGCTCCCCTTGAAGGAGAGAGAGCTTTATTTTTATCCCAGTTAAAGTCCCTATCCAATGCATTAATAGCTACGATAACCTTGGTCCAGGGTATTTCCTGGAGACGCTAAACCTGCTGGGGTTAATGAACTCTTCCTACCATTAATTCCTGGGAGAGGCCATTGGCCTGAATTGTTACTTAATTACTCTTCTGTGTACAGCTTCATAAAGCAATGAAATGCCTTCTTTCAGGAAGAAGGGAGATGGTAATGGGGTCATCAGAGGCCATTAATTTTACAAATAGTTTGTTGGAAACTACAGTGTGTTAAGAAGTCACTCTGGACCACAAATCAACTCAATGCAGTCCTTATCAAGTCAAGATCCAAACTTCTCAGGTTAACATGGTTCACACACACAAAAAGTTACCAATGGTGCAGAATCGGGCCAAAATGTACATACTCCAGTATGCAGAAACATATTCATTGTATGTATTCTGCAATTGATTTTATCTTCCTCTTCTAGCTCCTATGCCTGTAGTTGGGGGGGTTGCAGGGGAAGACTCAAAGGGGCCAATTCAAGATAATCATGAACTTTTCCCACTTAAAAAATCTCTCTTGGGTCATTTCCCAGTGTTTTAAGAAGATTCTCCCTCTCCAGAGCTCTCTTCTTTCTCAGGAAGTGGGAGGGATAGGGAAAAGCTCTGTATCCTTAAAGCATTGAAGGAGGAGCTTCGGGTCTTCATACCTCCCCTTGGGGCTCCTGGACCCACTGGCCTTCCCAGAAGCATGCTGGCCCACGCTACTACTGACCACAGACTCGCTATTACCCGTGACTGTGATGTCTGTGGATTGTGCATCTATCTCAGCAGGACATAAGGTGTCCTGTTTACTAGGCCTCCTAACACATCTACACTACCGCCTCTGAAAATGCTCATCTGCTTTCTCTGCTCTGCCCTGTTTGAAACTGCAACACCTTCTCTCCCACACACACAATACATGAAGCATTTCCTCTTACCCACTTCACCCATTTGTTTCTTCCTAGCATTCTGTTATCACACCAAATAAAAATAAATATATTCATTTATTTTGTTGCTTGTGCTACCCTTCCCCCATAAATACACATCCTAGAATGTAAATTCCATGAAAGCAGAGTATTTTGTTCACTCTGTCTGCCTACTGCTTAGAACAGTGCCTGCCTGGCATATACAGGTGCTCTCTCAATGTTTCAGTGTTTGATGAATAAATGAATGATGAATGAATGAATGAATGAATGAATGAATGAATGAATAGTTAGTTAGCTACAGAATGGGATCAGACTGCTGGTCTTAGGACTCAGAGTTCTCATATTAGTCACACTTGGGAGGGAGCTCAACCTGCCAGAGGAATAAAAGAAAGGGGCTACCCCTTTATGCGCCCCAGAAATCAGGTCCATTAAATCAACTGCTACCAGCGGGAAGACTCAGCCATGAAACACGTGCGCCCATCTAGGCTCTGAACTCTACACCAATCATGAGAACCCATTGTCATCCTCCCCATTGTGACATGCTGCCCCACCCACCTAATGTCAACAGCAGAGCCATGACCACTTGGGAGGTTCTGAGATTCTACTGGATAGTTCCAGTGGGAAAAGATTAGACTCTTCAGAAGAAAATTGACTAGGGCAGAATCAGAAAGCTCATATACATCAGAGGGGAGGTAGAGTTTGTTGAAGAAATGAAGTAAAAGAGGAAACTAAGGGGCAGAATGAGCCAAAAACTTTGGCTTGGTTTTTCTTAGCCAATTTAATATCAAAGATCTTAATATATAGAGATTCCTGCAGAGGCCAGGCTAGAGAGCAGAGAGATTACTTTTTAGGGTGGTTATGCACACCATTCTCATTGGGGCCTTAAAGAAAGCAGCAAGGCCTAGAGCAAAAAGGGAGGTAAGAATAATGGATAATCTTTATTCTTACTTCTATGTATAAACTTCCAAAAGTTTTGGGTTGGTGATCCATCTCTGAATATACCTACTAGCAGGACATATAATTAACTTGCCAGCATTATCCCTATCTCCTCACTGTATCCTTACTAAGGCATAATCAGATACGGGCAGAAGAATCAAAAGGCTAGGTTTTGTCATGGCCAAAATGTGAGGATTGAAGGGAGAAAACCAGTTAATTTAATTTTGTCCCTATATTTTGGACTCTTAGCTAGTTACTTTATGTTTCATACATAGACCCATTCCCCAATTCATTAGAAACATCTCTGCTGGTATTTTAGGGAATCAACAATGGAAGAACACAAGGAAAATCAGCTAGATTATGAGTAAGTAATCATGATTATGCAAAGCCACATCCAAGGACCAAGGTATGAAGCAGGTCTGCTATTGGTGCTTTCCCTCGTCTTCTAATCTCCCTTTCTCCTTCTACTCTTATCTATCCGTCTCCCACTGCATTCCATCCCAAGGACTTTATGCCTACCTGAAATGAGAACATTTGCAAATTTCCTATCCAAGCCAGCTTTCCAGGGTACAACTTTCTTTTCCAAAATCATCCCATTCCTACTCAAAAGTCCTTTTATCGCACTACCTTAATTCTGGTTAACCATTTCAAAGACAAACCAAGGAAAAGTTTATTGAGACCTTCACATGTGCCAAGCACCCTTTCTAGACTACTCTAGTGTTACCATTCTTTTTTGCAAATTTACTTCAAAAAAGATGTTTGCATTTTTTATTACATTTATTGGGGTGACATTGGTAAATAAATAGGTTTCAGTGTACAATTCTATAATGCATCACCTGTATATTGCATTGTGTGTTTACCACCCAAAGTTAAATCTCCTTTTGTCACCATATATTTGACCTCCTTTACCCTTTACTACCTCCTCCCCACCCTCCTTTCCCTCTGGTAACAACCAACTGTTATCTGTGGCCATGAGTTTTTATTTGTTTGTTTGTCTTGTTTGTTTATTTGTTGTTTTCAGTTTTATATCTGACATATGAGTGATATCATAGGGTTCTTACCTTTTTTCGTCTGATTTATTTCACTTAACATGATATTCTCAAGATCCATCCATGTTGTTGCACATGACAATATTTCAGCTTTTTCCTGTGGCTGAAAAGTATTCCATTGTATATTTGTACCACATCTTCATTATCCAATCATCTATGGAAGAGCACTTCTGCTGTTTCCATGTCTTGGCTACTGTGAATGCTGCTGCAATGAACATAGGGATATATCTATCTTTACAAATGTTTTCAAATGTTTTGGGTAGGTACTAAGAACAGGGATTGCCAGGTCATATGGTAACTCTATTATTAATTTTTGAGGTACCTTCATGCTGTTTTTCATAGTGGTTGTACCAATTTACATTCCCATCAACAGTGAATGAGGGTTCCTTTTCCTCCACAATATCTCCAACACTTACTGTTACTTGTCTTATTGATGATATCTCATTGTAGTTTATATTTGCATTTCCCTAATAGCTAGTGATGTTGAGTATCTTTTCTTTCATATATTTGTTGGACATTTGTATGTCTTCTTAGGAGAAGTGTCTGTTCAGGTCCTCTTACCATTTTTTAATTGAATTGTTTTTTGTTGTTGAGTTGTATGAGTTCTTTATATATTTTGGATATTAAACCCTTCTTGGAGGTGTTGTTTGCAAATATCTTTTCCTATTTGGTTGGTTGCCTTTTTATTTTGTTGAAAGTTTATTTTGCTGTGCAGAAGCTTTTTAGCTTGATATAGTCCCATTCATTTATTTTTGTTCTTGTTCCCCTTGCCTTTGAAGTCAAATTCATAAAATCTTCTCTAAGATCAAGGCCCATAAGTTTAGTACCTATGTTTCCTCTTATGTAACTTATTGTTTCAGGATTGTATTTATGTCTTTGATCCATTTTGAGCTAATTTTTGTGTATGGTCACAGATAGCAATCTAGTTTTATTCTTTTGCATGTGGCTTTCCAATTTTCCCACGACAATTCATTAAAGAGGCTTTCTTTTCTCCATTGTATACTTTTGGCTATTTTGTTGAAGATTATTTGCCCATATATCTGTGCATTTGTTTCTGGAATCTCAGTTCTGTTCCATTGGTCTGTGTGTCTGTTTTTCTGCCAATACCATGCTGTTTTGATTATTGTCACTTTGTAGTATAATTTGACGTCAGGGAGTGTGATACCTCTCTAGCTTTGTTCTTTTTTTCTTCAGGTTGCTTTAGCTATTCAAGGTCTTTTGTGGGTCCATGCAAATCTAATGATTTTTTGTTCTATTTTTTTAAATATATTTCTATCAATTTCAAAGAGGAAGGGAGAGGGAGAGAGATAGAAACACCAATGATGAGAGAGAATCACTGATCAGCTATTCCTGCATGCCCCCTACTGGGAAATGTGCCCTGACCTGAAATCGAACTGTGACCTCCTGATTCATACATAGGTCAATGCTCAACCACTGAGCCACACCAGCCGGCTATTCTATTTATTTTTAAAATGCCATTGGGATTTTATTGGGGATTGCATTAAATCTGTATATTGCTTTGGGTAATATGGCCATTTTAACTACGTTAATTCTTCCAATCCATGAACAAAAAATATCTTACCATTTCTTTGCATCTTCTTCAATTTCTTTTAATAATGTCTTATAGTTTTCTGTGTATATGTCCTTCACATCCTTTAAGTTTATTCCTAGGTATTTTATTCTTTTTGTTGCAATTGCAAAGGGAATTATTTTTTTTTCTTACCCTGAAATTTTATTGTTAGTAGATTGGTTTTGTATACTGCAAATTTATTTTATTTGTTTATTGTTTCTAATAGTTTTTAGCAGGAGTCTTTAGGGTATTCTATATAAAGAATCATGCCATCTGCAAAAAGTAACATTTTTACTTCCTCATTACCAATTTGGATAACTTTTATTTATTTCTCTTGCTTGATTGCTCCTGCTAGGATTTCCAGTACTATGTTGAATAGCAGTGGTGAGAGTTCCTGATCTTAGAGGGAAAGTTTTCACTTTTTCATCTTGAGTATGATATTAGCTGACAGTTTGTCATATATGGCCTTTATTATGTTGAGATATTTTCCTTATACACTCATTTTATTGAGTGTTTGAATCATCATTGAATATTATATCTTGTCAAATTAATTTTCTGCATCTATTGATAAGATCACATGATTTTTATCCTTTATTTTGTTAATGAAGTGTATCATATTGATCGATTTGTGTACGTTGAACTATCCTTGAGCTCCTGGAATGAGCCCCATTTGATCGTGTTATACTATCTTTTTAATGTATTGTTGTATCCAATTTGCTAGTATTTTGTTTCGGAGTTTTGCATCTGTAGCTTTCTTTTTGGTGTGTTATTCTCTCCAGGTATCAGGGTAATGTTGGCCTCATAAAATGTGTTAGGAAGTATTGCCTCTTCTTCAATGTTTTGAAAGAGTTTGAGAAGGATAGGTATTAAATCTCCTTTGAATGTTTAGTAGAATTCATGAATGAAGCCATCTGGCCCTGGACATTGACTTTTTGAGAGGTTTTTGATGGTTGTTTCATTTCCTCACTGTTGATCATCATTCTGTTTAGATTTTCCAGGTCTTCCTGATTCAGTCTAGGAAGGTTATATATTTCTAAGAACTTGCCCGATCTTCTAGGATTGTTTGGTGGCATATAGGCTTTCACAGTATTGGTGTATGAACCTTTGTATATCTGTGATGTCTGCGGTTACTTTTCTTTCATTTCTGGTTTTGTTTGAGTCTTTTCTCTATATTCTTTAGTGAGTCCAGGCAAAGGTTTGTCAATTTTATTAATTTTTTCAAAGCACCAACTCTTTGTTGCCTTAATTTTTTGTATTATCTTTTTATCCTCTGTTTTATTTAATTCTGCTTTAATTTTTTTTTTCCTTTGGCTAAATTTGGGCTGCATTTCTTCTTTTTTTAGTTCTTTAAGATGTAATATTAGGTTGTTTATTTAGGATTTTTCTTGTTTCTTGATATCCTGTAATGATATAAACTTCCCTCTTATTACTGCTTTTGCTGCCTCTCAATAGTTTAATATGTCATATTCATTCTCATTTGTCTCTATGGATCTTTTTATCTCTCCTTTTATTTCTTCTTTGACCCAGTTGTTTTTTAGTAGCGTGTTGTTAATCTCTACATATTTGTGGTATGCCCCCCTTGCTTTGTGCAGTTGATTTCCAGATTCAGAACATTGTGAACATACTTGGAGACACAAGAAAACACAGAAAGTTTAATGGATTCAGAAATAAAATAAATGAACAAAATGAATGCTTTACCAGAGAGATTGAAACTTTAAAAAAGAACCAAATAGAAATTCTGGAGATGAAGAACTCAGTAAAAGACATGAATGATTAGCAAGCTGAGGAAAAAGAGTTGACTAGAAGGAGGAAAGAATTAGTGACATTGAAGACAGAAATCTTTAAATGATGCAGATGAAAAAAAAAAGAGATTTGAGAGTAAAAAAACAAACAACAAACAAAAAAACAAAAGATGAAAAAACTACAAGAACATACTTGGTATAATTTCAATCTTCTTAAATTTGTTGAGGCTAGTTTTGCATCCCAAAATATGGTCTGTCCTTGAGAATGTTCCATGTGCACTGGAAAAGAATGTGTAACTGTTGTTCTGGGATGAAAGGCTCTGTAAATGTCTATTATGTCCATTTGGTCTAATGTGTCATTCAAAGCCAATATTTCCTTATTCACTTCCTGTTAGGATGATATATCCATAGCTGTCAATGGTGTATTTATATGCCCTACTATAACTGTGTTTTTGTCAGTTTTTCTCTTTAGTTCTGTTAGTAGTTGCTTTATATATTTTGGTGCTCCCTGGTTGGGTGTATCTATGTTGAAAAGTATATGTTTGTTTGTTTGTTTTTGAAGTATTGTTCCCTTTATCATTATAAAATGTCCACCATTGTCTCTTGTTACTTCTTTATCTTAAAATCTATTTTGTCAGATGTCAGTATGGCTGCATCCACTTTTCTCTGCTCAGTTGCTCAAAAAATCATTTTCCACCCTTTCACTTTGAGTCAATATCTGTCCTTACAGTTAAAATGTGTCTCCTAAAGATAACATATGATTGGGTTTTGTTTTTTTATCTAATCTGTTCCTCTGCCTTTTTATTGCTAAATTCAGTCCATTTATATTTAGGGTGATTATTGATGTATGAGGATTTCCTATAACCATTTTATCTTTTGTTTTCTGATAATTCTGTGTCTCCATCATTTCTTTTCCCTTGTGTGTCTGTCTGTTGTTTTAGTTTGGTGGTATTCTATGATTTTTTTTCTCTGTTTTCTCTTTTTTTTAACTAATGTGTCTCAGTTTTAGATTTTTTTTTTTTTATGTGGTTACCATTGGGTATATGCAAAAGAAAATCCTTTTTCTTCTGAATGCATCTTATCTCCATTCCCCTTTGCAAATTCAGACCTTTACCTCCTCCCCTTTTATGTTTTTATTGTCACAAATTATCTCTATTTTTGCTGTGAGTCCATTTCCAAATTACAGTAATATTGTCTTTGCCTTCTCTCCATTTTTAATGTTTTTACTTCCTTTAAAATTTATTTTTAAATGTATAATACCAGTTTCTGAAAAAGGGTTACAATATACTGCTTCTGTTTGTCTAGTAATCTTACTCATAGCTTTTTTTTTTTTTTGTCATTCTTAAGTTTATTTATTTTTTTGACATTTTATTGTGGAAAATTTAAAAATCACATTAAAGTAGACAGAATAGTATAATGGCTCTTGGCACATATAACCCAACTCAATAATGACCATAGCCAATCTTAGTTTGTTTACAAAGCCACCTCTTTTCCATCTCTCTAGTATTTTAAAAGCAAATTTTATATATTTTCATTTCTAAATATTTCAGAATATATCTGAAAGAACTCTTTTTTAAGCATAAGTATCCAATGTTATCACATGAGAATAAAAAATAACCATAATTTGTTAACATCATGAAATATGTAGTTGGTTTTCAGATTTTCCCAATTCTCTTGCTCATTCTTTTAACAATTTGTTAATTTGAATTGGGATCCAAATTAAATCCAATTATTACAATTGATTGATATGTTTCTTTTTTTAATTTTTTTTAATTTTTTTTATTGTTTGAAGTATTACAAATAGTAGTACATATGTCTCTTTTTTTTTCCCCCATTGACCTCCCCCCCGGCCTCCCCTTCCCCCCAGTGCATGCCTTTACCTGCCCCCCAGTGTCTTTTATCCATTGGTTATGCTTATATGCATGCGTACAAGTCTTTCAGTTGATCTCTTACAGCGCCCCCCCCCCAACCTCCTCTGCCTTCCCACTGCAGCCTGACAGTCTGTTCAATGTTTCTTTGCTTCTGTATCTATTTTTTCCCTTTTCTTTCCTTTAAAAAATCTTGCCTCTGCAGACTAGAAATAAACATATAATAACAAAAAAATGTTTGAGTCCCAATTTCAATGTCCAACAGTTCTGAGTCCCCGTTTCAATGTCAAACAGTTCCTTATGTGTACATGTCAGCAATGATATCTGGATGGTGGGCACATGGTGGCAATGCAGGTCCAACCCTCTCTGGTTTGGTCCTAGGCAACCTGCTGCAACACACAGCTGTTGACTGCTAGCGTGGCAAGGCGTCGTTATTGTCTTCCATCTCTGGACTGTTTCTCCTCTTGTCTTCGTGGTTGGAGCAGACCTGTCAATTCCTCTCTGTTGCAGGAATCCACATGGTCTTGAAGTTGTTTTCTGAAAATATACAAACGTATTCTCAACCAAAAGTTAATAAAGGAATCTTTTCTATATACTTGATTTGGGATCCTTTTTATTTTTGCCCAAACGATTTTCCTTTGTCTTATTTAGACACCATGTGTGTTTTTCATGGGTGTCTTCCTGTTAGCATTACAAATAAAAATTAATTTTGTAAAGTAAAAATTTTCTAGATGTAATTTACTTATAGGATATTTTTCCTTACATGGTATTACCCTACTATCCCCCCTTTCTTGATTAATGGAGGCTTTTGTAGATTTTATAATGCAGTCTTGATAACTTTAAATTTTAATTTTTTTTGTACAAAAATATGGCTGCTTTAATTTCATTGCATGTTCAGGAATTTTACCATGAGATGAACTACCAATAGAAATTTTAGTTAACACTTTAGAAACAGCTTTTTGTCCAGTACAATTAAATATTCTTGAATATTCACTTATTTGAATTAGCCTATTTAATTTAATCTGAAAACTTGATTATTATTTTACTGTCAAATTTAATACTCTACCAACAATCTTAGTTTACCCTGTAAATATTAGTGGAAAGGATTATTTGCATTCTTGAGTAGGCCCTGAGCATTCCTGGTGCTAGGCTGGATTTAGATATAGGGCAGCTGCTGTCAGCCAAGTCTCTGTCTGTTACCTGGGTCCCAATCTGAGCTGGGCCAAGTCACACTGTCTGTCACCTGTGTCCCGATCTGAGCTGGGCGTGGGAAGCAAAGCAGCCATGGGAGCAGGAGACCTCCCTCAGACGGGGCGAGGGTTCAGGCCCCTGCAAGGTTGGGAGGGTGGGGGTCTGTGCCCCACCTCTGATGATCCCCAAGTTCTCTCCTGATGGCCCCTCTGCGACTGTGCCTGTCTTAGGTTGTTCCTTCCCTGAGGAATCTTACCCATCTCTGGCTAACCAGTCATCCTCCGGGGCCAAGCAGGGTGATGTGAGGTTCAGTACTGTCTCCTTGGTAGCCTATGCCCCGTGGCCTCCACGCCCAGCACCTTCCTTGGGATCCCCTGGCCTGCTGGCGGGGCCCCAGCACTGATCACATATCTCGGGGAACTCAGGTTTCTTCTCCAGGGAGGGCCCAGCTCACACAATTGGGCGAGAGACAGATCCATGGTACCAGCCACCACGAGGCTTCAAGCTCAGCATGAAAAGAAAGCTCAGGCAACAGCTGAGGGCAACTGGATTGTGAGAAGAGGGTCCCTCTTGGCACAAAAGGCAAGAGGGGCCAATATAGAATGCTCAGGTGCCTTCCCAGTGTCTTAATTCCTTCTGAAAGGGATTAAGTCCTTTCATGTCCTTTTTATTTTATTTTATTTTATTTTTAAATTGCTGCCAAACATTCCAAAAATTAGTTTGTAAGTTTGTTTGGGTTAATTGTACAATATGCTGTTGTAAAATATCTAAAATTATAATGACATTGTAGAATAATATCATGTAAGGATATTCTTTGCTCTAGGCCATGGCAATTCAATTTCAAACTGGCTGACAATTTCTTTTTGTAACTTTATATAAACTTTGTCAGGGAGGCAAAAACACAAATTATTCCCCCATAACCCCCCACCCGCCACTTATGCCCCACCCCCTTGTTGTCTGTGTCCATTGATAAGGCTCATATGCATGCACACAAGTCCCTTGGTTGATCTCTCCCCCTTATCCCCACCCTCTCCTACCTTCCCTGAGGTATGACATGCTGTTCGACGTTTCTCAGTCTCTGGATCTGTTTTTGTTCATGAGTCTATGCCGTTCATTATATTCCACAAATGAGTGACATCGTGTGATACTTATCTTTCTCTGCCTGGCTTATTTCACTTAACATAATACTCTCCATCTCCATCCATGTTGTTGCAAATGCTAGGAACTCCTTTTTTACCGCAGCATAGTATTCCATTGTGTAGATATACCACATTTTTTTAATCCGCTCATCTACTGATGGGCATTTAGGCTGTTTCCAAATCTTAGCTATGGTGAATTGTGCTGCTATGAACATTGGGGTGCATATATCCTTTCTGATTCGTGTTTCTAGTTTCTTGGGATATATTCCTAGAAGTGGGATCACTGGGTCAAATGGGAGTTCCATTTTTAGTTTTTTGAGGAAACTCCATACTGTTCTCCACAGTGGCTGCACCAGTCTGCATTCCCACCAGCAGTGCACGAGGGTTCCTTTTTCTCCACATCCTTGCCAGCACTTGTCATTTGTTGATTTGTTGATAATAGCCATTCTGACAGGTGTGAGATGGTACCACATTGTTGTTTTGATTTGCATCTCTCTGATGATTAGTGACTTTGAGCAGGTTTTCATATGTCTCTTGGCCTTCCTTCTGTCTTCTTTCGAAAAGTGTCTATTTAGATCAGATGCCCATTTTTTGATTGGGTTGTTTATCTTCTTTTTGTTAAGCTGCATGAGTTCCCTGTAAATGTTGGAGATTAAACCCTTATCATTGATATCATTGGTAAATATGTTCTCCCATGCAGTTGGCTTTCTTGTTGTTTTATTGATGGTTTCCTTTGCTGTGCAAAAGCTTTTTATTTTGATGTAGTCCCATTTGTTTATTTTCTCTTTAGTTTCCATTGCCCTAGGGGCAGTATCAGTGAAGAAGTTCCTTCGGCATATGTCTGAGATTTTTCTGCCTGTGGATTCCTCTAGTATTTTTATGGTTTCCCATCTTATGTTTAAGTCCTTTATCCATTTTGAGTTTATTTTTGTGTATGGTGTAAGTTGGTGATCTAGCTTCATTTTTTTGCATGTATCTGTCCAATTTTCCCAACACCATTTGTTGAAGAGACTGTCTTGACTCCATTGTATGTTCGTGCCTCCTTTGTCAAATATTAATTGAGCATAGTGATTTGGGTCAATTTCTGGGTTCTCTATTCTATTCCATTGATCAATATGCCTGTTCTTGTACCAGTACCAGGCTGTTTTAAGAACAGTGGCTTTGTAATACAGCTTGATATCCAGTATTGAGATCCCACCTACTTTGTTCTTCTTTCTCAGGATTGCTGCAGCTATTCGGGGTCTTTTTTTATTCCAGATAAATTTTTGGAAAGTTCGTTCTAGGTCTGTGAAATATGTCATTGGTATTTTAATGGGAAGTGCATTGAATTTATAGATTGCTTTGGGTAGTATGGACATTTTGATGATGTTGATTCTACCAATCCATGAACATGGTTTGTTCTTCCATCTGTTTATGTCTTCCTCTATCTCTTTTTTCAGTGTCGTGTAGTTTTCCATGTATAGGTCTTTTACCTCCTTAGTTAAGTTTATTCCTAGGTATCTTAATTTTTTTGGTGCGATGGTAAACGGGATTGCTTTTTTAGTCTCTCTTTCTGTAAGTTCATTATTGGTGTATAGAAATGCCATAGATTTCTTGGCGTTAATTTTGTATCCTGCTACATTGCCAAATTCATTTATTAAGTCTAGTAATTTTTTGATGGAGTCTTTAGGGTTTTCTATGTACAGTATCATGTCATCTGCGAATAAGGACAGTTTTACTTCTTCTTTTCCAATTTGGATGCCTTTTATTTCTTCTTCTTGTCTGATCACAATGGCTAATACTTCCAGCACTATATTGAACAGGAGTGGTGAGAGTGGGCATCCCTGTCTTGTTCCTGTTCGTAGGGGAAATGGTTTTAGTTTTTGCCCATTGAGTGTGATGTTGGCTGTGGGTTTGTCATATATGGCTTTTATTATGTTCAGGTATGATCCTTCTATTCCCACCTTGCTGAGAGTTTTTATCAAGAAAGGGTGTTGGATTTTGTCAAATGCTTTTTCTGCATCAATTGATATGACTATGTGGTTTTTATCTCTCAATTTGTTTATGTGATGTATCACGTTTATTGATTTGCGAATATTGTACCATCCTTGCATCCCCGGGATAAATCCTACTTGGTCATGGCGTATGATCTTTCTGATGTACTGCTGGATTCGATTTGCTAGAATTTTGTTGAAGATTTTGGCATCTATATTCATGAGGGATATTGGCCTATAATTCTCTTTCATTGTGTTATCTTTATCTGGTTTTGGTATTAGGGTGATGCTGGCTTCATAGAATGAGCTTGGAAGTGTTCCTTACTCTTGAATTTTCTGGAATAGTCTGAGAAGGATAGGTTTTAGTTCTTCCTTGAATGTTTGGTAAAACTCCCCTGTGAAGCCATCTGGCCCTGGGCTTTTGTTTCCTGGAAGCTTTTTGATGACTGCTTCAATTTCTTCCATAGTTACTGGCATATTGAGCTGTTTAGATTCTTCCTGATTGAGTTTTGGAAGGTTATATTTTTCTAGGAATCTGTCCATTTCCTCCAGGTTGTCCAGTTTGTTGGAATAGAGTTGTTCATAGTATTTTTTAACAATCCTTTGTATTTCGGTGGGGTCTGTTGTTATTTCTCCTCTTTGATTTCTGATTTTGTTTATTTGGGTCCTCTCTCTTTGCTTCTTGGTGAGCCTGGCTAGAGGTTCATCAATCTTGTTTATCCTTTCAAAGAACCAGCTCTTGGTTTTGTTGATTTTTTGTATTGTTTTTTTTGGTCTCTATGTCATTAATTTCTGCTCTGATCTTTATTATGTCCTTCCTTCTGCTCACTGTGGGCTTTTCTTGTTGCTCTCTTTCTAATTCTTTGAGTTGTTGAGTTAGATCATTTATTAGCATTTATTCTTGTTTTTTGAGGTAGGCCTGTAGAGCTATAAACTTCCCTCTCAGGACTGCTTTCATTGTGTCCCATAGCAATTGCATTGTTGTGTTTTTATTGTCATTAGTCTCCAGGATGTTTTTAATTTCTTCTTTGATCTCATTGATCACCCAATCATTGTTTAATAGCATGCTATTCAGCTTCCAAGTGTTTGAATTTTTTGGAATGTTTTTATTATAGTTTATTTCTAATATTATGCCATTGTGGTCTGAGAAAATGCTTGATATGATTTCAATCTTTTTGAATTTGGGGAGACTTTGCTTGTGACCCAGTATGTGGTCTATTTTTGAAAATGTCCCATGTGCACTTGAGAAGAACGTATATTCCGTGGCTTTGGGGTGAAATGCTCTGAAGATGTCAATTAGGTCCATTTGATCTAGTGCATCATTTAGAATTGCTGTTTCTTTGCTGATTTTTTGTCTAGAGGATTTATCCAGAGATGTCAGTGGTGTATTAAAGTCTCCTACTATGATTGTATTGTTGTCGATCTCTCCCTTGATATCTTCTAGGAATTCTTTTATGTATTTGGGTGCTCCTGCATTGGGTGCATATATGTTTACCAGAGTTATATCTTCTTGTTGAATTGCTCCCTTTAGTATTATGTAGTGGCCTTCCTTATCTCTTGTTATGGCCTTTACTTTGAGGTCTATTTTATCAGAGATAAGTATCACAACCCCAGCTTTTTTCTCATTTCCATTTGCCTGAAAAATGTTTTTCCATCCCTTCACTCTCAGTCTGTGTGAATCCTTTGCTCTGAGGTGGGTCTCTTGTAGACAGCAAATATATGGGTCATGTTTTCTTATCCATTCAGCTACCCTATGTCTTTTGATTGGTGCATTTAATCCATTTACGTTTAATGTTATTATTGACAAGTACATGTTTGTTGTCATATTTTTCCTTAGTGTTTGTGTTTCTTTTTGCCTTTCTCTTTCTTCTTTTTACAGCAGTCCCTTTAGCATCTCTTGCATTGCTGGCTTGGTAGTGATAAACTCTCTTAACCCTTTTTTGTCTGTGAAGCTCCTGATTCCACCTTCAATTTTGAATGATAGCCTTGCTGGGTATAGTATTCTTGGATTCAAACCCTTGCTTTGCATCACTTTGTATATTTCATTCCATTCCCTTCTGGCCTGGTATGTTTCTGTTGAGAAATCAGTTGATATTCTAATAGGAGAGCCCTTGTAGGTAACTTTCTGTCTCTCTCTGGCAGCCTTTAAGATTCTTACTTTGTCGTTAGTGTTCGCCAATTTAATCATGATGTGTCTTGGTGTCGGTCTTTTGGGGTTCAACCTGTTTGGGACTCTATGTACTTCTTGGACTTGCATAGTTTTTTTCTTGCCAATATCAGGGAAGTTTTCTGTCATTATTTCTTCAAACAGGTTTTCTATTCCTTGCTTCTCTTCCTCTCCTTCTGGTATCCCTATTATTCTAATATTGTTTCGTTTTGTGTTGTCCCAAAGCTCCCTTAGGCTCTCCTCTTGCTTTTTAAGTCTTCTTTCCAGTTGCTGCTGTGTTTGTGTGTTTTTTCCTACCTTGTCTTCTAATTCGCTGATGCGGTCCTCAGCCTCTTCTAGTCTACTGTTTAAGCCTTCCAATGTGTTCTTTATTTCAGCTATGTCATTCTTCATCTCTTCTTGGTTTCTTTTCATGTTGGTGACATTCTCATTCAGCTCCTTATAGTTCTCATTGAGTTGTGTGTATTTGTCATCCATCCTTATAACCATTACTCTGAATTCTTTCTCTGTTAAGCTACTAGCCTCAATTTCATTTAACTCCCTCTCTGGTGATTCCTCTTTTTCTTTCCTTTGGGAGTTGCTTTTTTGTCTCCCCATGTTTTCCTGTAATGTTTTAATTGTAGATCCAATTGCTTTGCTACCCAGGTTCTTTAGGTGATGGTGCTACTGGTGTAATCTCTCAGTTCTCCTGGGCTTGGTAATCTAGTGTAGCTCCCTACTTGAGCTATTTGGGTTCTCTTGATGTAGGCCTACAAGCTTGAGAGGCACAACTGCGGTGTCTAGAAGTCAGCAGCCGTGGAGGGGAGTATCCCAATTTTTGCTGTCTTGCACCCTTAATTGAAACCACATGTGCCCAGTGGAGACTCACAGTGGCCCCAAGGAACCGTCTGTCGGGGTGATGTGGCTCAGGGAGCCTGCACTCTGGAAAGGTGTGACTGTGATGCCCAGAGTTCTGTAGTTATGGGGTGGGCAGACTCAGCTTTCACTGCTGCACCTGTGGTGGATAGGCACTTACTCCCAGTGGTGGCTCACAGGAGCATCCGTGGTAAGTTTGCCAGCGAGGCACACTGAAGCACTCTGAAGGGCTCTGGCAGTGTAGCTGTGTAATTGAGGTGCCTAGCTTCTAAAGATTTCTCTTTAGGGCAGATCCTATGGCCTCAGGGAGTATTGAGATTCCATGGTGTTAATCAGTGTGGGATCTGGGTGTGGCTATATTGGTTGCCTGGAGACTGGAGGGAGGGGCTATCTCTCAGGAGAAAATGGCAACGGGTCCTAGATATGACTCAGCACCAGACTCGCTTCCACCTCTCCTGGACCATCCGCTGCCTACTCTCCCCAGATTCCACAACCCCACTCCCTCTTCTGCACCTCAACTACAGGTAAGCGTCTGTATCCTAAGGGTCCTACGAACCAGGTTCAGTGGAGAAAGGCGCAGGCCTTCAGCACGAGGAGGGACCGCATCTCTGCAAGTTCCTTTCTTGCTGGCACTGCGCGGTCCGGCAGCTCTTCAGGGCTGCCTTAGAGCTCAGATCCCAAATTCAGACTCCAAGGTCTAAAATCCCCTACCTCCCACAGTCCCGTGGACCCTTTTTTTTTTTTTTTTTTTTTTTTTTAGTCAGACGCTTTGCCTGTCCTCAGGGACGCGGCTTGGCGCTGTGTAGTTTCTCCTTGACCTGGGCTCAGAGGTGCAGCAGATTCTACTGCCTAGATCTTTGACTTTACCTTTATCGGGGGGATCTCTGCCCTTCCCGGCTGCAAACTGTCTCACCAGCTGCGCCTCCTTCACCAATTCAGGTTGGATTCCACTCGTTTCAGCTGCTCCCTCTATCTGCTCCGGTACAAGGCTCTGTCAGCACATTCTTCCTTACTCATAGCTTTGTTTCAGATGTAATTAACCCACTTCATTTTGTGGTGTAAATTCTCTCAGCTTCTGTATGTCTGGAATAGCCTTTATTTCTTTTTTCATATATAAAGGATAACATTGCTGGATATATTATTCTTGGCTGGTAGATTTTCTCTTTCAATAGTTTAAATATTTGATTTTACTCTCTCCTAGCTTGTAGGGTTTATGCTAATAAATCTAATGGGCTTTCCTTAACATGTTACTGTCTTCTTTTCCCTTGCCTGCTTGAGAATTCTTTGTCATTAATTTTTGACAATTTTAATATAATGTGCTTTGGAGAAGGCCTTTATGGATTGAGATAATTAAGTGTTCTGTTTGCTTCCTGGATTCAAGGATCTAGCTCTTTCCATAGGTTTGGAAAGTTCTCATCAAATATTTGAATAGGTTCTCTATTCCCTTCTCCCTCTCTTCTCCTTCTGGTAAGCCTATTACTCTTTCTGATGAAGTCAGATAGTTCTTGCAGTTTTTTCATCTTTTGTTTTTTTGTTTGTTTTTTACTCTTAAATCTCTTTTTTCATCTGCATCATTTCTAGATTTCTATCCTCAATGTCACTAATTCTTTCCTCCATCTAGTCATCTCTGTTTCCTCAGCATGCTAATCATTCATGTCTTTTACTGAGTTTTTCATCTCCAGAATTTCTATTTGGTTCTTTTTTAAAGTTTCAATCTCTCTGGTAAAGTATTCATTTTGTTCATTTATTTTATTTCTGAATCCATTAAACTTTCTGTGTTTTCTTGTGTCGCATTGAATTTTTTTCAGAACTGAAATCTTGAAGTCTTTGTCATTGAAATCACATATTTCTGTCTTTACATTTATTTTCTGGAGATTTTTCGTTTTCTTTCTGAGCTACCTCATTACTTTGGTTATTTTAGGTATTTGATGGATTCCTTCTCTGTCTAGGCATCTGAGGGAATTATATTATTAAGAGTGGCATTCTCTAGTAGATTGATAAGGAGAAGTTTTTCTTTTGTTTTCCATTTAGGGGCACTGAAGCACTGATGGTTTTTTAGTTTATCTTGCACTGCTCTGGCTTCTGGGATTTCCTATAGCCGTTTTATCTTTTTTCTGTGATCTCTAAGGGTAGTGAAAAATGCCTTTATTCCCTAGTGAGGTGGGCATCTCCTTTGTGATCAGGACCCATTGGTCTTAGGGTACCACCCCCATGGGGGAATGTGCTGAGCATTGTGGTTCCAAGCTGTACCCTGCAACCAGCCTCTGCCAACAGTATAGCCACAATGAGTGGGAGTGAGATGAGCTGGGAGAGACCACCTGACACCTTTGTAGCTTTGTCTTCCCCCCCAGTAATGGTGACTGCCAGATATCACTTCTGTATCTTTACTCCCTGTCACAGAGATCAGCAGCAACATGTGCCCACCACTCAGGGGAAAAAATACCTCCATTGTTCCAGTTCCCAGGGTTGAATACAATGTGCTCTGTAGCCCAGCACTCACCACTACAGCCTCTTCTGGGGCCCGCTGCAAGCTCTGAGAGGGTGGCGGGGAGCGAACTCTGGGTGGATGGAGGGAAGTGGCCAGGCTCCTTGGATTTGTTTTTCTGCCTGGCAGTGGCAGCTGCCAGACAATTACAGTAACCTCTGTGCTCTGTCTCCACCTGGGCCATGGGTTTAGCCGCAGTGTGCACCAATCACTCTGGCAGAGCTCACAGTATCACCTTGGTTCTCTAAGCTCAGGCAGTGCAGGCAGCAACCTGGTTCTCCTCTCCCAAGACCCACAGTGAGCTACAGGCTGTCAGTCAGTGGCACTGTCCCACACTTCTCCCTTCCCTCCTCCCTAGCTCACTCCCACTCACCCACCTTCAGAAGTTTCAGTGTGCCTGTCTCTCAGACATGTTTGTGTGTTGAGCAGGGAATCCTTTGTTGAATTATAGCTGTTTAAATTGTTGTAACTTTAAAGGGAGAGAATAGGGGAACCTCTCACACTGTCATTCCTCTGATGTCACCAATGTTTGCATTCTTTAAAGTGAATGCTTCAGTCATATTTGTGTGCTCAATGGCGTGATTTCCCATGGTCGTTCTCAAGCTTTCTAGTAGGCAGTGGAGAAAATTTGAGATGGGAGGGAGGGGAAGACTAAAGCCCTACCTGCTGGTGAAAACCTCTTGTGGCTCTGCACAAAGCTGGGCCCAACCATAGTGATGTGCCAGCTGCCTGCATAAAAGTACCCAATAAAAGTGTATTGTATGAGCAGATGTTTGTGAAAAATGTGTATGAGAAACCATTCTCCTGAATGCACTAGGGATATTTAGGGAAGCAAAGCTTCTCCTTTGAAGCAGAGTGGAGCACTCTGGACGAAAAAGCTTGAGGAAAGAGCTCCATTGCTGACTGAGTTTGTAGAGCATGATTAAGAAATATAATTTCTTAAGAATGAGAAATAAAAGGCTTGCTCCCAGAAAGAGTGATATTAATGAATTATAGGTCTATTAGATATCCCCTTTAGCCCAAAGTTTGTTGATCTTAAGATAACTGGCCCTTGTTCATTTGGGGGGCTGAGCCTATAGGTCAAAGAAAGTGGAAATCTTAAGACTGGCCCAGTCAAAAAGGAACATTAACAGTTTGAACATGGACCTTGAAAAAGATATGCAGAGAATAGACGAAGCAAATCAGGAACTTCTCCTCAAAATCCACGAGAAAGAAGATGAGATTCAGAGGTGAGTGTCAGGGTTTCATATGCAAAACTCCCAATCTAAAAAGAGGGGAGAAGGGTAAAGAAGAGACATAACTGAATTTTTCAGCTTGCTCTAGAGACCTCTATCTTGTGTTGCAAAAACTTTTCTTCATTCGTTGGCATTTCTCTTTGGCTTATGCCCTGAAATATGGTAAGTTTCTAGCAGATTTCTAAGAGACTAGGTGACACCTGAGTAGGAAGAACATTGTGTGTGTGACTTGGAAAGCAGGAGAGTCTTACTTCTCCTACCTTTAAAGTGAATCTGATTCTAAGGATCCAGGAAAGGAGGGTTCTAAACCTGAGGTTTGTATTTGTTGTCATTGAAGTACCCTTAAAACTGATATCTGTGTTTTATCAGTTCTGAAACTGCGAGCTTCTCACAGTTTGTGCTTGCACCATTCAGGCTGGAAAGTGAGATCACTCAGACCAGAGAGTCGGCAGAAGATGAGGAGTGGGAGAAGGAAAACTGCACCGCACTGGAAAGGGAAAGAGCCTTGCAGGAGCTGGAAGAAGAAACAGATAGACTTGTAAGCTAGAAGCTGGGGAGCGCCATTGGATAAGTTTTATTCCTCATCCTGTCCCTCATCAATTGTCAGAAAGGCTAGTCCTCCCTTTTTTATTCAAAGAAGAGTCAACTGAAAAGTCATGGTGGACAAAGAACATAGTATATGCATAGCCCATGGACATAGACAAGTGTGGTGATGGCCAGAAGAAGGGGGATGAGGGTTGGGTGAAGGTGGGTAAGGGAGGGGGGTGGGATGCAGGGCATCTGTAATAGTGTCAACAATAAATTTGAAAAAGAAGAACTGAAAGTATTTAATTAAAACAAAAAAAGCCATGGCAGAATGGGTTCATGCATGGAAAGGGATGTGTGGAAGGCAGAGTTTCTTTGATAACATTTAATATTGGTAGAACCTACATGTGGGCATCTCTGTCCCTGGAAAGCTGGTGTGTATATTGAGATCAAACCACAGGTACTTTATGAAGCAAGGTAGAGTTACTGCAGGAAAATATCACTGGGGTGAAATGGAGAACAATCCACCGAATAAAGAAGGGTGGTGGTGTACAGATGCACACTTACACTCTACTTCTTTCAACAGGAAAGGAAGAATGAGACTCTGGTCCACAGTATAGAAGAACTTCAAAGAAAGGTAGGATGGAGAGCTGTGTTTCCCCAGTGTCCCCACATCATTCCCAGTCATCAAAGAGGCAAGGAGGGAAAATCATTATAGAGGAATCCAGATGTCAGGGAGGCCTGAGCTGGGGGTGGGTACTACTCCTGCTCCACTCTCCTGAGGCTGAGCGTCATGACTTAAATGCCATTGATTCTCCCTGGAAGCACCAGGTGAGAGCAGCGGGTGGGATATCCAAAGTATTCAGTGATCCCATGGGTTCTTCATTCTACCACAAGAAAAGGGATTCCAACAGACACTCTGTTGAAGTAATTGACTGGAGCCTTTGCGGTGAAGTTAATTTTACTTTCAATAGGGAATTTTAAAAAACAAATTCCAAGAATTCACTTTCCCTTGTCCAGACATTCCCTCTACCCCAACTTCTACTCAGAATACAGTGGATTTCCTATGATTACCCCACTTTATGACCCATGTCTGCAACCCTGAGTGACCCAAAATTGGGTTCAGGGGAGTACTCCTGTTTTGAGTGGACTCTAGCTTTGGTGGCTAAGACTAGTGAGAAGATGAAAGTAGAATTAAGATGTTCCTGTGTATTCACCAAGGGACCATCTCCTGGCAGTTTGTTTGTTTGTTGTTATTGTTTTGTTAAACCTCACCTGAGGACATTTTTTCCATTGATTTTTAGAGAGAGTGGAAGAGTGGGGGAGGAACAGAGAGAGAGAAACATCAACACGAGAGAGACACATCGATTGTTGCCTCCCATATACTCCCTGACCTGGGCCAGGATTGAGCCATAACTGAAGTACATGTCCTTGACCAGAATCAAACCCACGACCCTTCAGTCTGTGGGCTGGTGCTCTAACCACTGAGCAGCCAGCTAGGGCTCCTGGCCGTTTTTATCAAGACCAAGTTACTAGCCCCCATACATCAGAAAATGCCTTTGTCTTCTGTAGCTTTTAATTTGATGTATTTTTGTTTCTTTGAAATGCTTTTTTTTATTATTTGAAACCATAGCTTACAAGAAAATCGCCTAAAGCAACCAGATCTGAAAAAGGCAATCTAGAGGGAACCCCAGAAGAGTCAAAGGTAAACGAAAAAAAAACTATTTTAAATGGGTTTGGGGTATGTGACCAGGAAATAAGCCTTCAAGTGGAAACAATTGTCAAGGTTGGAATGAATTGTTTGTAGTTTTAGTCCCTGTCAAGCTTAAGACAGAGCCACTGAATGCTGAATTCTCCTCTGCCGTTAGTAAGAATTTTCACTCTGAAGCCACACATTTTGTTCTCACTTCCATCAGGAAAAGCAGAACACAAAAACATATATAACATTGGAGGTAGTTGAAGTCTGTAGTTTAGATCCTGGCCCCAGCATTTAGTGTGGTTGATGTGTGAAATTGGGCAATTTAATCAGTTACTGCAAGCCTCGATTTGAAGATTGAATGAGGTTGTGTATATAAAAATTTGTGTGGATAAAATATTTTCCCCTTTTTTGGAGGGCTAAAACTTTTAAAAGTCACATAATTTTAAGGTAATTATTTAAAAGTCTGACTGAAATATATGTATGAATTCAGAGGCAGAACTAGGATTTGTAAATCTACTATGCACTAGACAGTTCACACACCTTGTCAATAATTCCAATCCAGAAAGAATTTGTTCAATTGTTCACGTAAATATTTAGTAACCTAGAATGGAATACTATGCAGCTGTAAAAAAAGAAGGAGCTCTTACCCTTTGCGACAGCATGGATGGACCTGGAGACTATTATGTTAAGCAAAATAAGCCAGTTAGAAAAAGACAAACATCACATGATCTCACTTATATGTGGAATCTAATGAACAAAACAAACTGACAAAACAAAATAGGTCCAGAGGCATGGATGCATGGAACACAGTTAACAGATTTCCGTGGGGAAGGGGATGGAGGGGCCAGAAAGTGATTAACCAAAGATCATATATATACACGTATATGCATAACCCATGGACACAGACAATAGTATGGGGAAGACCTGGGGTGGGGCAGGGTTGGGTGGAGGGGGGCAAAGAAGGAGAAAATGGGAAATATCTATAATACTGACAATAATAAAAAGAAAAGAAAAATCTACCTTTCCATCTACATCTCAGAGTTTGCTTTATTTACTTGGAGTGATAAGACTTAGTTATTTTCTGAGCATGGCAAAAGTATCCCTATTGTCTATATGATGAATATAGTGACCTCTACCTACTAAGCACATCATACAGTGCTTGGCATTTCTCTGATTTTGTTCCAAAGCTAAGTATCTGGGCACAAACACAACCATCTGATCAAAGATACAAGAAGAATTAAAGACTTATTTATTTTATTCAGAGAGCAGATAAAATTCTAAATACTTTCTATAGACTTAGTCTTTGTCCTTGCCTTATCTAACTTCTCTTTAGTTTCTTAAACCCACGCTTAAGCCCACACTGTACCGTATGTATGAAATCTCCAAAGATATGAACACACTAAAAATAAAAACAGAAAATGAAAGAACAGGGAATTATTCCTTTATCTTCTGCTGGCCAATTAGTGTTTATGACTTAAAAAAAAAAAAAAAAAAAAAAAACAGGAAGTCCAAATATACCAAGTAAACTTGTTTGGCCATGCTTATCCAGGAAATTTATCTGAAAAGAAATAAAAATGGAGCCTGCAGGTATAGTGTACATTGGGAAGAAATTGGAGCTCAGACTAGAAGGATTATGAATCCCCTTGACTTCCTTTGCCCTATAACTACAGCCGTCAGGAGTTCTTCTTCCTTCTTCTCTCCAGAACAAGTTTTTCTGACAGTAACCCAGACAGAAGCTAGTGGTGACACGTTAAGTCTGGCTGTGCTGGCTGTGTCAGGTGAGCTGAGCTGACAGACATTAGATTGAGAGTAGCAGGCATTGTCAGAACAATGGCTAATTCTTCCTGGCAATGATCAGCCCAGCCCTAAAGAGTTCTAGAGGATTATTAAGCATTTGAATCATTCCCTTTGCCCACCTGTGTCTTAGAATCATCAGGTGATATCTCTAATTCTATGAAATATACAGCATTTCTTTTGCTTCTGGTCCTCTTGCATGTGGGTGATCAGTTCAGCAGATTAATAGGATGCTTGCCTCAACTCCTTGTGACTCAGATCACTGTCTTGAAAACAAAGCCCTGAGCACATTTGGTTGTCTGGCCCTGGATGTAATTGATTGGAAGGGAAAGGAACTATTGGAAGAGTACAGATGTGAAATAATGGTACCTAGATGAAAGTGGGAACAATAGGGTTGAAAATAAAAGGAGGGATATGCAGTCATGACTGCTCTAGCTACAGAATATACCCTAACTGCACCCATTTCTCTCTGTCTACTACTATTGCCCTTTTGCAAGGCACCATAACCTCTCACACTAGCCTCCTACCTAGTCTTCCTGCTTCTACTCTTTCTCCTAAGCAATGTTCCACGCATAGAAAAGTCCTATTTAAAAACACAAATCAGATTGTGTCTTTGCTACTTCGAGATCTTTCCTGGCTTCTTACTGCAATTAGAATAAAGAATCAAACTAATTTTAGAAATTATAAAACCCCACATAATCTCATCCGTGTCTAACATTCCTTACCTCATTTTCTTCTTACAAGTCCCTCTTATGTTCCGGCCACATAACTTTCCATACACACCAAATTGTGCTACTTCATAGTCTTGGTCCTTGCTGTAACTTCTGCATGGAACATATTTCTTCCAGATATCCATTTGTCTAATATTTATCACTTAGACATCAGCTCAAATAGCATCTCATCAGAGAGGCCTCAGCCAACCACCTATAATAGCTTACACTATCACTCACTCTCACCACATTACTCTATTTTCATTTCCTTCATAGCACTTATCATTATCATGTCGACTTATTTGTTTTGTCCCCCAACTAGAATGTCAGCTCCAAGAGGCAGAGAGCAGATCAATCCTATCACCCCTGTATCCTCAGTGCTCCCCTTGCCCCCTTCCTGTCACTCCAGCATAGTGGCCAATAGAGAATTGGTTTTCAACAAATATTTAAGGAAGGAAAAGAGGGATGAAGGGATGCAGAGAGGGAGGAGAGAGGGAGCAATTTATAAAAGGAAAAGGAATAGTGAACTTTTTCAAGATTGATGTTTACCCTAAGAGAAAAGTCTAAAAAGGAAACTGAGAATTGAAGTCTAGGGTTGAAGGCAGTACTGATGGATGGAAGAGGTCGAAAGTTTAGAAAAGCAGGTCCCCAGGCAGCTGCAAAGGATGCTGGATGGTTTGGCTCCTCCATCAAAAAGACATCTGCAATCGTGCCTGATGTACTCCAGCCACCTGTGAGATAACCTTCGAGAGAGCATTTCAGAATGGGGTCCCCTTTGGTTTTCACTTTGCTGTATTACCAATCTCCTTTCCTTTCTACAGGCTAAGTTACAGCAGCTGGAAGCTTCCTGTGCTGACCAAGAGAAGAAGCTGACCAAGGTAACGGCAGGAATTTCAACGTTACTTCTCCCAAAGGAAGGGAAACCTGATCCTTGGTCAGACCATCTAATGCATTCCTCAAATGACTGAGTTCGAATAGGATTCCAGATCCAGACCATGAGGGGGCCATGGAGGAGAGGAAGAAACATTAATACAGTCCCCTAGGTTTACTTCTTTCTGACATTGTTACAGGGTACATTCCATAATCCATAAATTCAACAAATTAGTATCTATTCTTCTCCAACTGTTCCCAAATATTTCCCATTGGGATTGGAAAATACTGCTTGTTTATCCTTAAAAAAAAAAAGAAATGAATACATACATACAGCTAAAACATACTTAGAACAATTCACATTTGGGGTCTTGATGTAGAATGAAACAAGCATACTCTTGTTCTTATAGCAATTTACTGAGAGAACTTTAAAACTGAATTTTGGCTTCTCAGGTAATGGAAGACTTTGCATTTGTGGTCCAGCTTTGTGAAGACCAGGCCCTCTGCATAAAGGTACAGCCCCTAAGTAAAGGGCTAGCAAAGGGTTTGTTAAGGCACAGGATGAAATGTAACCAGGCTTTTCAAAGAATACTATCTCGAATAATTTTAACTCTTCAAGGTGGTAATACAAAAGACTTCAGGGCCCTCAAATCACCACCACTAATATAATTCTATTATTGCTATGGTCTCCCAACCTGTCTGCTCTTAAATTAATAATGAGCACTTTGCCTATTTATAATCCCTATTACCCCTGGGTCCTGCCCAGTGGTGAATTGTAGTGAGAGATCAATAGTGCTGGGGTGGGGGTGGGGAAAGCAGACAAAGGGGCAATAGGAATACCAAACATTCATGTCACAATGTAATAATACATGCTTATTATGATTAGAAAAAGCATAAAGCTTCTCATTAGTAACTGTGGTTTCTTTTCTTTCCCTTTGAAGAAGTACCAGGAAACTTTGAGGAAAATAGAAGAAGAATTAGAGACTCGGTTCCTTGAGAGAGAAGTGTGAGCTTTGGCAAACAAAGGAACATCCTGGTTTTAGTGGTAACTCCATCTCAGCCTGGGTCAGAGCAAACATTTCTCTGACCAGTTCTTAGTTGGAATTGAGGGTGCCCCAACATCACAGCTTTCCCTGCCAGTGATCTGGTAGACCTCCATTAAACCACACCAACATTAAAGTGCAGGTCCTCCTCCCATTCTTCTTAAAAGACTTGAGAAACACAGCTCTCTTTATAAATGTATCATATTATCAATTATTCAAGTTTATATTAAGGTCAAGAACATATGCTTTAGAAAGGGTTATTGGTCAAGTCACCTTGATAAGTATGACATTCCTTATATATTACAGAAAATGCCTTAAAACTTAATAACCATCCTTATTTCCTCCAAATATATGAAAACAAAACCATATGGGATAAAAATGAAACTAATCCCTAGATAAACATTAAATCTATCATAGTATAAAACTCAAACTATATTAAACTATGAACATTAAAAATTAGAAATGATAGGCAGGGATGGGTGGAGGTGGAAGAGGATATAAGAGGGATACATGGTGATGGACGGGAATCAAAATTTAAAAAATAGAAATGATAAATAAGAGTCTAAATGGTGAGAAACCAAAACCGAAAATCTCACTTCCAATTCTTGACCTTCCTTATAAGTCAAATCTAAATTTAGTCAAGAAATATTTCTATTTATTAAACAGTTTTGAATCTTGGGAATCAAGAGAAGGAGACCCAAACTGCATTTGGCCTCTAAATAGCCCAAATACACATTGTGGCCTGGGGGTAAGGTGCCAGGACTTGGAGATCCTCACCAAGGTGTCTTAAAGGACACCTTCAAGATTGCCCAACTTCTTCTTGAGCATTAGCTATGGTTTGACCTCTAAGCTAAGATCCTAGAACAGGGTTGCCCATGAGAACTTTCTGTGCTATCCAATAGGTAGAACCTAGTCACCTACTGAGTTGTCACTGAGGAACTGATTTTTTTAAATTAATTTAAATGAAAATATCTACATGTAGCTACAATAGTGGACAGCTATTTAAAAACAAGAATCTAAAATTTTTTTAAATAACCGTAATATAAATATTTGAGAGTACTTTATTCAATCCCTATTTTGGTTCTTTTCCCCAAGATCAAAAGTCTTGAGCATGAGCTCGTCAAGAAAAGAGTATAACAGCCAAAGTAATAAGGTAAGCACTCTGTTGCCCCTTCAGCTTCTCTCAGTGCCATTGCCTCTCAAAGGAGTTTCCTAAAGACCACAAGCCACCAATCATCTACCAGTCTTCCCATGTGTATTTTCCAAGAATAGTACCAGACATCATTCCAAAGCATTCCAAATCTAAACAAGCAAAGAGGATGCTGAGGAACAATCGTCTTCATTCTTTTTGTAGACACACAAATAACATGTTCTGAAAGAAACTAGCCTAAGACCTAAGGGAATGCAGAATGGAAGCAAGAAGCAACATATAACTGAGGGTACCCTTTATGGAGAGGAGGCCAGCACACGACACATATACCATTCATTCCATCTCCCACAACCACATACTTTTTCCTGATGATCCCAACATGGTCCTGAATCTTTCACAACTCAGAGCATCAGGCATCTCTCACCGTCTAATCAGAGTTGGCCTGAGTTAAAACATAAGAAGTCATTGCTTCTTTATGTCTATTTATATTTGACATCATGATGTCACCAGGATATATGCAAAGGTCTGAAGGAAATAGAATTGGCTATAAAGCACCAGGCCTCTTGGCCCATGTGACATATTGTAGCAGCAAGTACATAGGACAAAAAAAATAAACTTTTTGGACTTTGCTTTTGTAATTTATATTGGCTTTAGAGCCAAGGTTGGCATTCACCAGAAATGTTATGTTGTTGAGATATATGGTCTTTATAATCTAAGAAAAGAGAACTTATCTGTTCCTTATAAACAAGTATCGATAATTAACCATTGAGCCCAAGCGGGTGTTATTCAGTGATTGAGTGTTAATCTATGAACCAGGAGATCACAGTTTGTTTCCCAATCAGGGCACATGCCCAGGGTTGTGAGCTCTATCCCCAAAAGGGGGCATGCAGAAGGCAGCCAATTAATGATTCTCTCTCATCATTGATGTTTCTCTCTCTCTCTCTCTCTCTCTCTCTGAAATGAATAAAAACATATTTTAAAATAGTAATAATTAACCATTGATTGTCCTTGGAGTCATCCAGATGTTTAGATATATGTTAGACAATGTTCACAGTGACCATGGTTCCCTTTGTCCTGAACAAGATAGTCTGGCCCCAAGCTTGCATAACCCCTCAGCAAACAAAACTGAAATTAACCTCTCTTGAACCAAGCTTGGCATGCTCCCTGATGTGTCCCACCATCTACTTCCAGTGGCTATCAGTGTTCCCTCTGACCACCTATCAGAGGAAAAACAGTTGTCTTTATCAAGATGATCAATCCTATAATGGTTTTCTGACCTATGATGTTTGAGCAATCTTTATAAAGAGGCTGCCTGTGCAACTGGCCAGCTAGCATGCCACTTGATCTCACTCCAGCTGTAACCAAATCTGTAACCCAAAAAATTTCTAATTCCAGTTCTGTGAGCCTCACTTACCCTACTTTGAATGATTATAATTTCTGTACATATTTTTATTTTAAAAGTTAAAACTAAAGTGAAATAACTAAGAAAATATTTTAGAATAGAGATACCACAGAAATTCAGGATCTGTCATCACCCTTTCATTTTTATAACTTTTAAAACTTATCCCTTTGAATAAGTTTGTATGGTTTTCAAAGCCTGTAACTTCTCCTAAGGATTACTGGCTAAGAAGAAGGTAAGGGTGCACCTGAAAGAACCCAGAATCAGAACTCCTGGTCTCTAGGAACACTGATCTTTGGCAACATGCTTTTCCTTTCTATGCTTTCATTTATTCCTATCAGTATGTAAAAAGCAAACATAAAATTTTATATATTTTTTTTAATCTTTTAAATTTTCATTTTTTGCCCTAGCCTGTGTGGCTCAGTTTGTTGAGAATTGCCCCATGCACCTAAAGATTGACAGTTCTATTCTCGGTCAAGGGATATGCCCAGGTTGTGGGTTCACTCCCCAGTCGGAGTGCATGTGAGAAGCAACTGATCAATGTTTCTCTCTCACATCTCTCCCTCTCTCTCTCTCTCTCTCTCTCTCTCTCTCTCTCTCTCTCCCTCTCCATCTCCCTCTCTCTCCCCCCCTCTTCTTTTCTCTCTAAAAATCAATAAAAACATTTTTAATATTCCATCTATCTA
Source organism: Plecotus auritus (assembly GCF_963455305.1). NCBI lineage: Eukaryota > Metazoa > Chordata > Mammalia > Chiroptera > Vespertilionidae > Plecotus > Plecotus auritus. The sequence goes on along the minus strand of NC_137770.1, from coordinate 75,471,810 downwards.
TTTATGCATATTAAAATATAAGATATTACCTAAATACTATGTAACTAACTAATATTCACTGAATATTATTTTACAGTGATGGTAGCTTCCAGAAATTGCTTATCAATGTTCCTTCTTCTCCCAGGTTAATTCTCTCCAAAATAAGGGAATATGGTTCTGTAAAAGGTAAGTAAATATCTTTGAGTACACTTCCTGGAAAACTAGGAGTTATGCTTAGCCATCCTGGCAGAAAGCAAAGTCTAGACAAGGAGAGCTTGTATACACACACACATACAAAAACAGTTAAGTCAACAAATTAATGTAATAGATGACTATGTTTCTCAGTTCTAATGATATGACTTCTTTGTTCAAAGGCAATTACTAATCTCAACTTTCCAATATTAGAAAATAATGGCCTAATGGCCATCAGAAACAAGAATCATTCACCTAAAACAGATACAGCAAATCTCATCTTACTCCATTTTCCCTTTAACAATTTGAATTAGCTTGATGTACCTAGTTCCCCAGTAGCATCAGTAGATTGAAAATGGGGAGATCATTCTGTGGTTCATAAGCATGATGATTGGGTTTTCATGCTATTTTGTACAATATTCCTCCTTCAAACCTTGTTACAATGTCAGTACATTACTCCTCAGACATGGAAAAAAAATGGGGAGAGAACTTCAAAATGCAAGTATACTACTGCCTAACAGCACATAAAAGAGAGAAATGACTATGAAAAGAGATAGCACCTAACACTATCCAACACATAAAAATTGCTCAAAAATGCTTGTTAAACTAACTAAGAACTCAAGATTCAAACAACTGAGTGGATATTGTTAGTTCTGAGGGACTCACTGTGATAGCAAAGTAAAATTGGTATTCATGAAGCCCTTGCATTTCCAAGAAAAGGTCAAATTGTGTTCAATATAATCTGTTTAAGAAGGCATAGAGAAACATATATTTAAAGTGGTTTGAAATAGAATGTAAAAAGAGTTCCATCAAAATAGTTAACATGAAATTATTGGTGCTTAAAGTTTAGCTTCAATTGTCTGGAAATTTCATACCAGATAAGTGATGCATTACTTATTTTGATATCTCTAAATATAAAGTTTTCTGAACAACTAGCAGAATTTCTTCACCTATACTTTAATACCAGTACCCAGCTTGGAATTGCCTGCACAATTTACAATAGCCAAAATCTGGAAACAGCCTAAGTGCCCATCAGTAGATGAGTGGATAAAAAAGCTGTGGTATATTTATACCATGGAATACTGTGCAGCAGTAAAAAAGAAGAATCTCTTACCCTTTGAGACAGCATGAAGGGACCTGGAGAGTATCATGCTAAGTGAAATAAGTCAGTCAGAGAAAGACAAGTATCACATGATCTGACTCATATGTGGAATCTAATTAACAAAATAAACTAATGAATGGAGTGGATCCAGAGACATGGAAGCATGGAACTGAGTGTGGAATCTCAGAGAGAAGGCAAGGGAGGGTGGGTAGGTGGGAGGTAATCAACAAAAGACCTTGTATGCCTACATGCATAACCCATGGACATAGTCAGTGGGATGGTGAGGGCCTGGGGTAGGGGGTGGGGGTGGGCTGGAGGGGGTCAGTGGGGGGAAAAGGGCGACATATGTAATACTTTCAACAGAGAGTTGGTATCCAGAAGAGAACCTCACAACATCCTGCAAGTCTAGTTCATCACATCAAACTACAAATGTCTTTCCTCTTGTTCTGCTCCAACATCCTGTGGAGCACTGACTCAAGAGATAAGAAAGCTAGGTTATTCCTAGGGTTTTCCCTGGAAATGTCATCCCAGAGATGTCATCGGAAAACCTTCTCATGAATGTTATATCCAGCTTCAGGGAGAGTGGTGGGAAGACCCTTGTAAAGGGCTTCTGATTCTAATTCTGACCAAGATGCTGTACTAGAATGGATCCTGGATCCTGTCACCAAGATTAACTCTACAGGAAAACTTTAAAAGCTGGTGGGAAAGGGCTGTTTTTGACTGGTGGGCGAAAGTGGGTAGTGAATTTGTCCTGGGGCAGGAGGAAGCCCAACACTGGTAGATAAGGGTAATACAAAAACAAACAAAAATGGTGGAAGTTTCCTCCTGCAAATCATTTTAAAACCACAAGTGCAAAATAATACATCAGTTAAAGAAGAAATAAAAAATACCATAGGGAAATTTATAAAAATTTCCCTATGGTATTTTTTTATCAGGGAATATTTATCAGGGAATATTTATCAAAGTAACATGAATGAAAGAGAAATACCATAGTTATGGATAGGAGGCCTTAACATCATAAAGATATCAATTGTCTCCAAATTATTAATAGAGTCAATTCAATTCCAAACTCCTCAAAAGATTTTTCATGCACTTGAATAAAGTTCTAAAAAATACTGTATATAGGAGAGTATTTAAAAAAAATGGGCATTAGTTATCTACCACCGCAAAAAAAGAAAAAAAATAGAGAGAACTCATGGACATGGACAACAGTGTGGTGATTGTGAGGGTGGATGGAGGTGGAAGAGGACATAGAGGGGATAAATGGTGATGGCAAAAATAAAATAAAGGTTTTCAAAAGAAAAAAAAATGACTCCAAAACTTAGTGGCTTCAAACAACAAACATTTGTTATTTCACAGTTTCTATGGGTCAGGAATTTGTGAACCACCTAGCTGATGATTCTAGCTCAGAGCCTCTTAGAAGATGTTGGCCAAAGTCATAGAAGGCTTGGCTGGGACTAGAGGGTCAATGTTTAAGGTAATTTATACACACATCTGGCCAATTTTATTGGTTATTGGCAAGAGATCTTACTTCCTCATCTCGTGGACCTCTCCACAGGGCTGATTGTGTGTCCTTACAGCATGACTGCTGGCTTCCTCCTAAGTGTGAAGAGGAAGCTGCACTGTCTTTAGCGTGCAGTCTGGGAAGTCACACACTCTCACTTCCACAATATTCTCTTCCTTTGAAACAAGTCATTAAGTCCAGTCCGCATTCCAATGGAGGGGAATCTCTTGAAGGGAAAAATATCAAAGAATTTGTGGACATATTTTTAATCATAAACTCTTAATAAAATAGTATCTCTTTGGCCTTCAGGTAGGAAATGATTTATTTTTTTTAAAAAAAGACAGAAGAAGCATTGATTCTAATTAAAGAAAGGGCTGATAAACTAGACTTTATTAAAATTAATAATTTTTGTTCTTTCATACTTTAGAGCAAGTGAAAGTTATAAAGTAGAGGGAAGATACTAAAATACACACAATGGAAAAGGATTTATATCAGATAGAAAGGACTCCTATAATTAATAAGAAAGCCCAAACAACCTACTAGGTAAACAGGCAAGAGAAAGCACATAAGACCAATAAGCCTATGATCAGATGTTCAGCATCATTGTTCATCAGAAAACTAAAAACCAAGACTATGCTGAGGCATTACTTTACATCCATTTGATTGGCCAATTTTTTTTTTAATTTGATCATATTAATTGTTGGGGAGGATGCAGATTCACAGAAACATACATCTTGCTGATGGGGTATAATTTGGTAAGACTACTTTGTAAAGCAATTTTCAGAAATAAAAATAAAACAAAAAATAAAGGAACAAAATTACAGACAGTGAGAAATGCTAGAAGAAAGTAAAACACAGTGATAGGAGAGAGTAGCTATGGGTAGGAGCTGCCTTTATGAGGGATTGTTGAGAATAAAAGCAACCATGAGTGGGAGACATCTGACTACCAAGAAGAAGCTAGACATGCATTTACATATGACTTATTATGTTTCAGGTTTTCTAACCTCTAGGTAACAGTTTCTTGGCTTTCTCTTTTCAGGATTTTTCGGTACTCCTTTTTCACCACCCTGTTTTTCATCAGACTTCTGGGCTACTTGTTTTTCCATATAAGTTTTATAAATCCAGATGTACTTACCAACGTACTGCCCAAGATACTGAGCAGGGGCATCTTGTGGAAGCTAAGAAGCTTCCTGTCTCCATCTCTCACGCTTGAGACAGAGGACATGCTACCCCACTGATCCCCAAGAAATATCCTTGAGCGAAAGAAGCAAGTGGTGTCAGTCTAGGAGACAGCAGAACTTGAGGAGGGAAAAGGTTTTCTTCCGTTTTCCCCGTGAGGTTTGCCTGCTTGATTACCTTTCCTCCCCATACTGTCTTTCCAAGATTGACCTTGCCCAGTAAAGAGCTCTGTCAATAGATTTCTGTGGCTATATGGATAAGCTAAACAGTACCAGACAGTAAACAAACTAGACCATTTTTAGGATAATGTCATGGATACTAAGCAAAGTTAGCATTTATCAATTCTTCTAGTGAATCTTAACAATCTAAGAAACTGGATCCCTGCAATGTAGAAGATTGCTCACTACTTATATTAGAACTCCTTGGTTGCAAGTGACCTTCACTTAAGCTAATTTATACATTTATATCAAAAAAATTATTGCCTCATGGAACTAAAAATCTGGACTTCAGGCATGGTTGGATCCAGAAGCCTCAAAGCAATGTTACTGGGTTTCATCTCTCTCCTCTCTCTTTGAAGGGCATTCTCCTCTTAGTGACAAGAAGTCCTTGGGAAGGTAGGAAGGAGAGACAAATATATCACATGCATACATGATGTGTCCCACAATAGGAAAAAATTGAGGAGGGATTCCCATGCCTATCTATGTCCAATAGATCAGATCAGATCCATGTATTATGCTAGTCTGAGACAGGGAATGACATACCAAGCACTAAGTCAGCTGATCGTGTGTTAGCAAAGCCATTCTTTACTGAAAGACTAAAAGTATCTTCTACCCAAGATGAATATTTTAAGTAGAAGCAACCAAATAGAAGTAACTAAATAGAAGTAATCAAATAGAAATACCAAACAATTGAGCAACTATCTTAATGTGGTAAATTTCATGTAATGAGTAAATTCCTAACTCCTGGCTTCAGAGAACACCAAAGTTGTTTCTGTGTGCGTAGAGTAATGCACAAATACCTGTAGGCTGACAATACAATGAACTCTGAGTTATTTACCCAGCACCCTAAATGGAAATACCCTCCACAGTGTCAATAAGATCTACATTCTCCCCACCACTTATTCCTGTAATAAATGACAATGGAATTCTGGGATCCAGTGGAATCTTGCAGTTTTTTTCCCATGGGGTGGCCAATGCTGCATTGAAATGGACTACATTCTTGATGGAAGGGAAAGATAAGGTGTGGCCAGCTTCCATTTACCAACATCCTGCTGCATGAGTGCAAGAAATACATGCCCTCGCCCTAACCGGTTTGGCTCAGTGGATAGAGCGTTGGCCTGCGGAGTCAAGGGTCCCAGGTTCGATTCTGGTCAAGGGCATGTACCTTGGTTGCGGGCACATACTCAGTAGGGAGTGTGCAGGAGGCAGCTGATCGATGTTTCTCTCCCATCGATATTTCTAACTCTCTATTCCTCTCTGTAAAAAAAATCAATAAAATATATTAAAAAAAAAAAAGAAATACATGCCCTCTACACTCATGAATTGAAACTTGGAATCATGAAAGAAAATGCACTTTCACACACTGAAGCTTCAGAGTCATTTAAGAAAACTTTTTAAAATTTTTCCTTTCATGCCTATTTCATTACTCATCACTATATATTTTTTTGCTGTAGCTAAGTAAAATAATGCCAAGAAAACAGCTCAAAAGTTATTGTAGAGAATGCAAATTCCTACTGCAGGCTTGAAAACCTCAGAATTCTCCTTTTTGTTGGTTAAAGTAAAGGAAGACTACATTTGGGGGTCATACCCAGAATACAGTAGTTGAGAGAGAGAATTCAGAGTGCAGATGTCTGCTCAGAAGGTAAGGAGGGCCAGCAATACAAATAAATAAAAATAAATCTAACCTGTTCCCAGAAGGTAGGGAAAGTTAGCAAAACAGTTTCCCCCATGTAACATCATTACTGTAGAAAATGATTCTGTGGCCTTTGAAAATAAAAGATGAAAAAAATAAGATTCCATGGTATTTTAGATGGTTTTATTTTTTTATTTTTTTTTTAAAAAGGAGGAAGAGGAGGAGGGGGATGGCAAGAGGGGAAGAAAGGAAGAGAACAGGAAAGGAAAGAAGAATATGTTGATCCCTTGCTGGTATAAACTTTGAATGAATTGTTTTCTACGATAGCCTCCTTAAAGTGGTTTAAATTTTTTAATTTTATAATACTGAGAGGCTGAGGTCTTCTAAAGGCAAAGTTCAATGGTTAAAATCACTCTTTTAAAACTTCTTCCTGCGGAGCTTCCAGATTGTTGACATGTGGAGATTTGGGGGCAGTGATGTGCTCCAGGGGGCATGGAAGCTCCTTCCCTTTCCCCATACCTCACATCTCTTCCATTTGTCTGTTCCTGAGTTATATTTTTTATAACAAACTGGTAACCTAGTTAAAAAATAACAATAAAAAAACAAAAAAATTATTTCTGCTGAATGACCAGCATGGCTCAGTGGTTGAGCATCAACCTATGAACCAAGAGGTTGAGGTTTGATTCCCTGTCAGAGCATATGCCCGGGTTGCAGGCTCCATTCCCAATGTGGGGCGTGCAGGAGGCAGCCAATCAATGATTCTTTCTCATCATTGATGTTTCTATCCCTCCCTCCCTCCCTTTCCATTGCTCTCTGAAATCAATTTTTAAAGTATTTTAAAAATTATTTCTGCTAAGAAGCAAAACTAACAGGAGCTCTTCTGTGTTTGCAAGGAGAAGTGGGAGGGGAGCATTCACACGCAGCATGGGGTCAGCGCCTGCCTAGAAATTAGAGTAGGGGAGGTAAGCTGCTGCTGGCTGGGCTGTCTTGCTTGTGCTAAGGATTTACAGCTGAGACGGGCTATAGGTGCCAGCAGCTGGCCTCCAGTGTGGGCTATAGGTGCCAGCAGCTGGCCTCCAGTGTGGGCTATAGGTGCCAGCAGCTGGCCTCCAGTGTCCTAATAGTTGCAGACAGCAGAGCAGCTTTTTTGCTCGGGAGCAGTGCACTTCCCTCATGATCTGACCACAGCTGCATGGTTCCCTCAGGAACAGTAGAGGGCACTGTTTCACGATGCCTGTGCCATCCAGCTATTTCTTTACATTATTGGACTGCTGGATGCAGACCAGATGGGGCAAAGTCCACGATAAAAGTAAACCTGTCCCATTTTTCCCTCAGGTTCCTAGGCCAGAAAGGTTTGAACATCAACAGCATAGATGATATACGTAATGCCCTATCCCAAGTGATTATAACCTGCCTAAAATCTTCAAAATAGATGTTCTGAGTAGATTTCCTTAACATATTGTGTTCTTACATCTACGCCCACCTTGAAGCAGGACTCCACACTTTGATAAATCCCCAAAACAGATCTTACTCCTCGGTGCTAAATAAAGTTTTATAAATATTCAAACTTAAAATTTATGAAGTCAGAGGGAAAAGGGTGCATGGTGCTCATCACTCTGCAGAAACTGAATCAAATTCCCTCTTGGTAGTGTTTATTTTTCCTTTTTAAAGTCCTCTCTCCTCCCAACTCTTTCCATAATCTACTTTATTCTTACTCCACACAGCCTTAAAAAATATTGCTGCCTAGAACCTTTCAGCTCTCCCTCACAGATTATATTTTTCACTCAACAAAACTACAGTTTAGGAGTTACCTATACAGTTAACTGAGTTCTTTCTACCACACACAATAAAATGCCCAAGCAGATCCAGAAAGAGCACAGCATGAGTTTGCCATGACACTCACCCAGCCCCTTTTCAACAGACATGATACTAATGATCATAAATTCCATTTATTGAGCTCTTATTATAGGCCAGGCACTTTAGTGTTTCTCTTGCATTCTTATATTAAACACAATCTTACAAGGTAGATATTATCATGCCCAGTTTACAAATAAGGAAGCTGGTTCTGAAAGCAAATAAAGCAACTGAAGTTCTGAGATGAAGTAACCAAGATCCATGCCTATGTCTGGCTCCAAAGCTTGACCTGTAAAACCCCTATCATTGACAGCAGATGTTGACCAGATAGCTGGCCAAGGAGAGGTTGGGGCATAGCCCAGAGTGTTGGTATGTTCACCCACCTGTGAAGGGGGAAATCCCAGCCACGATTGCATTTATAGAAGAATCAGGCAACCGGGAGACTCTCAAACAAAGCATAGACTCATGGAATTGACAAGAAATTTGAGGACCGCTCATTCAAACCCAGTGAGGTACTTTCCCCAATATCACTCAACTAGTTACTAACAGAACCAGGATAAGAACCTGGTCTCTTGAGTTCCTTTTCAGTGGTCCTTTTAGTAAACTAGCATTCCCAGACTCTTTAAGGTAGGGCACCAACATAACAGCGATTTTGTTGCAATTGTTATTTAAAACCAAAATCAACTTTACCCTCCTGTCTTCTAAAGTAAAGGTATAATTCTTACTTCTGGGGAAGTAAATTTCCATATTTCTGTCCCTGCTCCTGTAGGAACTAACAGGAAAGGCAAGAGAAGAAAGGGTGACAGTTGGAACACATCAACCTTTTTTTGCAGAGCGCATTAATTTTGAGCTATGCAAAGTGTAAATTGTGGGGGAGTAGTAAGTGCTAGAGCTGAAATGCTCTTTAAATCATAATATAAAGGAACTTTTGTCACATCTGGGAGAGGAAGCAAGAGAGAAAGCTGAGCAATGGGATGAGACACTGAAATCCAAGTTGGTAGAAATGATAAAGGGACTTTTAGAAGCTAATTTCAATTTTATTTTATTTTCTAAGTGGTGCTGCAACCTATGCTCCCACACACTTACTTCAAATGCTAGTAAAATCTACCACACATGATTGTAGATATTTGCCTCTACAAGTTGTCTTGTGTTGACTCTTATAGGCAAATTTTGGGAGAAAAGAAAGGATTATGTCTCAAGTTAAAATCAATGCTGGATCAGAGATCAACAGCCTTATAAGTTACAGAATGGAGAAGTGACTAGGAGAAAAGATTTGCAAAAATTCTCAGGAAAAGAAGAAAAACCTGGAATGTGGAGGATGGCAGGAAAGGCAATCTTAGCTAATATCCAAGAGTGGGGCGGGGGGCCCTGGTGACACTTAGATTATAGAAGAATCTTCTACATCATTCTCTTCTTTCCTCTTAGTTTTCTCCAGAGTCAGACCAATGTCAAGGAGCTTTTCCCTTATGTTTTCTTCTGGGAATTGTATGGTTTCAGGTCTTACATTTAAGTGGTTTGAGTTGACCCATTCTGAGTTGATTTTAATCTATGGTATAAAGATCCAATTTCATTCTTTTGCATCTGGATATCTAGTTTTCCAAAAACCACTTACTGAAGAGACTATTTCCCCCATTGTGTATTCTTGAGGCCTTTCTCAAAACGTAGTTGACCGTGTATGCCTGGGTTTAATTATGGACTCCATTCTGTTCCACTGATCTTTGTCTCTTTTTATGCCAACAGCATATTCTTTTGATCACTACAGCTTTATAATGCAGTTTGAAATTGGGAAGTGTGATGCTTCCAGTTTGTTCTTCCTGCTCGTGATTGCTTGAACCATTTGGTGACTCATGTGGTACCAAACAAATTTTAGGATTGTTTTTTTCTATTTATGTAAAAAATGCCATTGGAATTTTTATAGAGATTGAATTGAATTTGTAGGTTCCACAATTCCATTTATTTGTGTCTTCTTCAGTTTCATCAGTGTTTTACAGTTTTTAGTAAACAGGTCTTTTACTTCTATGCTTAAATTTATTCCTAAATATTTTGTTCTTTTTATGATATTGTAAATGGAGTTGTTTTCTTGATTTCTTTTTTAGATAAGACATTGTTAGTGTATAGGAATGCAACTGGTTTTTGTATGTTGATTTTGTATCCTGCAACTTGACTGAACTCACTTATTTGATTTTACGCTTTTTCTTTGGTGAAGTCTTTATGGGTTTATATATATATAGGGTGTCCCAAAAAATGTATACACACACTTTGAATAATTATAAAGGAAGGTTTTATTAAAATACATTTCATTTTCAAAATTGAGCTATTAGCTGTTAAAGTATGTATGCATTTTTGGGACACCTTGTATAAGATCATATCATCTGCAAACAGAAACAATTTTACTTCTACCTCTCTGATTTGGATACCTTTTATTTCTTTTACTGGCCTAATTAATCTGCTAAGACTTCCAGTACTATGTTTAATAGAAGTAATGAGAATAGGCACATTTTTCCTAATCTTAGATGAAAAGCTTGCAACTGAGTATAAAGTCAGCTGTGGGTTTGTCATATATGGCCTTTATATGTAGAGGTACACTCCTTTCATAGCTAATTTGTTGAGAGTTATCAGGAAAAGATGTTGAATTTTGCTAAATGCTTTTACTGCATCAACTGAAATGTTCATATGATTTTTATCCTTCATTTTGTTAATGTGATGTAATATATGGATTGACTTACATATGTTGAACCATCTTTGCATCCCTGAAATCGCACTTGACCATGGTGTATGATACTTTTAATGTGTTGTTAAATTTGTTTTGCAAGAATTTTATCATGGATTTTTGCATCTATGGTATGTTTATCAGGGATATTGGCCTGTAATTTTCTTTTCTTGTAGTGTCCTTGCCTGGCTTTGGTATTAGGGTATTGCAAGCCTTATGAAGCCAGTTGGAAGTGTTCCTTCCTCTTTAATTTCTTGGAAAAGTTTGAAATGGATTGGTATTCTTTTTTAAATGCTAGGTAGAATTTATTAGTGAAGCCACCATCCTGAACTTTTCTTTGTTGGAAGAGTTTTGATCAATCTCCTTACTTGTTATTGGTCTGTTCAGATTGTCCATTAACTTTTTTTTTTAATCTTCACCAAAGGATATGCCTTTTATTGGTTTTAGAAAGAGAGGAAGGGGCAGAGAGAGACAGAGAGAGAGACTGATGTGAGAGAGAAACATCAAACAGTTGCCTCTCCTATGTGCCCTGACCAAGGATCAAACTCGCAACCTTTTGGTGTACAGGATGATGTTCCAACCAACTAAGCCACTCAGCCATGGCCATCCATTAACATTTTTTTATTATAGTAAAGTACACATAACATAAAATTTACTGTCTTAACCACTTTTAAGTATATAGTTCAGTGGTATTAATTATAATTATGTTGTGCAGCCATCACCTCCATCTATCTCCAGAATTCTTTTCATCTTGCAAAACTGAAACTTTATAACCATTAAACAATAACTCCCATTACGCCTCCCCCCAGTCCCTGGCAAACACCATTATACTTCTGTCTCTATGAATTTGACTACTCTAGGTACCTCATATAACTGGAATCCTCCTATCTAATAAAAGGGTAATATGCAAATTAACCATCACTCTGTCACAAAGATGGCGGTACCCATAGCCACAAGATGGCAGCACCCAGTCCTCTCAGCCCCGCTGGAGTCCCCTAGTCCTGGGAGGGCGGCCGCTGAGAGCGGGCAGCGTGAGCAGCCTGGCAGAATGCTTGCTTCGTTGCCGTGGTGACGAGGCAAGCATTCCACGCCGGCCATAGAGGTCCTCTGGGCAGCGGGCACAGAGCAGGAGGGAGGGGGGGGAGGGACGCTTGCGTCATCACCCGGAGATGAGGCAAGCATTCTGCAGCCAGCCGTAGATGAGCCTCTGGGCCACAGAGAGCCTCTGGGCAGCAGGCGCGGAGTGGCCAGGCCCCACAGAGAGCTACTGGCACACGGATTCATGCACAGGGCTACTAGTTATACAATATTTGACTTTTGTGACTGGCTTATTTCACTTAGCATAATGCTCTTAAAGTTTATCCTTGTTGTAGCATTTGTATAAATGTCCTTCCTTTCTTAAGGGTAAATAATATTCCATTGTATGGATATACCACATTTTGCTTATCCATTCATCCAACAGTGGACATTTGGGTTACTTTTACATTTTAGCTATTGTAAATATTCTGCTATGAACATGGGTGGACAAATATCTCTTCAAGACCCTGCTTTCAATTCTTTTGAACAAGAATGGAATTGCTGGATCATGTGGTATTTCTATGCTTAATTTTAAGGAACTGACATATTGTTTTCCAATGGTTGTCCCATTGTACACCCCCACCAAGTGTCCACATCCATGTCAACACTTGTTATTTGCTGTTAGTATTTTTAATGTAGTAGCCATCCTAATAGATGTAAAGTGGTGTGATTTTTTTTTATGATTTTGATTTTCATTTCCCTAATAAATAGTCATGTTGAGCACCTTTTCATATGCTTATTGGCCATTTTTATTGTTTATATGGCCATATCTTCTTTGAAGAAATATTTATTCTAGTCCTTTACCCATTTTTGAATCAGGTTATTTTCTCTTTAGTTTTTAAGTTTTAGGAATTCTTGACCTATTGTGAATATTAATTGTTTATCATATACATACTATATATATATATATATATATATATATATATATATATATATAGCAAATATTTATTTCCATTTTCTTAATTGCATTTTATTCTGTTAATATCTTTAATGCACAATTATTTTTAATTTTCATGAAATCAAATATGTCTATTTTTTCTTTTTTTGCCATGTCTTTGTTATTACATTCAAAGAATCATTGACAAATTTAATGCTGTAAAGGTTCTATACCATGTTTTTTCCTAAAAGTTTCATAGTTTAAATTCTTTCATGTTTAGGTCTTTGACCCATTTTAGCTAATCTTTTTATATGGTGTTAGGTAAGGGTCCAACTTCATTCATTCTTTTGCATGTGGGTAATCAGTTTTCCCAGCCCATTTGTTGAAAATAAAAATGACCTTTCTCCATTGAATGGTCTTGGCATCCTTGTTGAAAATCATTTAAACGCATATGCAAGGATTTATTTCTGGGCTCTCTATTCTGATTCATTTGTCTATGTGCATGTCCTTATCCTAGTACCACACTGTCTTAATAGCATATTGCATAACATCAGGAAATGTTAGTCCTATTTTTTTCTTCTTCTTTTTTTAAGATTATTTTGACTATCCACTATTCTTTGAGATTATATATAAATTTTTGAATGGGTTTTTGGGTTTTTTTTGCAAAACAAAAAATAAAAAGTCATTGGGATCTTGAATTTTGGTAAGGGTTGCATTGAAGTTGTAGATCGCTATGGGTAATATTGACATCTTAATATTATGTTTTTTTCAATTCATGAACATGAGATGTTTTTCCATTTAATTATGTCTTCTTTAATTTCATCCAGCAATGTTTTGTAGTTTTTATTGTTAAAGTCTTTCACCTCCTTGGTTAACTCCTAAGCATTTTATTCTTTTTAACGCTACTATAAATGGAATTGTTTTCCTAATTTTCTTTCAAACTATTCATTGTGAGTATCTACATGTGCAATTAATTTTGCATGTTGATTTTGTATTCTGCTACTTTGCTGAATTTGCTTATTAGTTCTAACAGGTTTTTTGGTGACATCTTTAGGTGTGTGTGTGTGTGTATGAAATCTATGAACAGAGATAATTTTACTTCTTCCTTTCCCATTTGGATGCCTTTTATTACTTTTTTTCTAATTGCTCTGGCTAAAATATCCAGCACTGTATTGAATGGAAGTGTGAAAGCCAGCATCCTTTCCTTATTCCTGATTTTTGAGAAAAGGCTTTCAGTCTTTCACCTCAGAATTTTTTATATATGGCTTTTAATTATGTTGAGGTACTTTCCTTCCATTTCTAGTTTGCTAAGTGTTTTTATCATGAAAGAATGTTGAATTTTGTGAAATGCTTTTTCTGTATCAATTCTGTCATTGTGGTGTAATACATTGATCAATTTTCATTTCAATCATGTTTGCATTTCCAGAATAAATCCCACTTGGTCATGGTGTATCAGTCTTTTAAAATGCTGCTGAACTTGATTTTCCAGTATTTTGTTGAGAAATTTTGCATCAAAATTTATAAGGAAATTTGTCTCTAGTTTTCTCATAGTGCCTTTGCCTGGTGTTGATATCAGGGAAATGCTGGCCTCATAGAGTGAGTTAGGAAGTGTTCCCTCCTCTTCATTTTTTTGAAAAGTGAGACTAATTAGTGTTAATTCTTTTTTTTTTTTTTAGAAATATTATACTTTATTGAGTTCTAGAGCAACTAATCGACCCTCCCATGTTGACCAATGACATAAGAATGAAGGTTACAGTTAAGAGTCTACATCACTGTACTGGGAGGTAGTTATAATACCCCCTTCCCTAGTGTATACAGTAATGATCCATTCTTGTTCAAGACAAGAAGTGATTTTGGGGATTCTGAAGTGAATTCATTCATACTGATTGTGCTCTGTGCTTTAGTAAAGTTTTGGCTTACAGAGCCCACGTTCTATCTTCTACTGCTTGACAATGAAACTCAGCACTCAACTCGAGAGGACAGAGAGAGCTGGAATTCAGTAGCACAAGCCACACAATATAGCTCACACCAATGAATCTACTCAGTTATGCTGTAATGTAAGAAAGTTCCTCCTTTTCTTTTGGGAGGCTTATTCCTTTGTCTTCTTTCAACTAAATTCTTTCTATAGATCTGTCCCAGATGAGAAGATTGTTTTTTGAAAAGAAATAACAAAAAAGCTTATCAATCCTAGAACTATAGAAATAGATGAGGACTTTTGCCTCAAAATGAAACTGCTGCAGTCCATTCCAGATCAGCCCTACAGCAAGTAGAGAACACAAGGAACCTTGACCTTAACAGAAGACTACATTTGATCCTGGAAACAATATATTTCTCCACTGATATACAATACTATGTAATGCACTGAAAAGGATGGATTTTGGAGTAAGAGCACAATTTGTAACGTAACAGCATTTTTGGATCACCTGTTTCCATCATCTTCCTTGTTCCATTCTGAGACACTTAACAGACTGATGATGAAACAAGACAAGGGAACAGTGTCACAAGCCACAACGGAGCTATCTTCATGCAATTCAGCCCAGCTTTTACCCTTCCTTTTTCCCAGTACAGACTCCATTACAATTTTAAACCATCCGTAAAGAATGTAGACACACACAACTAAAACAAGTATATCCCTATGATTAGAATTATCTTAAGGGCTTCAGAAACTTTTCAGATATACCTTTGATGGAATGCTCCCCCCACACTCCCGCTAGGACCCAAGCAGGGACATGGTCTGCTCCTGTGAGTCCTGCCAGAACTTGTTTAATGGGTGTTCAGAGTTTTGGTTTTCGTTCTTATTCTTCCTCTTCCTCCTCTTCATCATCATCTTCATCATGGCAATGTGTAATTTCCTGGAGGACCAGTGGGAATAGGCTGGGAGGTTTAATCTCACTAATCGACCGTGTCAACTGGTGTTGCTTATAGTCAGTATCTTTGAAATCCACTGAAGTACGGTTCCGGGTGGCAAGCGGGGACTCCATCTCATTGATATCTACATGTGTGTGTTCCACCATTGATTCATGAGGCATCAAGACGTGGGCAGCTCTGAAGAGGTAGCTGAACGGGTAATACAGCAGGTTGATGAAAGATGCGGCATAGAGGTCAGCATAACGCATCACCTGGCTGGCAAAGAGGGTTTGCCGGGAGCCACTGCGAAACAGGCTTCCCATCATCCCATAGCACATGTCCACGTCATGAGTTACTTTCTTAATACGTCTCTGGATGGAGCTAATGTCTGGGCGCTCATTGCTGCTGCTGTCAAGGTGCTTGTAGAGTTCAGCCAAGAAAATATCCAAGCTCTGAAGCTCTTCAAAAAGTGAACTCTTATCAGTCCAGACATGAAGCTCCTGTGCAAGTTCAGGAATCACCAAGAAAGTTCGCCACCCTTGTCGTTTCTTTGATTTCAAAATGTCCCCAAAAATATGATCTCCAATATACAAAATGCCCTTGCCCTTGGCTCCCAACAGATCACAGATTGTATCAGATGAATCTCCTGAGTAGACAATACCATGTTGTAAGGGCCCTGTGTAGGTACCAATTTTCAGCTTGCCAGTTTTAATATCCACCTGACGAAGTACTGTGCCTTCTCCAGAAAAGAGTGGTTTCCATGCATCCACCAAGATCAGGTCAAAGTAGGACTGCCATGGTTGATGGGAGCTCCCAGGCTTGGGGCCATGTGGGAAATCAAACAGGTAAGTCATAATTTTATCTGTATATTTATAGTCACTGTTGGTGGCAAGAAATACTTTCCCTTCTTCCTTCATCTGGCTCAGAAGCAAAGGCAATTTTCCATCTTTGACTACATACTTCTCAAGATTTTCAACTGTCTTTTCTTTAAGGGAGCCCTTGTAATGAACCCAGTCAACAGCATCCCTTACCTCCTGGAACATACTCCGGTAAGACATGAAGAGGTCCCCATCTTTAAATCCTGTTTCACAGCTGGTATATCTGGGACAATTAGTAAAAAAAAATCTACTAGGCAGGCCAACAGGTAGGTCGCTGATAGGTTGAATAATGTATTCAGAATGTAAAATCTTTCAGTGTCATCTCATTGGATAAATTTATTTGGATACTGCTCTCTAGTTTCTGGTCCCCTTATGAAGTTAAATCCATGTGCACAGACCAAGAGGTTTCCATAGGCATCAACTTTCAAAAGATTTCCATATAGTGTATCGAAGACAAGTCCCCTGATAGGGAATGTAGAATCATAAGCAAAGCTGAGCAGTTCCTGAGGATAGCCAATAGAAACTAATCTCTCCACAGTAAGCTCAAAACCAAGAGACTCGTACTCTGGGGACTTGTATACAGCAAGTGTATAATCCATATCAAAACCAAAACACTTTATTTTCTCCATGGCTAAACTTCGGTTCACAAACACCCGATGATAGGCTTCTCGCCGATATTTTTTCAGGGCATGTTTATCCATGTTAGCAGGCAGATCTGCTGCATTCTGTAACCGATCACTCCAGAAGGTTGTCATTTTAATTGCATGCTGAATTCGTCTCGCCGCACGGCTGCAATCCTAGTGCGCAACTGCCCTTAGTGTTAATTCTTTAAACGTTAAATTTCACCAGTGAAGCCATCAGGTCCAGGGCTTTTCTTTGTTAAGAGATTTGTGATTACTAATTCAGTCTCCATACTTGTTATAAATCTGTTACATAGAATAGATTTTCTACCCTTTTTCATGATCCAGTCTTGACAGATTTTGTATTTCTAGGATTTTTCCATTTCATCCAAGTTATCTAATTTGTTGATGTACAAAAGTTTATAACACTCTCTTTTTTTAATATATTTTATTGATTTTACAGGGAGGAAGGGAGAGGGATAGAGAGTTAGAAACATCAATGAGAGAGAAACATCGATCAGCTGCCTCCTGAACACCTCCCACTGGAAATGTGCCCACAACCAAGGTACATGTCCTTGACCGAACCCGGGACCCCCCCAGTTCACAGGCCAACACTCTATCCACGGAGCCAAACTGGTCAGGGCTATAACACTCTCTTCTAATACTTTTTAAATTCTGTAGTATTGGTAATAATGCCCCCACTTTTATTTCTGACTTTAGTTACTTAATCCTTCTCTTTTTTTCCCAGTCATCTAACTAAAGGTTTGTCAATTTGTTTATCTTTTCCAAGAACTAACTTTTGATTTCTCTTGCTGTTCTCTATTTATTTGTGTTCTAATCCTAATTTAACTCTAAATCTACACATATCAGGTGGCTCACTCAGCTTCTTGTCACACTTACGTTTGATAAATGGCCTTCTACAGAGGGCAGCGCCTCAATATGTCCCTAGAAACTCTCCCCAGATTGGCATCAGCCCATATTCAATCACAAGAAGCTCTTTCAATCTGGAACTCCAGATATATTAACGGCTACAGCTGTAGGAGCAAGACTGGTTATGGGAAAGAGTAAAGGGGATGTGTTAAGGCAATAGTGATGGGTGGCAAGAAACTGTTCTATACATTTTCTTATCACTTTAGTAGCTCATCAGAGAGAGGAAAATGTTAGCACATCTGAGAGTGGTACTAGATCTTGAAAAGCAACAGCTCTCCCTATCTCCATTTATCAGAGCCCTCTCCTGAGATGCTTACCAGCCAATTTAGAAATGAGGAACGTCCGAGAAGGAGGCCTTCCCTTCTCCAGGGATCTTGGTGCCAGTGGCATGGGAAAGGCCACTATGGAGGTAAAAAAATTTATGTTTGCCAGCCATGCCCCCACCATGCTATTAGGACTACAGCCATAGTCAATAGAGTGTTTCTAATTGTTCTCTTCTTTCCTCTTCATTCACCCAAAAGAGTGAAAGGGGGAAAAAAGTGATTTGATAAAATTATTTTACACTCTACAACCAGATTTTATTTCTCTTCCTTTTCTTTGATACCGCCCACACCCCTTGGGCAATAAAGGTCAGAAAGTTGCCTCAATAACAGCTCCTGGCATTTCTCAGAGTCCAAATCAGCTGATTTCAAATGAGGGGTCTGATTTCCACTCTGCCTAGTACAAAGCTGCTCTATGAATCTTCCACAGTCATGTTCCTGCATGCAATTCAGTCATTTTATAAAAGCAGGTTCTTGAGAGCAGTATCACACTGCTGAAAAAAAAATATTTTTATCTCTATGTTGCTCTGCGATGACTCAGGAAAGATATAAGACATAGGCAAGAAGATACCAAAATCACGTTTCCAGAGACACGATGTTGGCCTGTTATGCAAGCCAAGGAAAAGTCTGTATTCACTTTATCCACAGGGTGGTGCTAGCCTCAAAAAAATTACCCAAAAAGGAAATGAAAACAGTTTCACTTTCCTCTCACTAAAGATAAAATTTAACACTGTGGTCAAGACATCACTCTCCTAAGGGGACTATACATTAATTCTGCGAATAAGCATCTAAAAATTTTGACTTCGTGCTAATCTTCAGCCTCACTCTACTTGGCAATGGTAATAAAAGGAGCCAAATCACCGTTCTCTTCAACTCACTGATTGAATTTTTACCAACCCTTGGGGCAGAAGAGTGACTCCCGCTGTGCTGTTATATGTGTGCAGTCCTGGCACAGAACCTTGCTATGCCTGACAGGGAGCTGGTCAACTAACCATCTAGGGCTCCACAGCGGGTTCTTGTAAGTGCTGCTGGCAGTAGGAGAAGATGCGAGCAGCAGACATTTCACTGGTGTTGCTGAATAAAAGAAGGCGGGTTCAATGTGGTGCCTTCCAAGTTGATAGGCAGAAAAGACTAGAAAGTCTGTTTTGAGCTTCTCAACCCAAAAATATGCTCTCAACCTGTCATACGACCAAGTCTCACCAGCTGCCTCTTCTTTTTATGGAATCTAAATCTTCCATTTAACGGTTTTTAGAGCTCAGGAGAATCTTGTTAAATATGCTAAATAGTGCTTAGGCGATGTGCAAGATGCCAAATAGAATCAATTACCAGGTGTATAAACAAATGATTTTTTTTTAAAACATGGTACCTGTCAACAGCAAAAAGTTCCCTCAACTTTGGAAAGGAAGAACTGACAAAAGTTCATTAATATCCTCTATAAATCAGCCCTTACCAGATGCTGATACTGATAACAATACAACCATGAGCACAATGATACTGGTACAAAGTGTTTTCAGACCTAGCCCTAGACACTGGCAGCTTGCTGATTTGGGAGATAGGACAAAGTGTCACTTGCAATATACCCAAATATCCCTTTCTGGCCTGCCATAGACTTTTGACCCTTTTACATGTTTAAAATCCTCAACTTTAGTGAAGAATTGCTAAGAATATTATCTCTATATCTTCATTCATAAAATATACATTTTAACAGAGAATGAAGGAAAGACCCTAGGAAAAATTCCCATTAGAATAAATGAGTTTATTAGATTGGTTAATTCACCTTTAGAATAGCAAGAAGCTGGATTCTGAGAAGATGGTGTATGGGAAAATTAAGTGCCAACAAAGGCCAAAAAGTTTGCCAGTCCTAAGTTCTAAAGTCAAGAAATAAATTGAGGTACAAGCAAGGATAAGTCTGCAAGAATTTTCCCGTTTATCACAGATCATACTTAGCACAGTGATGGCTTTCAGGCTCCATCAAATTCACAGTTACATTTTGTTTGGCTCATACAGTTCTGTTTTGTTTTTTAATTTGCATTTGTTGCAAATATTTAAAATTCTGGAGATACCATCTAAAAGTCTAGATTTTTTTACTTCTCTTCAAAAAAATGAAAAATTCTGTCACCACTGGAGAGAATTTTCATGTGACATTAATTACTCAAAGCTGAGAAATAGCAGCTAAGTTAAAGAGTATATAGTTGCTTGTTCACCATAGTCCCCATCACCTTTACTGTGTCCTACTTGGTCTGCCATCAGTGTCACCACCACTCCCCTGTAAGTCCTAACTGATCTTGATTCCTAAGGGCCACATAGAGACAGAATCCTTAAAGGGAAGATGATGATGCCAACAGTGTGGGGAGGTACCAGAAGAGAGACAACTTTCTGAAAAGGACATGGTCATATTTGACAGAACTAAAGAAAACACCTAGAAAAGTTAATATAGCATAGCTCACACTGGGGTAAATAGAAAACATGAGGGACTCAGAGCAGTGAAAAGAGGAGAGACAACTGGAAAACCATATGATGTGATGAGAAAGCTTTCCTGAATCTCCGCTTTCGATTTATGAGGAGGCAAACCACAAGACTTACTAACAAGTCATATGAAATGGTCCAAGGCTCCCTGTGCGGCCAGGGTACAGCCTATGTGTTCCTTTCCCACAGCTTGTGAATGAGGAGTGATGGAACTGAGCTGCAATAAAGGAGGCGTGGCATAGGCTGAACACCAGGAACAAGTCATGTTCTAGGATTATACACATTAAATTCTTAGACAATTGCACAGAACTGGAAATCATTTGTGCTTAAATAGTTGGTGCCTGAGTCTGAGTTTACAGAGGTGACTAAGTGAGGACACGAAGAAGTGAGTGCCACTGAAAGAAAAGTGTGTTGTTACTCACAGTCCCCTAGGAATGAGGGTCATGGCACACCAGGCAGGGCCACTGGGAAGCACCACAGCGGATCAGGAGGCGGAAGCAGGAGAGAGGAGACAGCATGGTCTACAGCTTGTTAGTCATGGACGAGGAAAGGCGGGGAAGGAAAAGTAGCTTAGGATTGGCAAGTTTGAATAATGTTGGCAGCCTTTGGGTTATAAGAGGTGATCTCTAATTGTCTGGTACCTGGCCCTGGATGATTAGGAAAGGGAAATATTGCTTTGGTGAGATTTAAAGGCGTTGATTGGGGATAGGTTGGGGAATGGGTAATATAATTTTTGCACACCTGCAAAACCTGGATTGCATGGGAGCTATAAAAAACTCTGGCCACTAGTGTGACCCTGTGATTGATTAGTGAGCGCTAAATAGGCAAATACAGAATCTAAGCAAACAGTTAAAACATTAACAGAGTTTAAGAAGTCTCAGCCCAGTCCCTCCATTTTATAAATAAGGACACTGATATTTAAAGATGCAGTATCGCCCTAACCGGTTTGGCTCAGTGGATAGAGCGTCGGCCTGTGGACTCAAGGGTCCCAGGTTCCATTCCAGTCAAGGGCATGTACCTTGGTTGCAGGCACATCCCCAGTAGGGGGTGTGCAGGAGGCAGCTGATTGATGTTTCTCTCTCATTGATGTTTCTAACTCTCTATCCCTCTCCTCTCCTCTCTGTAAAAAAAAATCAATAAAATATATTTTTTTCAAAAAGATGCAGTATCATTTGTCCAAAATCCACTGAAGCTTGTTAGCAGTGCTTCATGGAATAGAATTCCCAAGCATTACTCCCAACTCTCTGACTTATCTGCTACCATCTATTGACTGATGCTGATATGCATATGGACTTCTGCAATTCTTTCCATTTTTTTAAGAATCTAAATCAGGGACTGGCCAACTTTTTCTGTAAAGGATCAGCCAGTAATATCTTAGGCTTGTGGATCATACAGTCCCTGTTACAACTACTCAGCTCTGCCATTGCTGCTATAGACAGTGCATAAACAAATGGGTGTATCTGTGTTCCAATAAAACTTTTATAGACACTGAAGTTGGAATTTCACATTGACTTTCATTTGTTATGAAATACTATTTTTTAAAAATGTTTTTCAGCCATTTACAAATGTAAAACTGTTCTTACCTTGCATGCTATAAAAAATAGACAGCAGACTGAGTTTTGCCCATAAGCCATAGTTACTTATCCTTGGGCTAAATAATGTCTGCATACTTCCTATGAAATCTCAGATGTTTGAACCAGATGACAGTTTACCACTCTATGTCTTAGCTTCTCCATTGTAAAATGAGTCAACTCAACTTGCAGACTACTGACCTTGGGGTTTTGCCAAGGGTAAACAAAAATAAGTTCTGAAAGGAAATCTGTGGACTCTCCCTATTAAGAAACATCTCTCTCAGATAGCTCCAGGAACCAAAGTAATCCAGGAAATATATTGTGAAGAATATTAGATACACAGAATTTTAAAGTAAAAAGAAATATCCATGGAGTAAATTTAGGAAAAAGGATTAAATGAATCTCTCTACTGCAGGACTTCTCAAACCTATGTATTAGGACTATCCACAGGAGAGGTCTTCCAAAAGCCAACTCTCAGACGAAAATTTGAGTGTAGGTAGTTTTGGTCAGAGGCAAAAATAGAGAACACAAGCAACACAGGGAAAATTGAGATCGGGAAATGAGAACAGTCATATAGCTTGTGTTAATGAACAAGTTACTATGTGAGTAACTGGAGCTCAATTCTACTGGAAACTCTCTGAGAAACTATAATGTGGCTTCAAAATTATTTCATAGAGGATGACCTCTCAGTGGTTGAGAGTTGTCTTGAAGGCATAAATAATCCCACACTTACGTTGCACCTGCAGGAGCCCAGAGAAGCTCCCAGGGTGCTGAAGGAAGTCCTTGGGTAAAGAAGAGAGCTTATGGTGGGAAGCTACCAACATGCCAGAAACATCTACCAAGGCTATATTCAAAGAGGTGATGAAGGGAGAAAGTATGAGTGTCAACATGTTGGCTGCAGAGGTAATGGGGATGTCAACATTCTCTATTTCATTTGCCCTCAAAACACTTTCTACCATGAAGCATCCCAACTCACTTGACTCTAGAATTCCTTTATCTATGAAGCACCTGTCCTTGGAGAGCTACTGCTCTGAGGTAAATAGAATAGTGCCAGCGACTGAGTAATCTCAACACAATTAGAGGATCTCTTTAGGCATTATTTTCTAAAATCAATATGGCAAAGCATACACTAAGTACCAAAAAGCTTCTGTCATCCCTGGGGCAGAAAGTAGGCCAATACATTTCACACAGTGCCAGGCATGAGGTCAACTCCAACATGAAAAAAAAAAAAAAACACAAAAAACAGCAAAGAACAATTCACCTCCAAATGAGGTTGCCATCTGAAGTGATGTAAGTCTGAGGGGGAACAGAATGTTCAAAGTGTGGTTGGAACCATGACAAGGCATCACCATCTGCCATCTGAGTTCCATCTCCCTACTCCTTTAACCATCTGTATACCTGCTCAGGCATGTCACATTGAGGAAGGGATGGTCATGCCATCATTAATGCAGTGGCAATGAAAGCAAAAGCTCAAGACTTGCTCTAAGGCCTCCAGCCATTACTTCCTTAAATTTGGAATCTACTTCCATAAAGAAACATATGGAAAAGAGATTCATAAGCCTAAAGCTTAAATCTACACAGGGCTGGAGTTTCTGTGTAATCTGGAATATTTAGACTACCAGATCATACATAGAAAATAAGCAAATTGTTGGAATAACATAACAAATGTTAAGCAGAACCTAATCTGGAATCCATTACATACATTCTCATTTTGAACATTGATCAATGCAAGCATAACCTCTTCATCTTCTTTTTTCCATTCATATTTCATCTCTAGACCCACTATTCCCAGGAAAGATAAAAATAAATCCACCAAAAACTAATGATGGAGAAGTGCTTGTAAGTGCTCAAAGCAATCAGTTTTCCTAGAGAGACTTGCACAAAAGAATGAGGTTTGAACTATTCCAGCTCTTCAGATCCTCCACCGCAGAGACTGTTTTCTGTGGCACATCCAAAGAGGAATAGACCTCGTTCAGGATCCATTCTGTATGAAAGCTGAGTTACTTGGTCTATCTTCAATAGGCAACAGGATTTTTATTCTGAATGTTAAGTAAGGTCCTCTCAGTTCAAGTGTCTCTCCTTAATAATAATTGAGCCAAAACCGGTTTGGCTCAGTGGATAGAGCATCGGCCTGCGGACTGAAGGGTCCCAGGTTCTATTCCGGTCAAGGGCATGTACCTTGGTTGCAGGCACATCCCCAGTGGGAGGTGTGCAGGAGGTGGCTGATCGATGTTTCTCTCTCATCGATGTTTCTAGCTCTCTATCCCTCTCCCTTCCTCTCTTTAAAATATCAATAAAATATATTTTTTAAAAGAATAATTGAAAGGGTTCTTTTAACTTAAGGATTTAAGATAGCAAAAGACACAATGTTAATAAGAAATCACTGAATATATTGCATGCAGTAAAATATATAGTATTCCCTTTTCTAATTAGGTGGATTAAGCATATGAACCTATAGGGAGACAATACAACATAGCAGGTAGATGTATAAGCTCGGAGGTCAGACTGCTTGGGTGCACCTGGCTTCACTGCTTATTAGCTGTGTGACACAGTTAAAGTCATGAAATTCTATGAGACTCAGCTCCTTTGTACATAAATGAGGAATGATAACTCATGTAAATAAAATGCATGTAAATATAAATACATGTAAAGTATTTACAATGGAATCTAGAGCATAATAAGAGTTTTTAAATGTTAGCTATTTGTGGTAGGCTGAAAACGGCCCCACAAAAGATATCCATGTCCAAAATCCCAGAACTTATAAATGTTACCTTACCTGGAACAAGCATTTTTGGAGATGTTATTAAGTTAAGGAGCTTGAGACAGGGAAATCTGAGGGGTCCCTAAATGCAACCCAGGTATCCTTATTAAAGGGGGCAGAGGGAGATTTCTCTCTCTCTCTCTCTCTCTCTCTCTCTCTCTCTCTCTCTCACACACACACACACACACACACACACACAGGCACACGCACAGATAAAGCCAACTTGAAGATGAAGCAGAGAGAGATCTAAAGGAACTGGCCTTGAAGACTGGAGTGATGTAGTCAAAAGACAAAGAATGTCGGCAGCCACCAGAAACTGGAAGAAAAGAGGATTTTCCCCAGGGCTTCTGGAGGGAGTACAGCCCTCCTCACACCTTGATTTCAGCCCAGTGATATAGATTTCTCTCCTCTGGCCTCCAGAACTGTGAGAGAATAAATTTCTGTTGTTCTAAGCCACCAAGTTTGTGGCAATTTATTAGAGCAGCCATAGTAAACTAACACTCTATTTTTAGACACGAATATTAATTCTCTATTGCTGCATAACCAAACTTAGTGGCTTAAAACTACAAGCATTTATTTTGTCTCAGTTTCTGTGGGTCAGGTATTTTGGCACAACTCAGTTAGGCATCCCTGCCTCAGAGACTCTTAAAAAGCTGCAACCAAGGTGTGGGCTGTGGTCTCATCTTTACACTTGAGGGAGAAAAACATGCAGGACTTGCATTCAGGCTTGCATGAGCCTCTCGGCCTTGGATTCTCACCGAATGTTGGGCAGAGGCTGCCCTCGGTTCCTTGTCCCACGTGCTTCTCCATAGAGCAGCCCACGCAGCTGCTGACTTCCTCAGAGCAAGCAAGAGAGAGACAGAGAGAGAGGGAGAAGAGAGAAGCCAACGTCTTTTTTAACCTCCTCTCAGAAGTGATAGCCCATCCTGTTTTCTTCTTTGTCTTGGTTAGAAGTGATTCTCTAGGTCCAAAACCATTAACTAAGCAGAATAATTACTGCACACAATCTTTATTTGATAGTTTTCCTGGTTTTTCTTCATAATCAGCTGATTTAAAAAAATATTGAACTAGTCTAACTCACATTGATCTGCGTATTGTAAAATGCAGGACTGTTAAAAAAAAAATCCCAGTCTTTCAATCTGCAAATGCTTAACTCAGACTTTAAAATAAAGAAGTATCAACAATACTTATGTAACTACACCTGTTTCCATGTGTTTTGTATAACCACTCCAACTCTAAACAAAATGTTGGCTATGTAGCTGCCTAGAAATGGCTTCTATCTGTCACTGTTGTGATGAGAGGACTTTTCTAGATTTCCCTGCCTTTGGCCCAATGAGAATAACTTCCAGTTTACAACATCTCTTCTTATTCTCTTTTTTAAAACATATTTTTTATTGATTTTTAGAGAGAGAGGAAGGGAGAAGACTAGCAAACTTTCAGTGCACAGGATAAGGCCCAACCAACTGAGCCGCACCAGCCAGGGCTCATCTCATTCTCAGTGGTTATGCTCTATGTCTCAGGGTCACGTGTCTCTCTCCACCCAGGATCTATGCTTCAAAACTTTCAGCAACATTTTATTGTTTGAATGTTCATACCACTTAGATCAAATTTCATAGAACCTTTGAGCAGAAAATATCTTAACTCTGTCTAATCAAACTCTGTAAGAGAAAAGCTCAGAGTGATTTCTCTCTGACTCTCTTTTACTCTCAGAGTCAGGGTCAGAGTTGAGTCTAGAGCCTATTATCTTATTCCTGATGAAATTAGTGTGTGTGTGTGTGTGTGTGTGTGTGTGTGTGTGTGTTCATGTGCATGCATGCACTGTTCATTAGGCACTGCTTTTAGATACTCTGATTAGTTCTCAAGTACACAGGAAATGTTTGTAAGCAACATCAAACCCCAAGCCAGAACAAAAAAATATAAATCCAAAAGAAACAACACTGTGATGAGGATTCTGAAAGGAAGTGCAATTAATGTGTGAACTTAGCTCCACGTGGAACACTATCTAATTGTTTACTTGGCTTCGTGTCCTAATATCAAAGGCCAGTCAAGATGCAGAAACCCCGTAGTAATTTGAATAGGAAAGTTTTAACATGGAGAATTATGAACTATTTCCAGGGGATCAGCTACCAAACAGGGATGAAAGTGAACTCTAAAGATCACCCTAGGTCTGAGTGAGAGAACCCAAAGAAGGAAGGGGCCCCTCCCCAAGGCTGGCTAGCAGACCTGGTTAGAGACTATGGGATGCAAGAGAAGTTGCTGGACTGCCTGAGGCTACAGCTGTTCTGCAGTCAGAGGGCCAAGGCTGGGGTGCAGGGAACCACCCCTGGGTGCCAATGGCAGCCGCCAGCAGAGGCGGCTGTGACATTCACTGGGAAGCTATCAGAGGCACCCACAGGCCTCACCTGGAAGCCACCCACAGGGATGCTGCTTACCTCACAGAGAAGCCAGCTTTCCAGAAAGCTGCCTACCGTTGGGACCACAGAAACGTGCTGGCCCAGCACCTTCACTGGCAGTTCTGCAGCAGGATGGCCAAACACCACAGGAACAAGGACAGTAAAGCACATCTGAACCAGGAAGGAAAGCCCCTGCCTGGAGGGTTTCCTCTTTGCCCTCTACTGGCAAAACTTAACATGGTGCCGGGAAGTGAAGAAATTATTACAAAATCCATTTCAAGCATGACAGTGCAGGGTGGATTCGGAGCTGAGAGGCAATAAGTCAATAACAGGTGAACTTGCATCACCAGTGAAGAGGCACAAGCTCTAGTCTCAGCTCTCTAAACCTGCTAACATCCAGGGAAGTCTTAGGCACGTGATTCTATGCGCTATGTCTTGGTAGCTCTACTTTCCTGAATTCAATCTATGGAACATTTTGAGTTTGATAGTTCCAATGACCCATTCTATTAATTTAACACATAATGACTGGAAATAACAAACAAAACACACTTAGCAAGATTCCTAGAGCTCACACGAATAATATTTTTTTTCTATTTTATTTTGCCAGTTACCAAACTTGAAGAAAAATAATTATTACTTGATTTCTATAGCTGCTTGTGATATTGTAACTATAATAAGAAATATATTTTCAGTCTTTTTCCCCAGTTCCTGACACAAAAATTTCTGAAACCCTTGCAATTTCCTGAGTGATAGGAGTAAAAGGATATCTTTTGTTACTCATAATAAGCCCACTTCAGCCATACCTGAGTGTATGCTAACATGGGGGCTCTTGGTGGGCTCCTAGAGAGCTCAGGTTCCTTGTGGAGGCTCTGTGGCAGAACCCTTTTCCTTTTCAGGATTCCAGAGGCAAGCTGCATTCCTCGGCTCATGGCCCCTTCCTCTATCTTCAAAGCCAGCAGTGTACGGCTCTTTCCTCTTCTCTGACCTCTGCTCCTGTCCCCACAGTTTCTGCTTGATCATCCCTCTTGCCTCCCTTTTTCAAGGACTCTTGTGATTATGTTGGTCCCACCAGGATAATCGCCCAACCTGAAGGTTGTTAATTGAATCATATTTTCAAAATCTTTTGCTATGGAAGGCAACATAGTCACAGGTTCTAGAGATGAATGTATGTATGTCTTTAGGAGGCCATTGTTCTGTCTATCATACAGTCCTTCCTAAACTTTAAGTCTCTTGAGTGTAACCTGATTTTTGCTTCATGTATATTTTCTCATATAAAAGGTTCTCTAAACTTTCCTACCTAGTTCTCAAAGTGCCATAATGGGTCACCAGATACCTTTAGTTTCTCTTCAGGTCCACTATTCTTAATCTTTCTAAGAAATTTTTATTTAACCAACTTCCTCCTTGTAATTCCTTTTTATTAAACAATAAAATAGATAATATTTTAGGTTATAAATTTACTAGCCCTAATGACTCAAGAGCCTCCCACATACCACTAAATTACTCTATCAACCTTTCTGTATGTTCTTGAATTGTCTTGAACTGTCAAGAATTGGAGAGATTTCTGGATTACTAAACAGAAGGGAAAATGGCCTATTTAGTGTAAGAACATGTGCATGCCCACACACACAAAATCCTGCCCCATAACCCTAAAATTGCTTATTTTATTTCCATCTCTGTTCCAAGTTCTCTTTACTCTCATTCTGCTTCTCAATAGATATATATATATATATATATATATATATATATATATATATATATATATATGGCAGTAGAGGAAGTGGAAAGCATAATTAATTCTATGGTATTTAAAGATTCTCTAAGCAAAGACATTTTTTAGACCATGTCAAAATGGGATTAGGAAACAACAGTGAGATACTACTACACACCTATTAGAATGGTTAAAATATAAATGCTGACAACACTAAATGCTGGTGAAGATGTAGAGCAACAGGTCCTCTCAGTCATTGGTGGTATGAATGCAAAATGGTACAGCTACTTTGAAGGCATTTGGCAGTTTCTTACAAAACTAAATATACTCTTACTAGATGATATGATTATCTACCTAGAAAATCCAAAGCATTAGTTAGGGTAGGTTAAGCTGCCTCACAAATAAATGACAACATTTCAGTTGCTTGAAGGACAAGAAGTTTATTTGGGTTTAGAGGAAGTGCTGCTGGTCAGCAGGTAACTCTCTATGATGACATACAGCAACTCAGGATACATCCACATTGTGGTCCACCACCCCTAGGGACAATATTATATGCGTGGAAATACTTGCAACACACATAAAGAAGTGTTGGTCTCCAAAATATTCAAAAAATGACTACAAACCAATAAAAGTCTTTCAGATAGCTAAATGGAACCTCCTTAGAAAACAATTCAGAGACTATTATATCTAAAGCAGGTTCATTTGGAGGTACACCCCCTCCCACCTTAAAAGTCTTACCAAATATATTCCCACCAAAATAGTTGCTTTCAAGAGTTTTGACAAGAGTCTCTGTAAGACATAGCTAATAGAGGTATAAATTAGTTACATTTTGACCCAGCTATGACACATCTAAGAATCTATTTTATGTGAATATTAACCCAAGGACATAAAGAGAACCACTACTGGTCTCTGCTTGAAACATATTCTTTTCAGGCATTTGTTGCCTCTGTCCCCTCACCTCCTTAATTTTCCTAGACCACCTTATTTAAAATTGCAACACCTTTCCCCATTTTATTTTTCTTTGCAGCACTTACCCTCATCTGATATTCTATATAATTTAATTATTTTTATGGCCTGACTTGTCCCAGTGGCACGTACACTCCATTTTTGCTGTCATTGTTCATTGCTTGTATTTCCAGTGACAAAATAATTCCTGCAACAGTGGGTGCTCAATATATGTTAAATAAAAGGGTAATTTTCAACATTGTTTATAATAGTGAAAAAACTTAGAAACAACCTTAATGTTAGCTAAATAAATAACAGTAACTCTATTACTAAAAAAAAATTAGGTTACCATTTAAAATATGTTGTTTATCTATGTATAACAGCTGATAAGCATATCCATCATATCTTTAGAATAACAAAAAGCAATTTTTGAACAATAAATGGAAGAATGCTTCATCCATCTACATTGGTTACCTCTGGAGGATTAAACTGGAGAGGAGGAACGGGGTAAAGGAATGGCTCTAAACATGTCACTGCCTTCTGCCACATGCTGCGCTTTATTCAGGCCAAAAGACCTCAAGAACAGCACTTCACCTTGACTCAAACCCAGTGCCACCCTTAGACTCAGGCCCATGTGTCCAGAACTGTGTCTGTCATTTGGATGGCCCCTTTCTGACCGTCATCTGGTTGTGCCTTTTCCAAGGGGCAAGAGGGTCATGAGAACATGCCAATCTGATGCCCATACTCACCCCTATCTAGACAAGAGTCTAGGTGCCCAGAATCTCAGAATTCCTTGCCCAACCAATAGCCTGGAACTCATTTCAAAGCCTGCCTGGACTTCTTCCCAGAACAGTCCTCCTGAGCAAGGGCTGGGCCAACAGTGTCCTCTCCCCTAGACCTGAATGGCGGCCAAGAGGCAGCTGCCAGGATTTAGTGGACAAAGCTTGGATGTGTGGGCTGGGGAATCCCAGGACTCCTCTTGTTACAGAATAAAGCCAGGGCTGTGAAGACAAGGGGGTGAAACATGGGCTGGGACTTTCATTTGTCCTTTTGCTCCAGGTCCCACGAATGTTAGAGGTAGGCCTGCCTGAACTTGACCACATCAACCTTCTCTACCAAAACCCGAGTCTTGCCAATGCTGGAAATTCTTTCCAACCTCATCCTTTGGATTGGACTTCACTGAACAGAAACCAACTGCTTTCTGAAGGCTGTGCTGCAGTCACTGACCAGGACACAAACAACATATGTCATCCTGTCTCAGACATCACCAGGACCTAATGGCTCTGCCAGTCTAAAAGCCATTTGATTCAACCATGGCCAGTTAATTCAACCATGCCTGTTACTGACTGTCATCCTTCACCACTTTCCAAAATGCAAGGCCTTCTGGTCATGTGTCTTTTCTTCTATTTTCACCCCATTCGGTTCTGTGTCTCTGCCCCCAAATCTACCTATCATCCCTTCCATTATTGACAAATCCTTTAGCCCTTCTCATGTTACTCTCTAGGATCCTCATTCTTTGTAAACTATCCTTGATTTCCTACCTTTCCCCCAAACACTCCCTCTACTTGCTTGTTTCCACCTCCCAATCCTAAATTACTCATCGCCTCACTGCCCATATGATAAGAGGAATAAAAATCCTATTTTTCTTGCTCAATATTGCTGCCTTCAGATTATTACCCCTCCCACTTTGTAGAAAAACACCTCCTTTTAGGGTTATAGCACCTATCTGTAACTCCCACTCTTTCCATTGTCGTTCTTATTATTGACTTTCCAGTTACTAGTCACATTTATTACGTATTTGGGCACCTGGCTCGTGTTTATTACCCTCCTTTCTTCTCTAGATCTGCCATCATTCTAGGTTCCAGATGAATCTGATGTCCAAGTGTACTACTTAGCTGACCACAGTCCTTTGACTCTCCACTCTCTTTCATCAATTTACTCTTATTCCAAATCCAGTTCTTTGCTATTTTCTAAAACTATTCTATCTCTTAAAGTAAAATCCTGATATCTACCCCCAAATTGCATCTTCCTACCTTTTCTTACTCTTTATTCTCACTACCCCTATTCTTATACCTTATCAACACCTCCAAACATTTAATCTCACATTTCCCCCGTGTGCCAGCTCCTGTCTATTGACTGGATTTCTAGTCATACTCCAATTATCACTATAAACAAAAATCTGGTTGTATCACTCTGCTACTTAAAATTCCTCAAATACTCTTAAGTTTTAAAAATTTCAAATTCCTTAAAATATGACTTTTATAATTTGTCCTTGATTGACCTCTCCAACCTTATTCCCCATTCAACACACACCCTGCACTCCAGCTTTGCTGACGTAGTTTCAGTTCATTTTTCACCTACCTGGAATGCCTTTCTCCCCTATCGCCTCTAGGATAACTCAATCTTAAAAACAGCTTAATTTTTTAATTAAATTTTTACTTTTGATAATTATATATTCACATATAGTTATAAGACATAATAAAGAGATAATCCATGTACCCTTTACCTGGCTTTCCTAATGGTATCATCTTAGAAAAACCATAATATAATACTAGAGCCTATTGATATTGATATAGTCCAGATATAGAAGAGTTCCATCACAAGGATTCCTCATATTTTCCTATAATAGCCATTCACTTCCTTCCTACCCATATACCCTTCTTAGCCTCCAGCAACCACTAATCTCTTCTCCCTTTCTATAATTTTATTTCAAGACTGTTATTTAAATTATGTTATAAGTGTATAACCTTTGGAAACTGACTTTTTTCATTCAGCATAATTCTCTGGTAAATCACCCATGTTTTTGCATATATCAACAGTTCAATTTTTTATTGCTAATAATATTCCATGGAATGAATGCACCATGGTTTGTTCAATCACTTACTTATTAAAACCATCTGGATTGTTCAGAGTTTTTTGTGTTCTTTTTTTTTAATGAATAAAGCTACTATAAATATTCATTTAAAGATTTTTGAATGAAAATAATATTTCTATTCTTTGGTATAAAAATTTGAGAAAATATAATGGCTGGACCATATGTTTGCTGCATGTTTAGTTTTTATTTTAGGAAGCTGCCAAAACATTTTCCAGAATGGCTATGATTTTTCACATTCCTGCAAGCAATGTATGAATAATTCAATCCAGTTTCTCTGAATCCTCACCAGCACTAGGTGTTTTTGTTTTTGTGGTTGTTGTTGTTTTAGGTGTGGAGTGATAGCCCATTGTGGTTATCATTTACATTTTCCTAATGGCTATTAATATTGAACATCTCATGTGTTTACTTGCCACCTGTATATCCTCTTTAGTGAAATATCTCTTCATGGATTTTTCTCATTGGATTTTTTAAGTAGTTGAGTTTTAAGCAATTTTTATATTTTTTAGGTATTGGTCATTTGTCAGATATGTGGTTTACAAATATTTTCTCCCAGTCAGTAGCTTGCCAATGAATTTATTTTTAATTTTTGTCAAAAATAAATTGGGCATCCCTGTCCAGTGTGGCTCAGTAGATTGAATGTCATCCTATGCACCAAGTGGTCACTGTTCAATTCACAGTCAAGGCACATGCCCAGGGTTGCCAGCTCAATCCCTGGTAGGAACCATGCAGGAAGCAGCTGATCAATATTGCTCTCTCATCAATGTCTCTCTCTCTCTCTCTCTCTCTCTCTCTCTCTCTCTCTCTCTCTCTCTCTCCCTCTCTCCTTTCATCTCTCGCTAAAGTCAATCCTATATAATAAAAGCCTAATATGCTAAGTGCCCAGTCAGCGGGTCAGCCGTTCAACCAATCAAAGTATAATATGCTAATGATATGCTAAGGCTGCTCAACAGCTCACTACGTGCACTGACTACCAGGGGGCAGACACTCAATGTGATCAGTGTGCTCCCACAGGGGGAGTGCCACTCAGCCAGAAGCCAGGCTCACGGCTGGCGAGAGCAGTGGTGGTGGCGGGAGCCTCTACCACCTCCATGGCAGCACTAAGGATGTCCGACCGCCAGCTTAGGCCCATTCCCCCGTGCACCGGGCCTCTAGTAAAAACATATTTAAAAAAATAAGTTGGGCATATTTCTGTGTATCTATTTTTAGGTTCTCAATTCTATTCCATTGATTATGTGTCTATCCCTCCACCAATAACACAATCTTGATTACTGTAACTCAATAAGTCTTGAAATCAGGTAGACTGGTTCCTCCAACTATGTTTGCTTTTTTCAAAATTGATTGATCTAGTTCTTTTGCCTTACCTCATAAATTTTAGAATAGTCTAATCTATCCTATCTAATAAAGAAGGAATATGCTAATTAACCATCAGTCCGTCACAAAGATGGCTGCACCCACAGCTGAGGCCAAGTTCCCTTAAGGAGATTTAACAAGCAATTAGCAGGAACCTGAGGCTACACCCTCCCCCGCCCCCGTGGGGCTTGACAGGGGACCTCAAGGTGCACTTCCTGTCCTGGTGCTGGGCTAGGGGACCTCAGGCTGCTCCCCCTGCCCCAGTGCCAGGCCAGGGACCCTCAGGCCGTGCCCCCCACCAGGTGGGGCTTGACGGGGAACCTCAAGGTGCACTTCCCGTCCTGGTGCTGGGCTAGGGGATCTCAGGCCATGCCCCCCACCTGGCAGGGCTTGACAGGGGACCTCAAGGCATGCCCCCACACCCTGGTCTGGGCTGGGGGACCTCAGGCCACGCCCCCTGTCCTGGCACCGGGCCAGGGGACCTGAGGATATGTTCCCTACCCAGTGGGGCTTGACAAGGGTGGGACTAGCCAGGTCTGGATCTATCCCAATGGGGGGGGGGGGCCCGGCCAGGTCTGGGTCTCACTCAATGTTGAGGCACATGTGGGTGGGCGGGGACTTGACTCTGGGTCCCGTGGTGTGCCCCAGACTCTGACACAGGAAGAAGGTTTTCATATACATTTTACTAATTTTCTTTCATCTCTGACACTTCTATAATAGAGAAAGGGCAAATAGCAATATTAAATTATTTCCTCTAATTAATCCCCTTTTAATGTGCACGAATTTCGTGCACCGGGCCACTAGTATCTACATAAACATCTTACTGGTATATTGATATGGAGTACATTGAATCTGCATATCAATTTAGGGAGATTGCATCTTTACACTCTTGAGTCTTCCAATCGATGAAGACAGTATGTCACTCCATGTAGATAATCTTCTTTGATTTCTTTCATCAGCATGTTATAGTTTTCGCACACATGTCCTGGACATGTTTTGTTAGATATATATCTTCAGTATTTTATTTTTTGAGTGATTATTAACAGTAATAGTATTTTATAGATGCCTGTCTACTTGTCTGTCTCCATTAAACCATAAACTTGGTAATAATGCAGACACTGTCTTACTTGATATTGAATCCCTACACTAGAATAGTATCTGACATATAAATGTCAATAAATATATTATGGAAAGCTATCATTTTGCCACCCAAAATTTTGAAAAGCTTGTTAGTAACTTTCATAGGGAAATTCACACTCAGTTTATTCTTGAAGACTCTGCAGTCAGGCCTACTAAGGCCTACAAGGCACTACCCTATATAAATCCTTTCTTCAACCAAAGTAGTCATCTAGTCTTCAGAACCCACCTACCAGCCTGAAGAAGAAGCCAAATGGAAAAGTTATTTTGCTCTTTGTGTTTGACATCATTTTAACTCTTGACCTCCAATGTCAATTGGAGATATTATGTATATAGTATCTACACACACACACACACACACACACACACACACACACACACACACAGTGGTTGCTGCTAATATTTCACTATTCTAAGAAGTGGGATTTGGGATATCGGTATTATAAAGTGGATTTCATCACTAATTCAATTCTCCTAGAACTGAGAAGCTTAAAGAGAAAGTATGAAAAGGATATTATGCCTTATTTCCACCTTTTCTAGCTTTTCCTAACCACCCTGACATCGTTTTTCATTTTATTTGTGAATTGGAATGATCTGTACTGACTTTTTTATTTCTACTAGTAAGTATACCGTTATCCCCAGGACCTTCATATCTACAAGGTACATGCAAGTCAGATCTGTGTCTTTTGTCATTAACATATGGCATAGTTCCTTGTGCCTCTTCTAAACCAGGGGTGGGCAAACTTTTTGACTCGAGGGCCACAATGGGTTCTTAAACTGGACTGGAGGGCCAGAACAAAAGCATGGATGGAGTGTTTGTGTGAACTAATATAAATTCAAAGTAAACATCATTACATAAAAGGGTACGGTCTTTTTTTTTATTTCAATAGTTTTATTCATTTCAAACATTTTAACAAGAAGAATGTAAACACTAATTATTAAAATTTGAAACTTCAAAAAATGGGGGAATCATAGCACAATAATATACCTTATATTGAAGATGGCAAAGGCAAAATAAAATTGCCTAACAAAGGAAAGGTACAAAAGCCTTTCAAATTAAACTTAAATATAATAAAATAATTTAAAACTAAAATAAATAGAAAAGAACAAAATGTGTAAACAGTAAATTAAACATTTTCTTTAGTGCAACTTCCAAATTATGCCCGGGACGTAGAGGTAGATGGCA
Organism: Plecotus auritus; assembly: GCF_963455305.1. Lineage (NCBI taxonomy): Eukaryota > Metazoa > Chordata > Mammalia > Chiroptera > Vespertilionidae > Plecotus > Plecotus auritus. The sequence continues at coordinate 75,435,498 of NC_137770.1, read as the reverse complement.
ATGTAGACTGGGTTGAAAGGTTTTTGGTCTTTAAAACATCAACTTCAGTGGGAACAGTGTTGTTGGTCTCCTTTTTAGCTAATGCTCTGATACTGTGCTCTCCAGGGGCGTGTCTTCCTACATCACCACGATAACGTGTCTACGCATTCCCAGGGTGATGTCGGGGGACGAGTCCGTGGACATTACAAGGAGCCTCTGGAAGATTGAGAGGTTGTTCCTTCTACTGAATGGGCGGATATAAATCCGCCTACTCAGAAGAAGGAGCTTCGGCCGTGTTTCCCGACGTTGCCATGTTAACACTGCTGCTGGTGAAGGAGCGGAGGGGAGAGCAAGAGAACCCTCCACTCTTTCAGCTCCGTGGGCTGGATAGAACAGCCGAACGGGCCGGATCCGGCCTGCGGGCCATAGTTTGCCCACGGCTGTTCTAAACACTTATTGTTGAAGAAAAAGAAAAATTAAAATTTGGAGTGTTTTAAGAGGATCTAATATTAAGCCACAAATTAAGAGAATTGGCTTCTCTGTCTTGCTCAGTTCCTTACTCACTGTAACATAGTAACTAGACACAGTCACCTAACCCCTAGTCTTTACTCTCTTCATCAGTACAATAGGAATAACACTTGATTATATGTAGAGACGTGAAAAGATAATTGAGGTTGGTGGTGATTATGTTCAAGTGGTGCTTAGTAGAATTTTTTTTGTCTGGGCACTTGTTACAGATAGCTCAAATGACGAGTCTCACAGGTAACAGGCTGAGAAATGAGTTCAAGAGTTCAGGAGTGAGCTGCTAGCTCCACATTCATTTAGCCTGTCTCATGCTTCATTATATGGCAGCTGCCCCATGGGACAAACCTCTGACTTGGGTGTCTGGCTCAGCCAGTGCTGATGTTCCATTCAATAATTCTCAGCTAATGCAGCTATGTGTGCAAACTCACTTTTGCTCCGATTGATTTCTCTATGAAATGTCTCAAACACAAATATTTCAGAAGTGAATACAGCATAGGTTCTGCTTGCAGAGTCATTTTTTGAAAAATAAAAAAGTCAAGTTAATTGTGGTTGCATAAAGAGTTCCCAGCATTAACAATCAATGGGAGAGAGTCCACAGAGCTGCAATGGGAGAAGGTGAGAGGGACAGAGCAGCAAACAACTTGAGAAAGCTGCTTTTGCTACCAGAAAAAAGGTCTCCAGCTTACTTGGTGCAGCATAGTGAGTCCTAATGGACCCCAAAAACTTCTTCCATAAGGTCATAAAATGGACCACACAACCAAGAAAGTCAGCAAAATCATCCCAAGTGAAGACTTATCTCTGAGCCTATTCTCAATGGAGCCTAAAGGTGGAGCTTGGGATTCTAGAGAAATGCTGTTATAACTCAGTAGAAAATAATTTTAGCAGTTTCTGTAGGAGGAAAAGTGGAAAGAGAAGCAGATGAATCAGACTAGCTTGGGTGTATAAAGGTACCAGTAAGAGTAGTAATGATCTGGGATAAAGTGGAGAGAAGAAAGAGCCAAATGGAAAGTTATTTGGCTCTCTGTGTTTTACATAATTTTAACTCTTGACACCCAATGTCAAATATGTCTCAATTGGGGTTGTTATGTATATAGTATCTACACACACACACACACACACACACACAGAGTGGTTGCTGCTAATATTTCACTATTCTAAGAAGTGGGATTTGGGATATCGGTATTATAAAGTGGATTTCATCACTAATTCAACTCTCTTAGAACTGAGAAGCTTAAAGAGAAAGTATGAACAACTGATGTACATTTATGAGCAAGAGGCTTTTATCCTAGTAAAAAGGTTACAGTTTCTTATTGGAGGCAAATTTGCTGATATAGAATTTTTTTGTTAACCCTCGCCTGAGGATATTTTTCCATTGATTTTTAGAGAGAGTGAAAGGGAGAGATACAGAGAGAGAAAGAGAGACATCGATTGTTTGCCTCCCTAACCAGGTCCTGTGATCAAACCTGAAACTGAGGTACCTGCCCTTGACTGGAATTGACCCCGGGACCCTTCAGTCTGTGAGCTGATGCTCTATCCACAGAGCAAAACCAGCAAGGGCTATGTTTTTGATAAAAATATCTCAGATAAGAATTCACTTTTCTTTTGCACCATGTACAGTCTCATGGGATTCACCCATTGTCTTCTGGGGTATATAAACATTCTTTATTGCTTTGCCCTCAAGTTGAAGAAATCTTTAAACTCTTAGAAACTGCTTTATTTTCTGCCCTCTGACCCCCATGGTAAGAGGAGCTACTTCACATTTGCAGGCTCCCCTCTTCCCAGGGTATGGGACATAACTTTCAGAAGACTTAAAATAAGGCCATACTTACTGATGATCTCCTTCTGCCCCTGTAGCTGAATCCTAGCAACTGATCAGTTAACATGTACCTCAGTTCTGATGACCTATCCCTTCCTGCCTTCTTCTGTGCTAGTCTTAGTCACTGCCTGGAACTCAGAAGATTAAGCCATGATGCTGGGCACTACCCTAGACTTCCTCTTCCTCATCTCCCAACTGAATAATCATCAGATTCTAACAATTTTACCTCCTAAATAGCTCTTAACTCCAATTTTCACTAACCTCAATGTGGGCCACCATCAATTCATACCTGTATTATTATTATCATGGCCTCTGAATTCCTCTCCAAGCCTCCAAATTTTCTGCTCTCACATTATTCTCCACGTTGCAACCAGAGTAATCATTCTAAAGTGTCTATTTTCAACTTAAAGCTCTGCAATAACTTCCTCTTGCTCCCTAAATAAAGTCAAAACTCCTTAACAGGAATAAAGAGCTCATCCTGGTATAACCCCAGTTACCACACTGACTTTGTATTGCTCACTCCTCCACCCACACTCACCTCCAATCTAGAATCCAGACACATTCAACTACTTTCAGTTCCCCCAAATAAGCCATTCTCTTTCTCATTTCCTGGCCTATGTTCATACATGGAACATTACCCTTTGCCTACTCATCCTTCAGGTCCCTGTTTAGATGATTCCTCCTCCAGAAGTTCTTTCCTGACTCCCCAAAATGAGTTATATTCCCTTCCCAGTGTTGTCATAGAAACCTGTACTTTACCCTATTATAGAAGTTCTTGTGCTGAAGTATAACTGCCCGCTTACTAATCTCTATTTTCTCTTGGAATGGAAGCCCCAGGAGGTCAGGGTATGAATAGGTTTTGTCATCTCTGCATTCTTACATCTGGTACATAGCCTGGCACATCCATGCTCCACAATAAATGTTGGCTGAGTGAACTAATGCACACCCAGGCCCTGGGAATGAGGTCCTGCCACTTACTCCCTTACACTCTCCAGGATAGTAATCGTGCCCTAAAATCTCCAGTCCTGTGGCTGGATTCTACTTAAAATTCTTCCAAGTCTTTTCATTGTTCTTAAAACAAAGTCTAAAAACCATAATATGATCTAAGCACCCTACTCCATATAGCCTCTATTTCATTACCATTTGCAATTATCCCAGCCTCCTGGTGTTAACATTCTTGTGAAGTATGCCCTGTGTTGTATCAATATTAGTCTGGGAGGCCAATAGCATATAGTAAAAGTGATGACATCTCACTTTTGAGACTAGATCATAAAAATCATTACATCCTCTGCCTCTCTCTAACTCTTTTGGGGTCACTTACTCTGGAAAATGTTAGCTGCCCTGTTGTGAGCCACTCTATGGACCGTGTGGTGAGAAAACAAGGTCCCTGGCCTACAACCAGGGGAGAACTGAAGAATGCAGCCAACAGCCATATGCGAGAGCCCGCTTGGAAGCAAATGCTCCAACCCCAGTCAATCCTTCAGATGACTGCTGCCACAACCAATATTTTTATTACAACCTCATGAGAGATTATGAGCCAGAATCATCGTCTCAGCTGCTCCTGGATACCCGACTCATAGAAACTATAAGATCATAAATGTTTGTTGTTTTAACCCACTACGTTCTAAAGCCTGTTAAGTAGCAATAGACAACTAATATAAAACTCTGGCTCCACCATTGCTCACTGCTCCTGCTAGACTTCTCTCACTTCCAGAGCCATGGTAGGTTCCCTCTTATCTGTGGGTCTTCTCCCATGCTGCTCCTTTCCTCTCATTGCCACAATTGCTGCATATATCAGCTTAAATAGCATTTCCTTAGGAGCTTTTTCGGTCCCCCAGACCAGGTTTGGCCATCTTTCATATGCTTTCAGAACATCTGGCAATGGTTTTTCTTAGCATTTCTTACATCTATTATATCACTCAGTAACTATTTGTGGATTTGCCAAATATTTGCCAAATGGTGTACTATGTAAGGGGCAACACAAGTGTGATCCTGCCCTCATAGAGTGTATACTGTAGAGCAGCCGTGGGCAAACTACGGCCCGTGGGCCAGATCCGGCTGTTCTATCCGGTTCTCTTGCTCTCCCCTCCGCTCCTTTACTTTGAATTTATATTAGTTCACACAAACACTCCATCCATGCTTTTGTTCCGGCCCTCCGGTCCAGTTTAAGAACCCATTGTGGCCCTCAAGTCAAAAAGTTTGCCCACCCCCGCTCTAGAGTAATTATTTAATTATTCATACTTAATCATATACTTGAATAATACTTGTTAATTTCTGTCTTTTCCCCTGGTATGAAATCCCATGGGGACTCTGGCTCCATGTTCCCAGGGTTGCCCTAGTATCTGGCCTGGTTATGACCGAGCCATGACAGTAATCATCAGAGGACTGTACAGCAAACCACGAGTAGAACTGTTAGTAAATCACAACACACAAAAAAATCATTCTCGCTTACTTTCCTAAAAGACTCTTGTCACACCTTTCATGTGCTTATCTTCCTTTTATTTCCCCCCTCTCTCTAGGGGCATCAAGTGTCCTTACAGCCTAAAGGGCTGTAATAGCAGAAGCAGAGTAAGTCAATGGACCAAAGCTTAGGGCCCATCTTTGCCACTAAATAGTTGTAAAATTTAAGCTAAGTTCCTCACCCTTCCTGCATCCTCTCTTCTTTATTTGGGAAATAGATGAGTCAGATAAAATGAGCACTAAAGCCCTTTCAGAGTACTGAGCTCCTATTTGAGATTCTTCCAAATGAAATCATTAGAATCAGCCAATACACTGCATCTGTATAGAACATTTAATTCCTGCCAATGGGCTTTCCTATATATTATTTTACCTGACTTTCACAAAGAACTAATGATGATGTTATTAATCCCATATCACAGTTAAGAACATGAACACCTAGAGACATCTGAGGGCTTACGATCTGAGGGATTTCTTCCTTGATCCCATGATATTTTTTCTAAGTATTATATTAATGCTTCGAAAGGCACTATACATTTCCCTAGGTAAGACTTTGTTTCATGTGGACATTGACCACTAGAGTCCTCAAAATCCCAGACAGCTTGGTGAGCATAATGTGACCAGTGATATAATAAGAGTCTACATACTTAGAACATTGAGTGAGCTCAAGGAGAAAACACTTTGACTATCATGCTGCTTTAGGGATTAATTTATATTTGCCTTTTGGGTTTAGAAAAAATAAAATTTCTTCCAGTGTCGCGATGAAACACTGACTCACTCCAAGAGGCTGTTGCTCCTTTGCCTCTTCTCCTGGTTTTGCCTCCCCAGCCACCCCTAGTGTTCTGTTCTTAGACCTTCTCTGCTCATTCTACCTCATCTTCCTGGTTGAGTCCATGTACTCGCACTGTTCAATGACAATCCATACACTGCCAACTCCCAGATATTTATATCAAGTTCCAACTTCTCCAAGCCCCAGATTTATGTTACTAATCACTTACCAGACAGCCAGCTCCATCAGAGTGCATCATGGCCACACCCATAAACATTACCAAGAGGGCCTCATGAGCAGCGATTTTCAAGTGGTGTGCTGCAAAAATTTTTAAAACATGCAATTGCTGACTATTTAGTCAGGGGCACTGACCTCTTTTCCCTTAAATTGTCAAATAAAAAATGACAACAGCCACCACAATAGCCATCCATGTAAATGAATCAAAATTATACCTATTTTTCTTTTATCAGATAGACAAAAAATACAATATGTTTTTTGGGTGCTGCAGAATTTTAGTAATTAGTCTATGTGTGTCATGAGATGAAAAAGGTTGAAAGTCACTAGTCTAAAGGACTTCACTGTGGCTCTCCTCTATGACCCTCACCACAGGGTGAAGATTCTTCTGGCCAGGGGGACCTACCCACCCAGAGTCCATGCCCCCACATTTGAAACATGCTCCAGGTACCCAGGACCCACTTCTAAAGTGTTCAAAGTCCTTCTTCCCAGGTTGATTCTCGTGAGGGCAAGCTGTACCACTTTGTAGACATCCCTAGGTTTGAGGGTGGCTTCTTGTTGGGAGTGTGGACAGAACTTGCAGGCTGGAGGGGCCACACACAGTGTGTAACAGGAACAGAGGTGGAAAGAGAAGGGGGTGAGCTATGGGCCTGCGCATTCTTATATAGCCACATTCCAGCATGGAGCTCAGAGGAGTCCAAGAATTCTACGTTCGGACATATGCAGGAATATAAGAAAATATAACATTTTATTTAATAATGTGTTAGCTTGATTTATAACTTTTAAATATTTAGACATATGGAATGTAAACCTCCATTCATACCCCTTAATAAAGCCCCAAAGATACAAGCAGAGGCTCTGGCCACCATACACTTAAACTCATCTAAAATCAAACCAATCTTTGCCTCTCCACCTGTCTTGTTTTGGTTGCTTGAAAAGTTCTGCCTGAAATAAGAACTTACTTGCAAGTAGTTTACATGAGAGATGATTGATCCCTAAGGAGCAGGAATGTAGGAGTGGAAAGGGCAAGACAGGTGGGGGAAGCCAACATAAAAGTGTGTTGTTGAGGTTCCACTGTAAGCATTAGGGCTTGATTCTGGCAGACACTTCTAGAAAGGAACAGAATGCCTCCCAAAGGAGAGAAGTGGCAGCAATATCCTTTGAATCCCTTCCACATTGATTTGTGATTGTATTCTGAGTGTTACTCCCTCAAAATTTACGTGCTTGGACTCAGGGAGCACCAGGGCAGAAAGTGAAGACTAGAGAACTGCAGGAGGCAAGATCCTCTCAGCACAAGTGAAGCTGCCCTGTAATGGTCTACCCCAACCAAGGTCAAGAACAGAGGGGCTCTGACCAGTGTGACTCAGTTGGTTCGGTGTCATCCTGTGCACCAAATTGTCACTGGTTCTATTCCAGGCCAGGGCACATGCCCAGGTTGCAGACTTAATCCCAAGTAGGGGGCATGTGGGACACAGCTGATTGATGTTTCTCTCTCACATCGATGTTTCTCTCTCTTTTTCCCTCTTCCTTTCTCTCTCTCTAAAATCAATAAAAACATATTTTTAAAAAGAAGGGAAGCCAGGAATATTGAATATGCTTGCTATACCACCCTACCTTCTTTCCCCCTTCTGAGCCTAAACTTCTGTCCTTCTCCCGTAGTCTATTTTTATTAATAACTAGAGGTCCGGTGCATGAAATTTGTGCATTGGTGGGGACGGGTCCTTCAGCCCAGCCTACGCCCTCTCACAGTCCAGGACCCCTCGGGGGATGTCCGACTGCCAGCTTACTTGGGGATTGGGCCTAAGCTGGCAGTCAGACATCTCTCTCGCAGTCTGGGATCCCTCTCACAGTCTGGGACCCCTCGCTCCTTACCTCCCACCTGCTTGCTGTTTCTTACTGCTTGGCTCGCTGCTCCTTAGCGCTTCCATGGAGGCAGGAGAGGCTCCCACCACCACTGCTGTGCTTGCCAGTGGTGAACCCGGCTTCTGGCTGAGCAGCACTCCCCCTGTGGGAGCGCATTGACCACCAGGGACAGTTTCTGCATTGAACATCTGCCCCCTGGTGGTCAGTGTGCATCATAGCAACCGGTCGTTCCACCAGTCGTTGCGCTCTTCAGTCAATTTGCATATTAGGGTTATATTATATAGGATTCCACTAGCCAAAGAGTCTCCCAAGGAGAGAATTCTGGAGTCACCCTCACTTCCCCTCTCTCATCCTATTCACCCCATCAGTCCCAATATCTTGACAGTTCTACCTCTGAAATATTTCTCAGCTAGAGCCCTTCCTCTGCATTCTTCTCCACTTGACTTAATTAAGCCCCAGCCCAACTGCAAGAGCCTCATACCCAGATCTACTGGTGGAGGACACCATGGCAGTGGCCTCCTGTAGGCAGCATTAACAGACTTTTTCTGGGGCTTCCCTCTGACCCATCTCTCCCCACTCTGGTCTCATCTATGCACCTCTATGTGTACTATCATGTAACTACTCTGTTTTAGTATTTCACTATCCCCCACTGCTACAGAAGCAAATCAGAATTCCACACCTCGCCTACAAATACCCTTTCTCTTTCCAAATTGCCCCCATCCTCAGCTCTTCTCCCAGAGGCCCATCACACACACACACACACACACACACACACACACACACACCCTATGCTCCAGTCACACCCAACTTCTCACTTTTCTCCAAGCCAACCTTTTCCTTTCAGGCCTCCACATTATTATTCATGCTCTTTCCTCAGTCTAGAAATCACTTCTGCAGCTGCCACCCCCTTAGACCTACACATCTGCTAAGTCCTTGGGCATCTGTCAGGACCCAACTGAAATGTTACCTCCTCTGATTCCTCCAGGCTGATTCAGTGCTCCTAGTCCTGCTAGGGCACTTAAATCATTTCATAACGATGTGCTTACATGACTCTCTCCATCTTTGGAAGTTCTTTCAAGTTAGAAAATTATGTTTTATTCATCTTTGTGTTCTTAGCACCCAGCACAATGGTTGGCACAAAACAAAGTGACATGATTGTTAGAATGAACAATTCTGAGTAAAACAAGACAACTCCTTTACATTCCTCTAGTTTAAGAGACACTCCAAAGGTGAATTCAGAAGGCAGTGTTGAATAGAGTTGATGCCCATAAAGGCTAGAGAGGTGAAGTCAGTCGGCTGGTGTTCAGCAAGCTGAGTCATTGTTGTTTCTTATGGAAGCAGCAAACAAGCGTTAATGTGGTACTTAACACAAGAGCAGGGAGTAACAGCAAAAAATGAAATGGGATAGGTAGGGCTGATGATATGAAAATTACCTAGCATAGCCTTATGTTTAGGAGGAAGAGAAAAACAGTAAAATATTTAGAATTATCTCTACCTCAGTTTAATCCTTATGACAAGGTATGCCCTTTACACTTAATTTAAAGCCTTGCTTTACAGAACATTTTGCAATTTGTGAGTGTAATGTAAAATTAGCTAATTTCTGTTTAAATCCAAATTAACAAGTATATGCCTTTATAAAAAGGATCTATCTGTGAAGTATTTGGAATTACCAATGCGGGGGGTGGGGTCTTGGCAGAGGGATAGTCCCAACTCAAGAGGGCCAAAGACCTAAGCACTAGAAAGAGCAGCCAAAATAGTAATTGCCATCCAGAAAATTCCCACCAGCTGCCAAGAGAAGTAAATGCAGAACAGCAAGTAGAGACTCAAGAACTTGTAGAGTTGGAGATATGGGTAATGGAACAAGGAAGTAGGGCAACATCACAGCATAGTGTCCCAGCATTGCAGTATGGTAAGAATGTGTGGGGTGTTTTTACAACCATAAATGAAAATAATTGTCAAATAAATAAAATCAGCTACATAATTGTAAACATTATCCTCATCTGTTCTGTAAAAGTGTAATCTACACTTTATCAATATAGAAAATAAAAACAAAGAACAAGAATGAGACCCTATTCATGGAAAGAGCTACCCCTACCTCCCACGTCCAAGTAATCTTTGCTTATTTCCCAGCAAACTTGTTCTATGATGTATATCACTGGAGGAATTATTCCATCCCTTCTATCTCTGTTCCCTATGACTGGAAGATGGATGGCACTGCTGTGAACATAAGGAGAAACACAGTTGATTCCATCTTTAACAAAATGATGCTTTGCTTTTTTATGAGACAAGTGGTATGAGACATAAGGAAGATGGAAATTTCAATGATGATTGAATCTTCCACTCTTCTGGGAATCAGACATTCATTTCCTACCACTTTCAACTGCTTTGTTCCCCTACCTAAGAAACTTCAAAGTCAATTGAGGTACATCAAGTTAGTTATTTAGCTGTATGTCATAAGCAGCATAACTTTCCATATTAGTTACTACATATTGAGTCATCTCTACACGTTTGAAATTAAAATCAGGTCACAGAGGAAGTAAAAAGGCCATCCACATGTGTTTCTGTGCTACAGGGTAAAATCCAGTTCACTCTCCTCACTTAAGTCAGTCAGTAATTAAATGCAGCAAAACAAAATGGTATCACAAAGATAGTCAAGAGATTCATATAATCAGCAGTACCTGTTTGGAGATAGGTATAAAAGAATGCAGGCTTTAGCTGAAGAATAAGGGATTTACGTGAACTACAAGTTAAAAATTCTGAATGTAAGAGTTGTTAAATATAGAAATGAATGGCTGAAAAAGATGTGATAGTCCTAGATGGGTTTTAAAAATAGAGGTGGTATTCACAAGCTGGGATTGTTTGGTTATTATGTGGCAAATGAAGTGTAAGGGAAAGCTAGTATCAGGTTCAAGCTTATGTCTGCATAGAGGACTAGGCAATAAGAACTATTCTAAACTCTATGAGAGCACAGCCTTAGCCTCATGTGTATCCTCTTACCCATGAAGGCCCTAACATATGGTAGTATCCTATATAATAAAGAGGTAATATGCAAATTGACCATCACTCCAACACATAAGATGGCCTCCCCCATGTGGACACAAGGTGGCTACCACAAGATGGCCAACAGGGGAGGGCAGTTGTGGGCAATCAGGCCAGCAGGAGAGGGCAGTTGGGAGAAACCAGGCCAGCAGAGAAGGGAAGTTGGGGGTGACCAGGCCTGCAGGGGAGGGCAGTTGGGGGGCAAGGATTGCAGGGGAGGGCAGTTAGGGGCAATTGGGCCAGCAGGGGAGCAGTTAGATGTCAATCAGGCTGGCAGGGAAGTGGTTAGGGGGTGATCAGGCTGGTAAGCAGAAGTGGTTAGGGGCAATCAGGCAGGCAGGCAGGTGAGCGGTTGGGAGCCAGTCTCAGATTATGATAGGGATGTCCCAGATTGGAGAGGGTGCAGGTTGGGCTGAGGGACACCCCCCCCCCATGCATGAATTTTGTGCACCGGGCCTCTAGTTCATTATATAAATTGACATTCCTTTTTCATTCTGATTATTGTGGTGTTTTTTCTTGGAACAGAGTTTCTAGAGATGCATGTGATCCCACAGCGGAGTAGAATGCTATTTCGTACACTGCCATTCTCCTCTTCCCATTCTACAAACTATTCCCCAGGTATAGATGACTTCACAACCACAAAGCACATAATTGAGCTCTTATGGAAATTTATTCTTTTATGGTCATCATACTAGTACTGATAAATAAAGGGAATATTTGCCTTGACAAGTAAACTCAGTAGTGCCCAGCTCAGATAATATAATGGAAACAAATCCCAGATTCTGAATTAATGTTGCATAACAAATTACCACAGACTTAGCTGCACTCAACACCACATATTTATTATCTCATTTTCCATGGATCAACAGTCTGGGTACAACTTAGCTGGGTCATCCGCTCAGGGTCTCACAAGGCTGCAATCAAGATATCAGCTGGGCTACAGTCTTATCAAAAGAGCTCAACTGGGGAAGAATCTACTTCCAAAGTTTACTCCAATCATTGGCAGAATTAGTCTCCTTGCAGTTATGACTCAGGCCCCAGCTTTTCACTGACTGCTGTCCTCAGGCCCTAGGGGCCACCTGCCACTCCTCGCTACATGAGTTTACCAAGCCTAGATGCTTACTTCATCAAGTTCTCAAGATGAGTCTCCAGTCTACTGAAATAGAGTCTTAGATATTATAACAGAATCACCAAAGTGACATCCCATCACCATTGTCATATTCTATTGATTAGAAGCAAGTCACAGTTCCCACCCAAATCAAAGAGCAGACATTCCACAAAGATGTGAACATCAGGTGGTAGGAATAACTAGGGGTCACCTCAGGGTCTGTCTGCCACAACTTCTGTAATGACATCTTGACAACAAGGGCTACATGACCCCTGAAGTGGTCACTAGGCTGCAAGTCCTGGCATTCTCTAGGAACCACAACCTACTCCTCTACAAGCAAATGGAGTTACCATGTGACCCAGCAAGTCTGCTCCCAGGTATATTCCCTGAGAGAACTGAAAGCATGTTCACACAAAATCTTATACATGAACACTCATAGCAGCATTATTCAGAATAGCCAAAAAGTAGAAACTCAAAAAAAAAAAAAAAGTAGAAACTCCCTGAATGTCTTTCAATTGATGAATAGATGAATAAAAGGAAGGATAGCTGTACAATGGGATATTATTCAGAAATAAAAAGAAATTAGACATGTTACAGCATGGACAAACTTTAAATATATTATACCTGGAGAAAAGAATCCACTCACAAAATAACACATATTGTATAATTCCATTTATATGAAATGTCCAGAAGAGGCAAATCCATAAAGACTGAAAGTAGATTAGTAGTTACCAGGGGCTTGAAGGGAGGGGAGATGGAGAATAACTGCTAATGGATTTCTTTATGGGATAATAAAATGTTCTAAGTTAAGATTGTAATAATGGTTACACAATTCTGTAAAAATACTACAAATTTTAAGTGGGTAAGTATTGTGGTGTGTGAATCACATCTCAATAAAGCTATCTGTATATATATGAAAAGCTAAGCAACCATCTGACTGTCCGACCGGTAGCTATGACATGCAATGACCACCAGGGGGCAGACGCTCAACACAGGAGCTGCTGAGCTGCAGTGACTTGGCAGCGGCAGTTCTCAGGTGATGCACCCCGGAACCAGAGAGGAGGGAGCCCAATTCCAGGGTGCATCACCTGAAAACAACCCTCTTGCAATCTGGGACCCCTCTGGAGATGTCAGAGAGCCAGTTTTGGCTCAATCCCAACAGGCCAGGCTGAGGGACCCAACCTGCCAGAGGGACCCCACTCACTCTGCAGTTGCCCCAGGTGCAGCTGGCCAGGGAGGGACCGCAGGAGGTTGGCTCCAGGGTGTGTCTGGCCTGTCTTGCTCAGTCCTGCCCCACCGGCCACCTTCTAATTAATTTCCTTCCAATGTGCATGAATCAGTGCACCAGGGCACTAGTTTTAAAGAAAAAAGGCCCAGAAGAGTGTCATTTAAATAAGCAACCTAAGATGTATTACCCTATCTAATAAAAGGGTAATATGCAAATTAACCATCACTCCATCACAAAGATGGTGGCGCCAAACACCACAAGATGGTGGCACCCAGTCCTCTCAGCCACCGCTGGAGTCCCCCAGTCCTGGGGATATGGCCGCTGAGAGTGGGCAATGTGAGCGGCCTGGCAGAATGCTTGCTTCGTCAGCTGCAAATGGGCCTCTGGCCAGGCCAGGGTGCGGAACGCTTGCGTTGTCGCCCCGGTGATGAGGCAAGCATTCTGCACCTGGCTGCAGATGGGCCTCTGGGCTGTGGAGAGCCTCTGGGCAGTGGGCACAAAGTGGCCAGGCCCCGCAGAGAGAGCTAGTGGTGCATGGATTCGTGTGCAGGGCTACTAGTTTAGATAATAAAATATCAAAATATTGGCATTTCTCAGACACTATAAATATTCAAATTAGGACCATTTCAGAAAATCTATGCTGTAATAAGAGCTTTCCAAAGTACAGGTATGAAAATTTGAAAACAATGCACATAGATGGCAAGTGGTTTTCCAACAGCCCAACAAAAGTAGTGCGGTTTTTCCAGCCTGTGCCAGAATCTGCCTCCACATTCTTTGATGCCGATCTCTTCTTTCTCCCTTATTAACTCAAATACTAAAAAGACACTAGTATAGCTCTGGCCTGGTGACTCAGTTGGTTGGCTCATTGTCCCATACACTGAAAGGTTGCAGGTTTGATTCCTGATCAGAGCACATACTTGATGCCAGGTTGGGGTGAGTATGAGAAGGCAACCTATCAATGTTTCTCTCTCACATCTATGTTTCTCTTCCCCCCCCCCCCATCTCTTCTCCTCTCTCTTAAATAAATAAGAATGTTCTCAGGTGAGGATTAAAAAAATAATAATTTAAAAAATAAAATGAAAAGGGCACTCATATAGTTTAAGAAAAATAGTAATTTCCCAAAGATATTTTACTGTGTTTCAGAATATGGAAATTTAAGAAAGTATACATATATCAAAACACCAAGTTTTACACCTCAAATATATATAATTTTGTTAATTGTACCTCAAAAAATGAAAAACAGAAAAGAAAATTCAAGGGAATAAATCAAGAAACAGTGCTAAGGTTGTCCTCTCCTCACACAAAACAATAGGCACCAGCTCTAGATACCTGTACGCATGAAGCATACAGTAGCCCCCCTATCTGCAGGGGATATGTTCCAAGACCCCCAGTTGATTCCTGAAACCAATAAGAGTTCCAAACCCAATATACTATCTTATTTCCTATACATACATACACCTATGATAAAGTTTAATTTATAAATTAGGCACAGTAATAGATTAACAACAATAACTAATAATAACATAGAACAGTTATAACGATACTGGAGGCCCAGTGCATGAAATTCATGCATGAAGAGGGGGTCCCCTCAGCCCAGCCTGCACCCTCTCTAATCCAGGACCCCTTGGGGGATGTCCGACTGATGGTTTAGGCCCGATCCTGGCCTAAACCAGCAGTCGGACATCCCTCTCACAATCCTGGACCGCTGGCTCCTAATCACTCACCTGCCTGCCTACCTGGTTTTCCCTAACTGCCCCCCCCCCCCTGCACTGGCCTGGTCACCCGCAACTGGCCCCCCACTGGCCTAGTTGCCCCTCACTGGCCCCCCTGCCAGCCTAATCGCCCCCAACTGCCTCCCCTGCTGGCCTGGTCGCCCCCAACTGACCCCCATGATGGCCTGGTCACCTCCAACTGCCCCCCTCTGCCAGCCTGATCACCCCCAACTTCCCCCCTCTGCTGGCCTAATCACCCCCAACTGCCCCCTCCCCCGCCAGCCTGATCACCCCTCATGACCCCCCCGGCTGGCCTGGTCACCCCAAACAGCCTGCTGTTCAGTCATTTGGTTGTCCCTCACTAACCCCCCTGCCGGCCTGGTCATAGGCAGCCATCTTGTGAGGGTGTGAGGGTTAATTTGCATATTAGCTCTTTATTATATAGGATGCTGTAACAAAAGTTATGTGAATGTAGTGTCTCTTTCTCAAAATACATCATTGTACTGTATGTACTCACCCTTCTTGTGATGATGTGAGATGATACAGTGCCTATGAGATGAGATGTGTTTGCAGTTAGAGGTATGACAGCAAAATTAGCACAGATTTCTTTTGCCTTCCTCACAATTTCACAGATAGAAGATTTCTTCTTACCATAGATTTTAGCAACTTCAGAATATGTTTGTTTTTTCTTTCCTTATCAAGTCGAGAACTTTCATCTTTTCACTTAAAGGAAGACCTTTATGGCTTCTCTTTGACATATCTGAGTTGCCAGCATCACTACTCTTGCACTTTGGGACCATTAAGTAAAACAAGGGTTACTTGAACACAACTATGGCAATTCCATGGCAGTCAATCTGATAATCCAGTTGGCTACTATGTGACTAGCAGGTGGAGAGCAGATTCAATCTGGAGACGCTGAACGGAAGGATGATTCATGTTTGGGGTAGGACAGAGCGGGATGGCATGAGATTTCATTGTGCTACTCAGAACAGCATGCAATTTAAAACGTGCAAATTGTTTATTCTGGAATTTTCCATTTAATATTTTCAGACTGTGATTGACCATGGGCAGTTCAAACTGCAGATAGTGAAGCTGCAGATGACAGGGACAACAATAGCTGCTTTTCAAGGTGCCAGTTCCAGCAGGGATCTAGAAAACTTACAGTGCCAGAAACCTTAGTCAGCCAGCACACCTGCTCATACCGCCTTAGAGATAAATTTAGACTGATACCAATTTAGAGATGTATTTAACACACTTATGGACTTGTACATTCACAAGCCCCCTCTCCATGGAGCTGAGCTAACACTTCCATCTGCCCTTTTGCCCAGATCCACATGGGAAAAGACCTCCTGAGAAGCAGTAATTAACCAGAGGCTTTATATATTTGAGTGGCCAAACTGCTGTAGATGTGCTACAGTCTTATAAAGCAGTGATATTATCCTAACTTCCTCAGTGTCCTAAATGATGCCTGCCCCACACCGTTATCCCCTTATGGACACAGGAAAAAAAATGAAAGAATATTATATCTCCTGAAGCCATCTAGCCTTTCAAAGATAACAATACAGCTTTTCATGCAAAGCTGTTATCTAATAACTAGGTAGTTTTCTAAGGTTGTTCCAGAGAAAACAATACAAGTTTTTCTGAGCTGTATTAAATCCTTCAGGAAACATCACCATTTTAGAATGGATTCAGCCCTATGTCAAGACTCCACAACACTTGGCGATTCCCAACAGTCACTACACATGGGCTTTCAACCATCTTCTTAGCCCTTCAGGGAGAAATTAAAGGGCATGTCATTCTGCCCCCGTCTCTAGCAAAGACTGCACCTCAGCCTCCTCTGATATGTCCTCATCCATTTTCTAAGAAATTTATAGTAAAGGGGCTTTCTCCAGTCATGTACCCATGATGCCAATCTATACATTTACCATCTAGAATTGAATCCTTCGGCTTTTCTCTCAGACCCAGCAAGGTCCCTCAGTGCCATCACTTGGTTGTGTGAAAACTCTCCTCCAACCCCTAGGTGGGAAGTGAAAGAGTGAGTATCAACCCATGAACCATGAGTTCACTAGTTCAATTCCCTGTCAGGACATATGCCCAGAGATTGTGGGCTTGATCTTCAGAAGGGGGCGTGCAGAAAGCAGCTGATCTATGTTGATGTTTGTCTCCCATCAATGTTTCTACCTCTCTCCCCCTTCCTTCCTCTCTCTCTAAAAATTAAAAAAACAACAACAAATATTTTTTAAAAAGGAGTATTTTTTCCAGATTTCACTAAAAATCACTTGGAATTTTGACAATGTTCAGGTGTTTTTAAAATTCCGGAAGATAAAACCAAATATTTATGGGGTCCTTTTCATAATTCTATATCCTGATTTTACTATTTAACCTCATATGCATACCCAGAAAAAAAGAGACATTTGCCTAGTGTTGACTATCTCCTACTGAAAAAGCTTGCTGCCCCAGAATTGACATGTGGCGGGGGGGAACAATGGGGACAGGGGAGAAGCTGAGGTCAAGAGATAGCATCTAAGAAAGCATGAAAACCAGAACCACAAAGCACAGCTCTACAGAGCACCCTGAAGTGATCACTGTGACCTCTGCACCCCGAAAGCCCTGTTCCCTCCACTCCTGGCTGCAAGCTCCAGGGATGCTGGCCTTCAACGGTCTCAGGGAATCTCACCCCCAACATGCTGTCTCCACTTCCGCTTTATTGTTCCTCTCAAGCTGGCTGCTTAGAAAAATTTGTTTGTTCTACTTCCTTTGTCAATACTTCCCCCAGCAGCCAAAACAAACATTCAGCAATGCGGCAACACACCAATCCCAGAACCAGAAAAAAGAAAGAGGAAGAAAATGAAAACCTCACTGCACACATGTGGCACAGGAACACAAGAGCTGGATTTCTGAGAGCAAAGAAAACAGCTCTGTATCCCTGTTTTTCTCCCCTCCTCCCCCACCCCCATCTTCCATCCCCATCCCACACCAAGAAAGCCAGAGGGTTTCTGCAGCCCGGGAGTTTTGCCAGAGGGTCAAGGACACTAGCTGCTCCAAACTCACAGCCCTTTGGGCCCTGCTCCACCATTCACATTTGTTCCCGTGGGGCTGGTCCTTGGGGCTCAAGGTCAGCCACACGAGAGCATGTGTGTTCCGGTGTTGGAAGTGTTGCTCTTCGGTTCCAGAAGCCTGGCTCATCTAAGGTCTGACCTTTCCTCACAATGGTTCCACTGACGGCGCTTCAGAAACTGTGATATGCAGTTTGGGAAGGAACACACCGTGCTAGAAAAAGGGCCTTACTGGGAGGAAGTTGACCTCAATTCTGTTCGGTGGCCATCACCAGTCTCTCTTCAGCCCACCTGGGGGATGTTGGGCAGATCACTGAAACCAGGAGGCTTTTCCTATAAATGGGGAAACCAAATCCTGACATGACAAAAAACAAAGCCAGGGCTCAGTGACATCTGGAAGTCCCTTCTGGCTCCAGTATCAATGGCTTGATAACCTAGACCAGGGATGGCAAACTAAACTAAACTAAATTGGTGACACAAATATATGATACCAGCTGGAGAAGGCATGCTATGTTTAAAGGGACAACTACTATTTAGCTCCAACAAATTTGGGCATTCAAGAATGTAAGCTTGATTTTGCCAGAAATTCTGTATTTCAGCCCTGGCCAGGTAGCTCTGTTGGTTAGAGTGTCATCCCAATACACCAAGGTTGAGGGTTTGATCCCAGGTCAGGGCACATACAAGAATCAACCCATGAATGCATAAATAAGTGGAACAACAAGTCCATGTTTCTCTCTCTCTCTCTCTCTCTCTCTCTCTCTCTCTCTCTCTCTCTCGCCCCCCCTCCTCTCTGTTTCTAAAATAAAAAAAATCAATCAATAAAAATTTTTAAAAAGAAATTCTGTATTTCAAGAAAAAGTAGTATGATTTTGTGTGTATAAAATCTTCTGATTTCAAAATTCTACACCTAATTTTAAAACTTCACAATTCTGTGAAAGCCAAACAAAACATCTTCTAGCCATTTCTACTCCCACAGTTTTTAAACTTCAGTCTCAAAAGTCTCTCAACTAGAAATGATCCAGTTGGGAGTGATGTGGGAGGATTGCCTCATATCACCTAACCAAGTGACTACTTACAATATACCTTGAGGCATATATTTCCCCTCCCCAGTACTTGCTTTTGGCCTTAACAATTATTGCATGACATAATGGGAGTGTACTTACTATACATGTAAATGTTGTGGCAACAGCAAAAGATTGACAATTACTAGAAAAGAAGTGTTTATATTCATTTGGACTGTACTGTTTTGTACAGTGTTTTCATGATCTCTTTCACATCATCAACTATTTTCTTAAAGGAAAAAAAAGAAAATCGAAATTAAGTCACTTGCCCAAGGTCAAATAACTAACAAGTGATAAACATGGAATTGGATCCAAAGTCTTCCAACTTGGGTCTCTTGAGAGGCCCCTTGAGTACCCATCTGCATCAAACCTCTAGATAACATGTTCCCTTCTTCCAGAGCCTGGCCTGCCTTGTTGTCCTGATGTTCTTCCCAACCCTGATGTTATTCCTCATCATCCAAAACTTTTGGACCTAATGACACAACCACCCTGACCACAGCTGATTGGAATAATATGTACCATCGCCAGACCATTACCTGTAGTAAGGACAGTAGCTTCCCCAAATGAAATGAATGTTCCCACTATGAATCATCCTATACAATAAAAGCCTAATATACAAATTGTCCCCTCGACTGGGAGTTCGACCAGGAGTTCAACCGCTCGCTATGATGTGCGCTGACCACCACAGGGCAGCGCAGAACGTGGCGGGCATCGGCAATGCAGCACTGGCAGTGGGCAGCAGTAGGGGCGCTGCTGGCCCCAATGGGCCCTAACAAGAGTGGGACCATGGTAGGATGGTGGGGAGCAGGTGAGCGGGTGGCACCAGGCCAAGGCAGGTGTGAGTGGGGCCCAATCACCCTGCTGATCGCCCCACAGATGGCAACCAGCAGTAATAGTGTGTGGGGGGGGGGCACCACCTGGCTCCCAGGCACTGAGGGAGCAGGGCGGGGGCCCAATGCCTCAGGCAGAGGGGGTGCGAGGGGGCCCAGGGGCTCAGATGCTGCCCAGGGCCCAGGGTCAGCTGGGACCTGCCCTTCCCCACCAGACGCTCACGCTTCGATCACCAGCCAGGCCTAGGGACTGCACTCCTGCACAAATTTCGTGCACCGGGCCTCTAATCTTTTATAAGAAAGGATGCAGGAAAGGAAGGAGAAAATTCCCTCTATCTTTGGGGGTTTGAAGAGTATGATCATATTTTGGATATAAGGAGAAAGTTAAGGAATTTACCACTGGGGTAAGGTGAATTGGCCTTTTCATATGATGTGGCTCAGACTAAAAAGGAAGACAACTCTCCATACAAGGCCTGGCCAATGGGCTCTGAATCTGGGAAAGCTATTCTGAGGTTTTAAGTTTGCTTCTTCTTCAATGTAAACCCATCTTGTATCCTCAATCTTTCAGTAAAAATTTTAAATGCCAAAATCATGCCTTATTTGTATTGCTTACATTTTAAAGAATCACAAAAGGAGCAACTGTCCAGACTTGGAATGAAGTAATTCAGGGAAAATGGAAAACATAATGCTGCATATCTTCTGATTGCCACTCTGGATCTGCTCTCTATCCTTTTCTAACCCATTCTCTACCCTGAGGCTGAGCTGTACAAACTAAATCTATGGGCTTCCCTGCTCTCAGGCTTCTGGCTGGGTTTGTTCAAGGAGGAAATTAGAGGTAGGGAAGGAGAAGTCTGAGATTAGGGCAGGGGTGGGCAAACTTTTTGACTCGAGGGCCACAATGGGTTCTTAAACTGGACCGGAGGGCCGGAACAAAAGCATGGATAGAGTGTTTGTATGAACTAATATAAATTCAAAGTAAAGGAGTGGAGGGGAGAGCAAGAGAACCGGATAGAACAGCCGGATCCGGCCCGCGGGCCATAGTTTGCCCACGGCTGGATCAGGGTATTTATTCACCCAGTTCCCTCACCATAGGGTTAAGATTTACTGGCTGCATCCCTTGATCCAAGGTCCCAGCATCTGCCAAAATGGTCTCCATTTGGCACGTTTGGTACATTCTGATAATAGGCCCCCTTCCTTGCCTCTTTATTATGGAAATGGCAGTGGGAATCCAGATTCCAGACCTGGGCTGCTACACCCTATTGACCCCTTTTTAAGTTGGTCTTTTATTGAACTCTCTTCAAATAGTCCAGTGGAGCGTTTGCATGCTTCCTGCTGGGAACCTGATTAACACGACCACTTGGTTTTAGTTGTTGTTAACTGATCAGATCGAGGAATAATTTCCATAGATAAAATCATATAGACCTTAAGAGTTCACTTCAGTTACTGTTGCCCATGAGCACACCCCAGGTAACCAAGACCCTGATGCAAATAAATGAAATTTTCATCACTCAAAAAGTACTCTCATGTTCCTTTCAGAGCCACTTCTCCCAACCCTGAAGAGGCAACCCCTGGATTAAACCACTTTTCACAAAATGGAAAGAGAAAAACCAAGTACAAGTTTGGGTTGACTAAAACTAAATGGAACAAACAGAAAGGACTCATAGAATTAATAACTATTTGTATTACTTATTAGTAATAAGTACTTATTGGTAATATAATACCAGAAAAATGGGAGAGGGAAATGACTTGACTTTCTAAAATCATCTGGAATACAAGGCTCAGAGTTATTTTTAGTTGGGCATAATAGGTTCGGGTAAACCTGAGGGCTGGAGGGCTTTATTTAATGTATACACATATTACACATTGTTTACCACAGGACTTTGTCATCCTGAAGATAGATGATTGAACTAGAGAAAGGTGCCTGATATCTCTAAGTATCAGTGATCTGGTCTGGCATGGGGCTTCTAACCAATGAAGGCACCCCAACCATGGAAAGATCCTGGAGGATCATTTCAAATAAACACTCTTTCTTGGAAATTTTAAAGGGAAATTTCAGTGCAACTCACTAGATAGAAGAATGACAGACTTTAAGGTAGTGGAAACTATAACGACTAAACAGAAGCTGTGAGTTAAGCAGTAGAGAAAGAGGTTACGTGGTAGAGGAGCCATATTAGAAAACGGCTTAACCCCAATGGTTAAGCACCAGGCCAAGAGCATTGGATGCCCATTTCTAAGGAGATGAAATACACAAATTGCTTCAGAGTAACACGAGATACTGAGGGATCATGAGAGCTACTGCTACTGTTTTATCCTGAACAACACTCCCATTCTCTGTGAGGCTTGGATGGGTAGGGGGCTAAGATTTTTTTATATATAATAATCTCCCAATAATTGAGGAAACTTGAGTTTAATCTCTATTCCTAACCAACTGAAAGAGCCTAGCAAACTGCAAGGAAGATTTATAAGATTAAGAGAGATCATAAGACATAGGCCCAGGAGTCTTCAAATCTGTTTGGGAGAAACTAGTGTTATTTCCCTAATGTCTTCAAATAAGTCTGAATGGAGAAAACTCCAATAAAGAGATTGCTGAATCATTGGTTGGTTTTGATTTCTAGCCATGACCCTCTCCCAAACAGGAACACTCAGCAGCCTATGCAAGGAGTTGCAGGGGGTTCACGGAGAGGGCCTGAACCTGTGCCTGAGTCTAGAGCAGGGGTGGGCAAACTTTTTGACTCGAGGGCCACAATGGGTTCTTAAACTGGACCGGAGGGCCAGAACAAAAGCATGGATGGAGTGTTTGTGTGAACTAATATAAATTCAAAGTAAAGGAGCGGAGGGAAGAGCAAGAGAACCCTCCGCTCTTTCGGCTCTGCGGGCCAGATAGAACAGCCGAACGGGCCTGATCCGGCCCGCGGGCCATAGTTTGCCCACGACTTGTAGAGTGTGGGTAATGGTATTAATAATTTTAAAGAGGGTAACACACAAGACTTTGAAGAGAGAAGGTGACACAGGCTAGAAACAAGATTTGAAGGGGAGACATAAACTGCCTTGAATGAATAAACCGTCATTCATTCAAACATTGACAAACACTGTGCTATGAGATACGAAACAAAACAAAATGATATGATTCTGCTCTTAGGGAGCTCATAGAGTAATTTGATAATCCTGCACTGATTTTACTATTAGCAACCACTGCAGCAAGGAAGCCCACAGATGTAGTTTGTACAGCTCAGCCTCTGGGTAGATGCCAGGGTAGAAAAGGATGGAGAGTAGATCTAGAGGGGCAATCAGAGGATATATAGCATAACGTGTGTGTGTGTGTGTGTGTTGTGTGTGTGAATTAGATAAGCCATTCAACACTTACACATGCTATGTAAGTACTCAGCAAATGCAAGTAGTTATTAATGCAATTATTATCTTATTATAGACCATTTTGACTTTTGTTGTTCTTTTGTCCCCCTCTCCTTGAGAGAATTCCCCACTGGCAGATATTACTGGCTAGTTACCTGGTAGCCATCTTCCTCTTCCTTGTAGGCTAACAGAAGTCTTAATTTTTTTCTGAGGCAGAAACATATCAGGATTGATCCTCCAAAACAAAGCCTTCCTAGTCATTCTCTTAACCTTTGTAACTTTTCAGTTTCCCAAGATCCTTTGCAGTCAGGAGTTACCATGTGACTCAAGTCTAGCCAGTAATATGACAGAGCATGTCTGCTGGGAGCACTCTTTTTCTTCCTGGATGAAAGAGAGACTTGAGAGAAAAAGACTTTTGCTCTGTCCCCTTACAAGTATTAGGGGTTGATATCAGAAGCAGCTATAGGTACTTTATGACCATGAGACGAGAAGCACAAAGAAGGATGACCCATGAGGTAAAAGGCTGGGAAGATCCTGGATCTCTGATGACATTTTTAACACTCTGAACAACCGCTTACCTCCAGTATCCTTGTTAAGTAAATAACAAATGCCCTTTCATTTCAAGCCTTCTTTAATAGGTTATTCTGTCATTTACAGCTGATAACAAATTTTCATGATTTTTAAAAGACAATTTCCCTG
Organism: Plecotus auritus; assembly: GCF_963455305.1. NCBI lineage: Eukaryota > Metazoa > Chordata > Mammalia > Chiroptera > Vespertilionidae > Plecotus > Plecotus auritus. The sequence continues at coordinate 75,411,771 of NC_137770.1, read as the reverse complement.
CATTTGTAATATCTTCTACCTAGTGGTGCACAGTCCAATCCAGGAAGCACTAAACACGTGACTATTGAGCAACTGAAATGGGCTTAGTTCAAACTGATGTGTCCTATAAGTATAAAATATACACCTGGTTTCAAAAACTTAGCACGTAAGAAAAAGAAAAATATTTTGTAAATGGTTTGATATTAATTAAATAATATTTTGGACATATTTGATTAAGTGAAATATAATTAAAATTAATTTTACCTGTTTCTTTCTGCTTTTTTAATGCAATTACAAGAAAAGTTAAAAATATGCATTTGGCTCACATATTTCTATTGGACAGCATTATCTAGAATACAAAGGCAGAGCCACTAGATGTTTAGTTGCGTTAGGAAAGTAAAAGAGGAAACTACAGATAACTGGCGGTAGTGACTCGCTCCATGAGATGGCACCATTTGAAATATCTTTGTATTCTCTGTATTTCTAGATTAACTTTTATTTGTATGTATTTGGAGAACAACAACAAAATCAAAACTTGTACTTCATAATGTACATAACGGGTTTGTCTCACTTTGGTTCTTTCTATAACTTCACCAACATTTACAATATTGTTCCTCTTAGGATATGAAAGGACATATGCCTACCCCTTTGTAACTACTCCATCGTGATGCCACATTAGGCTTGCAGTTCAGAATTACACCAATAAAGAAGTGAAGGGTCTTCCCATCTCCATCTTCCAACTCTCCTCCTTGGTCTCCTGATTCTCTCTGCATTCCTGAAGACTGGTGGTATCCTACCCTAGGCCTGACCCCACATCAAGTTCCAAGTTTATTTCATCAGAATTTTATCTCTTCACTGCAGCTGATTTCAGTTAAGTATACAAAAGAGATAACCAACTCAGGGTGCCTTTAAGCACTAAAATTTCCTTCAGGAATGTTTGCATTTTGCATTTTTAAAACAGATCTCCATTTAACCCTCCTGATTTATTCATTGTTCATGTCATAGCTAAAATGAATCCAAGCAGTAGAGTGGAAATGGTTTGGTGGAGCAGGTCATGTCCATTAGCTGAAATGAGATTAGTTTTTACCAATAGGCCTATCTATGCATGATACTGTTCCTGCCAATGAAAATGCGTGCATCCACTTAATGCCCCTCTTAGTCCATTCAGGCTGCATTCATAGACTGGGTAGCTTATAAACAACACAATTTTATTTCTTACAATTCTGGAGGCTGGGAAATCCAAGATCAAGGCATCAACAGATTTAATGTCTGATGAGGGCCTGCTTCCTAGTTCATAGACTTCTACCTTCTTGCTGTGTCTGCACATGGAAGAAGGGCAAGGGAGCTCTGGGTTTTCTTTTATAAGGGCCCTAGTCCCAAAGGCCCCATCTCCAAATACCATCACAATGGCAATTAGGTTTCAGCATATGAATTTGGGGTGGGGAGATGAACATTTAGACTGTAGTACCCTACAAGCCACAGACTTATATGACAAAGGAATAAGTACTAGTCCTTTTTATATCATTTGGGTCCATGAACAATCTCCAACCCTTACCAATACACACAGAAAAATAAGTTGATTAAATGTTTATAAAATTAGTGGGGCCATAGGAAGAGTAATGAGAAAGCAACTGAAAACTAGGTTTAAGGTTTGAATAGGAAAAACATAAAATTTAATAGCTTTCTAAGAAAGACAAGGAGGGAACAAATGGGTGGGAAATTTTTCCAAAAGATATAGATAGTGTTCAATTTTAGATCCTGTGCTACTCCTATCAACAACATAAAATCAAGTTGAACATTTCAGCAGCATATACAATTCAGTTAATGAGAAAAATATGCAAGCAGTTGAGCAGCTGTCTTCTAGACACATTTTAATGTATGGATCTGGAAATCATCCCAAATTCTCAGGCAAAACCAAATCAATCAAAAAGCCATTAGAGTTATCTTACCATACATCAACAAGGCAGTCCTATTTTCAAAAAGTAGCATCCTTTGGATCCAAAAGAAGGTCTCTTGCGTTTCCCTTTACTGTAAGAGAAAAGCCACTGGACCTAGAATCTTGATTCAGCCATCTCACTAACTCCATTGGTACTGAATAAATCACTTCACCTTTCTAAAAATATAGTTCAAGGTCTCATCTAAGCCTAACCTTAATGATATGATTTTCCTGATAAGTCTTATAATTTGTGCTAATAGCTATTATACATTTTTAATTGTATAATTAAAAGGATATGAGGGGAAGGATTAAGAAAAGGTAAGTTAACATTTTTATGCCTAATCTATCTAAGAGCTATCTAGAAGAATCTATGCCAAAAGGTTTAAAGTGTTACTATCAAATTGATGGAACTGAGAATGAATTTGTTCTTCCCAGGTGTGAGAAAGTCTTTACTGAAGGATGGGATGATAAAAGGAATTTGTTCCTGTGTAGTAAAGTATTTGGTCTTGCTCAAAGAAAACATCTAACCTATGCCCTTGGCTTCTGAAGATAATCTTTGGACCCTCCAGATAGGAGTGTCTTGTCTGTAGTTATCAAGTCATACTGAATAGTCTAACAATGCAGTTTAGGCAAGGGCATGACCATGTAGTCTTTGCGGAAGGAGGAGGGGAAATGGCAAAACCATCAATGTAATTTAGAGTGGGGACTATAGGTCATGCAGTATCAGTTGACCTGGAGATTGCGGTCCATCATGTGGGCAATGAATGAATCATACCCATGTAATGGAAGCCCAATAAGATCCAGATGAACTGTTCTGGTTGGCAGTATTCCATGCATATTGTCACCCATTGAATCCAGCAGACTAATGTGTCCTGACTCTACAAGGAGAGGACGATGGAAACTACCTGTGTGTAGTACCTGCCATATAAGCTCCTTCTCTTGGCTGATTTTAATCTCTATCTTTTTCTTATAATAAATCATAACTGTGAGTATAATAACTTTCAGTAAGTTCTACGAGTCCCTCTAGTGAATTATCAACTCTGGGGATGGTTTATTGGACCCTCCAAACTTGCAGTTGATATCAGATGTGAGGACAGCCCTCTGCTTTTGACCTAAACTATCTGCAACATTATAGCAATAAATTTTTTAAAAAGTAAAATTTAAGCTGGATATTCTTTCTAAAAATCTTTGACCACTTCCCACAAAGCAGACAACAGCCTCCCAAAATTCTCTTTATTTGTTCTTCCTCGTTCTCTTCTATCACTCTACTTTGTGTCTACTCTTCTCCCCCAAAGAAATTCTTGTCTATTTGTAATGAGAGTCATTTTTTCTATTTCTCTTAATTTTTGACTCCTACATGTCCATTTCACTGGAATCTTATTTTTCTTTTAAGAGTTATCTAAATCTATTCTAGTTGTTTATGTGTATATTCAAATTTTTCTATCATGAATATATATATTTTAACAAAAAGGTAACCTCCTCAAAACCTGTCCCACATATTTTCCAATCTTGACACAAATTCACACACAAAAATATAACTATCCAATCAGAACAATTAAAGGAGTTTATATTTGACAGTTTTTTTTAATTCTTTTTAAATTTTGACATTACTGCTATAGCTTACATCCCAACTTCTAATCCCCAAAATTTTCTCTTTGCTTTCGAAATTCTCTTTAAACTTTGCCTGAGAAACTCTTCACATCTTGCCACCTCTATCTTTCTTCTCTACATCTACTGTCTTCTTTTCTACTAGTTATTCTCTGTCCTTTTCTAAGTAAATCCTGCTTTCCTATTTATCTTCTTTTCCTTCTCACAAAATGCCTCCAATATGTCTTATAAGTGAAAACCAAAATCATCTACACCCACACAGCTTACTGACTATATTAACAAGACTTAACTATTCCAATATGTTTAACAACATAACTATATAATTCTAGGAAATCTGTCCAAAAAAATAAAAGCTACAAATAACTACTCTTCATTTCAGTAACCTTATGAAATATCAATGAATTCTTCAATAGAAAGGGTCAAAAGATAGTACACACCCTAAGATTCTTGGAGTCCCTCTTCAATATCCTCACCTTGCTATGTCTACCAATCCTAGACTATTATATCATGACTCTTATCTAATCCAAACCAAGCCCCTGTAATGAAAGACCCACCTTCCTCTAGGTAGCTCTTCAAAATGTCTTTACCCTCCCTCTTTTGAGGTTCTATTTTGACTATCAAGGCTAAGTTCTCCCTTATCCTGGTAAGAACAAACTCAGTTTTGTAATATCACAGATAATTTTGGTTAACATTTTAGGAAACCAGCCTTTGACATAAGGCCCAAGAGTAAAGACAAAATAGCCAGCCATAATTTTCCTTTGTGATTAAGTATTTATATGTGTGCTTTTGGTAGACAGAGCAGCAGGACATGTGTTTCAGGATGATAGGAAAGAGAAAGAAATATACAGATGTATCCTACTTTAAACTTTATGAGGCTTCTATGCCAACATATTACTTGACTCTTGTGCCAATGTTCTGTGGCAGACAGAGCATATATTGGGGTCTTTATTTTAAAGATGGAAACACTAGACCCATAGAGGTTAAGTAAGCTTAAGATTTGGGACACATAACATGAAACAGCTAGAGGAAAATTCTAAATCTGGAGTCAGCAAACTGCATCCTGTAAGCTAAATCTGGCCCCATGGCCTATTTGTGTAAATAAAATTGTATTGGAACACAGCCACATCCATTTGTTTGCACAACCGTCTATGGCTGTGTTAATGCTACAACAGTATTGTTGAGCAATGCTGACAGAAACCATATGGCTACCAAGCCTAAAATACTTACTAACTGGCCCTTCACATAAAAGTTTTACCAATCTCTGTCCTAAAGAAGACATAAAGTTAACTCCCAAATAAATTGAATAAAATGATTCAACTCGAATGGCCTTAAAGATATTAATCAGATAGTCTTTCATAGGTCAAAAGGATATTTGATAAAATGAAGCAAAAAAAAAAAAAAAAACTGCCAGGTTCTAAGGTTTCTAAAAATAATAGGAAAGTAGTTCTCAACCCAGATACCAATTGCATTGATATTGCAAATTTAAATTGTGTTGGTAAAGAATGATCATTCTGCCAAAACCAGTTTGGCTCAGTGGATAGAGCATCGGCCTGCGGACTGAAGGGTCCCAGGTTCGATTCCGGTCAAGGGCATGTACCTTGGTTGCGGGCACATCCCTGGTGGGAGGTGTGCAGGAGGCAGCTGATTGATGTTTCTCTCTCATCGATGTTTCTGGCTCTCTATCCCTCTCTCTTCCTCTCTGTAAAATATCAATAAAATATATTTAAAAAAAAAAAAAAAAAAGAATGATCATTCAGCCAGCACTGCAGGCATCATCTATACAGCAACAAATAGAAACATACATAAATATAGTAATAAAAATATTGTTGATGAAATTTGAACTTTAAAGGCTTAGAGCATCAAAAAATATTAAGTAAACTCTATAATTGCTGAATCAGCAATAGCTGAGAAAGAAAAGCAGTCTGACATGAGCAGGCATGAATTATCAGGAAACACATCAGTAGCTTAGTGGATAATAAAGGCAGCTTTCTTGGAACTCACAGAATGAGTTATGTCTGCTTTTCCACTTTCCTTCTGCAGCCTGAAGTCAGGCCTCTGCATGGATCCGCCTGCCTCCGGGCTTGCTCCTCCAGAGTCTCCTCTCCAAACAAAGTGATTCTTTTACAATAGCACGTGCTCAGAACCCTCCAATGAGCTAATCAAGCTCCAAATTCAGGGCCCCTCACTTACACTGGGCCTTTCCAAGCCCCTGGGGGAGGTCTGGCAATATATTCACGTGGTCATTTTGTTTTCTTCATTTGCATATCGGAGATACTTTAAACATACTGTCCATTTTTTTATTTCTCCTCTGTTATAATTCTCTTTGAGTCATGTGGTGTTAGAATAGGCCCAGGCACTTTGGGATTTAGTTAAGAAGTTGAATTAGCAAAACGTTTAGTTTGAGCTAGTGGGATATATTATTGTGGTTCACAGTTAATTCAAGGTGAAATTTTTGCTGGTATGTGAATGGCTGCCAGGAATACTACTATCCTCCATACCAGCATCCATTGTGACATTAAGTTCTGGGCTAGAGGTCATAGACAGGAACTTGTCTTTATCACACCAGAAATATATCGCTCAGCAGAGAAGAAAGGGTTCTGTATGGAGCCTGAAGCTAGTCTGTGGAAAATTCTTACAAATCTTACTAATGTAAGAAATAAACTTGAAAAAAGGTTTCCCAAATTTGGCAACAATCCTAAAAATGTACATAGCATTACCAATAATAAGTTGTGAAAGTAAAGGAAATTTTCTTATGCTATAAATAAAATATAAATTTTGACCAAACTAAAAGAAAGACTGAATTATCATTCTATTCTTTCTATAGAAAATAACATTACAAAATAATATTTAAAGAGGCAATCAAAGAGATTTTACCTAAAAATAATGAAGGGAAAAAATAATGCAAAGGGGTGGCACAGTGATTATTTTTATTTTGTGATGTGTGTGATGTAGAGGAGGGGAAAAAACTCTTTTCCTTTACCCTTCTAGGTTCTGCCCCTTGGGCCCTGGAAATTAAATGGACAAAAGACAGAGAAACAAGAGAAAAAGTGCTTAGTAAAAGGAGCAATGCAATGCTCGCAGAAGAAATGCAGTGATGAGTATTTCAAAGAGGTGGTTAGAACCTGGGCCTTATATGGCGTCTTAACAAAGAACAATAAATTTGTAGAAAAGTGACAAGGCAAAGGAAAAAGGGATGTTGGCACTTAGGGCTGGCAAACTCAGGTAGATAAAAATATAGGGGAAAATAATCGAAAATAAGAGTTGTTTTAGTGAGGTTTGCTATTTTGATTCCTCTATCTCTAGGCTAATAAGAGTCTCTTACGTTTGAGAGTCATTTTGCTCTTCCTGGTAAGAGAGCAGGGAGACAGAGAGCTTTTCTTTCTCTCTCTCTCTCTCTCTTTTTTTTTTTCATCTGCTGTTTCTCATTGTCTTCAGCTCAAAATAATCTTTATGCCCAATGTTGGCATATTCTGATCCCCTGCATGGGTATTTGTCACTGTTTAAAATTGAATATTACTTATGATTTTTAACTATCTCGGTTTGTAGCTAATTTTGTGTAGAAAGCCCCACCCCCCACACACCCCCCCCACACACACCCCCGAGGCCTAAAATTTCAAATCCCACATCCTGGATGCACCTTTAAATCCTAGAGTTAAATACAATCCTATATAATAAAAGCCTAATATGCAAATCAACCCAATGGTGGAGGAACGACCGCTCAGCAGGGGCTGGGGCCACTGAGTAGGTGGCACCAGGCCAGCCAAGGTGGGTGCCAGCAGGCAGAGGGAGGGGATGGCAATCGGGGGGGAGGAGGGGGGACAGCAGCAACCAGTGGCAGCAGAGAGGTGATTGGGGGGCAGGGCTGGCTGTTCTCTTGCCATGCCATCCCCCAATTGCCCACCAGTTGCCTCCCACAGAGAGAGGCCACCGGCAGCAGCGGCAGGGCTATGGCCCCCAATCTGCCTGCCAGTTGCCTCCTGCAGAGGGAGGCCAGACTGTGGCTTAGGCCTGCTCCCCAGTGGGCCTAAGCCTTCAGTCAGACATCCCCCAAGGGCTCCCGGACTGCAAGAGGTTGCAGGCCAGGCTGAAGGACCTCTAACCCCTCCCCGCCCCCCCCCCCCCCCCCAGTGCATGGATTTTCGTGCACCGGGCCTCTAGTGACCTTATAATTAGCCTGGCTAGCCTTGCAAAACGGGTCCTGCTACTCTCTGTCTTCTCTCCAACACACCCACCCTCCCTCACTCCATTCAAGCTGTTTCAGGCACTTGCTATTCTTAGATCATACCAAGCACATTCCCACTGCAGAACTTTTGCACTGGCTGTTTCCTCTGCCTAAAATGCTCTTTCCCAAGAAAGATATCACCATGACTTTTCTCTTACTTTCTTCATGCCTCCGCTTAATAGAGGCCTGATTGCCATTGGTTACCATTGTAAAAGAGCACTGCCCTCCACCTCCCATCACTTTCTGTCATCTTAATTTCCTTAACAGTCAGCACTCGATACTTAAGTAGTTATTTGTTTATCACAACTTTCCCAAGGAGAATGTAAGCTTCAATGAGGGAGAGACTGTTCACTCCTATATCCTAGGACCTAGAGCAATTCCTGGCTCATATTTGATTCTTCCAAATTATTTGTTGAGTGAATGAATACATGAACAAAAGAGTGGATAAGTGAATGGAGTTACTAATTCCTGAATTTAAAGGGATTAGTAGCTCACCCCTATGCTCATTGCAGTTTTATTTACAATAGCCAAGATATGGAAGAAACCTAAGTAGCCCATCAATAGACAATTGTATAAAGAAGATGTGGTACACATATAATGAAATATTACTAGGCCATAAAAAAAGAATAAAATCTTACCATTTGCAACAGGGATGAATTAAAGGATATTATGCTAAGTGAAATAAGTCAGACAAAGATAAAATACCATATGATTTTACTTATATGTGGGATCTAAAATTAATAAATGAACAAACAAAACAGAAACAGACTTATAGATATATAGAATAAACTGATGTTTGCCAGATGGGAGGGGGATTAGGAAGGTGAGTGAAAAAGATGAAGGAAGTAAGAAGTAGAAATTGGTAGTCACAAAATAGTTATGGGAATATAAAGTACAGCCTATGGAATATAGTCCACAATAATATAATAACTATGTATGGTGCCAGGTGGATACTAGACCTAAGGGGGGATCACTTCATAAATTATATAAATGTCTAACCACTATCTTATACACCTGAAACTAATATAAAATAATATTTAATGCTAACTCTAATTGAAAAAAATTTAAAAACAGTTTAAAAATAAAGGTATTAGTAATAAATGCAAGACCAGATTGTGGCCAGACCTTATTTTATTGCAATTTGCTATGCATGATTATATACTTTAATAAACTATAATTTATTGCAGAGCACAGATTTAGTTCTTTTTTAGGAAACATAATTTCATATAAAGAGGCCAAAGTAAACATTCTTTCAAGTATTACTGAGAACTGTGTAGACTCAGTTATGACTCTTCCTGAGAGGGTAAACCAGGTGAGCAGTATTTTTACCAAATAACCAAGTAGCACCTGATTGAAGCCCATTCCTTTGGGTGATAACATCCATTTTACAATATCTTAATCTTATAGTACAAACTGCATTTTCAAATGTTCTTAAAACTATTAAACTTATTTCTCATATAGTTAAATATAAGACCTCACAGCCTACAAACTGAAAGAAGTTTCAGAGATCACCAGGCCTGATGGCTCCCACACCAGCTGTGTATTTAGAGGACCCAGGAGGCAGTGCATCTGCGTTTGGTGGTGGAGCACACATAGCTATACTCTCCTTTGAATGCCATGCGGCCTTCCTGACTCCCCGGTGCTTGGAAACCACGGAGCTTGTTTGCTCCTCTTGTGTATCACAAGTAGTGAAACCAATGTATATAAACTTAGATGGGAAATGGAGAAAAAGAAGCCAATACCATCTGAGACGGAACACATAAAATCACCTGGAAAGGTTTGATTCCAATAGCTAAGCTGCTAATTAATCAAATCAGAATATCTGGGTGAGACCTGTGGTATTGCGGTTTTTATAAATGCCACATTGAGTCTATTGTGTGGCCAGGATTGAGGAACCCTGATCTAGAAAAGAATTTCAATAAACAGATAAACTATTATTGTTCTCCTTTTAGGCACTTCCTAGTTTCTCCATCTTAAATATTGCCACAAAGCAACTTGGAGACATCCTATTCTACTGACATATTATAGCTGAGAATCTTGGGTTGTAGAGAGAAGCTTGCCCAAGGTCAAATAATTAGAGAAAGATTTAGAACCGGAACCCAGGTATATCATTTTGAGAGCTGGTGCCACTTTTACTACATCAAAATCTTCTAATTCATTGTGCTTCACTCCATAAGCAAGTCTCTAGTGAACTGATAGACTCTTATTCAATCTCCTGGTCACACTAGGGCTTCTGCCATGAATCACAGACAGAACCAGCTACAGATCCAATTAAATGGTGGGCTAGCTAAGCAGCTCCAGGATATCAATCTACAGTAGTATTTCCCGAATTTGCCTCATAGGGAAATGTTAATAACGCAGATTCGCAGGTCTCTCCACTGAAGATTCTGACTCAGTAAACTCAGCACAGGACCTTGGAATATGTAAGTTTAACCAGGGTTGCAGCTCATAGATATGATCCTCTCCAACACACCCTTGGGATAGATGATAGTTTATCCTACTTAACCCTGATTTCCACATTAGGTCTCTACATGAGCAGTCAGCAAACTTTTTCCATATCAGGTCTGATAGAAACAGTTTAGGCATAGCAGACCATGTGGTCTCATTATTACTCAGCTTGCCTTTGTAGTGTGAAAGCAGCCATAGCTAATACAGTGAATGGGAGTGGCTATATTCCAATACAACTATTTACAAAAACAGGTGAGGCGATGGATTTGGTCCATACATTATAAATTTCCTGCTTTATAACTACCAAAATGTAAGTTTATAATTATATCATTTAGACATATTTACTTACAAAAAAATAAAAGCAAACAAAAATTAACAGTGACTTAAACAAATGAGGATTTATGTCACGTAACAAATTTAGACTTAACTGTTTGCTCATGCTAGTTTAGCGACTTAATATCTTGGAAGTGGCAGGTTCTGTCTTCAGAAATCTCTTTATACATTGGCTAGATTTACCTACACTAGGTTCTTGACTAAATTTACTATCTCTGAAACGAAGGGAACTCTGCCCAAAATATGTGTGTGTGTGTTGGGGTGAAAGGATGGTACAGAGATCTAATGACAAGGAATAAAGCTGGGTAAGTAATGCTTTTATTAACCAACTAACAGTATCTGCCACCTATTTGGCAATCTAATTTACACCCACAACCTCTTTCTACAAATGCAGTTTATGTAAGTTAACTCACCTCCTCCTCGAGAGAGAAAAACCACAAATTCTCATCTAGCTACTATACCCAGGTGCAAATCTAGGATCCCTAGATGATGCTCAATTTTATTCATTTGGTCCAGAGATATCTTCTTAGAGATCTGGAAGTTTCCTCTAAAGAATAAGTTATCTGCCTCCAACACATCTAATATACAAATGGTGGGAAAGACTAAATAAATAGTTAACATTTACTATCAGAGGCTCTGTCCTGTTAGAAAGGAATAGTGATAAATGCCTGTCCTCTCAATGGAGAAATTTCTTTGGTTAGTCAATCTGACAGTTCCTAGTTCTGTCTTTCTTCCAGAGCCTCTGTTCTTCCCAATAGCAAGATATTCTTTAATCATTATTTTAATTGCGTATATCTGAGATGAGCATTCAGGAGAAAGTTCTTTTCTAATTTAAGCAACCTCGGCATATTGTACAAGTTTAAACACCTAGCGATTGCTTTTGAGGTTCAACAATTATATGCAGTTTTTGGTGAGGCTTGCATTATTTTTAACAAAGTTTCTCTCAAAAATGTAGTTGATTCAGTCCATTTGCTTCTGGTCAATTCTTTGTATTAGTAACCACAGCTAAAGTTTTTGCCTAGACATAATCTTTGACTAAGAATTCTTCTTTCTCTGCTGCTAGATCCCCAGATCCTCTGGCACTGAACATACACAATCAGGTCTTTGTGGAAGGAAGCTCCAGTTTTGCCAGTCTTTAGGGGTCCAATTTCTCACCTGTGCTTATTTTACCTTGGGTACCAAACACAATTTTTCCAACCTTGCATGAGTATAAATTATGGGACTCCATTCATTTAGATTGGAGGTCACAATAAGAGTAGCTTTCTTAGCAAAATCATACTTCCTTTCCTCTGCTTAGAAATTACCTATCTAGCCTAACTTTGCCTCTCCTAATAGGATTTCTTTGCTTATAGACACTGAAGTAAGCCAACACACGTAAACATCCTACATTTTTCCTTCCATTTCCCATGCCACTGCAACCTCTGTCAACATGTGGTCTGTGTTCTAAGATATATCAGGCAACTAGTTATTTAAATGTTTTGTCATGTCCAAGGTTTCCAGCCTAAGATAATCCAGTCCACAGTGCCTACTCTGACCTACCCCTTAAAGTGTGTTACTTGCAGCATTCCACTTTCAAGGCCCAAATTCTATATCAGTTAGATATTGTTTCCATTGTAAATTATTAAAACTCAGTTAACCATAGTTTAAACTATGGTTATTTTTTAAATATGCTATTTAAAAAAATTATTTTATCTCACATGATCTATCTAGATGTGAGCATTGGCATTGGTTCAAAGACATTAAGGCCTTGGATCAGCATCTCTGTGATCCTTTTCACCTCTTCCTCATGTTTACAAAATGGCTGCAGACATCATCACACCACAGCCAAAGACAGGAAACAGATAGCACTATCATGCAGAGCATTTTCCCTCAATTTCTGTTGCTTATATCAAGAAGCAAAATCTGCCCTGCCTAGTTTGGATAGAGTTCCAGCCCACAGACCAAAGGGTCTCGGGTTCGATTCCAGTCAAGGGCATGTACCTAAGTTGCAGGCTTGATTCCCAGTCAGGGTGGGTGCAGGAGGCAATCAGTCAATGTGTCTCTCTCACATCAATGTTTCTCTCTGTCTCTACTCTTCCCTTCCACTCTCTCTAAAAATCAATGGAAAAATATCTGTTAGGGATTGAAAAACAGAAGAGGAGCAAAATTCTTCCCAAAGCCTCCCAGCAGACTCTTAGTTAAATCTCATGGGCCAGAATTGGATCATAAGCCTGATTACCCCTTAATCCATGGCTGGGCCTAATTCCATAAAATTAAAGAATCTCTATTGGAAAAAAATTGAGGTTCTGTTAGCAAAAAAAAAGAGGGAAGGTAATATCTTTGGGTTGTCAACCAATAGTGTCTGGCATAGCACTGTTCCCTACAAAGTTGGCAGGAGCTTCAAGTGAAAATTTTTAAAAATAAAAATAAATTAAACCTCCTCATAAACCTTTTCTCATGCACTGCAAAATGCTCAGTGCCACTATAGACTGACCCCAAACAAGCTTATTAGTTTTCTATTGCTGCATAACAAATTACCACAAATTTAGCAGGTTAAAACAACACCCATTTATTATCTCAGACTTCTGGAGGTCAGAAGTCCAGGTGGTCTTGACTGGTTTCTCTGCATAGGGTCTCAGGATGCTGAAGTCAAGGTTGGGCTCTGGAGGAGAATCCACTTACAAGTTCATTCAGATGGTTGGCAGAATTCAGATCTTTATGATTATAGGACTAAGGTTTTACCTTGCTGGTTGTCAGCTGGGGGTTTCTCACAAACTGAGGCTGATATCTGGTCCTTGCATGTGGCCTCTTCCATCTTCAAAGCCAACAATGATATATGTCAAATCCTTATCATGCTTCCAATTTCTTCCTTTCTTTTTCTTTTTTGTTTTCTCCTTAGAGAGAGGAAGGGAAAGAGAGAAAGAAACGTCAATCAGTTGCTTCCTGTACACACCCTGACCAGGGATCGAATCTGCAACCTGGATATATGCCCTGACCAAGAATTGAACCGGCGACCCTTCGGTGCACTGGATGATACTCCAACCAACTGAGCCACATTGGCCAGGGTTGTGCTTCCAGTTTTTGATTTTTTTTTTCTGCAACCATCTGGAGAAAATTGGCAAATGGTAATAGGTTAGATCAGGTTCACCCTGATAATCTCTCTATTTTACAGCCTATTGATTAATCACCTTAATTACATCTGCAAAATTCCTTTTTGCCATGTAAAGTAGCATAATCACCAGGGCAACTCCAGGAATACAGAGGTGATGAGGGCCATCTTGGAATTCAACTTACCACACAAGCTCTTACAGCTAAAATTCTGAAAACAAATTATTTCTGATTACTGCCATCTACTAGGGATTATCAAATTATTTTATCTAATTTTAAAATTCTTAAATTGTCTCTAAAGAAGGTTTCTGTTTTTGAAAATTACAAAAGAAAGCTAAAGAAAGAATAATGTTTCTGCAAACAGGAACTGTTTTAACATAAAGAAGTTAGAGATAAACATATGTTAAAAAAGACTTGGTAACTATTTCCACATAAATTGAATCTTTTGTCAGAGTAATACCCAGCTATGAGAAGCACAAACTATGAAATAAAAGATAATTTACAATATATTTAAATGCTGTTTATTACATAGATAAACATCCCCTATTTTGAAGGGAAAGAGATACACAAGGTTTATGAACAGAAGATCAGATGTCTCCCTGATTCTAATTAAAGAAATGTAAACAAATATTTAAAGATTATCAATCTAAAGTCACCAGCACAGACTGGTTCATTTCCTAATTCAGGTACTGTGGTTAGCATAGCATACAAATACAGGTGCTGAAAGAAAAAATGTGGATCACTTATCAAGTGAATCTGGCACACCGGCTAAGACTGCCCCCTAAGACAGCATGGCATGGTGGGCTTGTCCTCTGTGTTTCATGAAGCTATAGGTTTATAGGTTCCAGGGACCAAAACCACAGATCTGAGGGTTAGAGAGACAAAGTAGAAAAGGAGATGCCTGGGGGAAAATAGGAAAGTTGCCCAAAAGACCAGAGCCAAGAGAAAATGCACACTCCCTGAGTGCCTATACACCAGTATTTCCAATGGCCCTAATGTTCACCCTTCCCCCAATTCCTAAAGCAAGTGTAGAGGTTGCTTTTTCTCCACATTCCTCAGCCTGTATTTTGCCTTTGGGAACCCTCTTTCCTTTTCATAGCTGCACTTTGAATTACTAAATTGAACTAGATTCACTGTCTGGGCTTTTCTCTCAACTAATACTTCTGTAAGAACTGATCAACATGCAAGTCATTTTCCAAATAATCCCCTTAGAAGTTATTACCATCTTCTCTCCCAATCCCCTGTAAATCCACCACACACACACACACACACACACACACACACACACACACGCACACACACACACACACACACACACACACTTCCCCCTCCCAACCCAGACCTAAAAAAAAAAAAAAATTCCTTTACAGCTGGTTTTTACATATAGATTCCACAATGTGGAGGGAATTTCTTGATTTAGTTTTTACAGTTTTGAAAAATTCATAACCACTAACATGTTGGCAAAAAAAGCTGAAAATTCATATCCCTCTTGAATTTTTTCTCACTCACAGCCCCCATGTTATCTTGCTATGAAATTTCCAGGGATGTCCATAAGTCTGTTGCCTTGAACCTCCTGGGGGATGCTTTACAAATAGACAATATAGCTCATGTACAGTTCATTACAAGTCAGGAAGAGGTTAATGAAACTATATTGATTGTATGGCAGAGTGAAGTAAAAGGAAACTCGTGGAGGCATTTGGTATTGGGAGGCTAACCAAAATGTTTGAACCCAACAACCCAATCAGTTTTCTGAGGTAAAAAGGACCAAGGCACAGGACTGGCATCCTATGGCAAGGATCAGTACTTTACCTTAGAGGGGTGTTTTAACCAAAATCTCTTCCTCAGGACATACACAAAAACACATGAATTCCATTCCATTCTGCTTGGTTCCACCTAGCAGTGAGTCAGCTCTAGAGTTCTGTTTTAATTGCAAGGTATATAGATTTTGTGTCATTAAGACTTCCAGGTACCTTAGAGCTCAAGGGCATTTATATCTAATGTGCATGTCTCTGTAGACCATATAGTCCTTTTTCAGGAATTCTTAAATAAATGTTGGCGCCTGAGTTATTTATTTTCTTTACTAACCCCTGCATTAAAAGATGACCCAGAAAAATCACAGAGCAAACATATATGTAATACTGGGTAAAGGGGGGAGAGGATGTAGATTTTCAAAACTCTAAAGAAAACAAAACTAGGTGAAAACTACTGTTAGACCTAATCTAATGAGTAAAAATAGACATGAGTAAAAATGGAGTGAAATGGTAGAGTTGTAGCTTTTTATTCTTATTTTAGAAGAAAAATCTTTTTGCAAACACATTTTCACAAGGAAACTCAAATACAAAAGGGTTGAAAGTAAAGATCCTCTGGTTGAAATAAGAATATAAAACCCAGAGTCCCATCCAATGTCTGAATTCATTGAACCTCTAAGTTGGTCCTCACATACCTCCATGGAAGCTGAAAAGATCCTTGAAGCATAGTTTGAAAATCATAGCTCAAAAACACATAACCATCTTATGGGTAAATTACCTAAACATTTGATCCCACGTAAGTTACTTAATTTTGATCGGCAACTGGGTAGTTCGAGGGACAGCTAGAAGTGTTTTGCCAAGGTCTTTTCTGCTCCAATACTCCTTATTATTTGCCCAAGTGACATGGATGCTGGAATATCAGCCACAAAAGAGTAGAGTAAGTGACCAGCACTTTAGCAAAGCTATATTTAGCATAAATTTAGGAAAATCTGCAGTAAAACACACACACACACACACACACACACACACAAGTAACTTTTCCTTTATAAGACAAGAATAAAAAAAATGAAAACTTTCCCTGATTGCCTCATTTATTATTTTATACTATTGGATAACACATGTATATTTATATGCTTATATAGAGGTCTAGGCAAAAATAGATTTACACTTGTGAGTAACCAAAACAGAATTTATTTTTGTATTATTATTTTTCATTGATTTTAGAGAGGGGGAGAAGGAGAGAGAAAGAAAAACTGAGCCATTACCACTCTTATGCGCCCCGACTCAGGTCAAACCCCGTAACCTAAGTATGTGCCCTGACAGGTAATTGAACCCACGACCTTTTTTGGTGTACAGAATGACAATCCAACCAACTCAGCCGCCAGGGCTGTTCCACTTATTTCTGTATTCATTATTGGCTGCTACTATATGTGCCTTGACTCAAGATCGAGCCCACAACCTGAGCGTATTGGGGCAACGCTCTAACCACCTGAGGGTGTATTATTATTTATTAATTATTGTATTATTTGTTTATAAACTGTAAGTCAACTTTTGCCCACCCCTGTATTTGCAAACCACCTCAAATTCTTTTTGTGAAGAGATGAAAAGAGTAGCAAAGGGAGGATTCCAAGTAACAAATCCAACTTTTCTTCCCTCTAAACAGTACCAGGAAGTCCAAAGAAGTTACTAGGACAAGTCAGCAATCTAGTGGAATTTGATGCAGGTTGCAATGCCTCTTTGCTTTAGAATTTAAAATCTAGAGGTAAGAAAGGTTAAGGTAATAATTAGCCTCTGACTCACTCAATAGTCAGACAGTGGGACATGAACTGTATAGCACTTGTGCTGCAAAAAAGGCATCTGGCCTACTACTAGGTGTACCAGTTAATAATGCGTATTTTTTTCAATAGATGGAGTTACACATATGTTGATATGTATGCGATTTGATATGTATGCTATTTTGTTGTATTGACAGCAAGCTTCAAAACTTCATATGTCAAATTTGCTGAAGGTGTTAACATCATAGATATTTTTACTCTTAAAAAAAGAAGCGCCCTGACCTGTTTGGCTCAGTGGATAGAGCGTCAGCCTGCGGACTGAAGGGTCCCGGGTTTGATTCCAGTCAAGGGCATGTACCTTGGTTGCGGGCACATCCCCAGTGGGGAGTGTGCAGGAGGCAGCTGATCGATGTTTCTAACTCTCTATCCCTCTCCCTTCCTCTCTATAAAAAATCAATAAAATATATTTTTTTTTAAAAAGAAGCATTTGCGCCAAGTTCTAATTCATTACTTTATTTTGAAGAAAAATGCTGTTGAAAGTTATCATATACTTTGGGAAGCTTATGGTGAACATGCTCCATCTCAAGATACTTATGAACACTGGTTTAAACATTTTAAAAGTGATGATTTCTAACATCCAGGTCAACCGAAAAAGTTGGAAAACCAACAATTATAAGCATTATTGGATGAAGATGCATGTCAAACTCAAAAACAACTTGCAGAAAGATTAAACATTGCTCAGCAAACAATTCCGATTGTTTACAAACAATGGGAAAGATTTTAAATGAAGGAAAATGGGTGCCACATCAACTGAACGACCAAAAAGTCATCAATAAAATGTTGCTTCAACGGCACAAAATGAAGTCTTTTTTTCATCAAATTGTGACTGGCAATGAAAAGTGGATTCATTTTGAGAATCCCAAATGCACAAAATCATGGATTGATCCAGGTCAACCATCAACATCAACTACAAGGTCAAATCGCTTCGGAAAGAAGACAATGCCCTTTGTTTGGTGGGATCAGGAAGGTGTGGTGTATTATGAGCTTCTAAAACCAGGTGAAACCATTAATACTGATCGCTACCGACAACAAATAAATCAATTTGAACCACGCTTTGATCATGAAACAACCAGAATGTGCCAGAAGACACGGCAAAGTAATTTTGCTTCATGATGACGCACCATCACACACTTCAAAACCAGTTAAAGACATGTTAAAAGATCTTGCCTGGGAAGTATTAACCCACCCACCATATTCACCAGACCTTGCTCCTTCAGATTACCATTTGTTCCGATCGATTGCACATGCACTTTCTGAGTAGCACTTCAAAATGTACAAAGAAGTGGAAAATTGGGTCTCCGAATGGTTTGCCTCAAAACAAGAAAAGTTCTATTGGGATGGTATCCACAAATTGCCTGAAAGATGGGGAAACGTGTAGCTAGCGATGGACATTACTTCGAATAAAGCACTTTTGATGTTTCTCTTGAAATTATCGTGTTTTCTTTAATTTCAAAATCTGCCATTATTAACCAGTACACCTAGTAACAACCTCAGGCTCCAGATTTGCTATTCTGTTCAGCCTTTCCTGACAGAGGAACTGTGAACAGAAGAAAAGGCAGTTTTCTTCACTTACTGCTCAGCATAAAGAGCAATGTGCCTTAAGACTGAAGCAAGTTTAAAGACTCAACTTATGTGTAGACCCACAAAGAAAAGCACATAAACCCAAGAGCTTTACATTCTGATGTTTTAACCCTTTTTAAGTAATGTAAACAATTGCCAAGCATGTTTCCAAGGTGTAGTGTTTCCTTCGTTCCCATGATTTATCATCTGGGGGCAGATGATAAATGTGAAAAATATACTCAAAACATCATTATTTAAACCTCTTTAAATACGCTTAAAGAAGTGTGTGAAGTATTCCATGGGAAGATATAGCATTGTTGCTAAGTTCATGGTCTCTGAAATTAGACCTCCTTGGTTTAAGTTCTAGCTTCACCCCACCTTCCTATATAGCTGTGGCAAATAACCACAACTCTCTAAACCATAGTTTTTCTGAGCTGAAAAATGAGATTAATGATAATAGTAACCACCTCACAGGGTTGTAGTGAGGATTAAATGAGATGATCTGTGCAACGACCTACCAATAAATCAACTGTTTTTATCCTCCTTTCATTCCTGATATTTTCATTCTAAATTGATGGTGGAAAGAGAGACTTGTGAAAGTGCTTAGGTCTTAATACACTTGCACTCTGAATTTATTTTGAGCTCCTCATGTTAATAGCAACAGAACAACTCTTTCTTTTACTCCTGGTATTAGAAAGCACTCAGCAACAAATTGCCTTAGAGATAACATGGAGAAAGTGTGAATGTATGCAAGAATATTTGATAGAAGGAATAAAAAAGAGAAATAAAAATCAAAGGGGTACAAAATAATTGAAAAGTGGCAATGTATTTAGGATAGTTTTCCAATTATCCGTAAGGATCATTAAATAAGGGAAAGAAGAGTCAGCTGCTAGCATAGCCCCAGATTACAGTCATCCTGCCTCTCCACAGGTTTGGAGTACACTGGGATCACAAATTAATGTGTACTGATGTCACCCTTACCTGATCAGCACCAGGTCTGAACCACACTACCAACAACATTGGCCCAGGTTTACTTGGATCTCTGTAAGGCCAGCTAACTCATCTAGGCAGTCTAGAGTCTAGGTAGGGAATAGATACATTAAGATTTTTTTAAAGGGATGGGGAGGGGTTATTGTTTGGGAACAGAAGAGTAAATAGAAATTGTAATTCCTGTTCCTGAACCTCAGTCAATGGTAAATAGTTGGCTGCTGATTACTGTCCTTGATTTTAACTTTTTTTTCTTTTCTAGTGAAAAAAAGTGTCCCCTGATAAATGACTTGTAATATAAGAAAATACTTGATTAATAACCATCATTCTGTCTCCAGCTGTGTAGCCAACTCATCTTAAAAAACCATTGGGAGGTTCTACTTGAAGCTGTGGTTTATTTCAAAGGAAACCAAAAAGTGGGTGTGGAGGAGTGAGAGACTATAGGAAAATCTCTTCCCTATGTCTTTAGACTCTTCTAAAATGCAGCACAGAAAAGAAAATACACAAGTAAATAGGTTCAAGTATGATAAGAATCAGTTTCTAAAGAATAGTGAAAGGTCAATGATTTGAGAGTCAATAAACCTATTTCTGATGTTTACTTCAGCTGTGACTCATTATGAAACATTGATGAGGGTCACAGAAACTTTCAGTTCTCAGTTTCCCCATCTGTAAAATGAAGATTTGAGTAATTGGCCAATCCACATTGCATCTGATGTGCTTTCAGAGACTCAGAATGAAAATTATGAACATGTATTAATACAAAGACAAGGGATTCCCTGCTGAGAAAGAATAGAGGAGAGAAAAAAATAAACATTTACCTTTGGATGCTAATTGGTTGTCCCAGATTGAAGGGATTTGTTTAACATTATTGGGAAGAACATTTTGGTAATAAAAAGAGAGGATTTCTATAAGAAGAGACAGACAAAATTATAGAGATTTAGTTACTCTTATTTACTTGGTAGAATTAAAATGCTTCCTCTTCATCCTGTAAGGGAAATCCTTGAGAAGTTTGCGGACTGTCACCATCTGTTCAGCAAAACATGCATCAACATAATATTTTCCACATGTTGCTTTTTTTTAATTTTGAAAACAAATTAATCTTTTCCTAGCCAAAATGTTTTACTATAACTATTGTCAAAGGAAATTCAGTAGAAAGTCTATGTTTTGATTCCACTCCTCTCCCTACCTACTCCCACCATCAAATCATTTGCAGTTTCTATGGCAATATATGGCTTAAAGCTGAGAAGAAACTAATAATTGGCTCCTTTTCAAATCAGAACAAGTCTATATTTCTTAAGTTTCTAAAATGCCTGCTCTTAAACCCTTATTTGCAAAGTCATCTCTCTCCATTTCCATCACCAAATCTCCATAGTGACTTCTACCAACAACTTGCTCAAGGCCAAGAAGACCATCAGAACCTGGATGTTCACTCTTGGCTGTGCCATGGTCAACCATTTCTTTCCCTGCTATCCTCCTTCCACCACCACTCTTCTAACTGATGCACTCAGCAACCGGGCCTGGAAGTCAACACGGTGGGCTAACTACAACTTACCAAGCCTACTCTGCACCCAGCACTGTGGGCCAACTACTGCTTACCAAGCCCAGCTCTGCCCCCAGGCACAAAGGGACATGAATAAACAGTGATAGACATAATACTTCCTCCCTACAAAGAGCTCACAAACTTGTTGAAAAGAAGACAGAATCATTAGAGGATAAGATGGTAAAAACATTCAATGTGACAAGGTAAAAATGATGATGACAACAATGATGATGGTGATGATGAGGATGATTGGGTAAGGTCACAAATATAACTTACTTATTTCATCTGTATCTTCTCTTCCAAGTTTTCAGACATTGGTTGGACAGAAGGAAATAAGCTTTTAATCTTGTCTGGTTTAAAGTTTAGTCTGACCCAGTAATTCTGATAGTCATATTTAGTAATATTCAGCTGTTTGACACCCATTTTCCAAAAATGGTAAAATCTTAGAAAACAGTTATCCTGTCCATTTAAGTGGTATTGTGTAACTCTAAACATATTTTGGAACATCTATAACCTTTGAGAATATTTGTGTCACTCTAGAAAATAGATGTATTGATACCCAGCTGCAATTGTCATTCAAAAACTAGATTTAGCCCTAACCGGTTTGGCTCAGTGGATAGAACATTGGCCTGCAGACTGAAGGGTCCCAGGTTTGACTCCTCAGCTAAGGTCAAGGTCATGTACCTTAGCTGAGGGCACATCCCCAGTAGGAAGTGTGCAGGAGGCAGCTGATGGATGTTTCTCTCCCATTGATGTTTCTAACTCTCTATCCCTCTCCCTGCCTCTCTGCAAAAAATCAATAAAACACATTTTTTAAAAAACTAGATTTATTTCTATCTAGCTGCAATATGCATAAAGAAAACAGTAGTATGTTTATAATAGGTATATAGAGCAGGCAATATTATTATTTTTAAACAAGTAAACTGAGACCCAAAGAGATCAGCAATACTTTAGAATAATTGTTATGGACTGAACTGTGTCACCCAAAATTCATGTTGATGTCCTAACACGCAGTAACACAAAATGTGACGATATTTGGAGATAGATTCTTAAAAGAGGTAATGAAGTTAAAATGAGTTCACTCAGGTATCACAGTGTCCTAATAAGAAGAGAAAATTTGGACACAGACTGGCATTGCCAGTAGACAATGATAGGACACAGGGAGAAGGTCGCCATTCACAAGCCAAAGAGAGAAACCACAAACAAAACCATCTCAGATCTATAAACCATCTAGATCTCAGACTGCTGGCCTCCAAAACTGTGTTTAAGCCACCCAGTTTGTTGTAATTTGTCATGTCAGCTCTAGCAAACTAATACAATGGGAAACCTCTAAAAAATCTTACTGTGAACAGTACAACAAAAAGACATGGTTTCTGTCTTTTTTAACTGCTATTAGCTATTTTGCACACTTCAACAGTGTCTGTGTCTGGCACAACACATGTTCAAAAATATTTGTTGAATTAATAAGTGAACTTTATTTTTTTAGTTAATGCAAGATATTACTTTAACACGTTTTATCAATCCAAATAGAAAATCAAATTGAAAATGTAACTTCTTCCAGTTATAAAAATAGTCACAGGGATTTAAAGTACAGCATAGGGAATATAGTAAATAATATTGTAATAACTATGTGATTGTCAGATGGGTACTATACTTATTGGGGTGATCACTTTATAAGTTATATAAATATCTAATCATTATGCTGTATACCTGAAACTAATATAATATTGTAGATCAACTAAACTGGAAAAATTCATTTTAAAAATCATAAAGAAAGCCCTAGCTGGGTAGCACAATTGGTTGGAGCATCGTCTGGATACGCCAAGAAGCAACCAATGAATGCATAGATAAGTGGACCAACAAATCAATGTATATCTCTCTTTCTCTCTCTCTCTCTCTCTCTCTCTCTCTCTCTCTCTCTCAACTAAATAAATAATAAATAAATAAAAATCATTTTAAAAGTTACTTCCTTCATTTTAAAAATTCTACATTTATATTCAAGGTAATTTATAATAATTGTTCAATAAAATTTTTAATATCAAAATAGCAGCATGCCACAAAAGTCATAATTTCTACAAATGTTAATAAGTTACTTCCTTGAGATAAAAGACTCAAATTATAGAGAGGTGTCTAATAAAAGCATTTTATTTGAATTTTCATGTCTATTTCTATAGCCAGAGTCCTCCTAAGAATCAATGCCTTGCTTTACTTCTATCATCTCATTGATCTCTTCCAAATCTTTCTGAAGTTGTTAGAAGTACAAGTATCTCCAGTTGACAAATGGAGAAAGTTAACTGGCAAGTCAAAGAATATTTTTCAATATTAGAGAGGAGGCTCATTAAGGAAGGTAGTTAAACAGGATGAAGACAGTTAAACATATGCACTTGGGAGAGGAAGGGGAGAGAGGGAAGGAACTGAGGGGAGCATAGTCTTTGAGCCCCGCCCCAATGAGTTTGATCATATCTAGAGCCCAGAAGTGACCATGGGAATGTACACTCCACAGGAATTTGGAGAAAGCTTAGAGAGGACTTTGGGTTTCTATACTTTAGACAATCCTACCTAGTGCTTGGACCTCTGAATGACAATATTAGTAATAATGACAACAGCATTGGTGTGTGTGTGTGTGTGTGTGTGTGTGTGTGTGTGTGTGTGTGTGTGTTTTGGTGGTGGAGGGAAGTGGACATTATAGCGACTTTACACAATGGTGGGAACTGGTTAAGCAGTCTCTGAGGCTGGAGCTTGAAGTCCATAGGGCAGGTTATCAGGAAGAGAAGGTATAAAGTGAGCAAGTACAATCTGGAAACCACAAATCAGGGACAGACTGAAAGCTGCACTATCAGTTACAGTGGCCTCTAACTTCGATGGTGTTGGTGTCCAGGGCCCTTTGTCACAGAACTAAATATAGATGTGGAGGAGGAGGATCCCAGGGAAGATGGCTGGTGTCCTGTGCCAATGAGATAAACCAACAGGTAGCCATAATATCTGTCAGTGCAAGCTACAAGAGCACCTGCCCCAACTTTCCTAAGCATAAAACCCAAAATGGTTGCTGTTTCGTTTTCAACTTCCAAATCTATTACAAACATGTCTCTTATGGCCCACCCAAACCAGATACATTCAGTGAAGGAATTTCTAGGAAACAAAATTCAGCCTAGCCAAGTTGACATATTACAAGGCCACCACACAAATAAATCTCACTATCATCTGAGCTAGATATTTCATACTCATTTGCAATTAAGAAAAAATGAAGCTTGGGTGAGGGTAGATAACTGGAGTTACAGAGCTAGTAAGTGGTAGAGCCAAAATTCCAAATGCCTCTACTTTGTCTAATTAGGCATATTAACTATCAAGGGTCTAAATGGAAATAGTGATTTAATAGGCATCCCCCAAAAAAAGTCTCTAATATTGTTAATTTTTATGATCATAAGCCCTTACAAATGTAAAACACTTTGTAGTTTTCCATATGTTTTCTTATAAACTTCTCCTCTGAATTCTCAGAACAATGCTGTGAAAAAGGTAGGTGCGTTTATCTACATTATACAGATGAGGAAACTAATTCTTATTTATACTTTCCTAAAACCCACAGCCAATGGAAGAGCCAACTCTGGAATACAAGTCTCCTGACTTAGCCCATTATGCAGAGCCCTTTTAAATTAAAGTAGTTGGCCAGAGTTGACAAATTATCCAAGAAGGAGAGGAAAGGTGATAAAAGACCATAAACAGCAGTAGATCTGGTGGTGATTATGCTGCAGATCTGCTCCTAGCCTAGCAAGTGAATTTACTCACCTAATCCTACCCTCATCCCTGTGAGAACTGGAACAACTCCCTGTTATCTGACCTGGTTTTCCATGTCCAACCACTAGATTCTGCGTCTTTCTGGGTTCTGAGGATAGTATCTAGACACTGAATTCATCCATTTTAAGGAGAAAAAGGTTGTTATGTATGAAAGGAATAGAAAATCTCATCTTATTTTATAAAAACAAAAAAACAAAGTTATCTCTTCTCTAGACTTCAAGAGAAGTTTATTTTCAATGTTGTAGCTAGAATTTATTCATTCCTTCTATAATGGGCAAGCAGAATGCTAAGCACTCTTGGACACAACATGAATCAATGTAGATTCCACCCTCAAGGAACTTACAGGAAATAAATGGGTGAGGCATGAAGATAAATCTATGTACCTTGAGATGCCATGAGAAAAAAATATAAATCAAGTGCTACGGGGGTTCAGTTAGAGATAATTACTTCTGGTTAGGGATAAAAAAGGAAGGTTTTATGGAGCGAGAACTTGAAGATAGTATCTAAATAAAGCAGCTATGAATACAGAGCTGTTTAAATTGGCTGGAGCATAGGGCATGTGACGTGAAAAAAGTGGGAAATAGAGTTAGAAGGGTAGGTTGGGAGTAGTAGAAAATAAAGTTAGAAGGGTAATTGAAGCCAGATTGTGGTAGGCCTTGAAAGTATTGATAAGGAATTCAAAATCTATGTGCGGACAACTGAAGTTCTCAGAGTTTGGGGGGCAACTTGAGACACTTGTGTTAACTATAGTTTGCAAAGTTTGAAGAAAAGCAAATCTCAACTAATTTACATTTAACCCTTTTCATGGAATAAATAGAGATCCACTCATTCCTTTTAATCAAAGATAATTTGTTTACTCTAGCAATTTTCCTTTCTAACTAGTCTCTCATCCTCAATGAGGGGTTTAACTAGAGAAGTCAGAAAAGTCAAGGAAGAAAAAATGTCCTTTTGTTGACTAGATCCAATGCTCAGCTCAACTTGTTCAAAGCCCAAGAGAATATTGTTTCCTTGTCTGCAATTCTTGTCTTCTGTCATCTGGTGGACCTTAGCTGGAGAAATCCCTAGTTCATCTGCAAGTTCTAGTACAGGAAAAATAAAAACGGGCAAATCAGTACCTAAATTTGTGATGGCGAGAACCCATTATGAGGATGGTTGCCTCTGAAAGTATCTCAACAGGAGTCACATCAAGTCTTTTCATTTCAATGATGAGGAAAATGAATACACTTAGGCCAGACGGCTTGTGAAATTATCCATCCCTGCATCATCCAGCAGTCATATGATAATGTCCCATGCTCTGGTGACTGTACAATGCTCACATGAAACTTCATTCTCATGGGAAAGAAGAAATCAAGTCATGATACTGGCACCATTTTTTAGAGATTTGAAAGCATGAGACTATAGAGGTGTTCTCTCTTTTCCGCGTCCAGCACGGAAAAGGAACAGGTCCGGTTCCTGAGTGGAGGAGCTGGGGATTAAGAAATAAAAGAAAGAAAGAGACAAGAGGCAGAAATAGAAGCAAAGCTGGGAGCCGGGTGGGACGCTGCTTCCTCTGATGGAGGGGCAGGTCACCCAGAGCCGACACAGCACATTTATTTATATTCCAAAGTACAAAGGGGGTTTCACCGAAAAAACTTAGGATCAAAGGAGCTTGGATGGGCCCAGGTCCTATTCATTCCCTAAATTCCCGGTGCTAGGTGCAAGACTGGATTTACACCTCAAAGCCCACTTCCCGGCACTTGGACAAAGGTAAAAGTCAGTACTGATAACACCCCCCCACCTTCTTGGGGAGGGCGTAACCGAGACGCAGCTCTGCCAGTCGCCTCAGGCTCAGCTGACAACAATTTAAAGAATGTCCATGTGCCTTCCCAGGGAGCCCTCTACATGAGACTGTGAAAAAATAGGGAAAATAAAATACACAAATATATTTTAATATTTTAAGTTAATATTATAATTTCACTTTATTATTATATTACTAGAGGCCTGATGCACTGATTCGTGCAAGAATGGGCATTCCTTCTCCTGGCTGCTGGCACTACCTTCGCTCCAGCCCAGAGCAGCCTTTCTGCCTTCACCTTCCTGCTGCCCAGAAGCCCACGCTGCCCAGAGGCCTGGAGCAGCTGGGGCAGTGCAGAGCAGCTGGGGCAGTGAGGAACGCCTGCATTGTCGCAGAATGCCTGCATCGTCGCCATGGCAATGACGCAAGCATCCCACCCCAGCCACTCGGTGCCTGCATATTCAAATTAATCTACCATCTTTGTTGGGTTAATTTGCATACTCACTCCTGATTGGCTGGTGGGCATCGCGAAGGTACGGTCAATTTGTATCTTTCTCTTTTATTAGTGTAAATTTTTAATTAAAATAATTCCAGTTACTTCCTGAAAAGTGAAAAAATTACCCCCTCTCAATAACATGTTCCAAAGACCAATGGGTAAATATGCAATTATCTTAGTTGCTCATTTTTCTAGAAAAAAATAGAGGTTATAACAGAAACTGATTGTCCCCTTCCAGTCAGTTACAATATAAGTAGATGATGATGTCTAGCATTTATTTAACTATACATTTTCATACAGTTAGTTACTGATTTGGCTAAAACTATTTTATAAATTATATTTGCCTTTTTGATGGGTATGAAAAGTCAGAACCAGAACCCCAAGTGCTGGAGAATTCCCCTAGAGAGGAAGGAAAAGTTTACAAATAGAGGGCCAGCCAGACCAGCAGCAGCCAGGAATTGGGGAGGGTAAAGGTCCTCCCCTCTAACAATTCACCTTTTAAGTTTTTATTTGGTCTTTACTGTTATTCTCCTAATATGGATACTATTCTCTATCCATGAAGCCCTTTTATCATGTAGGTAAAACTTATTGGGTTCAAAGAAAAATCAATAAAAAAACAAATCTCCCTTTAACAAAACTGTTGAAAACACATTCCTTTAAGGTTAAAATTAAACAGCCTCATCTGACTTTTTTTTCCCCGTGACAGCAAACACTGGGTCTGTCCCAAGCCTTCCCCAGCTGTCCTGCACATTGATAGCAGTCCACAGAGGCCTCTGAGAGGCAAGTAACAAGCCGAATGAAAATGGAACAAATGATCCACCGCCTCAGCACTTGGTTTCCAGGCGCAACTGGTGTCCACTTCCAAATCTCTGAGGCTAGAAACGATGGGAATTAGTAGGGAGAACTATGTGGTCCAGAAAAAAAATATGTATGGACCTGAATGGCTTGTCATTATTAAGTTTCCCCCCTGGGTCAACATACTGCCTCCCCAGTTTACCGGGTTTCGCCTAACCTCATCCACATTTAAGTCTATGGGAAAACAGGAGGGCCTTTCAGGGGGAAATTCATTCATGTTTGGATTCAGGCAGACTTAGAGCCCTGTAATAGCACTGTCATTATCCTGCAGAGCACACCGCAGAGCAGCAGTGAGTTCCCCCCCAACGGGCACAACATTTCCTCTGGAATTTACAGAGCAACCTTACACACACCTCCCCGTAAGAACCAGATTACATAACGTCTCCATCACCCTCCTGACAGCTACAATTATGAGTCAATCCTGGTTTAAATATGAAACCGGAAGCTCCGTGTTTCCCCTCTGACTATGTGGCAGGCTAAGTCGAGCTCTCTGGGCCTGTCAGTTTGGCGATTTGAGCTGCTCCCACAGTCACTAATTTAGCATGAGACCAAATGACGGGGTAATTAAAAGCAGCGCTGCAGAGACACACTCCAGGACCAGATGTTCTCCTTATTTAACCATTGCCCACAAAGGGAACAGAAATAGTGCCCCCCCCCCCAATTCATTTTTCCTTTTCTTTATCTTCCCCAGCTAATTTCCATCTTCTGATCTTTCAATCGCACAAAATAAAATAAAATTCCCAATACGGAAAGATGACATGTTATTGAACACATGCCTGTAAGTTGTAATGTGCCCTGTAGTCTCTTCTTTGTACTTCTCAATGCCTCCCAGCTCCGAAGGCTGTTGCCCTGGCAACTTCACATGACTAACAGCTTCATACAGCCCCACCTAGCTGTGAGGACTCAGATTTGAGTCAACATGCCCCCTTCCGGCCCCCAACCCGGCACTTCGTAGTCCAGAGACTAAGTAAATAGCATTGCTTTTTGGTGTTTTAGGAGCCAAAGACTGGCTGAATGAGGCATCCCCTCCCCCCTTTATTGCCCAAAAGACTGGACAAATAAAAGTCTCCACCCTAAATTCTAGAATCTAGAGAGCCCTGCCTAGGAAGGCCATGGCCCATATGGTAAATAAAGGAGAGGTCTTTTCTTCATTTTTCTAGCTACTGGACAAATAAGAGAGAGAGAGAAAGGAAACTTGAGCTAATAATTTAAATCATCCCAAAATGGAGCAGTATGTGATATAGCTAACCCTATGTTATCAAATTAGGTGAACTAGCTTTCATATGTCCTTTGGGATCCAGGTCACTATTTAAACTGCAGAGTTCCCCAGCATTAAATACATAAATACAGAAACTTTGAAGACCATTTTGGAAATCCAAAGAATAAAGATGCTGTTGTAATTTCACCGTGTGTCATCATAGGCAAGCCACCTCTACCTCTGAAGTAATTTCTTTTTGTTGTTGCTAATCCTCACCTAATATTTTTCCGTTGATTTTTACAAAGAGTGGAAGGGAGGGGGAGAGACAGAGAGAGAACGGCACTTCAGTCTGCAGGTTGACGCTCTATCCATTGAGCCAAACTGGCTAGGGCTGAAGTAATTTCTTAACCTGCAGTAAGTAGGAAATGATAGTCCTTGCTTTCTTCTCCTCAGATATTTGTCTGAAAACCTCACCCTCACCAACAATTTCTAGGCATGTGCACTTACTAGTTTTTTAAATAAAAGGTATTAACAAATCCTCAGTATTCCCAAATGAATAGGTATAGTTCTTTAAACATTAAATCTAAATATATAAAACATGATAGTTCACAAAAGATTTTGACTTTAAGAACCTCCCATTCTGGCCTTCAGTGATCTATTTTGGATCATTAATTATTTGCTAGAGTCAGGTAGGTTGATTCAAGCCACTGCCTTTTAATGACCAATCTGAAATGAGGATAAAGCTACTCTAAAATAAAACAACAACCTGCAAATCTGAAGGAAACAGAAATACTTAATATTTTGGAGGAAACTTGGCAGTTCTGTAAAGCAATGGCACTGCTATTGATACTGTTGTGCTACTTTTGTTCTAAGAATCACTTCACATGCAGGATTGGATGTGGGTTACGCCCACCTGGTTAAAGAGACAGCAATGGGACAGTCTGAAGTCTCAATTTTCAGGGGTTAATATCCACAGCAAGGCAAAATGGTGCCCAGAATGACAGCAAACAGAGCCACATGACAAGAAATGAAATTGTTGTGGGCAGCTCTATATTGGGCGTACTGTACCCGGACACAAATAAGGAGTCACTGGGGTTCCATCTTTAAGATGGACTTTCTATTACTCGCCACCTGTTGATTGTGTGTTGAGGGGCAAGGGGAGTTAAGGGATATGACAGGAGCGTCTACTCTTATGTCAATGTCACTTACGTGATATTTCCTGCAGACACATGAAGATGAATTTGAAGTAGGATGTTCTCTACTACCTATATTTATGAGCTTCCTGGTCAGAATGCAAAAGTGTACTGACTTTTATTGAGTAGGGAAATATGCATGTATTCAATGCCTCAGAGGGAAACACTCAAGTTAAGCCCAAAATAACAAGATCCTTGGAGACATATTTAGATCCACATATAAGAACCAATGATGCACACCACGCAGAGCAATTACTCTCCCTGTCCTGCTTCCTTGGGACATCAGAAGAATGACGAAGGATGGACTACTCACACTGCTTGCAAATAGAAAACATGAGTCACACTTGCCGCTTTTAACCGTCCACTTGCTGGGAAAGAATGACTCCTCCACCTGAGGGCCCCACTCTGCCTTGGGTCATTTCGGGAGACGTTTGCAGCATGTTTGTGCTCTCAAAAATGATGTCCTACTCTTTCCTTCAGACTTCTCCTGAACTTCTACCCAGCCGAGGTTGCCCAATACCCACCTTGCTTCCCCTATTTCTTGTGTATAAGTGACAAAAAAACAGCAAGTTAGTATTAATTCTTTAGATTCCTGGTTTTATTCATGAGTTGTACATATTTGTCGTCCACTTATAATGGGCCAGGGACTGCACAGGGGTAGGTATACAGGAATAAGGAAGGCAGGTTCGTGTTCTCAAGAAGGCATATTCTAGTGGAGCCAGGCAGACTATTAGCCCTCGCAGTAAGTGGTACAAAGTCAACAAAACAGGCACCCATACAATCTTATATAGAGGTTCCCACACATCCTCCACATGTGCCAGTAGATAGGTTGCTCACCTCCAATTTTGAAAGAATTTCACAACCATCCAGGGCTTTATGGTATCAGTTCTCTGGCATTTTATTTTATTTACTAAGGGCCCAGTGCATGAATTTGTGTACCTTGAAAGGAACTGTGGGCCGCGAGGCCGCGGTGGCACAAGGGCGGGTTTCGGCCCATCCTCCACTCCCCCGCCTGGCCCCTCCCTCAGTGGCCCCTGGTCCTGTCTGATGGCAGCCCCACTACTGCCGCCACTCCCGCTCGCTCATGGCGCCAGCCCCGCTCGCACCCACTGACTGCACGGAGTGATTGGGGCCAGCACCATCAGCAGGTGCGAGATGTGCGGGAGCAAAGAATTTTCAGTAAGCACCAGAGGCTGGCCCGGATGACAGCAACTGGAACCCCACCTTGGTCTGGCATCCCCGCTCACCTGCTCCACCATCCCGCCACAGCTGACCCCCACCATGTTCTGCACATGCTCCCTGGTGGTCAGCGCATGTCATAGCAACCAGTTGTTCAATTGTTCAGTTTTTCCGCCATTTGGTCTATTTGCATATTACCTTTTATTATATAGGATTTTATTTTATTTTTTGTTGAATCTTCACCCCGGTATATTTTTCCATTGATTTTTAGGGAGCGTCGAAGAGAGGGGGGAAGAGAGAAAAACATCAATGTGAGAGAAACACATCAACTGGTTGCCTCCTGTACAAGCCCTGACCCGGGCCCAGGCCAGGGAGGAGCCTGCAACCTAGATACATGCCCTTGACTGGAATCGAACCTGGCACCCTTTGATCCGCAGGCCGACGCTCTATCCACTGAGCCAAACCAGCTAAGGCTTCTCTAGCCTTTTAATATTCATTTTAATAATTGAAAAACATTAAGCTCATAAAGTATATGTAGGGTTTGGAGGAACCACACAGTTGTCCCAAAGGAGAAAGTAGGGAAATCTTAGAAAATCATCTGAATATTGAAATAGCTGTCCCATCCTAGTCCTTCAACATTTGCTGGTTACATCATTTTTACAGCTCTGGCTGTGACCATTTCTGGACCTGAGACATGGCCCACTCCACCTCTGAGAAAATGGAAAATGAGGGGCAGTGACCTCAGGAACAGCTTCCTCCTCCAAAGGCAGCTTCTTGTCCGCCCAAACCTTTACAGCAGGGCAGGTGGTGTTAAGTCCTACCAAGGAGCCTTTCAAAGCAGCAAGTCGGGCCTGGAGGTCAGCCTGGATCTTGTCCAAATTGGGTTCCACCCACGGTGAAAACCAATCTGTTTAGGGGTCCGCTTTTATGATGTTACAGAACGTCTGCGAGAGAGGGAGCTCGAGTTCCCGCCTGCTCTCTAAGTAACCCGCCCCACAAAGGTGCACACACTCACTCGCCGGGAGACAGAGAAAAGCTTGACGGCCCTTCCCTCCTCCCAGGCCCGCATTGAAATGCGCTTTAATTGCATCAAAGGGCTCTTCTCAATGGGGTTTCAGAGCCGCGAGAGAGCGCGGCGTCCCGGGCGAGGGTTCCTTTCCGGCTGGCCGGCATTCCTGCGCCCAGCGCGGGGAAGGGGATGGGGCTCCTTGGGGAGGGCCGGAGGCTCATTTCCATTCCTCTCGCATACAGCCTCCGTTGTGCGGGCCCGGCCTGCCCAGGGCAGCCGCGGCGGCCGGCGAACAAAGCGCCATTCATCGCGGGCCGGCTTCCTCCGGCCGCTCGCCGCCGCAGCTGGCTGGCCCGGCACGCCATCCGCCAGCCGCCAGCCGCCGTCCGCGGGCCCGGGCGCGCGGCCCGCGGGGCGCACAGAAACCGATTCAGGCGGCCGCGCTGGCCCGGCGACCCGCGCTTCTTTCTCCGCAGGCTCCACGGTGAGGATCGGCCGGCCCGCCTTCCTTTCTGGGCGGGGGATGTGCGGACACTGAGTCTTTTCAGCGTGGAAACCCTCCGTTTCCTCACGGCTGGTGCGGAGCGAAGCTGTCAGTTTCCAGGGCCCTCTCCCTCCCCGGCTCCCGCCCCGGCCCCTGCCCCTGGGGAGGGTCCGGCCCGAGCTCCCAAGTTGTGAGAGGACTTTGTTTCTCCTCCGCGGCCTCTGAAATCCCAACGAAAGGGTCACTTCCTGACTTTTGTGTCTCCTCAACCCAGTGCCTTGAAAGTTCTTACCCCCTTGTGACTGAGGACATAATTGCAAGCCTTCCCCTTCACTTTTTTTCAGGGCTTCCACATTCCTCTAGGTTGAAGCTTGGGACTCTGGCTTCACAACAAAGACCGCTGTTCTTCCTCCCCCATCCCACTCCTGGGAAAAAAGCACAGAGAAGAAAATGGACTTGTTTCGCAGCCCAGTTCTCAGCCTTCAAGCACATTTCCTCTGCCGCACACATTAGGCCAACTACAGGTTAATGCAAGGAGAGCTCTCACGTCAAATAAAAAGGGGTGCAGGCAGCTGCGGGGCTTGATTCCTTCCCCACAACCTAAAGTAGAAGCAAGCTCCAGGCCCACATCCCGGGGGCGCGGGTTAAACGGAGCGGGGAGGGAGGGGAATGGCGGATTCAAAAAACACCAAATATAGGAAGACTTATCAACCCTAATCCTCTCATTTCACAGATAAGAAACAGATAAGCTCTGAGAGGGGAAATGACTTGCCCACTCTCAGAAGGAAGCTGGTTCATTTTAGGGCATCTTAACAATTGTCCTCAAGCAAACTTTCAAAGTAAACTTAAAAGTAATTTTTGACCAAAAAAAAAAAAATTAATAATAATAATTCTAAGAAAACATATTGTTCAAAAAACATTTTTATGTTTTTCTTTTTTCTCTGTGTCAGAAAGGTCCGCCCCTTATACTGGTGGGGAAAATGTGAGACCCCAGGTTTGAAATGAGGATTAGAAGAGAATCTTAAAGGATGTTCCCGAGGAATGGACTCCCTGTTTCTTTTACTTCCTGCGTTTTGATCCCTGCTGACCTTCCTTCTCAAAGTAAAGTATTGCATCCTTGATGTGGTGAGAAAAAAACACAACAAAATAAAAACTGGTCTCTCACCACTTTAAGACTCTTCCTCTTGCTGGATGAAAACTCCAGAATCTTAAAATGGAGAGAGGGTTACTTTGCAGTGGTTTTTTGTGAAGGTACAAATGAACCAGTGTACACACAGAGAAGGGAGAGAGAGTGCTTGCTAGGTACCAGGCACTATGCTAAGCACTGGACATGCATTACTTCATTTAATAACTTGTGAGGTTTACTATTAATCTCCCATTTTACGGAAAAAGACATCAAGGCTGAAAGGTTAAGTTTATCAAGACCGCACGGATATTAAGTGACCAAGCCAGGCAGTGGGACACCTAGGCCTGCTGTCTTTCACACTAGGCTTTACTGAAACTTTATGCGCAAACACATGGGAACACACCCTGGGCACCGAGGTCTGGAGTTGGGAGCCAGCGTTGCTTTAGCCAGACAGAAGTCTTGTTGCTGGTGAAAGAGCCACAAGGGCATGCCTGAATAGGAGGGAGAATCTGCTCCATTCGTCTCGCCTGGAAAGAAAGAGGGCTCTTCTGAGGACTTGATAATTTAACGCTGAAACTCCCTGTTCAGAATGCAAAATAGTGTGAGTTAATAGACATTACCTATTTTGAGCTGCTTTGTGATTTTCTTTTTGTTTGTTTTAATCTTTTAAGCAATGCTCTGTAAACTACAAGTGTCTCAGTTTGCTGTGTCAAACAAAACTTGGGTTCAAGTTCAGATTTGCCATTTCCAAGATATGAGACTTTGGGAAGTATTTAAGCACTATAAATCTCAGTTTCCTTATCTCTAAACTGGTGAAAATAAGAATATCTACCTCATCAGCTTGTTGTGAGGATTAAGTAAGATTTCCCATGTAAATATTTACTACATATTTGTCCTACAGCAGCATTTATATCAATTCATGTAGACTAGGCTACATTTATGGGGTTTTTTATCTTAAGTATAACAACATAGATTTATTTCCCACTCACTCTATATGTCCATCCCAAGTTAGTTGAAAGTTCTGTTCTATGT
Source organism: Plecotus auritus (assembly GCF_963455305.1). Taxonomy (NCBI): domain Eukaryota; kingdom Metazoa; phylum Chordata; class Mammalia; order Chiroptera; family Vespertilionidae; genus Plecotus; species Plecotus auritus. Next base: position 75,376,350 of record NC_137770.1, on the reverse strand, counting down.
CTTCTCACTGGTAAAGTATCTGCTATCTCAAACCCTGCCCGTTGTCAGGAGAGGAGAAGAGAGGGGAGGGGAGGGGAGGGGAGGGGAGGAGGTAATTATACTGGTAATGAAATACTCAGCCTGGAAGTAACACACATCACTTTTCTAACTCGTCAGCCAGAACTAATACACTCCCTCCCGTCTCACACCCCAACTATAATAAGGCCAGGAAGTACAATTCTACCATGTGCCCAGTATGAGGAAGGCAGGGAGCTGAAAATGCATGGTGACCAGCATTAATGACTGCTGCCACACTCCATAAACAACTGCTACTCTTATTCCTTAGGATGGCAAATAGCAGTTGTTGTTTTGTGACTTCCAAATTTATAGCTAGTCCATGAGACCTCAGAGCAGCTTTAACGCAGCTATAACCTCAGGAATCATGTTTTGACAAGATTCAACATTAGCTTCTGGCTGCACCAGCCTACAAAGGTAGGGACTCCACCTTCCCATAAGAGGAAAGCGAAAACACTTACACAGAATGCTCCCCTTTGGTATGCTCAATTTGGAGTTCAGAGTGGGAGGGGACAGAAAATATACAATTGCAGAAAACACAAGTTTCTACCACGGAACTAATAGGAAAGATGCTGTAGTGACAGCACGCATCACTGGCTTTCTCACTCCCTCCCGCATCAGATTTCCTCAGCTGTGTCTTATGAAAATGATTCCTAACCTCTCCTCAACATTCCCCAAGTCATTTCAAATGAACTTGCCTTTGTTCTCTGAACAATGCAAACCTCATCTGGAGTTCATTAGTCACATACCTTGCTGATTGACCTACACTTATCTACTCCTCTCTTTGACTTCTGCTTATATTCAGTTTCAAATTCTTCTTTTTTTTATCTGGCCATTCCCCTATTGTTGGGCATTTTAGATTGTTACTAATTTGTCAATATTATAAATATGAAAAATAGCACTACACTAAATATTCTGGTACATAAAATCTCCATCTGCATATATAATAATCTCCTGATGCTGAAATCTCTAGGTAAAATTATGTGAATTTCACTCCAAAAAAGGCAGTCTGACCCATGTGGTAGCCTTTACCTCTACTTGCAGAAACATCAAACATAGGGTGTGGCTGCTGTGTGGGACTGCTAATTACCTGATTGCAAATGGGCAACAAGGGGACCAAATTCTTTGAAAATAGTATATCCTTTTTCAGGATGACATATATACCTCAAAATTTCCCCATTTAAAAAAACATGTAGCTTGTAAAAGTGACCTGATTTAAAATAATGATCATAGGACTACGTAGCAATGGAAAAGAGTGCTTATGCAGGCACTACAATGGCAACCATATTTTTTAAAATGATGATGAAAAGGACTGTTGAGGACTGCATAAAAAGTATTCATGTATGGAGATAATAGGGACAAGGTTTTCCTTTAATCTTCCAGAATTTTAGAATATGGTTATGTTGTTTTATAAGAATCTTAACAACCTTAAGTAGAGCAAAGGACACATCTGATGAGAATGCTCCCTGGGAAAGCTGTGTAGCAGCTGCTCTTTCAGAAGTTCCTGGCCATTGTTGCACTTGAGCCAGCCCCAGTCGCCTGGATGTGGAGGCCACATTTGGGTTCCCCAGGGCTTTCTTGTAGCTGCTTCCTCCCCTTCAAACAGGGAACCACCCAAGTGGCAAAGCAAACAATGCAGTGTTGGGCATCACCAGACCTGACTGGGAGTTCTCCTGAAGGCTCAAGACCTCCTCGGAGTTAAGGGAGGGGGGGGTGGGGGTTGAGTTCAGAACAAAACGGTTTTTTCAGAGCAAGAAACCATTTAAAAGAAACAGGAAATGAGTCCCTCAAACCCAAACCGTGTAGAAAGACAGGCCACATCATTTAAACAAACCAACAATAACACAAGTCTATATAAATGCCCTGTTTCTCCCACATTCCTGAAAAATTATTTGAAGTCCAATAGGGAAAATCTATTTATTTTACAAACATTTCTTCAGCACCTATGTGGCTTAGGCACTGGGATCATCTTAAGGTTTCAAATGAAATATCATCTCAGCCTACCAGGATATACATTCCACACTCTGAAAGAGATAGACAGGCAATAACTATCCAAGTCTGCCCATGAGATAAATTTGATAAAAGAGGCAGCTGAAAGGGCCCACTAGATTTGGCAAATTGCAGAAAAAAATTCCCAGGGTAGGGGATGAGAGACAGATGCAAGGAGGTGAGAGGTAAGATGGCAGAGACTGAAGACTTTTCTACTTAGAAGCTTCCCCGGAAGGAAAAAAGAAAAGACAGGAGGATAGCTAGTAGCTTCAGTTGGAATTCAGTATCAAGAGAGGGTAATTTCCCAGGTGGGAGAGGCCTGAATATGTTTATAGAGTAAAAGGAAGAATTCAGCTTAGGGGAGGAAGTTGAAGACACGAGATAGGGGAGAAGGGCGGGGATGGCATGGGGTGCACATGTAACTAGTACTATCTCTTTCTCTTGGAATGTTTGCCCTATCAACTGCGAGTTGCCAAACATTCCTCCCTGAAGAAAGAGCTTGTGTTTTCTAGCTTTTCTCCTGGCATGATGCTAGCAGGGTATTAGATCTAAGATTCTACCTTAGGTAAACCTGGCACTTTTTAAGCAACAATGATCTTATAAGATGTATAGATTTTGTCTACTCCAAAAGGCATCAAATTAATAGCTACCAGATACTTTCCTTTGCCTTCCTCAAGATGTTACCTAAACATGACCTCAAATGCACATGAACCAAGAAACAAAGATGTGCTGCAGATCACTGCATTCAGAGAAACCCAATGGTCCATAGTAAGAAGAAGAAAATAGGGAAGCAGTTATCTTAGGGAATATTATATTTGTTACAGTTACACTGCCTTTTAACCCTTTTTTAAATTATTTATTCTTTCAAAACTCATTGGTTTATCACAGATGTGCATCTAGTGATGAAATGGCTGAAATAAAAAGGATAAAAATATTTCTTGTCCTAGCTGGTTTGGCTCAGTAGATAGTCGGCCTGTGGACCGAAGGGTCCTGGGTTCGATTCCGGTCAAGGGCACGTACTTCAGTTGCAGGCTCCTCCCGGCCCTGCTCAGAGCGCGTGATGTGTTTCTCTCACATCGATATTTCTCTCTATCTTTCCCTCTTTCTTCCACTCTCTCTAAAAATCAATGGAAAAATATCTTCAGGTGAGAATTTAAAAAAAAAAAAAAAGGATAAAAATATTGATAGAAATAATGCTTTTGCTATTAGTTACTTGGTTTTATCCCTTCAATTAATGAGACTAATTCTAATTCTTTAAAAATAGATATTTCAGTAGAAAAGACAATAATGAAATAATCTTTTGCAAGAAGTATTTTCAAATAAAAAGCTTTCCACAGCATTCTAGTGGTCAAAAGAAATTACAGTGTACAAGGTCCTAGTCAACTTGAATAGCAAATCTTGTTTTATCTGTTCTCCATCTTTTAGAGATAATGTTACAGTCTAAAAACAACCACTTCCTGTTGCTGAGATCAGTAGACTACCTTTTAGTACTAACATGAAGATATTTATTATTTTGCTTTCACTCAAAACCAGCACCCAAGCTAGCAGTATCTGGTATGGGTACAGAAAAGATGTCTTTATTTAAAACACTAGAGGCCTGGTGTATGAAAATTCATGCAATGGAGTGGGGGGGTCCCTCAGCCCGGCCTGCCCTCTCTCACAGTCTGGGAGCCCTCAGGGGTGGGAGGCGACCCAGCGATCAGGGGAAGGCAACGCCCCCATCACACCTCTGCTGCTGCCACTGCTGGAAGCGCAAGCCTCGGCCAGCCCTGGTTACCTGAGCCTCAGGCGGCCCTGGGCAGCTGGGCAGCCACCATCTGAGCCTTGCCTGCACCTCGGGCCAGCCCTGGGTGGCTGGGCAGCTGACATTCAAGGCTTGTCTGCGCCTCGGGCCAGCCCTGGGCAGCTGGTCAGCCACCATCCGAAGCTTGCCTGTGCCTGGGGCTGGCCCTGGGCAGCTGGGGGGCTGAGGGAACTGGGGGACTCTGAAGGCAGGTGCGCGGAGCAGCCGGACCCGCCTGGGGGCGGGCCCAGCCATGCTGTGCACCTGGCGGGGCTGAGGGGACTGGGCGCTGCCATCTTGTGGCTGTGGGTGCCGCTACTTTGTGAGGTGTGATGGTCAATTAGCATATTCCCTCTTTATTAGATAGGATAACTAGAGGCCCAGTGCAGAAATTCATGCAGTGGGGGAAGAAAGGGTCCCTCAGCCAGGCCTGCACCCTCTCGCAGTCTGGGAGCTCATGGAATATGTCCGCCTGCCAGCTTAGGCCTGCTCCCTGCAGCAGGGCTAAGGAGCAGCCAGCCAAGTAGTAAGGAGCAGCAAGCAGATGGGCGGTAAGGAGTGAGAGATCCCAGTCTGGGAGAGGGATGTCCGACTGCTGGCTTAGGCTCGCTCCCCACCCGGCAGTAGGACATCCCTCTTGCAGTCCGGCAGCCCTCACTCCTTACCACCCGCCTGCTCACTGCTCCTTATCACTTGGCTGGCGGCTCCTTAGCACTGCCGCGGAGGCGGGAGAGGCTCCTAACACCACCGCTGCGCTCACCAGCCATGAGCGCAGCTTCTGGCTGAACAGTGCTCCCCCTGTGGGAGCTCACTGACCACCAGGGGGCAGCTCCTGTGTTGAGCATCTGCCCCCTGGTAGTCAGTGTGCGTCATAGTGACTGGTCGTTCTGCCAGTCATTCTCCTGTTTCGTCGATTTGCATATTAGGCTTTTATTATATAGGATTGTGTTTTGAAAGGTACATGGAAAATAAATATTTTTTCTTTTAATTGTATTACTGCTTTAAAGCCATTATAAGGTGGACTTTTTAAACCTCCAGTAAGTAAATTGTTAATTCACATGTCTTGGACATTGAAAGTCCTCTCTGAGAAAACCCAGTATAACTCATAACTCATAAAAGGTATATAACTCTATGTAAGTACCTAGCCCACCTGTTTCACTAAGGACCAATCAATATTATAAAGTCAGTAGAATTGACAATAAGGACCATTTACATTGGATAAATAGTTATTTTACCATCTGGAAGTAACTATGGTCTAGTGCAGGGGTTGGGGCATTACAGTCCATAGGCCAAATCCCACCTCCCTGTTTTTGTAAATAAAGTTTTATTGGAACCCAGCCACACTCATTCATTTATGTATTGTCTATGGCTGCTTTAAGGCTATGAGGGTGGAGTTGTGTTGCTGCAACAGAGATCACATGGCTCAGAAAGCCTAAATGTTTACTATCTAGTCCTTTACAGGAAAAGTTTGCTGCCTATGTCTATTTGAAATATTACATAAACAGTTTTTCAACATGTGTCTCAAAGAGTATCTGTACCTTTACCCCCAAAAAAAGAGCAATGCAGAGCTTACTCAAATAAACAGTTGTTTCTTAAACTTAATTGTCTGTTCATGTCTCAACTGTAATAAAAACTGATAATTCTTTTTTGTAATACACTCCAAAAATTACTCCAAATAATTTCTTAAAAAGCATGGTTGGCCTTTTCATACTGGTTTAGAATTTAAAAAGTCTGATCTACTACTACATATACATATTTTGGTCAAAGTGGTTTCTTCCCCCTCTTAGTGTTCAGTTCTATTTTTCAACATTTATTCTTCTATGTGAGGCTCTTCCTCTGAACAATAGATAATATCTCAGCCCACTTAGCTGTTATTTCTATACTTGGATTCCTTTCAGTATATTTGGGTTGGGTTTTTTCCTAGTATGTCTCTGGAAATGTGCTTTTCTATATTTATTCTGCACATGACTGGTTCAGTGTGCTTCATTTTACTTCCTTCCTTACTAAACTATTTTGTTAACAATGTTTATTTTTTCTTCTCATTCTTTATCCTGTTGTGGCTATTTTTAAGGTGGTAGTGATTCCCTGACACCCAAACTGCAAGGTAGAATATGTCAGATCTACTTCTCACGAGGGTTGTCAAAAGGTCACATGAATCTTTGCTTCTTTTATGACATTTTCCCTGAAAAATATGCCTTCTTATTAAAGGTCCTTTCTAACCAGATTACTGAAAGTTACTTTTCTTATATATTTTTGGAAACATTTACGGGTACGCGTTGCTACACCAATAACAATTCCAAGGATGAAAAAAAGCAGCAAACCCACTATATTAAGTCACCTAGGTTAAGTGCTATCATGTGCCATTATATTCAATATAAAAATGAAACAACCATCTTTCTTTTTTTTAGTTTTTTTTTTATTTCAAGTAACATGATTTTAAATATAATGTTACATGCAATAAACGTTAATGTTTCAAGAAAAATGATCTTAAATATAATAATGTTGCATGTAATAAACATTAATATCTCAAGAAATACAATTTTAAATATGATAATGTTACATGCATTAAACACCTATTATTCAAGAAAGATGATCTTACATTTAATATTACATGCAATAAACAGTAATATTTCAAGAATAAAAGGATTTTAAGTATAATATTATTACCAAAACTGTACTAACATAGTATGATATAAAAAAATTGTAGGAAATATTAAAAATTTGCAAATAACAGGATTACTTCTATTATATTCTAGAATATTTCCCCCACCACCACCCTCTGGCTCTATTTTTTTTTTTTTTTTATAAATAGTAGCTATTTTTTTTAAAATATATTTTATTGATATTTCACAGAGAGGAAGGGAGAGGGATAGAGAGCTAGAAACATCGATGACAGAGAAACATCGATCAGCTGCCTCCTGCACACCTCCCACTGGGGATGTGCCCGCAACCAAGGTACATGCCCTTGACCGGAATCGAACCCGGGACCTTTAAGTCCGCAGGCCGACGCTCTATCCACTGAGCCAAACCGGTTTCAGCATCTCTGGCTCTATTTTTGCTCATCAGTTTATGTTGTTCATTATATTCCACAAAAGAGTGAGATCATATGATATTTATCTTTCTCCAACTGGCTTATTTCGCTTAGCATGATGCTTTTAAAGTCTATTTTGTCGGATATGAGTATTGCTACTCCAGCTTTTTTTTCTTTTCCATTTGCATGGAAAATTTGTTCCATCCCTTCACTTTCATCCTGTGAGTGTCTTTTGTTTTGAGGTGGATATCTTGTAGACAGCATATAGTTGGGTCATTTTTTTTTATCCATTCAGCTACCCTACACCTTTTGATTGGAGCATTTAATCCATTTACATTTAGGGTTATTATTGAGAGGTACTTATTTATAGCCATTTTAATTCTGTATGGCTAGGTTTCTCTCTTTGTTTCTTCTTCTCAGTAATCCCTTACAGCAATCCCTTTAGCATTTCTTGTAATTCTGACTTGGTGGTAATGAACTCTTTTAGCCTTTTTATTTATTTATTTATTTTATTTTATTTTATTTATTTATTTTTTTATTTTTTTTTGGTCTGGGAAGCTCTTTTTTTGACAGTCTATTTTGAATGATAGCCTTGCTGGATATAGTAATCTTGGTCTCAGATCCTTGCTTTCCATTACCTTGAGTACTTCATGCCTTTCCCTTCTGGCCTGTAGAGTTTCTGATGAGAAATCAGGTGTCAGTCTTATGGGAACTCCTTTGTAGGTAACAGTTTTCTCTTTCTGACTTAAGATTCTCTCTTTGTCTTTAATTTTTGACATTTTAATTATGATGTGTTTGGGCATGGGTCTGTTTGGGTTCTTCTTGTTTGGGTTTCTCTGTGCCTCCTAAACTTGTGTGATTTTTTCCTTTACCAGGTTAAGGAAGTGTTCTACCATTATTTCTTCAAACACCTTCTCTATTCCTTTCTCCCTTTTCTGGCATATCTACTATTCTAATATTATTATGTTTCACATTGTCCCACAACTCCCTTAAGCTGTCCTTCTGTTTTTTAATTGTTTTTTCTTTTTGGCTCTCTAATTGAGTGATATTTTCAACTCTTTCTTCTAATTCACTGATTTGATCCTCAGCTTCCCCTAATCTTCTGTGTATTCCTTCCAATGTGTTCTTTGTGTTATGTCATTCTTTATCTCAAACTGTTCTTCTTTCATAGTTACTATATATTTTTTTCATACTGTTGAGTATTTTTAACATCATTACTCTGAACTCTGTTTCCAGTAAAGTTCTTATCTCTGCTTAATTTATCTCTTCTTCTGGAGAATTCTCTAGTTCTTTCATTTGGAGGTTGTTTCTTTGTCTCCTCATTTTGGCTGTCTGTTTGGGTTTGTGACTATGTATTAGGTAGATCCTCTACACTTCTCAATCTCTAGTGCAGGGCAGTGTTAAAGGCTATTTCTGACTAATTGGATCAGGCAAAGACTCAAAGCCTCCAGAGACCACCTCTGTCTACAGACTAATAGGATTCCAACTTGAATTGCCTCCAGGCAATCATCTTTAGGTGTGGTGAGAGTTTTTCAACAGGGTGAGGCAGTTGCTTCTGCCTGGAGGCTAATAGTTACTTTTAATCTCTTAAGTGGCCTCAGGCAAGGTATTTTCCAATAGGGTGTGTCGACTGTCTTTCCCCCCCACTCCCACACCCAGGCAAGGCAGATGTCTATGTGGGAAAGATGTCCTCTGCTATGTGAGAAAATGACACAGGAAACTTGGGGTGTCTGCTTTCTGAGCTCTATCCCCTGAGTCCCCAGTCCTGGGTCCTGCTCTCACAGCTCCAGTCTACTTCACCCTCCCTCTGCCAGAGCACAAGGTAGGGTGGCTCCACAGGGAATTTTTGTGCATTGGCCCTTTAAGAGTGTGCCCAAACTTTTAGCTGCCATTCCCTGGCAGATAGCACCCCACTGCTTTTCACAGCTAGATGTTATGTGGGTACCCTCCTCAGTTTGCTGCTCTCTGCTGGGGAGCCCAGCTTTGGAATTAAATCCCAGGGTTCTCAGTGGCCACCCCTGCCCCCCAGCTGAGATATCTCTCTGGGACTTCAGTTGCCATCTGTGGGTGCCTAGCCAGCCATTTCACACCTCCATCCCTCCTACCAGTCTCTATTTGGTCTCCACCTTCAGTCCTTGGGTATCAGGGTTCTCTCCTGTGAGTTTTTCATTGATTATTTAGGAAGCCTTTCCATATTTCAGTTGTAATTCCAGCTTGTTTCTGGGAGCATATTCGTGAAGCATCCTCCTACTCTGCTGCCATTTTTAATCTCCAACCATCTTTCTTTAAGACAGAAAATATGGGCTGGATTATGGCCCCTTAAAGTCATTTAGCTGAACACAAATAGCTGACAATTATGCCAAAAGAATATTGATTAACTATTTGGTGTCAACCTATTTCAAGGGTGTCTTCACTAGTGACCAATCACAATCAAAGCTACCATTTTTTTAACATTTTTATTCTGATTTAAATGAAAATATCAAGGACTTGCTGGTTATACTGATGACAAGTTAGAAGGGATACCTAACAGGAAATAAGCACCATGATGAAATAAACAATGAAATTAACAATGATAAGTGTAAAATACTACCTTTAAATTTTACAGAATCAATTGTTTAGTATCCTACTAGGAACTTATGTTGGTACAGTAACTCATGCCGACAAATGTGTCACAACACTGCGAATATTAACCAACATTTTAATATACGAGTACAGGGGTAGGGAACCTTTTCTGCCAAGGGCCATTTGGATATTTATAACACCATTCACAGACCATACAAAATTATCAACTTAAACTTTAGCCTGCAATATTTGATCAAACATTTAATTAACTCACCCCTAATACCTTGGCCCGGCCAGACCAAATGATTTCACAGGCTTTACATGGCCCCTGGGCCAGACATTCCCCACTCCTGGCTTACAAAAATAAAAGAATGAATCTTTAACTATGTTTATTAGACTCTGGTATTCCTATTAAGATTAGTTGTATTCTGTGATAAGACAATTCACAATATTCCCCTCCCGCCCCCCACCCATCTTTCTCTCTCTCTCTCTCTCTCTCGACAATGGAGAAAATGTATTTTTCTGTCCTATAAATTCAGCCCTGGTCATGTTATTTACTTTGATCAAAGAAATATGAACAGAAGTAAGATATGCTTTTTGCTTATTCCAAGAGTACAAGCCTCAGGCAGAAGATCTAGTATACGTAAGCTTGGACATGTGTTCTGTTCTTTCTGCCACTGTGACCAACAATATGTGCATAATAATGGCTGCCCTATCTGCCTGGGTGCCAGAGCCAGACAACATGCAACTCCCAGCTCACAACCCAAGATGACCACGTGGAATACGCTGCTAAGATTTCAGAGTTGTTGATTCTATAGAATCATAACCTAACTAATTTTTTGTTAGCACAGTTGAGACCACTTCTGAAATATTGTTTCTATGTTTTAAGTCCAGAGGCTGATGCCTTAAATGATAAAGAGAAAAGACTCCCATATGGAAGAAAATCAGGCTCATTAAAAACACTCCAAAGAACAGATGTAAGAGGTTTGAGTTTATTAGATGGAGTAGATTTGTAACAACAAAAGAGCTCCCCAAATGGAATGGACTAGCTTATCAAATGTTGATTCCTTTTCAACAGAAATGTTTAAAGAGTAACTAAATGGCCAGAGATCTACAGAAAAAACTAAAGCTTAGGAGTGAGATAACGTCTAATGTCCCCATAATTTCTGAGATTATAAGGCTGAAACAGCTCTAACAATACTCATGTCACATGTTAACATTTCCAAGGCTATAAAAACTCATTCCCTACAGCCTTATAATATAATATATTGGATGAAAACAAGTACGCATATGATTATTTTTTTAAAATAATCATTGCCAAAAGCCAATAGCTCTCCCAATGGCTTCCAGAAACCTTGCTTTCCCCACATTAAAGTCCCCAAGTAATAGCTTTCAAGCATGAGGCGGCTTCTATTGATCTTCAGCTCTCTACTGAGAGATTGTTTTATAAAGATTTCTATCGCCTCCACAGTTTTAGGAATGATGGCTTTGGTTTTATCCCTGACAGATCCTGTAATTTGAAATTAAGTACTAAATTTATTTCCTAAAGTCTCTTAAGTAATGAAGTTTCTTATTTCAAAAATTAGTGATAATCTTGGAAAAAACTTGTGTCCCTCCCTGAGAAGGAAGCCTAGGAAATGCCCATACATAGACCTTGGAACAACTTCCTAGTTTTCAAAATGAAAATTCTTGTGCTGATAGAATATCAACCTACCCCCAATGCACTTTAGAAAGATGAATGATCCCATCATTTTTACCTCCTCTAAGATGCTGATAGCAAAAGAAAGAAAGAAAAAAAGTGCTGCAAGACTGCATGGTCTTTTTAGAGCACAATTTGTTAGTAATACTTAAGCACATTGAAAGCATTAAGAAATATTTAAAATTTTGCTAAGTCATAGAATCTGTCATTTATATTGGCATAATTCTATTTATTTCACAATATTTCATTTTCCTCTGGTGTCTAGCAATACTCTTTAAAAACAATAAAAGGAGAAACATAGCAAAAATAATAGAAGACTAAACTCTTTGTATTCTCTCTGACAATATCCTGGGAACATTTGTAAGATAAATTTTCCAAACACTTTATCTCAGTTTGCTGTATACTAGTATACAAAAACATCTCAAGTATCAAAGATTGATCGTCTTTTGTTGTAGCAGACAAAAGTCCCATAAGGAGCCAAGTATAGAATAGGACTTTCCAAGGAAGCAGGAGAAGATAGACCTTAGATGTGGTCAGATTGACAAAGGTCATCACTAAAACAATATAGAGCAATGGTTAAGAACCAGACTCAAGAATCAAGCAGGCTTGGGTTTTCATCTTTGCTTCATTGTGACTAGCCATGTCAGCATGGGCTAGTTATTTAACCTCTCTAAATGTCAGGTTCCTTATCAACTAGTATAAAGAACCTGATCTTATTTATAAGAGGGAGACAATAATAGCATATACCCTAGAGTTAGCGTCATCTGTGCCTCCCTCAGCATGGCCAGGGGTGAACCTGAGGGAGGGCAGTGAAGGATTAAAGAAGACAGACAAGAGAATAAAGCTGGGGCTAGGTGGGATGCTGCTCTCAGATGGAGAGACAGTGCCAAAGCCTGCAAGCTGAGTCTTTATTTTATAGCCAGATTCCACGAGGCAAAGTAAGGGCATGGTCAAGATGTTTACAATGTTCTCCAGGGTTTCAAATCTACTTAATTAAATGCACCTGAACTCTATAAAGCTTTTTTTTGGCAGCACTTGCTGCACCTTCCGCAACCTATATCACCACAGGTTTGGACCATAAGGTCAATCTTACAACTATAGCCTTTGGCTATGATTGTGTTGGGAGGGCTTTGCCCTCAAGCTGGGACTTGCACATGGCTTTGCCACAAGAGGACTGTGCCCTCTCATTAGTCCAAGGCTTGAACCTGTCCAAACACTGTAGCCACTCTCCACAGTTATCCTGTGAGTGAAGTGAGATAATACATTATCTTAGTGCCTCATAGTAACTGTATAAATTACTTATTGATATATAGCAAGCCACTCTAAGACTTAGGGGCTTAAAGTTTGCTCATGAGTCTATGGATTGGCAATTTGAGCTGGGCTCATCTGGGTAGTTTTTATTCTCCAGATGGCAATGGCTGAACTCACTCATGAGTTTGCAGTCAATTGCCACATTGGCTGGAGTTGGCTGATCCTCAAAGGCCTCTACTCACATGTCTGGGGACTCAGCTGGAATAATTGCATAAGCCAGAATAGCTGGGATGGCCTTTTTCCAAATGCTCTCTCCCTCCATACATTATTTCATCTTAAATGTTAACCTGGGCTTGGCTCAATGCATACATGCTTTATCAAGGTTCAATGTATACATGCTTTATCAAGCCTCAGCTTGTATCATCTTTGCTGACATCCTACTGGGCAAAGCAAATCACCTGGTCTAGTCCAGAGTCATTGTAGGAGCATGCTGGACAATTAGTAGAAACCAAGTTTCACAGCTCATTAAGGGCCATTCTTTTCTACACTGCTGCAAAAAATTAGTAAACTAGTATAGCTGTGTAAATGCTAGCTATCTTCAACGTTGCCACCACCATCACATCATCATCATCTAGTCAAGATATCTTAATTTGAAATGAGTTATTTTTGAAGGACTAAATTAAGAGTTTCGTATTTCCAAGGTCAGCAATTTGGCAGGCAAACACACAGTTCACAAACATTTATTGAGCACCAATGTACACCTGATTCTTTCCTAAATGCCAGAAATATAGCAGTGAACAAGGCCCTGCCTCAAGGAATTTATGTTTTATTAGGCAGAAAAGATGATTTCAGAAAGAATGGTAAACATGTAGAATGTTCAGGAAGAATGGACTATATCAGGGCTTTTATATTGAACTTTTGCACCTACTGAGAAATGTCTCCTATCAAATATATCCTGTGAAATCTGCTAGTCTTAATCAGCCAAGATTAAAGGAGATAGAAGATCAGAAAACAGCACAGTGCATAATGAACTGTGCATATTCAGTAATCCCTGAATACAACAATATTTTCTTTTTATTCCTTTGGGGAACTTAATCCCCTTTACCCTGGCATATGCCTTTAACTTTAGCATAAATACAGTGTCCTATTCTTAGGCTAGATGGATTCAGAAGGAGCATCCATGCTCCAGTTTAGAGCTATTTGAAGGGATTCATTCATAAAACAATGTGATCAAATTCAGTGTTTCTTGAAACTCCCCTAGGCAATTTCTCACAATAAAGGATTAGAAGTCCAAGGCCCTAAAATGTGGGATGTTTTTGGACCATTAACCCAGAGTAAATCAGTAGATTATCTTATTTAGAAGTACAGAATCCCTGGAAATTATAAAGGTATCCAAGGACTGAGTAGGCACCATGAAGGATAAACCCATGGATGCAGGGCAATGAGAAGACCGTAGCAATGGGTCAGGTGTCAAGAGGAGACAACAGAGCATCAGGAGCCCAGGATTAACTGATTATAGACAGGACTCTGCTTAGATGTGGGGGGGAAACTCCAACATAAAATTTACTATTAATGTTAAAATTGAGGATAAGTGTAAGGTTAAATACAAAAAGGAAAGTCTATCCTATATAATAAAAGGGTAATGTGCAAATCGACCAAACAGCGGAACGACCAGTCGCTATGATGCACACTGACCACCAGGGGGCAGACACTCAATGCAGGAGCTGACCCCTGGTGGTCAGTGCGCTTCCACAGGGGGAGCGTTGCTCAGCCACAAGCCAGGCTGACAGTTGCGCCAGCGGCGGTGGCAGGAGCCTCTCCCGCCTCCACATCAGCGCTAAGGATGTCCCACTGTTGTCAGTCAAACATCCTCCGAGGGCTCCTGAACTGCAAAAGGGCACAGGCCGGGCTGAGGGACACCAACCCCCCCCCCCATAGTGCACAAATGTTGTGCACTGGGCCTCTAGTTCTGTACATAAAGGAATAAGATTGGAAGCTTATTGAAGACATGAGCAATAGTCATTTTAGCTGACCATTGGTTGGGGACCCATTATGTGCCAAACACATAATCCTGGTCCAGATTTTAGGAACATATAGATTAATAGAGTATGAATATATTGTAATTTTCAGGTGGACTGACCAACGAAAGGAAATGATCAGAAGCAAAAGTTGGGTCAGTCAAGAATCAGAATACAGGAACTGATTGATGTCATACCACAAAATGTGCTGTTTTGACATGGTCTGGAGTCAGTTCCTCTGGTTGGAGCCTTCCTTGACCACAAGTAATTAGTCATTACTTCCTCCGTTTCCACAGTTCTCTGTTCTTACCTCGAATGTAGAATGTATCCTGTTCTACCTCTTTGTGTCTGGTTTTCCCTGCATTGTATCCCCACCTTCTAGCACAAAGTTGGGCACATAGCAGGCATCAAGTACATGTGTATTAATTATATGCTTTATTAAATGAATAAAAGAGTGAAGAAACCTGCCTTATTTGGAGCCTTCCTTTAAGGCCATAGGCCTTGCCCTGCTGGGTTAGAAAAAGCTGTGGTCAGAAACAGGTTTTGAGTTAAAAAATGAAACATACCATTCACTCACCCCACAACATTCTTTTTTCATCTCTTCAATATATAACTTGATGTAATGCTACACAACATCATAACTAAATTGATGACTATTCAAATTTAAAGGTTATAATTTTCAAGAAAACTATGGAATATAAATATTTTTATTATAGTAATTGTTTACCATATGCTTCTTAAAGGTAAAAGTAAAAACAAAAATATATTTAAGGCAAAATAAAAGATAACATGCTAGGAAAGTTGAAGCACAGTAAGTCTCATATTTCAGTACAATGTTTTTCACATACACTACAAAGATGATATTTTTCACCTGGCCAGTGTGGCTCGGTGGTTGAGCACCAACCTATGAACCAGGAGGTCATGGTTCAATTCCCAGTCAGGGCATATGCCCAGGTTTCGGGCTGATCAATGTTTCTCTCTCATCATTGATGTTTCTATCTCTCTCTCTCTCTCTCCCTCTCCCTTCCTCTCTGAAATCAATACAAATATATTTTTTTAAATATGGGATTTTTCTCTCATACATACACAAATGCTGTGTTACTTTAGTCTCATTAGCAGGTGCCTTTCAGCTACTTCCTTTATCTAAAACAAGAAGTATTGAGTCAGCGATTTGGCCAGAGGAAAAGAACTTTAAGCAATGACTATTAATACTGAAGACTTCCTAATGTTGGCAAAATCTGTTTCCCCTTTAGAAGACAGAGAGCAAGCTACTAAAAGTCAGTATCACTCATAGAGTCAGAGATTTAGGAAAAACTGCTGCAAGTCTTGGTTTAGTGAAAATTTAGACCATGTATTTTTGGGCACGTCTTTATGTTGGCTATTAACAGAGGCACTTACATTTCAGGGTAAAAGCTAACAAAAAATTAAAATGAATTCATGTATTGTGATAAGTTCTTGTATAAAGTTATTATTCGACCCCAACAACCCTGAGAGTGAAGCTGGGAGTAGAGATCTAGTCTTTCTGACTTAAAGGACATGTTTTTTACTGTTACTTTATACTGTATCCAGCTGACATCCCTAATTCAGGATACACACACTTGAAACATAAATGAAATCTTCTGAGAGAAGCAGAGAAAGAATGTCAGTTTCACCAGACATCCCGGCCATAAAATCCAGTGACTGAGACTGAACATCAGACAACCTATTACAGACTTCCTCATTCTGCTTACATTATAAGGTGTTGGCTCATCTTTGAAAGACAAAGGCATTTAAACTATCTCGCTGACAACCCATTCTGGCCCAAACCACCACATTCACTTGAAACAAGAAGTGTGTGCAGTGAGTGGCTCAGTGACCCAGTTAAGAGCAGTCCCATTTAAAGCTATTAAGTGTGGTTTCTTTTTCAGTGAGGTCATCCTGTTTAATCCCTCTGGACCGAAACAGCCTGTAAAGTACTCTCTCTAACAGTTTATCTCAGTCCATTTCTTGGTGGACTAAAGGGCTCAACTAATCAAGTAAGAAAAAGGAAGAGGTTGGTAGTGAGGGGGAGGATAGGTAAAAGAATGCGAGCAGTAAAATACTGGGACGTGGAGAAACTACGCAAGGGATTGCAAAAGGACACAGAACGTGGTTGGGAGTGCATACAAGCAGGAAGTGTGAAGACTCCTCATCCACTTCCTCACCATTTAGTAAATTTGCCCTTGCTTAGTCCAACTCTAAAAAAAAAAAAAAGAAAAAAAAAGAAAAGGAAAGAAAGAAAGAGAGAAAGAAAGAAAGAAAAAAAGGAAAAAAAGGAAGATACAAGAAGGATCACATTCAGAGCATTTGTTCTTTCTTAAAAAATATATATTTTATTGATTTTTTACAGAGAGGAAGGGAGTGGGATAGAGAGCTAGAAACATCGATGAGAGAGAAACATCAATCAGCTGCCTCCTGCACACCCCCTGCTGGGGATGTGCCCGCAACCAAGGTACATGTCCTTGACTGGAATCGAACCTGGGACCCTTCAGTCCGCAGGCTGACACTCTATCCACTGAGCCAAACTGGTTAGGGCAGAACATTTGTTCTTATGTTCCATCAGGGGAAAATGGATGACTGTAATTGTCCTGAGCAGTTTCATCTTGTTTATAAAGCATCATAGTGATGTTGTTGCCAGTGGAAATAGGGTTCTTCCACAGGGTCATGAGAAAAGCATTTGGGGGAACCCATGCATAAGAGGATGAGGTGTCGTGTTATTGTCAGAGCAATAACAAACTGTCCCCAGGTGCCTGGTGTCTCATCCACAACCAGATGGCTCAGCTCCATCCCGCTGTGGGAATAAGTCCAGTCTCTGGGGCTGCAAGCCTGCACTTGTCTTCACCAAGCCCAGAAGGACTAGGACCCGGAGCTGCAGAACTTCTCTGTATCTCATTTCCCCATCTGCATGCCTCCACCAAGACCGCACCTGGGCCCTACCTGCCAGGCTACAAGGCCACTGTGGAGAGAGAATGTGGGTGAACACGAAACAGGCCTTTGTTCAGCTTTGATTATATTACCTTGAGCTTGGGAGAGAGCAGGCCTTCTTTCAAACTAACCAATCTCTTTCCTAATCTTTTGTGGGCTTGTGCTAGGTCCTCCTCCTATCCAATGTGGTCTTTTCCCCAGATTTTCCAGGCTAGACTCTACCCTTTATGTCACCATTTTGGCTCCTACTGTGCATACTGCATCATATGGTTTCTACTGTACATGTACTTACCTCCCCCTGTGCCATCTTGGCTTCTACTGCCCATGAGCCCAGCAGAGGAATGTCTCCTTTACTGGTGTTTTCTCCTACTAGTAATCTGTGGGAATGGACTGGCTGTTCCCTGGGGAGATTCTTCCTGCCCACTGGGGTATTAAGACTCTTTGGTGGAGGATGCAATAGTTACCTGGGGAGCCTGTGAATGCTACAGCTTCCTAGTAAATCAGGCTTAATATCTGCCTCAGCTTCTAGCTTATTAGGCTTAATGTCTGACTTCATGTGCTCCCTTCCTTAACTAACTAGCTACCTATGCTAACAATGCCTTCTTGGAAACCTGTATGAAAGAAAAAGGTATATTCTTTATCAAAAATTTCTCCATTGAGAAATTTCTGAATCAGAAACTTTGAGTGGAGTGAAGATGACACCAGCAATCTTTTTTTAACAAGCTCTTCAGATAAAGTTAGAGAACCAATGACTTATAAGCCTTTATCTCTCCCATACATCCCCAGCTTAAAAAGATAAAGCCATATGAGTTTTCTTCAATTTAGACAATGAGATATTAAAAGGATAAAATAGGTCTGTATTTACTTATTACTACAGTGAAACATAAAATGAAGAATATTTTGAAAGAGATATTATCACTTATGTAGCAAAAGTATCATCTATCTGCTCTGTTTGTAAACAGAAAATTTCTGGAAGAACTGTAAACAATATTTACATCCAGGGATTAAGATATTTAAGGCTGGAAGAGATGAGGGAGACATTTTCTTGTTACATTTATCATCTTTTATACTTTTGTTTATCATAAGAATTCCTTCTTTTTATACTTCTGATTTTTGGTTTCACAGTTGATTCTGATGATCAGTTGGAATTAGGAACCACTACAGAGAACTGGTTGTTAGTTACCAGTAGTTTAGTAGCCATGAAGTGACTGTTTAAACATTTGTTCATTGACCCTGTGAATTCTCTCAAGTTCACAGTTTTCTAAAGCTTCTTTGAAGTCCCACTCCAGAAAATATGTGCATTCAAGGGACTATATCAGAGTTCTTATTTTTTTAAATATATTTTTATTTATTTCAGAGAGGAAGGAAGAGGGAGAGAGAGATAGAAACATCAATGATGAGAGAGAATCATTGGTTGGCTGCCTCCTGCATATACCCCCACTAGGGATAGAGCCCACAACCCGTCTGGGCATGTGCCCTGACCAGGAATCAAACGACCTCCTGGTTCATAGATCGACACTCAACCACTGAACCACACTGGCCGGGCTATTCAGAATTTTAAGGAGGATGAAGCATGTGGTTTGAAAGAGCCCCCAATTCCAATTCATAGTCCACGAATGACTTCTTTTCAGAGTCACTAATTTTATAGTTAACTTCCCAGGTCTATTTATTTATATGTTAATGGGTCAATTTTTTTTGTTGTTGTTATTAATGGGGCAATTCTTTAAGCCAAATTTCAGTTTCTAATTGTGGAACTAAGATATGGTGGAAAAGATATTTTGGGATAAGGAAGCCTTCCTGGATTTTCCCCAAATATGTCACACTCATGAGTGCATATCTCACCAAAACACTGGGCGTTCTCCCCTGCTCAAAACTTTGCTAAAGATTTGCTAAATACAATGAAGGAGAAAAGGGGGACATATGTAATACATTCACAAAGAACTATAAAAAATAAAGATTTGCTAAATATCTTTCAGAACCTTCCCAGAAGGTCACTTGAAATTCCACTTATATGGCCAGCCCTGCCTCATAAGGCAAGAGAAGGAAACTATGCCTTCTATCACCTCTTCATTTTTAATGGTATTGACTCTTAAAACCCAGAAGAATGCTAGCTTCCATACGCTTCTCTCCACAGAGTGATATTTTAAGTCTGGAATGCTAAGAACCAACAACCTTCATTTTGCCCCTGCGGACAGGACATTGTTTACCTGACCTAGAATAGGCAGCTGTTTTTCTGATGGAAATCTTGGAAACCAGCATGGAAAATATAATGATGGTAGCCTCACAAAACAAGGAAATATTCACCCACAAATATTTCCTTAGAGCCCACACTATCACAAATGCTTTGCTTCCATTTTGAATGGTCACTTTCCTTTCCCTATGACACGTCAAAAATACCAATTTCTGAAACCCCTCTAACTCTACTATCAATACTAAGCTCCACTCTCAATATTGGTCTACCCACCATCACCTACACCAATCTCCAAACATCTTTGCTATCACAAAAACTAGAAATGACATCATTATTACAAACATAAACACTATTCCTATAAGTGAACTACAAAGACACTGCTAAACAAATATTTTGGTTTAGCACAATTTGACTGGGATCATGTAGACTCAGACTAAATAATCTTCCTTAGGGTGAAAAGATAACAGTCTAAAAGTCCAATCACATTTTTCACAAGACTCACCATAGAGCAGCTGAATGTTAATGATTCCAGCCATTAAAATTCCAGCCTGAGATCTAGAGGATGGATCTGTTGCCATTTCACCAAGAAAAGCTGCAGTCATTTATTAGAAGCCTAAATGTTGACCACAGCCTCAGAGTAGAATTCAATTAAAATTCTGGCACTCAAAAACTGTAACCTTGAGCTGTCTAATAGGAATTTAACAAATATTTTAAAGCAGTTTTTACTTTACACAAGTCTCATAGGTTGCAAATAACAGAAGTCCATTTGAACCACCTTAATTAAAAGAGGAGTTGTTATAAGGTTATCTCATGGATCCCAAGGGTGGGGAGAAAAAGACTTATAAGGACTAGAATCAGACACCAGAAAATTCTAAAAAGCTAAGGCAGTGCTATTCTCTCTCTCTCTCTCTCTCTCTCTCTCTCTCTCTCTCTCTCTCTCTCTCTCTCTCTCTCTCTCTCCCCTCCTTCCTCCATCCACTTATCTTTCCTCTTTTTCCCTCTCCCTCCCTCCCCTTGGTTTCTTATCTCTGCCTTTCTCTGAGGCTTCTCCCCCATCTTATCTCTCAGCTGAAGCACTTTCTTTGCTTCTCAATACATGAATTACAAAAGACCACCTCTCAGTCAGCACAGACCAAAAGCTCCCTTGCAAACTCCCAGGGAACAATCAGATTGGCCCAACATAGGTGAACTCTCTCTTTCTGATTCAGTCAATGGAGCTATATAGGGGCAGGGTCCTATAATAGGAACATGGCTTCTGGGGCTCCACTCCCTGAGGGGGCCGGGAAGATATTAGTTATCCCTCTCACTGAAAAATATTTTTAAATCTAAAGGTCAACAAATTAACAAATGGAAAAACCATCAGGCAAACCGTTGGGAATTCTTTCTCTCCCTGGTTTGTTTTCACTACTATGAGAACTTATAAAATATCCTTTAGTGTTCTTTCTCAAGGGGAAAATACATATATACTAACAAAATAAAATTTTACAGTCAAACCGTCAGTAAACTGGGAGGGTTCAGGGGATTCAGGCTCCACCACTGACCAGCAATGTGTACCCTTGCATGGTTCACTGCTGTTCCCTGGGTCTCCTCCTCCAAGCCAATCTCTTAAGGCCCCTTCTGGCTCTAACATTCTAACGCTTCTGAGATGTTTACGTCTACCCTTATAATAACTACTTGCAGACAAGGGCTATCTGGTCTGTGGGATGCCTTTTTTTTTTTTTTTTTTTTTTTGGTTGTTGTTGTTTAATCCTCACCCGAGGATATTTCTTTCATTGATTTTTTTAGAGAGAGTGGAAGGGAGGGGGAGAGACAGAGAAAGAGAAACATTGATGTGAGAGAGATGCATCAATTGGCTACCTCCCGCATGTACCCTGAATAAGGCCTGGGATCAAGCCTGTAACTAAAGTACACACCCTTGACTGGAATTGAACCCGAGATCCTTCACTTCTTGGGCAGACGCTCTAACCACTGAGCAACGGACTAAGGCTGTGGAGTGCCTTTTGAAGAATTATTCATTCAGGCCAGAGATCCAGCAAGTCTGCATCTCATTAGATTTTGTCATTGGTGTTTTGGAACTCTAGAAATTAGGATTCCTGGGGTAAATTGCTTGGATATTGGTAGCTTCATTCAGTCTTAGTACCAATTATGGGAGTTTCTAAAAGAAATGGAATATCAAAGTGAGTTAATTTATCTTGTGTTCACCAACAAAATTAGTCTCCAAGGCATTCAAACTCATTCCTGCTAAACTGGACAGTTTTAGTGTCACTTAAATTTAAGTGTACATTCAAAATAACCTCAATAACAATGCACATGGCCTTATTAAGCTCTGCTCTGGGAATCCAGGCAGGAGTGATAGTATAAGAGCTTTAAACACAGAAAGAGAGCATCTTGAAGCCTGCTAACTCATTTCCTGTGTTGGAAATCAATAAGCTTGTGACCACCACCAACACTATCAAAAAGCAGATGCTCAGCAGACCAGCCGCACCTTAGATTTCACATCCTTTCCCATTAGAACTGCTGACTGTGGCTTTTGAACCAGGCCGGATCAATCAGATACACCAGAAGATAATTCTTGTCTTCTTAAGCACAAATTTCCGCTCTAAAAGAAAATGGGTTCCTATTTTTAAAGTGTAATACTAAATCAGGAAGTGTTATATCCATCGTGCCCACCATACTTTTTTTCCTTGCAATTAATTCTACTTTGCAATTAAAGATATTTAGAATAGTCAATTAGGGATTTTATTACTGGAATCTTTTCCCAAGTTTAATCAAATGTGCAAGGAAAAAAGAAGCTGGAAATTTTCAGGAATTTGTACATGGGCTATAAAATTTCATTCAATTAACTTGTAATTTCCCCCCATTATCTCAAAGTATTTTCACATTTATCATTGATCTTTTACAATCAGCATGTGATATAAACAGGGTTCATTATCAACTTAATCCTTAATAAAAAATTTTAAGCATAGAAGGGACAAGAGACTTCTCCAAATTTTTAACAATTTAATAATAGGGTAGAACTCAGGGTTTCTGAACCTGGATTATTACCCAACTTATAATGCCTAATTAAGAATCCTATACCAACATGATCTATATAACTGGCTGTAGATGTTTTCCTTAAACAACTAGTTTATATTCTTTAGAAGGCAAGTTACCAATATCATACAGATAAAATAATAGCCAATTTGACTCTGTTTCACTGTCTCTGTGTGTATATATATTTACATATACGTATACACTAACTGACCATATCCCCGAACTGCAGTTCTAAAAAGTGTGAGATCAGAAGTTTAAATATGAAAAGGGAACAAGATTTACCACAGCAGATGTGCCATGCATATTGCAATCCCATCTCAGGACTGAAACCCTCATGAGACACCCTGGTGAAGTTTTTCGGCTTGAGCAAAAGCAATACAGAATTTTAATAGTGTGAAAGGCAGTAAAACAATATTCCTAAGGTGAAAAACTGTCCTAGCTTCTAATTGTATTCAGGGGTTCTTTATGAAAATTTAGAAAGTCTCAAATAATGAGCAAGAGGCTGACTTTTACTCTGTGGTTTATAAGTTAGATTATTATCATCATTATCATATATATTTTTGCCAAACACCCATCACATGAAATCTGATTCATAGCAGCATTTGACACTGTTATCACATTCCCGGAGATGCCATTTACCCAATACCCTACCTATTGCCAAAGCCTGAGTATGAAAATTAATAGGCCTTTCAGTAAGAACCTCCCCCTTCCATTCAGACTTTCCTATTCTCCCCTTCCCTATGAGGCAATCTGTACCAGAGACTGACCCAGATAAACTGGCATATACCTATGAACTTAAATTTGTCAAAACACACTTCGGGGAGAGGAAATTCATCCTTTGTCTCAGCCATCTGCCAGAACAGCCCTCTGGACTCTTTCCCACTCCATTAAACACCTCTACATGAATATATGCTCTGTACTGCCATTCTTCTTGATTTTCTTCTTAAACTTTTTATTAAAAATTAATATTTTATTGTATCAAAAATAAATGTATGTGTATCAGATCAGATATAAAAGGTCAAATAGTACCCAAAGTCTTATAATTAAAAATATTGGTAGTCATCTGCCTCACCTCTGCCCAGAGGCAACCACTTTCCAGTCTTTCAATTATTTCTTCCGCTTCTTACTTCATATTTCTGCATAATTCTCTTATACTGTTATTTCTTAGTTTTTTTTATTCCTTTACATATGATCTATTGGCTTCCTCAGAAGATAGAATCTCTCTTTTACAAACCCATTACCAAGAGTATGCAGACACACATACACACACACACACATACACGTATTTCCCATACTCTCAATATTGAGTTTTTTATTAAATTAATATTTAATGTTTATATTATTATAATTGTACAAATTTCATTCACACATAAGACATGTAATGTACTTTGATCACATTTTCTTCTTTGTAAAACTTTTGTTTTTCTTAGGGTGAATAATTGTCACTATTTTGGTTCTCTATGTACCTATCACTAAGCAATGCCCACCTCTCTGACAATTATAAAACTCCTCTCAACTTATAAGCAAACACATAAGATAATTCATAATATTTTTTTTCTCCTCTTCCCCAAGGATCCACCCTTTTCTGACGCCCTCTCCTCCCTTGCTCCAGTCTGGGCCATCTGCACTCTAGGCCTACTGTACACTTATCATCCTGGACTTTCCATCACCATCATTCTGGAAATTTCCTTTATTTTTCTTCCGTGTTGAGTTCCATTCTACTGAATCCTATGTCTTTCTCTTCTTGGTTTTATTCCCTCTTTTTGATGGAACACATCTTTTAGTAAGTTGACCAGAAGGGTTACATGACAAGTAAATGACAAATGCATGTCTAAAATGTCTTTATTCTACCTACACATTTGGTTGGTAGTTTGGATAAAGAAATCTAGTCTGGAAATAATTTTTATGCAGAAATTTAAAAGATTGTGCCATTGCTTTCTAACTTTCAGTGCTGTTGTTGAGAAGGTTGATGTTATTCTAATTTCCAATCATTCTAATTTCCAACAAAATTGTTTTGTTTTGTTTTGTCGATTTTTTTTTCTGTTTCCTTCATTGAAAAGTCTAGATTTTTTTTTCTTTAACTTTGAAGTCCAGAAATGGCACAATGATATGGCTTAGAATGGGGTTTTTTACTAGTACTTTCACTGTTCTAGGCATCTGGTAGACCCTTTCAACCTTCAGTTCTGGAAAGCTCTTTTGTATTATTTAATTGATAATTCTTTCCTATTCATTTTCTCCATTCTCTTTGTAAAATTTATTTTGGTTGAGGTGGATGTCCTGGACAGAACCTCTAATCGTTTTATCTTTTCTCTCTCATGTTTTTCACTTCTTTCTCTGAGCGATTTCTTCATCTTTACCCCCTAATCCTTATTTTGAATGTTTTTAGTTCTGATCTTTTATCTTTAATTTACAAACAACTTTCCTTGTCCTTTGCATATTTCACAGTACAATTTTTCTATCTTTCTGAGAATTTTTTTCAGAAATTTCTGAAGCTAATGCTTCTTTTATAGACCCCAATTTTTAGCTCTACCCACACTCACTTCCAGTGTAGCTTGCCTGCAATGACTGAGTTTTTCTTAAATTTGTCAGCAGAATTCCACTTGTTTTATTTTAACCCTACTTCCTACAGGCACTTACTTTTTGCCCCCACCCCTTCCTACGTCATAATGTCTTCTAAACCTTGATGACATCTTTTTTGTACTTCACATCTCTTTTACCTTTGTCATTTCTTTAGTGCCATGTTAGTGGAAATTACTCATGTGTTCCATCTGCCATGTTGACTACATGTCCCTCACTTCTCTTTCCACTATACTTTATTATTTGTCCAATATTCTTACAGTAGAAGTATATACTTGTAGATAGCAAGAAAACAAGGAAGTATAACATATATTCTTAGTTTGAAGGGAGCTTATACATAAGTTGATAGACAAAATACACAAACATTAACAAATTCTAAAACAATTTAATACAAACTTTAAAAAATGTGATAAAGGCCTAATTTAGTGCTATATCTGAGTAAGTGAAAGAGAGTGATATAGCTAACTAATGCAGGCATTCAGAATTAAGAACAATCTCCTTGGTCTAGAATGTGAGAGTAGGCCTCGTTAAGAAAGTAGTACTTAAATTTTATAGAATTTGATAAGCCATTGAGAATGAGGGAATTCCAAGTGAGATCAACAGGAACACAAAGAAAGCATGGGGACTGGGGGATGAAATTGGCAAAAGCAAACAGTTCATACAAGAACTATAACTAGGTTGAATACTTGGCTAAAGGTTAAAAAAAATAAAGAAGTGGGTGGATGGATTTATAGCTCTACAGGAAGTGGTAGTGAACTTTTAGAAAGAGAAAAGGTAAGTGTGGAATAAAAGATTCTCTGGGACAGCAAATATGCTAAAGTTTGTAACTGCATACGATTCCAGAGTGCTACCAAGCAAAGGGGCAATGCATATTATTCAAAAAAGGAGAGGAATACAAGAGGAAATAATCCAAGTTGGAACATCACACATTTGTAAAGAATGTAATCAATTTATGTTTGCAGAAATGTTTTTGGCTATTTTATGACAGAAAAAAATGTATTATACGAATATTGTAAATAGATGGCATGCCAATATCTCCTACAATGAACTAAAATCTGGAGAGATTATCAAGCTGAATGCTAACAAGTTTTGTTTCTTTTATTTTTTCCTTGTTCTCCCAGACAACACTGGTATGCTCCTTCTTCCCACCCGGGACCTTTCCAGAACCCTTCAATGTTCATAGCTTAATATTCATTCTTCCATTTTCTTCTTTTAGTTTTCTTATTTGTTTTGTTTTGAAAGTTACTAAGAAATCCTTTATGTCAAACTGTCTTAGCAACTGTCTAAAGGTATGGAAACCTATCTTTTCTCTGCACATGTTGAGAGTAACCAGGTATGTTCCTAGTGAACTTATAAGAAAGTTGCATTTTTCAAAGGCTTGTAGGAAGGAATCCTAATTCTGGGAAGTGACCAAGTTCTATGACCCTTGTCAGAGACATGCTCTCTAGGAGCACAGCTCTTTAATTGGCAGTAACAGATTCAGTTGCCCAAAATCAGGCTCAACACCATAGTCAGAGATGGTCCCAGAAAGTCAAATGGACTGACACTTTCTTCACATACCAATAAAAAACTGTGTACTAAGTTATACCTTTATTCACAGAAAAAGCCAACTGCCTATAATTAATGTCAGTGCATTTTCATATGTGTCATACTGGATACCTTTTATTTGTCCCTCCAGATCTTCTCTCCATTCTTCTCCACTCCGCTCTCTGCCTTGCTAGGCTGATCTAGGAGGACCACATCAATAAGACTTCTGGGCACTCTAGCTTCCCATTGGGTTCAGCCAATGAGAGCCTTGGCAGAAGATCTGAGGTGGGAGGAGAGTGAGATCAAGGTGGGTATCCCCCTGGATCCCTTTCTGTGAGGTGGTCTTGGGTTGGATATCTCCCTCAATCCAGGATCAAAGTTACTGATCTAGGGAACCACAGTTACCTCCCCTCATCCTTTCAGATCTAGGTATAGTAACACTTCATCCGCTGCTACTAGCCTCAGATTGCTGCACTTAGTCTTGTGGCTCCCATATACTCTACCTCCCAACT
This sequence comes from Plecotus auritus, assembly GCF_963455305.1. Lineage (NCBI taxonomy): Eukaryota > Metazoa > Chordata > Mammalia > Chiroptera > Vespertilionidae > Plecotus > Plecotus auritus. The sequence goes on along the minus strand of NC_137770.1, from coordinate 75,349,180 downwards.
CATGGTGTTATAAACAGTCTCTTTGTAAATAAACTCTCCTGGAATCATCCTAATTTGGGTATGCCATCTGTTTCTTGCTAAGAACTGACAGAGGTAATCATTCAAGAAATAAGTCATGTTTAATAAAAGATTTTATCTAAAAGGTCTATAGTTGAAAAGAGGTGAAGCTAATACGGCAGGTGAAAATAATTCAGTCTTGAAGTCAAATAAAGGTTGATTCAAATCCTAGACCAGTGGTCGGCAAACTCATTAGTCAACAGAGCCAAATATCAACAGTACAATGATTGAAATTTTTTTAGAGAGCCAAATTTTTTAAACTTAAACTTCTTCTAATGCCACTTCTTCAAAATAGACTCGCCCAGGCCGTGGTATTTTGTGGAAGAGCCACACTCAAGGGGGCAAAGAGCTGCATGTGGCTCGCGAGCCGCAGTTTGCCGACCACAGTCCTAGACCATCCTTCTATAAACTGTTTATCCTTGGACAAGATACTCAAACTTTCAGAGCCTTAATTGTTTAATCTTTAAAATAATATAATATGGTACCTACATCATAGAACTGGTATGAAGATTAAATGAGATTATTTTATTTTTTGAGATAATTTTAAATAAGTCCAAATAAGGCAAGTTCTCATTTTTAAGAAGAGCAATCATAATAAAACCATAAATATTCATTAGTTAATAACTAATTCGTCTTCTGCAAGAGGCTTAATCCAGAGGATGGATTTGAATTATATTTTAAAAAATAGGTACCTGAACATTATGTTGGTAAGATTAGATAGGATTTATCCAAGATGATTTTCCTCACACAGGATATAAGATTTGTTACTTTATATTTTCTTTTGTTGTTGTTGTTGGTTTGTTTGTTTTTTGTTTTTGTTTTTAATTTAAATAAATCTTTATTGTTCAGATTATAATAGATGTTCCTCTTTTTTTCCCCCATAGCTCCCCTCCACCTGATCCCGCCCCCCCCCCCCCATGCCCTTACCCTCCACCAGTGTCCTCATCCATAGGTGTAAGATTTTTATCTAATCTCTTCCGGCACCCCTCACATCCTCTTCCCCCCAAGAATTGTCAGTCCACTCCCTTTTTATGCCCCTGATTCTATTCTATTCACCAGTTTATTCTGTTCATCAAATTTTTTATTCAGTTGATTTTTAGATTCACTTGTTGATAGATATGTATTTGTTGTCACTTTGTTGTTCATAATTTTTATCTTTACCTTTTTCTTCTTCTTCCTCTTCTTCTTAAAGAACACCCTTCAGCATTTCATATAATCCTGGTTTGGTGGTGATGAACTCCTTTAGCTTTTTCTTGTCTGTGAAGCTCTTTATCTGCCCTTCAATTCTGAATGATAGCTTTGCTGGGTAGAGTAATCTTGGTTGTAGGTTCTTGCTGTTCATCACTTTGAATATTTCTTGCCACTCCCATCTGGCCTGCATAGTTTCTGTTGAGAAATCAGCTGACAGTCATATGGGTGCTTCCTTGTAGGTAACTAACTGTTTTTCTCTTGCTGCTTTCAAGATTCTCTCTTTGTCTTTTGCCCTTGGCATTTTAATTATGATGTGTCTTGGTGTGGTCCTCTTTGGATTCCTCTTGTTTGGAGTTCTTTGCACTTCCTGGACTTGTAAGTCTATTTCTTTCACCAGGTAGGGGAAGTTTTCTGTCATTATTTCTTCAAATAGGTTTTCAATATCTTGCTCTCTCTCTTCTTCTGGCACCCCCATAATTTGGATGTTGGTACACTTGAAGTTGTCCCAGAGGCTCCTTACACTATCTTCATATTTTTGGATTCTTTTTTCTTTTTGTTTTTCTGGTTGGGTGTTTTTTGCTTCCTCGTATTTCAAATCTTTGGTTTGATTCTTGGGATCCTCTAGTCAACTGTTGAATTTCTGTATATTATTCTTTATTTCAGACAGTGTATGCTTAATTTCTGACTGGTCCTTTCCATTTTTTATTTTTTTATTTTTTGGCATTCTCATTAAGATCCTTGAAGGTCTCACTAAGTTCCTTGGAGATCTCACTAAGTTTCTTGGAGGTTTCCAGAAGATTTTTGAGTAACTTTATAACTGTGGTTTTGAACTCTATATCCAGTAGTTTGCTTTCCTACATTTCATTCATTTGTGACATGTTTCTTTGTCTCCGCATTTTGGCTGCTTCCCTGTGTTAATGGAGTGGCTTTGTGTGGTAGGTGTCCTGTAGGGCCCAGTGGCTCAGCCTCCCCAATCACATGAGGTGGACACTCTTGGTGCACCCCTTTATGGGCTGGGTACACAGTCTTGTTGTAGTTAAACCTTGATTGCTGTTGGTATCACTGGGAGGAACTGACCTCCAGATCAGTTGGCTGTGAGGACCTGCTGTGTCTATAATGGAAGAACTGCTGTGCTGGAGACAACCTTATGGGGCAGGACTTGCTTCAGTGGGGCTTTGGTGCTCACTGAGCCTGCCTCTTGAGTGTGTCTCTTATGGATGTGAGGAGTTGAAATCTGGTATTGTCTCAGATTGACCACTAGGTACACTGGCTCCTAGATCTCCAAGGAGGTGCAAAGTCAGCTACTGTCTGAGGCCACCCAGCAGGAGCTACAGTGAGATATGAATATTTCTCCTCTTTGGAGTTTGGAAGTTTTGGAGCTCTCTGACCCAGCTACAGTTTGTTAGCTTAGGGCTGTGAAAGAACAGGCCATTCATATGCAAAAGCTGCTGCTCACAGCTTGGGTGGGGTTGAAAAATTGGGTGGGGTGGGGTCTCAGGGAATCACCAGGACGTAGCAAACAGCAATGGCTGCCAGTCAGCCATCTCCGTGTCTCCGAGTCCCCGTGTCCTGCGCCCCCACTTAGTAACAATGATCCCTGCGAGCACCTCTGCGAGAAAGGCACCCTCGCTTTCCAACCCAATGCCAGATAGTCCAGTTTCTCCCCATAGGAGTCTGGGTCCCCAGGGTCTCACTGGAAAGTGGAGTTCAGAGCAGTTGGGAGCTTGCATCTCCCTTCCGATTGAAAAAAACAGCGCACCCAGTTGCCAGCCTAATTTGTGCCTCCGTACCTCTGCTTTTCCACACCTCTGCACATCCTACCCAGTCTCAATGCGCTTTTTTCTTTCCTTCTAGTTGTAGAACTTCTACTCAGTCAGCTTTCCCGTGGTTCTGGGTGATAGTTGTTTTGTCTTTTAGTTGTAGTTTTGGTGTGTTTGTGAGAGGCAGCACGTACAGGTATATACCTTATGCTGCCATCTTGGTTTCCTGTTACTTTATATTTTCCATCAGTGTTCTAGTTGCAGACTTCTAAAAAGAAAGTTACCTTGAGATTTTGGCAGAGAATCAAGATCAGAAGCCACTTTATTTGTTGTCAAATACAGTGACCACTTTGTCCAGAAATCTTCCTCAGGATGGCCATACACAAGTTCCACTGCACGTATCTGTAGCTTCATTCAAAAGCAAAACAAGAGCCACCATGCTCCTATCAGTGCCATGAATTAATCACTAGCTTTAATTACACATTACAGAGGCCTCTATAATTGGAGAGTTAATTTAATGAACTTTTCCAAGTTAAAGTAATTTCCACTTCCTTGAACTTAATTGTGGTGAATGGAGTTTTTTCAGGAAAACGTCATTACCTGTTTGATTATTCTAAACCTTCCAGACCAACTACTTTTGATCATGCTTGTCTCCCATCCAGGAAGCAAAATCCTGCATGGATTTGAAATCGGAAAGATGCTGACAGTACATCCATGAAGCAGATGTACTTTTGTTTTACAAAGTTTACATATGTTAATAGATTTAAATTGGTCTATGAACAAAGTCAATTGCCATTTCTTGATTATTTATCTAAATTAAAGGATGGCTTAACTTAATTCCTACCATGTGTGCCCTCTGGCAATAAAAGTTGCTGAAGATTTCAGTCCTTTTCTTTTTAAGGGGTTGAGGAAGAATGACTACCGACTATCTGCCAATATTTAGCTGTACTTCCTAAGGGGCAGTTTATTTTGGAGCCTATAATGATCTAATTAAGAAAACCATGGATCTGATGTAACTTCCCCTAGTCAGCTCCAGCACCTCTCCTAGAAAGACCACAAACAAACTGCAAACAAAAGAAACAAAACTGTGTAGGATTTCACCACTAGGCACAGTCCCAAACCAAGACATTCAATTTTAAGGATCTTGACATCATGGCCAAAATAGACAAAGTAAATGTGGTTAGCTTGGCTGGGCATGAATTATGGGGATAAAATGGCAGCAGAATACACTATCCCCTGCCCCCAGAATCAAGGAATTGGGGTGCTTGGGAATTGAACCATGACCTCCTGATTCATATGTCAACACTCAACAACTAAGCCATGCTGGTGGGGCTTGAGGTGCTTTTAAAGACAAGAAAAAGAGGTTTGTGAACTTTACCAGTATTGACATATACATATTTGAAAATAAACATTCGATGGACATTACAAGTAGCTCTCTTTTAGCACCCTTTTGATAGGAGATTTTCAATATGACAAAATACAAGAGCAAGGGCCTAGCCGGTTTGGCTCAGTGGATAGAACATTGTCCTGTGAACTGAAGCATCTTGGGTTTGATTCCAGTCGAGGGCACATACCCAGGTTGAGGGCTTGATCCCCAGTAAGGGGCATGCAGGAGGCAGCTGATCAATGATTCTCTCTCATAACTGATGCTTCTCTCTCTCTCTCCCTCTCCCTTCCTCTCTGAAATCAATAAAAATATATTTTAAAAAAATACGAGAGCAAGGAAATTTTCTCACTTATTTCAAATACAGCCCCAAGGCTGGGTTAGCACAATAGGAGGGTGTAGGCTCTAAAGTAGTTGGCCTGGATTTCTTAACTCAAGATAGACATGTGCTAGCTCTACTTACTCTTGTCCTCTGTCCTAATAGGTAAAGAGGGAAGAGCATGTCACAACACCAGAATAATTCTACCCCATTTCTGCCTCTAACTCCCTTTGTAGTTTGGGGCAGGTAACATCATTACTGAGTCTCAAAGGTAAAGCGAGGTTGTTCAGTGCAGTGAGATAGTATATTACATGCATTTTAGAAATTCTAAAGTGCTTCACAAATGATAGTGGAATAATGAAAGACTTCACTCTGTTTTCATTTCTCGAAAGTGTCCAATTATTAACAGTTCAATAGAGAACAGGAGTGCAAATTTTCTCACTGACATTCTTATATTTAATAATATTGGTAATGATAGGTATAAGTCAATGTAAGTATCCATTTTACAGAATAAAAATATTTTATGTTAACATTTTAAAATTCAGTTTATAAACTTTTTTTATGAATTGCCTTCATGGAAAAAAGGACCTTACCAGTGACTTAGATAAAATCAAGAGTGACAAATACATAAGGAATAACTATGAAAAACTGTGATATAACAGTACATACTTTAAAGAATAATTTTGTATCTGATTGCTAGAATAGTGCATGCTCATTGGAGGGCATTTGAAAATTATTTTTAAAATTAACATTTTTAGTATTATGGTCCCTTTTATCCCCTAGTCAAATGTACATATGTACTACTCCTTACACAATTTTCTCACCTTCACCAAAGGTGAAAACAGATGGATAATCAACCTCTCCCAATAGTTTAAGCGAAGGTACTGGATTCAGTGGACCAGATCTATTCCGTTATAGCAGTTTTCTTCATATGCTCTACGTTTGGACAGAGCAAACAAAAGGTGAAGGTAAGAGTTGTGTGAGCAGAATTCAAGCTGTCCCTCAAGATTCTCAGGCCCTGGTGTGCACACGTGTTCTCCCAGGTAGCTAATCAAACACTGGCCCAGGTGTTGCTGTGAAAAAATTTGCAGATGTAATTAAAGTCATAAATCAGTTGATCTTTATTTAGGGAGATTATCCTTAGTAGGCCTGCACTAATCAGGTGAACCCATTAACGGGATGCAATTCTTCCGGCAGAAAGAGATTTGAAGCGTGAGAGAGAAGCCTCTAAACTGAGAACAGCCCCCAGAGCACAGCTGGCAAGTAAATAGAAATTTCAGCCCTACAACTGCAAGGTGCAGGATTCAGCCGACAACCTGAATGAGCTGAGAAGCAAATTCTTCTCCAGGGCCCCCAGAAAAGAACACAGCCTGGCCAGCACCTTGATTTCGGCCTTCTACGAACCTGAGCAGAGAAGCTAGTCATGGCTGAGCTTGGACTTCCCACATACAGAACCATAAGTTAATAAGTGCTATGTTTGCAGTAATTTGTTGTGCAACAATAGAAAACTAATGTAAAAGTTCTATTCGTAAAGGTCTCCAATTTCCTTTATTAAGGAAAGCAGTTCATTCTTTTCTATTGCTGCTATAGTATTCTTTGGTGTGGATGTACCACCATTTGTTTCTTTATCCAGCTGTTAAGGAACATCTGAGCTGTTTCCAGTCGGGGGCTATTCTGAGTAAAGTTGCTATGAACAATTGTGTATAGGTCTGCTTGGGGAAGTAAACATCTGGTGCTACTTTTAAGCTCAGCACAAGAAACATGTAAGGAACCATTAACTCAGGGATGCTTCAGTTCTACATTTCTGACCTATTATTCAGTCACCCTACATTTGAGTTCTGATCCTTGAGAATCAAGGGCCCTGGGTGTCAGGAGCAGTCACCAAGTGCCCTGGCTGAGTTCCTCAGCCTACTTCTCCACCAAATTCCAGGCTGTGCTCCATGGCGCCTGCTTTGAACTTTTTTGGCAATCCTATAGGTATAAAAGGGCTAAAGATATATATCCAGGGACCACAGCAGTTACATTTAAACTAGCTAGCAGATGAAAAGGCAGCAAATAAACAGAACAGAAACCATGTGATCTCCACACCATGATGTTCACTGTGGATGCTAATTTCAGGACACATACAAATCCAATGCTCTTAGCAATGTTATTGAGATTTCCAACAAGTTTTCATTGTATGTGTCCACCCCCAAAGAACCATTAGAAAAGTATTTTACAGTCACCAGCACCTTATTTCGCACTCAGGGATAGAAGAGCATAACAACTTCACAGCCTTTTAAAAATATAAACAGTAGAGGAGAATAAGTTGGTCAAGTTACCTCAAAATTCAGTGAGTCAAAGATAGAGTGCACTTCATATCAGCAGCTAGTTCTTCTCACTTGAAATATATGTAGAAACAGAGACACTAGAAATACATTCCACCACAATGAATACTTACATAGTTTTTGCTTAAGCTTAACTTTTCATGTTTTTAGGGGAAGAGGAATATTTTAAATATTGTTTAATCTAGTTGCGTGTTTGATTGAATGTGATTTGTTTGTGGATTTTGTTTTCCCAATGTCAAGAGCGACAATAAGGAGACAAAACAGAAAAGGGGAGGAAGAGATATTGACTTGGGTGACTGTACCGAGATGACTCATTCCAAATTTATAATGCCTCAAAACTCCTCTCTTTGTTGATAAGATTATCAAATTTCAAATGTCTACATGTTTTAGAAATGATAAGTTCAAGAATATTGCTGGTCATAGAAGCTAGGGCTTTGAAGTAACCAGAATTGAGGAAAGAGAAGTTGTTTTATAGAAACTGGCACTATAAGATGTATCATTTGAGAATAGGCAGATATATGTACAAATAGATAAAAGTGGCCTATGTAAGGCTAACATATTAAAAGAAGTACTGGAGAAGATAAAATTGTGGGTTTTTTTAAGTCCAGTTAATTGTACTAAGAGCACTTTTGATTGAAAACAATGTCCATTTGACCACTTCCCTGATTGTTGAAACCCTGCCTGCCTATAAAGTGCATTCTTCTATCTCAACTCAACAGTAATGGTCACTACCTCTCAAAACTCCAACCTCATTCCAGCATTGACTCTCCCTCAGTGACTCAGCTCATGCCTATCCACCCTCAGGTGTATGTGTTCTCATACTACCAGGCTACAAAGCTTGTTCCCATTCATCCAGTACTGAATCCCTGAACCACTTCCCACTCTCAACCCCTTGAGTGATGGCAACAGATTGATATTGGCAGGAGAAAACTTACAATGAGGAGTCCTTTGACCTCTTTAGTCACTCTGAAAAATCTGGAGCACTCAGAGTGAGTGGAACTCTGGAACTTCCATATCGATGGTTAATCAGAATCCAACCACACCCAAGGCCCCAGGGAATGACTGTTTCCTTTTGGAATGATTTTTTCTCATATTCCTTTGAGCTCACCCACCCCAGGTAGCTTATAATGGATTTAGCACCTGCTGTGAGTGACAGGTTATAGAGACTTTATAACCCAAGGGGCCAGTGCTGTGGTTTTGAGATTGTCCTTTATTCGTTGTAGAATTCCGCAAGTGACTTTAGAAAATAGTACTCTTTGGCCTGCAGAGTGGGGGAAGGGCGATGCATTTAATAATAATAATAATAACAACAATAATGATGATGATGATGATGATGATGATGATGATGATGATGATGCCTGGGATTCCCCAAGGAGTAATCCTTATACTCCACTGAAGCAGGCAGCTTTTATAAATTTCCCACCAAGAGCCAATTCTAGTCGCTGAGACTGGGTCTCACAAAGGGAGATCAGTAATTGGTAGAACCTGGCTGGGATGAAGGGCTTCCAGTGTGTGTGTGTGAGTGTGTGTGTTTGTGTGTGTGTGTGTGTGTGTGTCTAGGGCAGTGGTCGGCAAACTCATTAGTCAACAGAGCGGCAAACCACAGCTCTCTGTTGACTAATGACTAATGACTCTCAATTCCAATAATTACAGGCTGTTGTTGTTCCTTGTGATTAAGCCCCTATCCCAGTGGTCGGCAAACTCATTAGTCAACAAAGCGGCAAACCGTAGCTCGCGAGCCGCAGTTTGCCGACCACTGGTCTAGGGCCGTGGTCGGCAAACTGTAGCTCACGAGCCACATGCAGCTCTTTGGCCCCTTGAGTGTGGCTCTTCCACAAAATACCATGGCCTGGGAGAGTCTATTTTGAAGAAGTGGCGTTAGAAGAAGTTTAAGTTTAAAAAATTTGGCTCTCAAAAGAAATTTCAGTCGTTGTACTGTTGATATTTGGCTCTGTTGACTAATGAGTTTGCCAACCACTGGTCTAGGGGAAATGCAGCAGTTTCTCAGAGGTAAAAGTTTTTCCATCATAGTGACTTTGTAACCATTTTTTCTTTCTTTTTTTAAAATCTTTATTATTGAAAGTATTACAGATGTCCCCCTTTTTCCCCCCCAGTGATCCCTTCTACCCCACCCTCACTGTCCCCCATCCCCTTCCCCAGGCCTTCCTCACACTATTGCCTGTGTCCACGGGTTATGCTTATATCCATACAAGTTCTTTGGTTGACCTCTTCTCACCCACCCCCACCTTCCCTCTGGGATTCGACAGTCTATTCCATGTTTCTATGTCTCTGTGGAACCATTTTTCTTAATTTTTCTTCTCTGTTTGCCAGAGTTTGGTAGTTTTCTGTAGAAAAGACTCCCATCAAGTGATCCTATCTAATAAAATAGTAATATGCAAATTGACCGTACCTCCACTGCACCCACAAGCCACGCCCACCAACCAATCAGGGGCAAGTATGGAAATTAACCCAACCAAGATGGCTTCAGCCACAGAGCAAGCAGGAGGCTTGGATTTCCCCAGTGATGGAGGAAGCCAAGCTTCCCTTCACACCCTGGCCGGCCCAGGCCTCTGCTGAAGGCTACAAAGTTTCAATTATAGAAAATAAATAATCGCCGAAACCGGTTTGGCTCAGTGGATAGAGCATCGGCCTGCGGACTGAAAGGTCCCAGGTTCGATTCCGGTCAAGGGCATGTACCTTGGTTGCGGGCACATCCTCAGTGGGAGGTGTGCAGGAGGCAGCTGATCGATGTTTCTCTCTCATCGATGTTTCTAGCTCTCTATCCCTCTCCCTTCCTCTCTGTGAAATATCAATAAAATATATTTAAAAAAAATAAATAAATAAAAATAAATAAATAAATCCCAGATACCAGGGCCTCCACTTGGGTCGATGGGGGCGTGGCCAGCCTGCAAACCACCACAGGCCCCTTGCCCAGGCCACCCCACGCCCCAAGGGAACCCCCACCCTGATCCAGGACACCCTTCAGGGCAAACCAGCTGGCCCCCACCTGTGCACCAGGCCTCTATCCTATCTAATAAAAGAGTGATATGCAAATTGACCGTTAATCCAACACACAAGATGGCTGCCCCCATGTGGACACAAGATGGCCGCCACAAGATGGCCAGCAGGGGAGGGGAGTTGGGAGGGATCAGGCCTGCAAGGGAGGGCAGTTAGGGGTGACCAGGCTGGCAGAGGAGGGAAGTTGGGGGTGACTGGGCCTGCAGGGAAGGGCAGTTGGGGGGGACCCAGGTTTGCAGGGGAGAGCAGTTGGGGGGACCAGGCCTGCAGGGGAGAGCAGTTATGGGTGACCAGGCCTGCAGGGGAGGGCAGTTAGGGGTGACCAGGCCTACAGGGGAGGGCAGTTAGGCATCCATCAGGCTGGCAGGGGAGTGGTTAGGGGGTGATCAGGCTGCGGTTAGGGGCAATCAGGAAGGCAGGCAGGCAAGCATTTGGGAGCCAGCAGTCCTGGATTGTGAGAGGGTGCAGGGGTCCCAGATTGGAGAGGGTGCAGGCTGGGCTGAGGGACACACCCCCCGTGCACAAATTTCATGCTCTAGGCCTCTAGTATATTATAATGGAAAGAGTAAGTCTCATTTCTGATCTCTCTTTGTCACTAAATAACTGTGTGACCTAGAGCTAATAACTTAATTTAATTACTTTATCTGTAAAATGGGAAGTCCTCCCTAGGCCACATGATCTCCTAAGGATTTATAGCTCTACTAGAGGCCCGGCGCATGAAATTCATGTGTGGGTATGGTCCCTAGGCCTGGCCTGCAATCAGGGCCATCTTCCCCTGCTGCCCGAGGCCAGCCCCAACCACCACTACCACCCACCCCCAGTTCCCCATTCGCCAGCAGGTGATCAGTGCCTGACGGCTGGGGGAAAGGACTGAGAGGTGGGCTGTTCCCGCCTGCTTGCTGGCCCTGCCCCTGCTGTGGGTGGCCATCAGGCGATCAGAGCCTGCCGGCGGGGAAAGGGACCAAGAGGTGGTCAGTGCACCTCATAGTGACTGGTCCAGCGGCAGTTCTGGTCATTCTGCCATTAGGGTCAATTTGCATATTACCCTTTTATTATATAGAATAAGGCCTGGTGCATGGGTGGGGGCCAGCTGGCCTGCCCTGAAGGGGGCCCTGGATTGGGGTAGGGAGTCCCCGCTCGGGGACAGGGCCAACTTGGGTGAGGGGCTGCCAGGGGTTTGCAGGCCGGCCACGCCCCCAGCTTTGTCAGGAAGGATGTCCAGAAGACTCTGGTCTATCCAGTCTAATTATCATATTACCCTTTTATTAGTATAGAGGAGCTACTTATCTGCCATATTGCCTAAATATATGACAATCCTAAGAAATCTCTTTTGGCTTTGAAAATACACACTTTGGGGATGTGGACAAATTAGTCAAATATTTATTGAAAATGTTTAGTTTACTATTTAGTTATACATTATTATTGAAAATCATGTGTAAAATAATATATTAATTTTTAAATGCTATATTTGTCCACTATCACTTCATAAAACAATGTTATTCCTCACCAGTGTCATTTTGTGACTAACCCAACACTTCTTCAGACACTTCATTGTCAATTCCTTCTAAGTTGTTTGAGAGCTAAAACTTTTTTTTTAATACACAATTTACTAGGGATTCCAAAATGAATACCATAAACTATATTTTTAATATCTTTTTATTTTTAATTACAGTTGACATACAATACTATATTAGTTTCAGGTGTACAACATGGTGATTGGACATTTATATACCTTAGGAAATGATCAGCTGGATAAGTCTATTACCTATCTGGTACTATTCATACTGAAGCCCTTTAAAAAGTAACCACCCCACTGGTTTTTCACAGACAAGGAAGGTAGAAAAAGAAAAGTTCATCCTCAGTGTTTCATACTCTTTCAGTTTTTCCTCTGAAGTCAGTTTTCCAACAACAATCTAGGCCTTGTCTTTTTCTTCTGATTTTTGTCCTTTACATGGAATGGGGGAAATGCTGGTGCCTATAATAGTGCCTGGTAGCTGCGGCCTTTAATTTGCTCTCCTGGTCACTGGAGAAAATGTTGCCAGTTCAGAGGGGCCCTTCCCAAGATACCTACTAGGAGTTGACTATGGAAACCTTTTCTAATCAGGCAGGAAATGAGAAGAAACTTGTCTTTATTGGGCTCAAAATAAGAATGAGTGTATATAGAAGAGTCCCAGAAAAAAAAAGCAAGAAAAATAAACTCAACTTTCCACCACCAACACCTTTTTGTGTCCCCAAAAGAAACCTACAGGCAAGCTGTTCGTAGTGGATGTTAACTATTCAAAATTCCAGGAGAGAAGTGTAATGAACGATTACAACAAAAAAGTAGGAGCAGAGCTGTTGTGTTTTCTCTTCACTCTGCAACACACAAAAGTTATGTGACCAATTGTTCAAATGTCTCCTTCACCTATCTCAGCTGGGGGGATGGGAACAAACAGGCTTTAGCTCCAAAGATAAAATAAGTCAGTTCTAAGAGAATGAGTCACCTTAGTAGATGTCAACTCTTATTTCCATCAGAATGGAAAGCTCAGTATGAAGTGAGGGCATCCTCAGCAGACAATCCTTGGGATTCATTGTTCCTAAGCCTTAGGAGTCACAGGGGAAATCCCACTGATAAATGCCTGCTCCTACCCTAGACACTGGCTACAGAATTTCATCAGACCTCTGTTCCCTCTTTCAGAAAAAAAAAAAAAGTTTCCCAGTATCCTTATTAGGAGAATTCTGAATAGAATTGTTTAAGGAGAATGTTCATATTGACATGGTGTTCAAGATGGCCAACTCCTTCCCCATATGAAAATCTGAAAAGAATTCTGATAAAAAGAGCATCTCCGCCTGTGAGCAAACCAGATGGCTGCACACCCCTTCATCGAGTCTGTTAGTTTTCACATCGCCGCCTTGAGAGTTTCTCCCTAGGAAAACACGTTAGCCATGACACTTTTTGACTGAGTTAGGAATCTGTTTCAAAACAAGGCCCATCCACACTAACTCCTGGGTCTGCCCAACATAATTGCGTGCTTCATTTTCTTCAGGATATTTTCCCTGGCAGATTGACTACCCTTCTGGATAACTAAATATATCACTTATGGTCAACAAAGTGAAAACATTGAGGCCTTTTTGTGGAGAATTCAGACCAAAGCTCGGTGCTTGCCTGAATTCTCTGGATCTATGCAAAATGTTGGGGCTGGGTGAACTCTAGAGGGTTGGAACACTCATATTTGAAAAACATCTCACATTTTACTTGAAGGTTTATTTGTAGAGCTCCTCGTTAAAGCATAAGTACAAAGAACATCGAAGGGAAGCTTCCTGTTTCACTGGGAAGTGGGGATTGGATAATTTATAATCTCACAAAATCCTACTTCCTCTAAGTAACTGTCATATATATCCCAAAGATACATGATAATTAAGTCCAATCTTGAAACTGACAGAGTTGGTGCTAGGGTAGGTGTCCATTGTCCAATATACTGTGTGAATGCATTAAAAAAACATTTAGCATCTCTGCAAATATAGAATGACTAACAATAGCTTGAATTGATCAAAATAAGCATTAGGGTGGACTAAACTATTCTTTATATAGGCATAGAGTTCTCAGCATGGGGTAAAGAGTGGCCTTCCTAAAAATTCTATGGAAAAATGTTGTCATCTGCATATGTGCCTTTTAAGGGAGGGCCCATATCTACTCTCATATTCTCAAAAGGACACCTGACAAAAACTGTTAAGAACCAGAAATATTAATCTGGATTATAAACCCTGTACAAAAGTAACATACCTTATCCTCATGACTTGGTTTTATCAATTCAGTCTTTGAAATGATTCATTATCCTCTCCCCAAATCCTAACTCTGCCATAGGCCTAACAACGATCTGCTACATAAGTTCGAGTAAATTAGTTTAAACCATAACTGTGTATAAAATATTGGTAAACTGATTTTCTTCTCCTGGTTACTCTTTCTTTAAAAAAAATATCTTTAATAATATGATTAAATTAATCATTAATGAGAACAAGATACATCTTGTTAAACAACTTCAAAATAAAATGAATATTAATGATATAGTTTGATACCCTTCTCACTAGTTCTAATTTAACCTTAATCATCACTATGAATTATAATCTGTCTCATAAAAGGCCTAATCTTATTTAGTATCAAAGCACAAATTTTGTATAATTTGTGAAAACTAATTCTAAAAGTAAGTGTTGCCCTTGCCAGTTTGACCCTGTGGACCGAAGAGTTCCGGGTTTGATTCCAGTCTAGGGCACATGCCCGGGTTGTGGGCTCAATCCCCAGTATGGGGCATGCAGAAGGCAGCTCATCAATGATTTTCTCTCATCATTGATGTTTCAATCTCTCCCTCTCCCTTCCTCTCTGAAATCAATAAAAATATATATTTTTAAAAAAGTGTTACATACCCATTGTATCTACTAGATATAATCCAAGAGATCCAGTATATGGTAAAACTTAAAGAAAACTATAAATTTAAATAAAATTTCAGCACTTTATCAACTTGATCATTGCTTAATTCAATTTTAATTTCTCTATCTCAGTATATTGCTATACCAAAAGTTTCATAGGAGCCTTTCAAATTTTTTAAAATTATTTTTCAAGACCAATTTTACTGAGATATAATTCACATATCACTTTAAAGTGTACAGTTCAGTGTGGGGTTTCTTTGTATGTTCACGAGGTTATACAACCATCACAGCTATCTAATTTCAGAAAAATTTTTGTCACCCCAAAAAGAAACAATACATTCATTAGCAGTTGCTCCCCATTTCCCCCTCCTCTAGCCTCTGGCAACCACTAATCTATTCTCTGTTTCTATTGATTTGCCTACTCTGAACATTTCATATAAGTGGAACCATATGATATGCAGTCTTTCATGTTTGGCTTCTTTTAGCATAATGTTTTCAAGGTTCGTCCAATGTAGTAGCATCTATGAGCACTTCATTCTTAGAGGCTGGAATTTTCCATTTTTAAAGAAGTTTTTGTTTTAGCTATTACTAAGTATACATAGTATTATAGTGATGTCTGTCAGGTATTGTTTTGTTGAACAGGTCTTATGACACAGTGAATAGCAAGATGTAGTGGTAAGAGGCATGACATGGTGCCAAGCTGACTCTAACAGGAGCTCAGAAAGGGCACTGAGCCATGAGTCTCCTCACAGAGTGCTGATGTCAGGAAGGTGAGAAGAGAGTAGTAGTAACTGTCACTGTAGGGCATGGAGACATGACTGTTCATCCTTCCAAGTGTTTTCATGCCTTTAAGTGGGCTGCCAAAAATTCTAGTGTTGTGCAGAGAACACAAGAAAGTTGAGAACCACTATTTTGTTTACCCTGGTTTTCTCTGTTTGACTAAATGGTAATTGCCATAAACATAAAATGAATCCTTTTTTGGGTAAAAGCAAAATGCTCTAGATTTGGCTTGATAAGAGGTTTACTTATATTTTAGCAGAAGGTCAGCTTTGCTAGGTCATGACCCCACGTGTTCTACTTATCATGACTTTTACTTTCTTTCTCCCTATATCTCCAAGATATAGGCTTAGGAAGGACAATATATACAGTGCTAGGATGCCACTGAAATGGTAAAAGGGCTACCCTCCCTTCTCCATATCACAGAGAGCCCTTCCACTTAATTTTTTAAGCACCTTTACTACCTCTTCTCTTCCTTAAAGTGCATCTACTGGTCATGATTTACTTGGAGCCAGTTGTGATTTTATTTGGCTACAATTGCAGGATTCTTGACTGTATTAAGCACAATCCTAGAGTAATGGTTTCCATATAAACCATATGATTACATAGAAAGCTTATTAAAATGCAAATTTCCTTGGTTTGATTTTGATTTGATAAATCAGAGGTGAAGCCAGAAATTTTCATTTTAAGTCAGCACAATTGTCCTATGCTAATGCAGAAGATCCATGAAAAGAATCTGAGAAATACTGCCCTACTGGCTTCAGTTTATACACTACCTAAGACACTATTTCAAAAATGTCCCTCTCAAATATTAGTGTATTCCATAAAACAATGAAGTTGCAGAAGAGAACATTTTATTTGTTTGTTTGATTTTGGTTCTCACTTAGTATGCCCTTCTGATGCCAATTTTTATCCATGTCTTTCTCCATACACAATGTGAAATCATGATTATGTTGTTGCTGTTTGAGGGAAGATGGTGACTATGGAGAAGACTCTACATAAAGCTACTCAAGAGCAGGAAAAGAAGAAAAGGCAATTTAGCATACTTGTACTTTGAGAAAATTGATGCACTGAGGAAGTGCTCTCTGGTATTTCTATTTTGAGGAAATAAATGTTATTTGCAGCAGGAACATGCTTTTCAAGTGGGGACTATTTGTGCAACAATGTCTATGTCCTTTAAAACTTTTGCAGAAAGCATTTTTAGAATACACAGAGTATGAAATGTGTGTGTCTGGAGATATATCTTCCTCAAAGTTTCCTAACTTTGCCATCCCTTGATCTTTGGCCCTGGGGTCCTTCTTCAAGTCTCTAAATCAAATCTTTTAGGTAGCACAGTGAGGAATTTTTAACAACATACCCACAATGGAACTCACAGCAGGTTTTTGCAATGGGTTGAGGGCATCTGGTGATAGCAACCTGACATCATCTTTCATATTCACATGTCATTGATTTTGTTGAAAATTGAAAGAATACATATAACTGTCAACTAAAATAGCCTACCTGAGTCTAAAGCATTCCTTTTTCATCAAAAAGTTATGAGTTCATTTGTTGCACCATTAATGCTCAAAGACTTTTGACAGTGCTTCTCTTCCAGAAATGTTCTCTAGTTAAGGGAGAGCACTTATCTTATTTCTGTATCTTACTTTGGTCTCTATTCTTGATATCTAGCACTAAGCTTTATCTTATTCCTGATTGAAATAGTGGTATATATGAGTACACAAAGCAAGAAGCATTGAGACAGTGTGTGAACCAACAAGCAGAAGTATATCTAAGGTTAGAGACTTGATTAAATATGCTTCAGTAAGCCCCAAAAACACACAAATCAAAGTTCAGAGTTAGCAGAGAGACGGGAACTAAGCAAAGAAGCAGAAATCAGATCATGTAAATATAAGGGAAAACAAGCAGCTAACAAAGGCAAAAATAGAGGGAAGCTCAACACCAGGGGACAGCTCACGTAAGTAAAGTAACCAGGAAACCTACCTGCACAGAAGGCGAAGGCACCTAGTCTCAAAAGAGATGGAGAGCATTAGATGAAAAAAAAAAAAAAAAAGAATTCTGGAAAATCGACTGTTCAGGTCCAAGGCTTCTTAGCCATTTTCTACTGAGATTGATTCCAGAATTTACCTGTTAAATTGATGGAAAGAAAGACATAATTGGGAAGTAAGATATACCATATCTTTAAAGCTAGTACTTATAAATTCAGATGTGCATGAGAGGGTGAGAAGTGAGGTGGAAATGGAAAACAAAAGTTATAAAAGGTTTAAGTCGGGTATCATATCCTTGGAGAAGCCATCCTGGGATTCCCTGCCTGGGTTGGGAGCCCCTGCTGCTCTCACAGCATTCTTTTCTTTCATTTACTATGGCTTCTACCCTAGAGGGATTGTCCATCTCCCCATCCAGGCTGCAACCACCTTGAAGTAAATATATATGGCATATTTATCTTTATATACCCTGTGGAGGGTGATTTTACAATAAAGGTTTATCAAATGTCAATAATGAACCTTTGTCTTATCAAACCACAAGTTCCTTATAGAGAGGAAATACACTTTTATGATGCTTCTAAGGCATAATACTTCAGTGGCTAGAGATGAACATTTCATCTAATGGCCTTTTTTCTCTCACAACTCACTCAAATAGTATTTCATAGATGGGTACTCTACAGTCCCACCAAAATCTCCTCACACTGACACAAGTAGCATATTCCTCATACTATTTTGTAAAAAGGACTTGACTGACTTAGTGGCTAAGTTTCAAGTGTTCAAGTCTTTTGAAAACATTCCATTCAACTTTGTTTTCTACAAGGGCCCTTGGTCATTTTTCAAAGAGGCAATATTGCATAGCAATTAAGAACATAGACTCAAGAGACAGACTGCTGGAGTTGTACTCCAGCTCTTCCACTCACTATCTGGTGACCTAGGGCAAGTTATGTAACCTCTCCTTGTCTCATTTTTTGCCATCTGTAAAATCAGGATAAAAATTGTTGTGAGAATTAACTACATTATAAGTAATTTTTTAAGTACTTAGAACAGTGCCAGGCACATAGTAAGCTGTATATGTTATATAAGAATTAGCTACCATTATATTTTACTTTGCCAGATACCAATGATTACTTTGATTAATAATTATAATATCTACAATATATTTGGGTTTTCCTCAAACTATTACTGCTCTGTATTTCATATTTTGCCCCAGTTTTTGGTAAACTATATTTTATTATAAAAATAAGCAAATATGCTAAAAATGAAGAAGAAAAGTATATGTTAATATTATTTAATTTATCATTAAATATGCTATAATAACTTTCTGAATTTATCTCATAAAACTCCAAAAATTTACCTAAAGAAATTAAGATGGGATATTAAGGAATGTGCATATCTTTTGTCTTAATCATTTCCTTAGAAGTTACCAAACCTGAGGTCATTATTATTTAAATAGAATCTCTTATACTTCTGGAAAATTTCAAAATACTACCAATATGTATTCTGGTCATCCCCACTTCCTGTGGCGGGGTTGGAAAACCATGCCAACTTTCATAGCTGCTGAGATTTACAGAGTGAATCCTCATTTGATAATCTTGCAAAAATGGATAGGCAGCACTCTCCTCCTTTTTCTAAATTCCACATATGCCAGCTTTTACAGAAAGTTAAAGAAAAAGAAGATTCCAACCAGTCCCAAGCTGGCTCTAAGCAGGTGCACACACTTCCTCAGCTCCATCTCCAGGATAGTCTGAAAACTTCCTCTCCCCTCATGATGTCCCCTAGATCTAGTTAATTTCCAGCCTGGAATCTGATCTGTTTTACTAGAGGAAGAAAGAGTTTGTCTTCAGTGTCCCAGGATCTGGCTAGTGTCTTTGGAAACTAATGAAAAGTGGAAAAGAATGGATCAGTAATAAAATTTTCATTTACCTAAAATGATCAAGAGCTGGGATGTAATTAAAAGTTATCATTGATAAGTTCTCCAGAATTAGCAATTTTCAAAGATTGTTTTAATAAAGGAAAACAACATACTGAAATAACACACTTGAGCATAACTTGATTTTTCAAAGACACAGGCTGTGCTTTATGATGGCTCCCAGGAAGAGCAGTCATTGTTTAACAGGATCTGAAAGACAATGGAACTAAAAATAAGTCACTGTAGCATCCTTTCAAATGCTTTTAAAATCCTCTTTTTTAATTTTTTTTTTTTAGTTTGGCATTTGTCACAAGTTGAAGGGAGAAACAAATTCCATTTATTTGAGGTATATATTTTTCTTACTTTTTAAACTGTTGCTTATCTTGGCTTTTTTTATGTAGTATGATGTACTTAACTCGTTTACAGATGGGTTCAAAGGCATAGGCAAGCCAAAGATATCTCCTTTGTGAAAAGCAAAAAGAACTGTTTTTTGTAAGTCCAACCAGTGCTCACTATTAGAAGTATAGAGCACATCTGAGTCAAAGTCCTCTTCCTCAGAAACCCTGTTGTTACCATGGGAAAACTGCGAAAATGCTCAAATGTGGGCATGTTATAATTAGAACCAAACGTGGGCTTTCTGGGACCTGTCATGATGTTTCTAGGAAGCTAGTTCTGCGTTGGCTTCATAAGACATCCTTTTCCTACAATCATGACTCATTTGTGACTTCCAAGCCTCACTCCTCCTCCTCCTAACTCACCCCCCACTTGTTCTGGGGTGGAAGAATGCCCAAACCCTCCAGAGACAGTGAGTAGGCGGGTGTCCAGTCCACTAACGAGAACACACTTCTAGGCATTGTGGAAGTGGGACAAAGGATGCAGCTGGGCATAGTCAGAGCTAACAATGTGATGGGTGTATGTTAATCATACATGAGGAGACTCATTTCTTTGGCAACCCCAGCCCACTCACTAATCCATCCAAGCCCTCCCGGTCCTCCCTCCTTTCTTCCTTTCAGGAAAGCATGTGCAAGTTCTCCGCAGAACGATGAGTCTGCTCCTCAGGGGAATGCGCGAGTCAGAAATGCTTTTAAAAAGGAGAGAGGAGCCAAAGACTTTGCATAAGTAGGCCAGCTGCAGAGCCTCAAGGGGGAGAGTAGGGGGAGAATCCTCCTTGTGGCTGTGGCCCCAAACCTCCTGCTGCCACTGGTTTCCATTGTCTGGCCACAACCCCAAACAAGCCAGCCCACACCTCTGGGACTGCACCCACTGTCGTTCTCAGGAAAAGAGGTTTCCTGAGTCCTCCTTGGCATTTCTGTGAAGTCAAAGAAATAATTCATTGAATCACAGAACTGAAAGAGATGATCTAATCACTTCAATTTTTTTTTAATCATGAAAATGTGATCAGTGGAGATGATCTGACCTGCCCAAGCTCACACAACTATTGATACAAAGAGCCAGAACTAGAATCTATGAATCTTTTTATTCCTCATCCTTGACCTTATTCACACAAGCTTGTAAAAGAAAACCTTACCGTGGATATGCTCTTTTTCCCTCGGTTCTCTTCCTATGGTTTTCTCTAAGGCTCTCCTGTCGTTTGTGTAATGTGTAACCAGCATACAGTGAGCTGAGTCTGATGATGGAGACCTATTAGTAGGACTTATTAAAAATAGATTCCTAAAACTTTACTTTGGAGATTCTCAAATAGGTCCCAGGAATGATTTAACAAGTTTCCCAACCTAGTCTTGTGATCCAGTCAGTTCAGGGAAAACATTGTTCAGCAAAAGTAAAAAATAAATAAAATAAAACATAAATGTATGTTTGAAGGGCAGGGCATCCCAACAAGAATAGAACAGGGAGGATAGATAGGACCAGGAATGTTGCCTCCAAGCTGCTTTTTTAGTGGGTTAACCGCTAGACCACACTTCCTCTCTAGGAGAGGCAAGGAATTAAAATCAAAGGTTTACCACTGATTCATGCTGCCTGCTAATGCTGCTTATTGCACTATGCTGTGACCCTGCGTTCTAGGGCTTGGAAACAGATGTGGGGAGTGAACAGCCTGAGGTACTGAGGGTTGGGGGAGGTGGGGTGAAGGCAGATAGCCAATAAAGAACTTCCTCTGCTGCTAAATTTCAGGCAGGAGTGGAAGTCAGTCTAAATTGTTACCATGCAGATCTGGAATCATTTTTGCAATTGCCTGGCTCCAATTCCAGGTTTGTTCATTCTGCAACAAGAACTGAAAACTTGATCATGATCCTGACCTGACTTTTGCCTCTGCCCTCATCTGAATGCATGTTATGAAGTTACACGTTTAGCCTGACAGTCATTTCATTAGTCAAGAGAGCTTGGTTACCCTCCTTGTCCCGCACCCTCCCTCCCCATGCACATTTTTTAAAAGGAAGTACAGAAGAGTTAAGCAATTTGACCAAGGTTACACTATTCTCAATATTGTGGTTGTTTGATTAAAAACGCAACTAAGCCATTTCAACTAAGCTTTCCAGATTCCCTCAGTATATTCTCATCATCAGGCAAACACTGGATTTCATTTCTCCTGTAAGATGAGTACTTAAGTGTGCCCTTAGACATGTAGTTAACCATGTGATGTTTATAAAAAAAAAATGCATGGTTTTGAGTACTAGCTGTTGATTCCAGAAATAGTTTTTGTGACTTCTTTACTAAACCGGAAGCTCCAGGAGGGTGGAGCAGAAAGTTCAGCTTTGGTTTTCACTAGACATTGCAAGTGTGGCAGTACTTCACTACTAGGAGGTACAGCAGCTAGAAGTTGGTCCACAGGGGTTTAAGATTCCCAGAAAAATATAGGCTCGCCAGTTACACTTGAATCTCAGATTTTTAAAAGGTTAGTATAAACATGTTTCCTGCAATATGTGGGACATACTTATACTTTAAAAAAAATCATTCATTATTTTTCTGAAATTCAAGTTTAACTGGGCATTCTGTTGACCAATCTTGCCACCCTAGCAAGGGTCCTCCCCATTAGCACTAGAGTCTCCAGGATTCTCTCAAAGATGATTGAAATGCAAACCCTTCCCTCCACAGGCTGGGGAGAATGCAGTCTGTCCACACAACTGTCATACGACATTGTGATAAATTGTATAATAGAAATGCAAAGAGGTCCGGAATCATGAGGCAAGGGGCAACTAAGCTAACAACCATGGCCGTGAAGGTTTCTTGGTATTGGTAACATTGAGTTTGGTCTTAAAGGATAAGCAGTTCATCAGACAGAGATATGAAGACTTGAAAGAGTATGAACATTTCAGCATGACCGAAGCATCAGCTTTGTGTGGCTAGGACCCAAGGGTCAGAGTGGATGAGCATCAAGAGGTGAGGTTAGAAAGGTTGACTGGGGGAGCCATGTAAAGTGCCTCTATGTCAAGCTGAAGAATTTGAAACTTCTTGATGGATAGATAGGAAAGCCAGAAAGGGGTGTGTGTGTGTGTGTGTGTGTGTGTGTGTGTGTGTGTGTGTGTGTGTAGCTGAGTGGCATAATCATTTCTGTTTTTGAAAGATCATTTTGGTGGCAGATTGGAGTGGGTGGAACTTGTAGGCAGAGAGACTAATTAGGAGGTTATTGAAATAGCCCAGGCAAAAATGAGCTTATTTCAACCAAGGCAATGATGGGGAAAGTAGTGAGGGGAGCCAAAATTACAGTGACATTTAGGTGATAGAATCAATACAATTTGGTGATTAATTATATAAGGACAGTAAGATAGAGAATAGAGTTAATGTAGTGTAAGTCTCCAGACAAGTAATGGGCATTACTTTTACTCTAATTGTCTATCTAAAGACTGGATCAGTAATACCTACTCTATTTATTTCATAAGGCTACTATGAAGACCAATTAGGATAATGTGAAAGCAATTTGTCAAGTATAAAAAGCTATAAAAATGTACCACTGTTAAATGAATATATATTTCAGTTGATACTGAACTCTTTCAGGGCAGAAGTTACATTTTATCCATCTTTGGTACCCCCTAGCATACTGCCTTGAATGTATAGATAACCGGTACATGTTTGAAGCATTGAATCAACTTTGAAATTCAACCATGCCAAACCAAAATAATAAACATCATTTTTTACATGTTGTTGGTATATGCCTGGGAGTATATAATGGATCTAGTTGGTAAAAATGCAAATATTCCAGGAGAAATACCCACTTGAGTAATGCCGATGCTGAAGGAAATCTCTTTCTCTTTGTCTACCAAACACAGGACCATCTTAGATGCCCAGACAGGTTTTCTTCTTTATATTTCTCCTGTTAGAAAGTATTAAAATCCTTAAAAAAATTATCTGCTAAAAGAAGATGATAATTTTTAAATCGAGTACCACTCAGACTTTGAATATGACTGAATCTCTATTCTGAATCAAACAAAAAATCCATCATTTAGATTTTTATTATTGCAAAGTATGGGTACCACGTTTTCAAGTAAGTCCATCAGATATTTCTCTTCCTAAAATAAACCATCTCCCTCACTCTTTTTCCTTCTTCTATTTTTCCTCATTAATTCTGTTTTTTTATAAGCTGCTTTAATTCCAAGGATGATCTTTTCTATTTCCCTGTAACTGTTTTTCTCTCCAGGTAGAGTAAAAGTAATATCCAGAGAGACTACCATAAGCAGAAGTCTCCTGTTAGAAATTACTATATTATTAGTTTCATTATTATTGTTATTAACTATTGTTCATGGTTATTATTTATTGAGCACATATCATGGGTCATTTATTACACTAAAAGCTTTACCTAAATTATCTTATTTAAATATTAAGTAGTCCTGTAAAATAGTTCCTACTGTTTCCCTTTTATTTGTGGGACCTGAGGCTTTAAGAATAAGTCATTCTAGGTCAGTGATCGGCAAACGGCAGCTCGCGAGCCACATGCGACTCGCGAGCCGCGGTTTGCTGCTCTGTTGACTAATGAGTTTGCCGACCACTGTCATATACTACCCTTTACCTCTTTGCACACAATATGCCACAATTGCCTAATCCTCACAGCTTCCAACTACACGGTAACATTTAGTCTAGTGAGGTCAAAGAATTGGACAGAGGCAGGATTTAAACTGGGTCTTGCTGACTCCCCAGTCATTTCTTAGCTACTGAAACAATGATTCTCAAACTCTAGCAGGCAAGAGAACCACCTGGAGCACTTGTTAGCCACAAACTCCATAGCAATTCAGAGTGATTCAGTAAAGATGGATGGGACATAGAGTTTATAGCTCTAATAAGTTCCCAGGTGGTACTGATGTTGCTGATCCAAAGACCACACTTTGAAAACAATTGGACTAAACAACACTGCCTGATATTGGCTCATTATTGTGCTCCAGCTCTGTGACATCATTGACATGAGTAATGAGGAATCAAACATGAAAGAGGCACTTTTTGAACTTAGGAGTTTACAGTCTAGTTGAAGAGAGAGATAAGACAACAGAATATCTAATACAAATATAATACATTCTATAACATTACATGCACATACCTGATAAAACATTCAGAAATCTAAAAATAGAGGAAAACTTTCAACCTGAAATAGCAGCTATGAAAAATATACAGCCATAACTTCGTACGTAATGGTAGAAAGCTGAATGCTTTCCCCCCTACGAGGAAGAACAAGGCAAGGATGTACAGTTTCATGACTGCTATTCACTATTGTACTAAAGTTTCTAGTCAGTACAATAGGAAAGGAAAAGAAAAAGTATCCAGATTGAAAAGAAATAAATGAAACTATATTTATTAACAGGCAATATGATTGTCTATTAATAAAATCCTACAAAACTTACAAAAACGCTACTAAACCTAAGTTGCAGCATACAAAAATCAATCTGTAGACATCTATATTTCTATATAATAGCAACAAAAACTTAAAAATTGACATTTAAAAAATACAATTTACAATAGCATAAAAACAGTTAAGGATAGATCTGACCAAACATGTGTATGACCTGTACACTAAAAATTACAAAATATTGCTGAAGGAAATTATAGAAGATATAAATAAATGGAGAAAAATAACATGTTCATGTATCAAAAGATTCACTTTTGTTCATGTAAACTCTCCCCAAACTGATCTATAATTTCAATGCAGTCTCAATCAAAATCCCAGCAGGCATTTTTGTTATCAAATGGTCTAGAATTCATATGGAAATGTAATAAATCTAAAATTTCCAAAAATCTTTTGAAAGAAGAACAAATTTCAAGGACTTACATTATCTTTTGAGACATCCTAAATTGACAATAATCGAGATTGTGTGATAGTAACATAGAAATAAACAAGTATATCAATGAAACAGAATAGAAAACACAGAAATAGATCCATACATGTATGGACAACTGATTTTGGACAAAGGTATAACGATAGTCAGAAGAGAGGACAAAGTGTTGACAAATTGTACTTGAACAATTGGTTAGCCATATAGAAGAAAATAAATAACTTCAGTCTACACTTCTCACTATATACAAAAATTAAGTAAAAATGGATCAGAGGCCAAAATATAAAACCTAAAACTCCTAAAAGAAAATATAGAAACAAATCTTTATGACATTGGATTAGGTAAAGATTTTAGGTACAACAACAGAAGTACAATCCATAAAAGAAAAAAATGAGAAATTTGACGTTATCACAATTAAGAACTTTTGTTCTTTGAAGGACACTGGTAAGTGGATGGAAACCTAAATCACATATCTGATAAAGGCCTTGTATACCTGAATATATAAAAAACCCTCAAAACTCAATAATAGTAAAACAAGCAACCCAATTTTAAAAATGGGTAAAAGATTTGAACAGTCACATTACCCAAAAAAATATATAGGTAGCAAATAAGCACATAAAAAGGTCATTACTCAACATCATAAGCCATTGGAAAATTAAAATAAAATAAAATAACAAAATTACAATGGTATATCTCTTCATGCCTATTAGAATAACTAAAATTTTAAAAAACTGACCACACCAAGTATATGGAGCAACTGTAACTCTCCTGCCTTACAGGTGGGAATGTAAATTAGGACTATCACTTTGACAAGTAGTTTGGCAGTTTCTTAAAAAGTCGGTCAAACATTTACTACATGCCAAACCATTCTACATCTAGGTATATATATAACCAAGAGAAATGCCCGTACAGAGACTTGTACAAACACAAATGTTCAAAACAGCTTTATTTGTAATAGTCAAAAACCCAAAATACACTGGAACTCAAATGTCCACCAAGAGATGAATGGATAATCAAAGTGTGGTACAGCCAAGTAATGAAATAGTTCTCAGCAGTACAACTTAATAACCCATTCATACATGCTACGACAGTGATGAACCTTAAAACTACTATGCAAAGAAAAAGCATCTAGAGGAGCAAAAGAGTGTATACTCTATGATTCCATTTATATCTATCTATATATATATATATATATATATTGTAAACTAAAATAGTGACAGAAATTAGAACAGTTGTTGCCTTGGATTGGGGAAGGTTGAGAAGGAATTATAAAAGGCACAAGAAAACTTTTGGGCGTAAAAAAATATGTTGCCTATCTTAATGTCATTATGGTTTCACAATATGTACTTATTTCAAAACTTATCAAATGTAAATTTTAATGTTTATTTCACATCAGTTTATTTGATGCCAGTTTATTTTATGTCAATTATACCTCAAATAGGTCCTTTAAAAAAAGAACTTATCTGTGTTGTGTGCTTTCAGTGTCTAGGATCAAAGAGAATATAACTCTATTTTATAATCTATTTCAGGTAGTACACAATTTCTAGGTATTATTTATAAAGAAGAATTTTTTGACGTTGTAGACAAGTCCATAAGTCACAGTATCATGGTCCCTGACTATATATAATGTCACAGAAATTCCCAAAACAATTCAAAAGGCTGTGATTCTGCCTGGCCATTGTGGTTTAGTGGTTGAGTACCAACGCATGAACCAGGAGGTCACAGTTTGATTCCTGGTCAGGGCACATGCCCAGGTTGCAGCTTGATCCTCAGTAGGGGGCATGCAGGAGGGAGCCGATCAATGATTCTTTTTTATCATTTATGTTTCTATCTCTCCCTCTCCTCTCTCTCTAAAATCAATATATCCTATTAAAAGCCTAATATGCTAAGTGTCTGGTCGTCCATTCAACCAATCAAAGTGTAATATGCTAATGATATGCTAAGGCCGCTCAACCACTTGCTATGATGTGCACTGACCACCAGGGGGCAGACGCTCTGACCACTAGATTAGCTTGCTGCTGGGGTCCGGCCGATCGGGACTGAGTGAGACAGGCTGGGCACACCCTGGAACCCTCCCATGGTCTCTCCCAGCTGGCCAACCTCCCATGTCCTTCCCTGGCCCGATAGTGCACCAGTGGTGTCCCTCGGCCTGGCCTGCACCCTCTCACAATCCAGGACCCCCCGAGGGATTCGGAAATCTTGGCCAGCCCAATCCCACAGGCCAGGCCAAGGGACCCCACTGGTGCACGAATTGGTGCACTGGGCCTATACAGTGAGTGGCCAGATTATTATGCATTCAGAGATCATAATCATCTGGCCACTCAGTGTGTGTGTGTGTGTGTGTGTGTGTGTGTGTGTGTGTGTGTGTAAATTCTATCTAATAAAAGAGTAATATGCAAATTGACCATACCTCCGCTACACCCACAAGCCACGCCCACCAGCCAATCAGGAGCAACTATGCAAATTAACCCAACCAAGATGGCTGTGGCCACAGAGCGAGCAGGAGGCTTGGGTTGCCCCCGGCAATGGAGGAAACCAAGCTTTCCGCTTGCCCTGGTGGGCCCAGGCCTCCGCTCAAGGCTACCAAGTTTCAATTATAGAAGATAAATAAATCCCAACAAAAATGGCGGCAGCCACAGAGCTGGAGAGAGCAGGAGGCTTGAGTTGCCCCTGGAAATGGAGGAAGTCAAGCTTTCCTCCTGCCCTGGTGGGCCCAGGCCTCCGCACAAGGCTACAAAGTTTCAATTATAGAAGATAAATAAATCCCAGATACCAGGGCCTCTGCTTGGGTCGCTGGGGGGCGTGGCTGGCCTGCAACCACCACAGGCCCCTCGCCCATGCCACCCCACACCCCAAGGGAACCCCCACCCTGATCTGGGACACCCTTCAGGGCAAACCAGCCGGCCCCCACCCATGCACCAGGCCTCTATCCTTTCTAATCCTATCTAATAAAAGGATGATATGCAAACTGACCATCACTCCAACACAAGATGGCTGCCCCCATGTGGTCAAAGATGACTGCCCCCATGTGGACACAAGATGGCCGCCACAAGATGGCCAGCAGGGGAGGGCAGTTGGGAGGGATCAGGCCCGCAAAGGAGGGCAGTTGGGGGTGATCAAGCCTGCAGGGGAGGGCAGTTAGGGGTGACCAGGCTGGCAGAGGAGTGAGGTTGGGGGCAACCAGGCCTGCAGGAAAGGGAAGTTGAGGGGGACCCAGGCCTGCAGGGGAGAGCATTTGGGGTGGGGGGGACTAGGCCTGCAGGGGAGGGCAGTTAGGCATCAATCAGGCTGGCAGGGGAGTGGTTAGGGGTGATCAGGCTGGCAAGCAGAAGCAGTTAGGGGCAATTAGGAAGGCAGGCAGGTGAGCAGTTGGGAGCCAGCAGTCCTGGATTGTGAGAGGGATGTCTGACTGCCTGTTTAGGCCCGATCAGGCATTTGTTCTCAAAGTTGCTTTATAAAATATTAAGAAACTCCCAGGGATCCTCCAGAAGTTTTACACCAAACCCTTTTTGGTATTTTATTTTGATCCAAATGGAAGTGATTCTCCTCCCTGTGTTTATAGGCAGTGTGCTCCCGGGGGTTTGTGGCCACACACAGAGGGCAGGGAGCTCTAGACAGATACTTCCTGTGCCTCCACGTGCAGAGCCCAGCTGTTGGCCTGGTGGCTCCTGCAGTCACATGTGTTCCTCTCTAGTGGTGATTCTCAAGGCCTCTAGAGTTTTTCATCAGTGAGTCTAAGTAATTCAGAAAATCAGTCTCTCAGAAGGCTTTAGACAGCCATGCACTCAAATCTGCTGATTTGTGTGGGAGTCATGTTTTCTAAGAGACCCCATCTGCCTTGCAGCTCACAACTTGTCCTGCTGGTTTCTTTTTCATCTTAAGATATTTGTACATTGTGCATGTCTTCTTTTCTCATTCCCCTAATTGCAGTGACTCAGTGTGTTTGCCCAGTGCCCACATCCTTTCCTCACAAACTTAGAGGATCGAAAGCATGGTATAGTGGAAAAGAAACCAAGACTCTACATCTGGCTTTACCATTCAACTTTTCATGTGATTTGGGAGAATATAGATCATACCTCTGACCCTCAGTTTTCTCATCATAAAATGGGAAGATTAGCTTAGTTTTTTCTAAAGTTTTTGATCTATAATCACTGACATGGAACATGAGTTTAGATTGTCCATAACATACACCTAATAAGTATGTATTTATTTTAATGTACAGTAGAAAAATAAATGATTGTTACATAAACCAGCTTAAATTAAATTTTAATCTAATTAGTGGCTTATATAATGGTAACAATTTTTTAAGTGAATTGATTTAAAGTAGAATATTAGGCAGATTTGAGGGGTAAGTATTACAGAAAAAATTGAGAAAGTGGTCCATACAGTGGCCGGAAGCAGTATTAAGTTCTGCCTCAATGTTTCATGGGAAAACTACATTTCCAAGCTTCCTTAATATCGGGTTAGAATCAGGGCCTGCGTTCTGGCCAATGAAATGTGAACACAAGTTATGTGTCACTTCAGGAAGCCATGGCATTATCAGGGTACAGAATGAGGTTAGTACCCTGAATAATCAGATGGATGAAAGTGTCTGTGTACTTGAATAAGAGAGTTAAGCCACAGAGATTTCTGGGTTTATTATCTGAGTATAGATCACTGTATCCTGACTAACACAAAGCATCATAAGATCATCACGTTCCATCTAACTCTAAAATTCTACATTCTCTTCTTCAGTTTTAACCTATCCTTTTTTCCCTGGCCCTCTAACTTCAAAGAAGCTTCTAAACTAATTTGCCTATGTTTTGCCCCTCCAACTATCTCTGCTTTTAGAAGTGGCATTTATATTTAGTGATGGCTGTCGGTCTGGATAACTACATAGGACCTTCCTCACATCCAAAAAGGACATGACAATTAGTGTCATTGGCTGTTTGTGGTGCCTTTCTGAGTAACCTTTGGTGACCATCTGATCTTTCAGACTACTCATACATAAATATGACGCTTTCTGCAAATCCTTGTTCACTATTGACATCACCATTTCCAATGGTTATAAGCCTGTGTCCTTGGTTTGTTAAAGCCACTTCTCTTACTGTTTTGGGTCACACTAGCTAGCTTCAAGCTATTGCTTCCCAAAGTCCACCAGCAAGATATATTGTTAGAAGTTGTGCTATAGAAAGCTCATCTATGAACCCTCTTCTTAGTATGAGCCTTTATCAAGCCCCAAACAGCTGGAGGAGCCGACTTACTTTAACCTTCATTATATGCCAGAACAGCCAAGCTACATGATGAAAATCATCATTTTAATCCTTGGAAACTGATTACATTTTAGGACTTCATGTTGGTTTGCATTGTCTGGTTTTGTCATTTAATAGTCATAAATATTTGTTTTAGGAAAATGTATTTTTCAAGAAGCTTGATTTAATGTCTGGGTCAAATTACAGCATCTTAGTTCTAATCACTGCTCTATATATCTTCAATTTATGGCCTGCCAAGTTTTTGTCTGCCTTTTCTCCTAAGGACATTAAATTTTGATTCAATTTGCTTCTCTGTTGCTTGATCAATTAGTATATCAAATGTGCTGCTCAGACAGTGAAACTAAGAGGCAGTTTTTAACTGTGTAAGTTGATGTAAATTTTTTATTATGTATAATGTTTTCCTTACTCAAGATAATATAGAAACCTAGTTCTCCTGAGATTCATATATCACTGGTGACCCTTCAAATGGTCCAGGAAAGCTGTGGCTTTTCTTCTGTGAGTTTATAAATGGAATGATCATTGGTTTGTTATTTATACCCTAGAAACTTCCAAAAATAATTTTAAGATTATCTTAGAATTATTAAAAGTCATTAGCCATTAAAAACACAGTATGTGTAACAATACTGATGTCTGTTGCTAATCATAAAACCATGGAATTACAGAATAGTGGAAATGGAAAACCAACCATATGACTCATCTCCTATTTAACAGAGATGAGAAAACCTGGACACAAAGGGTGACATGTTGTTATTTTATTTTTATAACAATGTTATTGAAATGTAATGCACACTATCAAATTCACCAATTTTAAGTGTATAATTCAATAGTTTTTAGAAAGTTATACAATCAATTTTCAAACATTTTCATCACCCGAAAAGAAACAATGTACCCATTAGCAGTCACTACCCTAAATCCCCCTCACCCTAAGCAAACACTCATCTACTTGCTACTTCCAATGATTTGCCTATTTTGGATACTATACTTAAGTGGAATCATGCAATATATGGTCTTTTGTGATTGCTTCTTTCACTTAACAAATATTTTTGAGCTTCATTTCTTTCTAATTGCTGAATAATATTCTATTATACTAGAGGCCTGGTGCACGAAATTCGTGCATGGGGGGTGTGTGTCCCTCAGCCCAGCCTGTACCCTCTCCAATCCAGGACTGCTGGCTCCCAACTGCTCGCCTGCCTGTCTTCCTAATTGCCCCGAACCACTTCTGCCTGCCAGCCTGATCACCCCCTAACCACTCCCCTGCTAGCCTGAGTGACGCCTAACTGTTCCCCTGCCAGCCTGTTTGCCCCTAACTGCCCTCCCCTGCAGGCCTGGTCACCCCTAACTGCCCTCCCCTGCAGGCCTGGTCCCCCCAACTGCCCTCCCCTGCAGGCCTGGGTCTCTCCCAACTGCCCTTCCCTGCAGG
Organism: Plecotus auritus; assembly: GCF_963455305.1. Taxonomy (NCBI): domain Eukaryota; kingdom Metazoa; phylum Chordata; class Mammalia; order Chiroptera; family Vespertilionidae; genus Plecotus; species Plecotus auritus. The sequence goes on along the minus strand of NC_137770.1, from coordinate 75,317,168 downwards.
CCTGATCACCCCTAACTGCCCTCCCCTGCAGGCTTGATCGCTCTCAACTGCCCTCCCTTGCAGGCCTGGTCCCTCCCAACTGTCCTCCCCTGCTGGCCATCTTGTGGCAGCCATCTTGTGTCCACATGGGGGCAGCCATCTTGTGTGTTGGAGTGATGGTCAATTTGCATATTATTATTTCATTAGATAGGATTACTGTATATATTTTGTTTACCTATTCATTCTTTGATGGACATTTGGGTTGTTTCCAAATTTTCAGGATCAGAAAAATTTTTTCCTAAATTGAATATATCTTGCTAAATCTCAGTCTTCCCCATTTCAAATTTTAAAAACTAGAACTTTAGATTTAAAAATTCTTTTAACTATTAACCAGTGTCACTCCAATAAATTTAATTTAAAATTTCTTTTAAATTCTTTTAGACATCTTTTACTAATATAACAACTTGTTTTTTTTAAAAAAATACATTTTTTATTGATTTCAGAGAGAAAGGGAGAGGGAGAGAGAGAAACATCAATGATGAGAGAGACTCTTGGATTGGCTGCCTCCTGCATGCACCCTACTGGAGATCAAGCCCACAACTCAGCATGTGCCCTTAGCCGGAATCAAACCCGGGACCCTTCAGTCCACAGGCCAACACTCTATCCACTGAGCCAAACTTGCTAAGGCACAACTTATTTTTATACTACATTTTAATTGTTCACCATATATGTTGGCAAAGATTATGCATATATATACCTATTTCTAATGCATGTTTCTCTACATTTGTCTGACCTAACTAGACTCTGAATTCCATGAGGGAAGAAAGGAACATGTCTGAACCTCATATCCCTGCCTCTTACTATGACATCTAGAACATCATACTCATTTATTGGGAAAAATTTTATTAGGAAGTTATTATGTAAAGGTTAATGTGCTAAGCATTGGAGTACAAAAGAAGGCAATGGAAGATATTTCCCTGTCCTCACAAAGGTGAAATAGAGATCCTGACGTTTCCCTCCTACATAACATCTTAGAGCACCTCACAAAATATTTAAAACACTATTGTAGTGGCTTTGTAATATGTCAATTTGGCTAAGCTGACCTATATTTCCAAGAATTCCCTTTCCTGTATGATTCCAATTAAGAGTGGGTCATGCGAGATATTTGGAGAGGGGAAATGAGGCAGTAAGCATTTTATAGCTCATACAGGTTGCTATCTGCTGCCTTATTCTAGGCCTGAGGAAACAAGTACACCAAAAGCTCCACCTTGGCTCTTCCTAAATCTCCCTTCACCTTCTCTGACTCCTGGGCCACATGTGTGTGTTTAGTTCTGTGACAAAGGACTCTGGCACCTGCGGAACACCCATACCACCATCAAAAACTAAAAAAAAAAAAAACACAAAAAAAACCTAATAGGGTCTTTATTCATCCTCATGGGCTCTCACTTGTGAGTTCCAAATTGTTCTTGCTTTCTACCCCTTTACCTCCATCTTCCCTTGCCTGCCCTATGCACTGTAAGCCCCAGCAAAGACAAGAGCTAAGCTTCAGAGACTTCTTAACCATCTTCTATAATTGCTTAAGGCAGGGGTGGGCAAACTTTTTGACTCGAGGGCCACAATGGGTTCTTAAACTGGACCAGAGGGCCGGAACAAAAGCATGGATGGAGTGTTTGTGTGAACTAATATAAATTCAAAGTAAAGGAGCAGTGGGGAGAGCAAGAGAACCGGATAGAACAGCCGGATCCAGCCCGCGGGCCGTAGTTTGCCCAAGGCTGGCTTAAGGTCAAGACCCTGTAAAATAACAACAACAATCACATGTGATCTCCCTCTCTACTTACCTATATGTTGCTTCTTGAATGAACCCTAAACTCTGACTGTTACAACAATTTCAAATGAATAGATAAGTCTGCAACAAAGTAAGAACTTTGCTAAAGCCACAAATAAAATACAAGTCCAGGAAGCTAAGCAAGAACAGTTTTCCACCTACCCTAACATCAGACGTGGATACCAACAAAATGGGCTTGCTATGTGCCAGGCATTGTTCTAAGTACTCTATATATGTTAACTCATCTAATATCTTATTAACCCAGTGAGGTAGGTTATAATTATCCCTGTTCTGTGGACGAGGAAATTAAAATTCAAGGTGGTGAAGGTCACAAAGCTAGCAAACAGCAAAGCCAGAACTGAAATCCAGGTAGTCTGGCTACAAGGCCTTCAGAAGGTAGTAGGACTAGGAACACTCTTCAATGAGATGAGAGCAGAATTATGGACTGAAGAAGCCTCAGTATAAAACCTAAACCCAGAAACCATGGATTTAGATGGAAATTCTGAAAAAAAGATGTCTGGAGCAGTGGTCGGCAAACTGCGGCTCATGAGCCACATGCGGCTCGTGAGCCGTGGTTTGCCACTCTGTTGACTAATGAGCTTGCCAACCACTGACCTAGACGCTCGATTCCAATAATTACAGGCTGTTGTTGTTCCTTTTGATTAAGCCCCTATCCCAGTGGTTGGCAAACTCAGTCAACAGAGCGGCAAACCGGGCTTGCCGCAGTTTGCTGACCACTGCTCTGGAGAATGCATAACTTGGAGAAATCAAGGTTTCACTTGATAATGAAACCTAAAATCTAAAAGCTTAGCACTGTAATTTAAAGTGCTGTAAGGTCCATAGGGCTCTCAGGAATCTATTTGGCAGAAGCAATTAATCGTCCTCTTAGGGAGAATACACCCCCAACCTCAAGCCTCAGAGAATTTCTATACATAAGAGAAATAACAGTTAATAATTCATATTTTTTAAATGCACTATACTGACAAGGAAGCAAGTCACCAAGAGCAAAATTCACAGAAACAAACACACACAAAAACAGACCTGGAACAATTTCAGGCATTGGAATTATCAGATATGGACCATAAAAATATATATATTTAATATTTCAAAAAAATAAAGGAATGAGAATATAAAAAAGAACAAAAGGCTATTTAAAAAAAAGTAAAAGTCATAACTTGGCACCAGCCTATAACTAAGCAGCCAGGAAAAATGGTGGTGATGGTGCAACTCTCCCGGCCAGAGTGGCAGCTGAATGATGCCCGCAGCGTCCTGAAGAAGGCCACCAAGGTGAGCTCATTGTGGAAGAAGGGAACCTCCCCTATGAGGAGGAAATCGTGCAGAACCAGTTCTCTGTCAAATGCTGGCTCCGACACATAGATTCAAACAAGGAGTTCGAAGTCCAGGCTGAATCAGCTGTGTGAGCAGGCACTGGAGCTGCTGTCCTGTAGCTACAAACTCTGGTACCATTCCCTGACTGCGAAGATGTCAATTCCTGCCGCGAGAGGGCCTTTGTGTTCATGCACAAGATGCCGCATCTGTGGCTAGAATATCGCCAATTCCCCATGTACCAGACCGCGTCACACACACACACCTGCCGCACTTTCAGCTGTGCCCCCCAGGCATTGCCCATCACACAACACTCTCCTATTTGGCCCTTGTACCTGCGCTTCCTGGGCTCGCACCTGAGCCATGCGGGGCCATGGCGCTTCGTTAAGCTGAGCCCTGAGAGCGAGAGGAGCGCACGGAGTAGCTGAAATCGAGCAATCGGCTGGACGAGGCCACACAGTGCCTGGCCGCTGTGGCAGAGGACGAGCGCTTAGTGTCCAAGGCCCACAAGTCCAATTACCAGCTGTGGCACGAGCTCTGCGACCTCATCTCCCATAACCCGGATAAAGCACAGCCGCTCAACAGGGAGAGGTGAGGGGGGCGTGGAAAACCTCACCCGACCAGCAGGGTAAGCTTTGGTGCTTGCTGACCAACTAGTCCATCTTCAGTGGCCACTGTGAGAAGACTTGGCAGGGGTATGAGGTGTCCATCCGCTCTGGCCATGGTCACCGCACAGGACTTCATCCAGGTGTTGGACAGCTCCGCCCAGTTCGAGGAGTGCGGGATCACAGCTCAGATGGAAACCACATCAGAGCTGGGGCTGGAGAAGGAGGACGACGTGGCCTGGAAACTGTGCCTGGCCGCTTCGAGCAGCTCGTCAGCCAGCAGCCCCTGCTCCTCTACCGCGTCTTGCTGTGCCAAAACCGCACCACTTGCTGAGTGGCACAAGCTCTTGGCTCTGCACCAGGGCTGCCCGCTCCTTGAGATCATCAAACACATACACGGGATCTATGCAGACGCAGGACCCCCTCAAGGCTACAGGCAAACTCCACCCTCATGGGTCAGGTTTGCCAAGGGTTATGAGGACGACAGCCTGCATCGTCCTGAAGGAGGCCACCAAGGTGAGCTTCAAAAAGTTGGATGACCTGGCAAGCGTGTGGTGCGAGCGTGACGAGCTGGAGCTCTGACATGAGACTTAAGACCAGGCCCTGACGCTCCTGCGGAAGGCGCCAGCCAGGCCAAGAACTTTAACAACTCGGAGCCCGGGCAAAACCAGTGTACAAGTCACTGGCGGTGTGGTCCCTGCTCGCCGACCTGGAGGAGAGCTTTGGCACCTTTTAGTCCACCACGGTTGTGAATGACAGCTTCTTAGACCTGAGGATCGCCTTCCCCCTACTGTCATCAACTCCACCATGTTCCTGGAGGAGCACACGTGCTTCGAGGAGTGTTTCGAGGCATATGAGTGGGGACATCTCGTTGTTCAAGTGGCTCAATACATCTGACATCTGCCCACCAACCTGACCAAATTCATCGCCCACTAGGGGGAGGCCGAAAGCTGGAGCAGGCACAGGGACCCCCTTGAGCAGGCGTTGATGGCAAATTCGCAAACACCCTGTACCTGCTGTACTCACAGCTGCAGGAGGAGTGGGGTGTGACCCGGCAGACTCTCAGTGGCCGTGTACCAGTGCACCACCCAGGCGGTGGCATCCACCCAACAGTACAACATGAGCAATAATTATATCAAAAGGGTAGTGGATATCTATGGAGTCTCCCACTGGCACAGCATCTACCAGAATGCCCGGGAGATGTGCCTGTGGTTTGTGGATAGGGAGTGAAAACTGGGGGAGATTGACCACGCCCAAGCCATCTACAGCTTCTCCCAAATCTGCAACCCTGGATGACTGGGGCCTCCTAGCAAACGTGGAAAGACTTCAAGGACCCGCAAGGTAACAAGGACACCAGGAGATGTTGCAGATCTGCCAAAGCATGCAGGCCACGTACACCGTGCGTGGTCAACTCCATGGCCTTGCACATGCTCAAGGTGTCGGGTAGCTCCACAAACACCGTAATTGACCTCGCCCAGGAGCAGAGTGGCATGGATGATATGAAGCCACTGGAGTAACGAGCTAAGCAGCCCCCATGGGCCCAGAGGAAGATCCTGTTGGTGTGGAGCGATGCTTCCTGGGAGGAGCTGACCAAGCCGCCAACAGCAGGACAACCCAAAGGAGATGGAGGTGGGCAAGCCTGAGGATGAGGATGAGATGAATCTACAGCCCAATGAGGAGTGGCTGGAGCAGCAGAGCCTTCTGGCCAACCTGTTCCAAAGGAAGACTGACACCTACCTCACCCTGCCTCCCTTGCAATGAAGCCTGTTTCTATGACAAAAGAGAGAGAGAGAGAGAGAGAGAGAGAAAGAGAGAGTGAGAGAGAAAGAGAGAGAGAGAGTTTTAAAAAGCACAAATATTTCTAAGGTATAGAAAATGTCATTCAAACTCAATGATCACCTATGTCTTGGTTTCCAATACCAATCTCCAATAAAAGAAACCAGGGGTCCTCCCTGGAGAAAATGGTTGATTCCAGGACTTGAGAACAAAATACACAAAATGAGCTTGGAGAATCTTTCAGTGCCAGAAAGTAAAAAGGTGCAAAATGTAAAATCACAATGACACAGGAGCCAACTAAAAAAGCTCCCAATGGCCAAAGTTGAAACAACTTGAGGAACAAAATAAAGTAATATTGGACTGTAACACAAAGTATAGAATAAATATCCACTAGTCTATAATGACATAAATAAATAATTGAATAAGTAAATGGGGGAGAAGAAACAAATCTTCCATAAAGAAGAATTCCAGATAATTTATTACATATTCCATCATTAAGGAGGTAGAGCATAACTTCTTAGCTGTGGGCTGCACATAGTGACTTTATTCAAAAAAAAGGACAGTATAGGAAGGGATTGGGGGAGGGGAAGTAACTTTACAGTGGAGAAATCTGACAAAAATTACCTCAGCCAGGTGATCAAAGTCAACATCAACAATGATGAGTCATGTTGACAGTATGTACCCTTGATATGATATGATAAGAAATGGTGCTTTACAATTTGCAATAGCTAAGATTTGGAAACAGCCTAGGTGCCCGTCAGCAGATGACTGGATCAGAAAACTATGGTACATCTACACAATGGAATACTATGCTGCCATAAAAAATAAGGAATTATTACCATTTGTAGGCACCTGGATGGAATTAGAGAACATTATGCTGAGTGAAATAAGCTAGTCAATGAAAGAAAAATACCACATGATCTCACTCATTTGGGGATAATGAAAAACAGTATAAACTGATGAACAAAAAGATAGATGCAAAGGCAGTAAAGCATCAAACAGACTGTCAAATTACAGCGGGAAGGTTAGGGAGAGTTGGGGGAAATAAAAGATCAACTGAAGGACTTGTATGCATGCATATAAGAGTAACCATCGGATGCAAAACATTGGGGGGTGAGGGCATGTATGGGAGTGGGGAGGGCAATGGTAAGATATGTACACATATAATACCTTAATAAAAAAATAAAAAAAAGAAATGGTGCTTTATCTCTGTGGTCTTCCTCCCAAAAACCCATAACTCCAGTCTAATCGGGAGAAAAACATCAGAAAAATTTTAATAGCAGGACATTTTACAAAATGAATGACCAGTACTCCTCAAAACTGTCATGGTCATCACCAAACAAGGAAAGTCTAAGAAGTTGTCATAGTTAAGAGAAGTTGTCAAGAAGGAGACATGACAACTAAATGTACTATGGTATCCTGGATGAGATCCTAAAATAGAAAGAGGGCATTAGATAAAAACTAAGGAAATATTTTTAAAAATATGAACTTTAATTGATAATAGTATATCAATATCAGTTTATTAATTGCAATAAATATACTATACTAATTTAAGATATTAATAGAAGAAACTGCATTCAGAGTGAATGAAAATTCTCTGTAGTATCTTTTTCATTTTTCTGTAAATCTAAGAAAATAAAATTAGGATGGGGGTTTGTTTGTTTTTAAAAGTCTCACTAGATAAATTAAACAGTGGTTTGGACATATCTGAAGAGAGATTTATTTCTGGAAAATATATCCAAAGACACTACTCAGAATTCAGCTCAGCAATATCAAGAAAGATTAGAGACTCAGAAAATATAGCAAGAAGCTCTAACTAATATGTCTAATTGAAGTTCAAAAAGGAGAATAACGAGGGAATGGATGAGTGATAAAAGTGAAAGACAGGAAGTCCAAGTAATTTCTAGAATTAATTAAAGATATAATTTCTTAGAGTCCAATAAATATAAAATAGAAAAAATCCATACAAAGAGAAAATCTTAAAAGCAGTCAGAGGGGAGAAAAAGACTAATTACCTATAAAGTAACATGAATTAGACTAAAAACTAACTTTTTCAGTCAGAAGATAGTGTAATAATATCTTCAAAATTGAGAGGAAATAATTTCAAACTTAGAATTTTATAAGTGGAAAAACTATTCTTGAGAATAAAAGTGAAGCAAAGATATTTGGATAAACAAAAACTAAAGAAGTTTACCATTCAAAGATCCTACTAAATGAACATCTAAAGGATATACTTTAATAGGAAATAAATGATCCAAAAGATCTCAGATCCAAGAAAGAATTGTAACTAAATAAATGAATAAGCTTATGGTAAATTTAAACTAGTATTCAAAGCATAAAAATATCTATTTCATTAAGTGTAAAAAATAGAGAGATAAGGCACTAGACCCAGTTACAGGTAAGATGAGAGAAGGGTAATTTGAGTTCACATATACCAAGATCCTCATATTGTTTGGGAATTGGGTGAAAATATTCACTAACCTTAGACTTAAATGTACATTGTTAAATTCCAAGAGTAATGACTAAAATAATAGCTAATAAAGTATATATATTCCAAACAAATAAAGGAGAAAAACATAGAAGTAAAAACAAGTAAACAAACAGAAGAAAAATCTCAAACAATTTTAACAAGTCAAGAAAAAAAATATAAACTGTATATGCAGGACAAATAGAAAACACAAACTAAAATGGCACCAATAAACTTTTTTACATCAATAATTATGTAAATATTTGATAAGTAGGAATCTTAACTTCCTCCACTAAATGGTCCTGCCATCATGTTCATCTTCTTCTTCAGTGTTAGATAATCAATTGTCTCTGATAAAATTTGATACTTGGGCCTGCACAACCATCTTACTATAAAATATATTGTGTGATAGAGGTGGTGTTAAACCCACTGTCTCTTGTTGGCTATTTAAACTCTCATTAATCAGTGCTACTAGAGAAGAAAGTCCTGATATGAACAGTAAAAATAAAACATATCAAACTTAAATATGACATCTGTATTTTAGCATTTTCACCAGTCTATGACTACAAAATAAAGATACAATGTTCATATGCAAACTATAATTATACAAATCCCACTGGCCTATTTTAGGAAAAGAGATTCCTTAGAGCATCCTCCAGTTATTTCTAAGAGTTCTCAAAGTACTGCCTCACATATATTCTGAAGAAAGAGTCCTGATTTCCTTCCACTCCAGCCTTCTTAACATTGCACCTTTTTTCCGCTGTGGATGACCTTATGCACACACCACTTCACTGAACACTGCCTCTGCTGCAGGTGAACTACTAATGATCCCCATCCCCTACAATCTCACCTTAGGAAGTAGACATTCCTCTCCCTAATTCCCCACATTCACACCTGAAACCATTTTGTGACTTTCAACAATATTTCACTGAAGGCATAAAGAATGATGTAACTATAACACAATGTGGCTATTTAAATATCTAGTCATACGCAAAGAACAAATACCAACAAGTATATAAAAAATGTTCAACGTCATTAATCACTAGGGAAATGCAAATCAAAACCACAATGAGTTACTACCTCATACCTGTTAGGTTGAGCATTATCAGAAAACAAAAGAGAGTAAGTGTTGGCAAGGAAGTGAAGATAGTACAACCCTTGTACACTATTGGTGAGAATCTAAAATGGTGTCACCTACTATTAAAAACAGTATGGATTTTTCTAAAAAAATAATTATAATAATAAAAATAGAACTGCCATATGATCCAGCAATCCCACTTCTGGGTATTAATCCAGAAGAATTGAAATCAAGACCTCAAAACGATATTAGCACTCTCATGGTCATTGTGGCACTATTCAGTAGTCAAAATGTGGAAGCAACCTAAATGTCCATTAATAGATGAATGAATAAAAAATGTGGTATAGACACAATGGGATGTTATTCAACCTTAAAAAAAAAGAAGGAAATTCTGCAATATGTGACAACATGGATGAAACTTGAGGACATTATGCTAGATAAAATAAGCCAATTACAGAAGAATATATTCTGAATAAGTCCATCTGTATAAGGAATCTAAATAGTAAAAGAATAAATTGGTGGTTGCTAGGGGCTTGGAAGAGGGGAAAAGGAAGAATTGATAATCAATGGGTATAAAATTTCAGGTATGCAAGAAGAATAGGTTCCAGAGATCTGCTGTACATTGTACCTATAGGTAGCAATACTATATTGTATGCTTAAATGTCCATTTAGAGAGTAGATCTCATGTTACATGTTCTTACCAGCTACACTAATAAAAGAGAAAGATGCAAATTGACCGTACCTTCACAATGCCCACCAGCCAATCAGGAGTGAGTATGCAAATTAACCCAACAAAGATGGCGCTGAGCGGCCAGGGGTGGGATGCCTGCCATGGCAATGACACAGGTGTTCTGTACCTCCCCAGCCGCTCTGGGCCTCTGGGTAGCATGGGAAGGCAGAAAGGTGGCTCTGGCCCGAGAGAAGCCAGTGCCAGCAGCCAAGGGAAGGAAGGCCCATTCTTGCACCAATCTTCATGCATTGGGCCTTTAGTAATAAAATAAAAGTTTAAAAAATAACCCTGTAATGGAACCCAAAAAGCTAATCTCAATCTAAAACCTCAGAGCTTCATGTGGTTGGGTCAAGATCAACAGTCCCCAACAAAAATCTTTAGGCCTTTCTACCCTACAAACCCAGGTCTAACTAAATCCCAACTCTCCTAATCTATGATTCACTTTCTCATCTCTGAATGATTGGTAGTAGAGTAATGGATTCCCTTGAGAAAGATCCTACTCCATACCTACTACGTGTGTCTCAACCTCAGAGACCAGAGAAATTAATCATTGATAATATTGTGAAATCTTCTTTCCTAATGTCTGAATTATTTTGTCTAAAAAAAAAAAAAAAAAAAATTCCATGGGTGAGATATCAATGATTCAACCCAAGTGTTGCAGTGCCAAATCAACTTCAGATCCTTTTCACATATCTCCTCGCATTTTAAGTGGAGAGAGGAGCCCATATGTTTATGTGCTAGAAGTCCAGTTCCCCAGTTTGCTATGAAGCAGTGCTTAGACAAGAACACTGCTTTAGTTAGGGTAACGTGACCTGTATAGCAAGTAAGATTAAAAAAAATTTCAACAAAATAGTTTATTTTCCTTTCATTTAAGGTTTCAAGATAGTGTTCCATGTCTGCAAGTAGTGTTCCATTTGGAGGCAATTGAGGGACCCAGGCTTCTTTTGTCTTGGGGCCTTGTCATCCTTTAGATCAGTGGTTCTCAACCTTTCTAATTCCGAGACCCTTTAATTCAGTTCCTCATGTTGTGGTGACCCCCAACCATAAAATTATTTTCGGTGCTACTTCATAACTGTAATTTTGCTACTGATGGTCTTAGGCTACCCTGCTAGCGGTTCTCAACCTGTGGGTCATGACAGGTTGAAAACCACTGCTGTAGAGCCTAAGACCATCAGAAAACACAGATATTTACATGACAATTCATTAACAGTAGCAAAATTATAGTTATAAAGTAGCAACGAAAATAATTTTATGGTTGGGGGTCACCACAACATGAGGAACTGAATTAAAGGGTCGCGGAATTAGAAAGGTTGAGAACCACTGCTTTAGACTCTGTCAACTGCATTCATTAAGGAAAAGAAGAGAGCATGGAGGCCTATATAATTCTTAACAGTCTTGCCCTGGAAGTGCCACACATCACTTCCACTTACATATTTTTAACAAGAACCAATCACATCATCACAACTAATTGTAAGGAAGATTAGGAAATACAGTCTAGCTCTGTGTTCAGAAGTTTTTTGCAAATGCACTCACAAATACTCAAAGAATAATCAATTTATTTCAAGGGGAAATTTTTTTAATTCTGCTGGTATACAATAGTGCTATTACACTGAATTTACTTAAATAATTATTTTACAACTCAGTCTAACACAAGTACATCTACATTAATTCATTGCTTTCAGAGCTCCCCTGAGTAGGTAGGGAGGCCCATGATTTAAATCTACATGACTAAAGCAAAATAATCCCTCCCAAGACAAAGAAAAAGGTTCCCCTAAAGCAGCCGTGGGCAAACTACGGCCCGCGGGCCAGATCCGGCCGTTCGGCTGTTCTATCCGGCCTGCGGAGCCAAAAGAGCAGAGGGTTCTCTTGCTCTCCCCTCTGCTCCTTTACTTTGAATTTATATTAGTTCACACAAACACTCCATCCATGCTTTTGTTCCGGCCCTCCGGTCCAGTTTAAGAACCCATTGTGGCCCTCGAGTCAAAAAGTTTGCCCACCCCTGCAAGGCTAATTCCTGCCTCTTGCTTTATTTCAACTTCAAAATAGCTGTATTCTACCCTCAAAAATTTCAATTTTAGTCTCCAATGGCTCCCTGTTACAATTAAATTGTAAAAGTCTTTTGGAATTACCATCTTTATATTTCACATGATGAGTTACACAATACATTTGACAAGCCAGGCTGTCAATAATATTGTGGAATTGAACCGATTTTATGTCAAGGACCTTCTTGGAAGGTATTTTTGAGGTGGGGATCAAACCTGGAACAGTGACTTGGAAAGACCCTTTGGTGCTTGTTTCCACCACATAATGAAGGAAAACAGCTGTGGGAAAGACTGATGGTTTTTCCTCGCAGGCTGAGCACGACACACGTGCACACAGAGAAGGGGACCTAACTCACTGTAGCCTCGCCTCTAGTTAAAGGTAATAATGGCTGTACAGTTTGGGATTCAAACAAGCTAGTTAACCCAAGCTATTTGTATAAGAACTTCGAAGACTTTTGTAATCCTGGTGTGTTAAGTAGGTGTGTCTTCCCACACATGATTCGTAAATAGAATCATTTTTCATCAGCCCACAGCCTATATGATCCACCAGGCTTTTTGACTTCACTAGACAAATGTACCCATTTCTTCAAAACTACTGTGTCCAAGGCCTGCATGCTCTGACCCAACATAGTTTCAGCATTCATTAAGTAGAATCTTTTGGGCAATTAGGTTTTTGCATAACTCACGCCTCCTTTTCTTCCTGATTCTAAAGTCTAAGTCAGCAGTTATCACGTTTTCAGCCCACAACATAATCTCTACATACCACTAGTTTGTGGTGTTTTTTTAAGTAAATTTAAACCTATAACTGGAACAATTTATGAGGCCTCCAATAAGTCCACTGCATGCAAAATTATAACAAACTAGAAATAAGAGGGAATTCCCTTAAACTAATAAAGAACATCTACTAAAAAGACATCAAACAATACTTAATGGCAAAACAATAGTATTCCTAGTCTAGTCAGAAATTAATTTAATTAACCAATGTGACCTCAATAAATTCAATTTAAAAATTCAAGAAACAAACAGAAAAGAAATATGATATGATATTCCTGGCTTTTTTTCAGCATTTTACTGCCTCAAACTTTTTAAACAGGGGGCCAGTTCACTGTCCCTCAGACCATTGGAGGGCCGGACTATAGTTTAAAAAAAAACTATGAACAAATTCCTATGCACACTGTGGGCCCGGGACGAGTCGGCTGCTAAGCAGGACAGGCAGCGGCACCTGGCGGGCCAGATAAATGTCCTCGGCGGGCCGCATGTGGCCCGCGGGCCGTAGTTTGAGGACCCTGATAGTCCAACAAAATAAGAAAATAAAGTAGAAATAGTAGTAGAAAAAAATAGAAAAGAAAGAAACAAAATCTTTAAAATTAATAAATTTAGGTCTCTAGATAAACAATACACTATACAAAAAATTAGCAACATTCCATGTGCTAGCAATAATCAATTTGAAAATATAAGACCATTTTTTCTAAAAAAATTATTCACTGCAGGAACAAAAAATTCTAAGTGTACATCTAAACCAAATATGTTCAAGATAATTATGTGGAATACTTTAATATCTCAATGGCATAAGAAAAGGTCCAAATAAGTGAAAAAATATATTATTTTGTGGTAAACATTTTAAAGTTTGGTAATTCCGAAGATATATAAGGATGGTAGAAGCAGGAGTTCTTATTTGTGCTGGTGGGAAGGAAACTTGATTCAATTGAGCAATATTGAGAAAACATTTAAGCCAGCTTGTCCACTTCTAGTTATATATATGAGGAAATTCCCCTATGTATACTAAGAAGGCTGTATAAGGATGTTAACTACTTCTGAAAGCAAAAATAACTTGGGAAAAAACTACATATTATCTTTGGGGGATAGAAAAATGAATGATACAATTGAATACTACACTGTGATTATTTTACATCATAATTTACATGGATATTAACATGATATTAACATAGATAAAAATAAAAGCCATACTTTTGAATTAAACATTTATTAAATCTATTGGTAGAAATATGAATATCTATTAGATTTTTATCTAACCCCTGTGTATTCATGAAATATTCTATAATTTTAAAATAATAATAAATTACTATTTTATACACTATTAATTAGGATTGGTTGAATCCAGGAATTTTCTAAATGATTTTTCCTCTTATGAATCAGCCAGTGTTGACAGCAGCATCAACATTTCACAAAACTGATCAATAACCTGTTTTACTGAATTTCTACTGATACTTTTTTTGTTTGACATTAGGATGTGTCACTGATTAAAATAGGGTTTATTAAATATTAAAATAATAAAACAACTATTTTGCCTAAATGGTGAAATGGTCACCCTCCTTTGGACATGTTATGAAGAGACAACCCACACATTATTTAAGGTTTCAGGCCAAAACTTTGTCACTAACAAGTCCTGAGGATTTGGGAAAGTTACAGTTCCTCTTTGACCCTCAGTTTCATCTTCTATGTAATGAAAGTTTGGACTAGGGGATTCCTGAGAGTACTGATACTCATAACTCAGTGACCTACAGTTTAACTTGAGAACAAAAAAGTAATCTTAAGCTCAAGCATCCAAACCTTAAGAAAAAAAAAAAAAAAAAAGCCCTGGCCAGGTAGCTCAATTGGTTAAAGCACTGTACCAATACACCAAGGTTGTGGATTCTATCCCCAGTCAGGCCACATACAAGTCTCACTCTCTCTCCTATCCCTTTCTAAATAAATAAATAAATAAATAAATAAATAAATAAATAAATAAATAAATAAGTTTTAATATATATATATATAAAAGCCTAAGTGACCATTTATGACCAAATGACTGGAATGACCAGTCGCTATGATGCACACTGACCACCAGGGGGCAGACGCTCAACGCAAGAGCTTCCCCCTGGTGGTCAGTGTGCTCCCACAGCCAACATCCCTAGGCCCCTCCCCCAGCAGGTCAACTTCCCATGGTCCCTCCCCCCTGCCAGCTGGCCCTCCTGATAGGCCTCAATCACCAACCAGGCCAAGAGACCCCACCCATGCATCAATTCATGCACCAAGCCTCTAGTATACCAATAATTCCTGAAGAAGAAAACAGTCACTAATGAAATGAGCAATTTAGGTTATTAAAACTGAGAATACTAGTATAAGCCTCATCATAAATATAAAGCATAATCTATTGATTTCCTGGTTTCTAAAGGTCAGTGGCTGGTTAAAAAACTTAAGCCAATGAATTTAGAATATTTGCAAATATCCAACATTCAAAAACCCTGGCTCTTTTTGAAATCGGACTTTGCTACAGGCAAACTAAAACACAGTTTCAATTTAACTTCAAGATGTATCCATAACAACTGATTACCCCAAATCCTTCTATTTTTCTTCTCCCAGTGGCAAAATGCAAAAGTTTTAAATGTCTCTATAATTATAGTAAACATAGACAGCAATCTCTGAAATTGCAGCATACTATTTGGTGTTCCTAACCTATGGGCAGTCTTTAAAGAGCTAGATTAAAAGACACCATCTGGGAAGTGGAATCAAACACTAGATTCCAGGTGTTTGAGAGGCAATGCAGAGGTATTTTTTTCTTCTTTTCAGAGTTAAACGAAAATGGTTTTTATGTAGGCTATTTTCTAGTTGGTATACAGAAAACCTGGAAATCTGTCTGAGGTTAAATTGTAAATAATATTAAAGGAAGAAAGTTTTCAACTTTGAACTGACAATTGGGTATGAGAGTAAATCAGCTTTGATAATCCTGGTGTTTTAGATTGTTTCCTTGCCCCCAAACCCCCAGGAAATCCAGAGTAATCTGAAACTCCATATGACCCATGATTACAATTTAATATGTGTTCAGCAATCATTATTCTTTATACATTTATACTTATTTTATCCACCTTTTTGTTTCTTGTTTCTAATGGTCTTCTTTTCCCCCTCCTTTTCTATCTTCAGTTAAAATATAAGGTTTTTCTATGTTGGTGTAGAAATTATTTCTATTCTTCTAGTGGTTTTCCTAGATATATGTACTATGCTATATGTTTTTCTAACAAAGTCTAAATTTTTAATGTCTCTCTCCTCCAAACAAGCAAGACAATCCCCCTAGAGCATGTGAACATTTCCCACTCCCATAAAGTTATCTAGCTTTAGCTTCTTATTTTTTAACATAAGATGATATTATTCTTTTTAATCGTCTATTGTTCTTTTTAAATTTACCAACATCATTTAACTTCTGTGCTCAATGTTGTTCTTAGATTTCTCCTGTCCTCGATGAGTATTCTTGCCTAATGGTATAGTGCTCTTTAAAAGGATATGTGGGTGGAATGTGTGTCTGAAAATGTCTTTAGCCTACCCTTACCCTTGAATAACCATTTATGGGAATAGGATTGTAGGTTGTCAGTTATTTTCCCTCAGGACTTTGAAGATGTTTACTTCATTGTCCTCTGAAGTCTATGGTGACATATGAGAAGTCCACTGGCAATCTAATCCTCTTGGTAATCTTTTGTTGGGATTAGGTAGTCTTTGAGATTTTCTCTCTATCCTTGATATTCTGCAGTTTCACTCTGAGGTAGATTTATTTAAGTTACTTGAAACCTGAAATGCACTTTCCATCTAAGGATTCACATCTCTTCAATTCAGGAAAGTTCTCAGCCCGTTTTCTTTCAGATATTGCCTCTCCAAAACTGCCTTTAATCTTATCTTCTATACTAACAAGATTCCCTAAATCTAATCTCCATAAACTTTCAAGGTATAATACTTTGGGTAAGCACCTTATTTAAAAAATTCATTTTAAGTATTTTATTGTATACTAGTGGCCCAGTGCATGAAATTCATGCACAGAAGGGGCAATTCCCTCAGCCTAGCCTGCACCCTCTCCAATCGGGGACCCCTTGGGGGATGTCCGACTGCCGGTTTAGGCCCAACCAGGCCTAAACTGGCAGTCGGACATCCCTCTTGCAATCTGGGACCACTGGCTCCTAACCACTCACCTGCCTGCCTGCCTGATCGCCTCTAACTGCCTCTGCCTGCCTGATCACCCCTAACTGCCCTCCCTTGCCAGCCTGATCTCACCCCCAACTGCCCTCCCCTGCCAGCCTGGTTGCCCCCAACTGCCCTCCCCTGCCGGCCTGATCTTGCCCCCAAAGGCCTTCCCCTGCCATCCTGATCTTGCCCCTAATGGCCCTTGCCTGCTGGTCTGATCTCACCCCCAACTGCTCCCCCCTTGCCAGCCTGGTTGCCCCCAACTTCCCTCCCCTGCCAGCCTGATCTCGCCCCCAACTGCCCTCCTCTGCTGGCCAATTTGGTTCTAATTGATCAGTTTCTATGCCAGTCAGCGTCAAAAGTTCCACCTCCTAGGAGCCATTGGCTCCTCACAGTTGACCCAGATTTGGTTCTGATTGGCTGGTTTCTATGCCAGTCAGCATCTCTGGGCCTATCAACGGGGCCTAATCAGAAAGGTGGGGCTAATCAACAGCCCCAGTGGAGGCCTGTAGAGACATGGATGCAAGGCTGCTGGCCAGGCTCTGAGGGAAAGAGAGAGACAAGTGCTGGTCAAAAGCTGCCTCAGACACTACAGATCAGCCCCTGCTACTCTCTTCAGGTCTCTTTCTGGGCCTGATTCAAAGACTCCTCAGCAGTCACTGCTGGGTCACCGGGCCTGCAGCCGCAGTAGTCAGCTCTGGGTCACCATGGCAACCCAGCGCTGACTTCCAGATGGTCAACCTTTGGTCATGATCGGTCGTTACACCCTGGCTTTTTATTATAGAGATACTAGAGGCCCAGTGCACGACATTCATGCACTGAAGGGGTGGGGGGGTTCCTCAACCTGGCCTGCACACTCTCACAGTCCGGAACCTCTTGGGGGATGTCTGCCGAGGGGTCCTTAGGGCTGCAGCAGAGGTAAGAGAGGCTCCCACCACCACCGCTGCGTTCACCAGCCGCAAGCCCTACTTCTGGCTGAGCGGCGCTCCCTCTGTGGGAGCACACTGACCACCAGGGGTCAGCTCCTGCATTGAGCATCTCCCCCTCTGGTGGTCAGTGTGTGTCATAGCGACAGGTATTTCCGCTATTCGGTCGATTTGCATATTAGGTTTTTATTTTATAGGATCAGGGTGACACTTCTTAACAAAATTATACAGGTTTCAGGTGCACAATTCCACAACATGTCATCTATACACTGTATTGTGTGTTCACCACCCCAAGTCAACTCTCTTTCCATCACCATCTATCCCCCCTATACCTTCTTCCACCTCTTCCCACACCTCTTCCCCCAGCAATCACCACACTGTTGTCGGTGTCCATGAGTTTTTTGCTCAATCCTTCCACACCCCCAAGCCTCCTCCCCTGCCCACCAAAAGCTGTCAGCTTGCTCTCTATCTATGAGTTTGTCACTATTTTACTTGTTACTTCATTTTGTTCATTAGACTCCACATATGAGTGAAATTATATGATACATGTCTTTCTCTGACTGGCTTATTTTGCTTAGCATAATAATCTCCAGGTCCATCCATGCTGTTGCAAAGGGTAAGATTTCTGATGCCAACTGGTGCAGTCACTGTGGAAAACATTATGGAGTTATCTCAAAAAAATTAAAAAATTGAACTGCATTATGACCCAGCAATTCCACTTCTGTGAAAGAAACCCAAAACATTAATTTAAAAGACTATTAACACCTCTATGTTCATTGAAGCATTATTTACAACAGCTAAAGCATTATTTACAACAGCTAAGATTTGGAAGCAGCCCAAGTGGCCATCAGTACATGAGTAGATAAAAAAATTGTGGTACATTTACACAATGGAATGCTACTTGGCTGTTAAAAAAAAAAAAAGACTTTGGGTAAGCACCTTTAAAATTCTGAGGCTTGGAAAATATGAAAAAAATTCTAAGACATGTGTCTCTAAATCAATAGGGCCTATAGATTGCCCAAGAAATGACTTTACAAAGATCTATAGCAAGGGCCATAATAGTGAAATTATGAAGCAATGAGAATTTTAAAAAGTTTACAAAATATTCCTTTCACAACAGTGCTGGAAACATAAGAACCACAAAATGTTTATTCTAAAGGAAACTTCATTTTTCAGAAGATAAACTTGAGACACAGAGAGATAAAGGATGATTTCATTTCAAGCTATTGTCAGATTCAGGACTAAACACAAAATTTCATGAATTTCAATAGAGTATGCTTAATGCTATTCCACATTACCTTCCTAAAACACTAAAAATATCTTAGCTATCACGTCAAAATCCAGGCTCGGCTCATTTTCCAATCCAACCCTGGCAGGGTCCCGAATACCGGGGGGCAGTAAGGATCTATGGAACACCATTGGAATAATGAGGGATTCATTGGCTCACCCAGAAACATGTATAAATTGGCCTTCCAACATTGAGTCCTGCCCAAGCAGCCAACAAGAGTGATTCACTCAAAGAAAAATTACTGGAAATATTGTGAATTAAAAGGCCTGTTCAGTTGAGGAGCTGAATATTTGCTCACTGTATAAGCAAACCCACACTGATGTTCTGTGGGTGGCTGCAAAAATAAAATTTCTACCAATTTCTAAGGAACTGTATTATAAGGGCTAATTGGGGAAAACTGATTTAACAAGAAGAGCCCTTTCATAGGCTAAACAGCTTCTAATCATAAGTACCAGAGAAAATTGATGACTGATTAAAGAAAAAAAAGTTTTAAGGCAAATTAGGCATAGAGATACTTAGCCAGACAAATGAACTATGCCAGGAATATGGTGGTTTTTTGAAAAGTAGAGATAAGTAGAGCTGAACAAGAGCCATGCATACTTTCAATCTACCAATTAAGGAATAATTTTCATATTTAAATTTGTGCTATATGCCCAGGGTATCATGGAAAAAGGCCAAAATATTATTGGCAGCTGAGTTTAAAAATACAATATATTGTGTTTTCTTTCCTCCTTCACAGCAAATCGAAAAGGAGAGCTTGTAAAAGGGAAAGAGATACCATTTTGTCAACTCTGAGTGAAGCAAAGCAGGATGTGATTGGACTTTGCCCACAAGTCCAATAAAGAATTCTAAGTCAAATACAGATCCTCAACCTGGTTAAGAAGCCCAGAAAGAGCAATTTATAAGGAAGAAAAGAGAAAGGGTATTTCTTAGCTGAGCCTAGAAGGGAGAATCATGGATATGTTAAGGTGCAGATAAATAATAGACTTAATCTTGCTGAAGAAAGGCAAGATTGTTAGTATTTCTGCAGTGGTAAAGAACAAGAGCTTGGGGATTTATAGAGAAAGAAATGCATTTGAAACAATCATTAGGGATGGAGTTAGGCAGGTAATAGAGGAAGAACAAGCAATGGGGTTGATGTACAATGATCAAGGAGGAAATAGAAGTATTTTTGTGGGTCATTTCGGTTTAATTATGAGTCTTTCTTTAGCAGCTTTCTTGTGGTTGGGAGCAGTAGACAAAAGAAGTGCCAGTGAGGGTGGGATAATGTGATTAACAGAACCAGAAAAGTCAAGCAGGCTGGAAACTCACCCTGAAGTTGTTGAACACTTGGTCCATGATGAGGAGAGGAGCACATTAGACTGACAATTAGAATTTTCAGTGAATAAGCAAAGAAAGGTTAAGAGTCCGGGACTCATGGTCCTGGGGCAAGAAAAACTAAGCAAAAAGTAAGGCTAGCTCCAAAGAAGGTGGCCAGTGGTGCCAACTACCTTATTCCAAGCGATCTAGAAAGCTCAAGTCAGATCCAAGGTAGTGCCAATATCCATGGGCCTGTTTGAGGCCAGGGAACCCCAACAGAGTTCATTAGACAGCAGTAACACACAGTCAAAGCAGTTGCACAGTTAGAGCCCCAAGATGGTGAGAACATCTGGATTTAAATAGCAACTCAGGCAACAATGACGTGCAGTGAGCAAGATCCAATCCATAGGGGAAGAAGCTGACAAGGAATTAGCTGCTCAATCAAGAAATCAGGGATTAGGACTGTGCTCGAATCCCAGCATAGACTAGAGTACAGACCAGAAACTAAGGCAGAAGCCAGCCATGAAGACTGAGTGCACACAATGGGGCCTGGGAGAAAATACTGAGCTAGGAAGGGCACTCAGGGTTCATCCAAGACATTTTAAGCATAAAGGCCACAGATTATTTCTCAATTCTTACATGAATCCTAGGGAATAAAAACATTTTTCTGATTCAATATATATTCAGGCTTGGTTATTCTCAGCCCAGAGGTTGAGCAGAGGTAGCCTCAAGTTGTGAGGTTTCAATTTCTATAACTCAGCAGTTCTCAAACACAGGCAATTTTGACCCCAAATGACATTTGACAATGCCTGCAGACATTTTTGATTGTCATGACTGGAACGATTGCTACTGGCATCTAGTTAATAGAGGCCTGGGATGCTTTGAAACATCCTACAATACACAGGACAGCTTTCCACAACCAAGAAGGTCTGGCCCAAGATATCAATAGTATGGAGGGGGAGAAACCCTGCTCTAGATAGGGATGGGTCTGGCAAGGACTGACACTAACAATTAAAGATTAAGTATGAAAATTGCTATTATATTTGAATATTCACTCATTTATTCACTCACCCTTTCAGCAAACACAGCACTTATTATGTCGTAGAGACTGTATTGGGCACTAGGAATACAATGATGATTAAGAAATGGTTCCTGCCCTAGCCAGTTTGGCTCAGTGGATAGAGTATCAGCCTGCAAACTGAAGAGTCCCAGGTTCAATTCTTGTCAAGGGCATATGCCTGGGTTGTGGGCTCAGTCCCCAGTAGGGGGCATGCAGGAGGCAGCCGATCAATGATTCTCTCTTATCATTGATGTTTCTGTCTTCCTCTCCCTTCCTCTCTGAAATCAATAAAAATATATATTTTTAAAAAAAGAAAGAAAGAAATGGTTCCGGCCCTCAAGAAATTGTTAGTCTTAAAGGAAAACCTCAAACTTCACAGCCTTTGTTCAGTTTTATCAAAAATGCCAGGAGCCAAAAATAAATTATTTCCTTGTATTCTTTGCAGAATAATTTAAATTATCCCCATAGGCAAACTTGGCTTGGGCTTAAAATCATAATGCGATGCCTTCAAAAGACCTGGAATGTGTCTAACATTTCCAAGATCACTTACTTCAGTGTCCTCTGGCAGGAAGAGGCCAGGAGCAACAATGTGGGTCGGCGTAGGCAGGGGCATGGATCCATGGAACAGACAGACAGTTCTCAGAGAGGTGGGGGGAGACTGGAAGAGATTAGCCCAAGGACATATGTGCATGTATGCATAGCCCATAGACACAGACAACAATGTGGTAAAGGCCAGGATTGGGGAGGGGAAGGCAATAAAAGGGGGCAGGCAATTGGGGACATCTGTAATAATATCAACAAAAATATACTGGTTTAAAAAAAATAAAAAGAATGTGGGTAGGAAAAGTGACAGATGGGGCCAGCTGAAAAGGCTTCCTGAATAACCTTCACAGTTTGGTCACCAACCAGGAAGAGAGTCACATTTTTAAATGCAGCTTAAAAGTATTTTGGAAGAAATGCACTGCTGTGTGCAGCTCACTTTGAAATGTATCAAAGCCAATGTAGACTGAGGTTGGCTAGAAAGATGATAATTGGACCAACCTGTGAAAAGCAAGAATAGTACAATGTTAATGGTACTACAATGTCTAGGTGGTGGGTTCACTGTAAAAAATCTTTCAACTTTTCTTTGATTGCAAATTTTTATAATAAAATCTTAACAAAATGCAGTTTAACTCCCTACTCCTTGTTTAGAGAAAAATTTAAGACTAAACCATATGTACTGAAGTAGACTATAAAATATTTCTGGCAATGGTTTTGCTTCAGGAACACAGCTGCAGCCCAGTACTTGGAATGTGGTCCATGGACCTCAATCATTGGCATCGAAATGCAGAATCTCAGAATTCAAGACATTCTCTATCAAATTTGCATTTTAACAAGATCTCCAGGTGATTCGTATGCATATTAAAATTTGAGAAGCACCAGAGTAAAAGAAAGGTCAATGACCTAGCAGACCCAAGTCCTACTTTTCATTCATTCATAAATTTTAAACAGCTTATATGTATGGAGTCCCATTATGTTCCTGGCACTGTTCTATTTTTTTATTAATTTCTTTATTGATTAAGGTATCACATATTTGTCCTCATCCCCCATTCCCATCCCAAACCCCTCCCCACACATGCTCCCACCCTGCTGTTGTCTGTGACCACTGGTTAGGCTTATATACATGCATACAAGTCCTTTGGTTGATCTCTCCCCCTTACCCCCGCCCTCCCCTACCTTCCCTCTGAGGTTTGACAGTCTCATCGATGCTTCCCTGTCTCCGGGTCTGTTTTTGTTCATCAGTTTATGTTGTTCATTATTTCCCCTAGATGAGTGAGATCATGTGATACTAGAAATACACTTATAAGAACCGAAAATGAGACAAGCAATAATGGTTATGCTGGGAGGCAAATGAATCAGTCTGTAGTGAGTTTCTTTCTGGGCCAACAGTTCTTTTGAGTCCCAATTTCAATGTCAAACAGTTCCTTATGTGTACATGTCAGTGATGATATTTCAGTTCTGGATGGTGGACAAATGGTGGTAATGCAGGTCCGGCCCTCTCTGGTTTGGTCCTGGGCAACCTGCCACAACGCACAGCTGCTGACTGCTAGTATGGCGAGGCTTTGTCAGCGTCTTCCATCTCTGGACTGTTTCTCTTCTGTCTTCATGGCTGGAGCAGTCCTGTCAATTCCTCTCTGTTGCAGGAATCCACGTGGTCTTGGAGGTGTTTTCTGAAAATATACAAACATATTCTCGACCAAAAGTTAATAAAGGAATCTTTTCTATAAATTTGACTTGGGATCCTTTTTCATTTTTTGCCCAAACAATTTTCCTTTGGCTTGTTTTGACACCATGTGTGTTTTTCATGGGTGTCTTGCTGTTAGCATTACATGGGTGTCTTGCTGTTATCATTTCTAAAGTAAAAATTTTCTAGATGTAATTTACTTACAGGATATTTTTCCTTATATGATATTCTTCTACTATCCCCCCTTTTTTGATTTAAATATTAGGAGGCTTTTGGAAATTTTATAATGTAGTCTTGATAGCTTTTAAATTTTAATTTTTTGCACTAAAATACGACTGCTTTAGGTTCATTACATGTTACGCAATTTTACCATGAGATGAACTACCAATAAAAATTTTAGTTAACACTTTAGGAACACCTTTTTGTCCAGTACCATTAATTTTTCTAGAATATTCACTTATTTCACTTAGCCAATTTAAATTAGTCTGAGAACTTGACTACTATTTTACTGTCAAATTTAATACTCTAACAACGATCTTATTTTACCCTGTAAATATTAGTGGAAAAGATTATTTTCCTTCTTTAGTAGGCTCTGAGCATTCCTGGTGCTAGGTTGGATTTAGATATCAAAAACCCACTTCCCCATACCATGGGTACCAGACAACTCAAACAAGTCTTATTGCAGTGAGAGGGCAGCTGCTATCGGCCGTCTCTGTCTGTTACCTGAGTCCCGATTTGTGCTGGGCATGGGAAGCGAAGCAGCCATGGGGGCAGGAGACCTCCCTCAGAAGAGGTGAGGGTTCAGACCGCTGCAAAGTTGAGGGGGTAAGGGTCTGTGCCCCACCTCTGTTGACCCCCAAGTTCTCTCCTGATGGCCCCTCTGCGACTGTACCTGTCTTAGGTTGTTCCTTTCCTGAGGAATCTTACCCGTCTCTGGCTAACCAGCCATCCTCCAGGGCCAAGCAGGGTGATGTGATGTTCAGTTCTGTCTCCTTGGTAGACTATGCCCCTGTGGCCTCTACGCCCAGCACCTGCCTTGGGATCCCCTCACCTGCTGGCAGGGCCCCGGCACTAGTCACATATCTTGAGGAACCCAGGTTTCTTCTCCAGGAAGGGCCCAGCTCACCCCACTGGGCGAGAGACAGATCCATGGTACCACCTGGCACTGTTCTAAATGCTGAGAACACAGCAATGATTAAGACAAATATTT
Source organism: Plecotus auritus (assembly GCF_963455305.1). Lineage (NCBI taxonomy): Eukaryota > Metazoa > Chordata > Mammalia > Chiroptera > Vespertilionidae > Plecotus > Plecotus auritus. The sequence continues at coordinate 75,292,386 of NC_137770.1, read as the reverse complement.
ACTTAAATTATAGGGAAAGAGACAGTCGACAAATAAGAAAATAAAATATTTCAGAATATGTATATGAAATAAAACAAGTAAGGATATTAAGAAAAATTGGTCAGAAGCTATTTTAATTAGGGACTTCAGTAAATATTAAGTAGAGTCCTGAATAACAAGAAGCCCCAGGGAACAGCGAGCGTAAAAGCCCTGAGGCAGAGCCAGACTGGACGCCCCACTTTGGATGTCTGGAACAGAGATTCTTCATACCCAAAATGAAAGCATTGAACCAAATTATCTCTGAAGTTTTTTTTAATTCTCTGATTTCATGATGATCTTTAAGATGACTATTTATGAGTGTTCTAAGAAGAATACAGAACTGTGTTCTTGGCTATGTTTTTAAGGAGCAAGTATTAACATGGCCAGTGGTTCCAATCAGCATTTGAGTTAAGTCATCATTCAGATCTATTCTTCCAGTATGTTCTTGCCTCCTCGTATCTTGATTCATACAGACAAGCAGAGATAATTGATTGTTATCTCTCACCAACCCTTGTATCTAGGGCCCATTCCCATCACAGTCCCCTCATCTTCTATTTATTAGTTGATACATTAAACAGTGGGTTCCATCGGCCAAGGATGCCAACATCCCAGCAGTTGAGACTGGAGATGATGTCCTGATATGCAGCAAACAAGCCGAGGAATACCTAACTAGCTCCATCAAGCATCCCCTGAGTTTCCTGTGGAAACTATTCACACATGAAACATTAGCAAACTCGGGGGAAAAGAAAGCATGTTACACATCTCTCTTGGCAAGATTCAGTTGGAGCACATGGCTTGGGCCCAACATTTCCAGGGAGTTTTACCTTCCTCTCAATCCTAAAACCAGCTGCTGAAAGGAAGAGAATGGGTATCCTGCCAACTTCATCTCCAGCTATTCCTCCTGCTACATTTGTGATCCAGATATACTGAAATGAGTTTCATTCCTCACACCCACTCCACTCTTTCTTATTTCTAAGCCTTAAGATATGTTGGTCCCTCTGCCTAGAACACTCTACATCCTCAGCTCTCTTCATCTGGCTAAATTCTGCTCATGCTTTGGGTCTCGGAGTCCTCTCCCATACCACCTGGTTCTTCCACTGTCCAGGCCTTTATCACACTGTATCGTAACGATGTGTTTACTTATCTGCAGCCCCTTAGGTTAAGAAACATGAGGAGTCCGGAACATCTTGTTTAGCTTTTTTTTTAACCCAGAATCACATCCACAGTCTGTGTGGTACACAATAGGTGCTTAGTGATTATTTGTTGTTTGAAAGAATGTAATTTGATTTTGTCCCTAGCTCAACCATCTGTGTAGATCTATGCTCTTCTCAATAAACTTTTCTAATCTTATTGAACAAAGAAAGTTTTCAGAATTGAGAGCTTCTCCCCTGATAGCTTAATGTCCAAAAGAGAATTTTTTTTTTCAAGAATTCCTAGGAAAGAATTCACCGTATTTTCAAAAATACAGGAGACCATTTTTTCAAATCTAGGAATCCATGCCTCCTGTGACAGCTAAAATTAATATACTGCCTTAGTCATCACTATTCTCTTAAACCAGTTTGAGGAAACATGTTTTGCTTTTTGTTTTAAACAGGAACAGATTGCTCAGGGTATGGGGGAGCCAGACACGAATCAGAAAGCCCTTCCTCTTTCATTTTACAAGTCTTTAAACTCTGCCCAGCTCTGAAATATTTACTGAGCTGCCCATGGAACAACTTTCTTTCTTTTCTCCAGGCGGTCTTGTGTGGTGTTGAGAGGGAGAGAAATCGTGAGCACTCCTCCAGCACCAGCCTCGGCAGGTTAGCACAGGGGAAGAGGACCATGAGTTCTGCTCACCCTGGACTTAGAAAACTCTGACAAGTGGCCTGAGTCTAAACTAGGAGACATAACTGGAGTTGAAAATTAACTCTTCAGCTGCTGGACAAGCCCAGCAAGCGTTGGAATGATACCACTCACCAGATCAAAAGGAGAGCACGCAGCTGATATCTGCTCCAAAAGTCTTCTGGCATTTTCCCTCTGGCTCTGGACCAACCTGTTCTTTTTTTAATTTTTGAAAGTGGATACAGGGAAATCAACATTTACTGAATTCTCTTTATGTGCCCCAAGCTGGGCTAAGTGCTTTACATGCATTATCTTATCTAATCATCCACACAATCTTGTGAGGTGTTTATTTTTAATCCTCATTTTACAAAAGAAATTGATACTCAGAGAAAGCAAGTAACTTAGCCACTTAAATAATAAACCCACATATAATGAAATCAAATTCCAGTATTTTTTTCCTGCTACACCTGGGAATTTTAAACTGGAAGTCATAGGAATGCACCCAAAGTTTTAGAGGCAGCACAAAATAGAAAGTTCTACACAGCTCACTACATCATTAACAATACCCATTCTGTAGGTGACCAATAGTTGATCTTAGCCAGAATATTGTCTTCAAATATATTGGTACTAAGACTTTTCTGAAAGAGCATTTTGACAAAGGTTAGCTGTTTACCGAAATAATCCAGCTTCCCTGAACAATTCAGGATAAATTCAACATCCAGAAATTAAGTATTCTTTTTTTAAACAATAGCCCTAAGCAAATTTTCCTTAGCATTGTATATCTATGTAGCATCTATCCAGGGATATTGTAATGTTCTGTGTATCCTGCCCGCTATGGTAGGAGCTCCTAAAGGACAGAAAGACAAAGAGAATGCAATTCATTTTTGTGTTGCTTAACCCAAGGCCTGGCACACATGGTTACTTATTATATGTTTATTGGATTAATCTAGCCGAAACCACAGTTATAAAAACAACTAGCTGTAATGCGATTTGATAAGAGTTGACATTAAAATAGGTTCAAGATGCCCTGGCCAGTGTGGCTCAGTTGGTTGGGGTGTCATCCCATACACTAAAAGCTCCCAGAGACATACCCCAGGTGCCGTTCAGTCCAGGTTGGGGCCCATACGAGAGAGGCAACCAATTGAAATTTCTCACATCGATGTTTCTCTCTCTCTCTCTCCCTCTCTTTAAAATCAATAAACATGTCCTTAGGTGAGGATTTTTAAAAATAGGTTCAAGATGAGGTATAAAGATGTAAAAACAATCAATTCTGTTTAGAGGAAGGGCTGTTTGGGAAACTCACACAATGAAATGAGTTCACCAGGTGGAGAAGGAATAAGAAGAAAGGCATTTCAAAGATAGAGAAGCTTAAACAAAGGCAAGAAGACAGGAAAGTATGGCAAGAAGCTGAAAGAGGGGGCCATGGATTTGTCTTCTTGGAGGGAAGCAAAGGAAAAGGAGCAAGAGTCAAAAGAGTTGAGAATTTTTGTCAACAATATCAAACTCTTTTTATTACTTGACATTTTGTGCTTAATACATTATTTAAGGTATGATGTAGTCTAAAGGCTATAAAGTCTGGAGCCTGCTTGTGAATGGGCCACACCCTGAGACTGCTTACTCCTAAGATTCCTTGTAGGACTTCAGGGGGAAGTGAGGTAGAGCAACCCATAAGGCTAAGGATCATCAATACTGAGGAAACCTTTTTGGAAGGTAGAGACAACCTCCTCCTACTAAGAGTTAGAAATTAAATGCTTCTCATAGTATTTACACATCAATATGTCCCTGAAAGGATCTTTCAGGGAGCCCCATCGTCTCTCCCCAGTGCATTTTCTTCTGTATCTTAGTCAAGCCTTTCTTCTTTTATTTTCTCTTCTTTTCAGTTCCAAGGACACTTGATAAATAGAATGAAGGTTTCATTGGAAGGATCTAGGATAGTGTAATCCAGTGTTTCACTGGGGATGGGGATGAAGGACTATGAAATGCCAAGAAGGGAAAATCTTTTCCCCCTGGAGCTGTTTAATACTGCCTTACCTCCTCTTTGCTTCCTTCTGCTTCTTCCTTGTTTCCCTGCAAATGACAAAGACAGCCACACCACAGCTCCCAAGTATATATCAACTCAGTTCAAATCTCACGGACCTACTAGTAAGAACCCAAATATGAAACAACCAAACTTCTGTGAGCTCTTCACTCTTGGTTCAATAAGCTATGGCCTGAATGGGTGGGAAATCATGGTTTTACGGGCAATTCGTGGGTGAAAGAGGATCCATTTTCAAAGGCTATGCATTCTATTATAAAAGCCACTTACCTTTCTCTATAATTACCTTGGCCCTGCCAGAATTTAGATTTTTTAAGCCAGACCTTTTAATGGCTGTATCTTGTCCTTAGATGATGTTTTCCAACCATTTTAAAAGCATAGAAACTTGTTTTCTCCAGCAAAATAGTTCACTGTAACCCAAAATATAAAACAGATAGAAAGGAGAGTTGTTCCCATTGATCTGGGCAGGGGGTGGAGGGGTGATGGTGGGGGGTTGGCAGAGCATATCCCTCTGTACATTTTGCTCCCAGGTGCCCCCAAGCCCTATAAAAAATATGTTACACTTCTCTTTCTTGACTTGTCAATGTTAGTATCTTTTGACTGCCTGCCATAAAAGATAAAACACTTTAACTCAATTCTACTTTCTCCCCCTCTTTTCCTAGTTTGAAGACAATTTATTTTTAGTCCTTTTCTTCATTATTGTTAGATACTGTTTAAATATTGTGATTAAAGAGTATTTTTCTCTTTTGACTGTAAGTAACATCTCATCTGTCCAACAACTAAAATAGCTCCCTTATACTGCCCTCCAACCCTCCCCCACTTTTAACATCTGAATACATGATAATTAATAGGCTTTCTATGCGTCATTTCCACTCCTTGATCCACTCTGATACACACAGTATTTATTCTCTTAGTTGTCTATGAATGCTAAGTTTATTTTAGAGCATAAGCTCTGAAGAAGCAATGGGAGGTGGTCTATATTCTTAAATGGCACCACTCACAGGAGAAGAAGCACACAGGTGGCCTGAATAGGTGGGAAATCATGGTTTCTTGGGCAACTCGTGGGTGGAAGGTGTGGAAACCATCGACTCTAATTTCAAGAAACTGAAGACTGAATTTGAAACAGTCTGGGGAGAGGGAGAAAAGCAATGGATTCCTGCAGAAACTCAAACATCCCTTAGATTTCATAGTCCATTTTCCTTCACTAATGCCACTAGTTTTGTTATTCTGTACAGCACAATAGAACATGGCCACATTCATGCACGGGTAGCACCATTTTCAATTAGCAGCAGCCAGTTTCCTAGTGGCTTTGTCAAGAAGACCCCGTGCCACAGCCACAGACAACTGTTATATGTTCTGTGAAATGCTCATGCTCTTTTCCTTGTTGCTGACAAGTAAAGTCGTCCTTCAGCCTCTTCCCCGTGCTCTCTTTTACCCTCCCAGCCCTTCTATGAAACGAATCAGGGCACTTTTTCAATCAACCTTCTGCATCAACGTAGCCTCCCTCTGTAAATGATTTTCTTTGTAATTCGCTGACTCCCCTGGGTTCACTTTAGTTTCTAGGTAATTGGCCAGTAGTTCAACTCTCCTGCTAGAGAAAGTGCTGAAAACTGATGAAGGAAGAAAACTTTCATTAGAGATACGTTGTCAATGGCTTTTATAAGTGGTGATAAAACACCAAGAATCCCCAGGCACAACAGATGATTCTGGTAGTGTCAGGGACAGGAATGGGCCCCTAAGGCTTCTGGGGACTAGCCTTCTCTGGAGTTCTCTCTTTCTTCTTGAGTCGTTCTTATTTGGCTATGGGTTTAGGATGTTTCAGTTCATGGGCCAAAGGGGACCATCTAGTCAAGGTACATTAATCATCAAGACTTCAGTTGATTTTGAGTACCTATTAGAATTTAAAACATTCTCAAGTGTGTGGTCTTATTTGATCTTCCCAACAATACTGTGAAGTAAAAAAGACAGCTATTATGTATTCACCTTATTTTGCAGATTAGAAAAACACCATTTGTAGAAATTAGATGTGTTTCACAAGGTCACATAGCAGCAAGATGTGGCAGAAGCCTCTTGTACCACACTATGTTGCCTTTTTCTACTTAGTACTCAGATTGCACCAGAAGGTTTTCTGAGAATAACAAAGTTTAACTAGTAGTTTACCAGACAGGATTCGTGGGGTATAATCACCCACTAACTTTATATTGTCTCACAGTCTCCCTTTAAAGGTTAATTGATAGAGAACATTCTTCCTCTGAATTGGATAAAAACTCAAAAATCCCATGATTCTTCTGATTACCCAGGTAATTAAAAAAACACACAACTAACTGTTCTTTCACGTTGCAAACATGATCTCCAGTTCATAATTAAGATTATCCAATTACATACAAAAGTAAAAACTTCAAATCAGATTTGGAATTCAAAATCTTCCCTCCCTCCCCTCCTCCTGTAAAATTTTTGCTGTGTGGGAAGTCAGGAAAATGGTTGGATAGGAGAAGGGGAATCTCTTCCTTGTACCTTCCTTTTGCTATTTTGCAAATCTGGTTGTGATCCATTCTTCCAAGGCCAAAGAGTATTGGGAGAAGACAGGAGAGATTTGGGGTAGATAGGAAAACTCTCACCTAATTTACTACATTTGTAAAATGCTCCTGCACTCTCTAGCAACTAACACTGATTCTTATGAGCTGTTTTGTGGATTCTTAGAAAGAGCCCCATTACTGAGGACTTCTCATCTGAGATTCCCTTGATATGACTCATGCATACTCCTCCACTTCATCTAAAGCAAACCAGCCTGCCTGATGCCTTTTGGGTTTCTCAGACAGGAGGACAACGCTGGTCTTCATATCTTAATTTCATATTAAGTTCGGTGAGTGCTCCTAAGTCCCTTGCAGCGGGCTTTAAAAAATGTGTAGGTAGCTTAATCTGCCCCCAAGGGGAGAGTTAGAATCCCAGCCCAACTCTCTCCAAAAAAATATTCTTTAAAATCCTTCCTCAATCCTATTCAGTTAGACACTTGTAGCAAGAGGTTTTAGTCACGAAATTGGTTCTGAGAATGAAACTTTCCATTTTTATCTGGAATCTCTTCAGGAAATGTTTCTATTGACTCTAGGTGCCTTAGTAAAAAATTTCCAACATTATATCTTATTACATCAAGTAGGTATAAAACATGACCTCCGCTCTTTAAAAGCTTCCTTTCTAACTGGGAAGGCAACCGACATATGAAACTAGAGGAGGATAGAAACAGCATTAACCACAGTGCTACAGATGCTCAGTAAATGGAGAATCCCCAGGGGCTAAAATAATACATTCTATAAGCTTTGTATTAAAACAAGCAAAAAAATACTAGAACAAAGCAGCATTCCAGGGAGAGAAAAATATCACCATTCAGAAAGAAAAGTATGTGATAAATATGATCATGATATTTTAACTAGCTTCCAAAATTGTCTCTTCCCTCCATTTCTCTCATTGTAGCCTTAATTCATTCAGGCCACCATTGTCATTCACTTTGAGTAATGTCATAACTTCTTTGTTAGTCTGCTTAAGTTTAATATCCCTCCCTTCTGCCACTTTCTCTCAGTTTATTCTTATCATTTGGGTGATAATCCCCTCCAGGTTAATCATTTCAGGTTAGTTGTTTCTCCTATCCAGTCTTCCCAGAAATTCCCCGACATCTCTATTATTTTGCCTCCTTTTCATTCACGGTCCCCATCTGATTCTCTTACTCCTACCTCATCTTCACCTGGTATGTTTGATGATTGAGTTGTACTCTGTATCCATTCTCATCCCTGCTAGTATACCTTCCTTTGTCTAGCAAAACCTACAAAGCTAAAAATTACATTTCTCAGATTCTGGCTGTGAAAGAGGCTTCATCAAACAGATGAAATCACTCAAAGATCAGAAGGTGAAAGTGAAGGAGAAGCCAATTCCATTGGGGTTGTTTTCCATGGGCAAGGAAAGCTGTGCAGATATAGACATTTCTGCATTCCAGGACACAGTGTCCAGCTTCCTGGGAGGTGATGGCAGCAATAGCTTCCTGATTTGTTTCCTGACTTCTGGGTTTCAATCACAGATGTTTTTTAAATCAATTGGTCCATTGGATCTTTCAATTACCACCTCCTAAATGTGACAAAAGAGTCGCTCTCATAATGATCTTGTGAATCATTACTGGAGACTCAGGTCAATGGGGGAAAAGGAGACATATGTAATACTTTAAACAATAAAGAATTTTTATAAATGTGCTGACAGATCACTTCTCTTTGTTCAGGCTCTAAGTAAATGTGTGCAGGCTTTGCTCACTGCCTTTGGAAACCTTGAACAAGTAGAAATAATTGAGGGCTTCTTATACATATCAGAGAGAGATATTTCATAGCAATAATAACTGTGATGGTTCTTAACTCTTTATTTGTTTTTATTATTTATGTTTATAAGTGAGAACTATTCAATTTGGAAATACAGTGGGGGGTTTTTGACAAGAAAAATAATAGAAAGCCTAAATATCTGTATTTAAAAAGATAGGTTGTGTATCTATTAAATAGAATAGTTACTAGTAATAGTAACTATTTTAGTATATATATATTTTTCATTTTATAGGCAGAAAATTGAGCTTTAGCTAATAAGGGGCAGAAAAACTGGGATTCAAACCTGACTCTATCAAAAGACATACTTTAAATATAAAGACACAGAAAAGTTAAAAGTAAAAAGATTGAAAAGATATATCATGCCAGCTTACCCAAAAGAAAATTGGCATTGTATAATAATATCAGATTAAGAAGACTCTAAGGCAAGAAGTATGACTAGAAATAAGGAGGAATATTTTATATCCACAGAAGTGTCAATTCAACAGAAATAAAAAATTTCTATGCACTTAATAACAGCTCAAATGTATAAAGCAAATAGTCAAATTCACAATAACAACTAACAATTTCAACATTTTTCTTTCAGTAACTGATAGACTGGGTAGGTAAGAAAATAAGTAAGGATATATAAGATTTTAACAAAAATGATTAGAGACTTGATATATATAATACTAAATATGTAAAACCAATGATTTTGTAATACACATTCTTTATATTTGCACATAAAATATTAACTAAAATAGAGTTTATACTGAACCATAAAGAAAGTCTCAACAAATTTCAGAGGATACAATCACACAGAGTAAATTCTTGGACCACAGTGAAATTAACCTAGAAATCAATAACAGAAAAGTAATCAAAATATCCCAGAAATCACAATGGAAACTAAGTGAAAATGAAGACTTCACATGTCAATACTTGTGGTATGCAGCTAAAGCAGTGCTGAAAAGAAAACATATAACTTTCAATGCATATATTAGAAAGAAAGGCTAAATATCAAGGATACAAGCTTCCATCTCAAGAAACTAGGCTGAAAAAAACCCTAGCATATTAAACTCAAAGGAAATAAGAGCAGAAATCAATAAAATAGAAAGCAAACATACACTAGAGAAAATTAACAAAAGTAAAAGATGGCTCTTTGAAAACAAATTTAAAAATTGATAAACCCCAAGAAAGATTAATCAAGAAAAAAAATCGAGAAAATACAAGTTGCTAATACCATATAAAAAAGATAATAAATGAATTAGAATGAAATGGACAAATTTCTTGAAAAACACAATTTACCAAAAATGACTAAAAAATAAACAGGAACTCTTAATAGTTCTTTGGGTTTCAAAAAAAATGAATCCATACTTAAAACTCCAAGTCCAGATGCTTCACCAGTAAATTCTTCCAAATGTTGAAAGAAGTAAGAACAACCTCATGCACACTCTTTCTGATAATAAAAAAAAAGGACTACTTCCCAACTCATTTTATAAGGCCAGCATAAGCTTGGTACCAAATTTGATACTAACATTACAAGGGAAAAAAAACTACAGGCCAATATCTCTCAGACAGAATGCAAAAATCCCAAACAAAATCAGCAAATTGAATCTATGGGTATATAATAAGGATAATTACATCTCAGTCAAGGAGGAATTATAACAGGAATGTAAAGTTGGTAAATATTTCAAAATGAATAATAATTAATAGAATAACGGAGAAAATTCATGTGGTTATTTCAATAGAAAAATAAGAAGTCACTTTCACTTAAAAGTCTAGGCTTTAAAAAAGTAAACAGCACCATATGAATAAGAAATGCATTTAGCTAAAAATAACAAAAAATAATAAAACTGAGGAAAAGCAGCTTAAAACTAAAAGGATTCATGAAGTGTAGAGGCAGGCATTTAAAGTTGTTTCAATGTTTAATGATGCCATCTGGGCTCCAGACTCTTTCTATCCTTCTCTGCCACTTTTTGGAGCATGTATAATAGTGCCTGGTACCATAGTAGGTGTTCAGTAAATACCTGTTGAACGTTTTAAACTTCACCCTGAAAATGTTTACATGATGACCATAAGACTAGCCTAATGGCCTTCAGGTTCATGTGCAGGCATGAAGAACAAAGCAGAAAGGAGTGTGGTGCGGATATGCAGAAAACCAGAAACGCTCGGCTTTCATTTCCTTGTATAGAACTGACTCATTTAGCCACCTGACTGCAAGAGAATTTGGAGAGTAAGTATTTTTAGCTGGGCACATTATCACCCTGAAAAAAAACAGAAGTTCTGTTACTCAGGATGAAGAAAGAATAGATACTGGGACTCTTTACACAGAAGACGCAATGATAAGCACTGTTCAATCTGAAATATTGGTAAGAAAAGGCACCATCTCTGAGGAGATTAAAGTTTAACAAGGAGGTAAGAGAATTAAAAAACAGACACAATACAGGGAAGAGTAAGATAACAAACATGCAAAAGTTTCAAACAAAGTGCTCTGGGAAATCAAAGGCAGAAAAGACAACATCTATTAGGGAGGATGAATAACTTCATAGACTAAAACTTTTTAAAATAATTTCTTTTTAAAGTTTTAGTCTATGAAGTTAAAGACTGTCAAACTACAGCGGGAAGGCAGGGAAGGTTGGGGGGGTGCTGTAAGAGATCAACCGAAGGACTTGTACATATGCATATAAGCATAACCAATGGATACAAGACACTGGGTGGGGGGGGTAGGTAAAGGCATGTACTGGGGGGTAGGGGAGGCCGGGGGGAGGTCAATGGGGAAAAAAAGGGAAGGAGACATATGTACTACTATTTGTAATACTTCAAACAATAAGAAAATAAATAAATAAACAAAACAAAAACAAAAACTTTTAATGGCTAAGGTTGTCACAAGTAGGAATAGGCAGTAGCATATTCTAGCAATAAAAGTACCAACAAAGTCATTTTGACAATATATCTGGTATCTGAGGAACAATAAATGTATGCTGCATATATCAGATATTCATAAGGATCTATTTGGAGATAAAACTAGAAACATGAATTTGGACTATATCATAGGGGCATTGAATGCTGGGTAAAAAAATTTAACTTCAATTGACAATGAAGAATTTGGGATAAGGAAATTATAAGATAGATGTGCTATTTTTCCCACCTTACCCCCATTTTATTGAGATATAATTGTGTGATATTGTGGTTTATAATAAGATATTTATATTTGGTCTTCATTTCTGTTTCTGGCATAGAGTTCCTAAAATCATTGTGATTAACTGAAACTGACAAAGGTGTCTTTTGTTATGTTAATGAGGTGACTTTTGGATTACATCTAAGGATGGAGGTTGGTTGCCAGGGTAACCAACCATGTGATTGGAAAATTGGAACTTCAGTCCCACATCTCCCATCCCCCCAACCCCAACATCCAGGGAGGAGAGAAGGGCTGGAGATTGAGTTCAATCACCAATGGCTAATGGTTTAATCAACCATGCCTATGTAATGAAGCCTTCAAAAAAACTCAAAAGGATGGGGTTTGGAGAGCATCAGGGTTAGTGAACAGGTGTAGATTCAGGGACAGTGGCCTACCCAGAGAAGGCAAGGAAGCTTTATGCCTTGAAAGCACCATGTCCTTTCTCCACACATTGCCCTAAGTTATATCCTTTTTTATCAAATGGCTGTTCCTGAGTTATATCCTCTTATAAGAAACTAGTAATCTAATAAATAAAATATTTTCAGTTCTGTGAGTGCCTACAGCAAATTAATCAAACCTAAAGGAGGGAGTTATTGGAACCTCCAATAAATAGCCAGTCAGTCAGAAGCCCAGATGACAACCTGACTTGCAGTAACATCTGAAGTGATGTGGGGGACAGTCTTATAAGACTGAGCGCTTACTGTGGGATCTGCTGTCTCCAGGTAGATAGGGTTAGAATTGAGCTGGTGTTGGAGAATGACTTGATGGTGTGGTGAACCACTGACACCCCCCTCCACACACACACACACATACACACACACACACACACACACACACACACACACACACACACACGTTGGAATTGGTCGTAAAAGCCTTAAATTTTCAGGTAACATTGTATTACTTTAAGGTGTACAACATAATGATTTGATATAGGTATATAATGAGAAATGATTATAGATGTGGTACTTTTGAAAGTTTATTCTGATACCTAAAAAGTTTGGAACCAGGAAACAAGTTTCCAGGATATTGTAGTTGCTTAGGGGAGAGATCTATGTTCCAGGCCTGATGAAGAACAAAGCAGAAAGTTCTTAGTGCTATAATGGTTTCAGTTAAATGCTAGGGTGAGCAAGGAAAAGAAAAGCTGAATGAGAGAGAACCTGGAGAGGAAGAACCATTTTGATTGGCAATTGGTTGGATGCTAAGATTAGAGAAAAGGTGGTAACTGTCTTAAACTTTACTGAAAAAGAGTGGTGATGTCATTAACAGAAGAGGAGAGGTGTTAAGAGGATATCTAAGTGAATTTGTTCAGCCAACCCAAAGATGCCGCTTTAGGATTAATCCACATGAACACAAAGAACTTCTCTGATGAAGCAAGCCTAGGGAGAAGAAACCCAGGGCAAACTCTTGGAAGGAGTTTAGTGAGTGGAAAATTTAAAAGGAGCCAGTGGAAAAAAGAGAGGACATTTAAGGAGGAGGAGTTAGAAATGTAAACATCATCAGGAAAAGGCCAGGGCCTTTCTGGCATCAAAAACAGAAGAAACAGATTTTTTGTGTGCAGTACTCACTTATTACCTGTATTCCTCACCTGATCCTAAATTCCTAAAAAAACAAGATGAGCCAAAACCGGTTTGGCTCAGTGGATAGAGCGTCGGCCTGTGGACTCAAGGGTCCCGGGTTCGATTCCGGTCAAGGGCATGTACCTTGGTTGCGGGCACATCCCCAGTGGGAGGTGTGCAGGAGGCAGCTGATCGATGTTTCTCTCTCATCGATGTTTCTGGCTCTCTATCCCTCTCCCTTCCTCTCTGTAAAGTATCAATAAAATATATTTAAAAAAAAAAAAACAAGATGAGTGTGTTGGGTGGGGGTGGGAGTAGGGTGGAAGGGGTCAATGGGGGGAAAGGAATATATCTGTAAAATTTTCAACAATAAAGATAGATTTAGAAAAGCAAAACAAGTACCTAATTCATTCTTGTGTCTCTAATGCATAGCCTGCCACTGAACAGTAGTGCCCCATTATCCACAGTTTTTCTTTTCAAGGTTTCTATTGCCCACAGTCTGAAAATATTAAATGGAACCTTCCAGAAATAAACAACTCATAAGTTTTAAATTTCATGCCATTCTAAGTAGCTTGATGGAATCGTGTGCCATCCCTCTCCATTCTGTCTGGGGCGTGAAGCATACCTTTGTCCAGCTTATCCATGCTCCCATTAGTCACTTAGTATTTGTCTTGGTTTTCTTAGACTGTCACCGTATCACAGTGCTTGCACTCAAGTAACCCTATTTTACTTAATAATGTCACATTCACACAACTTTTATTACAATATGTTGTTATAATTGCTCTATTTTATTATTACTTATTGTTTTCAATCTTCTACTGTGCCTAATTGATATTAAACTTTATCATAAATATGTATGAATAAGAAAAATACATGGTATATATAAAAATACACAATACTAGTTGTGGTTTCAGATATCATTGGGGTTTTGGAATGTGTACTCTGGTGATGAGGAGAGTCTACTTAATACAGGCAGAGGCGGGGTTGGAAGGGAGAAAAGGGAGTTAGGAAGGAAGGAGGAAGAAATGAAGAACAGTTGGGTTGGTGATCAGGAGAGTGTTTTCAATGGGATGGTAAAAGTGAAAGACATTGCAAGTGGTTGCAGGTGTGACTCAGGCAGAGCGAGGACAATGGCTACAGAGACTGCTTTTCCAGATAGGTTGACAGTGAAGAGAATGGGGGTGAGTGGAGAACAATCTGGTATTTGTTTACTTGCTTGCTTCCATTTTGTTTACTGTATTGGGAATACCATTTAAGATGTTATTTTGCGTTTTCCCTTCTTATATTTAAAGCATTCAGTCAGCTCTATCCTTACTCAAAAGTCTTCTCAGCTTCTTTTGTTGTTGTTCTCCCAAACTCTTAAGCCCTTAGGAGAAATTAGGACATGTGTTGTTAAAGTTTCTTGAAGGAAAGTGAAGGGAAACATATTTCCCACAGCTACAACAGGAGGAGAAAATAGAGAGAAAGCTGTCTGTGGATTCCCAGAGCAGAGATGGGGACCCTGCTTCCCAGGAGCCCCACAGAAAAAGATAAGATCTGAGAGACAAAGGCTATGTGATCTGACCAGGGACACAGGACCCCAGGGAAAGTTCAGCAAAGATGCCCACATGCCAAGGAGCATGGAAACAGACTCCTCAATGGTGGCCCAGCAGACCAATGGCCAAGAGAACAATTGTTGCCATCATCATTCTTCCCCCATTCTCAAGTCTCTGCACTGAACAAGTTCCACAAGGGGAAAGAACACACCCTAAAAAAGAAAGAAGTTGATTGCAAAATATATAAATAGCTTTGAATAAATTAAAAAATAAATTAAAAAGTTAATATTTTTGACCACATCCATAGAATGGGGCTTCAAGTCAGAAATTAAGTTACATCATAGAAAGATCAGAGAGGTAGATTATCAGCTGAGTTTGTGGGCCTAGCTCCACTGGAGTTGGTTTGTAGGCAGAGGAGCAGGGGCCTTGAGGACAGCAAATCCATAGCTAGAAGCACCACGCACACACATCATGACATGGGCAGAACCGCCCTGAAAGAGACGCCAAGGTGGGGAGACAGAGTTAAGGAAAAGCTCCTCAGCTGGCTTCTGTATTGTGAGTAAACTGTAGGGCTAAGTCACTGAAGAGAGAGAACAGAAAATGTTCGGAACCTTTCTGAAGAGTTGTGTGAAAAGACGAAGCCATTTGTACATAGGTGAGCAACAAGGAGCACCCAGTGGCCTTTTGAGAACATGAAGTCTGAAATAATGGGAATACGCATGTGTTGATGCATTTTTGCATTGATTTATGTGTGTATTTATATTCTGCCTATGTAACAAAGGACACAGGCAAGCAAATAATTGCTAGGCAAAGTGATTAGCGCTGTAGTGGGGACATGGGCACAGTGCTGTGGGCCTGCAGCTCAGTGACATGCACAGCTACCTCACCCTGGGAGGTCAGGGAAGCATGGCCAACAGGGACCTTTGCCTGGTGTCTTGAAAGATGAATTAGAGTTTCAGGGAAGACATGTGACAGAGTGATAATGTCTAAAGGCTTGGAGGCATGAATGAGCATTGTATGTTTTGTAAATTAAAAGACATTCTATATGGAGTCATCAAAGCACTTAGAAGTGAGTGGTCAATGAGGCTGAAAAGGGAGGGACCTTGTGTGTTACCATGTAACCTACTGGGACTGAGGAGGGCCCGAGGTTTTTATCAGAGAAGCGACAAGATCAGTGATGTGGAAAGACACCTCTGACAGCAGCATGGAGAAGATGTTGGTGGTGGGAATGAATAGCTCAGCTGAGAACTAAACTGCAGTGACGTAATCACAGGTAAGGTGTACAAATAGGTACTATAAGGACTGGTGGAATTCTCAAGGGTACAGAGAAATGGGCCACCTTGTTCACTTCCAGGGAGACTGCAAAAAGCATGCATGATCTTTTAGGAGGCTGCTGCAATATCTGCATGTAACTTTTAAAATGTTTGCACCCTTTGACCTTATAATTCCATGTTTAGGATTCTGCCTTAAGAAAATAAACAGATTTATACTCAAGGATGTTTACCTGGTGTTATCTAAAATTTAAAAACATCCTAAAAAATAAATAAAAAATAAAGACATCCTAAAGTACCAAACAGCCATTAAATAAATTATAGGCCATTCATACAATAGATGACTATGTAGTCATTAAAATTTGTAATTTTAAAGACAATGCAATGGCATAGGAGAAGCTGAAAATAAAATATTACCTAAAAAAGGATACAAAGTGATAGTTATATTTTATAAAGAATCATGTATGAATTAAAAGATTAGATTAAAATTTGCCAGTATGTTGTGTTCATCTCTAAGTGGTGAGATAATAATTTTTATTTTATTTCCATGTTTTCAAATTATATTCAGTGAATATGTATTGATTATGTAATCAGACAGTTTTTAAAATAAGTGAATAAAATGAAGCCGATTCACAAATATAAAAGGAATTTGAGCTACTAGAAAACACAAGTACCTGAGAGAAGTAAGTCTGTTTTGCAGCAAAGATGAAGTAAGCCTAGGTAATCACACCCTCACTGACACTGGGTTCGCCATTGCCAAAGATTTGGAATCTAATTACAGTATCTTGTCACTTCACTACCCAAGATCAAGACAATGGAGAGGAAGAAAAAAAATGTTACTCCAATGCTATTATATGTATGACCAAGACACAATCGGTGTATTTCTATGAAGATATTCTTATTACATTTAGTGACATAACTTTTCATTTTTACAATTTTCAATTGTCAATATTATGTATCCAGATCCCAAATTGCCAGAAAACTCAGATAACCAGATTTTTCCCTGGGATATACAGTGATTGTTACTTTTTATAATAATGACACCGAAGTGCTGTTAGATATTTGGACACTTATTACTATCCCAAAATGTGTATGTGATGGTCAGAGTAGGGCGTTTTTCATCTTCTAGTTCTATAAAAATTTGTTCATGTATGACATAATGAACTTAATTATCTAAAATATTCAATTAACCAGAGACCACCCCCATTCTTTAAGAGTGCTAAATGAAGTATAATTTACACAAATTCATCATTTCTTATTTATTTTAGTAGCTGGTTGTTAGATGTGAACAAATAATGTGATCCTCCTTTGCAAAAATGTTACTCTCAAACAGAACCCATGCCACTGAATGGAGCTAGAAGAAAACAATCATCCACACTGGCCAATATCTCTTTAAATTCATCACATTCACAACTATTAATTTCAAGTGTGTCCTTCGTTCTGCTCAGCAATCATGGAGCATTTCTCTAGTTCATTTAAAATCCTAGGACTACGATTTCATATTGTAGGGAGCAGTTATAGGGTTAAGCCTCGGACTGACCTGCTGGCAAAGCTGCAAACAAGTCCCAGCTTAGAGGGCACAGCCCTCTTAGCATAATTAAGCTTGATTTTGTGACTGTTCCCTAGATCTTTCCTGGGTAGCTAATGGGCTGTGGGAGGTGCAGCAAGTGCTGCCAAAACAAGTGAAACTTACAAGAACATTGTAAATCACCTTGTTTACCTCTGACTATAAAATAAAGCATCAGCTTACAGTGTGGATCTGTTCTGTGGTCTCAGTCAGGCACAGGAAGATCCACCTAGTCCCAGCTTATTCTCTTTGTCTGTCTTTTCTTCATCCTTCGCCTGCCCTCCCTCAGGCTCGCCGAACCCTTGGCTGTGCTGGCACGGCACACCATATTTTCTCCAGTCTCCTCAAACTTCCAACACCTCCTCCCCCATCTTCTCTCTCAGCTCTTGACCTTGATTTCTATTTAACTGAGAAAATAGAAACAACCATAAGAGAACTTCCACAAGTTCCCACCAACACCTCCACCCACTCACCAACGTCTGGGCCCTTTATGCTGCCTTTCTCCTGTTACCAGGGATGAATTCTCCATCTTCCTATCCAAGGCTAACCTCTCCACTTGTTCACTAGATCCCCAATCTTTTTAAATATTCAAGAGCATCCTTTTAGATATTCATCCCTTTTCTTTCTCCTACATCATTTTTCCTCTTAACTGGATCATTCAATCAGCATATAAACATGATATTATTTCTCTCATCTAGTTTCCCCTCCAGCTACAAGTGCATATTTCCATTCTTCTTTACAACAATTCATCTAAAGAGTTATCTATATTCATATCTCTAAACCCAATTCCACCATTCTCTCTAAACCCTCCTTTAATCAAGATTTTGCCCCTTCCAAGCACCAAAACTGCTCTTGACCTATATTGTCCACATTGCTAATCCAATAGTCAATTCCTTTATTTGACTTCTCAGTAATATTTAACACCATTGTTCACTCTCTCCTTCTGGACATATTTTATTGACTTGTCTTCTAGGACATCCTTCTCTCTTGGTTTTCTTCCTACTTTCCAGTTTTCTTTGCTCATTTCATCAACCTCTTAACATTGAGTATCCCAGGACTCAGTCCTTGTCCATCTTTTTTATATATGTTCATTCCTTTAGTGATTGCAGTTGTTCTCATGGCTTAAAATTCTATCTATATACCAACTGCTCCTAAATTTATATCTCCAGCCCAGACCTCTCCCCCACCACCAGAAGTGGATGTCAATTGCCTACTCAACATCTCCACTTGGATGTCTAATGGGTACTTCTAACTTGACGTTCCATCTCCCTCATAAAAAAGACTTGCTCCTCATTCAATCTTTCGCTTTTTGCTTAGACCAAGGAGTCAATCTTGATTCCTCCTTTTGTTTTACATGTTGGCCTATCAGCAGCATCTATCAGCTCTACCTTCAAAATGTATCCAGAATCTGATGATTCACCTTTTCTACTGCTTCCTCCCTTACCAAAGTCATTATTAGCTCTCTCCTGAATTATTTCCAAAACCTCCTGACTGGGCTCCCTTGCTCTCTCTCCTGTGGTCTATTCTCATAGTAGCCAGAGAGACCCAAGTCTTTACAATGCCCTACAAGATCATGCCTAATCTCTCCCCTGACCTCACTCACTTTGCTCCAGTCACACTGGTTTTTCTGCTGTTTATCCAACACACCAAGCATACTCCCTCCTAAAGACCTTTCACTTGCTGTTCACTCCCTATGTTCTTCCCCAGCTATCTCCATGACTCACTGCCTTGCCTCCTTCATATCTTTGCACAGATGTCACCTGTTCAGTGAGGCATTTCCGGACCATCCTATTTAAAACTCCAACCCACTCTCTCCACCAACACACTCTATCCCTTTTACCTGCTTTATTTTTCTTCTCAGCACTTACCAATTGTCAATTATATATTTTGTTTACCTGGCTAGGGGTTAGGCTTCCTCTGGTGTCTTTTTTTTTTTTTTTTTTTTTTTTTTTTTTTGCCCCTGTCATTTTCTATAGATTTTCCTAAAGAGTCCTTAATTATCGTCTGAGACGCACCATTCTTTCAGCTGTTATTATAAAGAAATCCTATTGATGTGATGGTGAGTGTGGGAGGAGAAATATCCTATAGCTCCTGTGATTAGGTCTCAGTTTTTTATTGCACCTGTGTCCCTGGGCTGTGACCTTCACAAGTGCTTCTCAGTTTTGTCTTGTTTCCCCCCCCCCGCCCCCACCACCACCCCTACCCCCCACCCTTAGGACAGACAGGAAGACTAAAGGGTGCCTGAGTAGGGTATTTCACTTCCCCTAGGTTAGATAGTAAAACCCCAGTAGGCTGGGCTCTGGTAAAATAGTTTCTCCTGAGGGCAGGTCTTGTTAAACAGAACAGAATGCCCTGGGAATATTTCAAAATAGCTCTTTCCCCATCCCCTACCAGAAACACAAGGGGATTTTCCTCTGATCTTGGCTGTGAGAAGCTGATAGGGCTCCCGGAAGTAAAATATGCAGAAGTGTGGAGGCCTCCCATGAGGCTGAGCCCCTCAGGAGTTTTTATCTCTGACTTGTCCACACTGAACCTCTAGCAATTCGTCTACTCATTGGTTTTCCTACCCTGGTGCTGGTCCCTGCTCCTGGGCTTCTAAGTCTCCATATCTGCCTGTTTGTGTCTCCAATTTTGTGAGCAACAGTTTTCCCTATGACCTCAATCCTCTGATGGATCTAAGAAGCATTGTTGATGTTCAGTTTGTTCAGTTTTTCTTCTTGTGTGGAGGATACAACTTCCAAGCTAGACCAGAAACTAGAAGCCCCTGCTCCATAATTTTATCATTTATTTTTCTTTATTATCCTTTTACCCTCTGGAATGTAAGTTCTACAAAGGCAGGGATTTCTGTCTGATTTGTTCACTACAATATCACCAGTGCTTAGAACAGTATCTGACACACAGTAGGCACTCAGATAATATTTCTTTGAAGAAACTGAATAAATGAAACAAACGTTTCCCAGTAGCTTCTAGCACAGAAACTTCTTAGTTGGGACCACTGGACAGGGCCTTCACCTATATTGTCCCTCCACTTGAAAAGCTCTTTCTCAGTCTCTGTTCCTCTTTACCTGGTTAACTCCTCTTGTGTCAGCTGCAATGTCAGTTCCTCAAGGAAACCTTTCCTGACCTTCAGGTTACGGACCATAAGCATTGATAACCCTGCTAGTCCATCTCATACTTATTGGAATTAAATAATTATATAATTACTTATTTAATATTTTTAAGCATCACGTGATTATAAGTTCTTTAAAGGAGGGAACTATGTCTCTCCTATTCACTTCAGTGTACCTGGCACCTAACAGACTGCTTGACATGCATGAGATGCTCAGTAACTATTTGCTACATAAACTAAGGCAGGTTAAATTAACCCCTAAACTTAGTGCTTTGAAAACAACAGTAATCATATATTACCTATCAGAGTTTCTATGAGTCAGGAATTTGGTTGTGGCTTAGGGGAGTGGATTGGGGGTGGGGAGTGGGGGACGGGGAGTCTCTCATTAGGTCCCGGTCATGACATCAGCCAGGCTACAGCTATCTGAAGGCTTGGCTGAGGCTAGAGGACGCACATCCACAGTGGACCTTTCACGTGGCTGGCAAGTTTGTGCTGGCTGTGGGCAGGTAGTCTCAGTTCCCCCCTGTAGGAGCATCCTTAAAGGCTATTTGGATATCCTCACAACATGACAGCTAGCCTCCCCAGAATGGGCAGTCCCAGAGGGATCAAGAGGGAATGGTGGAGGAGAAACCAAGATGGCGGCATAGGCAAGCACCTAAACTGCTGCCTCGCACAACAATTTCAAAACTACAACTAAAAGACAGAACGGACACCATCCAGAACCACAGGAAAGCTGGCTGAGTGAAAATTCTACAACTAGAAGGAAAGAGAAAAGCTCACAGAGAACTGGAGGTACGGCAAAGGGTCTTTGTGCGCGCAGAGAGGAAGGGCGGCTGAGAGCCTGGCTGACTTTCTCTGGCGGAAGGGGGAAGGCAGCTCCCTATCGCACTGAACCCCAGTTCTGACTGCACTGAACCCCAGTTCCAGGCGAGCCCCTGGGGACCCACGCTCTTGTGGGGGGAATCTGGACTCTTGGGCGGAGACTCGGGAGCCAGGGAAGGCAGAGGTCTGAAGGCGCGCGCGTGCTAGTGCGCACAAAGGCTGCGGAGGTTGCCACAGGCTTTCCCTAGTGGAAGGGAGTCAGAAGCTCCTGACTGCACTGAGCCCCAGTTCTGACTGCACTGAACCCCAGTTCCAGGCGAGCCCCTGGGGACCCACGCTCTTGTGGGGGGAATCTGGACTCTCGGGTGGAGACTCAGGAGCCGGGGAAGGCAGAGGTCTGAAGGCGCATGCGTGCGCGCAAGGGCAAGGCTGACAGGAAGCCAAGACTGTCTGCGCCGCCCTGAGACTCCACCCCATCCAAGCTGAGCACAGAGGCTATTGCAATTTGGCAAGTCTAATCCTATAAGGCTGTCTCCAGCACCAAACTTCTCCCAGCATAGACACAGCTGATCCTTACAGCCAACTGGCCTGGAGGTCAATTCCTCCCAGTGATACCCACAACAATCAAGACTTAATTACAACAAGGCTGTACACACAGTCCACAAAGGGGTGCACCAAGAGTGTCCACCTCAGGTTAACTGGGGAGGCCAACCCACTGGGCCATATAGGAAACCTAGCACAAAAATCTACCCTACCAACTCAGGGAAGCAGTGAAAATGTGGCATCAAAGAAACAGATCACAAATGAAAGAAATAGAGGAAAACAAACGACTGGATATAGAATTCAAAACCACGGTTATAAGGCTTTTCAAGAATATCCTAGAAAAGGCCAATAAATATAACGAGACCCTCGAAGATATGAAAAAGGACCAACTAGAAATTAAACATACACTGACTGAAATAAAAAATATTATACAGAGACCCAAAAACAGACTAGAGGAACACAAGAATCAAGTCAAAGAATTGAAATACAAAGAAGCAAAAAACACTCAACCGAAAAAGCAAAAAAAAAAAAAAATCCAAAAAGTTGAAGATAGTGTAAGAAGACTCTGGGACAACTTCAAGCATACCAACATCAGAATTATGAGGGTGCCAGAAGAAGAGAGAGAGCAAGATACTGAAAACCTATTGGAAGAAATAATGACTGAAAACTTCCCCAACCTGGTGAAAGAAATAGACTTACAAGTCCAGGAAGTGCACAGAACCCCAAACAAAAGGAACCCAAAGAGGATCACACCAAGACACATCATAATTAAAATGCCAAGAGCAAAAGACAAAGAGAGAATGTTAAAAGCAGCAAGAGAAAAACAGTTAATTACCTCTAAGGGAGCACCCATACAACTGTCAGCTGATTTCTCAACAGAAACTATGCAGGCCAGATGGGAGTGGCAAGAAATTTTCAATGTGATGAATAGCAAGAACCTACAACCAAGATTACTCTACCCAGCAAAGCTATCATTCAGAATTGGAGGGCAGATAAAGAGCTTCACAGATAAGAAAAAGCTAAAGGAGTTCATCACCACCAAACCAGTATTATATGAAATGCTGAAAGGTATTCTTAAAGAAGAGGAAGAAGAAAAAAGTAAAGATAAAAATTATGAACAACAAATACATATCTATCAACAAGTGAACCTAAAAATCAAGTGAATTAAAAGCCTGAGGAACAGAATAATCTGGTGAATATAATAGAATCAGGGGCATAGAAAGGGAGTGGACTGATAATTCTCAGGGGGAAAGGGGTATGGGGGGTTCAGGAAGAGACTGGACAAAAATCATACACCTATGGATGAGGACAGTGCGGGGGAGGTAAGGGCAGAAGGTGGGGTGGGAACCGGGTGGAGGGGAGCTATGGGGGGAAAAAGGAGAAACAATTGTAATAATCTGAATAAAGATTTATTAAAAAAAAAGAGGGAATGGTGATGCTTTTCTTATAATTTAGCCTCAGAAGGTACGTGTTATGACTTCTGCTACATTCTGTTTATTAAAAGAAAATACCTACATCTGATCTACATTTAGGTGGCAGAGAATTAGACTCTCCACCTTTGCAAGGAATTGTATCCAAAAAATTGTGAACATCTTTTTAAACCAGCACATAACCATGTAACAAATTAATGTATAAGGGAATGAGGAAGAATTTGATGTAGTGTCTCAAAATCAATTTTCCTAGTTTTAGAATAGAGAAGGAAAAATAACTCTATAAAAGTTTAAGAGCAATATCATAAAGAATTAAACAGTAGGTTAATATCTGGAGAGATTGCTTCTTTATATTAATATCAACATAGATGCAGAGGTGTAATGTTCATAAATGCTTCTCTACTTTAGAATATCCTGGGGAAAATAATAATACCACATCCTTAGAAGGTCAAGGTCAACAGCCAGCACAGCTCTGCAAATAAAGATGGATGGATGGATGGATGCATGGGTGAATAGATAGATAGATTTTAGATAGATTATTGATTAGATCTATCATAAGATAAGGTAATGAATGAAATAGTTGCAAAATAACAGCACTTTGCATCTTTCTTGCAAGGGTTATAATACCCCTGTAAATATCTGAAAAACAAAATCTTCTTCAGTCTATGCACACATTGTTGGGTTGCTGGAGGAAGGCAGGGGGTGCATAGAATTACTTTCTCTGCCTATTCATGTCAGCCAATATCTGATCCTAAGATTGGATAAAGTACACGGTTAGAATTTGAAAAGGCATAAATTATATAATCTATTATAATAGTCCCACCAGATATATTGCCAAGCAGAACTTTAACACAAACCAATGTCCCTAACCCACTTTTTTTGTGGAGAAGTTAGTCTCTGTGTCTTGGCTCTCTTCCAGTTTGGGTACACGCTGTCTGTCCGTTAAAAATCTCTCTGTACTTTTAATGGACTGCTGCTGTCTTCTTCCCTTCCTTTCCTGGGCCATTTTGAGCACGGTAGGATGGTTTGTAGATCAACTAAATAATAAATAGCCCACACCACATAAAAAATACGTGCTCATAGAAATGATAGTGATTCATAGTAGATGAAAGGTTCAGTTTACAATATATGTGTGTATGCATGTGTCTGAATGTATTCCTTTCTCATTTGAATTCCTACTAAATGAACATTTCACTTAAGTGACATTTTCATGTAACAAAAACTTATTCCTTTAGGTCCTCAAACATTGTTACTTTAATTTAATTGCTGTTAATTGAAAATTTCTAAACTATTGTTGACTGTTCTACATTTTTAAACTAAGCATGCTAAATTTCAAACTTTGCTTGATGATTCCAGATGATCTTTATGATTATTAATGATTTATCTACACTTTGCAAGGCAACCCAGCACAACAGGAAGATTATTAGATTAGGAATTACAATGATGTTATCAAGTTCTTCAACCTCCCTGACACACAGTTGCCTTCTTTGTAAGGGAATATTATCTTTCCTGCATTTCTCAGTGATTATGGTAACTATTAAATTATATAACATGTGTAAATGTTACCAATAAACTATTGACTATAAAAAGATAGATACTAAAATAAAGGACCATTTTAGCCCAAGAAGTGCTATGTAGCTATGATTTTTGATGTTTGTGTATTTATTGTATTTAATCATGATTTCCCAAGGCAGTTAAATTATGTTTAAAATTACAGTAAATAGATTCTAAGTAAATGGGTTCTCCTATAGAAAAAAATTTACTTTTAATTATATGGTTTCTATAGTATCCATTTTTTGGGTATGTGGATTCTCTTTTTGCTTATTATATCCTTCTTTGCTCTATCTGGCTAGGGGTATTTGCTAGTTGAATGACCTCTGAATAGCTGAAGTGGTATAATCTGTGTATCTTTTTCTAGCATAAATGCAAATGCCATGAATTATACTTGGTATAATATTTTCCATGTTGGCCTGTCTCTGAAAATAGACATAGGCATATAAAAATATGCCCAACACTGGCCATGGCCAACATGATTAAGTTTCCGAAGCATTTGGGGAAAAAGTGCTACCTTGCCAAATCATCAGATTTTACTGCATTGATTTCTAAAAAACCTTAGGTTTGGCCAGCCACATTACTAAACAGAGTGGATGGTATTTAGGGCATTATCTCTCCAGAGCAGGTGTATAAAGCTATGTGTTTCTTCTCCAGAGAAAACCTTCAACCTCACCTTCACAATTGCATCACGGAGCAAAAAGGACAAGTGAGCCACAGAGGCTACAGGCTCCAAATTGGACAGTGATTCTGACAGTCATTTCAGGGCAATGCCTAAGACAGTAGTTTCTAAACACTGGACTTTGGCCCAGAGTGCCAGAATCAGCTGGCAAACTTATTGCTTGTTCTGACCTTACAATATTGAAGTCAAATCTCTTGAAAATGAACCCTAGGTACTTGTATTTTCAATAAGGCATCCAAGTCATATTTGTGAATCACTGGTCAAAACTGGGTGAGTGAAGGTGCTCACCACTCTGCATTATCTCACTGATGGTAGAATGTTCCAGAGAGAGAGGCACAGAATTCTGCCATTCTCCCACCACGGTAGTACTCTGATTGTCATTCCTTCAGCAGGTATTTACTGATGGGTGTCGGCTTTATAGCAATGAATCAAGCAGATATGGTCTCTTTTATCACAAAACTTAAAATTCTGTGGAAGAAGGTGGTATATTAAGCAAATGACCACTCAAATTTCTGTATGTATCATGGGTGTTATAAAGGAAAATAGTGTGTTTGAGAACATATAATTAGTGCTTCAAATACTGATGGAGTATGGAAGTGGTGAGAAAAGTCTTCTGCCAAGAAGTAGCATTCAGTTTGAGATTTGGATAATGGGTACTAATTTGCAGGATGGGCAATCCAAGAGCTATTAACAGTGGGTGTAAGATCCTGTGGTAGCTCATCCTCAAACTGTAGCTTCAGGTCCATTGAGCAGTGTGCCTCAGAGCAGGTTAGGAAAAGAGTAGTCGGATTCAGAAGGGAGTCCACAGGACTGGTGGGGTAAATTAAAAATCCTATTCCTGGATGTTTATTTTTTATTTGTTATCTGTTTCCTATCTGGGGTTCTAGTAATCATATTTGACATAGTTGGATCTACAACAGTGGTTCTCAGTTTTGGCTGTACATTGGAATCTGCTGAGGAGGTATTTTTGTTGTTGTTGTTGTTGTTTTATTTTGTTTTCTTTTCTTTTTAAATACTTATGGCTTGGCATTACTCCTAGAAATTCTAATGTAATTGTTCTGGAGTGTAGTCTGGACATGAAGATTTTCTAAAGTTCCCCCAGATGATTCTACCATGTAAACAATTTTGAGAATCGCTATTTAAAGGAGAAAAGAACATTAACTCTAAATTGATCAATGAGTAAAGTCAATGAACAGTTAAAATAATCTGGTTTGCATCTCTTTTTTTTAATTTTTAGAGAGAGGAAAGGAGAGAGAGAGAGAGAGAGAGAGAGAGAGAGAGAGAGAGAGAGAAAGTGCCACTTATTGCTGTTCCACTTATTTATGCGGTCATTGGTTGATTCTCATATGCATCCTGCCTGCATTCAAACCCTCAACCTTGAGGTATCGGGATGATGCTCTAACCACCTGAGCTTCCTGGCCATGGCTGCATCTCTTCCTTGGAAAGCAAAGAATAGCTGGTAAAATTGAACCTTAAGTTGCTAGCACACCGGGAAAGATGGCCACACTGGCTGTCTGTTTCACAGAGACATGACCCTCAGTGGCACTCGATCCATTTTTTTGAGGCAGTTCTTTATTCCTAAGGTTTTGTATGCTGGGCCAAGGAAAAAGATCAAAATGCAGGTTAAGAATATCTTTTCCCTCAGGAAATTTGAAGTTCACTTAAAAAGACAGAACTAACATCTACAAAATAATAAAATAAATACAGTTTAAGGTGTTGACTAAGACAACAGAAGTTTAAGAGGTGGGGAAAAGCTTCACTGAAGGCTGGGCAGATGGAAAGAGACAAGAGGACATGGGACTCAAGTGACTGATCTTGGAAGAGGGAAAAGAGTAAGCCCAGGCAATGAAGTGGGAGTAACCATGGTAGAAACAGGAGATTAGGGAAGAGACCTACCTTTTTGCCCCCCAGGGTGGGAGCTGGGAGTAGGAAGATATTAGCTCTTTTCTCCAGTTGAAGTTGGCCAAAAACCAACAGCCATTATTACATCTTATTTTTCAGAGAATCATTTTTTTATTTTTTATTGTTTTTTTTATTGTTTGAAGTATTACAAATAGTAGTACATATGTCTCCTTTTTTTTTCCCCATTGACCTCCCCACCAGCCTCCATCTCCCCTCATAATGAAAAAGACTGATTCTATTTTTCCAATTTTCTCCATCAGAAAAGTGACTAACCTTCCATTTTCAAATGCTTTGATGTCAACTGCCAGGTTTTACATTTTTTAGTCCCTCCAGTCCTCCTTTCACAGGTAGATAAAATATCCTTTCATATATTAATGGTATATTTTGGTTGCTCGGATACAAGTTCCTTTAGATTAACAACCTAAAGAAAAATCAAATACTGATAAGCTATATTACATATTTACTAAATGCCAGGCAATGCACATATAATATCTCATTTAATATTTACAACATGTTACTAGGAAACTGTTATCCCCATTTTTTCAGATGAAAACCATGAAGTTCAGAAAAGGTGAGTGATTTGTCCAAGTTCACACAGTAAGTGGTAGAGCCCAGTCTGTGGCCCAAGTCTACCTATTTCAAACTTTAACTTGTAGGTATTGCCTTTTACAAGGTAGACAAGAAATTAAGATTCTTGATATTACTTTACTATACCTAAGACCTCATGATCACTGTGCAGGAGAACCACCTGTGGCACTTTTTTTGACTATATAAGCTTTGATCCCACTTTGGAACTACTAAATGCATATGTCCAGGACAAAGCCTGGAAATCTATAATATTTTCTAAGTTCCCTGGGTGATTATGATATGGATCCTGAATAGAGA
Organism: Plecotus auritus; assembly: GCF_963455305.1. Classification (NCBI taxonomy): domain Eukaryota; kingdom Metazoa; phylum Chordata; class Mammalia; order Chiroptera; family Vespertilionidae; genus Plecotus; species Plecotus auritus. Next base: position 75,264,147 of record NC_137770.1, on the reverse strand, counting down.
ACCATGGTCCTCTTAGTGTCAAGGGTTGGGAAACATTTGTGTGACCTAATGCTACTTCCTAAGCTTGTACACAGGTCTGTATAAGGCTTCTCACCTAGATGTATAGCATCTTTCTATTTAATATGCTGGAAACAACCATAATAAGGAAAACAGTGATGATGCTAATTAAAAGAAGCAAGTTTGAGAGGACACTCTGACCAGGAGGAACTCCACCAATCCCAAATGTGGGGAACTTAGGAAATGTCACCATTTCTAGTCAGCAATGGCCTATGGAATTATTGCATTCTCCAAAAAGTGTGAAAACATATTACACAAGCCCTGCTGTTTGTGGTTTGCATATGCTTCCAGAGCTGAACTAAATTGCCAGCTGCATTTTAGCATATATTTTTTGCATCCTTAAAAATTATTTAAGTAAATGCTTACAGACATCAGATGCTCAACACCACCACAGAAAATGTGTTTTGGAATAGGTTTGGGCAGCATTAAAGAATGACAATTGTGTTAATTATAATCTCAACCAGCATGTGGTTACTGCAGGCAAAAGGTTTGGGAAAAAAGCATAGTGGATGGGAGAACCAGAAGTTGACCTTTAGCATATTTGGAAATAAAGTGGGATAGGTAGGTTCGGGTCAATTCTTTATCCTTTTTGGAGCAACAGTTAATATTTATGTTATTCAGAGACTCATTCTAAAATGATTATACTTAAAACAAAATTTTCTTTCATTTGGGGCAAAAGATTATCATTCAAGGGCTATCAATGTGAAATGAGCCATAAAGGAAATTCAGCATTTTTTCATCTTCTTTAAGGACTAAGCAACTAAGAAGTAGAAGACAAAAATGAAAGTAAGCTTAATAAGCTTTATGAAGCATCTAAAAATCATTTGCTTGATTGTGGCCTATTTAAAGCTCTGTGCTAATTTTTTGTTTTATAAGCAATTGAAAATTATCAAGAAATAAATTGATGTTGAGTTGTTTGACATTTCCTAGATATAAATGCAAAAGAATATAAATAAATCATCTTTTGGAGATAGGAGGTATACCTATCATTAGATCTTATGTAACAACTTATAAAAGCCCAGGCTTTCAAAAATAGACAAGGACATAACAATTAAAGAGCAGTTTTGGAACACATAAACTCAATCCAAGCAATAAAATTAAGGCCATCATTTTTTTTTTTACCTACCACATCCTACATATTCATTTGTTGTTACAAATGGTTTAATATAGACAAGGAGGGCAACCTACCTAACATCTCTGCATTCTATGATTCCCTGGGAAGTGGCAATTATCAGTGGCAATTAAGACACAGCGAAAGTGGAAGAACGCAATTAACATCATAATTTCTGTTGCTTTATCAAGTCCAAATTACAACAGACGTTTTTAGTGGTTAGTTTTATGCAATTAGAACCCTCTGATATTTGATGAGAACAAATTGTTGGGACTTATTCTTAGAGTAATCTCATCAGGTAGAAACTTCTCAAAAGCATCAACTGAAAAATGGGCATGTGCTTGCCAGAGGAAAACCTAGGCTAGAATGACATGGGAAATCACCTCTGTACATAAAGCAGTTTTACATAGATACCTTTGAAATCGTAGGCTTACAGTGATCTGCCCATTATTGGTGGTAATTCTGAAAGCACTAAGCTACATAGAGGATCCAATACATACTGGTGCTTCACAATGTCACTCCTCTCAGTAATTAGTTTTCACTCTCAGTGAGCAAAATATACTTTCCAAAGGTGAAGAAAGGCAAAAGGCTGAATTACATAACAAGTTTTTAAAAGTATGTTCCCCATTTTACCTCTCAGTTCTGTATCTATAGAATCATAAAACATTCCATCTGGAAAAGACCTTGAAGATCATGCAACAACTCTTATTTACAGGTGAGGAAACTCAGACCCAGAAGACTAAGTAGCTAGTTCAAGGTCATATCCCTATTTCATTGCTGACCTACTAAGTATATCATTAGTGCTCCAGTTTATTAGAGAGAGACAGATTTCCCTTTCACATTCTATCAACTGGAAATTCTTTGAGGTTAACAACTAGCTCTTTTGAGGGGGGAAAGGTGCTAAACCCATTGGTCATTCCCATATTAATGCCTTGAGTGCTTCAGACAGGCAACGTCTAGATGAAGTTTATGTGAAAGTGTGAAAGGGAGATTTGTTTGAGACTATGGAGAGGGGTGCAGAGAGACTATCCCACAGGAACGTAGGAGTCTTGTTGAACTTGCCGTCACATTTGAAAAAGTCTATCCCTCTCAGGGGTGGGCAAACTTTTTGACTCGAGGGCCACAATGGGTTCTTAAACTGCACCGGAGGGCCAGAACAAAAGCATGGGTGGAGGGTTTGTGTGAACTAATATAAATTCAAAGTAAAGGAGCGGAGGGGATAGCAAGAGAACCCTCCGCTCTTTCGGCTCCGCGGGCCGGATAGAACAGCCAAACGGGCCAGATCCAGCCCACGGGCCGTAGTTTGCCCACGGCTGCCCTAGGTTCTAACTTACTACTTGTGTGACCTTAAGAAAGTTATTTGATGTCTTTGAGCCTCAGTTTCCTCATCTGTATAACCAGGATAATAACAATTACTTCCAAGGTTGGTATAAGATTAGATTTCAGGTTTCTACATAAGTTATTAAAATAACCAAGCAAAATGGCTGGTGTTTGGTGGGTGCTCATTAAATGTTAGTTCTCTTTATTTTCCTTTTCAGTTACCACTATCCCTACCAGAAAGTTCTAATAAAATCAAAGTGGTTTTTAGACCACTGGGCCTAAATTTTCTTGTCCATAAAATAAAGATTAGATATCCTACTTCACAGGGTCATTGTAAAGATTAAATGTGATAATGTTTGTGAAAGTGCCTTATAAAGTATATACTGTTATATACTAGTACATAAGGGTCTAATACTGTTATTGTTATTATCTACACCCCAATACTCCAGACTCAATACTTTCTTTTCCAATCCGCTTAAAACACCTTTATCTTTCCTCTCCAAGTACCTGACACTCTTCCATAAATCCCTAACTTGGTCAAATGAACAACCCCTTAGAATTTGCTGTGTGCTGGGGGACTGTGGTGCTACGTAATAAAGCCCAGTCTCTCTGCTCTACCTACTGTGGTCTGTCCCTGCATCCACTCCTGCACAAAACATGTTTAATTACCTCATTTGGCACTTACCACATATTATTAGGATGTTTTTGCACTTAATATTTGGATTCTTCTACTAGATTACTGGACTCTTCAAGGATAAAGAATATGGTTTTTGGTTTTGGTTGTGTGTTTTTTATAAATTCCACAAGTCTAACAGAGTACTTGGATCAGAGCAGGCTCACAATACCTGTCTGTTGAGTGATCGACCAATTACAGTATTGAGTTTGGCCAATGGCTTTGTTTTAGTTATTCTGCTTACATGAAAAATGTTCAGAAAACTTAGTGGAGTAAAACAACCATTTATTATGTTCATGGATTCTATATATTGGGAATTTGGACAGGGCACAATGGGAATGGTTTGTATATGCTCCTAGGTGTCTGATACTGAAAGGCTTGAAGGCTGGAGGCTAAAATCCTCTGAAGGCTCATTTGTTCACGTTTAATGCTAGCTGTCAGATGGGAACTTCATAGGAGCTGTTGACTGGAACATACATACATGGCATAGCCTGTTCATGTCGACCTAGGCTTCTTCCACCATGTTGTGGCTGCCAAAACAATAGCCAGGCAGAAGCTGTGTACTAATACGACCTAGCCTCAGAAGTCACACAACATCACTTCTGTCATATTCTACTGGTCGGAGAAAGAGGTCATGAGTCTGCCCAGGTGTCAGGGAGGGGAAATAAACTCCATCTCTTGATGGCAAAGTAGCCTGGTTCTGAAGGAGCCTGCCACAATGGAAATGCTGCTGTGGTCATTTTTGGAAAATATAATCTGACACAAGCTTTTGTTGTTCTGATGAAATAATGCCATGTTTTTCTGTGTTTTAAATTTAAGGAGATGTCTAACTCTTAAGTATAAATAGACGACGTGAAATCTAGAGGTCATTTGTTTTACAAATTGTGAGAGAGGCTTGGAAAAGGCATAGGCTTAGTGAGCATGGATCCAAGCTCCCCTCTCCTGTGAATGGTCAACTAGATATTCAAAGCAACAGAAGCATTGGTTACTATTAGTGAATAAGTGAGCAGTCCCATAAATGGCATTTGGTTGGAGCTTTTTTTCCTCCACTAAAGGTGCCTTATCCTTGATATCACTACGTTGGCCCTTGGTTGAGTTCCCTGACTGAAAGCTGACTCTTTCCATAGCTCAAATAACCATCTGTCCAGGATGCTAACATGCTCAGTAGCTCACTGATGATTGAATGGCCAAGGGAGAGCACAAGACAGTTTTTCAAGTTTATATGTTTTTTTCTTCTCTGTGAAAGGTTCAGAACTCCCTCTCATCCATACTTCCCCACACCTAACCATCAGAAAACAAATAACAGTGGATAAGGTGGCAATAAAGGTATTACAGATCCAAATATGAAAAAAAATAATCTGCAGACATGTATTATTCTAACAGTGAAGCAGGTTTCTCCAAGAAAGGTGCACAGTAGTTCTACATGGTCAGTTTAATACAGAATACTTGTTACCTTCCAAGACATACAGCAGGCCAAACTGAGATAGTGAAGTCTGCATTCCCACTTTTCCTCCCCACAAATTTACACACACATACACTACTCCTTTTAGTGCTCTTTCCTGCTCTGTCCACACTTAACAATACCAGCTACCATGAAAACTAATCACACAGGCCTTAAGGCCTGCTAAGAAAATTTATTTAATCCTCTTTATATATTTTTTTAATGTGATTTTTCTAGGCCGCTCACCCAGCTTCTTTGAGTCCTAAAGCAAATCTGGTCCACTGGTCCTGGTTAATAGAATAATTAATTACTTCTTCCAGGTAAACTGTTATTAGAATCTTCTAGGGAACTGGATCTTCTGACTTTAAAAAGCCAGTAGCAAGAATCAGAAAGACTCAGCAAAAGCCTTAAAAAGGGAAAATCTTTTGACCCACCAATTAGACTTTTGATAATATATACCAGGTAAATAATTGAACCCAAAGATGTGTGTAATGTAGATGTTTACCACCATGTTATTTATCATAATGGATAGATACATAGAAAATTTGGAAATATCCAGAATATCCAAAAAATAGGGGAATAGTTAAATACAGTAGAGGATATCAAAGTATTTAAATAATGACTAGGAATCTACATAATGAGATATGCAAACATTTAAAATAATAAATTATATATATTTATTGGTGTGCAAATTCTTTGATAATGCATTAGAAATATAAAAAGTAGGTTACATAGCACAATATGTAGAACCATCTGGTCTTTGTAAATATATATTTTATATGTACATATATTTTTGTGTGCACATCCTTCCAGGAAAATCCCTGAAGAAAATATACAAAATGTGTTTTGTAAAACCTTTGGCAGGTGTTTTGGAATTATTTTCATTTTTATTACTTTTGCTTATTTAAATTTTCTATTTTTACCTAGTGATGAGTATTACTTATATGCCTTTTTCAGTTAAGTCAGTTAAAAATTAGTTGTAAGTCAGTAGGAAATATATTTTAACCAGATAGAGTTTTCAATTTCCCCTCAAATTTTATCCCATTAGCAGCCATCCATTTGCCCATGGATGGTCTAAGTTTTAAGAAACAGTAGGTAATTATATTACTGAAATATTATAAGTGCACAAACCTTACAGGTCAATATGTGCATTGCATTAGGTAATTATCTTAAAATGAAAATGGAGGTCATTATCTGTACCTGAAACAAAAGATCAATAAGGAGTAGAAATTTTGGTTCCAAGATAATGTCTCTTCATTCCCCAAATTCAATCAGAGCTATATTAAGAGACTGCTAGCCAGGCTATTTTATGGGGAGTTAACATACTAGGGAACAATCCACCTTTGCTGATAATGTAGAACATTGTATTTACCAAAAATTCTCTTAGGAAGAATAAAATATGTGGCATAAAGAAATACTTGGAAAAGGCAAATATTGGGTGGGATGGGATGGGATGGGATGGGATGGAATGGGAGACCTCCCAAGGGACACACTTAGAGCCCCACTTTCTAAAGCAGTGGGTTAACGTCAGTGTTCCTGATTTGCTAAGTGGTGTACATGAAGTTGAGGACAGCACTAAGGGGCTTGGACCTACAAAGAACAGGCAGGGCTCTGCTTTCTGTGGTCTTTCTTCTACGCTGTCCCCCTGCAGTGCTCAGCCTCTCCTCTGCCTGATTATTTAAAGTAAGCTGATTTATAGGGGTGCCAAGTTTTTGGCCTGCCCAGGAACTCATGCACTTTATTCCAACTCTGAATCCAACTCATAAACTCTCAGGGCTCAAAGTCTTATCAATAACACCAATACTGGAGCTTCTGCCTCCAGATGGCACCCTCATGGGAATATATTTATAACTATTAAGTAACCTACTTAAGGATAAAAACTTTTTAAGAATTCCCATTAATAAGATTTTGTTACCAGAGTGTAGAGGATATGCTATATTCTCCCTTCTTGTTTCTTGTGAATTGTCTAAATTATTTGCCCTTAGTATTTTGATTCTCTGTAAATAAAATTTAGGTAACATTATTAGGACTCCTAGAAATGTTGCCCTTTGGAAATAGTGCAGTACTCCATACAATCATTTATTGAACATCTTCTACAGGAGCTAGACAAGTCAATAGATGACAGCCTGTCTAACAGGTTTGATGGGAAAGAGATGTACAGCATATCATGGGAAGAGATTATGACCACCTAAAACATTAGAGAATGTGAATTTTGAAGGAAGAGTAATATTAGTAGACAAAAGAGGGAGAAAGATCACTTCCTACAGCAACATCAACATGTGTAGTTTCCCAAAGTTTGTTCTCTAGAGCAGTGGTCGGCAAACTGCGGCTCGCGAGCCGCGGTTTGCCGCTCTGTTGACTAATGAGTTTGCTGACCACTGCTCTAGAGTATCAGTCCAAAGGGATGTCAATAGGTGTTATCAGTAAAAGGGCCTATGAAAAAAAGTTCAAAAAACAATGGGTTAAACATCAAAAAATTCCAAAATTAATGATGTTCTATTAAAAACAAAAGAGCCCTAGCCTTTTTGGCTCAGTGGATAAAGCATAGGCCTGCAGACTGAAGGGTCCCAGGTTCATTTCCGGTCAAGGACACAGGCCTGTGTTGCGGGTTCGATCCCCAGTAGGGGGCATGCAGGAGGCAGCCAATCAATGATTCTCTCTCATCATTGATGTTTCTATCTCTATCTCCCTCTCCCTTCCTATCTGAAATTAATAAAAATATATTTTTTAAAAATGTCAATGCCATAAAAGACAAAGAAAGGCAGTCCTGGCAGTCAAAGCACTGTGTGTGTCAGATCTCCTGTCAAGAAATAACCTGCTGCAAGGAATGTAGTTTGCCTATAGTCAGCTGCCACATCTTCTAATCTACTGCAGTGTCTATACTCCCCACAGGCTGCTCCCAACCAGTGAATGAGCATGGAAGGACAACTACTGCTGGCCCGTTCCTGCCCAGTGTAGGCCCTCTCTAATGGGAAAGTTTTGCTCTGGGGGTCCCAATGGATCTTGTGACAGAACTTGTATTTTTTTGCATCTTGACTATGGTGGTGGCTACAATAATCTATACATGTCATAACATTGCCCAGAACTAAACACACATACACAAGTAAGTATATGTGAAACTGGAAAATTCTGAATCAGGTCTGCAGATCCTATTCATGTCAATTTCCTGGTTTTGCTACTACATTATAGTTATGCAAAGTGGGGAAACTGGGTGAAGGGTATACGGGATCTCTCCGTAATATTTCTTCCAAATGCATGTGAATCTACAATTTTCTTAAAATAAAAAATTCTCTCTCTCTCTCTCTCTCTCTCTCACACACACACACACTTTAATTTTTCCTAGTCTGTTAACGTTTACTTTTCCCAAGAAATAGGTGTGCATTTTAATGCACCTAAAGGAGACAATGTCTTTATCTAGAAGAGAAGTTCCAATAGCTGGCTGCCTTTCTATCTAGGATAGACCCAGGGGAAAGATATTTTTGTGCAGGCAATTCTTTTGGTAATGTTCACATCTCACGACATCAGCAGCTGCCTACTCCACCTACTCCATCTCCCTTCAGTGGATTGAAACTAAAAGTTCCTTCTTATTCATGAGGATCTGTGCTTAGCCTTGTCCAACTTGGTAACTATTTGTACATTTCCCTGTGTTATAAAGAAAAACTTAAGAAAACTCTTTTATTCTCATTTTTCTTCCTTGAAGGTGAAAGAAAAGGTCTATTCTTTTTTTTTTTAAATATATTTTATTGATTTTTTACAGAGAGGAAGGATGAAGGATAGATAGTCAGAAACATCGATGAGAGAGAAACATCGATCAGCTGCCTCTTGCACACCTCCCACTGGGGATGTGCCCGCAACCAAGTTACATGCCCTTGACCGGAATCGAACCCGGGACCCTTCAGTCCACAGGCCGACGCTCTATCCACTGAGCCAAACCAGTTTTGGCAGAAAAGGTCTATTCTTGACATGTATGGCTAGGACCTCAAAGCATAAGAAATAAAAACGCTGAATTCAAATGGGTGTGTAAAAGCTTCCTCACTTTCCTCTAGGCCAGTGGTCGGCAAACTCATTAGTCAACAGAGCCAAATATCAACAGTACAACGACTAAAATTTCTTTTGAGAGCCACATTTTTTAAACTTCTTCTAACGCCACTTCTTCAAAATAGACTCGCTCAGGCCATGGTATTTTGTGGAAGAGCCACATTCAAGGGGCCAAAGAGCCGCATGTGGCTTGCGAGCCGCAGTTTGCCGACCACTGCTCTAGACTACTATGGAGGAGTAAAAGGCTTTTTCTCTGTTGACAATCAACAAATATTTACAACCTTTTCAACAAGCTTTTTCAACCATTACTATATCACTAGAAAAGACTTCATTCAAACTCCCTGGCCCTTTAAAGGTTTTAGGGACTGAGCTGCAGAAAAATGAAACCACAGAGTTAGTGGAGCTCCCACTCTGCTCCCATACTTCAACGGCAGGTAGCTTTTAAGAGTCAATCTGTAGTTCTGGACAAATGGGCGAGGCTAGAATGGGAACCCAGAACAGAAGTGACTGCAAAGGAGATAAGCAATTAGAAAATCCTAGTTATTGTTAGAACACTACTTGATTATATTAGACCTCTTTTAACCAAAAAAAAGTAGGTTAAACGATAAAATAAACATTTTTCACTATTTGTTCTTTTTATCTGAATAATTGAAAAATGTTCTGAAATTAGTACATTTAGTAATTTGCCTTTATAAATCACCTGTGAGCCAAAATAATAAGTGATCTATTTAGAATGCTAATTTTATTCATTTCCCTGGAAATCACTTAGTGGTTTGGCAGGTTAGAAATACTGTATTTCCTTGCAAGATTGCATTTATTCTTCAGTATTTCATGAGTGGGGAGAGGTATATGGGAACTCTCTGTACTAGCTGCTCAGTTTTCTGTAAACTTAAGACTTTTCTAAAAAAAATAAAGTCTATTAAAGACAAGACAAAAACTTCATAGGAACCCAGAGTTAAGTTGACAAATATATCTGAACTAGAGGCCCGGTGCATGAAATTCATGCACAGGGAGGGGGCCCATCAGCCCGGCCTCACCCTCTCACAATCCCGGACCCCTCAGGGGATGTCCAACTGCCAGGTTAGGCCCAATCTTGCAGGCCTAAACTCGCAATCTGGGACTGCTGGCTCCTAACCACTCGCCTGCCTGCCTGATTGCCTCTAACAACTCTACCTCCCTGATTGCCCCTAACCCCTCTGCCTGACTGCCTGATCACTCCTAACCACTCATCTGCCTGCCTGATCGCCCCTATCCACTTGCCTGACTGCCCCTATCCACTTGCCTGACTGCCTGATCACTCCTAACCACCTCTGCCTTGGCCCCCACCACCAGGGCTTCGTCTGGAAGGACATCTGGAATTATGTCAGAAGGTCGTTCGGCTGTCCAGTCTAATTAGCATATTATGCTTTTATTATTATAAATAATTTCCTTATTTTATATTCTGATATCCTGGATTCCTTCCCTTTTAAGCAGCTATAACAAAAGCCACCTGCCCCCATCCCGACACCCCAGCCCCCACAAAAAAAATCTGCTGGTTCTATTTAGAAAGGAATCTATTCAAGAGACTGTCTTGACTCAGTCTCTTCAATAAATGGTATTGAAAAAATTGGATAGGTACATGCAAAGAAAATGAAACTAGACCACCAACTTACACCATACACAAAAATAAACTCAAAATGGATAAAGGACTTAAATGTAAGACAGGAACCCATAAAAATCTTAGAAGAATCCATAGGCAGCAAAATATCAGACATATATTGTAGCAATATATTTACCGATGCAGCTCCTAGGACAATGGAAACTAAGGAGAAAATAAACAAATGGGACTATATCAAAATAAAAAGCTTCTGCATAGTAAAAGAAACCATCAACAAAACAACAAGAAATACCACTGCATGGGAGAACATATTTGCCAATGTTATATCTGATAAAGGCTTAATCTCCAAAATTTATAGGGAACTCATACATCTTAACAAAAAGAAGATAAATAATCCAATCAAAAAATGGGCAAAGGACTTAAATAGACACTTTTCGAAAGTGGACATACGGAAGGCCAAGAGACATATGAAAACATGCTCAAAATCACTAATCATCCAATAGATGAAAATCAAAATGACAATGAGATCTCACACCTGTCAGAATGGCTATCATCAACAAATCAACAAATGACAAGTGCGGATGAGGATGTGGAGAAAAAGGAACCTTTGTGCACTACTGATGGGAATTTTTCCCACTGTGGAGAACAGTATGGAGTTTCCTCAAAAAATTAAAAATGGAACTCCCATTTGACCCAGTGATCCCACTTCTAAGAATATATCCCAATAAATCAGAAACACCAATCAGAAAGGATATATGCACCCCTATGTTCATAGCACAATTCACCATAGCTAAGATTTGGAAACAGCCTAAGTGCTCATCAGCAGATGAGTGGATTAAAAAACAGTGGTACATCTACACAATAGAATACTATGCTGCTATAAAAAAGAAAGAACTTTTACCATTCACAACAGCATGGATGGACATGGAGAGCATTGTGCTAAGCAAAATAAGCCAGTCAGAGAAAGATAAATATCACATGATCTCACTCATTTGTGGAATATAATGAACAACATAAACTGATGAACAAAAATAGATAGAGACAGAGAAGCATCGAACAGACCGTCAAACTTCAGAGGAAAGGCAGGGGAGGAGGGGGTAAGAGATGAACCAAAGGATTTGTAGGCATGCATTTAAGCATAACCAATGGACACAGACAGTAGGGTGGTGAGGGAATGTGCTGGGGGGTAGGGATGGCCAGGGAGAGGTGAATAGGGGGAAAAGGAGATTGCATAATACTATATGTAATACTTTAAACAATAAAGAATTTTTTTAAAAAAAGAAAGAAATCAGAAATAATATTTTTAAAAAAAAAGAGAGAGAGAGGAATCTATTAAAGGAAGTGGGAAGAAATAGCTGGAGGAAGAGACCCTGACACTGTCCTGAAGGGAGAAAGGGGGGCAGACCAACATGGTTCTTACGAACCTCACTCTTCAAGAGTGGAGATAGCTGGGACTGACTGATACAAGAGGTAACAGGAGAGGAATCCGTAAAAAAGAGCCTTGCACATTGAGCACAACCTCCTGCTTTCCTTTGGTAGGACAGAAAATGACCACACCCACTAGAAATAAAAGAAAGGCATTCTGTATTGCATGTGGGAAGTGCAGGCATCTGAACCAGAGCAGACAAGGTTGACACATGGCTCTGTGGCCCATGGCTGGTCAGGAAACACTGTCATTGCCAGACACAGGGGTGAAGTGTGTAGAAAAGACTGTTGTTCCTAAGGATTCCCCTCCCCTGTCTGAGCGGAGGGTAGGGTGGATTGAGTTGGAAGTTCCCACAGGGCCGGGACAAGGGGAGCAGAAACATCAATTTGCTACAGTAGGACATCCCAGCTCTACCCCATGACTGGTATGGCCTGAGGGAAATCCCTGTTATGTAAGGGATTCTGAAATGATTCACCGAATCATGCAGTGTTGTTAAAATGCTGCCTCCTTTGTAATAAAAATCCCCATTAATTTTTTTTAAGTCAACTTACTTTCAGAGAGTCAGATGATGCGACCCATTTCAGAAAGAGTAAGAAATGAAAGCCTCTGCCATGTTGCAGCTTCCCCAATTTCCAATCCCGAAAAGACTCTCAGGGACATCAAACCAACTGGACCTAAAATCCTGAGACTTCTGCCTCCACTACATACCCACTACACAACCCTGGGCTCGAAGCCTCACTCCGAGGTCTCCTTTTCAACTGTCTATAAAATAAGGATAAGATCTTTCAGGAACAGTCACCACATCTGTGTGCTATTGGTGACACTTTATCGTCTATGTAAATATACACAGAAAGAGCTTAGGATGTGAGATGCCAAAATTTAAACTAAAACCTCACATTTAAAAAAATTATTTATTAAATTGATTGGTGGGACATTGGTCAACATGAGCATATAGGTTTCAGGTGTGGGTTTCTATGTTACAAGATTTGTATATTACACCATGTGCCTACCACCCAAAGTCAAATCTTCTCCTGTCACCTTATCTTAGGACCCCCATCTCCTCCCATGCCCTTCCCTCTGGCAACCACCACACTGCTTGAAACCTCACGTTTCAAGTGATTCTCATGGACTTCTCAAAAATGTCAGTTAATTCCATTTCCCCAATCCTAAAAAGCCTAAAAGGGTATGTAGCATGGTAATTTCCTATCGTGGGTCAACAAGGGGGAAGAAACATCTGGGGGTTTCCACAGTTCTTTCACAGGTCAAGAGCGTGGAGATAACACTGGGATTCCCAGCAGCAACCTCGGCAGTGGGACTTGAGGATGATATTTGGTACATGTGCAGGATGACCATAAACCTTCAAGGTTGCAAGAAGCGATTCCCAGATCCAGACATGGTAGGTGATTGCTAGTCTCTATGGTAGGTGATTGCTACTTCCTCAGATGAAATCAGGATGATTTTATGGTAATGCCAAAGTTGTAAACCAAACCCCAACTCCTACCCTTCTCGAAAGTCCCTACTGTGTCCAGACTCCCAATGGGTCCTGTCCTGATGCCATTATGAGTACCTAGCTCATCCACACAACCACACCTGAGACACCCGCCAACCATAGGCACTCACCTCTGGAATTTGTCTAGACCATTTCCCTTAAAGAGATGAAGAAATTTGCCCAAGGTCACACAGCCAGGAATTGGCAACCGAAGGATGCAAATCTAAGTTTCCCGAAACGGAGAGCCTGTGTGATGATGATCGCACTCTTAACTGCAGCTCTAAGTGCTCATTTAAAGGAAAGCAATGCTGCCAATTTGCTTTGACAGGTGGCCTGGTCCAGGCTAAGAGCGTTGGTGTTTAAGAGGCTCAAGATAAAACCCACAAAGACTCTCAGGTCCAGTGGCTGTATAAATTTCAAGAGTTATCATCATTTTATCTGCCAGAATATATCTCCCCTGCCCGTATCTCATACTGTACAGGCTGCCAGTTACTAAATAGTGCTGAAGTCAGTTAATGTGTGTTTTGTACTTGCTATGTTCACTACAGTTAACTGAGTGCTGTCTGAGACTTAATAAAACATATTTCTTGTCCTCCCATAATTCAACTCTAAGGGGCTAGAGGTAGGAGTGAAGATATAAAAAGTAAAGCAAAAACGCAAATGCCTGTTATCCAGGCCAGGGTAAGATAAATACCACGAGAGAAAAACCAAGTCCTGTGGAAGCATAGGCATAACCAAAATGATTTCTCCTAAAGTAATTAAAGTTCTTTGTCATCAAGTTAACCCTAAAATCACCTAAATCTAACTTTATCAGTTTACTTCACTTCCGTAGAAGTTGCCTGAAAAAGTCTTAACTTGCTGTTGCCGTAAGCCCCTTGTCTATTTTTATAACAGAGAAGCAAAATTCTCTCCACCGTTGTTGTTTTTCACCCTGAGCATTCTTAACATGTTAGAACTCAGTTCAGATCTTTTTGAGAACAGCATAATTGGGAGGAATGTGATCAAGGGCCCTATTCAGTAGGAATGTACACACAATTTACGTGGCCAAGTTATGTTGGTTTCGATGGCATAATCTCAAGTCACGTAGAAGCAGCTTGAAGATTAATGCAGACAAAAAAATTTATTCTTTTTTTTTCCCCCCTCAGATTGTTACTGCAATATAGTGAGGCCATTCTCTCTGCTGTGTTTGTGTCAGCACTTCCCATCTAACCCTGTTTTTTCAAGCCTTTCAGACTTGGCTGTGAAACTGCCCTGTGGGTCTGTAATTCAGGAGATAGCTTTGTAAGGCCGTTTTGATTAGATTTTTGCAAGTTTCCCTGTCTGAGCTGTCTCCTCATTACATGATAGGCAAGGAAGGTTGCACAATTCTTAAGCTGTTGTGTTCCTAAAGAGAAATGAAATTATCTACCTCACAACCAGGACAGGAATCAATTGTTTTGATCCTTTAGAATCGTATCAAAAACACCTTTGAGTTGTACAAAAATTTTAGATGTGAGATTTTAACCTCCCTTTTTATGAAATGTGATGGTGTTACACATTTTGCTTCATTCTCTCTTTCATGCTTCTTCACATGCTTATTCTCACCTTCAAGTGATATGTTTCACTCTGATGCTTGATTATACGGAGGCAATTGCTACCACTAAGTTTGGTTCCAGTGTGAAACACACAGAGAAATTTCTCATTTCTATTGTTAGTATCAAGAATTGGGGTGTGTTTTCAGAGATAAAGCAATCAGGGAAATCCACAGATTAGAGTGTTTGTTGTTTTTTTTCAATCATCTTGCCTATGGTTTCTGCAGGCTACAGAGAAAGGCAGTTTGGTAGAGTGCAAAGTGCATGAGCTCTGAATCAACAGACCTAGCATTGAATATCAGTTTTACCACTGTGTGACCAAGGCCATGTTGTATGAACCCTGGTCTCCTCAATTACTAACCAAAGAAAATGACATTTCCTTTTAAGGGATTCAAGTGGTTAGGATTCCCTAATTTATTTCTTTAATAAATATTTGGGGGACATTTACTATGTGCCAATCACATAAGCAATGGAACCACAGTTACAATACCTTCCTGGGAGGTAAACTTGAATCCAATAATGACCCAACTAGAAGTAAAAAGTTAGAGTTATGAAATCATAAGTGCCACAAAGGAAAGCACATGCTGCTTTGAGGGCATATCAACCTCATCCAGGGAACCAAGTGAGTGATGTCTGAGCCAAATCTAAAGGATGAGGAAGCATTAGCTAGGCAGAGTTGGGGTACTTGGGAAAGGGGTATTCCAGGCAGAGAGATCAGCATGGAGGCCCTGCAGCAGGAAGAAGCATGGATCCAGTCAGCTGAGTGGAGGGGAACGTGGAGCTAATGGAGATGAGGGAGGGTTCAGAACAAGATATTACAGATCCAATGATCCTGTTTATAGCACTTACTTTAACTCTCAAAACTATCCCCATTTGGATAATTATATGACCACACTACTCAGAGGCCACGTTAATCATTTTGACCTTTTTCTTGAAAGCAGTAAATACGTTTAAGCATAGGAATAACAAAATGGTTTTAGAAACTAAAGTGTAGAGAATACATCCCTGAGTCTCTCCCCATGACTACATATTTCATTAGCCTCATATGAAACCCCAGCCTGAAAAAAAGGCAGTATTGCTCATTTATCAAGGTATAAATCAAGTGACTATCTTCACAAATAGACTTCTTCTAATCAAGTTTTAATAGCCAACTTTAAGGTATGTTCAGTGTCATAATCAGGATTCTCCAGAAGTGTGTGTGTGTGTGTGTGTGTGTGTGTGTGTGTGTGTGTAGATCCAGGGAAGAGATACCAGTCCAGTCCAAAGGTAATCTGCTGGCAGGATTTCCTCTTCTTTGGGAGAGGTCAGTGTTTTTTTTCTTTTAAGGACTTCAACTGATTGAATGTGGCCCACCAACATCTTAGGGGGTAATCTGCTTACTCAACATCTACAGACTTAAATGTTGATCTCATCTAAAAAAAACACTGATTCAATTCCCAGTTAGGGCACATGCCTGGGTTGTGGGCTCTATCCCTAGTAGAGAGCATGCAGGAGGCAGCCGATCGATGTTTCTCTCTCTCTCTCTCTCTCTCTCTCTCCTCATTCCTTTTTCTCAAAAATCAATTTAAATAAATTAAAATAAAAAACATACTTTCACAGAGACATCTAGAATAATGTTTAAGCAAATATCTGGGTACCATGGCCTAGCTCAGTGGTTGGCAAACCATGGCTCTCGAGCCATATGCGGCTCGTGAGCCGCGGTTTGCCGCTCTGTTGACTAATGAGTTTGCTGACCACTGGACTAGACTAAATGTTACCGTGTAGTTGGAAGCTGTGAGGATTAGGCAATTGTGGCATATTGTGTGCAAAGAGGTAAAGGGTAGTATATGACAGTGATCAGCAAACTCATTAGTCAACAGAGTGGCAAACCGCGGCTCACGAGCTGTGGTTTGCCGACCACTGGCCTAGCTAATCTGACACATAAAATTAACCATCACAAGCACCTATTGGTACAGGTGAATGAATGAGTGAATGAATGAATGGTTTGTGGAGAGCATATTGACTAATCCCAATATCCTTGGGGTCTACTCCCAATTGAATTAACTCCCAAAGATTCTCGTGGCATCTCCATTGCCAGGACAGCAGCTCAATCAAGACAAGTTTCTGAACAGACAAAGCAAAGTTTTAGAAGCAACACAACCAGGCTTTGTGTTT
Organism: Plecotus auritus; assembly: GCF_963455305.1. Lineage (NCBI taxonomy): Eukaryota > Metazoa > Chordata > Mammalia > Chiroptera > Vespertilionidae > Plecotus > Plecotus auritus. The sequence goes on along the minus strand of NC_137770.1, from coordinate 75,247,270 downwards.
GCAGGCTTCCCACCTGCCACAGGCCCCATAGGTCCCACATTCCAGGGTGGAGTGGTGAGATGTTCCAGGAAGAGGTGTGGCTGAGAGACCTCCCCTTTGAGAGTTTCCCACTTTGGAAGAATAAGGAAAGAACTGTTTGGCTTGTCAAGGAAATTCCCTGAGGGAGACATTAACTTTCAAACTTCCCAATTTCAATAAGGAAGTTATAAAGGCCAGACATCTAAGAGCTGAAACTCTTCCCCCACATTCTCATTTAAAAAGAAAAGGGGAGAAAAGACTTCTCACAAAAGTAGCATCCCTGGGATACTTTTGTGCTTGTGTGAGGAAATAGGAGCTATGTATTATAGTTGAACCAATCCAACTGTATTTGGGATATCAAGTCATAATTTCTCATGGCATTAAATCTAACATTTTAATTCACAAACTCCTCCCTTATGCTCATGAAGAAAAAAAAAATGGTTGTCTGTCCCCATACACAAGAGGATAAGCAAGAGGAAGACTTCGGAATTCAGAGGGTCTAAGGAACTTTCTAAAGACATTCAAGCTAATACCACACCCATTTTTGTTTTCTTTCTTTTTTTTATAACCCAAAGAGGGGCAGCATATTTAATAAGGGGAAGAGAACGTTTTTAATGACAAGAACCATTATGCAGACTAGTTGATTTTTAGCTTCAGTACCAGAGGTCCTCAAACTTTTTAAACAGGGGGCCAGTTCACTGTCCCTCAGACGGTTGGAGGGCCAGACTATAGTTTAAAAAAAAAACTATGAACAAATTCCTATGCGCACTGCGGGCCCGGGATGAGTCGGCTGCTAAGCAGGACAGGCAGCGGCACCCGGCGGGCCGGATAAATGTCCTCAGCGGGCCACATGTGGCCTGTGGGCCGTAGTTTGAGGACCCCTGGCAGAGCAAGAAACAATGAGCTTGAACTTAGCATAAGTGATTGGAGTTATACAGATCTATGTGATACTGAGTGAACTACCAGCTAAAAGGGGTAGAGCCTGTGAACTCTGCTTCCTGAAAAGATTATTCATAACAGACCAGGATTTTCCACACCAGTAATATTAGGACACTGGTGTATGAAACATCAGTGTGTCTCAGCAATGATTTTTGCCTCATATATCGCAGAAACCACTTGCCCCAGGCCTGTAACTGTCCAGAGGCCCCAAACTTTTTCCTTCTTTCTATTACTCCCTCAGTTCAAAACATACTCAGGAGGAGTTTGGGGAAACATAAATGGTTTGGACTGCCTGCTCTGAGGTGTGTCCCTGCCCCAATAGCCAGCATCACTAGTGTTAATTAAATTTCCTCTCTAAAGTATACACAATACACAAAGTATAAACAAACCAAAGACACATCTGTGTTGACACAAACCGTACACCTACACATACCAACTGAAAAATATATAGAAATGGCAAAATCGTTCGAAATAATGTTCTATAACTTTTTCTCTACGTGTGAAAACATACATTTTCTTTTTCCAAACAAAGGAATAAATTGCTCTTGTGGAGAGCTATGATATTTCTACCAAGCTAGCCAGGTATTTAAAAGTTGAGACAATCTGAAATGTAAAGATTCTTCATTTAAAAAAAAAAAAAAGCCAACTTTAATTCAGGAACTAGCTAACTCCAACTTGGCCCACTGGAGACAGCAAATCTATCTTTGTCTGAAGAGATAGAATTGAGCAGAAACAAACAAACAAAAAACTACTAATTAGATTTAAGGGAATGGAAAAGTAGGAGATATAGGAAAGGGAGGTAAACTGTTTTATGTGACCACTTTTTTTCATCTTATGATTTATCACAAAAAAAAAAGGGGGGGTCAAAGAACAAAATGTTTCACCCTAGCCGGTTTGGCTCAGTGGATAGAGCGCCGGCCTACAGACTCAAGGGTCCTAGGTTCGATTCCGGTCAAGGGAACATGCCCAGGTTGTGGGCTCAATCCCCAGTAGTGGGTGTGCAGGAGGTAACTGATTCTCTCTCATCATTGATGTTTCTATCTCTCTCTCCCTCTCCCTTCCTCTCTGAAATCAATAAAATATCTTTTTTTAAAAACTCCTTAAAAAAAAAAAGGACAAAATGTTTCACCCACCCCTTCACTCTACCATTGTGGCTTTTCTTTCTTTCCTTTCCTTAATTAAGCACCTCCAGTCCATTTTTATCCATGACTAGTAGCTCTCATCCTCACACCCCTTGCACATTGTAGAAGCAAACCTGGCCACTTTAGAAGTGTATATAGTCAACATAGAATGGTCAAGTGTGACATGGACCACATCCTCATAGGACGATGTAACGTTGCTCTGCCTGAAGTTGGGATAACATGCTCTAACTATGAATATTCTGTCAAGATCCTCACCTGTGTACAGTTTAAAATGAGTTTGGCTAAGTGGTATTTCCAAATCCTGGCATATTTTAAAAAAACTTTATACTCATATGTAAGAATTTAGAAAGATTAATTACCTTTTAGATATGAAGGAAAGGACATTTCCCCACTGCCACTGATGGTCTGACTTCCGTTTTTGACATGATGGGTAAGGTTTATAGGGAGAGAGACTGTTATCTGAATTGTGTCCCTTCCAAAATTTGTACGTTGAAGCCCAACCCTGAAAGCGACTGTATTATTAGACATGGACTTAAGGGAAGTAATAAAGGTTAACTGAGGTCACAGGGTGAGGCCCTAGTTCTATAGAATTGGTGTCCTCATAAGAAGAAGAATACAACAGAAGAAAAACAGAAATCTCGCTCTTTCCTTGTGCATATAAAGCAGAGGTCATATGAATACATGCAAATGGCAGCCACCTACAAGCTAGAGAAGAGGTCTCAGAATGAAATCTATTAGGCCAGCACCTGGATGTTGGAATTCCCAGCCTCCAGAACTGTGAGAAATAATTGCTATTGTTTAAGCCTCCCAGCCTGTTAAATTTTGTTATGGCAGTCCCAGCAGGCTGAGATCGAGATCAAGTTCCAGACTGGGAGGAGCAGGAGTTGGGCCAAGCCTAGAAGCCCAGGAAGCAGTTGAACAGCTAGAATATCCCATGATTGAGGAAACACAAGAGAGGCACCAGCGTGTACAGAAACGTGGCATGCAATTACAGTGAGCTCCAAGAATCAAGCCAGAGAATCAGCTGGTGCACCGCTCAGTGGTTTAGAGCAGAACAGGATTTGAGTCTCTGCTCTTCCCAGCTATGTGGCCTTCAGTAACTTTTTCTGAGTTTCTGTTTTCTCATCTGTGCAATGAGGATAAAGGCAATAACTACTTATTGTGAAGAATCAATAAAATATATGGGTAAAGAGCTCAGCACAATCTCCTAAGAAGCATGTACTTAAATTACCCAAAGCAAGAAAGAGATCTGAGAGGCTGAGGTTGTCACTTAATAGCTAACATGGCCAGAGGACAGAGGCAGAGCACAGCACAAAGTGACGATTCAAAATGGAGACCTAGGAACAACATCACCAAGGACAGAACAACTACCAGGAACCACAATGCTAGAAAGTAAGACTGTTGGACCCAGGTCAGGGGCTGTCTGCTTGTTATCTGTCCCAAGCTGTGCTGGTGGGGAAAGATGCACATGTTATTGCTCTAGCAGAAAACAGATGGCCCCACTCAAAAAGTGTGGAAGCCAGAGTCATTATGGTTAAGGAATGTCGACAAAGGATGGTTAATCACCCCTGGACCAGCAAGAGAGGGACAGCATCCGAAGTCCTAGGCCTGGATGCCAGGGGAGAGGGTTGCTGGAGCCCAGGGAGACCTGCTCTGCATGAAAGAGGCCCAACAGGAGCTTTGGTCTTTTCTAGAAGAGCACAACCCTACGAAGCTGAGGCCTGGCAGGAAGGACTATGGGGAACAAGGAGGTTCATTTTGCTTTCCTGCTGCCTTCCGACTTCTTGCCAGCCCCTCCCATCAGTCAAACCCAAACAGAAGCCAGAGGCAAGAGAACCCAGTGGATTCAGTCCATATTACATCAGCCTCATACGGCTCAGAGTGGAGAAGAGTTGAGTGTCAATCTTTGGAGGCTCATAGAATATGCAGTGCAATGAAAAAAGGATCATAGGAGTATACTGTCCCTCAGAATCAGATGGGGTCTGAGAGCATTGTTCTTAGAGTTGAGATTAGGTGTCTTTGCAGCCCTCCTCAATCTAACTACAGACTCATCAGGGAGAAAGGAGCTAAGAAATCCTTGTCTCCTCGGGGGCACAAACGCTCATCCCCAGCTCCTGCATTCAGCACACATCTCCTCTGATTACACTTTCTCTTGCCTTACAGGATCTTTAGCACCTGGTTTCTGCCTTGGTGTGGGAGGGCTGCTCTTTTCTGCTTCAGCTTTCTGAAAACTTCGATTACTTTCTAGAAATTTTATGTCCAGGTGAGCTGCAATAACACTATCCTGCTATACCTAGGAACAAGTTTGGTTTGAAATGTTTTACAGTCCAGTGTATACATGAGCAAGATTCAGGGGGGAAAAATTAAAATATTCTGCTTCATCTCTAACCTGTATCCTAAATGCTCGATATTTTTTTTTTCTGTTAGTCACTTACGAGTAATGGGACTTTGATCATTTTCATCTTGGAATCTATTGCAAAGATGTTGACTTTGGGATCTAGTCTCCTTGACTCCACCCCACCGGATATGCACTCATTGGTCTTGTTGACATTAATGAATAGTTGTGTGTGCACAGTGCGAGGATAAGAGACACAACTGAGAGGTCAGAGTGGCAATTTCTGTGCTGGAAGCAAGAGCTATAAACTGTCCAACAAAGGAACCAGTGGAGTAGCAATGTGCGCTATTATTTTTCTTTATTCTATAGGGAGACATTGTAAGTTTTCCTAATTAATAGAATCTTTTGTGCATCACAACCAGAAGAGCTTTTCCCTTTCAAAAAGAAATCTAACAGCACGGCAAACATATGCATTTTTGGCTGCTTTTCAAGCCATATTTATTAACTAAGTGCTAGGGTGGAGGTTGGTTTTCTTGCCAACAGGATTCATAGGACACAGCGCTTGAAAGCACATCAAGGAATGAACCATTTCTCTGACGAGCACAATCACTGCCTGTAACTCCAACTTAGCTGGTGCTGTCAGCACTGACCGCACAAACCACAGACTAACTGAAGGACCTTAGGCACCTAGGATTAAACACAGCCTCCCAGTATTATGAGGTGCTGGGGCCAATCCCCAGAGCCACTTGAGTTTAGAGAAAATAGCAGCTGGTCAGACAGAGACCATTTCCGACTTCTCCCCACCATTTTGGGCACAGGGATCTTCCTGGTGCTGAACTCTCCCATATCCTGCTGTTAGGAAGGAGTATCCTATTCGCCAGAGGGCCTACACTCTTCCTACACCCTTTGCAAAACAACGGTTCTGGAAGAAATCCAATGACCTATGAAACTAAAGCAGGGAATCTGCCAGGTAATTAAGACACAGGCAGGTTTTCTTCAGTGCCTCCCCTTCCCGGGCTCACCCTCCCTTCAATCTCTCCCAACTTCCAGCGTTAGAAATTCTCCTTCCTTCGGAGGCAGCCTGTGAAGATGAGGTTGGAATAAAAGGTAGTTCCAGGGTTCATGTAAGGTGACAAAGCTGGCACACGCTAAACACTTAGCATTATACAGCCACCCCTTAAGAGTGCTCCAAATCCATCAGTCATCATGGAAAAATTAGAAGCTTTACTGGATTCCTGCCTCTCCAAACAGATCTTTTGAACTTCTTAATGGACTCCATAATTCAGCATTTGAGAATAGAGCTTCAGACCAGCAAGACTGTCTCTATAACACACTGTCAAGCAACTTGGAACAGGCAGAGAGGAACAAGTCAAAACAATCAGCTATTTCATTAAGGGGATAAGATTAATCTTGAATGATGCCCAAGTCTGACTCACATTGTCAAATATTATATATGATCTCTATGAGCAGGACATTTTCCCAATTCACTGAAACATCTGTGCATTTCAGTGGGCTAAGCTCTGCCCTGTCCACTGCCCTCTAGCTGTTTTTGTTGTGGATTATGCAATTGAGTGAGTGATGCAATCAGAAGAAGAATGCTTTCTACCTGTGCTTTGTACATGATGTCTGACGATTACTGCAACGGGCTAGATGGCACAGAACCTTGGCTTTCAACACCTTAAATTGCTTTGTGACCTTGGGTCTATTACTTCCCCTCTCCTGGCACCTGCTGTAAAAATGGGGAGGAGCAAATATTGCCTCTTTCACCACTGGATTGGAAAGTGCTTTGTTAACTGCCATGAAAATAAGCATCAGTCCAAGAGACCAATGCCCACGAAAGTCAAGCTAAGAATCCCGGAAAATGGGCAGTGGGCATGACTTAAAACAAAAAATGTTTTGCCTTTTTTTTTTTTAAATTTGCCTTTGTATTTAACTCTGTGAGAAGCTATGTGTTTAAAGAGGAAATCTGAGTTTAACTTAGATTTTCATTCAGTGATGTAGAGAAAGAGAAGCTAGGGAAGTCTGAGAAGTAAAAAGTTTATATTTAATATTAGATGCAGAAAGGCTCCCACTTTACCCCAAAATATATTCCACAAGGATCAATCATTTAAATGTACCAAAAAAAATGACCTAAAAACACTACAATAATATGGGTGAATATTTTTAGAACCTTGGAAGCTTTCTAAGGATGTCATATAATCTGGATGCCACAAAGAGAAAACTGATAGATTTATTGCATTATAAAAATTTTTACAGGAAAAAATAGAAGATATACATAAAGTCAATGTATTATAGAAGAACTGGAGACTATCAGAAAAAGAAAAATGCCCCTAACATATGATGTGCTCTTTAAAAATCAATATGAAAATCATGAACACAAAAATGAGCAAAGAAAATGAATAGGCAATTCAGAAAAAAAGATTCAGAAGGCTCCCAAAAATGTCTGGAAGATGCCCTAACCAGTTTGCTCAGTGGATAGAGCATCAGCCTGCAGACTGAAGGGTCCCAGGTTCGATTCTGGTTAAGGGCATGTACCTTGGTTGTGGGCACATCCCCAGTAGGGGGTGTGCAAGAGGCAGCTGATCAATGTTTCTCTCTCATTGATGTTTCTAACTCTCTATCCCTCTCTCTTCCCCTCTGTAAAAAATCAATAAAAAAATAAAAATAAAAATAAAAATGTCTGGAAGATGTTCCTCTGTGCTCATAATTAAAAATATATAAACTGTAATAATGTAGATACACCAATTTTTTACCTATCAGATTGACAAATATTTAAGTGCTTCTTAAATCTCCTAATTAGCAGATGTGTAAAGAAATGGGTATTCTACATTCTAATGGTTAGAGTGAAAATTGATTAAAAATTGGCAAGTTGGCAATATATATTAAAATTTTACTTGTGAATTGGAAGTGGTTCTTCTTCTAGGAATTTGTTCTGAAAATATTCTCCCCAAAGTGTACAAAGGCTCTTTAATTTAGCATTATTTGTCATAACAGAAATCTGAAAACAACCATCTATATACATATAAAAGTGACCGTTGCAACTGAAACAACCAAACGGACGACTGAACAGGCTGCATGGGGAGGCCAGGCTGGCAGGGGGGTTAGTGAGATACGATCAAACAACTGATCAGGGGCTGCGTGGGGCGACCAGTCCTGCGGGGGGGGGGGGGGGGGGGCGGTTGGGGGAGACCAGGCCAGCAGGGGGTGGTAGTTAGAGGCAATCAGGCAGGCAGGCAGGTGCGCAGTTAGGAGCCAGTGGTCCTGGATTGTGAGAGGGATGTCTGACTGCTGGCAGTCGGACATCCCTCAAAGGGTCCTGGATTGCAGAGGGTGCAGGCTGGGCTGAGGGGATTCCCCCCCCCCCAATGAATGAATTTTGTGCACCAGGCCTCTAGTCCTATATAATAAAAGCCTAATATGCTAAGTGTCCAGTTGTCCGGTTGGCCGTTCAACCAATCAAAGTGTAATATGCTAATGATATGCTAAAGCCATTCAACTGCTCACTATGATGTGCACTGACCACCAGGGGGCAGATGCTCCCACTGGTAGGTTAGCTTGCTGCTGGGGTCCCACGGTTCAGGGACTGCGCGAGACAGGCTGGACATACCCTGGAGCCCTCCTGCGGCCCCTCTCCAGCTGGCCAACCTCCCATGTCCCTCCCTGGCCCTTATCGTGCACCGGTGGGTCCCTCGGCCTGGCCTGCACCCTCTCACAATCCAGGACCCCTCAGGGGATGTCGGAGAGTTGATTTCTCAGATCAGGCAGAGGGACCCCACTGGTGCCTCTAGTATAGCATAATACTCCACTAAGCCATATGGACTGACAGTACAAGTTATCTTAGACATGTTCCTAAGAAAACGAGTCTTAGAACAGTAAACAAAGTATATTCCCATTTGAGGTTAAGAAAGGATCTATAATATTTAGACATGTGTATTGTGTATGTGTGTACATGTGTGTGCTTTGCTTAAATAGACTTTCTAATTTATCAGAATCTTGGTGGAGGTTTCAATATTAATAATAGTAAGTGATATGTTCTCCCGTATTCTAAATAGAGATACTATATTATCCAGTCAGGGCTTAGTAAAAGGTAAACAACACCCTAAATTGTGATCCTTAGCTCATCACCCATCTTCATTCTCTATCAAAGAGTGAGGAAGAAAAGGAGAGCTTGGACAATTGTTGCTGGTCTAAAAGCATTAGAGTTCCATGGATTCCCTTACTCATGAGGAGGCTGAATGGCATGCCAAGAGACAAGAAAAGAAAGGATGGCAGGGCCGGCCAGAGGATGAAAAAGCATCTCACCCCTACTGATTAATTGCCAATCTGCCAAAATTCAGAAGGCTCCCTCCATGCTGCTTTTACAACAGTAAGCTCTTAGGTGAACTTAATCTGTGTTCCCTAGAATTTGGGGGCACAGAATGAGATGCCTTCCTCTTGCCTAGAAAAGGCTAAAGGCCAAAGGTTGCCAAGTTTTCCCATGAGCTAAGCGATCACCCTGGAAGGTAGCCAGGCCAGTGTCATTTTGAAAAGATTTTACCCCAGAGTCCTGCCCGCTGGGTCAAGGTAACCCCAGCAGAAATATTCTGAGAAGAAGAGAGGAATCATAGAACTGCACTGAGGGAGAGTCATGAGAGGCTGGGCTGAGAGAGCATCCCTCACTAGAGAGAACAATTCAGAGACCAGAGCACGAGTTCTTTAGTGGCAGAAGGAGTCTCTGAAAAACCCACAGAACCATCCCATGTAAGACAAAGCCAGCATTAGGTATCCACAACCTGGAGGGCATAGATATTGGATAACATAACACCCATTGAGCAAGGCTGGTCCTTTGAAACGTCCATTTTCTACACAGCCCAATCCTGGAGGCGCCCGGGGCAGCAAGGGTCAGTGTGGGACTCAGAGGAGTAGAAAAGCAAGGAGGAGGAGAGCGAAAAGCCACATCCCACACTTCTCTTTCTCCTTGCAGGTTTCTGAACCAGGATCAGGCCTAAGCTTGGGGGGAAGGGAGACATTTTTAAGTAGCTGTAAGAAAAAAAAATTTTTTTAATATATTTTACTGATTTTTTACAGAGAGGAAGGGAGAGGGAGAGAGAGTTAGAGACATCAATGAGAGAGAAACATCGATCAGCTGCCTCCTATACAGCCCCTACTGGGGATGTGCCCGCAACCAAGGTACATGTCCTTGACCAGAATCGAACCTGGGACCCTTGAGTCCACAGGCTGACGCTCTATACACTGAGCCAAACCGGTTAGGGCAAGAAAGAAATTTTTATTTTGATCAGATTGCCCTTTTAAATACATTTGAAAATAAAAGACTATTTTAACATCTAGATGTGTTTGGAAAAGTTGCAGGATCTGCAGGGAGACCTGTAGAGTGAGTTTGAAGGGCTTGTGTTACAGAAAGAATAAAGCTACTTATGATTTCACCCCCATTTAGTAGCCTGTTAGGTATAGCAGTGCTACATGCATTACACATTCCTGAAAAGATGAACAAGAAGCTCTTAGTTGTGCATACTCAAGGTGAGGGCATAGGGTGTCACACAGATGGGGGACTCTATTTTCATTCATCCATACTTTTTGCATCTCTTACAATAAACATAAATCACTCTTAAAATTTAATGTGTTTTAAATATGGAGCTGATACAGACTTTGCAGCAGAGGAATTTATGAAAACTCTTTGGCCAGAGCATTTAGAGTATCTTTCTCAGAATCCTCTCCTTCACCTTTCACACAGTTAACTACTGCCTACTTGGCCAATTCAGCTAGGATTGGGTGGAGTTCCCTGGCCACCTAGTTGGCCCCATAGTGCACCAGAACCTCCTGGCATCTATCCATTGAAGTGTGCTAGAGAACAAATAGCCCTGAGAGGGAGGCTCCCGACAGCTGGTGCTGTGGCCCGTCAGTCTCATGGAACTAGGTACATCCCCAGGTGGGTTCCGTAAGCCTTCCATGCTGTCAGCATCAGCCCTGCCAGAGGCCTCTTTACATACCAGCACCACTCTGGGGTACCTGCTGTGTTGGCTCTTCTCAGCAACTGTCATTCAGTTCTGTGGGTTCCAGGGCAGGAACCTCAGGAATCCAAGGCAAGGTGAGAACCAAAGACCAGGAGGATTAGACCTGGGGAACTCGGGAGACTGGATTTCTGGCAGTAGAATCCAGACCCATGGCCATGAGCCAGGATGACATCAGTACCTGAAGTCCATGCAAGGCAGCAGAAGGGAGGAAGGGATGAGGGAGGGGGTAGAGGAAAGACTATGTCAAGAACTGGATTGTTTTTAAAAAGTAGAGGCAAAGAAGAAACTTGAAGCGGAGGCAACTTCTGTTTAGAATTGGAGGCCTGCTTCCTCTTTCAGTGTGGTCTTCCTCTTCCTCAGGAATGTGATCTCCTGGTCATGCCACTAAGCCCACATAGGTAGCTGTGCTAGGGAAATGGCTACTGGGATAATTAACCTGGATTTTGGAATCTGTGCATGAGGATAAAGGTAGATCCTGACATAGCTCTCTCTGGCTAGTTAAGTACCACCACAAGACTGCTGGGAAAGGAAATTGCACAGGGCTGAAATATAACAACTAATAAACAATGCAAAAGAACATGCCCTGAAAGGTAAGGACAGGAAGCACTCCATAATCCTATAAATTATTCCTGTTTATTGAGTGCTAAAAGCACAAGTTCCAGACATATATAAATAATACATTTGTATAAATAATTGAAAACACAAGGAAAATTACATAAGCAGGAACCAAATCTAAATTTAGCAAGGCCTCTGGCTTTATGAACCCCTATAAACTATGCTTCTCAATAAGCCCCATCACCTCATCCAGAAGAAAATCAAGATGAGAAACATTTTACTATATCATATGGACTGGCCACAGCATTTCCTTTGGTTTTCAGTTTCCCCATCTAAAAAAAAAAAAAAAGTGTGACTAAATAAGCTCTTAAATAAGCTCTAAATTCTACTCAAGCTCTGATAGCATATCATCTCCTTAAAAATTAGTGGAATACTCATTAATTAGGATCCTGTTTACACCTCTAGTGTTCAGGATAACTTGTCTTAGGCTTGATTTTCTACCTTTGTTGCAAAATCCCCTATGTAAATTCTTATATCGCTGAGCATCCCAAACATCTCTGAATTTCAGTTTTATAATGTACTAGAGGACCGGTGCACAAAATTCGTGCACTGGGGGGGGTGGTTGTCCCTCAGCCCAACCTGCACGCTCTCCAATCTGGGACCCCTCGGGGGATGTCCGACTGCCTGTTTAAACAGGCAGTCGGACATCCCTTTCACAATCCAGGACTGCTGGCTCCCAACTGCTCTCCTGCCTGCCTGATTGCCCCTAACCGCTTCTGCCTGCCAGCCTCATCACCCCCTAACCACTCCCCTGCCAGCCTGATTGATGCCTAACTGCTCCCCTGCCAGCCCAATCATCCCCAACTGCCCTCCCCTGACAACCTGGTCACCCCCAAATGCCCTCCCCTGCATATTCCCTCTTTATTAGATAGGCTTTTTTCTTTAACATATTGGACAGCCCTAACTGGTTTGGCTCAGTGGATGGAGCATCGGCCTGCAGACTCAAGGGTCCCAGGTTTGATTCTGGTCAAGGGCATGTACCTTGGTTGGGGGCACATACCTAGTGGGGAGTGTGCAGGAGGCAGCTGATCGGTGTTTCTGTCTCATAGATGTTTCTAGCTCTCTATCCCCTTCCCTTCCTCTCTGTAAAAAATCAATAAAATATTTTTTTAAAAAGAAATATTTAAGATTCCTCCATATCTGCCTGGCTGGTATGACTCAGTGGTTGAGACCCCAGGCTGCCATCGCTGGCAGGGGATCGTGCCATGGGGGTGCGCACCCCTGCCAGGCTGAGACCCCAGCCCAGGCTGCTGCCGCTGGGAGGGGATCTGGCCATGGGAAGTGAATTTGTTTTTGTTTTTTATAAAAGGTCAGGAGGGCCTCTGGGCAGCATTCCGCCAGGCCACTTATTCTGCAGGCTCTCAGTGGCAGCCCTCCCTGAGACTGGGGGACTCCGGAAGGGCTAAGAGGACTGGGCGCCGCCATCTTGTGGCTATGGGCGCTGCCATTTTGTCATGGAGTGATGGTTAATTTGCATATTACTCTTTTATTAGGTAGGATGGCTTGACCTGTCCTTGAGCAGCACTTTCTCTAGTAACATTGGTGATCCTGGTTTGGTGTTAAGCTAGCAAGTTACTATCATTGGCCAAAAGAGCACACTGTGACTACAACCTTTATTCATGAATTAGCTCATTGTTTCTCCCTCCTTGGGACATTAGCTTGTTGTCTGTTTCTTCCAGAGGAAGACTTTACAGATGCCAAAAGCTCTGGTGTAATTAAATAAATGGACTTAATTTTCTAAGTTATGTAAAAGGCAGAAGGAGCATGCACTTCCTGGTCTTCTTTCCTCTCACAATGGTCACACTGGATTCTAGGGACGAGCTATCAAATAGCCATCCGTAGCCCTGGTTAATGAGAAAAGGGAAAGTTTAGGTGCAATCTGAGTTTGGCAGAGCTATTTTCCTCTATGACTCTGTTTAAACTCAGATATAGCAGTGAAATCACAAACATCATCACTTATTGAATAGCAACCATGAGGCAGGCACATACACTATCTCTAATCTTATGACAATTTGGCAAAGTACATGTTATTATCTGGACCAAGAATTTCAACCGGTGTGCTACAGTGTGCCACATGAATTATGAAACATGCAATACCTGACTATTTAGTCAAGGGCACTGACCTCTTTTCCCTTAATTGTCAAATAAAAAAATGACAACAGTCAACATGACAATAGCCATCGGTGTGAATGAGTGGAAATTTATTTATTTTTTTTGTCAGATTGGCAAAACATATAACATTTTTTGATATGCTTCAGAATTTTAGTGATTAATTTATGTGTGTCATGAGATGAGAAAGGTTGAAAATTGCTGATCTATACTATTAGATACTAGTACTATAGGTATTAGTATCCACGGGTATTTATAGATACTATAGTATCATAGGTACTATACATTAGATATTAGTAGCTATACTATTAACCTTTGAGTCTCAAAGGTTAAGTAACTTGTCTATCTCATTTGACTCCAGTATTCTCACACAACTTCTGAGATCCTTTTCTGCAGTGGTTAAGCCTAAGGACCCTAGAGACAATATCTGGGTTCCAACCCTTGATCCAGAATGTACCAGCTCTAAGGTTTTACACAAGTTTTTCAGCTCCTTAAAACATTTGTTTTCTCTCTGTCCGTGGTAATAGTACTTACTGCATAGGGTTAAATTATGCAGTGTTGCAATAATACCATAATGCAAGTACATGCACTTAGCACATTCCTTGGCAAGTAATAAGCACTCAGTGCATGGTGGTAGTTATGGTTTTTATTGTTACCTATATATTGTGCTCCCTGTAGAAGCACACTTAATTTAAGTTCTACAGTGGAACAGGAGCTCTTGCCACAGTAGCCACCAACATTAAGTGCCCAAAAAATTTTTGTTAATGATTTCTATGGTTTGCCTAATAAGGTATGCTCTGTCTGGACAAGGCATATGTGTGCTTATATTTTTATTTACATTCCCTAGAGTCTCTTCTTTCCCCCTTATATATGTGCACACGCATGCACCCATATGTGCGTATATTCAATAGCATATATACAGGGTAACAATTTATCACTACTCATTTATACTAAGGATGCCACAATGCCACAAAAATGTTATATTTCAGAGTTTATCATATGGTTTAAGATAATACTTCTGCAACTGAAATTAATATTAAATACTTACCAATATAACACATGTACTTTGAAGATTACTAAAGAATAAATTTTGGAGAAATACCACATAGAAAAGAAATGTGTGTATATGTGCCCCATATCATTCATTTACTATCTTGTTAAGATGCTGCCAAGTTCATCAATTATATTTTGGGGAGACAACAATTATTCTTACAGTATATTTATCTTATGTTGGTAAATATAGATGGTAAGCAACAGTTGTTCCTTCTCAAACTGTTCAAACAAAAAAAAAATTAATACCACATAGTCAAATTGGTTTCCTACTGTATGCATGTTCAAGGGGGCAGGCAAGACCATAAAATATGGCCAAGACTGGCCACAATCACTCTATGAGCCCAAAATCACAGATGTTTGAGGCATTAGCGGTTAGAAACCCTGGATAGAAAGTTGGGAAATGGTGTATCTCTCTCCCAATCCCATAAAGTGTAACACTATCTCCTCCCTAAGAGTAGCATGCCATACCTTGAATAAAGAAGACAGCAAGCCATATGAAAACAATGACCTTTAGAACCTTTGCACTGACTATTCCCTCTTTCCTAGAAATGCTTTACTGCCCTAGCCAGTTTGGGTCAGTGGGTAGAGCATCGGCCTGCAAACTGAAGGGTCCTGGATTCAATTCTGGTCAAGCATACATGCCCCGGTTGTTGGCTCAATTGCTAGTTAGGGGCATGTAGAAGGCAGCCGATCAATGATTCTCTCTCATCATTGATGTTTCTATCTCTCTCCCTCTCCCTTCCTCTCTGAAATCAATAAAAAAAGTTATTAAAAAAGAAAAATAAATGCTCTACCAATAGATAACCATGTGACCAACTCTCACTTCCTTTATGTTACCTTCTCAATGAGGCCTATCTCAATCACTCTGTTTAAAATGGTAACACTCTCACCTCAACACTCCTGATTCCTTTTACCCTGCTATACTGTTTTATTTTTCCACTAGTGGCCCAGTGCATGAAATTCATGAACATAAAAAGGGAATTAATTAGAGGAATATTTTAATATTGCTATTTGCCCTTTCTCTATAATAGAAGTGTCAGAGATGAAAGAAAACTAGTAAAATGTATATGAAAATCTTCCTCCTGTGAGAGTCTGGGGCACGCCATGGGACCCAGAGTCAAGTCCCCGCCCACCCGTGCATGCCTCGAAGTCGCGTGAGACTCAGACCCGGCTGGCCCCACCCCCGTCAAGCCCTGCTGCGTGGGGGGTGCAGCCTCAGGTCCCCTGGCTTGGCACTGGGCCGGGGGGTGCAGCCTCAGGTCCCCTGTCAAGCCCCGCAGGGCAGGGGGCGCAGCCTGAGGTCTCCTGGACCAATACTGGGGCAGGAGGCACGACCTGAGGTCCCCTGGCCCAGGGCGAAGGGTGCGGCCTGAGGTCCCCTGGCCTGGCGCTGGGGCTGGGGGCGCAGCCTCAGGTTTCCCACCCCAGCCTGGTGCCACGCAGCCTCAGGTCCCTGCTGATCGCTCATTACGGGAACCCTGCCTCTGCTGTGGGCACAGCCATCTTGTGTTATGGGAACCCCGCCTCCACTGTGGGCGCAGCCATCTTGTGTTACGGAAACCCCACCTCTGCTGTGGGTACAGCCATCCTGAGATGGCATGAGGGTTAATTTGCATATTACCTCTTTATTATATAGGATACTATTTAATTTACTTATTTATTAGATTTAGCATTTATTGTCAATCACCCCACTCTAGAATGTAAATTCAGTGAGGGCAGGCATTGTTGTCCATTTTGTTCATCATTGTATTCCAAGACCCCAGAGAAGTATTCCAAGACCCTAGAACATAATAGATGCTCAATAAATATTTGTTGAATGATGCTTCTGTAGATGATGTTGATAATAATTACAAAGAAGAGATATTGTTCAATGCAAACAGGTATGTTCCTAGTAAAATATAAAATTTTCATCTTCAAATAATGGACAATTACAAAAACAAAATTTTTTTGGGAAGAAAGAAGAATGAAAAAAATAAATTAATTATCTGTCTCAAATTGCATCACAATTCTCCAGACCTTTTTTAATGGCTTTTTAAAAAATCTGCCTCTCTGCCCTAGCTGGTTTGGCTCAGTGGATAGAGGTCAGCCTGCGGACTGAAGGGTCCCAGGTTCAATTCTGGTCAAGGGCACATGCTTGGGTTGCAGGCTCGATCCCCCGTAGGGGCATGCAGGAGGCAGTCAATCAATGATTCCTTCTCATCATTGATGTTTTTATCTCTCCCTTCCTATCTAAAATCAATAAAAATATATTTTTAAAAAATCTGCCTCAGTGGTCTCTAACTGTGTTAAGGTGCTATAAGAGCATTTCACACCAAATACACACCAAGTACAGTGTAAAATAGTTGTTCCCTTATCCCCAATATTTTAAGTTTATTCAGGATATTATTTCAGAATGTAGTGCCTGTTCCCATTTATAAGCATCTTTACCCGTAGTATAGTGGTTCTACCTAACCACAATTAAGGATGGTGCCTCTGGTATTATCAGAGTATTTCTACCTTGTTTGACCATGTAACTGACATTGTAAAAATAGAAAAAAATTAATTGTATTATAGCCACCACAACTTGACACCCTTATTCACCCTTCCCTAATTTTTTATAGACTCCTTCACCTTACAATTGACCAATAGTTACAAATCTATATCTTTATCATCATTTGCCATGTACATTTATAACTTAATAACTAGATTGATAATCATGAAAGTTAAGTGCTTGATCATTTTTAACAAAATATACATGTTGTGAACTTCAAGACATTTCAAGACTTCTGATTTAAGATTTCTCTTGGAAAGTAATTATATTATCTTTACTGGAATGAATTGAATCTAACTTGGGGTTGATGATAAAATCAAAGTGACTTTGAAAAGTAAATAATCTAATTCAAGTGAGAAGAGGCACATAGGCCCTTACCAAACATGGATCTAAAATCACTTGGATGTGATGAATGGTTGTTACAACATTTGGAGCTCTCCCTTAGTATAGAATCCTTTGTAGTTTTGAACAGAGTGTTACTAGGACAAAAGTTTAAATCTCATGCAAAAGTAACAGAATTAAATGTGTCCTCAATGAATGGCATTTTTAAAAGTTTTCTTTAAAAAACACCCCACTCACATAAAACCATCCAATCCCAATTGACCATCGTCACTGTGATTTCTTGATCTATGACTTCTTTGTCTCCAGCTCCATGCTCTGATCGCAACTGTCACTGAGTCACACAGCCTGCTCTAGGCGTAGAGCCAATTTGATTACAACAACTGCTTGTGTGACAGAGAAAGGTGGTTTTCAGAGCCCTAGCAAATGGCTCACCCAAGCTTCTGACTCTGGGGCATAAATTTTGACTGTCATTCACAAGATGAAAAATAAACATCTGCCTAACCTAGTAAACCAACAACCTGGAAAATACTTAGGAACACAGAGTTCTATCACCAGGACACAGTAGGAATGATCACATGGATCACACTCTAGCCTTGTAATAAGTAGACATGAGCACAGCCACATTCCTCAAAAGCACAATTTCCATGCACTCAATACATTTGCAATCTTATTTTTATTTTCCAGGCATACAATTGTGGCTGGCTTGTTTTGAATCCCAGGTGCCTAGTACATGGAATATGCATATAAAATATTTATTTAACTGAAGTGGAATGAAAATAACAGGTCACTTAGAGACAGAAAGGTACCTGCTTGTTAGCCTCATCCACCCTAAAAGCTGCTAATTAAGGGGTAGGTGATAGGAATCTAAGGACTCTTTCAATTTTTAAAACTGAACTGAGTTGTTCAGTTTTAAATTAGTTATATTAGTTTGATGGAAACCAAGTCCTGTTTTTTAACTTATCAAATAATATGGTATTCTACTAATGTAGTTAAGACAATAAAAAATTATATATGTAAATAAGATATCCTAACCACTATGACGCCTGGGCAGGATATCACCCTGTATTTATTTTCAGGTTTCTGTGTTTCCCTTTCTGGTTACCATCGAAAACATAACCTACACTTCTTCAAACTCCTGGAAAGGAATAAGCCTTTTACTATAATACTGGAGGCCTGGTGCATGGATTCGTGCACATTGAAAAGAAATTAATTAGAAGAAATATTTTAATATCGCTATTCACCCTTTCTCTATAATAGAAGTGTCAACCAAATTCACAATCAACAATGACAGATCGAAACACATGCATGTGATTGGTGCCAGTGAGAGCTTTATATGTATCACGCATGCGCGAGTCAACTTAGCCTTTTATAGATATAGAATAAACTTGCTTAATTAGACCTGCTTTCTGATATAACTAAACTTTTTCCAGCCCAGTGAAGCACCCCAACTTCTCTTTCAGGTAATTGTCAGCAACACAGCAGTAAATATCAACATACAGCAGATTATTATTGTAGATCACACGGGGGAACAAAGGGTAAAATATTTAAATGCAGCAGTGAGAAGATATTTATATTCTGCACAGTGAGAAAACCTGAAGTCATTTTCAAGTTCCACCATTTCTTACTTTTTTTCAGTGGGGTCAAGTTTCTAAACTTTCTAAATCTCCATTTTTTGACTAATGAAAAGAAAATAGGATTCCTCTGAATCTCCTATCTACCTACTCCAGGACTTCTGTGAGGATCAAATGAGATGAGGTACAGGAAAACGCTTCACAGACATTTGGTTAAAATGTGAAATGTTTGCACCTGGCTATAAAGCAAGTCATGTTCCTGGGCTGAAGAAACTTCAAGGAGGCTAGTTGTTGCTAGGGAGAGGAAGCTGGGCTTTGCTAAGTGATATCATTACCCGGCGCCCACAGCCACTGTTTCTGGGCTGGGCTGGGCTGTGGGCTGCATTTTGCACCATGGGGTCTCGGCAGCGTCGGCTACAATTTGGTGGGGTGTCACTCCGGGGTGGTGGTGGGGCCTGTGTCCCACTTGGAGGAAGCCGAGTGTTGCTTTGTGGGCACCAGGTCCACGGTGCCATTTCTCTGTGCGCGTCATGGCAGCTCCTGCATTGAGCATCTGCCCCCGGTGGTCAGTGCATGTCATAGTGACCGGTCAGACGGTCGGACACTTAGCATATTATATATATAGACTAGAGGTCCGGTGCACGAAGTTCGTGCATGGATAGGGTCCCTAGGCCTGGCCAATGATCAGAGCCGATCTGTGGGGCGACTAGTGGGGCGATCGGGGAGGGGAGGCTCCGCTGGCACCTGCCTTGGCTGGCCTGGGGTCTGCAGGCTGGGGACAGCTCCTGCGTTTAGCATCTGCCCCCTGGTGGTCAGTGCGCATCATAGTGACCAATCATTCCACCGTTTGGTCTATTTGCATATTAGGCTTTTATTATATAGGATAGTGGTCGGCAAACTCATTAGTCAACAGAGCCAAATATCAACAGTACAACAGTTGAAATTTCTTTTGAGAGCCAAATTTTTTAAACTTAAACTTCTTCTAATGCCACTTCTTCAAAACAGACTAGCCCAGGCCGTGGTATTTTGTGGAAGAGCCACACTCAAGGGGCCAAAGAGCCACATGTGGCTCGAGAGCCACAGTTTGCCGACCATGGATATAGGATATCTTTTGTTCTTGACTGATTAGTATACCTTAATTTCATTTATATAGTTCATCTGACAAACCCTTATTAAACTGAGTGCATAGTTAGGCAACTGTGGGAGAGAAAAATAGACTAAAATATAATCATTGTAGTTACCATATAATTAATTCTTAGACCCCACTCCCAAGCTAGTGCTTGTCACATATTATCTCAATCAAAGAAACTTACGTGGCTGTTAACTGTTTTTATGCCCACTATACAAAGGAAGAACGTTAGAGTGGTTAAATAATGTACTCAAGGTCACCTGTCTAATAAGTAGTGAGCTGAAGTTCAACCCATGGCTCTTTGACCCCAAAGCCCTGTACTTTACTATTCACACACAGAGGTAGAACCAAAAGAAGATGCATTTTCTTATTCCAACCAGCAATATGGATGGCAAATGAGACATGTGTGCCTGAAACAACTTAAATGATTCTAAGGGAACAGAAAAGGAAACATAAGATGGACTTAGGAAAGTCAGTCCCAGGCCAGAAAGAATCTGCAATTTTTAGTCATCCCCACACTTCCTTCCTCTTTCTAGTTAGTATATTCATCTCCCAGCTCAGCCAGCTTTTTTATGTTTTTGTTTTGCAGCTGGGGGTCCCCCAGGGCAGTCTGCTTTCCATAGATTTCTGGCCTCAGTAGAAATGTACCCTCCTTCCCTCTTAGTGAAGTCAAAGCTGGAGGTTTTCAAAAAGGATTCTATTAAGAAATGAAGGGGAAATGAACATGGTGGAAGAAGAAGAATGAGAGGGAAAGGCAAAAAAAAAATACTTGAAGAAAGCATTAAAAGAACATTTGAAATTACGAAAATTAATCTTTACAAATGCCTGCCTTTTTGTTTGTTTGTTTTTGCACTGTTGCTTTGTTTTGCGGTCCTTAGCAAAGTTTACTCAGAAATCCGTCTTTTCAATTTAGTAAATTCAAAGATCTCAAGTTTCTTTCTTTGCCTTTGATTGGTGGTGGGGGCAGGGTGACAGCCAAGGTTTCTCTGTGCCTACTGGGCATATATCATCTTATTTCACTATGAGGACATGATGAAAGGGCTATTATTATCAGCTTTTACAAAATAGGAAACTGGGGTTCAGTCAGAGGCAAAGAACAGCAGGATTTCTGACCAGGTTCCTGGGTTGACAGTGCTCTCTGCAACCTTCAGCACTCTCTGCTTCTTTGTCCTAAGGTGCTTCCTTCTACCACTCACTCATTTGCATTCCCTCCTCTAATAGCTTCTTCAGTAGTGGAAGCAAAAGTCAGACTTAGAATAGTGTGCCTAAGACTGGGGTTTGGAGGTTTACATGCAAAGACTCTCAGAATACTTGGGTTCAAATCCTTACGGATCATCTGTGTGTAAATGTGTGATCTTAACCTTCCCGGTGAGATTTCCTCATCAGTAAAATGGGGGCTGAGTGATGGTGCTACCACTTTACAGAGTGAGAACTGAATTATGTAAATACGAACCTAAGGGAAGTAATTAGAGCAGTGTCTGGCACAGATAAGCACTACTACATAATTACAAAATGCTGCCATTAGGTAAGTTGTTGCTTGGGAAGGAATAAGAAATTAGGAGTTTAATCTTCTTCCTAAAATAGGACATGTCATACTCACTGAGTCTCTGTTGCTATGGGTCAGCTCTATGATTTGGGACAATAATGATAAGCAACAAGGAATGCCCAGAAGACAGAAATACTTTGGACTTTCCAGTGTCATATAAAATCGATTATATTGATCTTTGAAGTAATGGTTCATCTGGAAGAAAACAAACCCTGTTGTTAAAAGATAAACTGAGGCATATTACATTTTTTATTTTGTTAGAGCAAAAATTGATTGAAATAGGTCAGAGACAACCCTGACGTGGTTAGGAGTGCTTTAACAACAGCTCCTTAGTGCAAAGACTTTTTTTTTTTTTTTTTTTTTCAATATACAAGAGGCACAAGCAAAGCAAAGAAATCCTTAGATTGACTATAGCTTAAACACTTGCCTTATTTGGAAAAACCTAGTTTGTGATTGGTTGTCCTTAGATTCCAATTTCTTTGCCAGGAGGCATTTCAGGCTTAGGCTCAGTTTGCTGTGTAGATTACTGAAGCATTGAAGCCACCTCAGCCTAAT
Organism: Plecotus auritus; assembly: GCF_963455305.1. Lineage (NCBI taxonomy): Eukaryota > Metazoa > Chordata > Mammalia > Chiroptera > Vespertilionidae > Plecotus > Plecotus auritus. The sequence goes on along the minus strand of NC_137770.1, from coordinate 75,225,375 downwards.
GGCCTCTTTGTTCAATTAAACACTGTATCGGCCATTTCCCTAGTATGTTTATTTCTTTGGGCAAAATAGATGCTACAGATAGTTATTTATCTTAGGGCTGGAACAACTTTCTGAGTTGATAGTTCAATGTTTTTGCTACACTCAGACACAACCTTCCCATCCTTCGTTCCAATATAGATGTTAGGAAAACATACACAGAGATGGCAGATTGAAAGATAGCCCCACCTATGAAATATTCCCCCAAATGAACACTTCCTCTTAAAGGAAAATGTTATTCTTTTATTAAAAAGATATTTATCTACCTACCTACCTACATAGAGAATTACATAATTTGGAGGACTGGGGAAAAGACATCTTATAGTAATGGCCATTTAAAGAAAACTTCATTGAACAACATACAGCTTCAAGTCAGGCCTATTTTCAATGACCTGAAGGATTTAACTGGGTCATTTCAAGAGAGATGGATTGTTTGTGAGATAGACTGGTTAAGACTACCTATCGAGTCTTTGACATAAATAATAATCCTTTATGCAAAATTAATATTCCTGCTATAATATATATTGAGTTTAGGTATGAACCCTGACTTTGTCTTACTGTAGAAGTTTCCAATTATTCTTAGAATACTTGGGATATTTCATTTTTAATAGGTTCCTCAGGCAATTCTGATGCATACCAAAATTTGGAAACCACTGACATACTTTCTAATGGTTACCCCATGGTACATTGTAAGGACATGGTATTATTTATTTAAACAATCTCCTTTTCTTGGAAATTTAGGTTTAATGTAAGTGTTCACCATTATAGATCATACTAGTGGCCTGGTGCACAAAATTCATGCACATTAAAAAGGAATTAGTTAGAGGAAATATTTGAATATTGTTATTTGCCCTTTCTCTATAATGGAAGTGTCAGAGATGAAAGAAAATTTGTAAAATGTATATGAAAATTTCCCTCCTGTCAGAGTCTGTGGAGCACTGCGGGACCCAGAATCAAGTCTCCGCCCACCGGTGTGCGCCTCGAAGTCCCGCAGGGTGGGGGGCGCAGTCTCAGGTCCCCTGTCAAGCCCCACCAGGTGGGGGAGTGTGGCTTCAGGTCTCCCGGCCTGGCCTCAGGTCCCCTGCCCTGGCTCAAGGGCTCAAGGGCGCAAGGGCGTGAGGGCATGAGGATGTGACAACCATTTGCATATTAGCTCTGTATTATATAGGATTGTGATAACCATCTTTATAACAACAGCTAACATTTATTGCATGTTTATTGCTGCCACTATACTACACTTTTATTTCCTTAAGATACATTCTTAAGAGAAAAATTACTAAGATACGTTTTGTGTATTTTTAACATTTTTTAAAAAACATATTTTTATTGATTTTAGAGAGGAAGGGAGAGGGAGAGAGAGATAGAAATATCAATGAGCCGAAACCGGTTTGGCTCAGTGGATAGAGCATCGGCCTGTGGACTGAAAGGTCCCAGGTTCGATTCCGGTCAAGGGCATGTACCTTGGTTGCGGGCACATCCCCAGTAGGGGGTGTGCAGGAGGCAGCTGATCGATGTTTCTCTCCCATCGATGTTTCTAACTCTGTACCCCTCTCCCTTCCTCTCTGTAAAAAAATCAATAAAAAAAATAAATAAAAAAGAAATATCAATGATGAGAGAGAATCATTGATTGACTATCTCCTATACCTTCCCCACTGTGGATTGAGCCTAAAACCTGGGCATGTGCCCTGACTGGGAATTGAACCCTGACCTCCTGGTTCATAGGTCGACACTCAACCACTGAGCCATGCCAGCTGGGCTAAGTTTTGTATATTTTTAAGGTTTTTGATGCTTAGATGCTACTCCAGAAGGTTTGCTCTGTGACCTCTTTTGAGTGGGAAAACACTGATAGCTATGTTACATTAAGACTAACATTCAGCTATGAGTTTAGTAAATACCCACAAACAGTGCCTCATTCAAGAGATTTAGAAAAGATACAGCACAATGTCCTGACTCAAGCATCATATCTTAGCTGCTATTGTTGCTAAAAGTAGCACTCCTGAGTGGCTGCTTCCAGGAATGCCTCTCCAGAATCCGGCCACTGAGACTGTACGCTGTTTCTGGGAACTGGCACATTTCACATGCTGTCCCTTCCAGGGCCCATCAAGGCAGAGCCAGCCATCTCCTGTAGTCAAGGGAACAAAGTACAGTGTGGAAATGCCAAATCCAAAATCATTTGTTATAGAATTCAATATGAAAATGTTCTGATATCAGACAAAAGAAATATGCACAGACTTGTGTACCCAAGTAGTTAAGAAATTAAAGCAAGCCTAGCCTTGGAAGATGTGGCTCAGTTGGTTGAGTGCACCAAAGGTCACTGGTTAGATTCCCCATTAGGGCATATGCCCAGGTTAGGGGTTCAGTCCCAGGTCAGGGTTCATGCAGGAGGCAGCTGATCAATGTTTCTCTTGCATTAATGTTTTTCTCTCCCTCTCCATCTCCCTTCCTCTCTCTCTCTCTAAAAAAAAAAAAAAAAAAAAAAACACAACAAAACAAAACCCCAAAACATATTTTCTATAAAAGAATATGAATTATTCCCAATAATATGAATTACATGTTCATACTATATCTTAACCATCTACTATGGGGAGGAAGAAATTGTTTGGAAGCATGACATTTTTCCATGTAAGACCAGTGTGAGATTTTTTTGGCTACCTAAATAGATATTTTAAAAATCACAGCAGCAACTCATTATAATGCTAGCACTGGGAGACAAAGCCATCTTGTTTTCAAAGAAATCTGGTTGATTTAATGAACATAATTAGATCACTTAGGATCTGTGTACAAATAGTGAAATGCAAAGCTAATCACCTTAGCATAAAGCAGAGTAAAAACACTTGGTATCCTGAAAATGTAGAAAGTTGAAACTGGAATGCATTTTATATTTAACTAGAGGCACGGTGCAAGAAATTTGTGCACAGGGGGCGGGGTGCCCTCAGCCCAGTCTGCACCCTCTCCAATCTGGGACCCCTTGGGGGATGTCCGACTGCCGGTTTAGGCCCGATCCCAGTCAGACATCCCTCTCACAATCCTGGACTGCTGGCTCCTAATCATTCACCTGCCTGCCTGCCTGGTCACCCCTAACTGCCCGCCCATGCCAGCCTGATCACCACTCACTGCCTCTGTGTACCAGCTTGGTCGCCCCTAACTGCCCCTGGCTGCCGGCCTGGTCACTCCTAACTGACCTGCCCCCCTGCTGGCCTGGTCACCCCTAACTGCCCCCCCTGCCAGCCTGGTCACCCCCAACTCCCCTCCCCCCCACCCCCCCGCTGGCCTAGTCACCCCCAACTGCTCCCCCTTGCTGGCCTGGTTGCCCCACGCAGCCTGCTGTTCATTCATTTGGTCATCCCTCACTAACCTCCCTGCCGGCCTGGTTGCCCCATGCAACCTGCTTGTTCAGTCGTTTGGTCGTCCCTGTCAGCCTGGTCGTAGGCAGCCATCTTGTGAGGGCATGAGGGTCAATTTGCATATTACCTCTTTATTATATAGGATTGGCTCTACCAATCCTTTTAAGAACATAGTAAAAGTAGGGCCCTGGCCAGTGTGACTCAGTTAGTTGGAGCATTATTATGTACACCAAAAGGTGGTGAGTTCAATTCTGGTCAGGCACATACCTAGGTTTCTGGTTCTATCCTTGGCTGGGGCACATACAGGAGGCAACCAATCAATGTTTCTCTCTCTCCCTTCATCTCTCTAAAAATCAATTATAATAATAAAAAGGAACAAAAAGAACAATGTAAAGGTGCGACTTATAAATAATTTTAATAGAGATTACCTAGTCCCCACTTTTATTTTATTGATTAGGTAACTAAGGCACAGAGTTAAAGTGGACTTCTGAAGGTCACATAGCTAGCAAATGGAAAGTGCAATGGATGTCTGATTATACACCAACTAGAGGACCGGTGCACAAATTTGTGCATAGGTAGGGTCCCTAGGCCAGGCCAGCGATGAGGGCTGATCTGTGGGGAGATTGGCAGGGTGATTGGGGGCCCCCACTTGCACCCACCTTGGCTGGCCTGGGGCCTGTAGGCTGGGGCAGCTCCTGCATTGAGTGTCTGCCCCCTGGTGGTTAGGGCACATCATAGCGACCGGTTGTTCTGATGGTCATTCCGTCATTCAGTTGATTTGCATATTAAGCTTTTATTATATAGGATACTCAATTCAGTGTCCATTCCTTTATTTTCTTTCCCGTTTAGTGTTCCCAAAAATTTCCAAACAATTTTCAATCATTACATAGAAATGCTCCTCCCTTGAGGAAAAGTATAAATGGGGCATCATAAATACTAAATAAAGGTGTTTAGTTTTTCCTCTCCACTTACAACATGCCTGCTATGTGATGAAAACATCCCTAAAAGCCTTGTGTATATTAAATGTGTATCTTGTGACTGGATGTCTATCAAAGCAATCAATCACTCTTAATATGGATTTTGTGAAGAGCCAGGGAGAAGGGGTTCTGGAGTTTTCTATAGGGAAGATTAGGGACAGTGATTTAAATAAAAGAAGCTGTTTAAAAGAAGGAAGATTAGAAGCCCTGGCCAGATGCTCAGTTGGTTGGAGCCTCATCCCATACACTGAAAGGTTGTGGGTTTGATTTCTGGTCAGCGCACATACCCAGATTGCAGGTTCAATTTTCAGTTGAGGCCTGATCCAGAGGCAACCAATCGATGTTTCTCACATTGATGTTCCTGTCTATCTCTGTCTCTCTTAATCCCACCCCCCAACTTCTTCTCTCTAATAAAAAAAAAAAATGAAACAAAAAAGGGAGATCAGAAGACAATCTGATCTAAGAAGTAGTATGGTGAGGACAAGGAAAATTTCTGTGGTTGTTGTTTCCTGTTATAACCAACCTGAGCACCAGAAACCAGGTCTGGCACATAGTAAATGCTTAGTTAATGTCTGTTGAATAAAAAAACTCAGGAGACCTGTGATCCAATTCTGGATTTCTCACTAGCCTTGGTCAATCCACTTTTCTGAGCCTCTTTTTCATCATCTGTTAGATGACAGGCTTGGACTAGATTAGCTCTGTGGTAGATACAAATACTTTTTCTCTGCCAAGCACGCACTTAGCAGGGGCCTGCCCCTCTTCTCTATCATCTGTATGATTATGATCACATTACTAATCCCCAAATTAGTCAAATCTAACCCTCCCCATGGACAATGTTGACTGGTCCAGGCACAGGGACTCCCAAGCTGGGCTAATATGAGTTTTTTCCAAAGAAAAACTGGAACAAAAAATTTAATATTATCCTCCTTCTCATGGCTAAAATTTAGAAAATATAAACCCACAATTGGTTGGTGGTCACCTTCCCCAATTCTATCTGAGTGGTAGAAGTATCCAATAGATAGAAGAAAAAACAGACACAGAAACTGAGCAGAGAGACAGAAACAACTTTACATCCATGATCCCAGCTGAACCGGGGGCCCAATGCATTCCTGTCCTTTATGTAATCCTCACATTAAATTCCCCAATTAAAAATTAGATCAATCACTTAGCCATTAGATTATCTATTTATTGAGATGAAAATAGTTATATCCAATAAATTCTAATATCTCTTTATTTAACTTTTTAAATGATTTGAGGGGGGGGGGAAAGGAGGGAGAAAGAGAGGGAGAGACAGAGAGAGACATTTATTTGTTGTTCCACTCATTTATGTGTTCATTGGTTGTTTCTTGTACGTGCCCTGATGAGATTGAACCTGCAACCTTGGAGTATTGGGATGACACTCTAACCAACTGAGCTATTCAGCCAGGGCTATACATTGATTTTATTTGGGTCTATATTTTTAAAATTACCAATAGGGATATATTCTATTCTTTGAATGATCTTGGTAAAAGGGATAATGATATAAGCAGAATTATATTAGCAAATAATGCTAGACTTGGTCAGAGTCAGAGAACATGAATTCAAATCCTGATCTGCTTCTTACTAGCTTATGTAAGCTTGCACAAATAACTTCACCTTTCTGAGTCTTGAGTTTCCACATCTGCTAAATTGGTAATCAGGCTTACAAGAGATAGTATACATAGGATTGAATGAAATACCTGGTACATAAAATTTAAAATAGTATATAAATCTCAAATATATTATTAAACACTTTGATTGTCTTAAAATGTCTAAATATATCACGTTATCATTAATAAACACGTAAAATGGTAATATTCAAAGTAAGTTTTCATAAGATTAGGAATATTAATCAAAGTATCTTAGTCTAATTATTGGGTAATAATTATTCCTCAGGCAGTTCCAGCAGAATAAAGGTTTTCCTTTCCTTTCTTCTATTATTATCCCAACAACACCTGCTCAGTTTCATTTCAATCCCTGGTTTTATAAGGAAACACCCAAATAATATCATTCACACATGACCAGAGGTAGAAAATCCTGGCAAGAAATTATACCCAAATATTTTGACTTGGACTTTTATACTACTTATGTTTTGCACCTTTTCCCCTTCATGAATGTCCTGGCCAGACAGGAAGGAGCTGGAATGAAAAAGTGGAATTTTGCTGGAAAGAAAAGTTCCAGTTATCCTTATATTGTTGTTAAAGAACAAATTCCCATGCCACTGGGTGGTAGTGTTAACCTGAGCGGGGGTAGCGTTGTCTTACAGAACAGGGCTTCCTCAACCTTAGCGCTGTTGACATATCAAGTGGGACAGTCCTTTATTCTGAGAGGCTATCCTTAGTAGCATCCCTGGACTCTACTTACTAGATGCCAGTGGTATTCTCCTTTTCCCTGCCCCACTTGAGACAACTAAAAATATCTCCAGATATCACCAAATTTCTGAGGGTAAGGAGTGCAAAACTGCCCCTGATTGTGTTGAAGATGAAGTGGCATCTGATTTGCCAAGGTTGGGGGCTCCATCCCTGTCATAACATATACAAGAATCAACCAATGAATGCATCAATGTGTGGAACAACAAATCAATGTCTCTCTCTCTCCCTCTCTCTCTCTCTCTCTCTCTCTCTCTCTCTCTCTCTCTCCTCCCCCCTTCCTCTCTCTCTCTAAACATAAATTAAAAAAAATTTTTAAATCCAAATTTCATTGTTTCATCTAGAATATTTTAAGGACACACTTTGTAAACATTTGGCCTTTACCTTATATTATGCCTAAAAGCTCAAATCAGATGATGAGTGTAGTCAATCTCATCTTTCTTCGTAAGAGTCCACACCTTTACAATTTTTGTGAATCTTAGAAGGACAGCAAGAGGAGATGCCAGAACAATGTCCCCAAGCTGAAAGAAGTATTCCTGTATATGAGCTTGAAGGGGTGGTTGGGCCAAGGGGTTAGGGATCATGAGTTATACCCACAATGCAGTGCATTTCATTGGTGCTTTTATGAACAAGCTCCATCAAGTGGGCCACTAGGTTGGTGGCACGAAAAAGAAGGTAATTTTCCCCACTTCTTTCTTTCTTACTTCCTTCCTTTCTTTTTTTATTTTTCTCTATTTTTTCTCCTCTCATCTTCCACTTTTTTCCTTTTCCTCCTTGTCCATGTTCTTCTTTAGTTCCTTTCTATTCTGTTACTATTTTATTCAAATACTGGTCATGGAAGTTCAGCATTGACTGTGAGTGGGGCTCTGGAACCAGATGGCTTGAGTTTGAATCAGGGCTCTACTACTTTTTCTTGGTATGAAACCTACTCAAGCAAGTTATTTAACCTTGTGTGCTTTCATTTCTTCACCACTAAAATGGAGATGATGCTAACAGTACCTGCCTCGTGGTTAAGATCAGTATTAACATATGCAAAGCACATGGAACAGCGCCTGGCATGCAGTAAACAAGCAATAAATGTTAGCTATTATGGTGATCTTCATGTCCTCCACTAGGGAAGAACATGTACCACATCCTATATAAGAAAAGGCTAATATGCAAATTGTTCCCACCGGCGGGAGTTCCACCGACCAGGAGTTAGACGTGTGCTGACCACCAGGGTGCGGTGCGGAACATGGCAGACATCGGGGATGCGGTGCTGGCAGCAGGTGGCAGTGGAGGCACTGCCAGCTTGATGGGCCCCAACGAGAGCAAAACTGTGGCAGGATGGTGGAGTAGGTGAGCAGGCAGTGCCAGGCCAAGGCAGGTGCGAAGTGAGGCCCCAGCCTGCAGCGGCAGCAGGCAGCTGGGGGAAGAGAGGCCCTGACCAGCAGCTGGCAGCCACTAGGGACCCTACCTGTGCACAAATTTTGTGCAATGGGCCTCTAGTTTTTATATAAAAGAGCCCAGCAACAACTGCCCATTTGTATTTATTGAGTGGATTATTCTATATAACTGGTCCAGGAGAGGAGGAAGTTAGATATCTGTGTTTTAGGAGTAATGCTGGTTTTATATACCATCTTTGTGTTGGGGAAGCTGTGCTAGGGGAATACTATGGACAAATGTACATTTCATAGTAATAGAACTTAAGTAGTTCCATTAAATTTCTCCCTGATGCATTGTTATTGCTAGTCTGAATACAATGTATACAGTGTTTCAGTATGACTGGAGAAAAAGCAAATTTTAAAATTACATATAAAAAATAGAATATCAAAAACAGAGAAGATAATTTTAAAAAGCCTTTTAAAATAGTACTTTTATTTATTATTTTTCTAAGACAAAGACGCACTGATAATAATCTATAATAATAAAAGCATAATATGCTAATTAGACCAGACGTCCTTCCAGACAGCCTTCCGGATGAAGCCGGGGCTGCAGGGAAAGCCTGGGTCCCGGGTGCCTGCCAGCAGCTGGAGGGAAGCCCGGGTCCCAGTGCCAGAGGGAAGCCAGTGCCAGCAGCCAGGAAAAGGAAGGCCTACTTTTACATGAATTTTGTGCATCTGGCCTCTAGTCTATCTATATATATAAAAGGCTAAGTGACCAACCATTAGTCCGTCTGACCATCTGACTGACCGACCGGCCGGTACACATGACACGCACTGGCAATTTAAAAATAAACATTAACTCATGCATATGTGATATATATAAAGCTCCCATTGAATTTCTTAATAGTATTACTGCTTCGGGAATGCTGTGTCATAAATTAAAATTGAAAGTAGGTGCAATCATCTTGCTATAGAGAAATCTTAATAGTAAATGGGGTCTTTGTAATGGTACTTGACTTATTATCAAAAGATTGCAACCTAACATAGGCAAAGCTGAAGTATTGACATGATCTGCAGAAAGAGTGGTTGTTCTGATTCCAAGAATTGATTTGTCCCCGTCTGACACTGGCTTCCCATTTAAATTAATTCGAAGACAGTTTCCCATGATGCCAGCATTTGCGATGACTGTTAATAAATCACAAGAACAAACTCTAGACAGAATTGGAATATTCCTACCTGAACCCATTTTCAGACATGGTCAGTTATATGTTGTTTTCTCTCGAGTTCGAAGAGTGTGTGACATTAAAGTTGTAAATATTTCATCACAAGGGAAATTGAGTCAAGCACTCTGAAAGTGTTTTTACTCTTAATGTGGTATACAGGGAGATATTAGATAAGTTTAATCAATTTATCAGTCATTGTTTTTATCAATGTTGTTTTTATATCATGTCTTTGTTGTTGTTATTGTTTATTTATTAATCAATTTATATATTATTTTCACATGCATTTTAGTAATTTTCTTTAATCTCTGACACTTCTATTATAGAGAAAGGGTGAATAGCAAAAGTAAGATATTTCTTCTAATTAATATCCTTTCAATGTGCACGAATCCATGCACTGGGCCACTAGTATTTAATATGTGAATATTTTCATAACAGTTCACAACAATATTGAACTAAGGGTACAGCTAAGGAAATGGAGGCAAAGAGAAATTAATGAGAAGCAGATGGCTTAGGAAATTCACTGAAGAAGAAACATGAATGAAATTAAACCAAGTAATTAGGGAAATGGAAAATAAAAGAAAAATGAGGTACCATATTGGGGATATTACATTGGCAAAAACTAAAAGAGACTGTTTACATCTACTTTGAGTGAGGGTATAGAGGAAAGAGCACTCTCCTAACCTCAACCACTCCCTAACGAATGCTAGTGCTAGTTACTGAGTCCTTTCGGCTTTATAAAAGATCAATATCAGAAGTGAAGGTGATAAAAAAAAAAAAACAACACAAGAAATAATTATTGTTAGAATTAAATGAGCTACATTTCAAGTGATTTCCAAGGAAATTGGACATTGTAGATATGTGAAAAGTGAAAAAGACACTGGAATCATACATAAATAGTTTATTAATTTGAATGAAAGCTTAGCAAAATCTCATGTCATTTACACATTTGAAGAGATAGGAGCTCCAGAGATATAAATTGAAAATGGAAATTAAAAGTTGTGCTCGTGGAGTAGTAAATTATTATTACCATAGAAAATAATGTTTGATAAGCAGCAGACATCTCACTTTACAAGTTACTGTACAAAAATAATTTGATACATATGAATACTTGGGTTCACAAAATCTTGGAAACAGTAGATAACTATAGACATTAAACCAATACATACTTAAGAATAGTATCATGGAATATATCAAGAATAACTACATTTCTGAGATGTAGACTAGACCAAATGCTGTAGGACTTTAGAAAGCAACTTTTTCCCTCCAAAATCAATTCTAAAAAGCTTTCTGGAAAATACCAGGAGATGTACTTAAAATAACAAAGACAATAAGGCAAGGAAAGAGAGACTGTTGGAAGTACTTGGCACAGTTTGGCAGGGGACACAGAAGGAAGACTGGCATGATCCAAGAAAGGAAGGAAACTTGAAATAAACAAAGATTGGCTAAAATACAGAAGACGATAAGGGTGTGAAGTGTTTTAAGGCTTCCTGATAAAGAACTTTAGAGCTGAGGGTGGCATTCTCTAATATAAAAGAAAGTTGGTAACTTCTTGGGATTTAAATTTTATAGAGAATGAAACTATCTCTTCCTGGTAAAGTAAAGGCTGGCCAGATGTTACTGGAACTGAAGTTTAAAATTAATTCTAAACAAAGAAATTTTCAATGTGGTATATATTTTAGATTTTATCAGACAAAGATATTAAAGCTATTAGCATAGGATTCCAAAGTGGACATATTTGGGAATGCTAATAAGATTAGTGTCATTAGTGGAAACAACAGCAGTTATTTTAATTACTTGTCATGGCATGTATTCATATAACATCTTGTATTTTCCAAATGTTTCCTTTTGGTGTCCCATGTCGGCCCCAGCTAGATTGGAAGTTTCTGCAAAGCATGCCTCTTAGCAGCTAAAGTAGTCTTGAGGATCTGGTACCTACATATATTTGTATCCATCCTCTTCTCTCCAGCACCTGACCAGTGCCCAAACTGATCTCTTATATAGACCATTGCAACAGACTTTTTACTGGTCTCCAAAATTTTACAATATATCTAGGAAGACAGGAAAAACCGGAAGGAAACATTTAGATAACACAGATAATAAAAACAACTGCTATCATTTCCCTCTAATACTGACATTTCCTGTATAATGCTCCTCCTACCTCTATTGCCTAAATGCCTGTATTCCTTCAATTATAACTGTTCAACTATAAATTATGAACACACACACACACACACACACACACACACACAAAACCAACACAGGTAGCAGTCTGGAAGGGTCAATGTCATATGTAAATGGGGAGTCTGAACTTTTGTTTTGTTTTTAAACTATAGTAGAGCAAACAGAAGTTAAAACAAAACCCGAAGTTTTAAGACTTCCTGAGAGGGTTGTGCAGAAAACTACCAGGTTTCCGCATGCCTAATACAGTGTGATAAAGTCCTATTCAAGTGCCATGTCGCAGAAGGGGAACAGGTCGGACCCTTCAGTACCCTTCAGTAAGTCAGAAAGAGAGAGTTAGAAAAAAAGAAGGAATTTTTTTTTAGGAAAATAGGGAGAGTTGATAGAACAGAGGAAAATGGGAAGGGGAAGGGAGGAAAGGGGCGGCCCTCAGGTCATCTAGGCTGAATCCAGGAAGAAGCAGGCCAAAGTACTATTAGGTGCTCTAGATCAGAGGCCAGAAAGAAGAGGCTAAAAGCAAATCGGAACAAAAATCCTCTTACAGGGGACCAGGAAAAGGGCTGGAAATGATGGGTGGGTCTGTCTTAGTTTTTTATATTTGGAGGCTGGACAAACCTGAAGAAAAATATACCTAGTCAAGGTTACGAAGGGCCACTATTAGAGAGAAAGAGAATATTTACAGCAGGGTTTCTTAAACTTATAAACTTTAATGTGCAGATGAGTCACCTGGGGATCTAGTTAAAATGCAGATTATAATTGAGTAGGGCTGGGGTGGGGCCCAAGAGTCTGCATTTCTTCTCTTTTTTTTAATATATATATTTTAAATTGATTTTAAATTGATTATTAGAGAGAGAGAGAGGAAAGAAGAGAGAAAGAGAAACATTGATGTGAGAGGGTAACGTCAATCGGATGCCTCCTCCTCCATCAAGTCCCCAACCTGGGCATATGCCCTTATTGTTGGAATCTGAACTGGCAATCTCTTGGTGCACGGGAGGATGCCCAGCCAACTGAGCCACACGGGCTAGGGCTCAAGAGTCTGCATTTCTAATAAACTCCCAAGTGAAGCTTTGCTGCTTCAATAGCAAGGGTTTATTTTACAGTACTAAACATGAGCATTTAGAGTATTTTTATAAAATAAATACGTCAATGAATTAGTGCTTCCAAATATAGATACCTTCTGTAGGTTTTATCACAGACTTTAATTATGAAGTTACTCTCCCTTTTCCCCTGAACTGATGGCAATGAAGACATAATCTGAGGTCAAGAGAGGGAATACAGTGTCCCAGTTCAAACAGACAATTAGATATTTGAGAGCATAATCATTGTGAGATGTCTATATTAAGAACAAGATAACCACCTGTGTTGTTTACAGCAACACATATGCACATTAAAGTCCCAATAGAATATTCTGTGATAATAAAAATGTCCTATACCTGAACTATCCAATATAGTAGCCACTAATTATCTGTGGCCATTAAGCACTTAAAATGTGGCTAGTACAACCAAGTAAAATTTTGTAATTAATTTAAATTTAAATAGTCACAGATGCTGGCAAGTGCCTACCGTGATCATCAAAACTGCTAGTATTCCAAAAGAAAACCAGATATTTTTTGCCCCCACCCCCCCATGGGATTAGTCTTCCTATCAAGGCTCTAGAATTAGCTACCAATTCACAAAAGAGACACCAGAGGTTTTCTCTTCACACTGATGGCATAAACGAATTTATGTACCTGAGGCCCACAGAAGGCAGTGATAACAGCCAAGGAATCAATCTTCCCTTTATCTAAAGTACCCTCCACAGTAATAATGACTTGAAATGGAAAGAATATCCCACCAAGGATCCCATCTTTGACAAGCTATCCTATCTAATAAAAGAGTAATATGCAAATTGACCATACCTCCGCTACACCCACAAGCCACGGCCACAAGCCACGCCCGCCAGCCAATCAGGAGTGAATATGCAAATAAACCCAACCAAGATGGCTATGGCCACAGAGAACAGGAGGGAGGCTTGGGTTTCCCCGGCAATGGAGGAAGCCAAGCTTTCCGCCTGCCCTTGCCGGCCCAGGCCTCCACTCAATGCTACAAAGTTTCAATGATAGAAGATAAATAAATCCCAACAAAAATGGCAGCAGCCACAGAGCTGGAGAGAGCAGGAGGCTTGAGTTGCTCCCGAAGATGGAGAAAGCCAAGCTTTCCACCTGCCCTGGCCGGCCCAGGCCTCCGCTTTAGGCTACGAAGTTTCAATTATAGAAGATAAATAAATCCCAACAGAAATGGCTGCCACCACGGAGGGAGCAGAAGGCTTGGCTCCGCTCAAGGCTACAAAGTTTCAATTATAGAAGATAAATAAATCCCGGATACCAGGGCCTCTGCTTAGGTCGCCAGGGGGCGTGGCCAGCCTGCAAACCACCACAGGCCCCTCGCCCAGGCCGCCCCACGCCCCAAGGGAACCCCCACCCTGATCCGGGACACCCTCCAGGGCAAACCAGCTGGCCCCCACCCATGCATCAGGCCTCTATCCTATCTAATAAAAGAGTAATATGCAGATTGACCATCACTCCAACACACGAGATGGCTGCCCCCATGTGGTCAAAGATCCTGCCCCCATGTGGACACAAGATGGCCACCACAAGATGGCCAGCAGGGGGAGGCAGTTGGGAGGGACCAGGCCTGCAAGGGAGGGCAGTTGGGGGCAATCAAGCCTGCAGGGGAGGGCAGTTAGGGGTGACCAGGACGGCAGAGGAGGGAAGTTGGGGGTGACCGGGCCTCCAGGGGAGGGCAAGTGGAGGTGACCAGGCCTGCAGGGGAGGTCAGTTAGGGGTGACCAGGCCTGCAGGGGAGGGCAGTTAGGGGCAAATAGGCTGGCAGGGGAGCAGTTAGGCATCAATCAGGCTGGCAGGGGAGTGGTCAGGGGGTGATCATGCTGGCAGGCAGAAGTGGTTAGGGGCAATCAGGAAGGCAGACAGGCGAGCAGTTGGGAGCCAGCAGTCCTAGATTGTGATAGGGATGTCTGGTGGGATCGTGCTTAAACGGGCAGTTGGACATCCCTTGAGGGGTCCCAGATTAGAGTGGGTGCAGGCTGGGCTGAGGGACACACACCCCCGTGCATGAATTTCGTACACCAGGCCTCTAGTATATAATATTAACACATGCACGTTGGCTTTTGAAGGAGAAAATTTGAGTTGGAGCTCTAGTCACAACCTTACTAATGTGTGACCTCTCTGATTTTCAGTTTCCAATTCTCTCTGTACATTGGAGTTGATAATAATCCATAGGGCAAGGGTGTTAGAAAGGTTAGTTCCCCAGGGGCGTAAGTTTTACGGTCCTATACAATGGCTAATGATTATTACTTACTAAAAGGGACGTCAAATGCCACATTTAAAACAAAATCCAAGGAACTGCTTAGACACTTTTGTCGAGCACCGAATTTGTATTGCATGCACATTGTCTTTGGAATCTTGCTGTAATAGGATTATCACCTTCAAAGAATGAACATGCCCAGGCTATTTGGGAGAACCACGGTAAGGGAGGAGTGCTTTATTTAGTAGTGTGGAGCCTAGTAAGCATACTCCCTGCTAAGATTATACTGAAAATAAAGGAAATCGCAGACTGCTCATTTCCTTTGTACTCCTTGTAATCTTGTGGAAACTTCCTGTAGAAGGCAGTTATAGCATTAAAAGTAAACTTATTTCACACTCACCGGATACTACCAGACCAACAATTGCAGTCCTACTTCTACTTTATACTTTGTATTAGTTTGGAAGAACATGGAAACCCTAGTGATGGAGAAACAGACTAATGCCAGAGGCAAGGAAACTATTTAGAAACATGGTTACCATTTAGTAATTCCACTGAGAGGCAGAGCTCATTAGCCAAGAGACTGGTTATGCGGAGAAAAAAAAGTCATTCATTAAACAAAGTACAGCATGAAAATAGTGTCCCCTTTGATCTAGGCACATATTAACTACAGTTTTAAAATATAAAATTTTAATAACATCTGCTAAGGGGTAATGTTAAGAGAGTAGATTTAGAAAGGGAAATGTGTACATGTATTTTTTATATTCTGTTAGAACCTCAGATGTTGGCATGGCTGTTTCCTCTTTTGGCTTTTTCAAGTACTGTATACAAATATCTGCTGAGAGCTTATTAGTACAAGGCAAGGTGTGTGTGAAATGCTGAACTGCAGTAGTATTCAAGGCACAGACAATAGGAGGCCAGAGGGGACTCCTGATTTCCATCAGTGTCAGTCAATACAGCTTCATTTTTACATATGCACACCGCTTTGGCATCATATTTCACTTGAAAAGCTTCCATTACTTAAAACCAATGCTGACGAGAACACCAAAAAATATGAAATACTGCCTCTGCCTTCAAGCCACTTAAAATGTAACTGGGAAAAGATACATAAACTCATGAAAAGTTAATTAGAGCAAAAAATAGAGGGAAAGAGAATTATTAATGCAGGCTTAGAACAGTAAAGGTAAAAATAAAATAATTTGAGAGGATAGCCTTGGCCAGGTTGCTCATTTCATTGGAGCATTGTCCTGTACACCAAAAAAGGTTTCGGGTTTGATTCCCAGTCAGGGCACATGCCTAGGTTGTGGGTTTGATCCCAGGTTGGGAAGTGTGCAGAGGCAGCCAATTGATGTTTCTCTCTCTCTCTCTCTCTCTCTCTCTCTCTCTCTCTCTCTCTCTCAACACCAACAAACATATCCTAGGGTGAGGATTAAAAGAAAATAAAAATGAAAAGAATTTGAGAAGACAAATTCTGAGTTCATAAGAAAGATGGTCACTGTGGACCAAGTGGTCTGGAAAGAAGGAGAAGGCCTTGACTTGGAGAGCTCCATGCCATCTGCCAGTGCCTCGATGAGGACAGGCTACTTGGCTGTCCTTGTGAACTCTGGTCTGATATCTACCTGGAATTCAGAACCCACTTGTACTTTCTTAACTTTAATGATTTCCTAGAGTGACAATTACCTGGCAGTTGTGCTGTTGGCCAGCCCATGGATGCTTTAGATAATTAATCATCTATAAAAGGTTGTTAAGTGTTAAGTGGCTAATTCTTAAGCTCAGGACACCAGTCCCGAGAGCCACCTGAAGGAGCCAGCTATTGTGGCCAGTGTCCTTCCCCCAAAGCCTCCTAAGAAAATACAACAGAGCGAATGCAAGGACCCCGTGCCTTCCTGACCTTGATTTGGCCACAGAATCATTCTGGACTAGTGCTCAACCAACTGAATGAAGTTGGAACTTAAGGTGAAACTGTGGCCTATGTGTATCTCTCACACAGCTTTTCAAGACTTGTTGAATCCATCCTCCATAGTTGAACCAGGTCTCTAGCCTTGATCAGTATCTACTTAGCCTAAGATATACCTTGGGTCACCCTTTTTTGTGTTCTGCTGTTATAGAAGTTTCAATTAGAGATGCCTTCAGAGATGCAATGACACATGTAGAAAGGGGGAGTAGTCTGTGAGGGGCTAAGAAGGACCTGGCTTACTTCTGAAAAAACAGTTTTGTTAGTCCCATTACAGATCTGTGATCACAATCTCTGAAGTGGGATCTAGGAGTCTGCATTGAAGCAGCACTCACACACCCTAGCCAGTTTGGCTCAGTGAATAGAGCGCTGGCCTCCAGACTGAAGGGTCCCGGCTTTGATGTGTCTCTCTCACACATCAATGTTTCTCTCTGTCTCTCCCCCTTCCTTCCAATCTCTCTAAAAAATCAATGGAAAATATCCTCAGGTGAGGATCAACCAAAAAATAAAGCATCATTGCAGTGTACAGTAGGTCATCAAATAGTATAATTTTATTCAATGTCATTTTGTTATAACCTAGGAAATTAATTCTTGTTTATATCAATTAGCCCATGGTAAAACTGGTTTTGTTACACATTGTTTCCCTTAAAGTCACAGAACTCATCAACATTAAGTGAGGACTTACAGTACTTGAAAAAAGAACTGTTTGGTGACTGTCTTGATCATGGGATTGGGAACAATCTAAAAGCATTAATTCAGGCTGTTGATTATATCTTGCCCCTTTGGGTAAGCACTATGTGTGAAAGCGGCCAGCACAGTACCTTGCAAATGACAGCCAAAATGGTTTTCCTATCTTCTGGCAAAACATGTTATTGATCATTTCCCTGGTGTACTTGAATCTCAAACAGGCAGAAATTTCTTCCAAGCGACTCAACTTTCCTTAATCGTAACTCTGAGAACTATCATTTATTGATGACTTACTAAGGGCCAGGGCATATGTCTAATAGTACATAGAAAAAATCTGAATTACTTAGTGAATGATCAAGGCTATTGAATGCTTTACATTCAACCTTCAGAGCAACTGCCACTGCTTTGTCATAGAGTTTATTATCTCCATTTCACAAAATCATAGGACTTATTATTGGGCTCTTAATCTGTTCTAAGCGCTTTATGTACATTTATACCAAATTAATCAGTACAGCAACTCTATGCGTTAGGTATACAGGCTGAGTTTAAAGTAACTTGTCTAGAACACAAATTATAACTGATTTGATTCGAATCTGAGTAAATGAAGTGGTCAGCAGTAGTGCTGGAAGGAGGGCAGGCCAGTCCCAACACTCCCAGTTACAGATTCTTAGCAGGAACAAGATAAAAAAACAAAAACAAAACAAAACTCAGGTTCAGGGGTAACAGAGGTAAAGTCTGATTATCCCAGATCCTCTCACCTCTTCCTATCACTAACGTTACCCGTCCTCACTTTGAGCAAGGACAATGCTGCTGCGGAGGCAGTTTTGCAAGAGACCTCAGAAGTCAACGGGATGTGTTTTGGGGGCAGACTGACTGGTTTAGCTCCTTTATTCGTTCATCACACATTTATTAAGCACCTACTATGTTCAAAACAACCCTAACAGAATAGAGCATGCACTCCTGAGAAGAGCAATCCTGAAACTTCCCGGAGACGGATGGCAGAAGGCGAGTGCTGACTTGTGTGGGATGTTCTTCCCACTTTCTTCTTCCTCAGGAATTGTTTTACCCCTCAAGGTGGCAGGAGCAGCAACCTTCATCACCAGGTCGCACAAACTTGAGAATGAAGAGAAAAACATTGCGCACAGAGCTAGACCGATTACCTAGGGAGAGGCGTCAGAAAAGCTGGAGCGCTTGGGACTCAGTCCGCCAGGCCGGATCATATAGAGGCTGGCTTTCTAGATAGAAAAGAGATAATAGAATTTTCGGAGCCAGGGGCTTAGAGTCCTCTGATTCAGGAGACCCCATACTCCAACCCGCAACCCCAGCAGGTTTCTGTGCAAAAACCTTTTGAGACGAATGCATACTTTGTCCTCTAACAATGCAAACGTGACAGCTGCCCATTCAATTCTCATTCCGCCTCCATTCAGAGCAGTTGATGCCACAGCGGCATCTTCTGCGCTGTAGTTATGCAACCTCACTCGCAGCGGGAGTTATTTCCTGTGCTTCTGGCTGCGCCAGATTCATGTAACACGCCTACCCTGGGCTTCAATGGAAGTCGTTCTCCATTAACAGCCACTCTAGCTCTCGGAGATGAATGCCCTGCACGGCATACCCCTTGAGCAGTAAGAATCCGAGGTATTAAAACCAACTCTTTCTCTAACACACGCGCGCGTACACACACACACACACACACCCGTTGTGCATGCAGCTAGGACACTGCAGCGATGCAAGCAGAGGACAGCAGGCGGAGCTCTCTTTGTACAGTCCCTCTCCTAACCCCCACCAACTAAAGATGAACTCATGCCAGTTCCATTCTTTGCTCTGCAAGGAGAACACACACGGCAGAACAGAGTAGCCTCCCATGTCCTCCTAGAGCACAGTTATTCTAGCTTCTTCGGTCAAACAATCTGGATATTCCAAAACGAGTGACTGAGAGGACCGCTGCCGCAACAATGCAGCCTCCTAAGCAGCTCCCACCCCCGCCCCCTTTCGCGGCGTGCCAAGAGTTTGGAGCGCGCGCACGCACACAGAGCTCGGTGCCTGGCGTATCCCTCCGCCTCCCTCCGATTTGGGAAATGAAGGGAGGAGGGAACTACTTTCCTGAAACTTGCTATGCTGCACACGACTTCGAGTTGCAGTGATTCGCTCTGGGGCTGCAGCTTTGGGTCCTCCTACCCACACACCCTCACAGCCCGGGCACCCCGCTCTGCAACCCCAGCCCGTGCTCACTTTGCTCCCCCCGGGAAGCCAGCGGCCGGGAGAAGTCGCCAGGGACTACTTCGCCTCCACCGGCGGGCGCCCCGGGTTCGGGCAGCGGCGACGGCGGAAGGAGCGGGCGGCGTGAGCGCTTCCGCCGCCCCCCTGGCAGCTCCCCTCGGGCGGGTGTGCGGAGGTGAGGAGTTGGCCCGCCGAGCGGCTGCTGGACACCGGCTGGCTGGTGACCTGCGGCCGCTTTCCTCGCTCTCAAGCTGCTTCTCGGGACCCTGCTCCCCGGGAGCGCCCGCTCTTCGCCGGCCCGAGCGGGGGCGATCGGCCGCCTGCCCCCGCCTCACGCGCTCCCCGCCGTCCCCTCTCCCCCCTCAGGAGCCGTCCCGGCTGGAGCGTGTCTGGAGGAATCCGCCGCCGCGAGGCCCCGCGCCCGGTTCTGCTCGTTCTTGAGGACCGCCCCGCTCGCTGCCGGGGGCTGAGCGGGTGCCGGCAGCGGGGCGGGAGATGGTGGGGTGGGCTCCGGTAGGACCGCGCCGCCGCCGCCGCCCGGAGCCTGGGTTCGGCACCCCCGCGCCGGCCCCCGCCGAGCGGAGCTCTGCTTCCTCCTCGCCGCATCCCTGAGGGCAGCGCCGCCTCTGCTCCGGCTTCGCCGCCGCCCGCCCGCGCCTTGCTGGCCGGACCCCGCTGCTCACCACCCCAGTGGCGGGAGCAGCCGCTCTCCAGTCGCCCTTTGCAGCCCCCCTTCCTTTTTTCCTCTCCGCACACCTCCCCGGCCTCCTCGGATCTCCTGGCTGGGCGCTGAGGCGAGGGAAGAGGCTGGGGTCGCCACGGCGGAGGTTGTTGCCGCCACCCCCCTGCGGGGGTGGCCGGGGTTCCCGGCTGGGGGGGCACCGCTCCGGGTGAGGCGTCCACCATGGTGAGGCCCCTGAGCCGCTGCCCGCGCGCCCCCCCGGCCGTCGCTGCCTCCGGTCCCTCGGTGCTCCTGCTGCTCCTCCTGCTGTTGCGCCTCCATCTCCAGATCGGATCACGGTGAGGGAAAGATGAGCGAGGAGACGGCGACTTCTGACAACGAGTAAGCGCCTCATTGATCTTGATTACTACCCCCTATCCTTCCTCCGCCGCCCCCCGCACCCCTTGAAGACTTGGGTGCCGGAAAGCTTGCAACCCTGGAGAGTTCGGTGCATCTTGTTCTGCAGATAATATTTGATTTCTTTAGCCATTTAATTTCATGGCAGCACTCATCCCCCACCCCCATTTAGTTGCTTCCTTCTGGGGAAGGGTATTGAGGGTTGGGGTTGGATGGCAGTTTTATGTCCAGGAGATAGAGTGATGTGGGTGGATGGATGGAGGCAGGGTAAAATTACCTCTTTGCCTGCAAGACCTTTGGCCTGTCCTTTTTCACTGGAGCGTGCCAATCAACATATCCCGAATATCCATCCTGTTTCCTTTATAGCTATTTCACTTGGAAACTAATGTGTGGGAGCACCTCCTGCAGCAAACTGCTCTTGAATCTTAATTTGATGAGTCAGTGACTCTTAAATACAGATTAAGCCTCTACCCCCTCCCCTCCTTTTTTAAACTTATGACCTGTAAGATTCTTGTAAAAAATGGGGCCAGGGGGACATTTTTAGAATTTAATGGGATTATGGACACCTGGAGTGTGGGAGATGTTAAACCATTATATTTTGCCTTTGCGAACATTGGACATGTGTTTATCAGGTGCATAGAAGAATTTTGAATGCTAATTTTTGTTCTTCAGCTATATTAAAATACACCTTTTACACCTTAGTGTTGATTTAACACTATTTACATTGCTGAATATGTTGATGACTTCATTGATGAACTTCTAGAGCAGCCCGGTTAAAGTTTTTATTTATGTGGGCTGTCCTTATGTTTTTCAGCGAAATGCTTTGCCTTTTACAATATTTTGCTTTAACGTAACAGCTGCTTGGAGAAGTATTGGTGAGATGTTTTCTGTTGAGACTGGATTTAATTTCATGCAGGATATTAGCTTCCGTTTTCTTGTAATTCAAATTTTGTTTATCGTTAGAGGGTTGGAAAGAGTTAAGTGAGTTACGGCTAGTCCTAGGATGCATTCCTTTAAATATAGTGCATTCCTCCAGTCAGACCTCTTTTGAGAGAACTTTAATAAAAGTCCAAAGCCTAGGCCTGTTTAACATAAAATAGCTTGAGAAATGCCAAGCAGCGTTTTTCCTTTCCCTCCCTCCCCCCAGCACACTCTTCTGATGAGCGGGTGTGGGAGAAGGTAGATTGCTGCAGTGTCAGTGCAGTCGGGAAGCAGAAGTGGCCGCCATGTTCTCTCTTTTTTTGTGAATCGCCCTCATTTGCATAGCACACTCTTCATTCATAAAAAAATAATTAAACATCCATCACCTTGGACATCTTGAAAGGATTTCCCAAGAAAAAAATTCGAAGCTTGATTGTCTTCACGTAGATTCTTGAGTTCAGGAAGTAAGGAAAATTCGAAGTTTTAGGTTAAATTCTAAAATATACGCACACACAAACAACTACCCCTGTTCTCAGAATGTTGACACAGTTATGTGGGAAATATCAGTTCGGGGAGGTGCTGGGATCACGTGATCGCCTCCATTCATAAAATACCTGGCTGTCCATTCACAGTGCAGTACACTGTCTCGTTGCCTTCCGCAGATTAGACCTACTTTGAGCGAGATCAAGAAGTACTGTATCTCAGATAACGCCTAGTTAGGAGAACAGCCGCTGGAAATTCTGAACAGAATGACGATATTTTTTGGGTCTCTTAAGAAAGCTTGGATCAACATGTCAAGTTCATGTTAGGGATAGGAAAAGACTAATTACCATATTTAAAGTGAAATATTTAATACCTCAGCTAATAGAAAAGCAAATGAGGGAATGTGGATTGACACACGTGTAAAATAGTTTCTAAATGGCTCTTTCTGTAATATTTGTCATGAACAAATTCAGAGCAAGTTTTTGGTGTAGTGATGTCCGTGGATGATTTTGCTGTTATACGAAAAATGAGTAAATATTCCCAGTGGTTTAATCCCAAAGATGTTGATATTTGAAACATGAAATGGCAGTTTTTACTGAGAAGATTGCTTCCCTCCCTCCCTCCCTCCCTCCCTCTCTCTCTCTCTCTCTCTCTCTCTCTCTCTCTCTCTTATTCTCTCTCTCTCTCTCTCATATTTTAAATGTACTTAGTGTGGGACAACTTGGAAATCTCACCCATATTTTTGGAATTCTGTTTTCACAAATATATCCTGCTTTATTAATGTTATTCCCTAGGAGGTTTGTTAAGCTAGTTTTTGTAGGACAAAATTAATGTTTTAGCATATAGTATTTTGCTATTAGATCTTAACTCTTCATGGGAATAAGCTCTTGGGATTTTACTTAAATTTTTTTTTATATTAGAAAGTGATGTGTTCATCTGGTAATCACTTTTTTTAGGGCCAACATTGTGCATTAGATAAACCACAGTAAACTTGTTTCGAACGTAGCTTTTATTCTGGTAATTTATATATCTCATCTTTAATATATAAAGTAATGTTTTGAAGTGGCAATTTATTGTTTAACCATGGATATTATGAAGATACAAGAAATATATAATGGCCGATGCCCTTGAAGGTTTAACATAGTTTAAAACTGCCCTGTAATGTGGACTTTATTTATAAAATCCTTATGTATATTTTTTTCTTTCCTCAGTTTTTTTCCAAGTCTCAATTAGTAGGAATTTAATTACAGTAGAGATTATTTTTAACACTGGAATGTTTTTACACTTAATTTCAACCGTTAGAAAAAAAAAAAAGTGAATCGCTTCTAGGCCTTTAGGCTAAGCTAAGATCAAGTGTAGAAAAAAAGTGAAAATCACCAATATCTTGAGAAACCTTAATCTTTTCTAAGCCATTGTAGTAAAATACAGCAAGGCCTTTGTGGCCTCATTTTGAAATCCTCTTATGTGCTTTATTATTTGAAATAAGAGTTATGTGTAGAGAGATAGATAGCTCTCAGAGGTTGATTGTGGATATATATTGAATCAAGAATTAGTGAAGGATCTACTATGTGTAAGACTTTGTCTTATGTAATATCAGACTTCGGGAAGAGTTGGTAAAATTCTGCTTTTCTTCAACCTTTAGTAGGAACTGGAACTGAGTTAAAAGTGCAGTTTAAAAAAATAATTCTTTCCATGCAGGAGTAATAGTTTATTTCAGATAATGTACAAAATGGTCTTTAAAATGAAAAAATAATAACTTATTTGCATTTCTACTACTAAGATGTCTTAATATTTGATATATAAACACCCTTTTCATGATATGCATAAATCATATTCATTTATTGGATTTTTTTTTACCATGTGCCAAGCACTGATAAATGCTTTACTCATGTATTATATAATTTATGTATATGTGTGTATTTTCAGCAGAAATAGAATTGTATAGCATATACTATTATAGCTTAATATATTGTATTTTCCTATGTCATTACATTCTAGAATATAATTTTAATGGCTACATTATATTCAGTATGTAACATGCATTAGTTTTAGTCAGTCTACTATTTTTGGATATTTCTAAACAGTGCTGCATTTGATCCTGAGTTCTGTCTGTATCCAAATATATTACTTTTTCCTTGAGATAGTCTAGGAATGGAGTTAAAGAAGTAAGTTTTAAATTTTTTTATTTCTGTCAAATTGCCCTCTAGAAAAGAATCTCATTGTATCAGAGTGCTTATACCTTGAAATGTCTGTCCAGTTCTCTTATAAATAAATTTTTGCCATTTTAAAAAAAATTCTCACCTGAGGATATGTTTTTTTATTGATTTAGAGAGAGAGAGAGAGAGAGAGAGAGAGAGAGAGAGAGAGAGAGACAAAGAAAGAAAAAGAAAGGAAGAGAGAAAAAGAAAGATGTGAGAGAGAAACATACTTCAGTTGCCTCCCATACCCACCTGGACCCAGCCAGCAACCTAGGTATGGTGCCCTGACTGGGAATTGAACCCGCTATATGGGACATTGCTCCAACCACCTGGGCCACCTGGCCAGGGCAATTTTTGCCAAATTGAATGAGGAAATGAAATTTTATGCCTATTTTTAAAAGGTGCTGGATGGTAAAATAAAATTGATACTTGAAAAAACGAAAAACTTGTAAGGTTGTTTTTGGACAACTGGACTGAAACAAAATACTATATAATAAAATAAAATTACAATGTATGTGATCATACAGAAGTCATCTACAGATCATTTATTTAACTTTTACCAACCTTTATGTAGTAGGGTATAGTGTAGAGAACATTGGACTTGGAACTGGGTGATGCAATGCTGTCCTAACTGTCACTAATTTTTTCTGTGATTCTGGGCAAGTGACAGCTTCTGTGGGCCTCAGTTTGCTCACTTGTAAATCAAGGTATTTGAACTGAGCATTATTATGGCCCCTTCCTATGCTAAATCACCCTAAAGTAATACGGTGGTAGAAATACTGCAAGTCACTAGCCTTGTAATGTACAAATTTGTTAATTAATTTTATTATGTTGTTTGTGAAATATTGAAGCAAATGAAAGAAAGACTTCTAGTAGAGATCTGATAGGATGATGAATTTAAAAGCATGAATTTTGATGAACCAAGATAAAATTGGAAACAATTAGTATGTTCAGAATCTTCTAAGATTTTCTTATTTTGGGCTTAAGAACCCTGTGTCTTTGATATTATATATCACAGATGGAGAACTTTTTAGTACTTTTTTTAAGCCTCCTTTTAAAGCTATTGGGTTTAAATACCAATTTGAGTATTTCTAAAAGGAATACTTGTACTAACAAGGTACCAACCCTTGTGTTTTAATTGTCCAAGAGGTGCAAACAAAGTAAGTCTTTTCATTTGGTTATTCATACAAATCATGTTAATCTAATACTAAGAAGTAATTTAATTCATTTAAGGAGCTAATGCAGATAATGAAAATTTTTTTTTTAAATTTTTTTTATTGACTCACTAGAGGCCCAGTGCACGAATTTGTGCATGGGTGGGGTCCCTCGGCCTGGCTGGCAATCAGGGCCGATTGGGGGCCGTCTTGCCCAGTCCCCATCAGAGCCAGCTGGCTGGGGGGGGACTGCGGGAGATTGGCTAGCCATAGGAGCTTGGCTGTGGGGAGCGCACTGACCACCGGGGGGCAGCTCCTGCATTGAGTGTCTGCCCCCTGGTGGTCAATGCACATCATAGCGACCGGTCGTTTGTTTGCTTAGGCTTTTATATATATAGATAGATTTGAGAGAGAGAAACATCGCTTTATTGTTCCACTTACTGATGCATTCATTGGTTGCTTCTTGTTTGTGCCCTAACCTGAGATTGAACTTGCAACCGTGGTGTATGGGGACAGTGTTGTGCACTAACCAAACTAGCTACCCTGCCAGGGCCTTATTTTTTAATACTCAGATTTAGTTTGCTGTTTATAACAAATTTTGTGTCATAGCAGCATATCATTTTAGAGTCCTGAGCTATTGTCATTATAAACTCCTAACATGTTGATTTTTGTGGCAAACTGAATGGTTTTAAAGGAAAAAAAAAAGTATTTTTGTTTAAACATAGCTTATTATTTTTGTTAAAATATGGTTCATTAGTAATGGCTCTTAGACTAAGGTGTTAAATTGCTTGAGACATTGAGTTCTTAGAATTCAGACTACTAATCTCTAACTGAACCTTGTTTACATTCATGGTTGAGGGAAATACCAACAAATCATAGCAGAATTAGAAGTACTTGTGACAGCAATTGTATTAGTTCCCTAGGACTGTCATAATAAAGTATCACAAACTAGGCGGCTTAAAACAACAGAAATTTATTGTCTCACAGTTCTGGAGGTTAGAAGTTCAAAATCAAGGTGTTGGCAGGGCCATGGTCTGAAATCAGTGGGTGAATCCATCCTTGCCTCTTCCTAGCTAATGTGGTTGATGGCAACTTTGGGATTCCTTGGCTTGCAGCTGCCTAATTCCATAATCTGCTTTCATCATCTCATGGTATTCTCTCTGTGTATCTCTGTCTTCACATGCCCCCCTTCCCTTTTTCTAATATGTATTTTTTTATCTCAGAGAGGAAGGGAGAGAGAGATAGAAACATCAATGATGAGAGAGAACCATTAATTGGCTGCCTCCTGCATGCCCCCAGCTGGGGATTGAGCCCACAACCTGGGCATGTCCCCTTGACCAAAATTGAACCCGGGACCCTTCAGTCCGCAGGCCAGCTAGGGCCACATGGCCCTTTTACTAGTATAAGGACACCAGTCATATTGGATTAGGAGCCCACCCTACTCCCGTATGACTTCCTCTTTACATTCTATAACAGGGGTCCTCAAACTACAGCCCGCGGGCCACATGCGGCCCACCGAGGACATTTATCCGGCCGGGTGCCACTGCCTGTCCTGCTTAGCAGCCCCGGGCCCTCAGTGCGCATAGGAATTTGTTCATAGTTTTTTTTTAAAACTATAGTCCGGCCCTCCAACGGTCTGAGGGACAGTGAACTGGCCCCCTGTTTAAAAAGTTTGAGGACCCCTGTTCTATAACAACCCTATTTCCAAACAAGATCACTTTCTGAGATACTAGGATTTTGGACTTCAACATTATTTATTTTTAAAAGGATATAATTCACCCATAATGGCGATAGAAGTCAGATGATTTTTTTTTAACAGTATAATTGGCATCCAGGGGTTAATAGGTATCTTGAAATAGCACTTATTATAGTCACTAGTTTGAAATTATTATAGTTAATTAAACTATTGCTAGAGCTTTTATTTTAATATGTTAATAAAAGAAGCACATGTATTTTGTATTGTTATTTCAAAATTTAAAATATTTTGTTATTTATGTCAATGTAATTGATTTCTTTTGTAATCCTATGCATTTTGTTTTAAGCCTTCAATGTTCTGAGAAGGGGGCCATAGGCTTCTTTAGACTGACAAAGAGGTCCATGGCACAAAAGGTTAAGATCTGCTATAGCCCTGGCCAGTGTGGCTCAGCTGGTTGAGCATCCGCCCATGCACTGAAAGATTGCCCTTTAGATTCCCTCAGGGCACATGCCCGTTTGTGCTCCATTCCGAGTAGGGGGCGTGCAGGAGGCAGCCCATCCATGTTTCTCTCCCTCTCCCTTCTTTTCTCTAAAATCAATAAAAATATATTTTAAAAAATCTCCTGCTATAGAAGGCTGAACCCAAAGATATGGATATAAAATGGGAAGATTAAGAAACATGAAGGATAAGATATACAAGTTCAACAGTTCCAAAAGAAGAGATAATAGAGGAGAGGAAATAGAGATAATGGCTGAGAATTTTCAAAAGGAGCAAATTAAACCCAATTCAGTGAACTAAACACAAAACAGCCTCGCAGTCAAACTGGGATTATCTGTAGATTGCAAGAAAGGAACAACCTAACAAACTCCATGTAGTTTATCACATTTGAATGTTAAAGGAGAGAAATGATAGTTTTAATAAGTGCCAGAAATGTAATACTGTCATTCCATCTCTGCCTATAATATGGAAGTAAATGTTCATAATTTGAAGGTTTATAATATAAATATTCATAAATACAGATTTACAAGATTTCTGCTCCCTAGAACTTAAGACAATTTTTCTGATTTAAAGTGAGAGTGTTGGATTTGATCTTTAGGATTTCTTTTAGTTCAGTAATTCTAGAATCCTAAGTGATTTTCTTTGTATTTCTGAACCACATTGAATAGAGCGTTACTGTTACTTATAAATATAGAATTGATTGGTGAAGATTTCCTTGTATCTGAAATTTTTGAATTATCTTGGAAGGCATTTTCTTTGTACATTTAGAGTACAAAGAATAAGCTTTAGAAAATTCAACAGTGATTGGAAATAACAATCTAATCAGTTTTATAACATTATAATTTAGATAAAGGCCTTTATGACTTAGAATGTAGAATGCAATTGTTTTTTGCTGGTTGTATTTAATGATACTATTGCTTATGATTGAACACATCTCAGTTGTTTATTCACATGTTTAGAGATTACTTTCACAAATACATGGTATTTGTTTTTGTTTTTAATTTTTTAATGTTTAAAGTATTACATATGTCTCCTTTTCCTCCATTGACCTCTCCCCGGCCACTCCTACCCCCCAGCACATGCCCTCACTTCCCTAGTGTCTGTGTTCATTGGTTATACTTATATGCATACAAGTTTTTTGGATTACCAGAAATTTAGTGAATCATGACTTTTCTGATGCCACTTTTTCAAAGTTGTCATAACTTTCACCACATTAGAATGTTTTAGTAACTTTGGCATAAAGTTACCAAACTTTTTTTTTTCTGTTTTATTGTTAATTACATTGATATTTTGAGATTGGAATTCGGGATCAATTCTGGGTTTGCCCCATTAATAATATGTGAAAGCATTTCAAAATTTTAGTTGCTGAATTGTGTATATGGATTTCTTAACAGTTTTTCAGGACAGATTTCATTAGTAACATTTTCTTCAAGAATTTCAGATCAGTGACATTTGAGTGCCTACTAGGCATTTGACTTTTCCTTAGCCTTGGAGATACAAAGATAAGTAAAACCTGATAACTGCTTTCACTTTCCAACAGGGGAACTAGATCCCTCTGAAATGTGATGAGTGCTCTGCTTATGAAGTTATTCAGGGCTGTAGGAGAAAGTGATGCTACCTGGAGGTGGATGACAGGGTGAGAGTTATGTGTGAAGGAAGTTTTCAGAAAAGAAGTGGCATTTTAGGAGTCAACTAGAGATGAGATGGAAAGGGGAAAAGTATTCCAAGAAGTGGGGTGGGAAGGGGGTAAAACAAAAGCAAGCACAGAAGGTTTGAAGAAAAGCAATAGCTTTTTGGGTAAATATGTTTGGAGGAGTAATGGGAGATAGATTACAAGGTGTTGGTGGCCAGATTGTAAGTATAGATTTGTTGTTTAACTGTGTATCAGCAATCTTGGAGCAAAGGTGATGGCTAGGTCTGGAGCCTGAGGGCCACAAGATAAATGTGACAGAGGCTCCTGGAAGCTTTTGAAAAGTTGAGAGAAATTTATTTAACTGTTCAGTATGTTAATAACATTAATTTTGAACAGAATTCCCATAAATTTTTCAGATAAAGCACTAAGCATTTGAAGAAAATTTGTTCTTTGAGCTTCCCTCCCTCTTCACCACAACTCTTAGGTCAGTAAGGCTAATAATGAAAGGCACCAGCTTAAGTCTTTATCATGTAGACAGTGGGGAACATTATTTTAAGTGAGGAAGTGATGTCAGATTTGTGTAGAACGGTGAATACTAGGGTTACTTTGTACAGGTGATTAGAGGGAAAAGAAAGAAAAAGAAAATGAACTCTCATTGAGGAGGAAGATGTAATAATGATCAAGGTAAAGAACAGCTGGGAATAGTTCATTTGGAACTGTTGAGGATGAATTTGTAAGGCAGTTTAGATTTCCAGCAAGTGTGATTATATGACTGGATGTGAAGGAAGTAGGATGAGTGTGGGATGATTTCAACATTTTAAATTTGGGTGGCTGTGATGCTTTTAAATGAAGTGGGAAGAGGAAGAGACGGTTTTTAAGGGGAAAATAACTCAATTTTGATACTTTTTAATTTGTGGGTGCCTACTAGGTATTCTAATAAAAAGGGAATATGCTAATTGACCATCACTCCATCACAAAGATGGCTGCACCCACAGCTAAGGCCAAGTTCCCATAAGGAGCCTTAATGAGCAATCAGCAGGGACCTGAGGCTACGCCCTCCCCTGCCCCCATGGGGCTTGACAGGGGACCTCAGGCCACGCCGCACACCCGGCAGGGCTTGATCAGGGACCTCAAGGTGCGCTTCCCGTCCTGGTGCTGGGCTAGGGGACCTCAGGCTGCTCCCCCCACCAGGTGGGACTTGACAGGGGACTTCAGGCTGCACCCCCCGCCCCAACACCGGGCCAGTGGACCTGAGGCTGGGCCCCCCCTGCCTGGCAGGGCTTGACAGGGGACCTCAAGGTGCACCCCCAGTGCTGGGTCGGGAGAACTCAGTCCGGGCCCCCCACCCAGCGGGGCTTGACGGGGGACCTGAAGCTTTGCCCCACTCCCAGTGCTGGGCCGGGGCACCTGAGGCTGTGCTGCCCCGCCTGGCGGGGCTTGACGGGGGACCTCAGGCCATGCCCCCCACCCAGCGGGGCTTGACATGGGATCTCGGGCTGTGTCCCCTACCCGGGGGACCTCAAGGCACACCCCCCCGCCCCAGTCTGGGCTGGGGGACCTCAGGCCACACCCCCTATCCTGGTGCCAGGCCAAGGGATCTTGAGGCTACGTCCCCTGCCTGGTGGGGCTTGACAAGGGTGGGACTGGCCAGGTCTGGATCTAGCCCAGTGGAGGGGAGGGGCGGCCAGGTCTGGGTCTCACGTGATTTTGAGGCTCATGTGGGTGGGCGGGGACTTGACTCTGGGTCCCGTGGTGCGCCCCAGGCTCTGATAGGAGGAAGGTTTTCATGTACATTTTACTAATTTTCTTTCATCTCTGACACTTCTGTTATAGAGAAAGGGCAAATAGCAATATTAAATTATTTCCTCTAATCCCCTTTTAACGTGCACGAATTTCGTGCACTGCGCCACTAGTCAAGGTATAAAATACCCCATAAGGTGTTTTAAATTACAGGTTTGGTGCCCAAAGAATGTTGAGAGGGCAGAGTTAGAGGCAACATATTCAGCATATGTAATAGTTGAAGCTAGTGGAAAATTGCCCAAGGATAATATTAAGTAGAAATGGGAAGTTGAATAGTTAGAAACAGCAGTTTGGTTTTTTTTTTGTGTTTTTTTTTTAAAATATATTTTTAATTGATTTCAGAGAGGAAGGGAGAGGGAGAGGGAGAGATAGAAACATTAATGATGAGAGAGAATCACTGATCTGCTGTCTTCTTCATGCCCCCTACTGGGGACTGAGCCTGCAACCAGGACATGTGCCCTGACCTGGAATCGAACCATGACCTTCTGGTTCATACGTTGACGCTCACCCACTGAGCCACATGGGCCGGGCAACAGCAGTGTTTTTAAGCGAGTGTAAGAAGAGACACTAAAAGACAGAAAAGTCTTGAGAGGTAGGAGAGTTCAGAGAGAAAGTGTTGAAATGGGAAGTGATGAAATGGAGACAGCAAAGAGTAAGATTATACTCATTTAGGGGGAAGCTGAGAGTTGAGATTATTTGTTAAATGAGGTGATGTCAGTTATGCAGAGAAAGAAAAAAAAGACTTAAGAAAAGATGGGCAATTGATAGAGAAGGCCTAGGAAAGCGGAGCCTATCCAACTGTTTTACTGCTTGTCAGATTTAATCCTTCTAAGGACCATGTGAGCTAAGTATTATCCATAGTTACAGATAGAGATAACTGAGATTTAAGAGAGGTTTTAGTAACTTGCCTACAGCCACACAAGGGAGTAAGTGGTAGAAATGAGATTCAAAATACAATGTGATATTTATATTGTACCTCAAATACTTAATGGCCAGACTCAATTTTAAACAAATTAAGCTTGAAGTGATAGGTAGACACATAGAATTGACAGCTGATTTGGGGGACTGGAAGTTTTGATAAAGTTAATGGACACTTGAGTGAAAGTGGAAAAAATTGAAAGTTAGATTTTGATCAGAGAACACAGACTCAAGAGTGCTGACATGTGAGGGAAGATTAAAGTAAAAACAGGTTGTAGGAGTAGAGGAGCCAGGATCTGCTAGGATGTTTTAAAAGGTCAACAATGTGGCTGTTCAAGTTTCTGGGTTGGTATTAGGAGTTGAGGTGGAGAGGAATCCTGAGCCAAGGCCAATGTATTTAATGTGAGTGTGGGATGAGCAGCTTAGAGTGGGAGTATGAATGCTGACATCTGCCTCTACAATTTAAAGAGACAGGAATAAGGATTTTGGAATCGGAGGTTGAAGATGAAGGTGTCAGGGAGGAGAGTAAGAAAAGGGAAGGGCTTACCCGAGAGGAGTTGAGAATATTAGGAATGTTAGGATCTCATGTAATAATGGCCCTATCAGGGATGAGAGATGGTGGGAATTAGAAAGTGGAAGGGAGGATAGACATGTAAATGAATTACCCAAATTTGGATTTTTATTAGGAACTTTAAGGTTTCTGAAAGACTAACCAAGATGTTGATTTTATCCAAATAAATTATATTGTCTTTGACAAAAGGTTTTATATTCTTGGGGTACTCCAATCTAAATGGTTAGAAAGGCCTTTTCAAAACAAAATTCACTAATTAAATAACTACAACTTGGTGTTCACAATTAACATGATCCTGTGGTTACTGCTGACTGTTGCATTAAGACCTTGACAAATCACATAACCTGTCTTTGTGCTTGATTCTCCATCTGTAAAGCCAGGGAAATGTGTCATTACTTAAGAGAGATGTTAAGATAAATGTAACTTCCCCTCCCTTGGTTAAGAGAATGTTAAAAAGAACTTTTAATTCTTGAGAAGAAAGGTTCATGAAATAATGAGTGCTTACTTTCACTTAGCCTGAATTGTATGTGGGGTTATTTTTTTAAAAAAAAATTATTTATTGATTTTAGAGAGAGAGAAACATTAATTTTTGTTGTTGTTTCACTTGTCTATGCATTCATTGGTTGCTTTTTATGCCCTGACTGGATGAATCCAGAACCTTGGTGTATTTAAACAACACTCTAAATAACTGAGCTACCTGGCCATTACTGGTAGGGTTACTTTTTAAAAAGGATTTGAACTCCTGGAAAATTTTTATTTCACTTTAAATGTTAAACAGCAACTTTTTAGAAAAACTTAGAAACTAATAATTCCAATAAGCAGAAAATAATATAAATCTATATTGTGAACATTTTCTTCCATGTTCTGAGCAAAGATTGAGTAAAGAGAATGTAAGTGTTGGGTAAAGAACTAGCCAGTCTTTTTGTTTGTTTGGTATTTAATACAACTATTTAGTTATAAAAGGAGTATATTTCTAGAGCTTGTTAATGAAAGCAAGTTTAACACCTGAGCACATTTTGGAAGTATAAGTCATCTTTCTCAGTTGAATGCAGGAGCTTTCAAATATTGCAGGGAGAGCAAAAATCTACTTTCATGGGAGAGAAGAGGAGAGGAAGGTTTTTTTCAGCTTTTTAAAGATTTAGATAATTTTTCACAACTGTAATCAAACTAGGATTCCTATTAATAGGCTAGATCTATTAATAGAGATCCTAGTGATAAGTGAGAGGCAAGATCTGCTAGTCAGTTCATTGCTCTTGATTTAGTCTGTTAACTTGAATTTGGATGGCTAAAGGTCTGTAAGCTTATGTTTAGTTCATTTTATAGTCCTCAACAACTAAAGCAAAAACTGTTTATGTTTTAATTTAGCCTCATTATTCTAAAACTGTGTAATTTGTGAATTAAAAAATAACTGCCTTAGATACATAATTACTGACACTTGGGTTAGGAAAGAATTTGAAGTTAATTCTCAATCAAGATCTTAAATGAACATAAATCAGGAACTTAAAAAAAATGATTAAAAATTGTATATACTTTTTCTAGAGGATTATTCAAGCCAACAAACAAAATTAACTTAATAAGAATTAACATATAACACATAACTTTAATAAGTATATCTAATTAAGATATTCTTTATGTATTATGATCATTTTTAAAAGGAAGGGAAGAGATGAATGAGACAAGCTAGCCTCTAACCACCTTTGTTTTCTTGAGAAATTTTTCCTAGTCTTGATACTTCAAGATACTTAGCTTCTAAGTGAGCCAAAAAGAGAAAGAATGTATCTGATGTTCTGTAGACCCTATTGCAGATGAGTCTGAACTTTATAATGTGTACTAGGCCTTAGCATACACTGGTTTGGCTTTTAATTACTGGCTAACTTCTAGTTGGGTCATTTGTGTATTTGCCCTGTGTCAAACAGATTTGGCTAAGTGTAGTGGGAGGAAAACTGAAACTGAGAAGTCCTTTTAACTGACTGCTATGGTCTGAATGTCTGTGCCCTCACGCCTATCCCAAATTTGTATGTTTAAATCCTAAACCCCAAAGATGATGGCATTTGGAGCTGGAGCATTAGGGAGGTGTTTAAATCATGAGGGTGGATCCTTCTTGAATGGGATTAGTGTCTTCTAAAAAAAGAGGCTCCAGAGAGATCCCTAGGTCTTTTACCATATGAGGGACACAGAGAAAGGCCTTGGCTGTGAACCGGGAAGAAGGCCCTAATCTGACCATGCTGGCATCTTGATCTTGGACTTCCCAGTCTCCAGAACTATAAGAGATACATATCTCTTGTTAATAAACTACCCATCAGTGATATTTTATTATAGCAGCCTGAATGGACTAAGACACTGACTTTGTGTTTGCTTGTTTTGGGGAATAACATCTAGGAAAGAAAGAAATCAATAAAAAACAAAACAAAACACAATTTTCAGTTGCTTCTAGATCCATATGTGTATATTTTACTTGTTTTAGTAGGGTATGCACAAATATCATTCATTTTTTACCTGATATACTTAATATAAATAATTCCTATGCTCATACATAGATTTTTAGTAATCATTATTTTATGCCTATAATATTCCATCAAGTTGTACCATAAGTTTACATAGCTATTATCTTCTTAGTGAACACTTTAGGTTTCCAGCTCTTTGCTATTATAAATAACATTGCAGTGAGCATCATCTTACATAAAGTTGTTGTCTTTTGTTCAGTTTATTGCTTAGGATGAATTTACAGAATTGAGATAACTGTGTCAAAGAGTATGTGTTATTATTTTTATTCTTGATATAAATTGCTACTTTAAAAATTTAACAATTTTTCTTATTGTGGATTATAAATGAAATTTGTTTTCATATTTCTTACATTCCATTTTTGTTCTTTAGTAACTTGCGATTTTTTTATATAGCTCCCAGTACATAATTAAGTGATAGCTAATATTTGAGCAATTACCAACATTGTCTTAATCATTTTGTGGATTTAGTTTTCATAATAGTCATTTTAAATACAGGGGTGGGCAAAAGTAGATTTACAGTTGTGAGTGTGCGAAACAGTTTATAGTATTACTATTTATTCATTAATTATTGTGTTATTTACCTACTTTTGTCCACCCCTGTATTACTACCATTATTACCCCCCATTTATGAAGATGAGGAAACTGAGGCTTAGCAAAGTTAAATAATTGACAAATATATACCTGGTAAAGACTCCAAAGTCTGTGTCCTAAAACAGTGACTTTTTTTTATTGTCTAAAGTTTTACATATGTCTCCTTTTCTCCCGATTGACACCCCCCCCCCAAAAAAAAAACAGTGACTTTCAATCTTTAACTGTGACAATAACAAATACATTATACCTTTTGACACTGTGTGTGTGTGTGTGTGTGTATGCATACATACATACACACACACACAACCTTTCATAAAATAGCTTAACTTTCTATGTGATGACATAGGCTGACTTTTGTGCTCCCATTCAGTTCTCTATAAAAACATAATACTGGTGAAGACCCGTGCAGTGAAAAATCCCCTGTTCTACACTACAGTGCAGTATATGGGATATTGTCTTCTAAAGATGTACCTCCTTATTGCTACTGAAGATAACATTTGTGTTCAGCTTATTATTTCATGAAATAAGAGATAATACTGAAAGTTACAGGATCCTCAGAAGAGTGCATTTCAAGGTCGAATTAGGAGCTGTTACAGGGAAATTCAGATTTGAGTTGCTGTGGCTAGAGTATAATAGTAGAGAAGTTGCATCATTGCTTTGCAGATTTCTTCACTGAAGTGCCCCAAAAGATAGGAGAATGCATCCCAAAAGCAGCCTTTAAAAAGTATAGAATTATTTTGGAATCTAGTAAACTATCTCAAAGAGTAATGTGAATATTGTATTCTAATCAGTAATATAGTAGTATTTCCAATTTGAAATGTTTTTAATTATATCTGTTAGGAAAAATATAGAAGCTCTTTAACCCCAAAATCTTTGCACATTTATATGCCAAGGCATTATGTGTTCATAGCCCATGTGGCACATTCCTGGAAGTGTACTCTCTGGAGTACACTTTGGGATACATCCAGGGTGTGCTTCTGAGACCAGTGCATAGTTGTGCACTGTATTTATAGCGGCTGCCATTTTCAAACAGAAAGTAGGAATAGCAAAGAGTATATGGATTCAGCAAAGAGTAATATAAACTTTTTGAAGTATAAAAGCAATATAATCAATCACACTAGGAAATTTGGAAGATGACGGGAAATACCTGTAGAAGAAATTTTCTTTTGTGTATTTTTTTATATTAAAAGTATTAAAGACAGAAATGTAGAAGGGAATCTTAAATTTTAAATTTGTTGTTTCTATAAAAACTTTATGTCGATCATAAAATTTATATAAACAGTAAATTAGCTGTGTTGGAACAAATACAATTATGCTAATTGGTAGTCTAAGAAATCTGCAGTGTTGTACAGCAAAGGACACTCAGATTTCATTTCAGTTTTGCCATTTAATTATGTGACTTAGAGCAGATCTTTTCACATGTGAGCATTTCTGTTAATGAAGACAGTAATCTTTTCCCATTTATAAATTGCTTTTGCATGAAAAATTGTATTAAATGGATTTAGCTATAGAATTTTGATTTACTTATAGGGGAAATGGGGGTTTTCTAGAGGATGAAAAAAACAAAGGCAGACAGATGAAGGAAAGGTTTTAGCAAAACCTTAGGGAGAGAAAGAAAGCTGAGGAAAATGAACCTAGGCCTTAGATTTAAAATCTCTAGGCTTGTTTGGGAGATAAATGAGATCTGTATAAGGAGTATTAGCTAAGTTAAAAGGTTATGTAACCCACATATTGGGAAGTTACGTAAAATACCTACATTGGTTATATAATCTATAAATTGGGAAGTTTTGAAAAGCATCTACATAGTTAAAATCAGTGAAAATTTGCGTGGTATATCAGATGAACTGGAAAATTCCCTTTTAAAATATTGGTTGCAGGAAACAAAACATTCACAAGGATGTTGAGATCATGTAGGGCACAGGAAGGGGGGACCCTAAACAATTTTAAGTGATCAGGGGAAGGAAAATGAGAATTTCTTATGCAAGACCCTTTATTTTTAAAAGCTACATATTACTGATATTCTGTTCATTTGGGCATGCTTTCATTATTGCTTTATTAATGAAGGTAAGATAATTATAAGAATTTTCATAGGCTCATACGTTGAAACAGTGTTTGGTATACAGTAAGCACTAAATGTTTGGCAATAGGCATTCAGTTATGGCTTCAGTCTCTTAACCTTTTTTAAAATTGATTTTAGAACAGAGGTGGGTGGGGGGAGTAAGACATCAATTTGTTGTTCCAGTTCCACTAATTTATGCATTCATTAGTTGATTCTTATCTGGGCCCTGGCCTGGGATCTAACCTGCAACCTTGGCATATCCAGATGATGCTCTAACCAACTGAGCTACCTGGCCAGCTCTCTTAACCTAATTTTCTTTCTCAGTTTTTAAGTCTGTTCCTCAATTGCAATAAAAATCTATCATCTTAGTTGAGGAGGGATTCCAGCCTGCTTTAGTACATCTCCAGCCTTTGAAATAATCAAACTATAAAGGAATTGTAGAAAAAGAACAAATATTTTTACTACCAGCTTTTAATTCATTCTCTCACAGTTCTTTCAAAATGTTTTTATTACTTTACTGAAAGATACTTGCTTTTCCTGTTAAAATTTTTCTTTTTTTAAAAAAATATATTTTATTGATTTTTTTACAGAGAGGAAGGGAGAGGGAGAGAGAGTTAGAAACATCGATGAGAGAGAAACATTAATCAGCTGCCTCCTGCACAGCCCCTACTGGGGATGTGCCCGAAACCAAGGTACATGCCCTTGACCGGAATCGAACTTGGGACCATTGAGTCCACAGGCCGATGCTCTATCCACTGAGCCAAACCGGTTAGGGCCTGTTAAAATTTTTCTTACTACCATTTGCTACCCTTTGGGCCTTATTAGATTCCTTTGACAATCGAAAGCAGCAATGCATTAGAACTTTCTGTGATGATGGAAATGTTCTGTTTGTGTTATTCAATATGGTAGCTAATATGTGGCTATTTGGCTAATGAGTACTTGAAATATAGCTTGAGGGACAGAAGAATAAAATTTTAATTTAAATAGCCTCACACAGCTTGTGATTTCTGTTTAGATAGTACAGATCCTGAGTGTTTCTAATTCTTGAATTCTAGCCAGTTTTTGAAGAAAGTTCAAAAATTTTTAATAGGGAGTTAGCTTGAGGTAGTGCAGCTTTTTTCAAAGTATGGAACTTGCCCTGGTATGTAAGATAATTTTTGTTTTACCACAGACATGGCATTAAATTTAATTGACAAGTTATTTCTTTTTCAGTACTATTTGCATTTTTATTAAGTTGTTTATTTGTGTATGTATATATGTTTGTTCATGTTTAATAGGGAAGGAGTAATATCAATCTCATTCTCTCGTAGACAAGCCAATACTGTTTTGACTTTCACTGTACTAAAATTTATTATTATTATTATTAAAGACAGTCTCTTCAATAAATGGTGTTGGGAAAATTGGACAGATGCATACAAATAAATGAAACTGGACCACCAACTTACACCATACACAAAAATAAACTCAAAATGGATAAAGGACTTAAATGTAAGACGGGAAACCATAAAAATCTTAAAAGAAGCCATAGGCAGCAAAATAACAGACATTTGTCGTAGCAATATCTTTACCGATACAGATCCTAGGGCAATGGAAACTAAGGAGAAAATAAACAAATGGGATACATCAAAATAAAAAGCTTCTGCACAGCAAAAGAAACGATCAACAAAACAACAAGAAAGCCCACTGCATGGGAGAACATATTTGCCAATGTTATATCCGATAAGGGTTTAATCTCCAAAATTTATAGGGAACTCATACAACTTAACAAAAGGAAGATAAACAACCCAATCAAAAAATGGGCAACGGACCTAAATAGACATTTTCCAAAAGAGGACATACAGAAGGCCAAGAGACATATGAAAACATGTTCAAAGTCACTAATCATCCGAGAGATGCAAATCAAATTGACAATGAGGTACTATCTCACACCTGTCAGAATGGCTATCATCAACAAATCAACAAATGACAAGTACTGGAGAGGATTTGGAGAAAAAGGAACACTTTCACTGCTGATGAGAATGCAGACTGGTGCAGCCACTGTGGAAAACAGTATGGCGTTTCCTCAAAAAATTAGAAATGGAACTTCCATTTGACCCAGTAATCCCACTTCTAGGAATATATCCTAAGAAACTAGAAACACCAATCAGAAAGGATATGTGCACCCCTATGTTCATAGCAGCACAACTTACAATAGCTAAGATTTGGAAACAGCCTAAGTGCCCATCAGCAGATGAGTGGATTAGAAAACTGCGGTACATCTACACAATGGAATGCTACGCTGCTGTAAAAAAAGAAGGAATTATTGCCATTTTCAACAGCATGGAAGGAACTGGACAGCATTATGCTAAGTGAAATAAGCCAGTCAGAGAAAGATAAATATCACATGATCTCACTCATTTGTGGAATGTAGTGAACAACATAAACTTATGAACAAAAACAGAACCAGAGTCATAGAAGCATCCATCAGACTATCCAACTTATGAGGGGATAAGAGATCAACCAAAGGACTGGTATGCATGCATATGAGCATAGCAATGGACACAGATGGGGCGGAGGGAGGGGGCGAGTGGTGAGGGCTGTGCTGAGGGGTGGGGGCAGCTAGGGAGAGGTCAGTGGGGGGAAAAGGAGACTTACGTAATACTTTATTTTTTTATTTATTTTTCATTTTTTAGAAACTTTATTTTCCATCAACCTTATTTCAGTTCTGTTAAGAATTTGTGGAAGAACAGCTTAGGACCACTCAGTGGTTGTTGCTACCCATTCAGTAGCCTGAGCAGTGGGGCTGCAGACCAGTCTTCAGTGGCAGGCTGAGCCCTTCAGTCTTCAGTAGGAAACTGCTGAATGGGTACAGAGGGCACCTGCACGCCTTCAGACCAGTCTGCAACCTCAGGCTGAGCAGCAGTGAACTGAGGAGCAGGAGCAGTCCATTCACCCTGAAATTCCTCCTTGGTCACAGCCTTTTCAGCAGCGGCCTGCTCTTCCTTTTCAATCTCTTCAGGATCTCTGTAGAAGTACAGATCGGGCATGACTTCCCACGGTGTTCACGGGAGATGGTGCCACGCATGCGTAGGACTTCCCGGGCCAGCATCCACCACATCAGACCAACTGAGTGAGCCCCCTTGTTGTTGCAAGGGATGGCAATGTCCACATAGCGCAGAGGAGAGTCTGTGTTACACAGAGCAATGGTGGGCAGGTTAACATAAGATGCCTCTGTGTGAGGCTGGTGGTCAGCCCTGGGGTCAGTAACCACCAGAAGTCTTGGCTCCCGGAAGGCTGCCTGGATCTGGTTGGTGAAGGTTCCAGGAGTGAAGCGGCCGGCAATAGGAGTGGCTCCAGTGGCAACAGCAAACTTCAGCACAGCTCGCTGGCCAGTATTCCTGGACGATATGACACTGACGTCAGCTGGGTTTTCGATGGCAACAATGGCACGAGCTGCCAGCAGAAGCTTCTCCCAGGTTCTCTTCAGATTGATGATGTAGATGCCATCACTTTTGTAGATGTACTGTTCCATGTGGAAGTCAAGGTTGGTGCCACCTAAGTGGGTTCCTGCTGCAAGGAATTTGAGGACATCCTCCTCCTTCATTTGCAGGACATCAAGGGCTCCGGACATTGTGAAAAGTTTCCCTTTAAGTTACGTGGGAACCAAGAACAACGCCGTATGGAGCCCTCCCTGGGTAGCGCGGAAAGCGACTTACGTAATACTTTAAACAATAAAGAATTTAAATTAAAAATTTTATGTATTTATGGCTTGTGATAGTTTTGTTTTTTAAATTGACTGAAGTGACTAAAACCTTTAGGAACATTTTTTGGATCACATATGTGGTACACATATAGTGCAGAATATTGACAAAGACAATAAATGTCAAAACAAAAGCAGGTTGTGTAGTAGTTGGATTGGTAGGGAATCAGGAGCCCTGCTGTGCCACTAGTTTGCTGAGGCAATCTCTGGCTCTTAGGTAAGGTTCCTGCTTTGGCTAAAAGGGAAGATAGGTTGGTTTAGAGTGAGAAGAGATTTAAAAGTTTTAAAAGTGTTTCATTCTGTAATAACTCTGATCATAACATTTTGGATGATAGCTAAAATGCTATATGTCAAACATGAATTATCTTATTTAATCCTTCACTCCAAAACAGATTATACTTAACTCTCAATTCTTTAAAACAAAAACAAAAACACCTCTGGTGCACCAGCTATAAAATAAGTCACAGAATATAATGCACAGCATAGGAATATATATACTTTTTAAGTATATAAGTGTTGAATGAGTATGTTGTACACCTAAAATTAATATAATATTGTATGTCAACTATAATAAAATAGAATAAAATTAAAAACACCCTGTGGTATTCAGAATGGGATTAATCTTTATCTTGATTCATGCTCTCATCAATGGTCTATGTATGGCCCTCAAAAATCTGTTATTTTAATATTTTATTTACTTGGCATTACAATCCAAGGATCAGAACCTTAATGATGACTAACGTTTACCTAATGTGCATGTCTCATATTATCTGAACTTCTCAGAGGTTACTCTAACCTGAGTTGTGTGCTTACCATTCTCTTCCTATTAAAAAAAAAAGTTTAATTGCATACATGTATGTCTAAACAGTGTCTCATTGTTTAAATATTTTGCAGTTCCATAAAAGGAATATATTATATGTTAACTCCTGGAACTTGATTTTTCCCCCCAATACATTACTAAGATGTATCATTTTTGGCTGGGTGTACTATTTTTTAAATACATTTTTATGTATTTCAGAGAAGAAGGGAAAGGGAGAGAGAGAGGTAGAAACATCAATGATGAGAGATAAAAATTGATCGACTGCCTCTCGCACGCCTCCGAGATCGAGCCCGAAATCCCAGCATGTGCCCTAACTGGGAATTGAATATAATATGCTTCTGGTACATATGTGTTAAATGTTCTCTTGAGTATATATTTAGGAGTAAAATAGTTGGATTGCAAGTTATGCTGTGAATTTTCGAGTTTACAAGATAATGCCAAATTGTATCCCAACATAGTTTCAATTTGTACTCCTACTAGCAGTGTAAGAGAATGGGTGTAAAATTGTACTTTATGGTGGTCTTGATTTGCATTTTCTATAACAGATAATGATTTTTGCCAAATTTTTTGAATGTTTGCTGTGTGCCAGACACTGTTCTAAAGACTTTACATGAATTAGGAAATTATTTTAATGCCATAAAAACCCTTTTGGAAAGTTATCCTTACATGCATTTATAGATGTAGAAATTGAAGCTCTATGAGGTTAAGCTAGTAAATGACAGAGTTAGGATCCATACTTGGTCAAGGTTAGGCTGCAGAGTCCAGCCTCCCTAACTAATGTTTGATTGAATGTGCATTCATATTCTCTTTCCCTCTCCCCCACCAATCTCTTGGCCTTTATGTGCTTGTGATGGCACATGTTGGTTATTCTATCCTTATTTTACTGTGTGTAAGGATTGTAAATTCCTTGAAAAAAGCAATCTCTTACAAAACCTGTTTCCTAATTGTTAAAATGAATGAGATGGCTCAAGATGAT
Organism: Plecotus auritus; assembly: GCF_963455305.1. Lineage (NCBI taxonomy): Eukaryota > Metazoa > Chordata > Mammalia > Chiroptera > Vespertilionidae > Plecotus > Plecotus auritus. Next base: position 75,182,069 of record NC_137770.1, on the reverse strand, counting down.
TTCTGGCATTTTTGGCTCTAGTATTTTATAATTTGACCTACTCTCCTTTGCAGTTCATTATTTTCAGAATAATATTTTCTTTGCATTTTCTCTCTATTTACTATTAAAATGTGAAACAATGTAGTATGCTTTATTTCTTTGTAAAATTCTATTTTAATTCTTTATTTTTAACAGAATCTTTTAAATGTATTAAGTGATTAAAAAATTCTGGAGGGAATTTTAATATATACTCATCTCCACATAATCTTTTGTACATACATCATGAACTGAATAAATTTTTTTTCCTTTAACATTTCCAGGTAATGTCCTTGAAGTGTAGTTCATTATTAAGCCATTCATCTTTTCTTATCAACTGTTAGATGCCGAATAGATGTTTTTTGTTTTACTTTTTCGGTACTGAGTTTTTTAAGACAAAATATTACTTTAAAATTATAATTCTAATGTAGATGAGAATTTATGTACTTAATAATTGTGGAATGACAAAGTGCTAGGCCCAGTAATGAACACCTAATTATCCATATTTCTTGCCAAAGTGTAAGGTATTATCTAATCGCAGACGTTAAAGTGTTTAGGTTCTCTAAAAACAGTATTTAGGCCTTTTCCATAGGCAAAAATCTTCTGGTTCATATCCATTATGTGTATGCTGCATGGTTTAGTGGTAGTTAAATGTTTCAGTGCACTGGGCACAAAAGGATCAATCACATATGTGTTGGAGTGGTTGGCTGATACAAGCAGCTAAACAGATGGAAATCAGGATGTTGCAGCACTTCTTATTAGTCAAATTTAGTTCGTTTCCTGGATTTTACATTGCTCTTAGGTTTGGCAGTCATTAATGTTGATATTGAATGAAATACCTACAACAAACATTTATTGAACATTTATTATATGCCAGAGAAAGGATTGGAACTAACATACAACGTGTCTCAAAAAATGTATTCACACTTTGAATTATTATAAAGTCAGTGTTTATTAGCATACACTTCATTTTCAAAATTAAGTGAGTTACCAGCTATTAAAGTGTGTATACATTGTTTGGGACACCCTATATTTGAGCTTTACTGTATTCCAGGTGTTAAGAAGGTAGATTAATAAAATCTGCATCTTTGCCCTCAAGATATTAACCAAATGATAGGTTCTTTGGTAATGAAGGACTTGGAAATATTGATTTCCTGCTAGGGGAAAATATTATTTTCTTAGAAGAGGAGGAAAACTTATTGAAAGTATAAATTACTACATTTAGAAGAGACATCTTTACAAGTCATGTTTAACTTTACATATAGTTCAGTAGTCTTGTGCTCCGACAAAGTAGATACAGTATTAATTGTCTTATTTACTTTGAAGTTTGTATAGCAGGATAGATTGTGTAAGAATGGTAAAAGGTTTAGTGTCAACAACTTAGAGGTAAGGTTCAGGTGAATATAGTAAACGTCTTTTTATAACTTTAGCCTTCATGTATTATAAATAACATTATATATAAATTATATTTTGTTACTTATGAGATGTGTATGACTTTAATTTTTTTAAATTATTTTTTTCATTAAGCAAGAGCTTTGAAATGAGTAATTTGTAGCTGATTAGCCCAGTTGGGTGCCATCCTAAGTCACATAAATGGTCCACACAGCCTAGATTTCTGATTAGAAGATTAAGAGGCATTTTAGGTGAAGGACATGTTGTGGTTCCAGACTCCACAAATAAATTATAAACTTACTGAACAAGAACTTTTCTCCCTTTCCTCTCAATTATTTGTACTAAGACTTGGAGATTTTTATGGGTGAGAGGTCAAGGTGGAAACAGTGAAGGGATTATGTAAACATGCTGGTCTGTCATTGCCTCTTACCAGCCTGGGTAATCTTGAGGATTTTTCCCCCTGTTATATACTAAAGAGCTGTCATTCAAAGATAAGTGGCAGTTATTGAAAAAAGAAGTATAAGCTAATCTTCCTCATACTGTGTTTCTTCAGAAAATTTATATATATTTTTTACTTTGAAATAATTTTAGACCTATATAAAAAGTGGGGAAAATACACAAAGAATATCCATATATTCTTCAGCTAAGTTTCCAAAATGTTAACCTTAAATTGCATAACCAAATCAGGAAATTAACATTGATATAATATTATTATCTACTGACCTTATTCAAGTTTCATCAATTGTTTCACTAATGTCCTTTTTCTAGTTCAGGATGCAGTCTAGTATCACATATTGTATTAAGTTGTCATGTCTCCTTAGTCTCCTTTAATCTAGAGCCGCTCTTCACTTTTTCTTTTATAACCATGAAAACTTTTGAAGATTCTTCAGTTTAGGTTTGTCTGATTAACTTCAAGTTCACTCTTGATTAAATTTAAGTTCAGCATTTTTAGCAGCAATGCTATAGAGTGATGACATCCTCATGTTTTAAATCAGGAAGTCCATGATGTTGATATATTCCCATACTGATAATGTGAACTTTTGATTATTTGGATAAAATGGTTTTTCAACTGGTAAATTTTATTTATATTAAGTATCTTCTGAGGAGAGATACTTTGAGACTGTGTAAGCATTTTATTTCCTATTATATACTTGGCTGCTATTATTGACATTTGTTGATGATTCTTTTTTTTTTCTTTTTTATTGTTGTTGTTGGTTCTTGCCTGCAACAATGGTGATATTTGCCAAATGATAATTTTTTACTTCCATCATTCTTTTTTCTTTTATTCATTGAAATTCTGTAGACCAGCTTTCTCTTCTCCCCACATTTATGTAAGTATTTCTGTCGCTATGGATTATAACCCTTACTGTCATCATTTTGATACTTTGTTGTCCCAAATTTGGCCACTGGGAGTCCATCAAGTTGACTTCTGTGCCCTTTTGACATGTTCCTTCATTGAGCACTTCTGTTTGGGCTTCACACGATGTTCCAGGCTCATCTCATATGTTCTCTTCCCCAGCTTCAGAGTCATCCCATTTATCCAAGGAACTCTTTCTTTTCTTTTTCTCTCAAGGAATTCTGTTGCCATTTATTGGAAATTATATTTAGAAACTATTATCTGGGTGCTAGGTGTGCTCATTGGCATTAGGTAAAGTTGGTGTACTAATCCTATTTTATAGATGAAGAAAACTAAACTGAAGGTTTAAAGTCTTTTTTATAACACCCAGATAAATGCTAGGGAGTTGGCAGATACATTCAGACCTTCTCAGTTCAAAGTCCAGGCTTTCTACTTACTCTCCATAGTATTCCTTCCTTACACTTGCCTTTTCCATCAGTTTTGTTACTTGTTTTTTTCTGGCAAGGTTAGGGCATAATCTAATTCTAATAGTCAAGAAGATTATTGGCTAATATTGGTATAGCTATTTTAAAACAGAAAAGTCTGCAATTCCAAAAACATTTATTATATGTATACTATGGGTAATGTAGTGTACTAGACATTGATGGTATGTGAGTATATGCATATATATTTTGAGAGGGCTGTTGAGAATTTTTTGTTTACAATGGCTTCTTTTCCCCTCGATATAGTAAGGGGTATGGGTAAGTGGTATGGCTATTGTAAATTATTTCCTTATCCATGAATCGAAATAACTTAGGGACTTAAATATTATAGTTAAATATATACTACATAAACATATGGTACTTAGATTTACATTTACTTATATGCCTCTTTTAAGTACGTTGTCATTTCGTAATTTCAGTAATATTACTTAGCCATTAAATGATACATGTTTGCTAAACACACTTAAGCACCCTATGTTTTTGCTTTTAATTTTCACATTAGCTTCTTGAATTGATATTATTTGTCCCGTATTCCAAATAATCACAGAGACTTACATTAAATTTTGTGCCTAAATCATAAGACTTAATAAATCTAAGGTAGATTTAAATCCAATTTTGATACTCCCTACTATGTGAAGTACTGTTTCTTTTATATATTTTGCTCAGGCTTTTGGAGTATTCCTTAGTTCTGATGTTTGGGCTTTGTTGAACAAGTTTATTCTGTATACCTTCATGGAAACTTTTGAGTTCTTTCATTCAAGGTTAAAGGCCCAGCTCTGTCACTTTAACAATTTTGTGATCTTGGACTTGTGAAAAACTGCATCTGTAAAATGAAGATAATAATGATACATGCTTTGGAAGGTTATTGTGAGGATTAAATGTAATCCATGTGAAGCATTGAACTGTTTCTGCACATAGCAAATACTGAAGAGTTAGCTGCCTATTAATGTCAGTAGTAGAAGTCCTAATTAATTCATTGAAAAGAAACATTAAAAGTTAATACTATAGCCTTGGCTGGGTAACTTAGTTGGTCGTCCCCATATACCAAGGTTTCGGGTTCAATCTTTGGTCAGGGCACATACAACAAGCAACCAATGAGGGCATAAATAAATGAAACAACAAATAGATGTTTCTCTCTCTGCCCTCCCCCCCCCATCTCTCTCTCTCTCTCTCTCTCTCTCTCTCTCTCTCTCTCTCTCTCTCTCTCTCTCTCACACACACACACACACACTCTCTCTCTCCCTCTCCCCCTTCCCTCCCTCCCTCCCTCTCCCCACACTTCCTCTTTCTCTCTTCCCCTCCCCCTCCTTTCTCAAGTTAATTTTTTTAAAGTTAAAAAAATAGAATAAATAATAAAAAAAACAAACATTTATGGTGGACTACCTGGGATAATTTTATAAGTCTTGGTATTTCATGGAATCAGATTTAGAATGAGGAAGGATTTTGATTAAGTAGCATCTTATCTCTGATTTTTTGGATGACGGGTTTTAAGGCCTGGAATGATAAAAAATAACTTCCCAAAATATTATAGTTACATATGTCAGTCTTAGTGCAAACTTGGGTTTCATGATTATTAACTCAGTGTTCTCTCCACTTTGATCCCCCCCCCCCCCAGTATGTTCCTGGAAAACCCAGTTTCAATTAAGGGAAATAATTTATTGGGGAATGTCTTTAGTTTTAGGAATCATTAATATTAGTATCAGCACTGATTTCTAAAATGTAGCCAATGTAAGTTGGAAGAGAAGTATTCAATTTGCCTCTTTAAGGGCTTATGATAAGCATAATAATGCTTTTAATCAGAATCCCTTCATTAATATGAGCAACAACAGGTCAATGAAAAAGCTTCTCTAAAAGCACATTGTTCATATTCTCAATGCTATTCACCAGAGTCTCGGCGAGGAATAGGTTTTTAGCTTTTGGGTGAGTTGCTTATTTGTTTACTTTTTAGAAATTTAAAAGAGACACAAAAATGCAAAGAAGATACCAGTCATCTATATCCTTGTCATCCAAAATTAATCAGTTATCTTTGTCCCAGGGTTGTTGTTTTTTAAATCTATTGCTTTTGTAGTGATAATTATAATTGAATTAGGCTATTGGAATCTATTTTACCTAAAGATTGATAAGAGATGAAACTGTTGTGACATTTTATTTTTGGTTATTTAGAGCATTGGGTTGGGCAGTGTACTCATGAAATTAATGAGTCTATATGTGAACCTGCAAACTACTTTTACTTTTATAAGCAAAAAAAAAAGCCAAACTGCAGACCAACTGAAGTAGAATGAATAAGTGCAAATTATTTAGCATCTCTTACGACGAAAGAAATACTTACATTGTGAATTCTTTTGACCATCATTCAGGAATATAATTGTAAAATGGATAGCACATTAAAGGGAAAGCTGTCAGTTACTCTACTATGAGTGAGTCCATCACCTAACATCTATATCAAAAAGCTTATTATTTTTCCCATATACATAACCATTGTGTTAAATTCGTAATGTATCAGTATGATGAGATATTTAGAGAGCAAGGTCAGATGAGGACAAGTCTTAGGAACTTGTCAGGTTGAGCTTGGAGAAGACTTGATGAATGAACAATATTAGCTGTCTTCGAATAATTGAAAGCCTCATAAAATATTAGTAAACTTAGATCTTGTCCCCGAGAATAAAACTGGAATCAATGGATGGTGTTTAAAAAAGGGAAGGGATGTAAATATTTGTTTTGTACAAAAGACAATTTCCTAATGATGTGATTTGACTGATAATGAAATGGACTGTCTCATGAAGTTGGGAATTTCTCAACTTGTTATCTGAGACAGAAAGGATTGATTACCTGTGCAGATCTTTTCAAAGGGAGTGCTGTGTTCTTTCAGGTTCCTTATAACTGCCTAAGTTCCATGCTTTTAATTTTCATGCACATAATACGCTACAATGTTTTTGAATGTCCACTTTCTTAAAAATGTACATTTTTGTATAAAATTGAAATGCATAGCTTTAAAGAAATATCTTATAGTTTGAGATTTATGGATGAAGAAAAAATTGCCAATACCTATTAATCTTTTGGTTAAAGGAAAGCACACATATTCAGTTTATGTCCACACAGTTCCTGAAAATTTTAAATGTAATCTTGATACCCAGATCTGCGTATCTTCTTCTTTAGTAGCTGTCACGAGCAAAGAGTGTTTTTGTAGCTGTTTTAAATTTATCCAGGGATGATCTCCATGAAATATGCCTATGGAATGAAAAAGCTTTCACTACCTTAAAACTGATTAACCTTTGATTGTCAGATTCCAATGGATATCTGCATTACTGAGATTATACATAGTCCATAATATTCCATACAGGTTCCATAATACGTTTTTTGGAGGGAATGCATGTGGATTTACTCTCTGTGCATTAATCATTCCTTTTTCTGCTCAAGAAGTCATGGATATTGTCTTTGATTCATTCCAGCCATGCCCTATGTAAAAGCTACTGACCTACATGGATAACCAGTGATAGCTTAGCTTGCATTTCAGATCTTGGAAACTCTTGAAAATTCTTGACTATGCCTATTTTCTAATAAAAGAATTCTGTATATCTTTAACCTTTTGTTCATTACAACTTTTGAAATGAAAGTTTACAGGTCATATTTTGTCTCATGATGGTTAAAATTTGTCTGGTGATGGTTGTTTTTATTTTGCCATTGCCTATTTTTTTCTTCCAAGTAAGGTCCATGATTTGTAGGTTTGTAAGGACCTTATACTGGATTGTTTTTGTTTTGCCTTTGTTTTTTTAAACCATACTGTATGAGAACCATGATGCTGATTTAAATCCACTATTGCTCATAGTTAAAAACTGACTCCTAAGTTTTAGTGTATTTCCATGAGGTGTAATGGGTTGCTGAACATTTGGGGGGAGACTGAGGAGCATTGGGCATTATATAAAGGATGTGTTGTCAAGATGGGCATCTTTACTTTGTGAAATAGGATTGCAGGTTTTGAGATTTGTTTCTCTACAGGAGAGGGAGTCATGATTATGGAATCATGTTCAGTAGATGCTGTGAGCTTACATTTTAGACTTATATAAGATTGTACCAAAATGAAAAAATGTTATTGCTAGAGAATATTTACTTCCAAATATTCTTTTACATAAATGAAGTTGGGGCCCTAGCTGGTTTTGCTCAGTGGTTAGAGCATCAACCCGAGTGTGGGTTCCATTCCTGTCAAGGGCACATATCTTGGTTTCAGGCTTGATCCCTGCCCCCACGCATGCGGGAGTCAACCAATTGATGTGTCTCTTTCACATCTGTGTTTCTGTTACTCCCCTTTCCTTCCACTCTCTAAAAATCAATGGAAAAAATACCCTTGGCTGAGGATTAACAGTAACAACAAAAAAGTTTACTGTCGTAGCTATTTTAAGTTGCAGAGCAGAACTAAAACAGCATGGGTTTTAAATCATTGCTCAGTTACTTACAAGTGAAGCAAGTCACTTTTAACCTCTTGAAACTTGAGTTTCCGCATCTGTATAATACGGAATAACACCATTTTACAAGATTATTATCATAATTTAAAATAATGCCTTTAATCAAATACCCAAAATAGATTAAGCAGATAATAAGAGCAAGATAAATATTCACTATTAAATGTTTATTATTAGTAATAAACATTGCTTTGGGTTGTTTTGTTTCATTTTAGTTAGTGTTTGTGATTATCAAAGGTGAAAATAAAGGTCACCTCTAACTCTGCTGCTAAGGCATAGCCATGATGACATCATGTTGTAAATTTTTTCAGATTTTCTTTACTACTAAAGGCATATTATATACATTTTATCTTTTTATTTCCCCAAAACTGAGTCTTTGGAATTTGGCCTCTCACTATGAATGAAATAGGTAATTCTTGCAGGGTTTTGAGCAAGTCATATGACCTGACCAGCCTCTACCATTTTCAACATCCCTCACCAAAGTGGTACATTTGTAACAATTGATGAACCTACTTTGATACATCATTATCACCCAGGGTCTATAGTTTACATTTGGGTTTACTCTTGATGTTGTGTATTCTTTGGGTTTGTACAATGATGTGTATCTACCATTATATTACCTGTAGAGTAGTTTCACTGTCTTAAAACTCCTCCGTGCTCTTACTCGTCCCTGCCCCACTGATCCCCGACAACTGCTGACCTTTTTCTGTCTCCATAGTTTTGTTTTTTCCAGGATGTCATATAATTGGAATGATACAGTGTGTAGCCTTTCAGACTGTCTTCTTTCACTTAGCAATACACATTTAAGGTTCTTTCTTGTCTTTTCATAGCTTGATAGTTCATTTCTTTTTTAGTGCTGAATAATATTCCTTTGTCTTAATGTACCATAGTTTTATCCATCATTTACAGAAAGACATCTTGTTTACTTCCAAGTTTTGGCAATTATGAATAAAACTGTCATTAACATTTGTGCAGATTTTTATGTGAACGTGAATTTTCAACTTCTTCGGGGAAATACCAAGGAGGGCTATTTGAGTATTATATGGTAAGAGTATGTTTAGGTTTGTAAGAAACTGATAAGTTGTCATCCAAAGTAACTGTACCATTTTGCATTCCCACAGGCAATGAAAAAGAGTTCCTTTTGCTCTACATCCTTACCAGCATTCAGTGTTATCTTTGCCATTTATTTTTGCCATTCTAATAGGTGTGGAGTGGAATCTCCTTATTTTAATGAGATGACATGTGATGTGGAGAATCTCATCATGTTTATTTGCCGTTTGTATCTTTGGTGAGGTGTCAAGGTCTTTGGTCCCATTTTTAATCATGTTGTTTCCTTATTGTTGAATTTTAAGAATTCTGTGTAGGACTTGGGTGGGCCCCCATCTGAACTCAGACCAAATAGCTGAGCCCAGGCCATGCCCAGGTGCCATCTAACTAAGGTGGAGGAGGATCTGGCTATCCATGGTGCCATAGGGATTCTATCTAGCTCCTCACCCATATCTAATAGAGTCTTGCTTACTTTAGTATTTCACTCTTCTGTTCAATAAAATGCCCTGTTTTTCTTAAGGATTAAAAAAAGGGGAGAAATTCTGTGTATATTTAGGGTAATAGTTCTTTATCAGTTATATCTTTTGCAAATACATTTTCCCAGACTGTGGCCTATCTTCTCATTCTCCCAACAGTGTCCTTTGCAGAGCATATTTTAATTCTAATGAATTCTAGCTCATCCATTCTTTATTTCATGGATCATATCTTTGTTGTAACTGAAAGTCATTGCTGAACTCAAGATCATATAGATTTTTCTCCTATGTTATCTTCTAGGAGTTTTACAGTTTTGTGTTTTACATTTGAGTCTGTGACCCATTTTGAGTTAATTTTTGTGAAAGGTATAAGGTCTGTATCTAGATTCATTTTTTTTGGAATGTGGATGTCCAGTTGTTCCAGCACCACTTGTTGAAAAGACTATCTTTGCTCCATTGTATTGCCTTTATTCCTTTTTCAAAGGACAGATGAGTATATTTATGAGTCTGTATCTGTATTGTTCCATTGATCTATTTGTCTCTTCTTTTGCCAATACCATTTTGTCTTGATACTGTAAATTTATACAGTCCTATAACTGTGTTCTCCTTCAATATTGTATTGATTATTCTGGTCATTTGCCTCTGTACTAATATCCTAATATATAAAAATCCAGGGTCCATAATATCCAAAAGGACCGAAGGCTCTACCGACTGGAAGTCAGTGCTGGGTTGCTGTGGCGACCCAGCACTGACTGCCGAGGGGGCTGCAGATCAGGCCCGAAGAGAGGCCTGGAGAGAGAAGCAGGGTCTGATCTGGAGCCTCCGTGGCAGCTGTTGATCATCACTTGCCTCTCTTTTGCTCTGGGCCTGGCCAGCAGCTGCACCTGTCTTTCTCTCGGGCCTCTGCTGGGGCTGCTGATCAGCCCCACCTCTCTGATCAGGCCCATTAATAGGCCCGGAGATGCTGACTGGCATAGAAACTGACCAATCAGAACCAAATCTGGGTGAAGTGTGAGGAACCAATGGCTGCCCAGGAGGTGGAGCTTTTGACACTGACTGGCATAGAAACCGACCAATCAGAACCTAATCTGGGTGAACTGCGAAGGCAGAACCTAAGGTGGGGGCTGAGGAGGGGTTTTAAGGGCAACAGCTATTTGGTGTATGGTGTAAGAAAGCGGTTCAACTTTTTAATGACAGGTTTGGCAGTATAGTGCATATGGCTGGCTATCAGTCCAGATATAGGGATTATGTATTTTTGTCTGCCAAGAGCATCTCCTCCTGCTGAAAAAGGCTTTTTCCCACCATTTAAGCAATCCTATCCTGTATAATCTATCTATACTACTAAAAGGGTAACATGCTGATTAGACCGGGTTGACCGGACATCTTCCGGACATCCGACTTCCTTCCGGACAAAGCCATGGTGATGGGGGCTGAGGCAGAGGCTGTTAGGGGCTATCAGGCCGGCAGGGGAGGGCCGTTGGGAACGAGATCTTGCCGGCAGGGGAGGGCAGTTGGGGGCGAGATCAGGTCAGCAGGGGAGGGCAGTTAGGGGCAATCAGGCAGGTAGGCACGTGAGCAGTTAGGAGCCAGTGGTCACAGATTGCTAGAGGGATGTGGGATTGGGCCTAAACAGGCAGTCGGACATCCCCCAAGGGGTCCCTGATTGGAACACACACACACACACACACACACACACACACACACACCCCGTGCATGAATTTCGTGCACCGGGCCACTAGTATAAACATAAGAATCAGTTTGTAGATATCCACTAAATAACTTGCTGGATTTCATTGAATTTATAGATCAAGTTGGGAAGAGCCATCTTTTTTTTGTTAATCTTCACCTGAGGATATTTTTTCCCCCATTGATTTTTAGAGAGAGTGGAAGGGAGGGGTAGAGACAGAGAGAGAGAAACAACAATGTGAGAAACACATCAATTGGTTACCTCCCCCATGCACCCTGACTGGTGCCAGGGATCTAGCCTGCCTTTTACTTGAATCGAACCTGAGACCCTTCTGTCTGTGGGCTGACGGTGAAGAGCTGACATCTTGACCATATTTAGTCTTTCTAACAATGAGCATCTCTTCATTTATTTAGTTCTTTGATTTCTGTCATTATAGATTTGTAGTTTTTACAGATCTTGTACATATTTTGTTAGATTTTTACCTAAGTATTTCATTGGAGGGGGAGGGGCAGTGCTAATGCAAGTAGTACTGTGTTTTAAATTTCAAATTCCACTTGTTCATTACTAGAATATAGGAAAGTGATTGGTTTTTGTATATTAACCTTGTATCCTTAGTTCCAGGAATTTTTAATGTCAGTTCTTTTAGATTTTCTATATACTAGTATATGATCATACTATCTGTGAACAAAGACAGTTTTCTTTCTCAATTTATATACCTTTCATTTTCTATTTTATTGCATTAGCTAGAAATTTAAGTACAGTGTTGGGAAGTCTGTTTACATTGGTTAGCACCTCCAATATATTGTTGAAAAAGATTGATGAGAGGGAACTTCCTTGCCTTGTTCCTAATCGTAGTGGAAATACTGTAGTTTCTCACCATTAAGCATGATGTCAGTGATAGGTGGTTTTTTGATACTCTTTCTCAAGATATTATCTATTGTACTGACAGTTTTCATCGTGAATAGGTGTTGGATTTTGCCAAATGTTTTATTAGCATCTATTGATAAAAATCATGTTATTTTTCTTTAACCCATTGATATAGGTTAGATTAATTGATTATTTATTAATGGTGAACCATCTTTGCATATCATGGATAAATCCCAGTTGATTATGGTGTACAGTATAATTTTTTTCCACATTATTGTAACCAATTAAAATGAAATTATTTTGTTGAATATTTTTACATCTTTGTTCACAAAAAATATTGGTCTGAAATTTAAATTTTTTTAAAATATATTTTAATGATTTTTTACAGAGAGGAAGGGAGAGAGATAGAGAGTTAGAAACATCGATGAGAGAGAAACATCGATCAGCTGCCTCCTGCACACCTCCTACTGGGGACGTGCCCACAATCAAGGTACATGCCCTTGACCGGAATCGAACCTGGGACCCTTCAGTCCGCAGGCTGACGCTCTATCCACCGAGCCAAACCGGTCAGGGCTCAAATTTAAATTTTTAAAAAATTTTAAGTTTTCTTGTGATGTTTTTGTCAGGTTTTTATATTAGGGTAACATTGATCTCATTGAGTAAGTTAAGAAGTATTTCCTCTGTTCCTATTTTCTGAACAAGATTGTAGAAAAATTGTATAATTTCTTTCTTAAATGTTTGGGGAGAATTCATCAGTGAACCCAAGTGAGCCTGGTGCTTTCTGCTTTTGAAGGTTATTAATTATTGAATAAAATTTAAAAACAGATAAATGGTCCTCTTCAGATTGTTTTTCTTGTGTGAGTTTTGGGAGATTGTGTCTTGCAAGGAATTGCTCTGTTTCATGTAGGTTATCAAATTTATGGACATAGAGTTATTCATAGTATTCTTTTATCCTTTTGACATCCTTGGGATCTGTAGTGTTGTCTCCTTTTTCATTTCTGGTATTAGTATTCTGTGGTTTCTCTCTCTCTTTTTTTTTTCCCCTTAGTTAGCCTGGGTAAACTTTATTCAACTTTTCAAACAACCAGCTTTTGCCTGGTGAATGTGGCTCAGTGTTTGAGAATTGACCTATGAACAAGGATGTCACAGTTGGATTCCTGGTGGGGGCGCATGCCCCATTTGCGGGCTCAATCCCCGGTAGGGAGTGTGCAGGAGGTAGCCTATGGAAGATTCTCTCTCATCATTGATGTTTCAATCTGTTTCTTCCTCTCCCTTCTTGTCTGAAATTAATAAAAGTATATATATTTTCAATCTGTTTCTTTCTCTCCCTTCTTGTCTGAAATTAATAAAAGTATATATATAATCTCCAGCTTCTGGCATTAGTTTTTCTCTGTTAATTTTCTGTATTCTATATTCCATTTCACTGATTTCTGCTCTAATTTTTTTTTCTGCTTTCTTTGAATTTCATTTGCTTTTTCTACTTTGCTGAAGCGTGAGCTTAGATGATTGATTTTAGATGTTTCTTTTTTTGACATATGTATTCAATGTTTTAAAATTTTCTCTAAGTATTGCTTTTGCTTCATTCCACAAATTTTAATAAATTGTTTTGATTTTCATTTAATTTAAAACATTTTAAAATGTCCCTTGAGATTTCTTTGACCTGTATGTTATTTTATGTGTGTGTCATGTATATACACATACATGTTTACAGATATATAAACATACATAATGGGATATATTGTTATTTGAACAAACTATTATCTGTTAAATCAATTAAAAATAAGGAAAATATCTCTTTCTTTATGTGGATCGAGGTTCTTGGCCTGAATAATTTTTCTTCTCTAAATAACTTCTATTAACATTTCTTGGGTCTGCTGGCAACACATTCCCTCAATTTTTATTTGCCTAAGGAAATCTTTATATCACCTTCACTTTTTTAAAAAAATTTCTTTATTGGTTAGGGTATTACATATGTGTCCTCATCCCCCCATTACCCCCCTCACCTTCACTTTGGAAGGATAATTTTTCAAGGTACAGAATTCTAGTTTGGTGGGTATTTTTCTGTGAACCCTTTAACTATTTTACTATAATCTCTTCTTGATTGCATAGTTTCTGAGAAGTCAGATGTAATTCTTGTCTTTGCTCCTTTACAAATAAGGTGTTTTTTCACTCTGGCTTTTTTCAGGATTTTCCCTTTCCCTTTGTTTTTTTTTTTTTTTTTTTTTAGTTTGAAAATACTATGCTTCATGCACTTTTTGGGGCCTGTTTATCCTGCTTGTCTTAAGAGCTTCCTGGATCTGTGTTTTGGTGTCTGACATTAATTTGGGTAAATTCTTAGTCTTTATTGTTTCAGATATTTTTTTCTATCTCTTTCTCTCTTCTTATATGTATTCCCATAGGTGTTATGCTACATTTTTTTAGTTGTCTGACAGTTCTTAGATAGTATTCTGTTTTTGAGTTGGTTTTTTTTTAACCTTTTTTTTCTCTTTGCCTTTTAGTTTTGAAGGTTTCCATAGAGATATCCTTAAGTTAGAGATATGTTTATTCAGCCATGTTTTCTATTAATGAGCCAATCAAAGACATTCTTCATTATGGTTTCAGTATCTTTTATCTCTAGCATTTTTTTTTTTTTTTTTGGTTCTTTCTTAGGATTTCTATCTCTGCTATCATTGCTCATCTATTCTTGCATACTGTTTACTTTATCCATTAGAGCCTTAGTGTATTAATCACAGTTTTAATTCTTGGTTTGAGAATTCCTATGTTTCTATCATATCTGATTCTGGTATACTCTGTCTCTGGTATACTCTGTCTCTTTAAATTGTGTGTGTGTGTGTGTGTGTGTGTGTGTGTGTGTGTGTGTGTGATTTTTTTCGGCAGTTTAGTATGTCTTGTAATTTTTTTCTTGATAGCCAGACTTCATAAAAGGAACTGCTGTAAATAGGCCTTTAATAATGTAATAGTAGTCGGGGGGGGGGGTATGGGAAGTGCTTTATAGTCCTATTATTAGGTCCCAGTCTCCATCCCCAGCCCCCCCAGAGCTTTATTTAGGTATGATTGACAGAAATTTTTTATATTTAGACGTGTATAACTTGCTGTTTTGGTATACGTATACATTGTGAAATAATCACCACAGCCCATCTGATTACTATATCCACCACAGCATGTAGTTACCATTTTTTCTTTCCTTCTTTTTCTTGTGCTGTAAGAACATTTAAGATGTACCTTGTTAGCACATTTCAAGTATATAATACAATGTTGTTAATTATAATTACATTGCTGTACATTTGATTGCCAGAACTTCCATGGGTCTTAGTCTTTTGTAATCATGTGTTTCTGGATTGTGAATTTTTCAAGTGTTTTTTTATTTCCCTCCTGACCCTTCTAAGGTAGGACAGGATGGCTGGAGGGGCCTATAGTTGGGCGTTTCCTTTGTTGAGATCAGTTAGGTGCTGATAAAACTCCAGGAGGTTAGGCTCTGGTTAAATAAATTCTTCTGAGGGCAAACTTTAAGAGTGTGCTCTGATATGTTTCAAAATGCTTCCTTTTCCCTTTCCCTTCTGGAAGTCTAAAGGGGTTTTTCTCTGATTGATTGTAAGGACTTGGGAGAGCTCCAAGAGGTAAAGTTCACAAAAGTGTTGGGCACTTCCATGACTGGGTCTCCTTGGAGTTTTTATCTCAGTTGTCCACACTGAGCCTCCCGCAAATCATCAGTTGTACCTCAAGTTTCCTTACTGTGGCACCGTTTCCCACAGAAGGCTCTGCTCCCTGCTGTTGGGTTTCTGCTCTAGTAAGTTGTGATTCTCTGTGTTTGTTTGTATCTCCAATTTTGGGGGCAACAGTTTTCCCTGTGACTTTGCTTTCCTTATGAATCCAAGAAGAGTTGATTTCTCAAGTTCAGTTTTTTTTAATTATTATTATTTTTAAATTTCTTTATTGATTAAGGTATTACATATGTGTCCTTATTCCCTCATTACCCCCCACCTCCCATTCCTGCCCCCACCCCCTGTTGTCTGTGTCCATCAGTTTTTTACTTGTTAGCACAAATTAACAGCTTCCAAGTTTTTTTTCAGGCTGGATTGGAAACTGAAAGGCTTTATATTTCTAATAAAGAGTTTGCTGTAGGTTTTTTGGTAAACAATTATATAATCTGCAAATAAGGTAATTTTTAAATCGATATTTCTGTTTTGTTTATTTTTCTCTTCCTCTGAAACTCCTCTTTTAATCACATTACTATAATTTTAATTTTTTAAGCCTTCCTAGTAATATCCTATATCTGGCTATAATGGGAATGCCTCAGGTGCTTCACTTTTAGATATGGTAATACTTATTGTATTTTAAATAGCCTTTATCATGTTAAGGAGTATCTTTCTAATAGTTCTTTACCAAAAATATTTCCAGAAGCTAATGTTGAATTAAAAAATTTTTTTAGCATCATTCAAAGTAGTAAAGTTTTTTTTTTTTTTGAAACAGTGGCTCTCAGTTCCTAGTTTAGTTCCCTTTTCAGCATTTGAATCTTGATGTAAACTATGTAAAAGTAATATGGTCCCACTGTATTAGGTTTATAAAATTTGTATTTAAGATTCTCCTCCTCCTCTGTTTCCAGGTATTTTTAATCATGTTGCATGTTATTTTGTTGCTACTTATACTGTCTGTAATGCTATTTAATAATACTATTTAGATGGTGAACTCCTTGAGGAAATAGGAACCCTTTGCATAAAATAATCTATCAGGAAAATCATTCTCCCCCTTTTTCAACTTTTCCCCTTCTCTATAATTTACCTCTACTCATCCTTCATCTCTCGTAGGATTCAGAGTGCACCTGGTTCCTAGAAAGACAAGTCACTCAGAGAACCCAGGTAGTCTTCTCTGAATGACACATAACTGAGAAAAGTTCTGTATCTTCTGGTTTTTGCTTGAATTTTAAGAATGTATTTGTTTAACATCTCCATGTCATTTGAGTTGCTTCTGGAGTCTTTTATGTTTACCTAACCCAAGTTAAAATTACCTGACCACAAGGGTACAGGGGAATGAGGAAGGGAGCTGAGGGGAGGATGGTAGAGGAAGCTAAGGAACTGAAATTTTCCTCTTTTAATCTTACTTAGGACTAAAATTTTATGAAACATTTTATTGTCTTTGTAGAGGCTTATCTATATGGCACATTAATGAATTGAGACTAAAATTGGGACTTTGTATGCTTTCCTGTTTATTTACTCAACAATAACATACACATTGAGCACTTACTAAATCTCACATAACATTCTATTCAGTGCAGTAATGGGACATAAATTCTACTAATAGGATACAGACATAAATTTCTAAAGAAATGAATAAATAAGATAATTTCAGATAGTCATACACATTATGAGGAAAACAAAACCAGAAAAAGAAATGGAGTGAAGTAGAATTAGGGTGGAGGGAAGCTGGGTGTTGGAACTAGTTTACTAGTAGATTGGGTGAATCCACGTGGAGGAGGACTCATGCTAGCTTACACTTCGGGGGCATCAAAGTAAAGGAAACAGGAAGTGGAGAGGCCCTAGGGTGGATAACACTGTTTAAGGAACAGAAAGAATGCTATTGTGGTTGGAGATAGTATGAGTGAATTAGGAGAGAGTCAAAGAGGTGTAGTCTTATAAGTCAGTGGTAAGGAGCAATTAAAAGATTTTAGATTGCCAAGCTATCTTTAATCAATATTTTTGCCTTAACTATGGAGTTCTTGTATTAGTGCTTTCTTCTGAAATTTAATTTATAAGATTATCTTAAATCCCAAAACTAGAGTAGCTAGCTATATTGCTTGAAGTGATAGGAAAGAAATTATTCTGAATAGAATTTTATAGTGACCACTTTTCTATTAGTTTATTCAAAATTAAGATTAGTTTTATTGTTTACTAATATCCCAAATTCAGCTACACATCAGAACTACTTCAGAAATGTAAAATATAGGTCTGCTCAGCCTCATCTTTTAGGAATTAGGGAGGGGACCTTGGGAATCTGGTTTTAAAAAGTTCTTCAGCCCTAAAGTTTGGCTTAGTGTGCAGGGGTGGGCAAACTTTTTGACTCGAGGGCCACAATGGGTTCTTAAACTGGACTGGAGGGCCGGAACAAAAGCATGGATGGAGTGTTTGTGTGAACTAATATAAATTCAAAGTAAAGGAGCGGAGGGGAGAGCAAGAGAACCCTCCGCTCTTTCTGCTCCGCAGGCCGGATAGAACAGCTGAACGGGCCGTAGTTTGCCCACGGCTGGGATAGAGTGTCAGCCTGCGGACTGAAGGGTCCCAGGTTTGATTCCAGTCAAGGGCATGTACCTTGGTTGCGGGCACATCCCCAGTAGGGGGTGTGCAGGAGGCAGCTGATTGATGTTTCTCTCTCATCAATGTTTCTCTTTCTCCCTCTCCCTTCTTCTCTGTAAAAAAATCAATAAAATATATTTTTAAAAAAAGGTCTCCAGATAATCCTCATAGTACTGATCCTCAGACATGAATTTAGGAACCTCTGAGCCAGTGGTATTTTTATCTAGAACAAGTTTGCCCATGATTCTCAGTCACTTTGTGGTCATCTGTATATATAAAAAGCCACCTGACTGAAACACCGGAATGACCGGAACAACAGGTCATTATGACATCCACTGCAGCCAGTGAACTGGCCCCATCAGGTGGTGGGCCGGCCAGCCAACCTCCTGTGGCCCCAGCCGCCCCACCCCCAATCAGCCCACCCCACCACGATCAGTTCACAGCCCCTCCCCCCAGCCTTCCCTGCCCCTGATTGCCCCCTCACCCCCATAGGGTGTGGGGTCTTCCAGCCAACCTCCTGCAGCCCCTCCCCAAGATTGGCCCCCTCACCCTGATCAGGGGCAGGGCCAGCCAGCCAACCGCCCACCATCGGCCCCTCCCCCCAGCTGGCCCGCCCCCGATGGGCCCCCACCACCCCAATTGGCCCTCTGCCCTTCCCCCTAGCCAGCTCCAACCCCAATCACCCCCACACCCACCAATTGGGGGTGAGGCTGGCTGGCCAACCTCCCGCAGTCCCTCCCCAAGCTGCTGACCCCTGATTGGTCCTCCCACCCCATTCGGGGGTGGGGCCCGCTGACCAATCACTTGCGGCCTCTCCCCCCCCAGGCGGCCCAGCCCTGATTGGGCCCGATCAGGGCGGGCCAGCTGGCCAACCTCCTGCCGTCTCCTCCTTCTGACAAGCCTGGCCCTGATCCGCCCCAATTGGGACTTGGCTGGCCAGACCCCACCTGTGCACGAATGCATTTGTGCACTGGGCCTCTAGACCTATCTAATAAAAGAGTAATATGCAAGTTAACCATCACTCTGTGACAAAATGGCAGCACCCATAGCCACAAGATGGCGGCCCCCAGTCCTCTCAGCCGGAATCCCCCAGTCTCAGGGAGTGCTGCCGTTGAGAGCCAGCAGAGTAAGCGGCCTGGCAGAATGCTGCCCAGAGGCCCTCCAGACCCTTTATAAAAAACAAAAACAAATTCACTCCCCATGGCGTGATCCCCTCCCAGCGGCGGCAGCCTGGGCTGGGGTCTCAGCCTGGCAGGGGCGCCCACCCCCACGGTGTGATCTCCTGCCAGCGGCGGCAGCCTGGGCTGGGGTCTCAGCCTGGCAGGGGCGCCCACCCCCACGGTGTGATCTCCTGCCAGCGGAGGCAGCCTGGGCTGGGGTCTCAGCCTGGCAGGGGCGCCCACCCCCACGGCGTGATCTCCTGCCAGCGGCGGCAGCCTGGGGTGTCAACCACTGAGTCACACCAGCCAGCTAGATATGGAGGAATCTTAAATGTTTCTTTTTAAAAAATATATATTTTATTGATTTTTGTACAGAGAGGAAGGGAAAGGGATAGAGAGCTAGAAACATCTATGAGAGAGAAACATCGATCAGCTGCCTCCTGCACACTCCCCACTGGATATGTGCCCCCAACCAAGGTACATGCCTTGACCGGAATTGAACCTGGGACCCTTGAGTCTGCAGGCCGATGCTCCATCCACTGAGCCAAACCAGTTAGGGTTGTCCAATATGTTAAAGAAAAAACCCTATCTAATAAAGAGGGAATATGCAGGGTAGGACATTTGAGGGTGACCGGGTTGTCAGGGGAGGGCAGTTGAGGACGATGAGGCCAGCAGGGGAGCAGTTAGGCTTCAATCAGGCTGGCAGGAGAGTGGTTAGGGGGTGATGAGGCTGGCAGGCAGAAGTGGTTAAGGGCAATCAGGCAGGCAGGAGAGCAGTTGGGAACCAGCAGTCCTGGATTGTGAAAGGGATGTCCGACTGCCTGTTTAGGCCCGATCCCTGTGGGACAGGCAGTCGGACATCCCCCGAGGGGTCCCAGATTGGAGAGGGTGCAGGTTGGGCTGAGGGACACCCCCCTTCCCCAAGTGCATGAATTCCGTGCACCAGGCCTCTAGTTATTAAATAAATGTACTGGGATTTTACAAGTTTTGTATTTCATGTTTAAGAACAAACTGTATTCAGAACTTTGAATTGAAAAAAATGTAATAAAGTAACACTTAGTTTAAGGAATTGAGAATAAAGTACTAGTTGGTTAATTGCTCTTTCTTATTGCTTGCATTATTTGGGAGATCCTAAAATATGCTATATTTATTTGTATAGTTTTCTAGTTGAAAAAAGGTAAGTGCAGTGGTAAAAAATGAATAAAACCAATTTATATTTCTGATGAACTAAAAAAAAAAAATCATTATTTAAGACAAGATGAAAACTTCAGGTGAAATCAGTCCATTTATAAATTAGCCAGTATTTAAGAAATCAGGCAGGATTTCTAGCTTTTCTAAAAAGTTTAAAACATTCTCATAATACTGATCCTACGTTCTTACAAAGCAGCTGCTGGAGTATAGAGTGTTAAGTATTCCATTTCCATGGTCCCAGTCTTCACCACTACAAGTATCATAAGCACTAAAAGCTGTAATCTTTGCTCACTTATTTATGTTGGTTTTGACCTCTGCTTTAAGACTTAAGGTAATATTTTAGATATCAGTATAGGCTGAATCTGAATCTTCTGTGAAATGAAAAAAGATTTAAAATTTCAAATATTTATAGTTATTCCTTTCTAAAAGGTAGACACTATCCTACTTAAAATAATTTGGCTTAAATTGATATTAACAAAATGTGAATTATTAGTTTATTCTCTAATACTGGAGAAATGGAGTATTCCAAATTTATTATTATCAGTTGATTAGTACTATTGAATTCAAATCATACTTCCAATATGATTCTAAAACAACCCTATTGTCTGGGCTTTATTACACTTCATTCTTTTTTTAAAAATATATTTATTGATTTCAGAGGGGAAGGGAGTGGGAGAGAAAGAAAAACATCAATGATGAGAGAGAATCATTGATCAGCTGCCTCCTGCATGCCCCCTACTGGGGATTGAGCCCACAACCCAGGCATGTGCCCTTACCAGAATCAAACCCAGGACCCTTCAGTCCGCAGGCCGACGCTCTATCCACTGAGCCAGCACAGCTAGGGCTACACTTTATTCTTCAAATTTTCTCGCCTATCTTAAATATTTTAACCCCCATTGCTGACTCCTGTCTTCCTCCTTAAGAGAATTATTTCTCTTAAAGCTCAGTTTCAATACTATATCCTGCTTTTTTACACAGGCTTCTGAATCACTCTTGAAGCTTTATTTATCAGAATTAATCACTTGTTTCTCTGAACTCTAATGGTAGTTTAAAAAAAATGATTGCCCTTATTATTTACTCAAGCTAGTTGTATAGTGAATTCTATGAGATCAGGCACTGTGTCTTATTCATTTTGGTACCTTTTGATTAATATATTATTTGACTTGTAAAAGACATCCAGTCCATCCATCCATTTATCAAACATCTATATGTGCTAGGGACTGTTGAATTACTTAAGCTCTCCTTGGCTTTGGAGTTATTCCCTTTGAGTGTTCTTTCCATACTTGACAACTGAACTCAGTCTATATTCATAACAACTTCTTTTCTACATCCTTTACATTGTATATAGCACTACTGGACTGATCCTTACAAACCTACAATCTGGGAGTTTATCTTTGACCCCAGTATTTTTAGGACTCCCCCTTTTCTTGCTTTCATAGTACTTGTTCTGTCTTAGTTTTGTTGAAAATAATAGATCCAGGATTCTGCCTTCTATTTTTTCTATAAAGACACTGCTTGCTCTATTCCCAGGCTTCATTGTTGAAATAGCATTTGGATTCAAAGAGCATCTTCCTAGCTGCCTTTCTGTCTCTGCTTCTGACTATCCAAGCTTTCCTGATCCTATTTTTCAATATAATTATTTTTAGATACCAACTTAATGATATTCCCCCTGCACGGAGGCCTATAATAGTTCCTTTTTGAATACACAAGGCATTCACCAGTAGATTTCTATTTTGTCTCAATCATGTTTGTTGTCTTCAGTAATTTTCCAACTCAAGCAAGAATAGCATATATATTGCATACTCTGTGTCTATTTTCATGATGTGCCACTCACTTTAAATGATTTTTTACCTTATCTTAAACCCACTCCCATGTTCCCTCCTTCAATATTGTAATGGCCATCTATTGTTTTCGTATGCTGAGAGTACCGTGATTCTTCTGTTAAGAGCACCCTACTTTTCTTGGGGAATCATCCCTCCTTCTTTTTCAGGCCTTTTAATTTGGGTGGGTCACCCTCTGTGGGATGATTGGTTCAAAGACTGTCCAGTAACCCAAGCCAGACAAATCAGAGACAATGAGTCTCAATTCCAGGACTTTTGAACTCTGAGAAGAGACACTGTGACCTATTAAGGATTTTGTGTATGTAGAGCTAATGGGGGTGGAGAGATAAATAAGGAAACAACCAAGAACCAACTTTAAAGTGAAGTCAGTTGTATTTAAAAGTAAAACCCTTTTGGTGTGAAGCATTATCAGTACACTTCAAACAACTCAATAAGCAGGGATCCTGTTCAGTTTCATATATTGGCAGCTGAATATTGTGTCCACATGCAGTCAGACGTGTGTGTGGTGTGTGTGCACGCACATGTGCAAGAGAGATTGCCTTTTAACTTACGCTGCAGGAATCTAACAGCTTGGAACCCTGAAGAATGAGAAAAAATAATTTATTTCTTTGAGTAGATGAGTACATATTAATGTAAATACTATTTTTTATCAGTGAATTATATCAGCTGTCCATATGCCTGGTTGTAATGGTGATAAAAAGCATAGGCTTTCTACTCCAACCTTCATTTTATTCCTTGTTCTATCTATTTAATTGAGTATGGAAAAATTGAGAGATTAAGGAAATCTCACTAAGAAAAAACTAGCTCTGAAACCAAATCTCAGTTATTTTTATCTAACTGGAGACATGTTATCAAGAGAGGGTGTCTTTGTTTTGATCTCCAAAGGGATCCCTGTTCTTTTGGTTAATTGACATCTGTCACGACTTTCTCCTCAGAAGACTTGATTCAGAGGAGCATAGGTCCTGCCTTTCCACTTTTAAATAAATCTGCTCTGTGCCCCCACAAATTGACTGGCAGGTCTTGTCAACACTATTACCTGCTTTTTCCCTACTTCAGATACATATTTGGTGCTCTTTCAAAATGTTCTATCACAGTCCACTTTTAAAATAAAATGTTATTAGAATTTTTTCTACCTCTGTCAGCGACATTTTATTTTATTTTTAATATTTTTTGTTATTGTCACCCGAAGATATTTTTCCATTGATTTTTAGATATAGAGTGGAAGGGGAAGGGGAGAGACAGAGAGAAACATCACATCGATTGGTTGCCTCTAGCACACACCCCGACCAGGGGATAGAGCCTACAACTGAGGTATGTGCCCTTGACTGGAATTGAATCCAGACTCTTCGGTCTTCGGGCTGATACTCTACCCACTGAGCCAAACTGGCTGGCTAGGGCTGTCAGTGACATTTTAGGTGATGATGTATTGTTGGAGGATATCTGATTTGTTCATTGCAGCAGTGTTTTTTCAGATTTATAGCTCAGATGATTAAAAAATGACTAAGGTAGCCCTAACTGGTTTTGCTCAGTGGATAGAGCATCGGCCTGCGAACTGAAAGGTCCCAGGTTCAGTTCCAGTCAAGGGCACATGCCCGGGTTGTGGGCTAGATCCCCAGTAGGGGACTTGCAGGAGGCAGCCGATCCATGATTCTCTCTCATAATGGATGTTTCCATCTCTCTCTCCCTCTTCCTCTCTGAAATCAATAAAAATATATATTTTTAAAAAAGTGACTAAGGTAACTTCTTACTGATTTTTATTTACATACAGTTAGAATATTATGAATGAATTACATATAGTCAGGCAATATCAATATTTAGCTGATATTAATACAGTGAATTACAATGAGAAAGCACATCCTATATAATAAAAGGGTAATATGCAAATAGGCCGAACCGCAGAATGACCGGTCTCTATGATGCGCACTGACCACCAGGGGGCAGATGCTCAACGCAGGAGCTGCCCCCTGGTGGTCAGTGCGCTCCCACAGGGGAGCACCGCTCAGCCAGAAGCTGGGCTCGGCAAGCATAGTGGTGGTGGCGGGAGCCTCTCCTGCCTCCGCTGCAGGCAGGTGGTAAGCAGTGAGGGGTCCCGGACTGTGAGAGCCCTGGACTGTGAGAGGGTTGTCTGACTGCCCAAGGGGATCGGGCCTAAGCAAGGTAGACATCCCCCAAGGGGTCCCAGACTGCGAGAAGGCACAGGCCAGGCTGAGGGACCCCCTTCTCCCCCACTGCACGAATGTTGTGCACCGGGCCTTTAGTCTTTAAATAAGTATGTAAATGTGTTCCCACCAACTTAGCAGTTATTTAGCAGTTTTACACAGTAACAAAGACTTAACCAAATCCATTCTCCTTCTTTATGGAAAAATTATAGTGGGTTCACTTTTTAAGCTCTGGTTTTTTGGAATCCTGATGAAGATAGAATGTCAATTGTATTAGGCAACATTGTGGATTGTTAAATAGCACCTGGACCTGGAGGACTGGGAATGAACTACACTGGTGCCTCCCCACCTCACCACACCCCCCGTGTCCATGAGGGATACGTTCCAAGACCCCCAGTGGATTCCTGAAACTGCGGATAGTACCAAGTCCCTGTCTACTGTTTTTTTCCTATACATATATACCCATGATAACGTTCAATTTCTAAGTTAGGCACAGTAAGAGATTAAAACAATAACAACTAATAACCTAGAACAACTATGAGAATAAAATAAGGCTTACTTGAACCCAAGTACTGCAATACCACAGTTGTCTAATCTGATAACAGAGGTGGCCACTAAGTGACTAAAGAATGGGTAGCATATACAGTGTGGATATGCTCGGCAAAGAGGTGATTCACATCCTTGGGTAGGATGGAGCTGGGCTGCATGGTATTTTATCACACTACTCACAATAGCACACAATTTAAAATTTATGAGTTTTATTTATTTATTTATTTTTTTGGACTCTTCCATTTTCAGACCTCAGTTGTCTGCAGGTAACCAAAATCTCAGAAATCAAAACCATGTATAAAGGGAGGGGTCTACTGTACTTATCAGGTGGAAAGCCAGAGCTTTGGTCTGTCCTGAGTGTGGTGCATTCTTTTACCTGGGTGTATCCCTTGCCAGGACTTAAAGAAGTATGTCCATTGGATTGTTATAAGATATTTTAGTCCTTGTATGGAGTGTGGGGCTTTTAAGCCAGGAGTAATTTTCACCCATGGGGTTTCATTCCTTCATAACTGAACTATACCAATTAAGGAGCTAAAGAATAGTCCCTAAATTGTTATGTGGACTCTTGCTGAAGATAAATCTGCCCTGTTGTGTTTCCTGTTTTTGTTTTTTGTTGTTTTGAGTTAAGGATGCTAAGTAGTCTAATTCAGGTTGTGTGGACTTTGGTTATTTAGTTCAGCTAAAAACAATCCATTAAGAGTGAATATTGCCGATATCCTTTTGGTATTATCATTACCTGCATGTGAAATATTGTTTATTGTAGTAGGAAGAGAGTTGTAATGGATGTTGAATGTCAAGTTCTTGCTGTATATGAGGTAATATGGGTGGTCCAGGGCAGTTCAAGATATGGTAAATGGGAGAAGGTTGAAGTTAAATAATAGAAGATAATAATAGAAGAATTATAAGGGTAGTAGTAATTACCTAACAAAAAACATAGATGATAAATACATTGAATTCCTCAAAGAAGAAACCCTTATAGACTCTAGAAGCCAAGACGAGAATTAAATGTGTGTTTTTACATAGGAGTAAAGAGCATTCCAGGGAGAAAATACAACCAAAGGTAATAATTGCATTTTAGTTTTTAGGTGGGTACTTTACGAAAAAAAAAAAAAGGCATTAGGGATTAGCTATAGGTGTTGTATGCCAGAAAGTGAGATTGTAGATAGAATGTCTTCTTTTCAATATAAGCTTACCTGACAACTTATTTTTATAATCTTTTTGTAATTTTTCCTGTCCAGTATGGTAGCTGTTAACTACATGTAACAAGCACTAACCAGAATTGACATACGCTATATATATAAAATGTACACCAAATTTTGAAGACTTGGTATAAAAAAAAAATCTAATGAACTTTTAAATTTATTTTCTATTAAAATGATATTATGTTGGACATATTAGATTAAATACACTATTAATATTAATTTTGCCTGTTTTTACTTTATAAAAATTGAGGTGAAATTCACAAATTTAACCATTTAACAAATATAACCATTTTTTTAAAATATATTTTTATTGATTTTTTACAGAGCGGAAGGGAGAGGGATAGAGAGTTAGAAACATTGATGAGAGAGAAACATCAATCAGCTGCCTCTTGCACACCCCCTATTGGGGATGTGCCTGCAACCAAGATACATGCCCTTGACCGGAATCTCTATCCACTGAGCCAAACCAGTTAGGGCCAAATATAACCATTTTAAAGTGTACAATTTAGTGGCATTTAATACATTAGCAGTTTTTGTAACCATCATCTCACTCTAGTTCCAAAACATTTTTATCACCTTAAAAAGAACACCATATCCATTAAACAGTTATTCCCTTTTGTCCCCCACCCTCAATTCACTGGCAGCCACCAATCTGTTTTCTGTCTGTATAGACTTATCTATATTTGATATTTCATATAAATGGAACCATGTAATATGTGACCTTGTGTGTATGACTTCTTTCATTTAGCATTAACATTGTAGCATATTAGTATTTCATTTTTTTTATAGATGATGTTATATTAATTATTAAAAGTGTAGTGTTGAAGTCTTCCAACTATTATTGTAGATCTATTTATTTCTCCCTTAAGTTTTGTCAGTTTTTACTCTATATAGTTTGGGACCCTGCTATTTGGTGCATATATATATATATATATATATATATATAGGCAATATGCAAATTAGCCAGGCATCAACGACTGCTCAGGAGGAGGTGCGTGCGCAGATGGGCGGGAAGGGACTGCGTGCCGCCCCCCAGCCTCAGCGGACACACACCAGGGGTGGGGGCATGCTCCGAGTGGCCATGGCGTGGCTCAGAGCATGCCCCTGGTGGGTGGCGGCAGCAGCCAGGGGAAGGAAGGCCTATTCTTGCTCGAATCTTCGTGCATCGGGCCTCTAGTATGTTTATATTTGTTACATCTTGATTAATTCACTCTTTTATCAATGTATAATGACCTTTGTCTCTAACAATTTTTTACTTTAAGTAAGACTCTGGGGTGTTATTAATATATTCATCCCAGCTCTCTTTTGGTTATTGTTTCATGGGATATCTTTTCCCATTCTTTCATTTTTATTTTATTTTTTTAAATATATTTTTTATTGATTTCAGAGAGGGAGAGAGAGAGAGAGAAAGAAACATCAATGATGAGAGAGAATCATTGATGGTCTGCCTCCTACACACCCAACACTGGGGATCAAGTCTGCAACCCAGGCATATTCCCTGACTGGGAATCGAACCGTGACCTTCTGGTTCATAGGCGGATGATCAACCACTGAGTCATGCCAGCTGGGTGCATCCTTTCATTTTTAACCTGTTTGTGGTTTTTGGATATAAAGTGAATCTCTTGTAAATAGTATATAGTTGGATTGTGTGTGTTTTTTAAAATCCTTTCTGTCAGTCTCTGCCTTTTTATTAGAGTTTAATCCACTTACATGTGAAGTCATTAATAATGAAGTACTTCTGCTATTTTTCTGGGGTTTTTTTTGCGTATTTAATTTAGATTTGTAATTATTGACAACAAAATGAAATTACAAGCCCAGAATACAGAAACCCTGAAGTATCTTATTTCCACAGTTAATAATGGCTTTATATTTATACTAGAGGCCCAGTGCATGAAATTCATGCACTCGGGGTGGGGAGGGTGTCCCTCAGCCTGGCCTGTGCCCTCTCACAGTCCAGGAGCCCCCGGGGGATGTCCGAGTGACAGCTTAGACCCGCTCCCCGGACATCCTTAGTGCTGCCATGGCACTCCCTCTGTGGGAGCGCACTGACCATCAGGGGGCAGCTCCTGCGTTGAGCGTCTGCCCCTGGTGGTCAGTGCACTTCATAGCAACCAGTCTTTCCTCTGTTTGGTCAATTTGCATATTAGCCTTTTATTATATAGGCTAATAAATAAATTGGCCTGCAGGATCGGGCAGAAACCAACATCCCCTTAGCGGTCCAGAATTCCGAGATGGTGCAAGCCAGGCCAAGGGACCCCACCTGTGCATGATCGGGGCCGGGGAGGGATGCAGGAGGTTGGCCAGCCGGAGGGCTCATGGGTGTGTCTGGCCTGTCTCACTCAGTCCCGATCAGCCAGACCCCAAAAGCAAGGTAACCTACTGGTCAGAGCATCTGCCCTTGGTGGTCAGTGCACATCATAGTGAGCAGTTGAGCGGCCTTAGCATATCATTAGCATATTATGCTTTGATTGGTTGAATGGCCGACCGGATGACCACACACTTAGTATATTAGGCTTTTATTATATAGGATTGTTTTGTTTTGTTAATGGGTTTATATTTACCAATATGTCACACTCCCTGATCTTTATCTGAGAATGTCTTAATTTCCTCTTCACTTTTGAAGGATAGTTTTTCTATGGATTGACCATTCCTTTCCCCTCCCCACCCCCCCAACTCTTTAAATGTGTCATCTCCCTGCCTCTTACCTCCATTATTTTCTATGAGAAATTGACTCTTAGTTTTATTTGAGGCTCCCTTGTATATAATGAGTAGTTTCTC
Organism: Plecotus auritus; assembly: GCF_963455305.1. Lineage (NCBI taxonomy): Eukaryota > Metazoa > Chordata > Mammalia > Chiroptera > Vespertilionidae > Plecotus > Plecotus auritus. The sequence goes on along the minus strand of NC_137770.1, from coordinate 75,153,125 downwards.
TCTTGCACCTTCAAGATTCTTTGTCTTTCAACAACCTAAGTGTTTATGTCTTAGTTTCTAGCTCTTTATCCTTTTTGGAGTTTAACTTCTTGGATGTGTAGATTTATGTATTTTACAAAGTATGGGAAGTTTTTTGGCCCTTTTTCTTCAAATATTCTTTCCTATTCTTTTTTCTCCACAGATTAACTATTACATATATGTTGGTACATTTTATAGTGTTCCACCGATTTCTTAGGCTCTGTTCCTTTTTGTTCATTTTTCTTTCTGTGCCTAAGACTGGATGACTTCAGTTTACCATTCTTTAATCTCACTAATTCTTCTCCATTCTCAAATCAGCTATTGAAACCTTCCCGTAAATTTTTCATTTTGGTTACTGTACTTGCCAGCTTCAGAATTTGTTTGGTTCCTTTTTATAATTTGTTTCTTTATTGCTCATACATTGTTTTCCTGATTTCCTTTGAGTATATTTAAGACAGTTGATTTTAAGTGTTTGTATAGGAAGTCCAATGCATGTACTTCCTCAGAGATCATTTCTGTTAATTTCATCTGTGAATAAGCCAAACTTTCATATTTCTTTTCATGCTTTGTACAGTTTTGTTGGAAACTGAACATTTTTAATATTATACTGTGATAACTCAGGAAATCAGATACTTCAGGGTTTGTTTTTGTTGCTGGCTGTGGGATGTAGTTTGTTTAGTTACTCTTCTAAACTATTTTTGTAAAGTCTTTATTCTTTGCCATGTGTGGTATCTGAAGTCTGTTCCTTTAGCCTGTGGTTTTCTCATGCTTTGACAGATTTCCTTGAACACCAGGAGCTAAAAAAAAAAAGAAAGAAAAACTCTCCCAGTCTGCATATTATATCAAGGCACTCCTTCAAACCTTACCCTTTACTTCCTGCATGTGCTGAGCCTAGAGGTCAGCCCAAGATAAGAACTTAGGGTCTTCTCAGATCTTTCCTGCACACGTGTTGTGCCTTGTGTGTGCATGTGGCTTTCTGAATTCCCCAGTATATGAGATCAGTTTTAATAACTGTAGTTCTTCCCTAAAGAAACTGTCTCCCCAGCTTTTCCTCCCAGGCTTTTGGTACATCTGTTGTTGGCCTCTGTAATATTTTGTGCTTGGCAGCAGCTGATGGTTTGTAAACACGTTGTATTGATCCTTCACATAATAGCTCCAGACACAATTCTTTGAGCTTAAGGTCTGTTCTACTCTCTCTGGAACCAGGGGCTAGGATCCCATGCTGAGAACACAGGTTGCCGTCTTCAAGACCACTGCTGAGGTGTGGGAGTGGAGAGTGGGGTTAGGCCAACGACAAGTAATAGTGGCACAAAGCTTTCCTTTCTTTTTAAATTGCCTTTTGGTATAGCATTTGCTTGGTCTCTGTAAACCTTTGACTATTTTCTAGAGTTCTGACAAAGAAGATTCTGACAATTTTTACTCTGTTAATATTTCTGTTGAGTGATGGGCCCTTGAAGCCACTTCCCTTTTTTAAAAAGAATATATATATTTTATTGATTTTTTTTTTTTTTTTTTTTTTTTTTTTTTTTTACAGAGAGGAAAGGAGAGGGATAGAGAGTTAGAAACATCGACCAGAGAGAAACATTGATCAGCTGCCTCCTGCACACTCCCTACTGGGTATGTGCCCGCAACCAAGGTACATGCCCTTGACCAGAATCGAACCTGGGACCCTTGAGTCTGCAGACCGACGCTATATCCACTGAGCCAAACCGGCCAGGGCATGGAGCCACTTTCAATGCCATCTTCCTCTTTATACTTTTTAAATATAACTACTAGGAAATTGAACATTACATATATGGCTTGCATTTTATTTCTATTGGACAACACTGCTTTAGGGTAATAAGTCTCAGTGAATATTGAATCCATTTATGTTGCATTTGGGAGGAAAAATGTTTAAAATTTTCAAAGGCCTCACAATTAGGATTAGCTATTTGCCCTTATGCTTTTTATTCCCAGACTGAAAAGCATAAGGGCAAATAGCTAGTGTGGTATTTTTAGAGGAACTCTTTAGACTTCCTTCTACATGATGAAATGTTAACATAGTGTAATTATGTACCTATATCATTGAAGTCTCCTAAATTTTGACTAGATTCTCATTTGATTAAATGTTTAAATCACTTTGTTTTAAGTCCAAAAGCACTCTTGATTCCATATCTCTTTAGCATCTTCGGCTTATTTGCCTGATCGCCAAATAATTGGCCTCCTAGATATGCAGGGTTGCCAGCTTACCCTTGTTATTCCTTTCATCCTTGCCATTAAATGCTAAGATGTTATATGCGTGGTTATATGCATTCTCAACATGGGTAAGCTGTACTCTAAATACTTACTTACAGGTGCATTTTAAAAAGTGAGTGCTCTTTGCTTCTTCTAAATAAGGTTGCATGTGCAGAACCATAGAAGGAGTTGGCAACATATTCAAAAGTTGTGGATACAAATGTAAGGGATTGTGCTGGCTTCCTTAGCAAAAATCTATATATATATATAAAAGGCTAATATGCGAAGTGTCCCCTTGGGAGTTCGACCAGGAGACCGGGAGTTTGATCACTCACTATGATGTGTGCTGACCATCAGGGGGCGGTGCGGAACGAAGGAAGGCCCCGGCTGGCAGCCAGCAGCCAGGGAAGGAAGGCCCCAATCAGCTCTAATTGCTGGCCAGGCCTAGGGACTCTACCCATGCATGAATTTCGTGCACTGGGCCTCTAGTCATTTTATAATGTTGACAATGAATGAATTGCCTCCTGAGTGTCAACTGAATCTCTTTGAATCTTTCTCTGACCAGAGAGAGCATTGATCTCTCATTGAATTCTCTTGCTATTTCCCTGAAGTAGTCAGAAGAATATTGCTTCATCTTAGTTATAAGCCCACGTTTTTCCATTAATATTTCTGGTAGTACAGATTATAAGACCAAGCAGTGTAATTTTACTGAAGACACCAAGAAACAAGAGTAGTAGACTGCTGTGTCTTTTTCCTATCTGGTGGAAAGCAACTTTTGATATAACCACATAGTGGTACACACAAGGATATCATGTACCTAATTTAAACCAGAAAAATGGAACAGTGTCCACTTTTTGCTTTAAGTAAGAATTATTAACCACAGTTAACCATCAAGTACCAATTTAAAAAATAGATTTAAAAAGATAAATTTAAAAAATAAAATACATTGTGGGGAAGAAGATGTTCTGTTACTATAAATATCCCTCTGTGAGAAATGTTATAAATTCTTATTGTACTGAACAAATGTTAAGGGATTCTAAGTATCTTTTGGGGGGGGGGGGCGACGTTATTTTGTTTTGATATAGTCTGAAGGTCAGAAGTCCAGATAATCTCATGAGACTAAAATCAAGGTATTGGTAGGGCTGCATTCCTTCTGGATGGAGGATCCAAGGAAGAATCAGTTTCCTTTTCCAGCTTGTAATATGCCTGCACTCTTTGTCTTAGGACCCTTACCATGTCCAAAGCCAACTGTGATTCTGACCTCCTCCTCTACCTCCCTTTTCCACTTAAATTGATCTTACATTGATTTTGTGTTCATTTTCTGAATATTGCTTATTTTTATCTTTATCGTTGAAAGTATTACATATGTCCCTTTTTTCCCCATTGACCCCTTTTACTCCACACTGCCCCCGCCCAGTAAAACATTACCATTCAAATAATAAGTATTTTGTTCTCTTGGAAGTGTGGTAATTTTATGGTTTACTTGAAAGAGGATGATGTAACTTCACTTAACCAGCATTCAGGTAACTCATTTGCTGGGAAATTTCATCTTGATAAATCTGTAAATTATAGCACCTAAGAATCTATTGCAGAGCAACATTGCCGTTAGACCAAATATTCTTAATCTCAGGTTTGTGAAACTCTTGGTATTGTATTCAAATAGGAATTTGTAGCTATATGTGTTTTGTAGATTTTTTCCCAGAGAAATAGTCCATAGCTTTAGTCACAATTTCAGTAGCATCAGTGATTACCGTAGTACCTCAATTTAAGAAACATTTCTATACAAAATAATATGACTTACACAGATCTGGCTCTTTTTCAGATCTGTTTTCTAAATTTTTGTACATTTCTAATTGCCAGTTGGTAATTTATAATGTAATAGCTGACTGTTTCTAAACTTAACATTTCTAAAACATTTTCCTTTCCTTTGTTTTTCTCTCTTTTTCTGTGTTACTCCTTTCTTTCTCTCTACTACCTCATTCCCCACCCCAACACCTCCAGACCCATGCTGAGAGCATTTTGATGCCAATAAGTTATTTTTTTTCTTTTACCTTTCTGCCAGAGATCCCTCCGTTCCTACTTCCCTTCCTCCCTCCCTTCCTACTTCCCTCCCTCCCTCTCTTCCATCCATCCAAGAAGTGGGCTTAAGAAACAAGTTGCAGAGGCAAAAGAAGGGTCTTGGAGTTTAGGAGAAAGAAAGAGGCAAGAAAAATGCCCCCTGGGGTAAGGTGGGGGGTGGTAAAAGGCACAGGGGTGCTCCATAAGAGAGAGCTCCTCATTTTCTGTAGTTCCCAATTCTTAAAATTTAAAAAAATATGATTTTACTGATTTTTTTTTAGAAAGGAAGGGAGAGGGACAGAGTGAAAGAAACATTGATGAGAGAGAAACATCATCAATCGGCTGCCTTCTGAACGCCCATACTGGGGATCTGAGCCCACAACCTGGGCATGTGCCCTGACTAGGAATTGAACTGTGACCTCTTGGTTCCTGGTCCATGCTCAACCACTGAGCCACACCAGCTGGACTAGTTCCCAATTTTTAAATGGGTCATGGTTGCCTGGAAATACAGACTACATTTTCTAGTTTCCCTTATAGATAGGTTTAGTATTGTAACAACATCCTATCTAATAAAAGAGTAATATGCAAATTGCTGCCTCTCCGCTACACCCACAAGCCACACCCACCATCCACCAGCCAATCAGGAGTGAGTATGCAAATTGACCCAACCAAGATGGCTGCGGCCACAGAGCGAGCAGGAGGCTTGGGTTTCCCCGGCAATGGAGGAAGCCAAGCTTCGCGCACACCCTGGCTGGTCCTGGACTCCACTCAAGGCTACATAGTTTCAATTATAAGATAAATAAATCCCAACAAAAATGGCTGCGGCCACGGAGTGAGCAGGAGGCTTGGGTTTCCCCGGCGATGGAGGAAGCCAAGCTTTCCACCCGCCCTGGCCTGCTCTGGCTTCCGCTCAAAGCTACAAAGTTTCAATTATAGAAGATAAATAAATCCCAGATACCAGGGCCTCTGCTTCGGTCGCTGGGGGGTGTGGCCAGCCTGCAAACCACCACAGGCCCCTTGCCCAGGCCACCCCGTGCCCCAAGGGAACCCCCTACCCTGATCCGGGACACCCTTCAGGGCAAACCAGCCGGCCCCCACCCGTGCACCAAGCCTCTATGCTATCTAATAAAAGAGTAATATGCAAATTGAACATTACTCCAACACACAAGACCATGGTAAAATAAAAGCTTTGTTCTTTAAAAGACAACTTTTAAAAATAAAAGAAGCGACAGATTTATGATTCACATAACTGGCAAAGAATTAGTATTTATAATAAAAAGAATTTATGCAAAGAGCAAGAAGGTAGATGAATGGATATATTATAGGCTTGCTAATAACAGCAGGAGGTTTAAGAGTCCATTTATCTTTGTGTTTGGTCCTCATTTTGCCTTAACTTTATTGAAATGCCAGTTGAAAATTCTATAAAATAAAGGTCATAGTTATTAAGAATTTTAGATAATTTAGAATACTTACTATAGTTAAAACCTCATCAAGTCCTTTTGGCTCTTCCTCCAACGTCGACCCCAATCAGTCAATTTATCTGTGTCCATTATTATCACCCTAGTCCAATCCAACATTACCTCTCACGGAGATTTCTAAATAGCCTACTATGGCATGAAAGGATATATTTGAGGTAATTGTTCAAATAACACCAGAGATTAACAGTTGAGGTTCAATTTAGATTTTGAATAAAATAAAGGAAACCAAGCATCATTTTACAAGAGTCTCTTTACTTCATTACAATGAAAGCTAGGCTGAAAAAGTGGTTGTTATGTAGTTCATTGTCAAAGTGAAGAATAGAACTGTAGTTGGAAGTATTTTCGAAAATAATACTAAAGAACTAAATTCTTGTCAGACTTGTCTTTTTGGATAAATTGGTTGGAACAAATGCCTTTCAACTAAATATTTTAAAGACACTCAAGAGTGAAATTCTGAGTGCACAGTGTTATTATAAATGGCTGTTGTTTCAGAGAAGAATAAATTGCAAATATGATACCCAGAGAGTAAAAATCCAACAAAATTTTGAATATTAATTCCATGATGGCAAATATTTTATTTATTTTCCACATTTATTGGAATGGGCTTCTGTTGCTTGCATGATCAGGAAAAAATAGTTTGTTAGTACTTTAAATAGAAGAATAGGATTTGGTTTCGTGCCCTTAGGTCACTTTTATCTAAGGAGGGAATGACAAGTGCAAATTTTACCCTGCTACAAGGAAGAGTATGACAGAGTTTGTAAGAGCTGCCATTAGTCTTTGGGAGTGGTTGCATGTTTTAGACAAGAGTTACTGCTTTTATTTGGGAAAAGAGGAGGACATTTGAAGGCAAGGAGGTTATGAGATAAAAAACTGGTGGAAAAGATTAACCTTGTCAAGAATGAAGGTCTGTTAAAAAAAAAAAAAAAGCCCCACACAATATTAAACAGCTTGACTTTTATGGTATTCTAATCTTAGGTTTTGAAGTTGAAAGCTGAGTTGTTAAATTAGAAGCTAATGACGGCTATGGAAGGATGAATACAGATTTACATAGGCTTTTGGAGTACTTTAAAGCTTGAAGGAACAACTTGAATAGATAAGAGAAAAAGTTATATATTTGGAATAGTTGAAAACGTGAGATTGAAAAAAGTTTATTTAAATTACTGGCCAGTTTAAAAATCTCTTTTATTATGTTAAGGTGAACAGTGAATTGGCAACTTTACTCTTCCAGTTAGGAAACTTGTTTTATTCGATTTTCCTAGAAAGTACAACACATCTCTTCAGGGTGGTACTTTTATAAAATAAAATAAAATAAATTAGAGGTATTGAGAGGAATTACATTAGAGATACTTTTGTTTGAAACACATTTATACACTTATAAAAATAACATTCTAAAATGTTTATAATATCTGTAATAATAAAAGCATAATATGCTAATTAGACCGGATGACCTTCTTGAGGAAGCCAGGGCTGTGAGGGAATCCCGGGGTCCCGAGTGCTGGTGGCTGGAGAGAAGCCTGCGTCCCGGGTGCCCGAGGGACGCTGGTACCAGCAGCCGGGGGAAGGAAGGCCTACTCTTGCACGAATGTCGTGCATTGGGCCTCTAGTCTTGTATAAAGCCAAAGGCAGTTAAAAATGGGGTTTATTTTATTTAAATTACTTATAGTTTATAAAAATAATTTTTGATGAAACTGAGAAATGAAGGGAAAAATATCAAATTTCACCATCATAAAGTAACCACTAGGTTTTTAAATATTTTTAAAATAATCTTATGTATATTTTTATATTTTTAAAATATAAAATATGCCTGAGAACCATTATACAAATTGTAAATGAGAGAAAGATTCAAAGATGATAAAATAAGAGTCTATGCCCTAAAGCAGGGGTCCTCAAACTATGGCCCGCAGGCCACATGCGGCCCGCCAAGGACATTTATCCGGCCCGCCGGGTGCCGCTGCCTGTCCTGCTTAGCAGCCGACTCGTCCCGGGCCTGCAGTGCGCATAGGAATTTGTTCATAGTTTGTTTTTTTTAAACTATAGTCCGGCCCTCCAGCGGTCTGAGGGACAGTGAACTGGCCCCCTGTTTAAAAAGTTTGAGGACCCCTACCCTAAAGAGAACAACTGCTCTCCCATTGAGGTCAAGATACACCCTGAGCTTCTGCACTGGGTATTTTACTCCAAGTCTTAAAGAATCTAGTATAAAATTCTTAAATTTCCTAGCTGACTAAATATTTAGACAAGAAGGAAGAATCAGGGTTCTATAGTAAATAGACACTTAAATGATTATTGGGACCTTGAATTTAGATTTTGACTCACTTCTACCTACCTTTGTGACTTGGTAACTTCATTGAATTTCAAATGTGCTGAGCTTCAGATGTATGAATTTAGTTTACAAACATTTAAGCCTAATATGTCTAAGTTAGGTGCTGGGTTTTGGTATATTTCAGTCCAGCCTTTATGCACCCACACCTCTACTGAGCAGTACTCGTTGAGTTAAAGATTGGTAAGAATTTGGCCTAAATAAGAATTAGAGCCTCAGAATAACTGAATAATAAAAAGTTTAGATAGAATGGTCACCTGTAAAGCTAAAGACTTTCAAAGCTTCTATATAAAAAACTAGAGGCCCGGTGCACAAAATTCGTGCACAGGAGGAGGGTCCCCTCAGCATAGCCTGCACCCTCTCCAATCTGGGACCCCTCAGGGAATGTCTGACTGCTGCTTTAGGCCCAATCCTGGGGATCGGGCCTAAACCGGCAGTCGGACATCCCTCTCAGAATCCTGGACCACTGGCTTCTAATCGCTCACCTGCCTGGTTTCCCCCAACTTCCCCTCCCCCCCGACAGCCCAACTGCCCTCCCTGCCAGCCTGGTCGCCCCCAACTGTGACCACTAACTTCCCCCTCCCCCGCCAGCCTGGTTGCCTCTTACTGCCCCCTTGCCAGCCTGGTTGCCCCTTACTGCCCCCCTGCCAGTCTGGTCACCCCCAACTGTCCCCCCCTGCCAGCCAGGTCGCTCCTAACGGCCCCCTGCCAGACTGGTCGTCCCACTCAGCCTGCTTGTTCAGTCGTTTGGTCGTTCCTCACTAACCCCCTGCCTGCCTGGTCGCCCCATGCAATCTGCTGTTCAGTCGTTTGGTTGTCCTTCACTAATCCCTCTGCCAGCGTGGTCGCCCCATGCAGCCTGCTTGTTCAGTTGTTTGGTCGTCCCTCCCTAACACCCCTGCCGGCCTGGTCGCCCCACACAGCCTGCTTGTTCAGTCTTTTGGTCATCCCTCATTAACCTGCCTGGTCGTAGGTAGCCATCTTGTGAGAGCGTGACAGTCAATTTGCATATTACCTCTTTATTATATAGGGTTATTTTGACCCCAATAATAGAGGATTATCGTTGACCATGTACATTTTATTTTTCCCTATCTGGCTTTGAATTATCAGGATGACAACTACATCAATTTAAAATTCTTGGCAGGAGGCAGCCAATCAATGATTGTCATTATTGGTGTTTCTATCTCTTCCTTCCTCTCTGAAATCAATCTATCTATCTCTCTCTATATATATATAAATAAACATATTACCCTGTGAACTAAAAGGTACAAGTATTGACACTGTTTGATTCCATGTATATGAAATCCCATAATAGGCAAAACTAATGTATACCTTAGAAATCAGAACCATTATTATCTATTTGTTGGGAAGGAGGCTTAAAGGACTTTTCTGAAGTCATAAAATCTTTTATAGCATGATTACCGGTGTTGGTTATGAAGACATGTATATTTGTCAGAATTTATTGAATTATATATTTGGGATCGGTATATGTTATTGTTTGTAAAGTATATTTCAATAAAATACGTAAAGTGAAAAAGGGAAAGTGGAATATTTCAGACAGGCGCTATGACAAGAGAAGTGACAACTGGCAATTTAGGACTTAGAACATAGTTGCTGAGTAGCACAGAGCTGTTAACATAGAACTTCAATTGATATTCAATAACCAAAATAAGTTTAAGTTTATGTTCAGTATATTTTTCTAAGTTAGCAAGGTATACTATTTTTAGAAAGGATTTCGTCAATAATTATCATATTAAAAGCATTAGAACTAAAATGCTTAGATGTCAGTTACTTAGAACATTAGTAGATGAAACAACACTTAGGTTTTATATAAAGAGTATTTGCGGTTAATATTGGGAAATGATTCTGAATGGATCTAGAATGTAGTCTCTTAAGAATAGTCTTCCAAAGAGAAGGCATGAAATTCAGTTTTCAATTACTTGATAAGTTACTGAAGCAGAACATTTGTCTTTATATGATTCGTGTGATTTAGATTCCAAGCTGTGAGAAGATATAAAAAACATGGTGTCTGAGTTTCAGAATTTTATTTATAATAAATTCCAGAAATGTTAGAAAGTTATAGGTGTCACTATGAAATATGTTAAAATATAGCAGTAATTTGTCCTTGTCGTGCTGCAGCAGGTGAAATATATAGACAAGTTTGATGAGGGCCTGTGTAATTTGATAGTGTTTGTCTCTGGGGTTTTTCTTAACTTGTTCCATGACAATCAAATGTGCTTGACCTATTCAAATGATTAATTGAAATAGGAGTTCTGTAGTCTTTTATTGTGAGGTTGATCTTTAAAATAAAGGTTAACCTTTTAAGTTAGTTTGTGGTTTTTGACATCTTTCAAGTAGATTACTTTCTGTAGACTATCATGAAAGTAGTAAGCACTTTAACTGATGTGGTCTTTGATTTCTCAAACAAGACTGGAAGCTTGACTGGTTTTTGTTTACAGAAAAACTAACTTATAATATTTGCCTTTGTTTTAGTAATAGTTATGCACGCGTGCGAGCTGTGGTGATGACCCGGGATGACTCCAGCGGCGGATGGCTGCCCCTCGGAGGTAGTGGACTGAGCTGCGTCACTGTCTGCAGAGCCTCCCACCAGGAAGAGGATGGCTGCGCTGACTTTCTTATTCGTGGAGAGCGGCTCAGGGACAAAATGGTAACTGATAATGCATTTATTATAATTTTAAGCTTACATAGGATGAATTACTAATTTAAAATAATGATTAGTGTGCCATAATTTATGAGAATTATTTTTGCCCAGGATCAATGGTTATGTTTCTGGAACTCTTTTAATATTGAGCACGATGAACTATTCCTGTTTTTTTTGCAACTGGAAATAACATTAATGCACACATGTTAGAGGAGAGCTGCTTTTGTGGTTAGGTTTAATGGAAGTGTTCCTGGATAGTCCCCCTAGTTATTAAACCAGGTACACCCTGCCTCTCCTCCCCACTGTCTCCTAGACTGGAGGCTGGCAAGCTGTGTAGTCCACAGGCCACATCCAGGCCTGCCCCCTGTTTTCGTATGGCCCATGAGTTGGTTTTAGCATTTTTAAATAATTGAAAATAATCAAAGAAGAGTAATCATTTCATGGCACATGAAAATATATTTGTGGACTGGTTTGTGAGCTCATTTAGCATCTACGATGTTTTTTCTATTGAAAATGTATTTTAAATTCTAAATTTTTCATACATGAACATTTAAAAAAGTTACTTTTAATTTGTTGATTTAAAAGAGAGGGAGTAAAGGAGAGAGAGAGAGAAACAGCAATTTGTTGTTTCACTTATTTATGCAGTCATTGGTTGATTCTCGTATGTACCCTGACCGGGGATCAAACCTACAACCTTTGCATATCAGGGGGATGCTCTTACCAACTGTGATACCCAGTCAGTGCCTGAGCATTTTAAATAAGTTTATTTTTAATTTTGGTTATTGATTTTTGAATAATTTTACTATTGAATTATTTCAGTAATTTAACTTGTCTTGTTAAACTAACTTTCTTGTGCCCTGGTTTCTGCCTTAGTGAAAGGGAGAGTTATCCTAAGTCATCTTAAGTCTCCCAGCTCCAGTGTTTTGTGAGCTTATGATTCACTCCTAACAATGTATCTCAGTGAACCAGAATGTCGTTTTAGGATTGTAGGAAACCCCAATATCTAAAGGTGATTCTGGTTTTCCATAAGATGGTGGCTGGCACATACTATTGCTAATCAATATATTTAAAAGCCTAAGCAATCATTAAGACCGGTCATTATGATGATGCACTGACCACCAGGGAGCAGACGCTCAATGCAGGAGCTGCCCCCTGGTGGTCAGTGCGCTCCCACAGCCAACCTCCTGTGGCCGGCCAACCTCCCGCAGTCCCTCCCCCCAAGCTGGCCAGGCCTGGGGGCCCCGATCACCAGCCAGACCAAGGGACCCCACCTGTGCACAAATTCATGCACCAGGCCTCTATTTTAAAATAAGGCTTTGTAGACTTCTACGAAAGAGCTTATGGTGACTTGTCCTGGACTGTAGTGCTACTCATCTGAGCTAATGGTACTGGGAAATGTTGTTGTTGGAGAAGTTGTTGATTTTAGAAACTGAGTATAAAATCATAATGATCTAAAAATATTGGCTGTATTAATGGACAGATTATTTTAGGGTAATTTAATAAATTACATAATCTGCATAACTAGGAGTGAGGCTGATCAGAATCATCTCAGACGGATGGATTAGGTGTTGGTCATTGTGGGTTTGACATAAAGCTAGGGCGAATAAACCTGGGATTCAGAAAGAACACAAACTTAACCCCTATGGCAGGACTTAAAAGGAGCTCTTAGGTGTAGAATTATTACAGACTACCAAGAAAATACATTCTTCTGATAGATGCACTGACTAGGAATCAGAACACTTGTTGTTTCACCTGACCATTTCTCCTTATGGAAGCTAGTTATCTGTGTAACAGAGATAATCAATATATCTCAGTGTAGACATAAAGGAAAAGTTATTCACTTGGAGGGTTGCCATATTTCTTGCAGAGATTAGCTATATAGTAAAGCATTTTAGGTTATGGGGACTTGTATGATTAAACGCAGAGGCAATAATGCATGGTTATAAATTTAAAACGGCAGTATCTTGTGGAATTTCAAGACAAATAGAACAGTGACATTGAAATAAGCAGATTAATTACCCCCCTCTGCTGGGTAAGATACTTTCAACCAAGATACTTCTGAAGCAATACATAATTGAAGTATATATTCTTTTTTTATTATCCCTGCATTTTGGAATTCTTAATGTCCATTTCTGTAGATGTTTTTATTGATTGGTTTTATTTTAATTCTGTTTGCTGAGTTCTAGTTTTTTTATTTATCTAATAAAGAAGTACTCTGTGACTGTTGAATCTATAAATTTACAAAGTTCTTTCCAAGTTGATAGTTAACTTTAAAATCCTCATTTGCTAAAAAAAACGGTTTTGTACCCATTTGTCTGTTGGTCACATCTTAGAATCCTTTACCTTAGATAAATTCTAGAAATGAAGTGAAATACCTGACCCTGATATCCCAAGAAAAACTTGTGGTTTTAAGAAAGAATAGATAATTAGTAAAAAGGTGTACCATGGCCATTTGTATAGCTAACAAAGAAATATTGACAATATTTTAAAGAGTGTTCATAAATCAGAATGCTGGTAATAGTAGGGAAAAGGAAAGATGGCTTTTGTAGAAGAGTTTTTGCAGCTTTTGATTTGCAATCACTTGTATTAAAATATGTCTTTTACACTTCCAAAAGGTTTATATTTCACCCTTTTTTATTTTTTAATAAGAAACGAGCATAAATAAAGAATAAGCTGACTGGGATTTTTTTCAGGAAGTCAGCTTGTGTGTTTTGGGGGTAGGGCTCATTCATTTATTGATTTGTTCAATCTGAGTACTCAGAAATTATTCCCTGTGATGCTTACTTATAACTTCCTTGTTTTTATGATGTTCATAAAGGTAGAGTTTATTTTACTAGTACAGGTTACCCTTTTGCTGCTCTAAATGAGAGCTTCCCAAGTTATGTGCCATGAATAAAAGTGGCTGGAGCCTCTTGGTTTGTTGCCTCTTAACTGGTAGCAACTCCTCTTTCCTGGATGCCTTACAAATGTTATATTTTTAAGTATGCCAGAGGAAAAAGTTAGAAAGCACTGAGAAAAACCAGGGTTTGGTGTTGTATTCTAAGGTAATCAGAATACTGCCTTTCTCCCAGTTGGATATGGAATGGTCTTTAACAAGGATAGATTATCAGAACCGCTTTTCTTGATCTGTATAATAAGTTGTAGCCTCCATTGCCTTCTACATCTTTATAGCCTTGATTTCCTCCTTTAATTCTTGAGTATAAATTAGTGTTATTCTTGATCACATATTTCTTAAATGCTAGCTAAAATTTAACTGTTACTTTGTATAGATAACCTTCACATTCTCCATAATAGAAAATTTCTCTTTTGCATTCATTTTTTTATTAGATACTAGAGGCCCAGTGCACGAAATTTGTGCATGGGAACGGGGGGTGTCCCTTTAGCCCAGCCTGCACCCTCTCCAATCCTGGACCCCTCGGGGGATATCCGATTACCGGTTTAGGCTCGATCCCAGGGATCAGACCTAAATCGGCAATCGGACATCCCTCACACAGTCCGGGACCACTGGCTCCTAACTGCTCACCTGCCTGCCTGCCTGATCGCCCCTGACTACCTCCCTCCCTCCCCCCCCCCCCCCGCCAACCTGATCACCCCTAACTACCTCTGCCTGCTGGCCTGATTACCCCTAACTGCCCCCCCGCCAGCCTGGTTGCCCCAAACTGCCCCCCCCACCATTCTGGTTGCCCCCAACTGCCCCCTCTGTCCTGGTCACCCCCAACTGCCCCCCCGCCAGCCTGGCCGTCCCTCACTGCCCCCCTCTGCCAGCCTGGTCACCCCACACAGCCTGCTGTTCAGTCATTTGGTCATCCCTCACTAACCCTCCTGCCGGCCTTGTTGCCCCACGCAGCCTGCTGTTCAGTCGTTTGGTCGTCCCTCACTAACCCCCCTGCCAGCCTGGTCGCCCCATGCAGCCTGCTGTTCAGTTGTTACTGTGAGGGTGTCCTGACCAATTTACATATTACCCTTTTATTAGTTTAGATATTAGATAAGCCCTTCTGTTAGTATGACACTTTATTTTATTGGAAAACATTTTATCATATGTATTGATTTTATTTTTTTTATCATTTTTAGCCAAGTTGTATGTGATATGTAAATTTAAAACACTGTATTATAGTACACCCTTACAGTCTTTATAAGTAGCTGAATAAACAGTCCATAATGACATTAAAATTTTGCTAAAATATTTACTACTAAAAGTTGTAAATTACCATGGGGATCTACTCTTATGTTTATGTAGTAGGCAATAAAATACTGTAAATTTACAAATGTAATTAAAATTATGCTTTTAAAAGCATATTATGTGCTAAGAGATGACAAAATATGGAATAGGCTACACAGAAAGATACAATAGGACTCTTACAGCATATGTATTACTTAAGATAGTCTATAGAAATAAGAAAAAGGCACTGTGTTATGTCAGCAAAGTTATACGATAGTTGTTACTATAAACATGGTGACAAAGTTAATAATGGTAAAGGTAAACATAATAAAGGTAAAAATGAAGTGAAGAAAGGAAAAATAAGAAACAATTCAGATTAGGAGTTGCCACAGAGATTAAGGATATGTTTTTCAGATTAATAAATATAATTAGGTTGTGGATAAAAAGTGGCCTAGAAAAATAAAAATGGCTGTAAGATAATAGTTTTATTGTTTAAAGTGACACATTGTAAAAATGACTTTTCTTTTCAGTTATTAGAGCCTAAAACAAAATTAGAGGATTTGTTTTCTAAGGAGAAAACATAAGAGTAGCTTTATTAACAATGAGACTCACCCCCTTTTCATCATGGGACATTTTAAAAGACCAGGGACACATCTTTCTGCCTTGGATTGAACTTTATAAAAGTACAGAACAATAATTTCCTACTTGGCTTTTCCCATTGTGCCTTTGTGAATTATTGCATTGTGAAACCTGAATCTTCCACTAAAAACCAATTGCATTAACTAGTTTTCTCTTTAAGATTCAGCAGCTCTATCTCTTCAAAGATACTGGTTCTCCTTTGACTATAATATCACAACTAGGAGGGGAAAGTGGGAGTATAGATGGTGTTAGCATAATTTTGATTAGCTTTATTCACCAAAGTATTACTCTATCAACTATACATACATATGTAAGTCCCTTTATTGACAGTGTACCATTCAGATCACCATCCATTAGCTTTCATTTTCATCTACTGACCTTACAATTCCTTCCCATAGCCAACTCTTCCACATCTGAACCTCATCATTATTCTTGGCTACTTTGCTTTGCACAGTCTTGACCTTTTGGTCTTCATTTCAGCAGGCTGCTTTCCTGGATCTGGTTGTTAGCCAGAACTGTTCCATTTGAGGAATTTTACAATTTCCTCTCATTTCTTTTTTATTCCCCTTCTCTTGCTCTACAATTTCATGCTTTGTGCCTTCAATTTTCCCCAGTTTCACTAGATTCCTCTGGCTTGAGTATCTTTTTTATTATTTTCTTTTTAAATCCAATCTAAATTTTTTGTCAGTCATTTAAACTACTTCAGTAGATAATTACCTTCTGCGTTTTTACTTTATTTTATGCTAATGGAACGTCACTGAATTCTACATTATTAAAAGAGAATATTCCCTTTTTAAAGGTGAGTCAAATATATATTGAGAAGCTACTGTGTGCTAGACACTGTTCTAAGCACTGGGAATATCCAAATGAACAATGACAGAAATTCTAGTTTTTAAGATAAATATACATTTTGGTGAGGGACAAAGAAGTGTTACAATAAGTAAATAACATTAATATGCTAAAGAGTCCTAACTAATAAAGGGAAAAACAAATTGGGAAAGAAGTATAGGGAGTTTATTTGTGGGGAGGAACTTTTTTTTTTTAAATCCTTACCCAAGGGTATGTTTTTGTTGATTTTCGTTTTGTTTTGTTTTAGAGAGACAGGAAGGGAGAGAGAAACATTGATATGAGAGAGAAATATTGATTGGTTGCCTCCCGCAAACAACCCACTGGGGATCAAACCTGCAACCTACCTATGTGCAGTCACCAGGAATAAAACCCACAGCCTTTTGGTGTACAGGACGATACTCCAAACAGCTGAACCACTGGCCAGGGCTGTGTGGAGGAACTTTTATAATCTGGCCTTTACTTCCTTTATCTTGAATCTGTCTGCCCTTTCCCAAAGGCAGTCACTTCCATGATGTTGCCTTACTTAGTTATCTTTACCAAAAGCAAGTGTTGAATTTACGGAAATGCCTTCCCCTCTTTTACATTAACTAAATAACAATAGATAGCATATTAAGAGTTTATGTGGAGTAGAGAATGTAGACAGATTGCTAGTCCTGAGGAAACAATAATATAATGACAGGAACAATTTCCTTTTTATTGTCACAGATAAATCATAAGCAGAAAACTAGGAAAATTTAATTAGAGAAAGCACCTTGGGCAAATCAGTTTTGCTATTAAGGATTGGAATTGGAAGAAATGCTAATAATAATGATAACAACAACAAATTCATCTAGTCTAAAATTAGCTGCTCATTTTAGGGTCAATCCATTAAAAAGATGATAAATTGTACTATTAATGACTTCTTCGTATAACCATAAATTTTGTGACTTTCTCTTGGCAGTTGTTTTTCAACAGTTAACTCTTAATATTGCCAATATTCCCTGAAGAGAAAAAACCTGCCTGTTAGCATATATATTATCTTTCTTTTAGAGCCATGTGATAGCTGTTTCCTGGAAATTAAGATTTAGCATATTTCCCATATTACCTGCCTTGTAATTTCCTTTTTTTAGAAAACTTCAGATTAAATCTTAACTTCCTTCAGTACTCTCTTTACTGAATATACTAAACTTCCTCTTTATTATTTAGCTAGAGGCCCAGTGCACGAAATTCGTGCACGGGTGTGTGTGTCCCTCAGCCCAGCCTACACCCTCTCCAATCTGGGACCCCTCAAGGGATGTCCGACTGCCCGTTTAGGCCCGATCCTACCTGGATCGGGCCTAAACGGGCAGTTGGACATCCCTCTCACATTCCAGGACTGCTGGCTCCCAACAGCTTGCCTTCCTGATTGCCCCTAACTGCTTCTGCCTGCCAGCCTGATTGATGCCTAACTGCTCCCCTGCCAGCTTGATTGCCCCTAACTGCCCTCCCCTGCAGGCCTGGGTCCCCCCCAACTTCCCTCTGCCAACTTGGTCACCTCTAACTGCCCTCCCTTGCAGGCTTGATCACTCCCAACTGCCCTCCCTTGCCGGCCTGGCCCCTCCCAACTGCCCTCCCCTGCTGGCCTGATCACCCACAACTGCCCTCCCTTGCAGACCTGGTCCCTCCCAACTGCCCTCCCCTACTGGCCATCTTGTCGTGTCCAGCTTGTGTCCACATGGGGGCAGCCATCTTGTGTGTTGGAATGATGGTCAATTTGCATATTACACTTTTATTAGATAGGATTAGAGGCCCAGTGCATGAAATTTGTGCACGGGTAGGGTCCCTAGGCCTGGCCAGTGACCAGTGCCGATCAGATTTCTCGCCTCCCAGCAACCGCACGGTTCCCCCCGCCGCCTCCTTCCCTTGCTCCCTCAGTGCCGCCGCTCCCCCACTCCTCGCCCTCCGCCACTGCTGCTGGTCGCCTGCCCTCTGGTGGTCAGCACATGTCATAGCGAGCGATTGAACTCCTGGTTGAACTCCCGAGGGGACGCTTTGCATATTAGCCTTTTATATATATACATTGGCTTACTTTAAAGTCATTCCATTCTCTAGTTATTGATTTATACTGGTTGATCTGGTCTATTGGGCTCAGCAGGATTATTTTGGCTTCATCTTTCTCCTTTATACCTGATTGTGATACATTTCACATTCCTTCCATTACATTCCAACTGGTATTAAATTGTTATAATTGTTAATAGCTTCCCTAATAGCTAAATTAACATTCAAACTTTATCTCACTATTAGCTTTCTAAATATTTTGTCACTACCTTTGCTCTATTAGAATCTAAATTATCATGTGAATGTAGCATGCTTTTTAATTGATTGGTTGACTGCTATTCTTTTAATTAATCAACAGCTGTTTGAGTGTCTTCTATATGCTAGACTTTTCTTGTATTAGTTTTCTCATGACACCACAAGACAAAACCATAGACTGGCTGGCTAAAACAGTGAAAGTTTCTTTTCTCACAGTTCTGGAGGCTGAGAAGTCCAAGATATGGGTACTCATTGACTCAGATTCTGGTGAGAGCTCTCTTTCTAGATTTCAGAAGGATGTAATTCAATCCATACCGCTTCTTATTTAATTCCACTTCTTTATCTATTGATTTTATGTCAATATTATACTTTTAAAATTAGTTTTATATATTTGCTAATACTAATTTCCCCCTCATTAGTCTCCCCCCCCCCCTTTTAGGTATATTTTTGCTCATTTTCCCATAACTAAGCAATCTTTTAAAAATATAGGTACATTCATTTAACTTTTTCTCTACATATATAAAAATTTTTGTGGCTATTATATATGATTTGGGGGGTGGGTCATTTTTGGTTTCTTTTTAAAGCTCATTTCATGCAACTCATCTTTTTATATAGTGCTAGGCAGAACTTCCAGAATAATATTAGATAATGTTGGTGATACGGTTGGCTTTTTTATTAATTTAATGGAATGTTAGATATTGTTTTGAGGTGTCATTTATCACAGTAAGGAGGATTCCTTGTTATCTCGTATGTTTCCCTCATCAGAATTTGATAATAATTTTTCTGAAATCTCCATAGACTTTTTTAATTGATCTTTTTATTGAGATAAGTATAGATCATTAATTGCTCTTGTAAAGAATAATATAGAGATCTTGTTTTCCTTTTACCCAGTTTTCCCAGTGGTAACATTTTGCAAAACTAGTGTATCACAACCACACACTCAGATTTTTCCAGTTTTGTACTCATTTGGGTGTGCATTTAGGTCCATATAGTTTTATCACATATATCCACTATGATAGAAAAGATGCAAAACAGTTCAATAACCATAAGAATCCTTTCCCCTGGTACGTAAAAGACACCTCCCTCCCTCTTGGCCTAGAAACCACTTACCTGTTCTCCATTTCTATAATTTTGTCATCTCAAAAGTGTTATGTAATTGGAATCATAAATATTTTACTTCAGGATTTGTATTTTTCATTCAGCATAGTTCCCTGAGGGTTCATGCAGGTTATTGAGTGTGTATCAATAGTTTGTTCCTATTTATTGTTGCCTGGTGTTCTATGACAACTGTGTACCAAAGTTTAACCATTGACTCACTAAAGAAAATGAAGGCTCTTTACAGTTTGGAGCTATTTATTGCAAATACAGCTGCTAAGAACATTCATATACAAGTTTTTCTGTAAACATATGTTTTATTTCTCCGGGATAAATGACCATAATGTAATTGCTGGGTAGTGTGGTAGTTGCATGTTTAGTTTTGTAAGAAATTGCCAAACTTTTCCCCAGAGTGGCTATACTGTATTACATTTTTACCAGAGAAATACAGTTTGTAGGCATTCTCACCAGCATTTTATGTATTCACTATTTTTTATTTTGTCATTGGTATAGATGTATCATGATAGCTCATTGTGGTTTTAATTTGGATTTCCCTAACAGCTAATGATGTTGAATATCTTTTCATGTGTTTATGTGTATCTTCTTTGGTGAAATATCTGTTCACGTCCTTTGCCATTTTTCTCATTGGATTGCTTTTTTTCTGTTGAGTTTTGAGAATTCTTTATATATTCTAGGTATTAGTTCTTGGTTGGGGATATATGGTTTGCAAATGTTTTCTCCCATTTTTTTTTTATCTCCTTCACAGGGTCCTTTGCAGAACAAAGTTTTTAATTTTTATGAAGTCCAGTTTATCAGTATTTTTCCTTTCAGGGGTCGTGACTTTGGCATCAAGTCTAAGAACTCTTTGCCTAGCCCTAGGTCCTGAACATTTATCCTGTGTTTTCTTCCTAAAAGTTTTATAGTTGTTAATTTTTACATAAGGTATGATACTTGGGTCAAGGTTAATTTCTTATGCCTATGAATGTCCAGTTTTAATAGCACCTTTTGTTGAAAAGGTTGTCCTTCCTCCATTAAATTGCTTTTGTACTCTTGTTAAAAATCAGTTTAGCATTTTTGTATATGTTCTTCATTTTGTTTCATTGCTCTATTTTTTTCCCTCCACAAGTATCATACAATACTAGTGTCCTTCCTGGTGCACAGATTTGTGCACATTGAAAGGAAATTAATTAGAAGAAATATTTTAATATTGCTATTCACCCTCTCTCTATAATAGAAGTGTCAACCAAATTCATGGTCGACAATGACAGATCGAAACACACGCATGCGATTGGCACCAGCAAGAGCTTTATATGTATTGCACATGCATGAGTCAACTTAGCCTTTTATGGATATAGAATAAACTTGCTTAGTTAGACCTGCTTTCTGTTGTAGGTAAACTTTTTCTAGCCCAGTGAAGTACCCCAACTTCTCTTTCAGGTAATTGTCAGCAACACAGCAGTAAATATCAACACGAAGCAGATTATTATTGTAGATCACACAGGGAGAACAAAGGGTAAAATATTTAACTGCAGCAGTATTTGACTATGTTCTGCACAGTGAGAAAACCTGAAGTCATTTTCAAGTTCCACCATTTCTTACTTCTTTTCAGTTGGGTCAAGTTTCTAAACTTTCTAAATCTCCTTTTCCCAGCCAATGAAAATAAAATAGGATTCTACCGAGTCTCCTATCCACCTACTCCAGGACTTCTGTGAAGATCAAATGAGATGAGGCACATGAAAATGCTTCACAAACATTTGGTTAAATTGTAAAATGTTTGCACCTGGCTGTAAAGCAAGTCAGGTTCCTGGGCTGAAGAAACGCAAAAGGAGGCTAGTTGCTAGGGAGAGGAAGCCGGGTGTTGCTATGTGACATCATTACCCGGCACCCACAGTGACCATTTCCAGGTTGGGCCGGGCTGTGGGCCACATTTTGCGCCCTGAGGTCTTGGCAGTGTTGCCTGTGATTTGGTGGGATGTCGCTCTGGGGTGGTGGCGGAGCCTGTGTCCCATTTGGGGGAAGCTGAGTGTTGGTTTGTTGGCACCAGGTCTATGGTGCCATTTATTTTTAAATGACCAGTGGGCGTCATGGCAGCTCCTGCATTGCGCGTCTGCCCCCTGGTGGTCAGTGTATGTCATAGCTACCAGTCAGATCTACAGACACTTAGACTTTTATATATATACTGGAGGCCCGATGCACGAAGATTCATGCAAGAATGGGCCTTCCTTCCCCTGGCTGCTGGCACCGCCTTCACTCCAGCTGGAGCCGCCTTTTCGCTCTAGCCTGGAGCCACCTTTCCACCTTCCCACGCTACCTAGAGGCCTGGAGCCGCAGGGGCAGGGTGGAATGCCTGTTTCATCGCCATGGCGACAATGCAAGCTTCCCACCCCACCCCTGGCCGCTTGGTGCCTGTGTATGCAAATTAACCCATCATCTTTGTTGGGTTAATTTGCATACTTGCTCCTGATTGGCCTGTGGGTGTCGTGAAGGTATGGTTAGTTTGCATCTTACTCTTTTATTAGTGTAGATATATTATTTTCGCTACGTTTTATTCTTATTTCTCAAGATTATTTTAGCTATTCTAGGGTCGGCTTTTCAATAAACTTTAGAATAATTTTGCCCTTATTAGGATTTTGATAGGAATTGTGTTAAACTATGGGCCAATTTGGGAAGAATTGACGTTTTTACTATATTGAATTTTCCAGTCCATGAATGCGCATTCCTCCCCCCCTTTGAATTCTTTTGACATTTTGTGATTTTTCCTCACATAGATACATTTAGTTAAGTGTATACTTCTGTTCCATTTTTCTTGGAGCAGTTGTAAATGATGTTGTGTTCTTAATTTTGGTTAATGCATTTTCATTGTATGTATGGAAATGTGATTAATTTTTGTTTGTTCATCCTGTTACCTTGATGAACTCTGAGGTTTTTTTTCAGATTCCCTGGGATTGTTTAAAGTAGACATGTCATCTAAAAATATGAACAGTTTTATTTCTTTTCAATCTGTATGCCTTTTATTTTATTTTTTCTTTCCTTATTGCAGTGGCTAGAACTTCCAGGTCTATGTTGAGCAAGAATGGCAGTAGTGTACATCCTTGCTTTCATCAGATCTTAGTAGAAACACATTCTGTCTTTCACCTTTGAGTATGACGTTAGCTGTAGGTTTTTAAATAGGCAACCTGTGTAGAATTGAGATAATTCCCCTCTATTCCTAACTTACTGATAATTTTTATTGTGAATGGTATTGTGAATGGATGTTTGAATTTGTGAAGTGCCTTTTCTGTGTTAACCGCTAGAGCTTCTTTAGCTTGATGACATGATAGATTACATTGGTTGATTTTTGAATGTTGACTCAAGCCTTTCTGAGTCAACATTCAAAAATCAATCAAAACTGGACATTCATAGGCAAAGTCTATGTACCTGGAATAAATCCCACTTGGTCATGGTGTATAATCTTTTTACATATTATTAGATTTGATTTGCTAGTATTTTGTTAAAGAATTTTGTGTTTTAGACCATGAATGATATTGGTCTGTAGTTTAATTTTTGGTACCATCTTTGTCAGGTATTGGTTTCAGGTAATACTGGTCACATAAAATGAATTGGTAAGTATTCCCCCCCTCTTCTGTTTTCCAGAAGAGATTATGTAAAATTGGTGTTAGTTCCTCTTTAAATATGATTGAATTCTCCAGTTGAAACCATCTTAGTGTAGTGTGTTCTCTTCTTGAGAACTTTTAAATTAAAATTTTAGTTCCTTTAATGGTTATAGGATTATTTAGGTTAACATTTTTATATTGATTGAGTATTGATAATATATGTTTTTCATAGAATTGGCCCATTTCTTCTAACAGTTGTCTAGTTTATAAGTTTGTAGCATCTTATTCTTTTAAAAGCTAAAAGATCTTTAGCAATAATATCCTGTTTCATTCCCAAAATTGGTGATTTATGTCTTCATTTTTAATTTGTCAGTCTTGCTAGAGTTTTATCAATTTATTATATTTTTAAACCAGCTTTTGTTTTATTGATTATTTTCAACTTTATTTCTGTTTTTTGTTCATTTCTTTCTGCTTGCTTTGGGTGTTTGGCTCTTCTTTTTCTAATTTCTTAAAGTAGAAACTTCAGTTATTGATTTGCGACCTCTTTCCCAACATCCATAGCCTTTTTAAACTTTATTAAATTATTCAAATCTTATATATCCTGTTTGGCCCCTTTCCACTTACAGGCTGAAACTCTCATTCATCATTATGTCTTTGGATATTCTTGATTTTCTAAATAACTTGTGTTATATAGATAGTGCTGTATAAATAAATTAATAAAGGTTCATGACTGTTAAATCATTAGATCATTGAGATTGATTTCATCAGAATGTGTGGGCCCTTCTCCAGTTTATGCAGACCCAGTTGAGGGAGAAGAGAATTGTTTAAGCTTATTTACTCTGGCAATTAGAGATCTAACAGGCTATGATAGGGACTTTGGAAAGAGCCAAATAAAGAAGCAAGGACTATTATCTTGCCCAATCCTATATAATAATAAAAGGCTAATATGCAAATCGACTGAACGGCGGAACGACCGATTGCTATAACATGCACTGACCACCCGGGGGCAGACGCTCAACACAGGAGCTGCCCCCCTGGTGGTCAGTGCGCTCCCACAGGGAGAGCACCACTCAGCCAGAAACTTAGGCTC
Source organism: Plecotus auritus (assembly GCF_963455305.1). NCBI lineage: Eukaryota > Metazoa > Chordata > Mammalia > Chiroptera > Vespertilionidae > Plecotus > Plecotus auritus. The sequence continues at coordinate 75,128,682 of NC_137770.1, read as the reverse complement.
ACGGCTGGCAAGCACAGCGGTGGTGGCAGGAACCTCTCCCACCTTCGCAGCAGTGCTAAGGCGTGGTTCTAAGCCTTCAGTCAGACATCCCTCCCCAGGGCTCCTGGACTGCAAGAGGGCACATGCCGGGCTGAGGGACACACACACACACACACACACACACACACACACACACACCCGAGTGCACAAATTTCGTGCACTGGGCCTCTTGTAATTTTATATTATTCTTTAGTGTGGCCACCGGGAGTTCGTCAGAGCAGTGCCCTAATTATTGTGACAGTTTCCTTCTTTAATCCCCTCAGTTCTCCATAGGGAATGTCCTTCTTGCTTATGGTCCTTAGTTTCCCAGAGTTGCTGATAGATTCCCACTATATCTCACCTCTCAGTCCCTTACCCCTTTCATCCTCACTTTCTAGTGATTCAGTTTCTTTAATGGTTATAGGTCTGTAATGGTTTTCTACTTTCTTTTCAATCAGTTTTGATAGTTACAACTTTTCTAGGAAATGAGTTATTTAATTTTTCAAATTTGAGGTCATAAAACATTACATTGCATTTATTATTTTCTAAGTGTCTTCAGTTTTGTCCCCTTTTGCATTTCTAATACTGCTAATTTGTATTTTGAGCCTTCCTTTGTTTGACCATTTCCCTAGTCTGGGCAAAGAATCAAATAGTATAAGAATTCCTATATACCCATTACCCAAATTCACCAATTTTTTACATTTTGCCACATTGGTTTTATTCTCTCTCTCCCCCAGTATGTATACACACACACACACACACACACTCTCTCTCTCTCTCTCTCTCTCTCTCTCTCTCTCTCTCTCTCTCTCTCATACTTTTTGAACTACACTGAGTGGCCAGATTATTATGATCTCTGAACGCATAATAATCTGGCCACTCAGGCTAGACCAGTGGTCGGCAAACTGCAGCTCGCGAGCCACATGCGGCTCTTTGGCCCCTTGAGTGTGGCTCTTCCACAAAATACCACGTGCGGGCGCGCACGTACAGTGCAATTGAAACTTTGTGGCCCATGCGCAGAAGTCGGTTTTCGGCTCTCAAAAGAAATTTCAATCGTTGTACTGTTGATATTTGGCTCTGTTGACTAACGAGTTTGCCAACCACTGGTCTAGACTGACCAGAGAGTTGGGATTTTAAAATAAGGTTTTTCCATGTATAAGAACTGCATTGTGGGTAGTTAGAAAGAAGCAGAGGACTTACTAGCCAGAGGCTGGGGGCCACTATCTCCTGGTCCCTTGACATATCAAGATTTGCAAGCTTTCCCTTATACATAAGTACACCGAGTGGCCAGATTATTATGAGTTCAGAGATCATCATAATCTGGCCACTCAGTGTATGCATTTATAGTAAGTTGCATATATCCTATCTTTTACCCCTTAATACTTTAGTGTATTTTTCCTAAGAACAAGGATATTTTCTTAAATAACCACAGTGTAATTATTTTACTTAGGAAATTTAACATAAATATAGTACTTTAATGTAGGTTCTATATTCCAATTTTGTCAACTGTCTTAATAATGTTCTTATAACATTTTTGTTCCTTCCATACAAAACATATGGCATTTAGCTGTCATGTGTTTATTTTCCTTTAATCTAGAGCAGTTTCTCTTTTATGACAGACATATTGAAGGAGTACTGGCTCCCTTCCTTCCATTTTTAGTAGCTGAACTGCTGTTATGTGAGAAATATGCCATTGTTTCTTTTTTAAAAATTCTGAAATCCCATGCAGTTCAGAACAGTGTTAAGTATAAATTTTTATTAATGATTAGTAAAACTGTGTATTTAATAACAATGTAATTTCATATTTCATACATGCCTTGGTGTTCTTCATAAAGGATACAGTTTTTATATCATCAGGAAGACTAAAGTTCATAATATGAGGCAACTGTTTGAGATGCTAATTAGTGATTTTGGTTATCAAATAATTTAATTTGAATTTGGAATTTTTAATGAAATGATTCAAAGGTATTTTAGAAAGTTACTAGTAAAATTTTTTATGTTTGGTTACCAACCATACTACTTTTTAGATAATACTATTTGTAAACATGCAATTATCTACTTGTAAGGTAGCAACCATAATAAAGTACACAGTAGTTTGAAAGTACTAGTACTAGTACATATTTAATTTTACTCTGCTCTCCCAAATTATTAGTTGTTGTAAGTTAAACAGAAATGCATTTATACTCATTTTTTGCTTGGTCTATTTTAAATGCTGTGGAAAACAAGTCTGGTGGTTTTAGGATGGGGATTTTGGTCTGTATTTCCCAAAATAACTTAGAATATGTCTTCAGAAGTTTCAGTTGTTAAGTGGCCTTGTTGTTTCCCTCCCTTCTCCCCTTCCTCCTTCTCCTCTCCCACCCCATCAAATACCCTGGTATTTCTTTCAGAAGAAGGAAAAAAACAACATTGGGAGATTGAAATGTTTCCAATGCTTTTAGAATCCATTAATTTAAGCTTCCCAAAATCTATTAATAAGTTCTTTGAGGTCCTGAGTACCTTTATTATTCAAATTCCTCCCCTTCCCATTCTCAAAAAAGGTCTCCCCTCATAAATACTGACCTCCCAGCCTCTAAAGCAATGGTTCTGTTATGGGTTAGTGACATCATATAGAGACCTATCTCACTATTACTACCAATATTATTTGAAGTTTTATTTTATGTCAGGCAATATTTGAGTAACCTTTATTACCTCATTTAATTCTCAAAAGTCAGATGAATAATGAGTGGTTCAGACTGGATGGGACTCAGCTGATCTTAGCTGCAAAGCCCACAAGCTTAATTAATTACTATTCTACTATTTCAAATTCCTTTTACACAGTATTGCAGTATTGACCTTTGGCGGGGGGATGGGGGAAGGCAGTGTCCATACCTGTTCCTTCTATTACTCATACTTTAAATCATTTTCCTTTGGACACTTTTCACTCATGGAAACATCCATTTTCAGTAACCACCTTCCCCCCCCCCCCTTTCTCTTTCAAGTCCTAGCCTGATACTATAGGGGAATGACTTCTCCCTCTCTCCCCTCGTCTGTATCAGATTTTAATATGTTTATGCTAATTATAGGTTCACTTTCTTAATTTTAGACTTCACCTGTTCATGTGTATTTTTTTCATAATTAACATCTATTCAACCTTAATAGAAGAAAGAAAAAACATTGTTCTTGTCAGTACTTGATTGAAAGACTTTAAGACCTCATTAAAATATTCATGGTTCCAAAAGTATTAATCTAGCTAGAAAATAATTTAAACTGGTATGTCTTACCCAACTTAGGTCTGTTCAGATCTGTATTAGAATGCAAAGCTATTCTTCTAAATACCCTTACATAGTTGTATTTTTCCTCCTTCATTATTATAGTCACTTCCTAACGCTGCCTGTAGCCAGTCTATTTGCAGCAATTATATTCTACTCAAACCTAGTCATGATTGTTGGTATGTCAAAGTCTGAAAAAAAATTTTTGACAGTCATAAACATTAAAGTGCTTTTGAATCTGTTGTTGCTTTTTTTCTAGCTTTAAAAATTTTCATCATACATTAATTTTTTTAGTTTCTAATCCTATATAATAAGGAGGTAATGCAAATTGACCATCACTCCAACACACAAGATGGCTGGCAGGGGAGGGCAATTGCGGGTGACCAGGCCTGCAGGAGAGGCCAGTTGGAGGGGGACCAGGCCTGCAGGGGAGGGCAGTTGGGGTTGATCAGGCCGGCAGGAGAGGGCAGTTGGGGGTGACCAAACCAGCAGGAGAGGGCAGTTGGGGGCGACCAGGCCTGCAGGGGAGGACAGTTAGGGGTGACCAGGCCAGCATGGGAGGGCAGTTGGGGGCGACTAGGCCTGCAGGGGAGGACAGTTAGGGGCGACCAGGCCTGCCGGGGAGGGCATTTGGGGGCAACCAGGCTGGCAAGGGAGGGCAGTTAGGGGTGACTGGGCCAGCAGGGGAGGGCAGTTGGGGGCAACTAGGCCTGCAGGAGAGGACAGTTAGGGGCGACCAGGCCGGCAGGAGAAGGCAGTTAGGGGCAATCGGGCCAGCAGGGGAGCAGTTAGGTGTCGATCAGGGAGTGGTTAAGGAGTGATTAGGCAGGCAGGCAGGCATACAGTTGGGAGCCAGCAGTCCTGGATTGTGAGAGGGATGTCCAACTGCCCGTTTGGTGGGATCGGGCCTAAATGGGCAGTCGGACATCCCTCGAGGGGTCCCAGATTGAAGAGGGTGCAGGCTGGGCTGAGGGACACACACACACACACACACCTGTGTACGAGTTTCATGCACCAGGCCTCTGGTAAATAATAATACTTCATTTCTAATCCCAGCACACTTGTAAGTGAGCAAAAGTTCAAAAAGTTCTAGTATTATGCTGATTCTCAAACACGACTCCTTGATTTGTTTTTATTTGTTAACAAGCCACATCCTTAATGAATCTTAAAGGTTATTGATGTCATATTACTTGGGCAACATATTCTTTCATAGTTATTCTTGTTGTGTCAGTCTTATATTAAACATTCACTTTACAGTTGCTATTTACACTATGCTTATCTTTATATTAATTTAATGTAAAATATTTTGGGTAGAAATGAGGGCAGAGCCACTGATGCACTTTTCATTTTTACTCTCTAATTTATAAATGTTTTTCAAAGTTAACCATGGAGGTTTGATGAAATTTACATACTTCCAGAACTCTTTAACTCTAGAAAGGTATATTCGGCTATTAATTAGGATTACTTAGAGATGTATTTCAAGTTTAACAACTGTATATACAGAATGTTTTTCAGATAACATTTGTAATGGCTGTGGCATTTGCCTTTAGGAGAGTCTTAACAGACTTTAGAATTACTTATCTTGTACCAGATACATATAAAGAAGCTCTAGAACTAAGTGTAGGTCATGTATTCTGGGAGAGCTGTAACCACTGCAGCTCTGTAGAGTACCTTTTAGTTTACGACATTGGTAATTAATAGGTATAGCTCTCTATTGGCTAGAAATAGTTTATCTCATTACCTATTTTTCCTGCAGAGTAAATAAATCACCCACTGATGTTGTATTGGTGAATTGTAATTGGTTGCCAAAAATGTAATGGCTGTTTTCTACAGTTTGGTTGTTAATTATATACCAATATGAATATGGTAACATTGAGCTCTGCTTTCTGTATGCCTATTATTATCAATATTACTGTTACCTTAATATACATAATTAATATAGTGAAAACTCCAATGGACTGAAGTCAGAACACATTGTTCCGATATAGTTTAGGGGCAATGGAAGGAGGGAGGCAGCAGAATTCACTGATTTTTAAGAATCTTTGCAGCCCTTAAAACTTTTTATTTTTCAGGAATGCAGACTTAGTATTAATTACATGGTGGGTAAAAGTCTTTTGAGGCATTCTTTTACCTATCTTTTTTTTTTAAGCAGGGTTAATTCACTTTATTTTTCTTGTATGGTGGCCACAGCTGGAGCCTGGGTCCTCTGTACAGAAACTCTGGTGTGGGTCTTTACAAGATGGTCAGTGAATTCCTGATGGGGAGACTTGATGAACATAGTCTCTTTCCAGAGATCTGGGGTGACACAGCTGTAGGTCTTAAGAAGGCATCAAAGTTGGCCTTGGCAAAGTTGCCCAGGGTGGCAGTGCAGCCCCTGGCCGAGGTATAGCAGTCGTCAATACCAGCCATCATCAGCAACTTCTTCGGCACAGAGGCCAAGACAATGCTAGTACCCCCGGGGGCAGGGATGAGGCGCACCAGGACAGAGCCACAGCAGCCAGTCATCTTGCACTGAACAGTGTGGGGCTTGCCTTGTTTCCCCAGTAGCCTCGCTGCACAGGGACAATAAAGAGTTTGGCCAGGATAATGGCTCCAGGGATGGCAGTGGCTACACCCAGACCAACATGTCCATTGTAGTTCTCAATGGCAACAAATGCCTTGAACCCGGTCCTCTGGCCTGCAGCACATGTCTGCTTTTGCATGGGCATAATCTTCAAGACCTCATCCTTGAGGGATTCCCCCAAGAAAAAGTCAGTGATCTCAGATTCCTTGATTGGCAAGGGAATAGATAGATTTCCTCCAGGAACTTGATCTTCATATCCTTGACCAGGCGGCCCAGCTTGGTGACAGGGATCCACTCCTTGTCCTCGGCCTTGCCACCACCAGCTCTGTGGCTTCGGCCCCAGATGCCACTGCCACCTCCTATTCCAGGGCCCCCGGGTCCTCCAGGCCCTCCTGCGGCACCAGTGTCATCTGTCATTTGGCGTTTCCTTGGAAAAGAAGCTCTACCTACCTTTTTAAAATACAACTTTAATGTCTTTTATTAATTTGAGGTGGACAGTTATCCTTGTCCTTAATGTGATGAGAGTAAATTTATTTATTTGTTCGTTAATCCTTACCTGAGGATATTTTTTCCATTGATTTTTAGAGAGTGGAGGAAGGGAGGGAGGGAGGGAGGGAGAGAAAGAAAGAGAGAGAGAGAAACATTGATGTGACCGAACACAGTGATTGGTTGCCTCCTGCATGCACCCCAACTTGGGCCAAGAATTGAACCTGTGACCCTGGGGTGTGCAGGCCAAAGCTCTAACCATTGATCCCACCAGTCAGGGCAAGAGTGAGTTTATTTTTTAATGCTACTTAAAGTCAGAAGCAAAACAACGTTCTAATATATTGTGTGACTTAGATGAGAAATTGTTATACTTTGGATAGGGAGGTTTTGAGATTATGTGTAAATTGAGTGATACACAATGTTTTAGGGAGTTATTTTTTAAATTATGTACAAAGAATAATGGCTGGTTTTGCAAGTAGATTAACTGCTTTTTTTCTTTCATCTCACTGCCTGTTCCTACATTCTGAATGGTTACTACCATAGTAGCTTTTCCTAAATATATAATATGAGAAGTAAAATATTTTTATTTCCTAATATCATTTTATAGATAAAAGTTAATAATATAAATTGACATCTAGTTTATAATTAGATGCATATTGTTTGGCATGTAATCTTAATATTTACATTACTTTTAGGAGGAACACATTCTTGCATAGGTATTTGTATGAGTCATAGAGCTAGTTAATTATCCTTCCTCAGTGTATTTTAAATTTTTTTTAAATTGATTTTTAGAGAGGGGGCAGGGGAGAGGGAGGGAAGAAACATTGATGTGAGAGAGAAACATCAGTTGGTTGCCTCCAGCACTTCGCCTACCAGGGACTGAGCCCACAGTCCTTTGGTTCACAGGATTACGCCCAACCAACTGAGCCACACCAGTCAGGGCTTTCTTCAATGTATTTTAAAAGTCATATTTTATGTGTTTTGGGAGCCTCTAAGAAATAGGTGCCATTTGTAAAAAAGTGGTAGAGATGAGTGTAGATCATGTTGCAATTTTTTCTTACTGAAAGAGAATAGTTGGAAAACAACTTTTTAAGAGGTTTAATTCAGCAATATTTTCAAGTATTGAAATTAATTTAGTGATATTTTTATGTACAAATTATAAGACCAAGCTCACTTTTTTATGTTCTTTTTAAACAATTTCAATTTAACATTGTTTTCTAAAATACATATTGCTTTTCTTTTTATGAATACAGTAAAAATGTAATAATCCTTAGCACCAATTTTAACTTCTTTCATTCCAGAACTTAATTTAATTATGAATTTTATCATTTTTATTGCAAAATGATTGTTGCAACAAATAGTAAATCTCTACAAAATGCTGAAACAAAGTGCTAATAAATAAAAGCCCTTCTTTAATTGTACAAGTAGAATCATCAAAGTACAGGAAACAAAACTCTTGAGGCAGTTTCATTGTGTTGCTTCTATCAGGCAAGGCAGAATTTAGTCACCTCTTGGTTCTTTCAGAATTAACAAGACTTATTATTAAAAAATCCATATACTCAGTGATAAGTTGGTGAAGGTTTAACCATCAGCTCTCCAGGGGGAGAAAAAGGTAGTGATTTATAACATTTACATACTCCCACCATGGCTGACTTCATTCAATATGACATAACTGCATAAGGAGTTGGGAAGAAGTGAACAGTAGTATTCCATTATTTTTTCTTTTGTTCCTTGTGCCTTTGGTATCATATCCAAGAAATTATTGCCAAATCCAATGTTCTGAAGCGTTTGTCCTATGCATTCTTCTAAGAGTTTTATTGTTTTCATTCTTATTTAGGTCCTTTATCCTTTTGAGTTAATTTTTGTATATGGTTTAGGTGAGAATCCAACTTCATTTCTTTGCATGTGAATATCCAGTTTTCCTAGTACCATTTGTTGAAAAAACTGTCCTTTCCCCTATTGTTGTTAAATGTGTTGAGGTATTTTCCTTCTAGTCCTAATTTGTTGAGTGTTTTTATCATGAAAAGATGTTTAATTTTGTCCAATGCCTTTCTGCATTAGTTTAGATGATCATGTGTTGTTGTTTTTTTCACTTATCCTCTCCATGTGGCATATTACATTGATTACTTTTCATATGTTGAATAATCCTTATATTCAAGGAATGTATTGCATTTGGACCTAATGTATATAGTCCTTCTAATATGCTGCTGAAACTGGCTTTCTAGTATTCATTGAGGATTTTTGCATCCATGTTCATAAAGGATATTTTGAGTACAGTTTTTTTGTAGTGTCCTTGTCTAACTTTGGTATCAGGATAATGCTGATACCAAAATGATATACAGAATGATGAAGGAAGTGTTCCCTCCTCTTCAAATATTTGGAAAAGTTTGAGAGTATTGGTATTAGTTCTTTAAATGTTTCGTATAATTTACCACTGAAGCCATCAGTTTCAGGGTTTTCCTTTATTGAGAGGATTTTGATTACTGATAGTTACAGTTCTTTTGAGATTTTTAAATTTATTTCTGACTTAGACTTGGTCTGTTTTGTTTCTAGTAATTTGTCCATTTCTTCTAGGTTATGCAATTTATTGGCATACAGTTGCTAATAGTACTGTTATACTCCTTTTTATTTCTGTAGAATCAGTAGTAATGTATGAATTTTTATTTCTGATTTTTGTGATTTGCATCTTTTCTTAGTTCATGTAGCTAAAGGTTTGCCAATTTTATCTTTTTGTAGAACCAACTTTTGGTTTCATTGATTTTTCTCTATTTTTCTATCCTCTATTTTATCTCTGCTATCTTTATTATTTCCTTTTTTTCTGTGAGGTTTGGGTTTTGGTGTGTGTGTTTTTTCCCTAGTTACGTTGTAAAGTTAGGTTTTTTATTTAAGATACCTTTCTTTTTAAAGGTAAGTGTTTATAGCTATACTAGAGGCTCAGTGCATGAAATTCGTGCACAGGGGGTTGGGGGGGGGAGTGTCCCTCAGCCCCTTCTGCCCCCTCTCACAATCCGGGACCCCTTGGGTAGGGTCCCTACGCCTGGCCAGCGATCAGGGCTTATTGGGGCTTTCCTTCCCCCGACTGCCGGCAGCTGGACCTGTCCCCGCTGCTGCCACTGCTTGCCATCTGTGTGGTGCTGCACCCCCCCCCCCCAGCACCCTCCCCCCCGCCATCGGTTGCCTCCCTCTGTGGGCGACAGGCATGGGGTGCGATCGCTTGGCTGGCCTGGGCCTCCTTCTGTGGAGCAATCGCTGGCCAGCCCCACACACCCACCACAGCATCGCTAGCCAGTGGCCTGGACCTCTCTCTGTGGGGCAGTCGATTGCGGGGCCCCCAGATCGATCACCGCACAAAGGGAGTCCCCACCCACCTGCCGCAGCACCACCGGCCAGGTAGCCTGGGCCGGGTGGCCTGGGCCTCTGCTCCACAATCGATAGCCCAGCAGAGGGAGGCTCCACCCACCCGGCCAGGGTTCCACGATCCATCACCATGCAGAGGGTGGCCTGGGCCTCCTTCTTTGGGGCAATCATGGAGCTCCCCCTGCCATCGATCGCCCCGCTGGCCGATGGCCTGGGCTTCCCTCTGCGGGGCGATTGTGGGGCTATGGCGGGGTCCCCCGACTAATTGCATCGCACCCACCTTGGCAGGCCTGGCACCAGTGCATGTCATAGCGTGGTCATCCAGAAGGTTGTCCAGACGGTCGTCCTGCTATTCGGTCGTTCGGTTGATTTGTATATTATGCTTTTATTATTATAGATATTTCCCCCTTAGCACAGCTTTTGCTGCATCCCATATGTTTTGGTATGCTGTGTTTTTGTTTTCGTTCTGTAAATGTTTGTAATTTCCCGTGTGATTTCTTCTTGGTCAGTTGGTTGTTTAAAAGTATGTCATTTAGTTTCCAAAGTTAAACAGCTCAGTTGTGAATTTTCCAGTTTTCCTTTTGTTAATTGATTTCTAAATTAATCCCATTGTGGTCAGAGAAGATACTATTATATTGAGATTTAATTTGTGGCCTGACATATGGTCTGTCCTAAAAAATTACCCATGTGCAATTCAGAAGAATCTGTACAATGTTATTGGATAGTGTTCTTTATATGTCTGTTAGGTTTAGTTGGTTTATTGTCCTAAGTCCTCAATTTCCTTACTTCTATCTGGTTGTTCTGTTGTTTACTGTGAATAAGGTATTGCAGTTCCCAGTTGTTATCTTAGAACTCTCTATATCTCCCTTCAATTATGCCAATGTTTGCTTCAGTCGTTTTGATGATATGATATTAGATGCATAAGTCTTTGTTTTATCCTCTTGCTCTCTTGAACCTTTTATTAATATATTCTTCTTTGTCTCTTATAACCTTTAAAAAAAATGATCTTTATTGTTGAAAGTATTACAGATGTCCCTCTTCTCCCTCATTGACCTCCTCCACTCCATTACCCCCCACTCCCCATCTTGTAACTTTTTATATTTAGAGTATATTTTGTCTGTTTGATATTAGTAAAGCCATCCGATCTCTCTTTTGGTTATTTTTTTATTTGCATGAAATATCTTTTTCTATCTTTCATTTTGAACCTGCTCATGTCTGGATCATGGCAAGTCCATTATTAGCAGCATATAGTAGTTGGATAATATGCATTTATCCATTCTGCTGATCTTTGTTATTTGGTTGGAAAAGTTTAATCCACTTATATTTAAAGTAATTACTAATAAGGAGGGACTTATGTTATTGAGTTATTTGTTTTCTATATGCCTTACAGCTTTTTTTATTCCTCATTTCCTATGTTCATATCTTCTTTTTGTTTAGTCGATTGTAGAGAAATGTTTAAATTCCTTTCTCATTTCCTTTTCTTTATATTCTGTAGTTATTTTCTTTGTAGTTATAATGGAGATTACATTGACATTTTAAAGTTATAACACTAATTGAATTTATACTAGTTTAACTTTAATAACATAAAAAAACTACTTCTTTACAGCTGCATCCCCACCCTTTTTAGTTGTTAATGTCACAAAATTATATCTTTAAATATTGTGTGCCCAGAAACATAAACTAATTCTTTTAAATGCATTAGTCTCTTAAATTTTTAGAAAACAATATTTGGGGTCACAAACTAAAGTTACACTAATAGATAGCTTTTACATTAGTAATTTTTAAAAAATGTATTAGTCTCTTAAATTGTACAGAAACAAAAATCAGTTATAAACCATTATTACAATAACTAGGGGTCCAGTGCACAAATTCGTGCACCTAAAGAACTGTGGGCCGCAAGACTGAGGTGGGCATAGGGGCGGGTCTCGGCCCATCTTCTGTGCCCCCGCCTGGCCCCTCCTGCCACAGCCACCGGTCCCATCTGCCGGCAGCCCCGCTCCTGCCGCCACCGCTCCCACATGCCGATAGTGCCTGCCCCGCTCGCACCTGCTGGTGGCATGCGGGAGCAAAGAATTTTCAGTAACCACCAGAGGCTCGCCCCAATGACAGCGACCAGCGCCCGCCTTGGTCTGGCGCCCTCGCTCACCTGTTCCACCATTCCGCCATGGCAAATGCCCGCCATGTTCCATGTGCGCCCCTGGTGGTCAGCGCATGTCATAGCGACCAGTTATTCGGTTGTTCCGCTGTTCGGTCTATTTGCACATTGGGGTTTTATATATATAGATACTGCTATTATGATTGCCCATGTATTTATCTTTTTGAGGTCTTTATTTCTTTATGTAGCTTCAAGTTACTGTCTACTGTCATCTCACCTTGTCAAACTGAATTCCTTGACCATTTTATTTTTTTCAGGGCATACCCGGTGGCAGCAAACTCTCTCATCTTTTGTTTATTTTCCTTCTCTTTTGAATTTCAGTTTTCCCAGCTATAGGGTTCTTGATTGACAGTTTTTTTCCCATTTAGCACTTAGAATAATATATTATGCTGCCCATTACCTTTTTTTAAAATATATTTTTATTGGTTTCAGAGAGGAAGGGAGAGGGATAGAGAGATAGAAACATCAGTGATGAGAGAGAATTATTGATTGGCTCCTCCTGCATGCCCCCTACTGGGGATTGAGCCCACAACCCCGAGCATGTGCCTTTGACCAGAATCTAACCTGGGATCCTTCAGTCTGTAGGCTGTGACGTTCTGTGCTGCCCATTATCTTTTGGTCTCCAAAGTTTCTGAAAAGAAGTCATTGGGTATCCTTATTTAGGATCTTTTATGTAATAATTCACTTCTCTTTCTGCCTTCAGGGTTTTCTGTGTGAATGCCGTTGAGTTCATCTCATTTGGAATGTGTTTAGCTTATTGCATGTTTATATTCATGTCTTTTTATCAAATTTGGGGAGTTTTCAACCATTGTTTCTACAAATATTTTCTCTGCTTCTTTCACCTAGTGAGTTTTTCACTGTAGTTATTGTACTTTTCAGCTCCAGAATTTCATTTTGGTTTCTTTTTAGTTTTTTTTTTAATGTCTTTATTGATACTTCTATTTTGTTCATACAACATTTTCTTGATTTCCTTCATATCTTCATTTCGTTCTTAGAGCATCTTTAAGACAGTTAAAATTCTTTAAAATATTTAAAGCTGACATTCAATATTGTATTAGTTTCAGTTGCACAACTCAGTGGTTAGACACTTATATAACTTATGAATTGAACCCCCCCATAAGTTTAGTACCCACCTGGTGCCATACATAGTTATTACAATATTGACTATATTCCCTACTCTGTACTTTACATCCCTGTGACTATTTTGTAACTGCCAATTTGTACCTTTTAAGACAGTTTTTAAAAAGCCTTTGTTTAGTAGATCTGCTATCAGATCTTTTTCAGGAACAGTTTCTATTAAACCCACCCACCCCCACCCCCTTTTTTTAGCCAGCCTTACTGTACTGTTGCTTTTTATGCATTGGGATTATTCTGGTTCAACACTGGGCATTTGAATCTAATAATGTGGTAACTCTGGAAATCAGATTATCTCATTTCCCCATGGTTTGCTGTTTTGTTACTACATTATTGTTATATTTGTCTCTGTGCCAAGGATCAGAATAAGATGAACTTAATGTCTTCTTATGTCTTTTCTGAGTCTTTCCCTGAGTATGTAGTCACTTTCTAATTTTCCCCATATATGTTGTTTTTGCATTTAATGTTTGGCTCTCAAAATGAGAAAAGTAAAAATATGGCAGCTAAAATAGGGTGCTAGCCCTTTAAATACCCTGGAAGTCACTTCATTCTGATGAGAAATGACTTGCGGCAATGAGGGAAGGTACATCAGTGGCTGCCCTCTTTGTCTTTACCTCTGTGATCAGAAGCAGCAGTCAGTGATAAGAGCACAAATATCTGGTAGTTGTAGGACAGGATTCTTTTTATCTACCCTGGCTCCCAAGATTTGTGTACTTGCTGCTCCAGGAACCACTCCCACAACTCTCAGAAAGTAACCACAATTTACTGCCCATGCATTCCCCTGGAAGTTGCAAGCTTTCAACAAACTCCAGACTTCCAACATAGTTATATCAGACAGATTCTGCCAGTGCAGTTGTTGTTTAGGTAGGAGGATAGATTCCTGGTTCTTTGCCATCTTCCTAAAATCCTCTTTAGTCCCATCTTAATTTCTGTATCGAATAACTTTGTGAAGTAGATTAAGTAGCAAGACCTCTGCATTAATATAGGGCTGAAATAATCACTAAAGTATAATAGCTCTTTTCTTCAGTTTGTATTTAAGCATTACATTAGATGCATTTGACACATATAGTAATTTTTGGCATTTAACTTTTGACAGGTGGTTTTGGAATGTATGCTTAAAAAAGACCTCATTTACAATAAGGTCACTCCAACATTTCACCACTGGAAGATTGAAGACAAGAAATTTGGCCTTACCTTTCAAAGTCCTGCTGATGCTAGGGCTTTTGATAGAGGTATTCGAAGAGCTATAGAGGATATTTCTCAAGGTAAGTTTTCTTGACTATTTTCTTAATTTGTTCATCAGTTATCTATAGTAAAGTAGAGTTACTTTAAGCAAGTCAGCTTTTGTGATACGTGATCAGACTTTGAAAGCTCACTGTAGGTGAAGTAGATAAAATACTGGGCTCCTTAGTCTGTTTCAGATTTGTTACATCACAATAGATGCCAATTAAATTTATTACCTTGAAGAACCCATCAACAGTTCCATTCAAATAATTCAGATGATTTCACATAAGAGGTTGAGGAATTGGGGAGCAGTCAGTTACAACTTTTAAAATCCTTGTGTGTATGTTGTATCAGTCATATAACATATTCAGTCATATTCTTGTTTTGGTAATGATAAAGATAAAATTTCTAATAATCAAATATAGGTATACGCCAGTTATTCTATGTCAGAACCCTTTTCTTTCTTTTTTTGAAAGAGAAATGCTTTTTTAAAAAATATATTTTATTAATTTTTTTACAGGGAGGAAGGGAGAGGGATAGAGAGTTAGAAACATTGATGAGAGAGAAACATTGATCAGCTGCCTACTGCACACCCCCTACTGGGGATATGCCCGCAACCAAGGTACATGCCCTTGACCGGAATCGAACCTGGGACCCTTCAGTCCACAGGCCGACGCTCTATCCACTGAGCCAAACCGGTTAGGGCAAAACCCTTTTCTTTTTACCTGATTTCATTATTGAGCATTGACAGATACCACAACCCCATCTATCCCTTTGTACTCTTTCTAGTCTCTTAAAATTAACTCTAAAGCTTGCACAAGCTTGCAGGTTTTAAAGAGAGGGAGATTGTATATACATGTGAAACTGGCCTCTGCTTAATTAAACAAAGAAATCACATTAAAACTAATTTCTTCCCCCAAACAAGTCAAAACTTGATTTGTTTTTCTAATTAAGAAGGAATATCATGTCTATTAATAGAATGGCTTCTGTATAAAGTAACTGCATCAATATTAGACAACTTTGTGATTTGTATATTTTGAATATTAGAAGAAATGAACTAATTATGAAACAGACCATAGGCAAGAACATGGAAAAGCTTAGTGTAAATCTGTATTAATAGTGCATGAAACTGTGGTTAAATAATTTATTTAGCTACTTTAAATATTAGAGTTTGTTAAGCAAATAATCTTTTATTTCCAGTTCAGAAAGAAATTCCATGAAATGATAGCAGTTATTTTATTTTTATAACCAGAGCCCATAAATTATTTTTATATCAGTGTTCTTGATGTTGGCTGCACGTTAGAATTACCTGGGAGGCTTTTGAGAAATAGAATGACTAGTTCTGACTCCAGGTCACTTGAATCAAACTATTTGGGGAGTGGAGCTGAGGCATTATATATATATTTTTTTTAATTTTTTTATTTTTAAGTTCCTAGGCATTTCAAATGTGATAAGGAATTGTTATCCTAGCTCAGTGGACGGCAAACCGCGGCTCGCGAGCCACATGCGGCTCTTTGGCCCCTTGAGTGTGGCTCTTCCACAAAATACCATGGCCTGGGCGAGTCTATTTTGAAGAAGTGGCGTTAGAAGAAGTTTGAGTTTAAAAAATTTGGCTCTCAAAAGAAATTTCAATCGTTGTACTGTTGATACTTGGCTCTGTTGACTAATGAGTTTACCGACCACTGTCCTAGCTGAATGATTATATTATGAATTTACAAAAACAAATGAATATGGGTCCTCAGATTCTCTAGCAGATGTGGTTCTCAAACCACTACAAGAAACTTAAAAATAAAAAATGCATGGTGCCCTTATGCCTCACCTAACAGACATTTCTGACGTTATTGGTTTGGTACTGTACTCTAGTATCAGTTTCCTAGTTGATTCTGCTATTTAGCTAATGTTGAAGAACCAGTGCTTGAAAGAAATATCATTATCTATGGATGTTAAAAGTTATATGATTTATGTTTAAGTTTTGAATTACTTTGAAGCCTATACTTATGTCCCCCTAAGAACACAACTTTCACTAGGGTCAAATAGATTGAGTTTAATGTTCAAAAAGACAATTTATAAGGAGAAGTTTACAAACTCCTAGCCTGGTAGAATAGACTGCTGCTGTATTCAATCTATCTTGTTATTTGTAAACATTACTTTAAATATACTGGTTAGCCTTATTACCAGTTATTATATAGACTTTGAACAATCTCATTAAATTTCTCTTACTTATTAGCCTTCTATGACAATAGGGAAAAACTTATTGCAACCCTTTCCAAAGGGCAGATTTCTCTTCTCCATGCTAGCTATGTGTCAAAGGTAGCATAAACTCAGAATTCATTGCTAGGAGAAATCCCTCTTTATAAATTTGTTGGAACTAAAGGCTCTCTTGAACATATACAGAGACATTGATGCATAATGGTCAATAGCAACAATTGGCCATTGACTATCTATAGTGAATTAAGGCTCATTTATTTTTCTTACTTTAGCAACTAAAATCCTACATCTGGGTACTAAATACTGTTTCCTGGATCAGAGTATTTAGAAAGATTGAGGAGATCACACATGGACATTATCTAACACCAGAGGAGTGTGGTGCACATAGTTTACCTAGGTGTTTGAGAAATCAGGAACAGGGCTTGCTGTGAATAGTACACTTTTACATACAATAAAACATCTCTTTGTAACTAATTGGGGATTTACCTGCAGGAGAGGAAATTATTCTCTATTCTTTTAATAAAGGAGCAAGTATGAGTGGCCTACATCAGATTGGTTGCCAGGCAGCCTAGAATGATCTCTGATCAGTCTCCTGTAGTATTGTAATGACATAATCAATTAGTCAATAATACTAAAATCTAAGACAAAAATTTTATGTTTAATTAAACTTTTACCTGTTTTTTTAGGATGCCCAGCATTAAAAAATGAAACTGAAGGAGCAGATGATGACTTACAAGTAAGTAGTTGGCTTGAAAGAAATTTTTAAACATAAAGGATATAGAGCAGAGGTGGGGAATGTCCGGCCCCTGGGCCATATAAGGCCCTCGAAATCATTTGGTCTGGCCCTGCCAAGGCATTAGGGGTGAGTCAATTAAATGTTTGGCCAAATATAACAGGCTAATTTTTAAGTTGATAATTTTGTATGGCCTGCAAATGATGTCATCAATATCCAAATGGCCCTTGGCAGAAAAAAGGTTCCCCACCCCTGAAATAGAGGAAATAACTAGCCTTAATAAATAAGTAACTCATAACTTTTTAAGAAACTTTCTAAGACACTGTATTTGCCAGGAAGTACAGAGAAGCTAGAATCAATAGTATGTATATATGTATGTATGTACATATTATATATAGAGAGAAGGTTGTTTTGGTTTGGATACACGCACACACACACATTATTTTTTGTTTGCTTTTGAATGAATTGGCTCATGTGATTATCAAGTTCAAAATTCACAGGATAGGCAGACATGCTGGAAGTTCTGTCACTAGTTGATGTTTTGGTATTGAGTGGAAAGGCAGTTTTGAGGCAGACTTCCTTCCTTCCTCTTTGGTGGACCTCACCTTTTTTTAAAAATGTTTTTATAATGAGGCCCACCAACTCTGGAGGGTAATTTTCTTTCCTCAGAGTCTACTGATTTAAATGTTAGTCACATGAGAAAATTACCTTTACAACAACATTTAGACTGGTGTTTGACCAAATAGCTTGGTGTCATAGGTTAGACAAGTTGACACATAAAATTAACTATCACAGATACCCCATCCATTAGGCAAGGTACTTATATAAAAAATTCACAGAAAAGGAATTGCAAATTGTTAATAAGCATATGGACACCCTTCTGTTTTATTTCACTGTTAATCAGCAGGTAGTTTAAGTTAACATATTTTAGTTAACCAAATGTCTGTCCATGAGATTGACAGATTAATGCTCTGCTGGAGAAAATGTAGATTGTTAGATTCTTTCTAGAAAACATTTTGGTAATTTGTATTATAAAGCCTTTAAAATAGAAACATTCATGCCTATTTATCCAGTACATCAATTTCCAATAATCTGTACTAAGGAAATAGAGATGTGCAAAAAAATTTTTATACACAGATTTTTGAGGGTGTGTGTATAGAAGATTGATAATAAAAATAAGTTATCTAAATAGAATGGGAATGGTTGAATTTATTAAGGTATATTTTTTATACAACTATTAAAATTTTGTTAATTATGAATTTACTTGCACTATATTAAGTAATAAACACACAAAAGTTTTATGGTGTTATCATTACTCAGCTAAAATGTTAGATATTTCTGTTAGTTCCTTTTGGATTGTGGGATTCAGAGCTACATGGCTTTTTTTATTAATACTTCTCAGTGTTTTTTAAGTTTTCTGCAGTAACTTAATATTTTTAGAATAATACTAAATGAACCCACATTTGTATAATTGCCTTGTGTTAATAACAGGTTATTTACATTGTAAAAATAGTTGTGAGCTAAGACATGGAAAATTGTTTCATGCACATTTGCAATAATATAAATTGTTATCATCCATGATAACCACCATACTTTTTTTAAGCTTTTAATTTTTTAAAAATTTATCTTTATCATTGAAAGTATTACAGATCTCCCCTTTGTTTGTTTGTGGGGCTCCTCCCTCCCCATTGAGCCCCTCCACCTTGTATCCGCCCCTCCCAGGCCTTTACCCTATTGTCTGTGTCCCTGGGTTATGCATATATGCAGATAAATTCCCCTGTTAATCACTCACCTCCACCTTCCCACTGAAATTTGTCAGTCTGTTCCATGCTTTTATGTCTCTGTTTCTATTTTATTCATCAGTTTATTTTGTTAATTAGATATGAGTGAGATCATGTGATACTTAATCTTCCTCTGACTGGCTTATCCTGCTTAGCATAATACTCCTTTGGGTTGTTGTTTTTTTCTGCACATAAATGTGTGTATACAGTAATAATCTGGCCACTCAGTGTATATCCTCCTATATAATAAAAGGTTAATATGCAAATTGTCCCCTCGACCAGGAGTTTGACCAGCAGGCAGGCTGGCCAACCGCCCATGTCCCCTCCCCCTGGCCAGGCTGGCTGAACCCCACCCATGCACAAATTCATGCACCAGGCCTCTAATAAATATTTATATACACTGAGTGGCCAGATTGTTATGTGTTCAGAGAGCATAATAATCTGACCACTCAGTGTATATGTATTATTGTATTATTATACTATAATCTGTTTTTTCCACTTAAATTACATAATGTTTTTTGTTCTAAATATGTTTTCAAGTTTAATGGTTTTGTTTTATGTAATTTGTTTATATTAGAAGTATCTTAATTACTAGTTCCCCTGTTGTACATAAAGAGTTTTTATGTGTTTAATATTTGAATCTGTTTATTTTATTGATGGTTAATTATTATTTAAAAAAATACAGTGAGTTGGAGTTAATTAGGTATAAGAAACAAGTAATAAAATGCAAAATAAATACATTTTCAAGGTTCCATTTTGTTCTGGTTTCTATCAAAATATGGGACTAGAAATGGGGAAATATGTTCTGAATTGCTCCCTATGGTGAAAGTAAATTTGGTTAAAGTTCACCTTAAGAAGGTGGGCAAAAAGATGTAGACATCATTTATTCATAGGGTTGCCAGAAGTTGAGCCAACTCAATGACATAACACACATTAAAAAAAGATTTAGATATCACTCACTCATTCATAGGGTAGCCAGGAGTTGGAGCCAACTCAGTGACATAGAACACACATACAAAAAAAGCAGGGGAGAGATACTGAGAGGCTAGTAAATATGTGAGGTAAATTTTTCTAGACATCCTATTGGAAAATTTTTAAGAAGAATCAACATCCAGAATTAAAACTACCAAAGAAGACTCTTAACTTTACCTTATTATTTCATGATATGCCAAAATTTTTACATGCCATTCTTATTTTGGAATAAGATATTGGAAGTAGAAAGTATTCAAATTCATTTAACTCAGCAATTTTTAGTCTGTCATTTCATTGCACACATAAGCTAATTACTAAAATTCATCACACCAAAAAATATATTATATCATTATTATTATTATTATTATTATTATTATTATTATTATTATTTTGCTGATGTGCCAGAAATATAGGTGTAATTTTGATTTATTTACATCGGACGGCTATTGTTGTGTTTGCTGTCATCATTTTTTTAATTTGACATTCTAAGGGAAAAGAGAGAGCAAATCAGTGATCAGCTCCCTCCTGCACACCCCCTACTGGAAATCGAGCCCGAAATCTGGGTATGTGCACTGACTAGGAATCGAACCTGTTTCATAGGTCAACGCTCAACCACTGAGTCACACTGGTGGGGCGAAATCGGCTTTTTAACTACCTTATTAGGGTAAAGTACATCTTGTTTCATAACTCACCTATGAGCCCGGCATAAACATTTTGAAATTATTTTGAGTACAAATTGACTGATTTATGGTAGTAGTTATGTCAGGTTTACTTTATTGGTCATTATTTGCAAAAACAACTAAAATGGTTTTAAAAGAGTAACTCATTATCTAAGTTTTTAAGCCTATGGGGAGGCAATAATTGTTATATTTAAATCAGACTTGAGGTAGTAAGAGGAAAAGATCTCAGATTTCATGCTTTGGGCAAGTAGAAAGATGATACCTAATTGATATGAAATGAAAAGTTGTCATATCTTTTCTTTCTGCTACTGAGAAGTATTTGACTAACTTACCCTTTTTTAGAATTGGGTAATGTCATTTCTGAGCCAAAATGATTAAAAGGTTTGTGATTTATATTGTTTAAAGTTATTTTGTTATAGGCTAGGATGATATAAATTGTTCGTATACTAATTTTCAAAGTTGGTACTGTTTTAATAAGGCTCTATATCTGAAAACTAAGTTAATAGATAGGTTTATTTAGTTAGGGCTCTTTTAATTCTTGCATGTTGTATTTAAATACATACTTTTTTAAAAAGCACTATCAGAATCAATCTTTTCCATTTTGATTGAGTTTTTGTTAGGATTTTTGTTTGTATTGGGGATGGTGGTGGTTGGAAATCAAGTACCATAAATCATAAAATGTGAACCCACATGGTCTGACTTCATAGTCTTTGAATTTTAGCCCTTATATCATGTAACAGTACTACTAATTATTTAACCATTCACATTCCATTCAACATTTATTTTATTTTCCACAGCCTTTTACATTAATTTTTGTTGGTATTTCTGAATGTGATGTTTGGATTAGATTCTAGAAATAGATTTGTCATTTAGAGGATTGTATAAAGATTTATATAATTATTAGGAACTGTGTAACTATTGCCTATTAACTCAGATTTGCAGACAATAAACAATCTGAAAATCTAATACCATTTTTAAGTCAAACTAAAGTTTCATTAGGAAGGTAGTTTAGTTTTTCTGCTTATTAATTTAGGGTGGAGGACTTGTTTTCCTTCTCTGTTTTTGCTGGGCATTATATATTGGTACATTTCTCATATTTCTTTCATATTATTTCATCACTGATTACTGTATTTAGGTTGCTTAAACAATATACTATATATGCTGTTAATGTTTTCAGACAAAGCTCATAGACAAATGCAAAATTTAAAACTCAAGGTTTATTCTTACCTTAAACTAATCAAATATAACCTAAGAAATATAATGAATGAATAGGAGACAATTATGGTCAGGTCTGAAATAAATTTCTACTGGATGCTACTCCAAAATTTTAATAGTGGTTTTGTTAAGTTCATGGAATTATTAATCATTTTTTTCTGTTTTCTGTGCTAAATTTGCATAATTTGAGTATATAATTTTAAATGCCAAAAATAACTTTGGTAGCATTTTCAGTATATGCAGTACTAAAATATAAAATTTCTTTATCGAAGAACATTTAAAATTTTTTGATCATTCTAAAGTAAACTAATAGTGTAATCATTAAAAACATCTATTGTTAGATATGGCTCAGCCACACCTTTTGAAACCTGTGATTTGTGATTTATAAAAAGGAAGTTTTTGAGCAATAAACAGACTGATATTTACTTTCTCATACTTAATTGGTTATTTATTGGGAAACATACCTTCAAAAAGGCTTGCAGAGCAACACCTAAGTTTTCTCTGATTCAGGATTACTACAGGAAGAAAAGCAAAGGTGGAGAGAACCAAATTTTGTTTTTATTTTCTTCACAGCTGTTATCTAGCCTTGTGATCTGGCAGAGAGCTACAGCCAAATTGTTTTTTCATTTTACCTGGCATCCTTTTGCCTCTACACACAAAATTGCTGTAGTAGTCTTAGAAAAAGAAAAGGCTAAACAATCTCTTAGCAACCATAGGAGAATAATTATTATACCAGCCTCTGAGAGTGAAAACATTAAAGTTGGCATGGGTTACTCTATGGATAATACAGATGAGTCTATGCCAGCACAATACTAAAAGCATTGAATGTGTGTGTGTGTGTATATATATATATATATATATATATATATATATATATACGAATTTCGTGCACTGGGCCTTTAGTGTGTGTGTGTGTGTGTGTGTGTGTGTGTGTGTATACACACACACACACATATACACACACACACACACTAGAGGCCCGGTGCACGAAATTCGTGCACAGGGGTGTGTGTCCCTCAGCCCAGCCTGCACCCTCTCCAATCTGGGACCCCTCAAGGGATGTCCGACTGCCCGTTTAGGCCCAATCCCGGTAGGATCGGGCCTAAACGGGCAGTCGGACATCCCTCTCACAATCCAGGACTGCTGGCTCCCAACTGCTCGCCTGCCTGCCTTCCTGATTGCCCCTAACAACTTCTGCCTGCCAGCCTGATCACCCCCTAACCACTCCCCTGCCAGCCTGATTGATGCCTAACTGCTACCCTGCCAGCCTGTTTGCCCCTAACTGCCCTCCCCTGAAGGCCTGGTCCCCCCCCCCCCCCCAACTATCCTACCTTGCAGGCCTGGTCACCCCCAACTGCCCTCCCCTGCAGGCCTGGGTCCCCCCCAACTGCCCTTCCCTGCAGGCTTGGTCACCCCCAACTTCCCTCCTCTGCCAGCCTGGTCACCCCTAAATGCCCTCCCCTGCAGGCTTGATTGCCCCCAACTGCCCTTCCTTATAGGCCTGGTCCCTCCCAACTGCCCTCCCCTGCTAGCCATCTTGTGGCAGTCATCTTGTGTCCACATGGGGACAGCCATCTTGTGTGTTGGGGTGACAGCCAATTTGCATATTACTCTTTTATTATCTGCTGTATATCATTTTTAAATGTTGAAGATCATGCAATTGTATGTACAGTCCCTGTGCATATCATGTATTACATTTTCTAGTCTTGTGGAAGATTTTTGGCATTTCCCAACACCTAACTTTAGATTATGTCCATGTTCCCATAGTAGTTTTTTTTAAAGGATTATAATCCAGTAAAAACAAACATTCAAACTTGACTAAACCTGAACACTTTTTACTCATTTTTATACAAATTAGGAAAGTGTTTTGGTTATTACTAATTTTACTTATGAAAATGGTACAGATAATCTTTTTGGAAAACAACACTAAAACTGTTTTTCTTAATTGGATTGGAAAAGATTGGTAAATGATAATGCTCAGTGTAAGCAGAGACGTGAGGAAATGGTTCTTTTTCATATACTACTGATCAATTCTCTTTGTAATATAATTGTAATATATGCATATCCTTTAGTTGATAATCTTATTTATAGGAATTAATCCTAAAGAAATAATACTACCAGTCCACCAAGATGTATTTATAAGGAGGTGTGCATTTCTACATATGTACAAAATATTGGAAGCAATCCAATGCCCATATGTAGAGTATTGCCTATGGAATATCCTATATAATAAAAGAGAAACATGTAAATTGACCGTACCTCCGCTATGCTCACCAGCCAATCAAGAGTGAGTATGCATATTAACCCAACAAAGATGGAGGGTTAATTTGCATACACAGGCGCCAGGTGGAGAGCAGAGCAGGAGAGCTGGCAAAGAGTGGAGCGGCTTGGGGAACTTGGCTCCCCAAGCCGCCAGATGGAGAGCAGAGAGGGAGGGCTGGTGGCTTGGGGGACTTGGCAGAGCGGGAGGCCGTGGGACAGAGACAGAGCAAGAAGGGAAAACCCAGAGCACAGAGAGCACCAGGAATGCTGGGAATCGTAGTTCTGGTGGCAGACGGATCTCCTAGACCAGTGGTTCTCAACCTTTCCAATGCCGCGACCATTTAATACAGTTCCTCATGTTGTGGTGATCCCCAACCATAAAATTATTTTCGTTGCTACTTCATAACTATAATTTTGCTACTGTTATGAATCGTAATGTAAATATCTGTGTTTTCCGATGGTCTTAGGCGACCCTGCTAGCGGTTCTCAACTTGTGGGTCACGACCCACAGGTTGAGAACTGCTGCTGTAGAGCCTAAGACCATAGTATAATATATAAAATACTGAACTTCTTTGTAACCATTTCAAAGCACTTGTACAATATTTATATATTGATATGGGAAGAGATTTATGATAAATTATGAAGTAAAAAAGGTTCTATGTGGACTCTAAAATATAAATGGAATCAATTTATGCATAGGGATTAAACATACTTGCATTAAGAATTCTAGAAAGATGTAATAATAGCTGTACAGCACAGTTCTTGGTCCATACCTTCCTTTTTAACTTGCAAAAGAGCACTTTAGTTATAATGAAAAGCTCATTATATTTCAATGTTTCTCTCACATGGAATGGTTAACCTTCTAATTCTTCCTAAGTTATGTTCCGTAAGTTTGTTCATAAAGTTGATTTTTTAAATTATTATTTTGACATGGCTCCCTAATCATGTACATTTGAGTTTGGGGAATTGCTATTCAGCGTTTTGGTAGTGGTACATTCTTATTGATTTACTAAATATTTGTACTTGTTAGAGTGAAAGTATCTAAGTTTTTATTGTTGTTTTTATATTCTGGCAACTAATGAGTTGGGGATTGTTCCCATTAGGCAGCTGCTGAAGAGAATACTCCCAGTTCTCGAGTAAAAGATCATCTTTTCCAGCAAGAGACCGTTGTTACCAGTGAGCCTTATAGAAGCTCAAGACCATCTCCCTTTGAAGATCTGAATGCCAGAAGAGTCTACTTGCAAAGCCAAGCCAGTCAGGTGAGAAGATAAATGTTTTCTAGTATGTTATTCATATGTATAGAAATTGGGTGTGTTAGACAAGGGTCAAGGCCATCTACTCTTCACCAAGCAAAATAAGCAGCAACAATAGAATCCTAGGAGAATGTGATTTATAATGAATCAAATCCAGAATTAAATAATAAATATATAGGCAAAAAGTCATCTACAGATTGAATAATTGAGCCATAAGTTTGACTTTAAAATTTTCAGTGACAGTGGTACAAAGGATAATTATATTAGTTACAGTTCTTTTACACTATGTGAACTTGTGTAGTTTAATTCATACCTACTATGTGTCTATAAAATTAAAGTTGTTTTAAAATATCTACTCTTCTTGATTGGTGATATCTATAATATGTATTAGTGTTCAGTGACATAATGGCTATGCCTAAATACCAGCTAATTTTGTTGTTAATCCTCACCAGAGAATATTTTTTCCCATTGCTTTTTAGTGAGAATGGGAGGGAGGGAGGGAGGGAGACATCGATTGGTTTCTTCCCGCATGCACCTGTACTGGGACCAGGGATCAAAACTGCAGCACAGGTACACATGCCTTTGACCAGGAATTGAGCCCATGATGTGTAAGTGCATGGGCTAACGCTCTAACCGCTGAGTACACCGGCCAACTGATTCTTATTGAATGGTTCTTATTTGACCTGAGGGCTTCAGGCATGCAATTTATTAGGGAAGAAATTTGCATACACTATATAGATAGTGAGACAAATCAAATGAACAATATGATAAAGCATTTAGTTTAACTAATTATTTTATACCGTATGGAAGACTCCGTGCCTTAGAGTTAAGGGATAAAAAGGAAAATAAACCATGGTGTCTGTTCTAAGAGTTTCTGGTAAGGTATTATATACGTGCTCATGGTGTTGCTGGGTGCACAGGATAGAGACATTGAACTTATTATGGAAAATGAGTAATTGCCCTGGCTGGTTTTGCTCAGTGGATAGAGCATCCGCCTGCAGACTGGAGGGTCCCGAGTTTGATTTCGGTCAAGGGCACATGCCCGCGTTGCAAGAAATAGACATTCTCAAGCTATGTTAAATAGTCAGGACACATACTGTAGGGATCTGGGCAAATACCATGATAGAAGCACGTATTTAGGCAACCTCCCTGGTCCCCCCAAAATTGGGAACTTCAGTTAGGATATCTCTTGATTTCCCTCTACCCTGACTAGTTGTAATACCAGTTTTTGTCATCTCAGTAAATGGTATATCATTTATACATTTGCTTAGGGCATAAACTTGAACCCATCCTGACTTATCCTCTTTTTTCACACACTATATATCCAGTGAGTCAACAATTCTATAAGCTGTACTATTTTTCTTGTTCAGACCTCTATCATTTCTTACCTACTTCCACTTAATATCCTTCCTGCCCCCAACAATCTATTCTCCACACAGTAGCAAAGTGATCCTTTAAAGATATAAATCAGATCATATCGCTGTCCTGCTCAGAACTTTAGAAAAGTGTACAATAACATTTAGAATAATACTCCAAGTTTTTATAAAGGTACGGTAGATGATTGTGTTCCTGGCTTCTCCAGATTTATTTCCTATCAATCTTTCTCACTCACAGTCTCCTAAATACCGTGCTTTTCTATGTTTTATGTATTTTACTAGTAAGATTATCTATGCCTCGGGCTTTGCATTTTCTCTTCCCTGTATTTGAAACACTCTCTCTCCACATCTGCACAGAGCTACCTTCTGACTTCAGGTCCCCTCTTTTGTGACCCTTCCCTGAGCACTCTAAATAGCACCCCCTCCAGAGCTATATTCTTACTTTGCTTTATTTTTCTTCCTAACACTTTTCATGTCCTTAATTTATATATTTGTCTCATATTTGTGCTTTTTTCTTTGCTCACTGATGTTCAGAAACCTAGAAGTTTCTGAGATAGAGTAAGCATCCAGGCAACATTTGTTGAAAGAATAAATGCTAACAGCGTCACCTTGGAAACAAATGAGGTTTTGACTCAGCTTATTCCTTGGCTTATCATTCATTATTGGGAACTAGATTAATTTAGGATCATTTGGTTGCAGGTGACAGATCCATTCAAACTAGATTAAGAAAAGGAGACTTTATATTAATGACACAGAATGGCATTTCTCAGAATTTATTTTTAAGAATAAATACAGCTAGGTTTTTTGAGATCTGAAAGGTATTAGGTAGCTTCTTTCTTTTCCTACTCCCTCTTTTCTCTCTACTTTACCTACAAATACCCCACGTGATCGTTTATCTCTGATTCTCATTACACATCTGTTTCATTCTTTTTTTTCTATAGGCTGGGTTCTTTTTGCCTCATCAGTTTGTAATCAATCATGACTATCAAAATATCAGGCTTATTAATCTATATTTTAGCCTCCTGTTACAGAACACTAGCAGAGACAAACACTAAACACCAAGAATTGCAGTGGCTATTATGAATGGTGCCACCCAGGAGAACAAGAAGCTAATGCTCAAAAGCCTGAACTCCCCAGTCCAGGGTTTGGAGCAGGATTTTATGGGTATAGGGGGAACAGGTATGTGAATGTGCTGGCTAGTTATAATTGGAGGACCTTGGAGCTTGGCTATTTATGGTAAGTGACGTCAACACAGGATCTTTCTAGACAGTGGACCCTCTGCTTCTGAAAGGGTTCCAGTGTTCAAGTTACTGCTATGCCCTGGGTCCTTTGGTTGGGGGAGGGGTGCGAGACTTGGCTCTGGGTGCAGCTGGAGGTCGCAGTTCTCTCCTCTGCACAGGCTTTGGCTGAAGACTCGTGGTTTTGGTCTGCTGTCTCCGAAAAGCAACTCACTATTTCATTAAACAGGATAGAACCATTTTGAGCTGGTTCTGAAGTTATATTATATCCCTGTAATCAGTGCCATATTCTTACAAGAAGAAAGCTGATTGACTTGGCTTATGATAGGATATTATAGCATATTCAGCTGTCCATTCCAGGGTTACAGGGTGGACAGATTAGGCAGAGAAGAGATAGTGATGTGCACTTGATCCAACATTGCCACTTTTAGACAGAGCGCTATTCCAGTCGATCGAGCTTGTGGCTTGCTTTTGTGTCCAAGGCCAGATCCTAGTTTAGTCATAGTTGTGGTTATTTGGGAGGAGAGTGACTTGCCTAATCTTTACACCCTTTGAGTAAGAAGATGCATCTTGCTGCTTTGTGTAAATTGGAGTTGTGAATTTTACATTTCCTGCATGGACTTGTTATTCTGCCATTTTTCTTTAAACTCTTTTTAGACTCAAAGTAGGCATTAGGGAAAAGTTATTCCCTGGATGGAAATTTCTGAGTAAGACCCTTGGGCTTTAGTCAGAGGCAAATCTAACTTTAATTCCTGGCTTTTTAACTTACTTAGAATTGCAAAGCTACTAATGCTCTCTGTCTTCCTGTTTCCTCATATGTAAAGAGCAATAATAATAAAACTTATTCCCACAGCGTTATTTTAGGGGCTTAAAAGGACATTCATATTCACACATGTGATAAATGTTAGAACACCTGTGTACCAGGCATCTGGTCTAAGCCCTAGGAATAGCTGTGAACAAGATAGATATGAGCCCTAGCCTCACAAAGGATATAAATGCTAGTGAGAGAGAGGGACAGTAAAAAATTTTAATAACCAATAATATTTCCCAGTAATTGTAAAGAAAATAGTAGTAGGACTGAAAGGCCTATTGGCTATAGTTTAGTGAATTAAGGTGGTAGTAATACATACAAATTACAGTTAGAGACCTGATAGTGTTTGGATAGTGTATATAGGCTATTGTGAGGACTTGGAATGTTATTCTGGTGTTAAAGAGAAACTGTTGGAAGGTTGTTAATCTCCAATAAAGGTCTCATTTGCATTTTTAAAGCACGGCTCCTGTGTGGAGAATGGACAGCTAGGGGGTATGCAAGACCATATTTGAAGGCTATTGTTTTTGTCCAGGTAAATGATATTGGTGATTTGGATTAGGTAGAGAGGATGAGAACTGGTTGGATTGGGGATAATTCTGGTGGAAGAACCAAAAAACACACACTTGATAATAGATTAGATGGGAATATGAGGGAAAGAGAGTCAAGGATGACTCCTGAGTTTGAGGTCCAAGCAGTTGAGTAGGCAATAATTCTATTTATTATCTGAGATGAAGAAGACTGTACCTCTGTCACCACCAATACAACACTGCTACCACGTCCCGCTCTTGTCAGAGTATAGAGTAAGTAATTTGCCTAATACCCAAGGGTTGTGTGTTAAAGACCACAGACATTTTATTTTATTTATGTGTGTGTGTGTTTGTGTGTGTTAATCTTCACCTGAAGATATTTTTCCATTGATTTTTAGAGAGAGTGGGAGAGGGAAAGACAGAGAGAAACATCGATGGGATAGAAACACATTGATTGGTTGCCTCCTACACAAGCCCTGACCAGGGCCTGGGCTGGGGAAGAGCCTGCAACCAAGGTACATGCCCTTGACGAATCGAACCCAGGACCCTTTGGTCCGCAGGTCGACGCTCTATCTACTGAGCCAAACTGGCTAGGGCAACCACAGACATGTTAGAACACGTAGCCACTTATATTCTGAATAATGTATGTCATGATTAAACTGTAATGATTATTTAGTGGCTATAACACACATGATTTGTCCTGACAGCCACCATAAATGAGATAAAATTTTAAAAATCAAGAAAAAGTAAATAAAAGCAGTACTTTTAAAAAGTAGTTAAAAATAAATAAGTAAATGAAAATAAAAAGTAGTTAAAATTTTAAAACTAAATTTGGAACAAACTGAGAAATTGAGGATAAAAGTATGATAAATATTTCTTGATGATGAAGGAGATGAAGTATAAAGACAAAATTCCAAAATTTATGTGGATTAGGAAGTTAAAAGTATCCTTTATAATAAAAGCCTAGTATGCAAATTGTCCCCTCGGGCGGTTGTTCGACCACTCGTTATGACGTGCGCTGACCACCAGGGGATGGCACAGACCATGGCAGGCGTCGGCGATGTGGCACTGGCAGCGGGCAGCAGTGGAGGCGCTGCTGGCCCCTGAAGGGCTTGTTGGGACCACAGTGAGATGGTGGAGTAGGTGAGTGGGTGGCACCAGGCCAAGGCGGGTGCGAGCAGGGGCCCAATTGTCCCGCAGACAGTGACCAGTGGGGGGCGGGGCCTCTGCCCAGCTCCCAGGCAATCGATCACCCCACAGGCAGGATGGTGGAGCAGGTGAGGGGGCGGCACCAGGCCAAGGTGTGGTGTCAGGTGGGGCTGGGGTTACGATCTCCGCAGGCCACTCTGAGGGACCCCATCCGTGCATGAATTAGTGCACCGGGCCTCTAGTAAAAATATAAAGAAAAGCATCATAAAAAGGGAAAACAAATTTAAAAATAAAAGTTTTAAAAAGTAGAGCAGTAAGAGGGATAAATGATAAATTTAAATGAAGAACAATGAAAACAAGTTTTCTAAACATGGTGATTTGAAATAGTATGAAAATATAAGATGAAGAAATATGTATATTTTAAGAAACTATGTCTAATTTTGTTGTTGTTACTGCTGCTGCTTGTTCTTACTGTAAAATAGGTAGGACAGAGTGAATAGTTAATGTGTTCTGTTGTTGTTGCCATTTATTTATGCACAACAAGCCATAAATTGATGTGGAATTTGACTTCAGTCATCTTCAGTGTTCCTTGAAAAGGACTGACATATCGTGAGCTTTCCTCAAGTAGAGAGAGGAACCCAGCAGATCAGATCCAAATGTTTGATATTTCAGCCTTTGCCTCAGGTTAGGACCAGTAGTTGGTTAACTCTCAGACAGTGTGTGTGTGTATGTGTGTATGTGTGTGTGCTTGTGAGGATACAGATATGCTTGTGAACATGTGTTGTTTTTCAGTGGAAGAGGCACAGTAATTGATCTGACTGGTAGCTGTGTTGATCTGGCATAAAGATAAACCTTCTAGTTCCAGAGATAGCAATTTCTAATTCCAGAAGACAATTTTCTTCTGAAACATTTACTTTATTTATGATCTTATTGGATTAAAGACTCAGTAAGACATCAGTTAAATACTAGTAGACTTCATTGCTGTTTAGGGTCCCAGTGGGAAAGAAAGGTAAGGACCTCATAGTTAATGTGGCTCTGGGATACCCCCCCCCACCCCCTTCTTTCTAAATAAGTATTTTAACCCTCTAGGAACTTTGGTCACTCAGGAAAATTGGTCTCAGCAGGAGTCACAGTAACAGTATGGATCCTGTTATCTAAATTTTTGTGATGATTATCCTAAATATTTCTTGTGATCAGATAGTTTTAAATTAACTTAAATTTTACTTTTCCCATATCAGGGATTTTGTAGCCCCTTTAACTTTCGTGTTGGCCATTTTTGAAACATTAGTTTTGTCATCCATCCTTAGGGGTATTTTTTTCTTCTAAAAAGACAAGAGAAGACTCTTGTTTCTTTGGTAGTGTTTGTCTTATTTGTTGTTCTGTCAAACACATGAGTGTTTCTGTTTTCCTAGTACAGTGGGACTGTATTTATACTGATATTCCTGACATTTTCTCCTCTGAGATGTTATAGAAGAAATGGTATGTGAAGTGGCATAATGAAACCTGTTTGTATTCCTGCCTGGTGTTTTTCATTAATTTCTACAGAAAATAAAAATATTAGTGAAAGCAACACTCAAATTTCTGAGAATCATTCACTTTGGGGAGGGTGACTCTCATGTTCAGAATAGCTGTTGAATAGAAAAATTCATGGAACACTTAATTTATTCTACCTCTATAATTGTCTTAGGAAATTGAGAAGACTTAAAAATAAGAATGAAATTTTATAGTCCTTCGGTGCTTCACTAAGTGCTTTTGAGTCCCATATTTTATTTAAACAGAGCCAATATCTTTAGTTTTTATCAGTGAAGAAATTCATGCATAGAATCATTAAGTACCTGAACAAAGTCACTACGTTAGTAATTACTGAATTGTTGGAATTCTTATTTAGAAATGGTAAGTTTTCTTCTCTTCTTCTCCTCCTCCTCCCTTTTCTTCTAGCTCAGATTAAAATGTTTCCCTATGGTAAATAGGCACTTTTATATTTCATTAAATCTAATAATTATAGTTATTTAATCTTCATTATAGTTGGTACTTGCTATGTGCTGGATACTTTTTTTTTATTAAATCTTTATTGTTCAGATTATTACAATTGTTCCTCTTTTTTCCCCCCCATAGCTCCCCTCCACCCAGTTCCCACCTCACCCCCTGCCTTTACCCCCCACCCCCCACACTGTCCTCATCCATAGGTGTACGATTTTTGCCCGGTCTCTTCCCGCACCCCCCACACCCCTTTCACCCGAGAATTGTCAGTCCACTCCCTTTCTATGCCCCTGATTCTGTTATATTCACCAGATTATTCTGTTCATCAGATTTTTTATTCACTTGGTTTTTAGATTCACTTGTTGATAGATATGTATGTGTTGTTCATAATTTTTATCTTTACCTTTTTCTTCTTCCTCCTCTTCTTAAAGAATACCTTTCAGCATTTCATATAATACTGGTTTGGTGGTGATGAACTCCTTTAGCTTTTTCTTATCTGTGAAGCTCTTTCTCTGACCTTCAATTCTGAATGATAGCTTTGCTGAGTACAGTAATCTTGGTTGTAGGTTCTTGCTGTTCATCACTTTGAATATTTCTTGCCACTCCTGTCTGGCCTGCATAGTTTCTGTTGAGAAATCAGCTGACAATCGTATGTGTGCTCCCTTGTAGATAACTGTTTTTCTCTTGCCTCTGTACCTTTGCACTTTACTTCCGCAGCTCCTCTGAGTCTCAGTGTGCTTTTCTCTTTCCTTCTAGTTGTAGAATTTCTACTCAGCCAGCCTTCCTGTGGTTCTGGATGATGTCCGTTTTGTCTTTTAGTTGTAGTTTTGAAGTGGTTGTGCGAGGCAGCAAGTTCAGGTGTTTACCTCTGCTGCCATCTTGGTTTCTCCTCGCTATGTGCTGGATACTTAAAGCACTTTACTTATATAAGTCGTTTTAATCCTCACAACAACCACTATTGATAAACTGCCTCATTTTGGGAATACAAATTATCTGTAATTTATGCATTTTTATTATGAAATTTTGTAAGAAATGCAAGAAAAATTACATTAAAATATTTGTACCAGAAAGGAAAAAAGTAATCCTAAACCAATTTTACTTTGAGCAAAATAATATCAAGAATAAAAGCTGAAACTGATCTGCATATCCTTTTCAGGAATTTTGGGATATCAGAACATTATCTATAGTCATATTTGCCCATAAACTTTCAGGCATCTTAGGAAATAACATACCCACTTTAACACTTTTAAATAAAAATATGCTTTAATATCTTGAGTAATGAACAGAAAAACTCATCCCTCAGGAGGAGAGAGTAAAGATATGCACATTCTGAACTAGGTCACTGATTCATGTAGTTAAGCAGCAATAAAAAAAACCTGGTGAATGATACACAAACTTAACAATAGACTAATATTCATCATCCACATCCTGGGAATTTGCTTGGCCTGCCTTCTTTGGCTGAGGGAACTATAAACTTAAAGCTTTTTTTAACAATTTTTTTAAAAATTTTTTTTGATGGCAGGGGAATGACCTGGACTCTTCCAGAATGGCAGTGATGATAGTGGTGTGGGGTTGAAGTAGTCACCATGTAGAAAAGTACAAAATAATGCGGAGAGGGGAGTGAGCAGTGTTTGGCAGTTAGCCAGCCAGATTATTTGGATCTGAATTCCAGCTTCTTTACTATTGATCCTTTCCCTTACCTCCAAGATTGATGTGACACAGAGAAACAAGAGTATATGTTGTGTGAGTTTGCATAACTAGGTGTTTGAACATTGTTTGGTATATTGTCTCCATAAAGTAGGTCTTCATGAAATACGACATCGCCAAAAGGTAGCTTTGTTTGTGTATATGCTCAACGGGGTAATTAAATGTTTTGAATGTTTAATTGCATTCAGCTGGGGTAGATTGATAGCCCCTTCTCTACAAGTAGGAACAGCCTTGCCAGAAGGACTATACTACTTCCTCACTGTCAAGAAATATGACGCCTAAGATTTTACTAGTACACTACTTAAAAGCTAATACATTAACTTGCCAGTTGTATAGATGCTGCCCAGAGACAAAAGACCACTAGATCAGAGACAGAGGAGTTCATTACTCACAGTACAATAAGCAGCATGAGATTCATTTTGTGTTGGTTCCCCGAGCCTCCCAAGTGGCATGGGGACAGTTCTGGGCTGCTCAGGTGGATGTGGCGCGCGCGCGCACACACACACACACACACACACTCTCTCTCTCTCTCTCTCTCTCTCTCTCTCTCTCTCTCTCTCTCTCTCTCTCACACACACACACACACACACACACACACACACACACACACACACACACACACACACTCCTTGTTTAGGGAACCTTAGTGTTTTCTACTGGGTGATAAGTCTGCCTGACTTTTGCCATGGAAGGAGACTGTTTTTGTTATACTGGATACTACTAGTAAACAATCTTAACTTCTGAGGGGAGACACTGTATCTTCCAAAGGTTTCACTAAACACACATCTTTGAAAAAAGTCTGAAACAAAGGCAGGCAGTGCCTCTGTTCACTAGGTCTGCAGAAGTGAGACCAACCATGGAGAATTGTCACTTAAGATTAGCATAGGTTTTTCCCTGTAGTGTTTGTTTCTGACTCACATACTATGTTTTCATGGGCTATTTAAATCCTTTTGATGGATAGGTACAATCTTTCAAAATGCTAATGCTCTCATTCAGGTTTTAGTTAAGTCTAATAGCCCTAGAAACCATTATGGCTCTTTTTTCAGTTTTGCTTTCAAGTTTCTGGAGCTTATTTAACTATAGAGAAGTAAGACCACATGCATCAATGAGTTTATGATCAAAGATTTATGACATTTAATACAAAGAAAACAATATATGTAATGAACACCTGAGAAACCACCAAAAAAACTTACAGAAAGGAACCCCCATTTCTATCCACATGTCTTCATCCTAGACTGTTATCATTGCCTTAAATTTTGGTTGCTTAGACTTCCTATGCTTTTTTGATAGTTCTACCACTTATTTTTTTTTCTGCCGGTGGATATTTCAGATGTTTCCATAACTGTGTTGTTATTAGGCATACTGCTAGTACAAACTTTCTTGTCCCCAGCTATTCATGCACAGGAGTTTTGTTGTTGTTGTTGTTGTTGTTTTTTAGGGTATATAGGAGGGCTTTTGAGGTCGATGTGCTACAAAAGATTCTGGGATAAATTAGTCTCTAGGATTCATGTGTTATATGAGTACAAGCCATATATATTGAGCATTTGAAAGATTATGGAAGTAGCCGTGATTGTTCCTTTACAAACTAATTTTAGCTACATGTTCTTATATAATAACCTTGTTACTGAGTAATAAAATTTTCTGTGTCACTTCTCCTTTTTCAGTTTTATTTGTGGCCAGTATCTCCTAGTTTGTAGTTGTTTTTCATTTTCTATATGGGTTTGGTGAACAGCTATTCTAAATTTTGATGCAATTGAAGTTATTCTTTTCCTGGTGGTGTTTATATAAATGCCTCCCTATTCTTGTTTTAAAGATTTTCTCCCTATTTTGTACTAAAAATTTTAGTTTTGTCTATAACCCAGCTTAAACTGATTTCTGTGATAGGAATCCAATTTTATTTTTACCATGTGTATAATTAATTGCTTCAGTACTGTTTATTGGGGTCAGGGAGTGCCGTATCTGTCATATATCAAGTTTTCCATATTTGTTTCTTGGTTTCTCTGATCTGTTGGTCTGTTTTTCCTGACATCAGTGTGACACTGTCTTTTTTACTATAGAATTGCTTTAGCTCTGTGAGAAGTCTTAATATCTGTGTAATTAAAGTACCCCTACCTACATTCTTGTTCCTCTTAAAAAAAAAAAAGTTTTTGCTGTTTACTCTTGCAAAACTTTTAGTCAGCTTATCAAATTTGATGGAAAACCCATTTATAGTTTGTATTTTAATTGCACTGAATCTGTTTTAGGGAAAATTTAACTTATTTATAATTATGATATATCCCTTTGTTTAACTATTCAATATTGCTCATTAAAGCTTTGCATTTTCTTCATGAAAATGTTTTTTTATAAGATTCTTTGCACTGTTTTGTGCCGTTGCCATTGTAAATGTAATCCTTTTAAAATTTCATTTGTGACCAACTTTGAAGAAGCATCTCCCATGGCTTTTTCAGCTAAGAAATTCTTCTGAAAGCCTGTAGCAGTAGCATCACATTAAAAAGCAGGGTTGAGTTGGGGTGTATCTTACAGCATCTGTGCTTAATAAGTGTAAAAAGTCAGCATTGTCCATTTTTGTTTCCATGTAAAGATTTTGTGAGAGGATTAACATTATTAACTACTCTGTTAACTCGGGTAGTTTCAAAGTACATGTGTTTTGGTGCTGTTTGTGACTTCTTTTCTGCAAGTGAAATTGGAGTAATAAGTCAAAAAGTGGATATTTTTACTATAAAAATAAACCTCAAGAATATATATTTAATACATGTCATTGTATTTATTATAAGAAATACATCTATCGGGGGGAAAAATGAAAACATCTCTCTACTTCCTTTTCTGTAATGATCTTCCATCTTTTAAAAAAAATTGAACAAATGCTTACTTTATTTGTTGTTTACTTTCAGTTTCTTTTTCTTCATGAATCTTTTTCAGACCATTTAATCATAGTGATTCCTTCCTCCATTAGTTCCTGAATTCTTACATATTTCACCTTGAGTTGTATTTATATGCTTTATCATCCCACCCATGAGGATAAGAGCCATGTTTCTACTTCATTATGCCTTCCATAGAGACGAATACGATGTATTTATTAGGAAATCAAATTTATAGGTATACACACACTTTGAATTGAGCTTTCAGCTGTTAAAGTGTGTGTACATTTTTGGGGGACATCCTGTATACCTGAATATTGAAACTAAAAGGAAAATGGAGTGGGAAGTGTGAGCTCATAATTTTTCATCCTGGGTAGAGGTAACTGGGCATGGGAGAATGTATAATAAAGACAGGTTAGAAAAAATAAACTCCAGAATCCACTTCATCCCACATCAATTTTTTAGTTCTATAGCACAATTAAAACTGAAATGCTTTTTTTTTCTCTTTATGTTCTATGTGATTAAAGTGCTAATGAAAGTAAAATTTTAAAGCTATAGGAAACAAGGTTGGGAATGAGGTAACCTCTTCAGTCTTTAATTTTATTAAACTTCTCTGTTTAAGACACTACAAAGTAGGTGGTTCGAGTTGGATATATCCATTTAAATTCCTTTTTCAATTGAAGTATACAAACTTTTAAATTCAGCAATTCTATTTTAGGAATTTGTGATACATATGTACTTGGACATGTGTATTAAAAGTAAATGTGCAAGAACATTTATTGCAATACTGTTTATAACATCTGAAGACTGGAAAAAACCTATGTGTATATTTATTAGACTAGTTAAATAAATTAAAAGTTATTCATTCAGTGAAACACTAAAAGAATAAGGTTAGAAAAAAGACAAAACAAAAAAATAAAATTTTAAAAAAGAATAAGATTAGAGGTATATGTATAAATAGAGAAAAGTTGACCTGGCTGCTGTGGCTCAATTGGTTGAGTGTCTTCCCATGCACAGAAAGGTTGCACGTTTGATTCCCCAGTAGGGGGCATGCAGGAGGTAGCAGATTGATGTTTTGCTCTCACATAAATGTCTCTCACCTTTTCTCCCTCCTCCCTCTCTCACTAAAATTCAATAAAAATATTTTTTAGAAAATGTAGAAAAGTGTCCATGGTGTATCATTAAGTACAGAAAAGCAAGGCACAGTGCAAAAGGTCCTATTAAAAAATTTAAAGATCCACATATATGCATTCATGCATTTGTGTGTGTAAATTAATACATAGCCAAAAAAAAGTGGAAGTTACCACCATTACATGAACATGGGAATACCTCGCATCTACTTTTTTAAGTTTGTTCATCAGAATTTTGTGGCTTTTCTCATATAGATCTTGTACATGTTTTGTTAAATATCAAATTCTTCTTGTTCATTGTTGGTATATAAGAAAGTGGTTGGCTGTTGTGTATTAACCTTGTATCCTGCAGCTTTGCTATAGTTCGCTTAGTGGTTGCAGGAGTTATTTTTTTTCTTGTAATGTTTTTGTCTGGTTTTAGTATTAGGGCTGTGGTCGGCAAACTGCGGCTTGCGAGCCACATGCGGCTCTTTGGCCCCTTGAGTGTGGCTCTTCCACAAAATACCACGGCCTGGGTGAGTCTATTTTGAAGAAGTGGCGTTAGAAGAAGTTTAAGTTTAAAAAATTTGGCTCTCAAAAGAAATTTCAATCATTGTACTGTTGATATTTGGCTCTGTTGACTAATGAGTTTGCCGACCACTGTTAATTAGGGTAATGTTGACCTTTATAGAACGAGGTAGGAAGTATTTCTTGTTTGGATCTTCTGTAGAAGATAGTAGAAATTTGGTATAATTTATTCCTTAAATGTTTGATAGATCTCTACAGTAAATCCTTCTGGATCTGATGCTTTTTTTTCTCTCTCATTAAATTGATTGGGGTGACATTGGTCAACATGAACATGTAGGTTTCTATGTTACAATATATTGTACCGTATGCCCACCACCCATAGTCAAATCTTCTCCTGTCACCTTATATTACGACCTGCTTCTCCTCATACTCCCCCACCCCCCGCTTACCTCTGGCAACCACCACACTGCTGTTTGTGTTCATGAGTTTCAGTTTTGTATCTCCCATGAGTGAAATCATTTTTAGCTTTTTCTGACTGGCTTATTTCACTTAGCATAAGATCCATCCATCCATGTTGTTGTAAATGGCACTATTTCATCCTTTCTTATGGCTGAGGAGTATTCTTTTGTGTATATGTACCACATCTTCTTTATCCAGTCCACTATTGCAGGACACTTTGGTTGTTTCCATGTCTTGGCCACCGTGAATAATGCTGCAATGAACATAGGGGTGCATATATCTTTGTGAATACATGATTTCGAGTTTTTTTATGTACTCAGGAGTGGGATTGCTGGGTCATATGGTAGTTTTATTCTTAATATTTTGAGGAATCGCCAGACTGCTTTCCATAGTGGTTGTACCAGTTTACATTCCACCATCAATGAGTGAGGGTTCCCTTTTTTCCACAACCTCTTCAACACTTATGGCTTGTCTTATGGATAATGGCCACTCTAACAAGTATAAGGTGGTAGGTATCTCGTTGTAGTTTTCATTTGCATTTCCCTAATTGCCAGTGAGGTTAAACATCTTTTCATATATCTATTGGCTGTTCGTATGTCTTGGGAGAGGTGTATTTTCATTGGTGCTTTCTATTTTGAAAAATTATTGATTCAGCTTCTTAACACGTTAAGCGCCCAGTCAGTCACCGGTGACTGACACTATACTTTTCCATCCGGAAGACAAAACAGGCTGGGCGCTTAACGTGTTAAATAGATCTAGTCCTGTTCAGATTGTCTATTGAGTTTTGGCATATATTGCCTTTCAAGGAATCAATCCATTTCACCTTGGCTAGCAAGTTTGTGGGCATAGAGTTGTTCATAATGTTCTTTTATTAACCTTGTAATTTCCATGGGATCTGTAGTGATATTCCCTCTTTTATTGCCGATATTAGTAATTTGTGACCTCTCTTTCTTACCTAGCCTGACTAGAGGCTTGTCAATTTTGTTCATCTTTTCAAAGAATTAGTTTTTTATTTCATTAATACTCTGTATTGATTTCTATTCTAATTCTTATTCTTTTCTTGTTTTGGACTTAATTTTTTTCTGCTTTGCTAAGGTGAGAACTTAACATTATTGATTTTAGATGTTTCTTTTTTTCTAATTACATGCATTCAATGCTATCAGTTTCTCTCTAAGCACATGTTTTACTGCATTCCATAAACTTTGATCATTTGTTTTTATTTCCATTTAGTTCAAAATACCTTTTAAGTTTCCCCAGATTTTTTTTGATCCATTATGTGTTACTCTGAAGTATGTTATTTAAGCTACACATATATTGGGATTTTTAAATTACCTTTCTCTTATTCATTTCCAGTTTAATTCCTTTGTAGTCTGAGAGCAGACATTGTATAAATCCTTTTTTTTTTTTTTTTTTTTTTTTTTTTTTTTTGCTAAGATCTGTTTTTTTTACCCAGAATGTGGTCTGTCTCGGTTAATGCTCCATGAGAGATTGAGAAGAATGGGTATACTGCTGCTGGATGAGTAGTCTGCAGATGTCAATTATATCCATTTGATTGACTGAGTTAATGTGTTCAATTTGTCCTTAGCGATTTTCTGCCTGTTGGATCTGTCCATGTGTCTTCATCTACAACAATGGGTACATCTATTTCTCCTTGCAGTTCCAACAGTTTTTGCCTCGTGTAATTTGACACACTTTTGTTAAATACATACTTGCTAAGGATTGTTATGTCTTCTTAGAGAATTGACCCTTTTATCATTATATCATTGCTCATATGTTGTTCTTATAGACAACATATAGTTGGGTCTTATTTTTTTATTCACTCTGCAATCTCTATCTTTTAATTAGAATATTTAGGTCATTAATGTTCAAAGTGATTACTGATACAGTTGAATTAATCTCTATCATATATGTTACAGTTTTCTGTTTGTTACCCTTGTTCTTCATTTCTATTGTTGTATTTCAATTTTCCCAAAGTGTTTAGTGGATTTATTGAACACTAGAGGCCCGGTGCATGAAATTTGTGCATGGGGTCTGGTCCGTAGGCCTGGCCAGCTATCGAAGCTCAAGCGACTGGTGTGGAAGGGCAGGTCCCAGCTGACCTCTGGACCCTGGGCAGCACCTGGGACCCCAGGCCCCCGTGCACCCCCCTCCGCTTGAGTCACGGTGCCTGAGTCCCCACACGGAGATGTGGTGAGTGCGGCCGGATGCCAAGGGCTGGGACGCAGCATGTGCCTCTGGGCCACCCAGCGGTGCCACACAGAAGTCGGGCAATCAGCATGCTCTCTCCTGGCCAGCCTCGCAGACCAGCTCCTGCA
This sequence comes from Plecotus auritus, assembly GCF_963455305.1. Classification (NCBI taxonomy): domain Eukaryota; kingdom Metazoa; phylum Chordata; class Mammalia; order Chiroptera; family Vespertilionidae; genus Plecotus; species Plecotus auritus. Next base: position 75,087,336 of record NC_137770.1, on the reverse strand, counting down.
CAAACCCACAGGGAGGCTGACTGGCCCCTGTGGTCCCGGCTCACCCTGAAGAACCCATGCGGGTGTGGGTCCGGCTCCTCACAGGCACCGGGCACCTGAGCGTGGGGGCTTCCCTGGCACACGAGCCCTGGCTTCCCAGGGGCGGGTAGCGGGGGGAGTGAGAGCAAGCTCAGCGGACACCCTGCATTCTCACCACACCTCTGTCCCTGTCACTCCTGCCCCCAGGTAGCCAGCGGGAGGTCACAGTGCATCGCAGATGCCCGCCATGTTCCGAACTGCCCCCTGGTGGTCAGCACACATCGTAGCAAGCGGTCAAACTCCCGGTCTCTCGGTCGAACTACTGCCCAAGGGGCAATTTGTATATTAGGCTTTTATTATATAGGATTTTATATGATTTCATTCTCTCCTTTTTCGCATATCAGTTATTCTTTTTTTAAAAACTTTTTTTAGTGGTTGCTTGACAGTTTACAATATACATTTACAATTAATTCATGTCTGTTTTCAATAATACTAAACCATTTTAACAGGTAGTGTAGTAAAATAATCCCAATTCCTCCCTCCCATCCCTTGTATCATTGCTGTCATTCATTTTAATATATATAAGCATACAAGTATATTCATACTAGAGGCCTGGTGCACGAAATTTGTGCACAGTGGGGTCCTTAGGCCTGACCAGCGATCAGGTTCCCTGCCTCCTTCCCTCACCACCACCGTGCGGTTCTCTGCCTCCCCCGTTTGCTGCCTGCACGCCGCCACCACGTGGTTCCCCACCTCCCCAACTGCCCCCTCCTTCCCTCACCGACCATGCGCTGCCACTGTGCAATTCCCCACCTGCCCCCGTCGCCGCCCACGTCTGCTGCTACCCACCCCCAGTTCCCCATTCAAGCCTGGGGGCTGGCCCCAATCGGGGCCTGCCGGCCAGGGGGAGGGACACAGAGAGTGACTCAGGAGGTTGGCCGCCAGCCCTCGGCCCCCTTGGGAAAGGGGCTGCATCTGCCGCCACCCACCCCCAGTTCCCCGCCCCAGCTGGGGTGAGGGCCTGGGAGTTTGGCCGGCAGGCCCCATCGGCTATTGAGGCCTGCGGGCTTGGGTTGGCTTCTGCGTTGAGCATCTGCCCCCTGGTGGGCAGTACATGTCATAGTGACCAGTCGTTCCATCGTAACGGCCACTTAGGCTTTTATATACCAGCATATAGATATATATAGATGTATATATAACTATACATTATCAAGTACATTGTTGCTGGGTTTTTGAACAAACCTTTGTTAGATCAATTAAAATAAGAAAAATAAAAGGTTTTATTTTATTTTTACTTATTTTTTTCCTTTGATACTCTTTCATTCTTATGTAGATTCAAGTTTCTGATCTACATTATTTTTCTTCTTTTTAAATTTAGAACTTCTGTTAACATTTCTTGTATTGCAGGTCTACTGGCAACAAATTTCCTCGATTTTTATTTGCCTGGGAAAATCTTTATATCTATCTATTTTACTTTTGAAAGATAATTTCACAACATACAGAATTGTAGGTTGGTGGGCTTTTTCTCTTGATACTTTATAAATGTTTCACTCCACTCTCTTTGTCCTTGCATAGTTTCTGAGTCAGATGTAATTCTCATCTTTGCTCCTTTATTTAAAAAAAAGAAAAGTGCTTTTTCCTTTGTTTTGTGTGTGTGTGTGTGTGTGTGTGTGTGTGTGTGTGTTTTGTTTTTGTTTGTGTTTTTGTTTTATTTTTTCAGGATTTTCCCTTTATCTTTGATTTTCTTTTTCTTTTTTACAGTTTTAAAATATTATGCTTACGTTTACTTTTTTGGGCATTTATCCTCCTTGGTCTTCTCTGAGCTTCCTAGATCTGTGGTTGACATTAAATTGGGTAAATTCTCAGACATTATTTCAAATATTTTTTCTGTTCCTTTCTTCTCCTGATATTCCTATTTCATGTATGTTATACCTCTTGCAGTTGTCCCACAGTTCTCCAGTATTCTGTTCATTTCTTTCTATCTTAGTTCTCTGCTTTCGTTTTGGAGGTATGTATTGATATATTCTTAAGCTCAGAGATTCTTTCCTCTTTACTAAGCTCATCAAAGCCATTCATCATTTCTGTTAGTGTTTTTTTATCTCTAGCTTTTTGTTGTGCTTTCTTAGGATTTCCATCTCTGCTTTCATTACTCATTTGTTCTTGCATGCTATTTATGTTATCCATTAGATGGTTTAGCGCAGGGGTGGGCAAACTTTTTGACTCGAGGGCCACAATGGGTTCTTAAACTGGACCGGAGGGCCGGAACAAAAGCATGGATGGAGTGTTTGTGTGAACTAATATAAATTCAAAGTAAAGGAGTGGAGGGGAGAGCAAGAGAACCCTCCGCTCTTTCGGCTCCGCGGGCCAGATAGAACAGCCGAACGGGCCGGATCCGGCCTGCGGGCCGTAGTTTGCCCACGGCTGGTTTAGCGTATTAATGATAGTTGTTTTAAATTCCTGGTCTGACAGTTCCAACATCCCTGTCATGTCTGGTTCTGATGGCTGTTCTTTCTCTTCAAATTATGGGTTGTTATTCTTTTGTTTTTGTTGCCTTTTCATATGTTTTGTTGTTGTTGTTTTTGTTTTTTTGGGGGGTTTGTTTTTTTTTATAGCTGCACATAATGTACTGGGTAAAAGGAATGCTAGTAAATAGGCCTTTAGTAATATAATGGTAAAGTGTGTAGGGACAGGTAGCATTCTTATAGCCCTATGATTGGTCTGTCTTTTAGTCTGAGCCATGCCTCTGGACTGTGAACTTCACTAGTATTTCTCAGGTTTTTCCTTCTCTGCTTAGGGTGGATGGTGTGGTCAGATAGGTTCTGATGACACCTGGCAGGTCAGGCTCTGGTTAACTAGTTTCTCCTGGGGCAGACTCTGTTAAAAACAGAGTGCGCCCTAATTTCAAAATGGTTCTTTTTCCCCTCTTCCTGCTGAAAGCGTTTGGGACTTTTCTGATATTTACTGTGGGGACTGGTGGAGCTCCTGCAGGTGAATCTCAACGTTATCTACAGTGAGCTTCCAGCAATTCATCAATTACAGTTCAGCTTTTCCTACCCCAGCACTGGTTTCCATGGCATTGATCACTCATGAGTCTGCTCTGTTATTCTGTCTCTCCAGTCTTGGAAGCAGTGGTTTGCCTTGTGTCCTTCTCTGTCTTACACACCCAAGAAGTGTTGATTTTTTTTTTTTTTTCTGTTCAGATTTTCCTTCTTAGGACAGAGTGGCAACTTTAAAGTGCTTACATGTAGAACCAGAGATCAGAATTCTGTATTAATTTTTAATTTAAATTTTAAATGCATAAGGAAAGACCTAATTTTATATAATAAATAGGATGATTCAACATTTTGAAAAGCTTAACTACTAATAAGTTATGAAATTCTGGAATTGTCATTTAAGTAGAAATTGTTTGTATTTTAGATAACGTTCACTCATCCAAGCCTAGACATTCAGGTCAGAAGCATAGAATATGCACAGCGACAAATATCCAAGGAATGTGGAGGCCTAAAGTCCCAAAATAAGGTAAGTTACCTTAGTTTATCTTCTGATATGGACTTTAACTAACAAAAATATAAGTGAAGTTTTCTAGTCCTTCTAATTCTCTATATAGTTGAATTGTACTAGGAAAAAATATTTAGTGTATAAGTTTGCTACATAAGTGCTTGTAAACCCTAATACATAAATTCTATCCAAATTTCTAATGTGAGTCTGAGGGATATCAACAGTGTATTTATCACCAGATAGAACCAGTAAGAATTATACATAGTTAATTTAATGGACTTCACCTTTAGCCCTGACCTGGAATTTTTTTAGTCCCAGTACCAAATATCTAGGGAATAGAAGTTTGCCCCAACCTGGGTCAGGTGCTTACTTGTAGACTAGTCGCTGGGGCCAGGAGATACAAATTTGACTTCTAGAAGCCCATCTGAATGGGTAAATAAAAGGATCGTTTTGATTTAGACCTTGTATGATTTATCTCCAGAAGATTTACTTTGCTCCTTGGCCTCAAGGAGACAGTCTACCCAGAAGGAGGGGTTAGGGAGGTTGTGTGTATGTATATATGTATATGTATGTGTATGTGTATATGTATATGTATATGTATGTGGTGTGGTGCATTTTAAGTTCTTTTCAGAGACCTACATAGCCAGGCTTTAAAAAGTATATGTCTTTGTATTAGTTTACTAGGGCTATCATAACAAAGTACAACAGACTAGTCAGGGGTCCTCAACTTTTTAAACAGGGGGCCAGTTCACTGTCCCTCAGACCGTTGGAGGGCTGGACTATAGTTTAAAAAAAAAACTATGAACAAATTCCTATGCACACCGCGGGCCCGGGACGAGTCAGCTGCTAAGCAGGACAGGCAACAGCACCCGGTGGGCCGGATAAATGTCCTCGGCGGGCCACATGTGGCCCGTGGGCTGTAGTTTGAGGACCCCTGGACTAGATGGCTGGAACAACAAGAATTTATTTTCTTGTAAGTCTGGAAACTGAAGTCCAAGGTCAAAGTGTTAGCAATTTGTTTCTTCAGGGATCTCTCTCCTTGGCTTGCAAGTGGCCACCTTGGTGTGTCTTCACTGGTCTTTGCTCTTTCATGCATATCCCAGTGTCTCTCTTTGTGTCCAATTTCCTATTAAAAGTACACCAGTCAAATTGGATGGATTAAGGTTCACTCTAAGGGCCTTATTTGAACTTAATGACCTCTTTATAGTCCCTGTGTCTAAATATAGTGACTTTTTGAGATAGTGGAAGTTGGTGCCTCTCAACTCGTAAATTTGGAGAGGACATGGTTCAGCCCATAACATTCTACCCCTCCGGCATCGGGTTCCCTAAATTCATGCCTTTCTCACATGCAAAAATTCACTCCATCACAGCAGCCCCCAAATTTAACCCATTCCAGCATCAACACTCAGTCCCAAGTCTCATTTAAATTTCATCTAAATCAAGAGTGGGCTGAGACAAAATATGATTCATCCTGAGACAAAATACCTTTCTTTCTGGGGATTTGAGAAGCCTGAGAAGTTACCTGCTTCAAACTCGAATGGTGGGAAAGGCACAGAACCGATATTTCCATTCCAAAAGGGAGAAACTGGAAAGAAGAAAGGAGTCATGGGTTTCTTAAACAAGTCCAAAACTTAGCAGAGCAAATGTCATTAGATTTTTAAGGCTCAGAAACAATCCTCTTTGGCTTGATTTTTTTTTTTTTTTCCCTTCAGGGGGGTGGCCCCACAACCTTGACCCTTGGGCTTCCTGGCCCACTGAAACTGAGGAAGTGGCCCCATCCTATTGAACTGAGGAGACAGCCCCAACATTTCCAGTTCTTCCCTTAAAAGATAATGCATGTTCCCAGCCAGATAGCTCTGTTTGCCAGTCCTGTAAATGCTATTACTTTGACAACCTTGATTCATTTCCTCTCAACTCTGTCCCCTTCGATCCAACCTGGCAGCATTTCAGCTGAGATGGTTGATAGGATCTATGAGTCACACCATAGCCTATTTATCCTATAATTGTCTAGCCACACCTTTGGTATTTCTTCTTTTTTTTTTAATCCACATCGGAGGATATGTTTATTGATTTTGAAAGAGAGAGAGACAGATCCATTGCGCCCTGATGGAGTCAAACCCACAGCCTTTTGGTGTATGGGACAATGCTCCAACCAACCTAGCCAGCCCGGCCAGGGCCACACTTTTGGTGCTTTCTTCAGAGCATGCTTACAAGTTCTGCCTTCCACAAAACACTAGAATACAATTCTTTCCCATTTTTTTTTTTACCACTTCCTTCCACTATCCAGTATTATGTTTAAAGTTCAAGGCTATCTAGGCTTTTTATAACGTGCACCTCAAAACTTTTTGAGCCTCTATCTATTACCCAGTTTCAAAGCCATTGCCACACTTTTAGGTATTTGTTACAGCAACCCACTTCTCAGTACCAGTAGATGAGTCAGGATTCTCCAGAGAAACAGAACCAATAAGACGTGTATAGAGGTTTCTTTTAAGGAATTGGCACATTCCTTAGTGGAGGTACATCTCCAAAACCTGCAGGGTAAGCTGTAGGGCTTGAGAAGCAGGGGAGAGTTGCAGTCAGTCTGTTCCATTAAGGCCTTCAGCTGATTGGATGAGGTTCACCTATATCATGGAGGCTGATCTTCACTGGTCATAGTCCACCAATGTAAATATGAATCTCACCTAAGAAACATCTGTACTTAAACATTCAGAGTAATGTTTGACCAAATATCTGGGCACCATGGCCGAGCAAAATTGACACATAAAATTCACGTTTACAGTCCTTATTGCAGTTTTCATCTCTTCCTTTTTTAGGTCCCTCGACATGTCAGCTTTCAAGATGAGGATGAGATTGTCAGAATAAATCCTCGAGATATCTTAATCCGTCGCTATGCAGACTATAGGCATCCTGACATGTGGAAAAATGACTTGGAGAGAGATGATACTGACTCCAATATTCAGTTTACTAAACCAGACAGTAAAAAATCAGACTATCTGTACTCTTGTGGGGATGAGACTAAGTTAAGTTCATTCAAAGACTCTGTGGTATTTAAGACACAGCCTTCCTCATTAAAATTTAAGAAGTCAAAACGAAGAAAAGAAGATGGTGAGCGTTCTCGCTGCGTATACTGCCAGGAAAGGTTTAATCATGAAGAAAACGGCAGGGGGAAATGTCAGGATGCTCCAGACCCTATTAAAAGATGCATCTATCAAGTTAGCTGCATGCTCTGTGCCGAGAGCATGCTGTATCATTGTATGTCAGACTCAGAGGGAGACTTTTCTGATCCCTGTTCATGTGACACTAGCGATGACAAGTTCTGCCTACGATGGTTAGCCCTGGTAGCTCTTTCTTTCATTGTACCATGTATGTGCTGCTACGTCCCTTTGAGAATGTGCCATCGTTGCGGGGAGGCATGTGGGTGTTGTGGTGGGAAACATAAGGCTGCTGGATGAAAGGATCTAGGGCCAAAAGGAGTTTAAAATCTTTGTTTCCAGGCATTAGCTAACTTGGATTTGCGGAAGCTTTCGGCAAGCAATATGAAATCTTGCCTGGTGTCATAGGGGTCATACATGGAGGAAGCTGCACTCGTCAGTTCTTGGCATTTCACAAATGCCAGCCATGCCTAACTTTTCCCTTGAGCGCATGGCACGTTTTGTTACAGGTTGTAAAGCGTATTTGCGAAAGGAAACCATTTCTGGTTATTGGCTATAAAAAGTGATCATAAAATATGATCCGACTAAAAGGGATTAATTTTTGGCATTTTTGTATATTTATGCATTAGGTGATGGGACTTTTAAAGGTTTGAATTCATTAGGACATGAACTAAAAGTGCACTAGGGAACAGCTGATTTCAATCTAAGAAAAGTTAACACTTGGAAATTATAAGAAGTTAAACAAGTGCACCTAAATCATTTATTGTTTTTTGAAAGCAGTTTTATGTATAAATAACAAATGTTTATATTTAACTAAATATAAGGTACGAATTATGACATTAAACTTTTCTTCCCCTTCCTAGTTCTGAAGTAGATGTACATATATCTACTGTCACATTCCATTATATTTTGCATACTTTACTCATCTAATTAATATAACATTTTTATTCCATGTGAATGATTTGATATTTCCATCTTTGATTCCCTTTGGCTATAGTTTATATTGAGTTCTATCTGTACATTCTGGTAATCTAAAATTCTTTAAAATATTCTAATAGCCTTGAGTGACCAACTTTTTTTAAAGCACAGATGTAATCGTCTAATGTTCTGATGGGAACGTAACACTTATTTTTATATAAAAAGAGATTGTGTAAACATAGAAAAAAAAAGAGGTTTGGGGGTTATTGTTTTGTTTTTTGTGGTATTCAACCAGCAAGTTGTTTTCTTTCAGAGTTTCCTCCTTCAAAAAATTATATTGCATTTACAAATATGTTACAAGGCAAAGAAGTGTAACTGGATGGTTAGTGTAAAAGTTTCCTCCTAAGATCTCGTTTATCATTCTGCTAACCCAGAATTTGTTCAGCTGTGTTACTAATTTTTTTAGCTTAAGCCTCAGTGCTCATTATTCACATAATACCAATAGCTTTTTTCAGTTGCATTTTATTTTATTTAAACCAGCCAAAAGCAAAATTATTTTATGTTAAAGTATGTGCTAAACTATCCCAGGAAAGTATTTAATCCAACATTGTGAATGAAATACCTTGTACATAAAAATTTATTTCTTTTGCAGAGCATTGTATCACTGGATGTTTTATTTACAAAGTAGTTGGATAAGTGTTCCAACAAATTATTTAAAGTACTTTGGGAACAAATTGTCTTTTTTTTTTTTTTTAACTGTTACATTTAAACTCTAATCAAGTAAGGGTTCTCTAAGAACATTCCCTTAGAGGGATCAAGTTGAGAAGCGTGCCTTTCTTTTTAATGGCTTGAATTTTCAGAAGTGATAAACATTAAAATCACACTACCATTTGAAGCTCATTTTCTATGCACGTTTTTAAATGTCATTTATGTATCATTCTTTTTACATTCACACTTAAGCTTGTGTTAGCTGTCTTCTTTTGCCCCATATCAAACTGAACAATGTATATAACACTATCTGTCTGTAAAATACTTTTTTTAAGAAAGCATTTATATTTATATGACAGCTTGAACTGACAACATTGTGTATATAGATCATCTTGAAGTATTATTTCACATTGAAAAGAAGAAAAATATATTGATAACTATAGATGTTATGAAGAAGAGGTTATTTCTAGTTTTGTACTAAAAATCAATTGGATGAACTAAATCCAAACGTGACACTGTAACAGCAGTTTTAAGTCTTATTTTTACTGTTTATATATTTGGACGCTGCTGCACCAGATGATCTTCATCCCTGAAGTTTCCAGCGAAACTCGGTTACCTAGAATAGACTGTTAACTTTCAAAATTACTTCTTATTGGTGGCATGGAAATACTGATTTTCCTTAGGAATAAATTTTCATATTTGTAAGTGTGGAGTTTATAATTCAGGTTTGAGCAAGGTGTGAATAACTGAAGAAAATAACTTGCTGGCTATATAGGAAAATCTGTGGAAATGGACTGTGTATATATTTCTGGGAAGAACAAATATAATCATTTCTTCTGTTAAGCACTAATCAGTATAGTGCAACTCCTGGTTCTGTACTGTATTTTATATGCAACATATATGCTTTAATATTTTAATGTTTGTGCATTAATATTTTCAAATTGTTTTAACCACTTTGCTGCTAAGATTTTGCCATCCCATCCCCATTTTTTTTCCTTTACAATTTTAAACAAGTTTCTTCATTAAAAACGATGGTGATAAAATGGTTTTTATTTCACCTTGGATCTTTATAGTTAACACACCCAGTTTCTAAATTGGTCTAGAAAACTAGTAACATGTTATCTGAATTCCTATGTGGAAAGTTTCTCTTGAGTAAATTAGAATTCTTATGTGAAAAATAAAGGGTGGTTTAAATTTCTTACTCTAAAATGTGTATAGGTGTGTTCAGGGACATTTTCTCGTTCTGCATACAGATTTGGCACTGCACTGCCAGCTGGCTTTTCCTCTAAAACCTTTCTGTTTTTAATCTGGTAGTATAAGCAAATGGCTAAACAAAACTGCTTACATAATAGTAAATATGGAAAATGAAATCATCTAGATAGCATGACAAGAAAGACTTTGGTCAGATGGTGTGTTGTGTTCAGACCTGATAATTCGGAAATGATTTTTCTCCTGCATTGAAGGTGGGGGGCTAGTGAGGAATCTCTTGGTTTCTGAAGAAATATGAGGTGTGGAACTTCAGCACCACCTACTGGATAATTTATAGGCCAGAACCGTGAGGTAGCAATTGGGGTCTGACAGGGTTCGTCACTATTACCTGTACAGGGCTATTTAAGTGGTGGTCACTGCCAAGTGGAGGAAGCAGGAGTAAAATTTATCTCAAACTATAATAGGAATATTTTACCTAATGTGTCTTGTTGGTTGCTGAAAGATTTTAAGCACTTTTTCCTCATATATCCTGAATTAAAATATTTATTGACATTTGGAACTGGCAATCAATCTTAATTAATGGATGTGCCGAAGCATTTATAGAACCAATTCTTTTAACTTTCTAAAGCCATTACCAAATGGTATTCTTATTTTTCCTCCCATTGCTAGTCAGGGAGAATTTTTTTAAAAAAATTAACATCACCTAAACTACATCAAGACAACTTCAGAGGGAGTGTGTGTTTATGTCTCTGGGATGCTGGGGCAGGGGAAAACTTGAAATTACCTATTTTCATTGGTTATTCAGCAGTGCCTAATATGAACTTTTGAAGTAATACAAATGCACTTTTAATTCTTGTTATAGTGCCATCTGATATCTTAGGTAAGTCTTGCTTTTTCTTTTATTTTTCTTCCCCACCCCCAACTCCAATCCCATTTAATTGAACACCACAAAGATGTTTCCTAATGTCCATTCAAGTCTCCCAAATACAGGAAAGTACTTTCCTCTATATTTAAAGAATCTTAAGGATGTTTCTTATATTGAAATTTGTTTTCAGTCTTGTGATTACACTTTAGACTATGTATTTAAGAGTGGATTTTTAATTTTAGCCCAAAGATACATTAAGCAAGTGTAACATTTTTCTGAAAACTTTGAAACTGTGGTTACCTGAAAAACACAGATTCTTCACTAAATATTATCATTCTTAATTTGACCTCCAGAATCACATTTCTAAGTATAAGGGAAAGTACTGGAAACTGGCATTGTTGTGTACGTAAAAATTTTTTGGTCTGTAAACCATCATGAGATATTGTGCAGGAAATCAAAACAAAAAAGAAATCACAACCTGGAGTGATTTATGTAAACCAAAAACAAGGGCTTTAAGGCATTAAGGTACTGTTTGCCTAGCAGCCAGGTGGTTATAAACCTTTCATATGCTTTGATTCACTGATGTTAGCCATTGTTTCTGGAAGCTCCTTAAATTGCATAAGTTGCTAGTTTTGAAAATTTTCAAAAATATCTAGTTGAAAAGCTTATGTATTAAAAATACACATAGATTTTTGTGAACATTACCAGTATGTAGTGTCGTTTGCTTTCTATTCTTGACCTCAGAAGTGCCTCACTTGTATATTACTTCCATTAAAAGCTTGACTGCATTCTTTCTAATAAGCATTGAAGTATTGTTTAACTCATGTCATAATGTATCTCCTTAGATATAGTTGACTAGCTTGATAGTTTTGGGTATATAATGTAAATATGCATATATAAGTTTGTAACTGTTTTTGTTACATCATACCCATGTAATTGGACATATTAGATGATATCAAAGAATTTGTTTTCATTACCTGATTAAACCTATCATGAAATATAAAAAGACTTTTTCTTACTCTTCTAGAGTATAACAAACTATGACGTAAGAGGTAGTAATTACGAGAGGAGAAAGCGATAGAAATGGAAGCTTTTGATCATAATTTTGTAAGGTATATTTTTAACTGAGAGTTCATGTATAGTTCATCTTAATGACTTACATATTCATCCTTGATTGTATCCAGATTTTTTATAGTCTGTTACCTAAAACTGTACATTATATTTATTGGTTGGGGAATACGTTACATCTAAGTCTAGATTAACCACTTTAACTGGTAGGTGAGATGTTTAACCCAAGACTGCTACTAATTTTTTTGTGTGTCTCCTAGTAAGTTGCAGAATTTGTCTTAATTTGTAATAAACAAAGATAGCCAATAACCTAAATGAAAAATTATTGGGATTGTCCTTACTAGTAAAATCATAGTGTATTTCAACCCCAAAATAACCATTGGCTTCTATAATACAGTTGGATTTGTTTGAAATAAAAAATTAACCATTTATACCTTTAACCATGAATTACAAAATGTAATCTCATGTGCTTATTTACAGGTTTTTTAGAAATTTGCTTTATAGTCTTCTTCTCAAGTTAATACCCACAAATAAGTAGGATGGTCTTTACATCAGAGAAATTGAAACTAGGGTTCCTGCTTGGTCATCAGTTTAGTATCATGCACCACAGTGGTCCTTTAAAAAAAGTCATTATTAATAATATGAGATCTGGGGTCAACTCATTTAAAATTAGCTTCTCTAAATTTGCAGTTTCAGACCCTTGAAATGATGCTCAAAAACATAATTCATAATAAAAGTCTAACTGCAAAACGTAGGTGAAATGGTGTTTTGTCTAGCAATCTTTATTTTTGTTAATGTATTTTAAATGATCAATTTCAATCCTCAAATATATTGTATTATCTTCATTTTACTAAAGAAGAAATTTAGGCTTCAAGAGGTTAATAAATATTCCCAAAATCTCTTAGAGGCACCAGGATTTGAAATTTGCTTACTCCAAAGCTCATATTTTAGTCACAGTGCAGTTTTGCCTTTTGTTACAAAGGTTACTTTTATAGAATAAGCATTGTTTTGTTCAAAAGCAATTTTTTTTACATGAATAATTTTTAAGGGAATACTCTCTTAATTTTCACTCAAATTTGTTTCATTTCTGGGCTTGCTTTTTATCTATCTTACTGGGTTATGCACTACCCATCAAAGGGCATGTGGAGATCCTTAAAATTGGGAGAATAAAATTGGGATGATGCTTCAAAATGTATCAATTGTGCGCTGATCCAATAGAAAGCACTAAAGACATATATATAGTCGAATGTGTGGTATTGTTCATCTTGCCCAATTGGTATTTTGCTAAAGACTTTGAGTCAGAGGGATTCTTTTTCACCCAAGCAATGGTACTTCCTCTTGAGATAGTAGGGGAAAAAATGCTCTCAAATGAGTCTTCTGTCTTCTGTCTACTGTTTCTTTTCCAAGGGCCAGCCACTCATACGTCAGTTATCCCACAAAGCCTGCCTTTGAACCAAAGTTACATTTGGTATCAGAGCTCCTTGCACATGTGTCAGAATGATTAGGTTAGTGTCCCCTCCTCCCTAAATCTTAATTTTAATCTAGAAATAATTTGTAATAACCTACAGGCTGTGTGCAGTTAGGAAAGAGGTTGGACAGAAAGAATTTCAGAATTTCTAATATTGAAATAATTCTTTCTGGACAGTGAAACTTGAGATCTGTGTAGCTTTTGTCCCCATTGCTTCTTAATTTTGCATTTCAAAATTGCAACCTATTTATTTATATTGTTTTATTTACTTTTGAAATGGGATACAGAAGATCTTAAGAATATTACTTGCTTAACATAAAACTCCTTTTTGTGCCCTCTATATTTTCTTCCCTCCTTTCCCCAATTATAGGAATACTAGAGGCCTGGTGCATGGGGGGTGGGGGTGGGTTCCCTCAGCCTGGCCTGTGCCCTCTCGCAATCCAGAACCCCTCAGGGAATGTCCCACTGCCGACTTAGGCCCAATTCCTGCAGGCCAGCCTGGCAGGCAGTCAGGGAGGAGCCCAAGCCCCTGGCACAGCTTGCGCTCATTCCGACCCACTGTGCCTGCCGCCACCTCTTGGTAGCACTGCCACGGCTCAGGAGAGGCTCACGATGCCACGACAGCTGCACTCGCCAGATGTGAGCCCCACTTCTGGCTGAGCAGTGCTTCTCCGGTGGGAGCGCACTGACCACCAGGGGGCAGCTCCTGCACTGAGCGTCTGCCCCCTGGTGGTCAGTGCGCATCATAGTGACTGGTCAACCGGTCGCTTAGGCTTTTAATATATACAGACATTTCTCCAAAACTACTAGTATAAGGGGAAGAATTCATGAAGAAGAAATTTCAACAGTTTATTATAATTATTTTTTAAATTATTGTATTCTCAAGAAAGGCCAGCAAGCCTAATTGTGTGTTTCATCGATAGGGGAAGCCAGTGTGTCACCATCTTAAAATTTAAGAAAAAACAAAGTTTTATGAATCCCTTAGCTTCAAGGTACTTTAATAGTTCTTGTTAAATTGCCAAAGTAAAATGCACATGGCATATACTTTAGAATTTTAAGAAGGAAGTAGGAATTCAACCCAAATGACTTAAGATTACTGATGAAGTTGATTTCATTGATGTTTTAGGGTGGGAGACATCTTTGAGATTATAAGTACAACACCCTTATTTTGCAAATGTAGAAACAGGCCCAAGGAGGCTACGATATTAGTGCAAGGTCATAGTAACAACCTGCACATGTAACCCAGACATCCAACTACCTGAAGTGCATTTCTTGCGGGCCCCTCAAATTCAGTATGCCCCAAACTGATTTTCTCTATTCTTTAAACTTTTTTTCCCTCTTCTCTGCCTTGATAGATGGTGGTACCGTTGCCCTTCCAGCGGTCTAAATCAGAAGGCTGATCATCATCCTTAATTTCTCATTTTCCCTCACTTTTCACCATCGATTCTCCATTTTCTACAGTTCCATTTCCTAATCCAGTGTCCCTCACATCTGTCCATGTTCCCCTGTCTGTCCTCACTGCCACTGTCCTGGGAGAAGTCATCTCACACTACTGACGCTGGGGATTTGGCTTGGGCGTCAGTTTTTAAAGAGATGGTCTATGTTTTAAAAGATTGGAGGGTGAAAATAACTTAAGACTGCAACAAAATGGTAATAAAAAGTTGAGATCTTCAGAGTCCGATATCCCGAGATTCAGACAAAAATGATTTGTGGTAGGATTGAGGAATCAAGGGATGGTGACTTTAAAGACTAACTCAACACCTAGAACCACCTAGAGAATTAAGAGTAACTTGAACTGCAAAGTGCAAGCTTACAGAAATGATCAACTTCAAGCTATTTATATGTTCACCTTTTCTCAAACCCATTCCCTTTTTTTACATGATGTAAGCTTGTTGTCTGTTGTGGTGGTGGTGGTGGTTTTCTGAGAGCTTGGGTAAAGAAAAGAGTCCATTACTGGAAACCTTTGAAATCTTACTGCTAATAGTATTTTAAGTAAATCAATAACTCCATAAGCAAGTGAGCCCACATTTAAAAGATTTTCTTTGCTTTTTACAAATCATTCTTCCCTTAGCAACATCAAAAACTGACTACCTAGTATAGATTTCCCCTTTTGAAGGTCACATCTCCAGACAAGGCTGACTACTTCAAGGATGTTGGACAGGTAGACATTTTATTTATATTTTTATTATTTTTTTAATCCTTACCTGAGGATGTGTGTGTGTGTGTGTGTGTGTGTGTGTGTGTGTGTGTGTGTGTGTTTGGGGGGGTGTTTTTTGTGGGGTTTTTTTTAAGGAGAGAGAGAGAAGCATCTATGTAAGATAATAAATCAATTCTAAAAGTGAAGAAGCCTCAGGCTGGGAGTGGAAGCAGGAAGCTGTTGGAGAAGTGTGGGTAGGACAGACCCTGACTGGGGATGGAACCCACAACCATTTGGTGTATGGGACAATGCTCCAACCAACTGAGCCACCAGCCAGGGCTTGGGCAGGTACCATTTTAGGTATAGTAGTCAAGGAAGGCCATGCAAACAAGTGGCGGGGGGCGGGGGGGGGGGGAATCATCCAGGTTAAAGGAAGAGCAAGCAGTGCAAAGGCTCTGAATGGAAAGAAGCTTGGTTGGTTTTAATGAACAGCAAGAAGACTAGTGTGACTGGAGGGCAGCGTGAGGCAGCGCATGAAATGAGGTAAAGTCACAGAGGCAGCAGGTGCCAGATTTGTGGGGACTTGAGGTCATAGGAAGGAGTTTGGATTTTATTGTGAGGATGATAATAGAAATCTACTGAAAGGTTTGAACAGGGACATTTCATGCTCTAGCTGCTAAGTGGCTTTTTTTTTTTTTTTAATAGAAAACCCAATTCTGGTTTCAGATGTTGGGCTGGTATTGCCTCAAGCTTTGTCCTGACTTTTCTACTGAAATGCTGTCTCCCACTACTTCCCTGTTTCTAAATCTAATGAACGTTTCTTAGACATCATTCACCGAGCAGCTTTTGATGCATTCTTTGCTCCTTTGGTACTACGCCATCCTGGTTTCCTCCTGTTCACTGGTTTCTCCTCTTTCCTCGGTATGGGAATCAATTCTCTTTTCTAGCAACGCTCCCCTCTGAGGGGATCTCATCCAATCCTCGTTACCTGTCCTAAATAGGCTGCTGGTAACCTCATTTAGATCTACTTGGCCTCCTCTTGGATGTCTCGCATTTCAATTGTAGTTAAGGCCAAAACAGAACTCTTGATTTCCCCCTCCAAACCTTCACCACCAGTCACATTACTTTAAGAAATGTTCAAAATTTACAAAGTTGCTTAAAGAATTACTGTCTTTCCTCATCAAGAGACTCAAATATCTATTGCAAATCTATACAGGGCTCACCATGTGCGTCACTACCAGCTCAGTCCACGCCTCAGTTATCTCCTGCCCACACTTCTCTGACAGCTTCCGCTTCTACTCCCATCCTGAGGGCTTTTATTTTTATGATCGATTTATTACCTTATGTTTATTGATTATTTGTCTTTTCCATTATCATAGTTTTAGAATTGTTATTTTTTTTCTTTCTTTACTTGACATTTATTTCACTCTGTTCCTTTCCTTCTCACTAGTACTTTGTGAACAGGTAATGAAGAATCAGAGTTTAACATTTATATGCCTATGTTGGACATATTTACATACAGTATTTAATTCCTCAATACTGATGTGAAGTAGGTGTGATTATTTGTTTTACAGATGGGGAAACTGAGGGCATACAGAAATTAAGAAACGTACCTACATTCTTAAGTGTGGGAACTGAAATTCAAATTCTGTTCTTTCTGACTCCCACTCTTTCCTGGCTACCATTCTGCCTTTATAGGTTTTCCTCCCTCCTGTACTCCTTAAGTCTCTGGCCAATCCTCCTCCCTCTCCCCATCCCACCCCCCTCAAATTCCTGTGGTTGTATTTTGTCTAATTTTCCTGCATTTTCTCTTATACTCACTGACCTATTCTTACCCACCAATGACACTCAAGTAGTAGTTTTCCAGTGACAGTCTAGAGCAGTGGTTCTCAACCTTTCCAATGCCGCGACCCTTTAATACAGTTCCTCATGTTGTGGTGACCCCCAACCATAAAATTATTTTCGTTGCTACTTCATAACTGTAATTTTGCTACTGTTATGAATCGTAATGTAAATATCTGTGTTTTCTGATGGTCTTAGGCGACCCTGCTAGCGGTTTTCAACCTGTGGGTCACAACCCACAGGTTGAGAACCGCTACTGTAGAGCGGTTAGTAAATGCTGGCACCCATCTTTTACTGTCTGTAGTTTGATATGCAATTGATTAAAATCTCTACTTCTGATGACAGTGTAGGTTTAATCTGTGTGTATCTTGATAGAGAATTTCTCCTTTTTAGCATTTAAAAATCATTTTCTTCTATATTAATTGATACTTTTCTTAGATTTTTCTCACTTAATTTTTTTCTTTTTTAAATTCTTCTCACGTAATTTTTAATATAGGTAAACCTGATAATACATGATAGGGTTTTAAACCAGAAGTAACCATTTGCACACCATAAGCGTCTATAGATGCAAGCGGTGGACCTTTTTAATTAAATTCAAAATATTGTGGCAGTTAACTGGCTAAATTATTAGTAGTATTAGTATCTAATTTTCAAACTCCCCTTTGCTTCTCAAAAAGTCACCTGATTCATAGAATCATAAAAGAAAACTGAATTAAGAACAAGAACTCTGAAAGAGTGGTGTATACAACTAAATAATCCTTGGACCACTAAACTTTCACCAGCAAGAAGCAGGCTGAGAAAACTGCAGCCTCCAAAATCCCACTTCAGATGGAGTATAATAAAAAAAGGAAAAACTTCCTGTATTAGACTGAATGATCGCCTCAAAGATAACAGATCCTAATCCCTGGAACCTGTAAACATTATATCAAAAAAATGGTCTCTCCAGGTATGACTAGGTTAAAGATACTGAGATTGATTATCCTTGATTATTCGAGCGGATCCTAAATAACAGTTACAGGTGTTTTTATAAGAAAGAGAGAGAGTTGACACGCACGGGAAAAGATAAGGAGCAGGGAGAGACCTGAAGATTGGAAGGATGTAGTCCGAAGTCAAGGGATGCTGGTGGCCACCAGAAGCTCAGTCCCCAAAGTGGAAGGAAAAGATCCCCACCCAAAGCCTCCAGATGAGCACAGCCCTGCGGACACCTGGTTTCAGTTCAGTGATTCTAGTCGCAAACGTTGGGTCTCCAACCCTGGGAGAGAATATGTTGTTTTCAGCTGACACGTTTGTGGTAATTTGTTACAACTGCCACAGAAAATTATTTTTCTCAGAATCAGGCTAAAGATTCCCACTTCTATGGGAGGATATCTCCCTGGTTTCTCCCAAGTGGGAGAATTGCTGTGGACAATTGATTGCCTTATTTTTGCTCTTCCTCCTCTTTTCAAATGAGAGATTTCATTGTAGTTATACTGTTCTTGCTTCAGCATTGCATGTTGGATGCCACTGACCTATGGAGAACAGACATGTCTCAAAGAAGAGAAATACATAGATCACTTAGGGACCCAGGACATTAAGCTGAGTGCAACAATAGGATGGCATTTTAGGTTGCCTCACTTGGGAGTGGATTGATTGTGTTCTTTGTGTGGATAGAAAGGATTAAAGGAATAATTGGTGACCTGATTAAGGCTGATTGTTAGTGCTTTCCAGTATCCATGTGTGTTTCTACATTCCTGAGCTTCCCCTCATGTGTCATGCCAGAGAATTTAAACTTTATCCTGAAGATTATAAAAGCTCATTAATGGGAGGAGGATGTTATAGTCAAATTTGCATTTTTCAGTGATTATTATTCAACAAATATTTAGTAAAGGGATTCCAGGGGGACCAAGACAGAAATGCTACCTGCTTTCATGGGTTTATAGGGAAGAGGGTGTTCAATAAACAACTAAATCAGCCAGTTGAAAGTTGTAGACAGGAAATCAGTAGTTGCATGGTGGAGTACCTGAGTGGCCCACAACAGCCTAAGAAAATACTTTTGCAATAAAACCCATATGTCAACAGGGAGCCAGCCATGTGAGAATTAGATAGTATATTCCAGAAGTAGGGAACAGTTCTGTGGTAGAGACTTCCTTCTCCTTGGCATACAGGAGGATTATACTTCCCCAACATCTTGCAGGTAAGTAGAGTTATGGATTAGTTCTGGAAAATGGTCTGTGAGATGATGTTATAGAAATGATTTCCAGGGTGATATGAGACCCTCTGCAACTCTCCTCCTCTATCCACAGTTGTGGATAAGACCACGGTGAAATGGTGGAACCTCAGGATTGAGGCAGCCTGAATTGCTGAGTCTCCTCCCACACAACAGATGCCCTAGAGATCCTGGCCCCACTGGATACTTATGGGATTTGTAGATTGAGCATTACTGAAGCATAACCTCGTGATGCTATCTAAGGTAGGCCCTAAGGTGCAAATGAGATTTGTGGGTTACCGGAAGAGGTAGAACACCCAAATCAAAGCAGAGTGACCTGAGAGACAGTCAGAAGCCTGTCTGAGGCTTTGTAAAACAAGGTCAGGAGTTCTGATGTTATTCTGAGTATAAGAGGAAATAATAGAGGAGATTGAAGTGGGGTGTGATGTTCCTACAATTACACAGAAAACTAGATGGGGAAGGAGGAGGCAAAACCGAAAGCAGCAAGGCCAGTGAAGAGGCTTTTATAGTAGTCTTATGTGAATTATTGTTTGGTTCAGGGTGGTAGTAAGGATGAAAATAAGTGGACAGATTCTACATAAATGGGATGGACAGGAGGAGGTAATCAGTGAAAAAGAATCACCTTTGGGCCTAAGTCTGGAGAGATATAGATGTGGGCAAGCTTGGGAAGGGAGCAAGCCTTGGTAGGGGTGTGAAGAAAGGCTGTATCACATTGGAGGTAACCTTGAGACAGCCAAGTGGAGATATAGAGGCTTAAATATATAAATAGTTTTGAGGAGCAACCAGGTTTAAAGATGTAAAATTGGTATATAAATGGTTTTGCTTTGACTGAGTTTTCCTTTTGTGGAACTCATAAGTTTATTAATTACACTAAGGCCTGATGCACGGATTCGTACCAGTGGAGTCCCTTGGCCTGGTCTGCGGGGATCAGGCTGAAACCAGCTCTCTGACATCACTCAAGGGCTCACAGATTGTGAGAGGGTGGTTCTTGGGTGACACACCCTGGAATCCAACTCCCTCCTCTCTGGTTCCAGTACATCACCCGAGAACTGCAGCTGCGAAATCACCACAGTTCAGCAGCTCCTGTGTTGAGCGTCTGCCCCCTGGTGGTCAGTGTGCATCATAGTTACTGGTCAGATGGTCGCTTAGGCTTTTATATATCTACACTAATAAAAGAGAAACATGCAAATTGACCGTCCCTCCGCTACACCCACCAGCCAATCAGAGCGAGTATGCAAATTAACCCAACAAATATGGAGGTTAATTTGCATACACAGGCGTGGAGCAAAGACTGAAGAAAGCACAGAAGGAAGCCAAGCACTGCAGAAAGGAGCGAAGCTGCAGAGAAGCAAGCAGGGCAGCGGAGACAGGAGGGAAGCAGGCGGGGTGGTGGAGAGGGGAGCCCTATTCTTACAGGAATAGTCCCGAGGAAGCCCTATTCTTATAGGAGTCTTCCTGCAACGGGCCTCTAGTCTATATATAAAATATGCTAATTAACCGGGAACCATAACGGGTTGACCGGACAGGAGGAGGTTGCGTGCGCAGCGTCGGGGGTGGGGCGGCAGGGGCCTCCATGCGCCTGCACTGGGGGGAGGGCCTGATCAGCAGCGGCCGTGGCTGCTTCAAGGGCTGGAGAGGGAGGCAGGGCCGGACCGGCAGCGGCCGCGAGTGCTGCGGGGTTTGGGGAGCGAGGCAGGGCCAGACCAGCAGCGGCTGTGGGTGCTGTGGGGTTTGGGGAGCAAGGCAGGGCCAGACCAGTGACTCAAGGGTGGGTGGCACCGCGTGATTTCGAATCGCGCGCTGGGCTCCTAGTAGACAATAAGCATGGTCTGTGAACACATATTGTGCCCCCAAATTACAGGATATATTTTTAAACACATTAAGAAATTTTAGAAAAATTGACTATGTTGGGCCATAAAACATATGTTATTACATTTTAAAGATTGGTTATAGCCATATCTCTGACCTTTATGAAGTTAGGAAATAAAAAGATATTTAGAAAAATATATATAAGAAACATTAGAATCACAGTGCTAAATTACTTGTTCAAAGAGGGACTTAATAAAATTTAAGATTCTTTAGACCAGAACAATAATAAAAATGACATATCAAATATCAAAACGTGTAAGATATAGCTAAAGCAGTACGTGGAGAAAGTTTTATAACTTTAAATTCTAATATTGGAAAAGAAGAAAATCTTCAAACTAAAGAGCAACTGCCACTAAAGAGCCAATATAAGAAGTTAGAAAAATAATAATAAAGTTGAAGAAAATTTATAAAGGAAGAAAATAAGGAAACAAATTATTTAATAAACTAGGAAACACAATATATAGTAGATCAACAGAGCCAATAGCTGGTTTTGAAAAAACTAATAAAATTAATAAAGCTCTGGCAATATTGGATCAAATCAATGGACAAAGAAAATTGGGGTTCTATAGCGAACAAAAACAAAGGTGAAATAGAGACTTGTTTAGATACATGAAAGCTGAAAGAATTCATCACTAGCAGACCCACACTGCAATAAGTGTAAAAGGAAGTCTTTTAGCCAGAATGAAGATAACAGATGGGGATCTGGACCTGAGGAACGAAGAGCTCCAGAAGTAGTAACTACATGATTAAATAAATGCTTTACTCATACTCAGTTCTTTTTAAAAGAGTCGTGACTGTTTAACCAGAAATAAAAACAATGTTGTATGTGGTTTAAAACAGGTGTAGAAATAAAACTTGTGGCAATAGCACAAAAGTTGGGAGGGGAGACATGGAATCATAAGATTTTTAGACTATAAGTGAAATGTTATCACTTGAAGGCACACTGGTAAATATTTACACTATAAATTCTAAAGTAACTTTTAAAGTAGTAAAACAGAGTTACAGAGGATTTCTGAGATCACCTGCTACATTACTAGACTGGAAAGCATTGGTTCTCCAGACTGGGCCCAGCACCTAACTTGCATAACACAGAAACACTCAGTAAGGTGTTTTCTTAAAGGTGCCAACCTCCTTGGCTCTCACCACCACAAGCAAATTGGGTTCTGAAATTGCAGTCTTCTTCATCAGGGCTTCTGCCTCCACTAATTTCAGTCATTGGATGGAGCTCAATAGAAAATTTAATGTCCCAGTCCAGAGTAATCCTTCCTTGTACATATGAATTGTACAAAGTGCAATTTCACTTGGGCAGGAACCGAATGTTATTAAAATGTTCTTCAGCCCCACAGAGCACTCTTCATTTTGATTTGTAGCGCAACTTAGAAGTTTACTAAATATTTGCTGAATCCATCAATGATTGGCCACATGTTATTTAAAGCCTACCGTTTTCCCATTCCCTAACAGGGAATAAAAATACATTCATTGCTTCAGTTATTTACTCAGTGTTGTCAGGGTCACTTCTCTGAAGAAGTTCTGAACACTTTTTTTGTTGTTAATCCTCACCTGAGGATATTTTTCCATTGAGTTTTAGGGAGAGTGGAAGACAGGGGAAAACAGAGCGAAACATCAATGTGAGAGAAACATATCGATTGCAACCGAGCCCTGACCAGGGCCCCGGGCCGGGTAGGAGCCTGCAACCAAGGTACTTGCCCTTGACCAGAATCAAACCCAGAATGCACTGGAGTGGAGGTTTGGGTGCTGGGCCAGGGGGCTGTAGCCACACTCTCTCAGGGACTCTGCATGGTCACTCCAGAGCACTCTGACTGCTGGGGTGGGGCTGAAGGCTTCCAAGTTGAGTGTTACTGTCCACAGGGCAGAAGCTGCATCTCCATTCATGATCGAGCCTGGGAGGTACGTACCATCACTTCAGTTGTGCCCTAGAGCAACGATAGAGAAACTCTTTCTGTAAAGGCCCACATAGTAAATGATTTAGGCTTTTGGGTCATGCAGTCCCTGTCACTCACAACTACTCGACGCTGCCATCACATAGTCCCAAGAGGGGCTGCTCTGTCAGCCTGAATGGGAAGATGCAGGGTTGGCCCACAGTCCACCTGCAACCTAGAGCCGAGCCTGAGTCAGAGCCGCTGAACTTCAGCTGTAACATGAATGGCAAATAACTTTTAATGTTGCAAGCCACTGGGCTTTGGACGTTTCTTGTTCCTCAGCATGACTGTAGCAAAATTCGCATCTACTACGTGCCAAGACCCTGAGCATATAGAGAACGCATTGCAGTGGATTGCTTCTGTTCTTTAGCATGGCCTGGGAGCCCTGTGGCATCTGGTCTCTCATCTCCTGCCACTACCTGCCAATCTCTTTCCAGTGGTTCCATGTCTCTGTGCCCTTTGCGCACACGATACCCTCTGCCCTTGGCTGCCTATCAAATCATATGTAGTCTTCAAAACTCACTGAAAAGCACCTCCTTTACAAAACCTCTCCTAATACCCCCCCCAAAGCCTCTCCTAATACCTTCTCCAGCACTTGTTCACATGCCCATGAACTCTTGTCTGTGATGATGCATGTTCACTAGTCGGAGCCCCTGATAGGCTGTAGTCTCCTTGAACACAGGGAGGGTGACTTTCCATGGTCACATCAATCCCCAGACCTTAGGACAAAGCCTTGCACTGGGCGCATTCGAGGAGTGTTGCTGAAGTGGTGACCCGAGGCAGATGGAGGCCTGAGGGGGAGGGATAAGCTTTAAGTTTGAGGCAAATTTTCTGTTTGGAATTCTCTCATTTCTTTCTCCATTTTTCTGCAGAACAAGTCGGATTCAAATAAACATCAAGGGCAAGTTTGAAGAGTAAACGAATAAAAAAAAAATTCTGAAGACTGTTGTGGTCTTAGGAGTTTTGGGGTTGATGTGATATTTATAAAGCTTGCTGTGTTCGTTTATTTTAGTATCACCACACCACCCATCAATTTCCTCCTCTCCCTTTAGCAATTTGTCCTCAAATTCCCTAACCAGTGAGTTCCAGGCAACCACCCAATTTACAACACCCTAGCGCACCTTCAGAGAACTGCCCAGGGTCCCTGCCAGAGCGGACAGTTCTGATTTCCCTCCTTGCTTTGTAGGGGTCTCTGTCCAAGTCCCAGGGGCAGCATCCGAGAGAGGGCAGTTGAGCATGCCCAGTGGGCATCAGTGCTCATCCAGGAGGGGCAGAGGCAGGGACTTGTGGGCCTTTTCTGTTCACTAGTGCACACGGCATGTTGCATGGAGCCCTGGGCCACTTGCAGATTGATGAGGAACGCTCGTCAGCAGAACTGGGTTGTCATGTTAGTATGATGGAGACGTGCTTAGGCACATCTTAATTTTTCATGCAGCTCTTTAAAAACGCTCTGTGAAAGTAATATAGGAACTATCAGAGATTGGGAGTATTAATTGGATATGTACTTGTTTTATTTGACTGTAATCCTGGCTCTGCCTCTAGCTAGCTCGTTGGGCCTCTGAGAAATGAATGGTTTGGAAGTAACTGAGAGCTAATGTTCCCTTAAACCTCTGAGATTCTAAGATTTCATAATGGATTTAGCAGCTGCAGGCTTTTGATGATGTGCCCAGAAATACACACCACAGTTCGATCAAGATTGTGAACACGCTGATCTTTAAATAAGGGTGAGTGGGGGACTGATGAGATGTTGGTGAGGATAAAATAGAGTGCCGGATGGGAACACGCTTCAGGAAATGCCGGATGTGAACATGCTGATGTGTTTTATGCGAAGTCCTGCCCATATTGAAGAGTGAAACGCTGCATTTGGCAGCCTGCTATCTCCTTAACAAAATTTGTGATTGTTTTGTACAAACGGTGGCCTACAACGGAAGGAAGTGGCTGAAAGCAGGTTCTGGTGAGAGATGGTATACAGAACAGAACATCCCTCGCATCACCGATGGTCTCCTGCCCTTCCCTTGCCCAGGAACCAGTGATTGTCGTCACACCTGACCAGTCCGCAAGCGAGAAACCCAGAGCTGCTTCTGGACCCACCTCTCCTGTGAGACCAGGGACCATGTTTACTGGTATTCTTGTTCATCATCTGAATCCCTAGCACCCAGCAGAGTAGGAGCTCAATAAATATTTTTAAAATAAATCCTTAGTGTTAAGCATTGCCCCCTCCCCCTGGTCCTCCCTTGAGGCACAAGTACCCTGGGCACAGAACACCTCAAGTTTTCAGATCGTCTTCCTTGTGAGAGTAGCCACCTAAGATCATTTGATGCTTGCTATTGCAGATAACTCGGTGCCACGTGAACATCGAGAGGGGCAGTGGCGAGTGCTGATGATCAGGTGAGGCTCTCCTGCTTCCCCTGCTGCCTAGGCTTGGTTCTGCGTGTTTTGTCTGTCTGCTTGGAGATCCTGCATGGACAGAGGGCATCCACCCCCGGTCCCTGAGCTCAAAGGACCCTTCCAGTTCTGAAAACCAAAAGGGAAAACATTCAGGTAGCCACGAATAATTAAAGAAATTACTAGTATATCTGAGAGTGATAAAAAAAAAAATCAGGGGCCTTGCCTACATTTCATCTGTGTGGGTGAGGCAAAATGAACCACTCAGCAGGATTACGAAGGCAATTATGAGAAAGGGAGTAAAGTGGTTTTTGTTGTGCCCTTGAATCCTACTTGTTCCTTTGTGTGCGGTATTTCTTATCCTTATACAGTCTGTCTAAGAGAAGGACACTCCTCCTCGGCCTCTCAGCCTCTTTCAGGACAGGCCAGCCCTTCCTCCTTTCTGCAAACGTTCTTCTTTGAGTTCTGGGGATACCACGTTCCAGTTTTTCTTAAACTCTGGGGTAGTTCCTTTTCAGGCCCCTCTGCTGGCTCCTCCTCTGCAAACAGGCTACTAGTAAATTGCGCCCCAGGCCTCGGCCCTTTTATCTTCCCCGAGTGATCTCATCCGGAAACATGACTTTAATTACCATCTATTAACTGAGGCGCTCCCAAATTTATATCTCTGATTTTGACCTCTCCCCTGACTCCCAGACTTGAACAATCAGAAAAGCCTTCTTAATGTCTCCATGTGGATGAGGTGCTGGATATTTTCTGTTTTCCCCTGCGGATCCACTCTCCTCCTGCCCCCCCTCCCCACCCCCGCCCTGTGCCCTGTGAGGCGGGCCATGATGTGCTACATCACCAGGCTGCCTTGTCTCTGGCCTCCAGTTGGATTTGCTCAGTTGGAAAAATTGACCACAGGTGGAAAGGCAGGAGGAGAGTAAGGTCAGGGTATGTGTCCCCTTGTCTTCCTCTTTGTCTCTTTGACTGTGGCTTAGACATTTCCCTCTGCTGAGGTCAGCCCTTCCCATGGCCACAGCTATTCTTGCTGGCTTCCGGTAAGACCACCCTTCCTCCCTTTGCCCCTTTCGGCCTAGAGCCGGTCATCTTTCTGGGCTGCAGCTTTAACATGGCCCAAATAGGACTCCTGTTTATACAAAGCACATGGCACCAACATGTTCTTTGTGCAGCCAGTGGGAATCTGGACCCAGAAATCACTTGGTTTAAAGATTTCTTACCCGTGGACACAAGCAACAACAATGGCCGCATCAAGCAGTTACGATCAGGTGCCCTTCAGGTCAAAGAACGTAAGACTTGATTATGTTATAAAATGTTGACATTTTGCTGGGTCTTCATGGCTTTTACATGAAGGCCATTCATCTGTGACGCCCCATCTGTAACAACTACAGAATTAGAAGACTGGGGCTTCTCCCGAATGCTGTTTAGTCCACTTGCAATGAGATTTTCCTAACATTTCCCACTACACGATAAGCCCTTCGGTGGCAATGTTCATCATTGTATCATTACCTAGCACAGCATTTGAAATATTAAAAATGCCCAAAATGTGTACGTTGGATTTATGAGTTAATTAAGGTTTGCTAGATATAGGTCTAGTTAAAGCCACCTTTTTCGTTCTTGCATATTTGAACTCTTGGTAACAGTGTAAGACTTTTATCTGATTAGTACGGTCTTAACTTACCTAGTGATTCTTTCTCGGCCTTAGTATTCTAGGACGTTCAGCTTGAGTTCTTCTCAAGTGTAAGGGATGAGAATTAAGTAGGAATGTTTTTGGCTTTTGAGTTGTTTTTGAGCTGAACGAAGTTCACAAAACTACTGGGAGACTTCTACAGGAACAGCTGTTATGTGACCCTGTAGAAGGAAATGTGCATTTTTAAAAAGGCAGAGTATAAACAATAAACATGCTGGGAGGTCACATTGAGAGGGGAAGAGGAAGGCTGGGAATAGACATGGGAATATTTCACACTAGCGCTGAGATTGCTAAGCTTTTTTCCTGATGTCTTTAAAAGAAGTTTTAGCCATTTTTGGAGAAGAGATGATTGTGGCTATTTATGAACATCATGTTGCTAGGTGACACCCTGGGATGAGCACCATGCTAACCTATCACTCACTGATTTCCAGAACCAGCAATGAAGGGGATGTACGGGGGCGGGGGACAGAACCCAGGAAGCAATGCAGAGACACCGGGACAAGAACTGTCTGGAGTGAATGAATCAGCTTTAGAAAAACCTTCATTCTTCTCTCTCCATTCCTGTAAAATGATCTGTTCAGGATCTTAGGTCCAACCTTTCCCCTGCTCTGATTCAGGGCCCCTTTGTTGCTAGCAGCCTTTTCCTCTATTATGACATTTGGCCTCCTCTGGGAGAAAAGCAGATCTGCTTCCTGCAGAAGCCAAGTCGGGAAATCACCAGGGAGGAAACTGAGAAGTCAGGCTCCCCATGCAGCAAGTCTGAGAACCGCATTCTCTTCTGTCTGTACTCACGCAGCCTGGGAATGTGTGGGAGGCCGTGCAGCCGAGCTTCAGTGCAAGCCAAGCCTTTGGGAATGATGCTGAGTGTGCTGCATTGTGATGAGGCTGACGTGCAATCACTAACACCTGCGATTTCAATACATCTGACAATAGCAACCTGAGGCAAAGCCAATCGCAATTTGAAATGCACCTATTGAAAGCTAGGCTGCTAATGTTTAATTACCTAATAAGCATGGGTTTAGGTTGGGAACATACAGGTTCACACAGCTGGCTGGAATCAGTGGGTAGCCACCTGTGAGACATTAGCCAGCATCCTGGGGGTATCAAGAATTTATGAGTGCTTTGGGACAGGGTGGTATTGCGTGCATGTGTTAGCCTGCGTTTCCCTAGGGCCTAAGCTATCTCCACCTTAGTGGCGGGCAGGCTTGAGTATAATTGCAAGGTGGATGCTTTGAATCTCATCCAAAGCACTTACTGGAACTGGGAATGCCTTCCCCCCCCCCCCCCCCCCCCCGCCCACCACTGAGGCTACAGTGAGTGTAATGCACCTCCTAGTGGCCACCAGCTTGTGTGAGCCAGGACCCCTTCTGCTCTGCTGCTTGGAGAAATGCGACAGGTACTGTTCGCTCTCATGGGGTCTCAGCTGGCTTCTGCAGCTGCCGGTAGTCAGACATCCCCCAAGGGCTCCCAAACTGCAAGAGGGTGCAGGCCGAGCTGAGAGATCCCCCTGAGTGCAAGAATTTCATGCACTGGGCCTCTAGTTCTTAAATAACAGGACACTGTAGACTCAGATGTTCTTTAATGTTTAGAGCCATAGTTAGAGTAGGGGTAAATCACTCAAGTAATGAGTAATGATTCACTGGAGTATAGAAATAAAATAATAGAACTTCTATGTATTTTTCTTTTTATTAAAAAAATTTTTTTTTGTTTCCTGGCTATGCTGGAACACCATGAAGGCATTAACCATATAATCATATATATTTTTTCTTCATTGATTAAGGTATTACATATGTGTCCTCATCCCCCAATTGCTCCCCCGACCCCCCTAGTGTCTGTGTCCATTGGTTAGGCTTATATTCATGCATACAAGTCCTTTGGTTGATCTCTCTCCCTTACCCCCACCCTCCCCTACCTTCCCTCTGAGGTTTGACGGTCTGATTGATGCTTCTCTGTCTCTGGATCTGTTTTTGTTCATCAGTTTATGTTGTTCATTATATTCCACAAATGAGTGAGATCATGTGATATTTATCTTTCTCTGACTGGCTTATTTCACTTAGCATAATGCTGTTCAGTTCCATCCATGCTGTTGCAAATGGTAAGAATTCCTTCTTTTTTTACCACAGCGTAGTATTCCATTGTGTAGATGTACCACAGTTTTTTAATCCACTCATCTGCTGATGGGCATTGAGGCTGTTTCCAAATCTTAGCTATGGTAAATTGTGCTACTATGAACATAGGGGTGCATATATCTTTTCTAATTGGTGTTTCTAGTTTCTTGGGATATATTCCTAGAGGTGAGATCACTGGGTCAAATGGAAGTTCCCTTTTTAGTTTTTTGAGGAAACTCCATACTGTTCTCCACAGTGGCTGCACCAGTCTGCATTCCCACCAGCAGTGCATGAGGGCTCCTTTTTCTCCGCATCCTCACCAGCACTTGTCATTTGTTGATTTGTTGATGATAGCCATTCTGACAGGTGTGAGATGGTACTGCATTGTCGTTTTGATTTGCATCTCTTGGATGATTAGTGATTTTGAGCATGTTTTCATATGTATCTTGGCCTTCCTTATGTCCTCTTTTGAAAAATATCTATTTAGGTCCGTTGCCCATTTTTTGATTGGGTTGTTTATCTTCCTTTTGTTAAGTTGTATGAGTTCCCTGTAAATGTTGGAGATTAAACCCTTATTGGTGATAACATTGGCAGATATGTTCTCCCATGCAGTGAGCTTTCTTGTTTTGTTGATGGTTTCTTTTGCTGTACAGAAGCTTTTTATTTTGATGTAGTCCCATTTGTTTGTTTTCTCTTTAGTTTCCATTGCCCTAGGAGCTGTATCAGTGAAGATATTGCTTCGGCATATGTCTGAGATTTTGCTGCCTGTGGATTCCTCTAATATTTTTATGGTTTCCCATCTTATGTTTAAGTCCTTTATCCATTTTGAGTTTGTTTTTGTGTATGGTGTAAGTTGGTGGTCTGGTTTCACTTTTTTGCATGTATCTGTCCAATTTTCCCAACACTATTTATTGAAGAGACTGTCTTGACTCCACTGTCGAACAGGAGTGGTGAAAGTGGGCATCCCTGTCTCGTTCCTGTTCTTACGTAAAATGGTTTTAGTTTTTGCCCAATGAGTATGATGTTGGCTGTAGGTTTGCCATATAAGGCTTTTATTATGTTGAGGTATGATCCCTCTATTCCCATTTTGCTGAGGGTTTTTATCAAGAAAGGGTGTTGGATTTTGTCAAATGCCTTTTCTGCATCAATTGATATGACTATGTGATTTTTACCTCACAGTTTGTTTATGTGATGTGTCACGTTTATTGATTTGCAGATATTGTACCATACTTGCATCCCCAGGATAAATCCTACTTGGTCATGGTGTATGATCTTTCTGATGTAATGCTGGATCCGATTTGCTAGAATTTTATTGCGGATTTTGGCATCTATGTTCATGATGGATATTGGCCTGTAATTCTCTTTCATTGTGTTGTCTTTATCTGGTTTTGGTAGTAGGGTAATGCTGGCTTATAGAAGGAGCTTGGAAGTGTTCCTTCCTCTTGAATTTTTTGGAATAGTCTGAGGAAGATAGGTTTTACTTTTTCTTTGACTGGTAAAACTTCCCTGTGAAGCTGTCTGGCCCCGGGCTTTTGTTTGCTGGAAGCTTTTTGATGACTGCTTCCATTTCCTCCATAGTTATCCGCCTATTGAGATTTTTAGATTATTCCTGATCGATTTTTGGAAGATTGTATTTTTCAAGGAATGTGTCCATTTCCTCTAGGTTGTCTAGTTTGTTGGAATAGAGTTGTTCATAGTATTTTTAAACAATCCTTTGTGTTTCTGTGGGGTCTATTGTTATTTCGCCTCTTTCATCTATGATTTTGTTTATTTGGGTCCTCTCTCTTTGCTTCTTGGTGAGCCTGGCTAGAGGTTCATCAATCTTGTTTATCCTTTCTAAGAACCAGCTCTTGGTTTCATTGATCTTTTGTATTATATTTTTGTTCTCTATGTCATTTATTTCTGCTCTGATCTTTATTATCTCCTTCCTTGTGCTCACTCTGGGCTTTTCTTATTGCTCTCTTTCTAAATTTTTAAGTTGTAGAGTTAGATGATGTATTACCATTTTTTCTTGTTCTTTGAGGTAGGCCTGTAAAGCTATAAATGTCCCTCTCAGGACAGCTTTCACTGTGTCCCATAGATTTTGGATTGTTGTGTTTTCATTGCCATTCATTTCCAGGATGTTTTAAAATTTTAAAAAGAAATTAAGCTTTACAAATATTTTACTAAACCAGCTAGGTCTGCATGTTAGTCACCTTACACAGATGTTAACAACGGTGTCCTGAGGCAATCTTAGAAACTCACCATTTTAGAGGCTTATCCTTTTGGAAACTAAGTGCTATTTGCATATACTCAGTTATGGGGAATAATAGGTGATATTATTTAATTTTAACAAATAAACCATGATAAAATGGACAAATGGCTTTAAAAGATCCTGTGAAAAAACTTAAGCTTGAAGGTAAAACTATGAGTATCAGCACATTTATATTAAGGGAATGGTAGACCTAGCACTATGCAGCCAGTACAAGCTCTTCAACAGCCTCAAGCTCCTCAACAACTCCTCAACATGAGAATCAAACAATGAATGCTTGAAGTCAGCCCAAAGAATTAGAGACTGCCAAGGGACCCTTTGAAGTATGAATTTCTATCCACTATCCTCAATAATGACCCTCTCCCTGTAGGGTTATTTAAGATACTATGTGCGCCATTGTTCATAACAGCATTATTCATGATAGCCAAAGCATGGAAGCAACCCAAGTGTCTATTGACAGATGAATGGAAAAGCAAAATGTGGTATACGCATACAATGGAATCCAGCCTTGAAAAGGAAAGTAAGCCTGACATGTGTTATAATGTGAATGAACTTTTAGGACATAGCACTAAGTGAAATAAGCCAGTCACAAAAAGGCAAATATGAGTCCTTTTATTTTTGCAATTTAATCCTAGGTGTTTCATGAGAAGGGCGGTTTGGGCCTGGACTTCCCCTTGCCCAGGATAATTTTTTATTTTGTTGTTGTTGTTGACGTTGTCACTCTTACTCTAATTTCATCCTTTCCTAATGAATATTGCTTTGTTCTTCAACAATTCTTAACTGTTCTTCAGCCAGTTGCTTCTGCAATTTTTCAATTATTCTCTTCCAGTATTCACTCTAGCTTTCACATATTGCACATTCTTCCTCCTCTCTGGCTTTTTGTGCTGTAAGCTCAGCTTGGCTCCGTTGCTCGAGTTATTTGAGCAACTGCTTTTCCTTGATGTGCTTGGCTTCCTCCACCCATCAGAGAATGTCTTGCTCAATTTCATCCTTCCTTTTCTCCAGTTCTTCCTCTACACTTTTGGCTACTAATTCTTCCACTCTTTGTGCTATTTCTTCCTCAATGAGTTTTTCTTTTATTTCCTGCTGCCAGAGTTTTGGGGTCCAGAAGTCCCAAATTAAGATGTAAGCAAGGTTGGCTCTTTAGGAGGCTCTGAGAGAGCATCTGTTCCATGCCTATCTTAGCTTCTGGTGGGTGCTGGCAATCCTTGGCATTCCTGGATGCTCCATGGCTTCCATTCTAGCTTCTGTCTTTTATATGAGATACTTGGAGTACTGAAAATCATAGAGCCAGAAAGTAGAATTGTAGTTGCTTGGGGCTGAGGTGGCTATACAACATTATAAATGTAGTTAGTACCACTGAGCTGTAAACTTAAAAGTGGTTAAGATGGTAAATTTTATATGTGCATTTTACCACAAATAAAAAAGGGGGGAGGGAAGATATTAACCAGTGATAGTATGAAGCCATCATGATTAGAAAGACTGATTCTCCAAATGTGAATTCAAATCTCTACAGTTTTCCAGCAATGATTAATTAAATTTATTGGTCAACCCAGTACCAATTACAGTTTTCTCTAAACTCAATAACAAATGTTTAGAAGACTATTTTCTTTACTATTAATAAAAGATTTTTTAAAATTTCATTGGGAAACCCTTACTGTTTAAAGTGGCATAGAAATCAACATTACAAAGACATAAACTACATCCTGGAGATACTGTTGGAAGACAGAAATCATTGCTGATAATATGAAGATACAAATGTAAGAAAACATGTAGAATGGGAGGTTTGTTATCCAGTCAAACTGGCCCTTTGCTTATTTCTGTAAACATAAGAGTGTTATTGGAACGCAGTCCCACTCATCTGTTTATGTATTGTCTATGGCTACTTTCATGCTACAATGGCAGAGTTGAGTAGTTATGACAAAAACTATAATTAGCCCTCAGGGCGCAAAACATTTACTATCTGGCCATTTACAGAAAAAGTTTCCTAATATCTGAGTTAGATGAACAAGGAATGTAGTTCTAATATATCAAAGTATATTGTATTTTCTAGAATGTTTCAATGCAAAAACCTACATTTTTATTTAATAACAAATAATATTTTAAATATAACAAATACCAATATTTATAAAAAGTTTCTGTACATGTAACCACTAAATCGAGTGGCTGCTTTGCCCTGAATAAATAAATAAAGGATTCTAGAGTTACAAATATAGCACCATATATGAAATTCATTCTTCACAGGATTCATAGGCAAACTATTGCTCCAAAAATAAGTAAAGCCAGAAATTTACAGAGCCACAAAATGAGGTTAATTTTATACAAATACAACTCTTTAAAAACCTTTTGTACCTCACAGAAGTTTGCTCATTACTTAACTAAGTGTCAACATACTTAAATCTGTAGTTTAATGTCTATGATCAGTTGTGGAAGATTTTCAGTCACTATGTCTTCAAATACTTCTTTTGCCCAATTCTCTCTTTTCTAAGTATAGATATTTAAAATATATTTTTAGATATTGTATGTCTTCTTTCTTTACTTTCTATCTTTTTATCTCTTCATAATTCAGTCTCTACCAATATTCTCAGACTTGTCTCTTAATTACTTGAACATATTAATCACATATATTTTAAGGTACTATCTGGTAACTTCATCATTTGGATCCCTTGTGCATTTATATCTATTGTGCATTTTTTCTCTTAATTTTCAATTACGCTTTGTTTTCTTGTATGTTTGGTGTTTTTAAGTTATTAAGATCTTGACATTGAGGAAATATCCTAAAGCTCTGGATTATCTTCCACCAAGAAAATTTACTTTTATAAACTGCAGATCATCTTAATTCAAACAGGGATTGACATGCTTTAAAGTTAAGCTTCAGTCCTTGAGAGAGATGATTTATTTCTAGTTTACTTCTCAGTTTAGCCCCTGAAATATTTGCCAGGGCTCCTCCTCTGATTTTTGTTTCCCCTAGTCTTGTGAACCTGTTGAAAGTTTGTTTTAGCCTTTCACCCATAACTTATTTATTTACTTATTTATTTGTTGTTAATCCTCACCCAATGATATTTTCCCATTGATATTTAGAGTGGAAGGGCGAGGGAGAGACAGAGAGAGACAAACATCAATGTGAGAGAGACACATCAATTGGTACATGTGCCCTGACTCTAAATGCTGGGCTTGCCTCTCTGGGCTCATCTCTCTCTTGGGTCTTCATCCGTAATTCCTCACCACCTTGAATACCTGCAAACAGCTTTAAAAATTTTTTTGGTCTAATATTTCTAGTTGTTTTAAATGAGAAAGTACTTTTGAAACAACCTAAGCTGGAAGTAGAATTCCACTGAAAGGACAAGATGAAATAAGAAATTCGTTTTGTGAAAGATAAAGTGTTTGCTGATATTCTCTCTGAGGCCATGTTATTGTTTTATTCTCCCTAGCAGATTTTTTTAAATTAAAAAAATTTTAAAAGGACATTCTCTATCTATTCCTTCAAGGTAAAGGTGATGTTTAACAGCAAGCAAGGAACCATTTTCTAAATAAATTTGTGCTATGGAGCATTTTTAAAAGGAATGTTTGGGAGAATCACTTGGGGAGGATCCAAGATGGCCGCGTAGGTAAACACCTAAACTGCTGCCTCGCACAACAATTTCAAAACTACAACTAAAAGACAAACGTCTATCACCCAGAACCACGGGAAAGCTGGCTGAGTGGAAGTTCTACAACTAGAAGGAAAGAGAAAAGAGCATTGAGACGTGCACAAGCGCTGAAAAGCTGAGGTACGGAGGCGCGTGATCCGGGCTGGTGGCAGGCGTTGCTTTTTTCAACCCGAAGGGAGACAAGCCCCTGATTACTCTGAAATCCAGTTTCTGGGAAGACGTGGGGGACCCAAACTCCTACGGGGAGAAGCTGGACTGTCTGCCATTGGGTCGGAAAGTGAGGGTGGCTTGCTTGCAGAGCTGTGCGCAGGAATAATTGTTTACTGCACTGGGGCGCGGGACGCAGGGACGCGGTGGGAGACGCAGAGCCGGCTAACTGGCAGCCATCGCTGTTTGCCACGCCCTAGCCTAGTAACGCCCTGAGACCCCACCCGGCACAACCTACAAACCCACCCAAGCTCCAAGCAGCGGCTTTAGCATATAAATGGCCTGCCCTATAGCAGCTTAACCTAGCAAACTTGCAGCCCGGGTCAGACAGCTCCAAAACCTCCAAACCCCAAGCAAAGAGGAGAAAACTGTAGTTCTCACTGTAGCTCCTGCTGGGTGGCCTCAGACAGTAGCTGACCTGCACCCCACTGGAGATCCAGAAGCCAGTCTACCTAGTGGTCAGTGTGAGACACCAGATTTCAACTCCTCACATCCATAAGTGACACATTCAGGAGGCAGACTCAGTGAGCACCAAAGCCCCACTGAAACAAGTCCTGCACCATAAGCGTGTCTCCAGCATAGCACTTCTTCCATTATAGACACAGTGGGTCCTCACAGCCAATTTGCCTGGAGGTCAATTCCTCCCAGTGTACCAAAAGCAATCAAGGCTTAACTACACCAAGACTTTGCACTCAGCCCATAAAAGGGTGTACCGAGAGCGTCCACCTCAGGTGATTGGGGAGGCTGAGCTACTGGCCCCTATAGGTCACCTACCACACAAAGCCACTCCATCAACACAGGGAAGCAGCCAAAATGCGGAGTCAAAGAAACATGTCATGAATGAAAGAAATGGAGGAAAGCAAACTACTGGACGACATAGAGTTCAGAACCACATTTATAAGGTTACTCAAGTATCTTCTAAAAACCTCTGAGGAACTTAGTGAGACCTTTAAGGATGTTAATGAGAATGCCAAAAAAATGGAAAAGGACCAGTCAGAAATTACGCATATACTGTCTAAAATAAAATAAAGAATATACAGAAACTCAACTGTAGATCAACGTACCCCAAGAATCAAACCAAAGATCTGAAATATGAGAATACAAAAAACACCCAACCAGAAAAACAAAAAGTAAAAAGAATCCAAAAATATGAGGATAGTGTAAGGAGCCTCTGGGACAACTTTAAGCGTACCAACATCCGAATTTTTGGGGTGCCAGAAGAAGAGAGAGCAAAATATTGAAAACCTATTAGAAGCAATAATGACAGAAAACTTTTCCTACCTGGTGAAAGAAATAGACTTACAAGTTCAGGAAGCGCACAGAACCCCATACAAGAGGAATCCAAAGAGGACCACACCAAGACACATCATAATTAAAATGCCAAGGGCAAAAGACAAAGAGAGAATCTTGAAAGCAGCAAGAGAAAAACAGTTAGTTACCTACAAGGGAGTACCCATATGACTGTCAGCTGATTTCTCAACAGAAACTATGCAAGCTAGAAGGGAGTGGCAAGAAATATTCAAAGTGATGAACAGCAAGAACCTATAACCAAGATTACTCTACCCAGCAAAGCTATCATTCAGAGTTGAAGGTCAGATAAAGAGCTTCACAAACAAGAAAAAGGTAAAGGAGTTCATCACTACCAAACCAGGATTACATGAAATGCTGAAGGGTATTCTTTAAGAAGAGGAAGAAGAAGAAAAAGGTAAAGATAAAAATTATGAACAACAAAATGACATCAAATACATACCTACCAACAAGTGAATCTAAAAATCAAGTGAATAAAAAATCTGAAGAACAGAATGGACTGATGAATATAATAGAATCAGGGACATAGAAAGGGTGTGGACTGACAATTCTCAGGGGGTAAGGGGTGTGAGGGGGGCTGGAAGAGATTGGACAAAAATCTTACACCTATAGATGAAGACAGTGGTGGGGGGTAAGGGCATGGGGTGGGGTGGGGAATCAGGTGGAGGGGAGCTATGGGGGAAAAAAAGAGGAACACCTGTAATAATCTGAACAATAAAGATTTATTTTAAAAAATAAATAAATAAAAATGGAGGAGAATAAGTGGAAAGGAACATGAGCAGTCTCTTGGAGCTGAGAGTGGTTGACAGCTTGCAAGAAAATGGAGACCTCAGTCCTACATATGTAAGGCATTTAATTTTGTCAACAACCTGAGTGAGCCTGGAAGACCCTGAAGCCCAGATGAGAACTGCAGTTCTGGGCAATGCTTTCATTTTAACCTTGTAAGACCTGAGCAGAGGATCCAACTTAACCTGTACCAGACTCCTGACCCACGGGAACTGTGAGCTAACAAATTGCTGTTATTTTAAGCCACTAAGTTTGTGTTATTTTGTTATATTGTAATAGAAACTAGTAGATATGTGATCTCTTAGGATAAGCATGAGGGTTTTGGCACTCAAGAGTCTGGAGAGAGGGGCTCTATAAAGCAAGGGGTTACAAAAAACAAACTTATTTGAATATTTTGCTGGTGGACTGGTTTTCTGCTCAAGAAATAGAAGATAACTATCTTCCTTTCTTCCTTTCCATCCCATGAACAACAGAACCTTCTTTCTAAGACCCAAAGCTGTGATTGTTACATTGTAATTAACTAGTTATTAATATTAATAATAGGAAAGGAACAGATGGAAGGCTAGATATTACAAGCATGACCATCTGGGCAGCTATACCATGAAGCTACAATTTCGCACTTCCCAAGGAACCACTACAAATCACTGGGGGAAGGAGTCCAACAAAGGTGAAGATAGAAGAATGCATAGTAAAGTCAGTGTAATGTAGGGAAGGTACCTGCTAGGGGTGGAACCACTGCAAGGCCACAAAACTTTGGGAAGACGATCTCCAGACAAAGGAACTGTCCCCCTTGTTCATCTTGCTTCACTCCTGCTTCCTTGCACTCTCCCATAGCCATGTGGCACTAGAAGCTGCATGGCCCAAGGCAATGTGGAGCCTGCACACAATGGACTGCATCTGGGAACACAAGATAACCTCACCAGATGCTGGAGTGGACTGTGCAAACATGGAATGGATACTCTGGACACTGGATTTAATCCTAGCTCTGCTGAAGACAAAATGGGATTTTTTTTTCCATGGCAGGATGGAAGGAGATGGGATCTTGGAAACTCGGGGGTTTAATTCCACATAAATAAAACTTTCCATGATATTTCATCCTCACAAAAAAACAAAACATAAAATAAATAAATAAATAAATAAATAATAAAAGGAATGTTTGAAAAACATTTCCATTGTCTCAAGATTTTGTTGCAAATGATAACATGTTGGCACTTATCAAGTCTGTCATTTGAACAACAGTTAAAAACTATGAATAATGGTTTCCTAACCCATTTAAAATTTTTAGTTAAAAAATTTTAGTGAATCTTGAAGCCATTTGTTGAAAATACAAAAAAAAAAAAGCAACATCTTCCAATTGTTTGCTCAACAGCAACAGAAATGGAAATTTACTGACCAGATTCTTCCCCTCACCCGCCTCACAAAGAAACTCTTATATAATTGGTAGATGAGGTTTAAATAGTAAACACCACAGTTTAAAAAACAGCCAATGATTCACTTCTTTAATTTGGATTTATATATTTTTATGACTTTTTTTCTAAGTAAAGCTCTAAAATCCAGGATACTAGTAAAAGCTGAATTTAAGATCAGATATTTGAAGCATATTTAGTAACATTGCTCACATTAGTAATTTCTTAATGAAGTAAAAAATGATTTTGTAGCCCTAGCTGGCTTGGCTCAGTGGATAGAGCATCAGTCTGCGGACCGAAGGGTCCCAGGTTCGATTCCGGCCAAGGGCACATGCCTGGGTTGCGGGCTCGATCCCCAGTGGGGGGCATGCAGGAGGCAGCCAATCAATGATTCTCTTTCATCATTGATGTTTCTATCTCTCCTTCTCCCTTCCTCTCTGAAATCAATAAAAAAATATATTTAAAAAAATTATTTTGTACTGTTTGAATAAATGTTTCAAAATATTATTTCATCCATTTTCCCTTTTAGATGTTAGAGTGCACACACTATGTAACATAAATAAACATATTTTAGGAATAATGCTAAAAAAATATTTGCTTATGGGTATATGATCAAAAAAGTGTGGATGCTACTGCTCTCAGGAAATATATCAGAGGCAGTGCATACCCTAAAAAATTTCAGTGTTTATATTTTAATGACAAAACAAACTGTTAAAAAGGAAAAACAAACGCCTGGGGTAGCATTCCCTTGTGTTGCAGAGCCAGGAAGAAGCTGGAGTTTCTGCTTCAAATTGCTTCTGTCTATTTTTAGACAGGCACCCTGGTTTCCACAAAGGTCTCCCGGGGTCTTCATTGAGTGGTTAGGAGCACAACTTTCCAGTCCTGGTAAAACTGTGACCTCAGGGAAGTTATAGAAAGTCTGCACACCTCAGTTTTCTCATCTCTAGGAAGGGCCAATAATAGCATTTTATTTACTTATTATTGCCACCTGACTTCTGAGCGTCCCTCTTGTTTATAGTTGTCCCCCTGCCCATTGTAGGAATCTGTATGGAAGCCAAAGGGGCAGCTAGACAGGAGTGGCTGTGATGGGACTGAGCACCCAATGCTGGCCAGAGGTTTTTCTGAGAAATACCTTTTCTCCCCTTCTCTCTTCCCCTGTTCAACTTCATTGAGAGGTCATGTTTACTTACAGTTGGGATGTGCTATTTTTAATGGCATCTATGCCACTGAACAGAGTGCTTTAAAAATGCCATACCCCTATCAATGGAGATGGTAGCAATGGATAGGAAAGTGAGGCTCTGCTTCAAGGATGGTGTTTTTCTTCCTTTTGAGTCTACGTTTGGGAGCACAATCCAGTTAGCATGGAGACTTACTCCAGACTTTACTTACTTACTTACTTATTTATTTATTTATTTATTTATTTATTTATTTATTTATAACGTAGCCCGGAGTATAGAGAACAGAATTTAGAGTCTGGAGACTTCAGTTCTTCTAGACCAGAGGTTGGCAAACCATAGCTTGTGAGCCAAACAAATTCAGCCCACTCACCACAGCTAAAATGTATACATA
Organism: Plecotus auritus; assembly: GCF_963455305.1. Classification (NCBI taxonomy): domain Eukaryota; kingdom Metazoa; phylum Chordata; class Mammalia; order Chiroptera; family Vespertilionidae; genus Plecotus; species Plecotus auritus. Next base: position 75,047,078 of record NC_137770.1, on the reverse strand, counting down.
TATACATACATAAAGTAATAAATATGTAGTAAGTAAATAGAATTTTATTGAAACACAAGCATACTCATTTCTTTATATATTGTCTATTACATATTCTTTTTGTTTTGTTTTTTCAGTTTTATTGAGAAATAATTGACATACAGCACTTTAAGTTTAAGGTATACAGCATGATGGTTTGCCTTACATATACTGTAAAATGATTACTGCAATAATTTAGTTAATACCCATCATCTCATTTAGTAGATACAATAAAAAGAAAATAAAAACAGTTCTCCTTGTGATGAGAATGCTTAGGATTTACTCTCTTAATAACTTTCCTATATATCTAGGGAAAATATCAGAGATAGTGCACAAATTTCATAAAAACCAAATTATTGTGGCCAGTTGTTTCTATTTCAGTGACTTCCCTTCTTTTTTTTTTTAGAAGAAAAACTAAAATAGTTTCATATGTGTTGTATTTTTAAAGTTGGACTCGATGCATGCTCATTGAATCTTTTAGTACTTGGGTTTGTCAGCTTGGGTTTTTGAATTGGTCATGTGGGACAGGAATTCCTTGAAATCTTTTATTTATTTTCTGCTTTATATAAAGCACACCATGTTCCCAGGCTCAAATGTTATAAAAGAAATCCTCACTTCCAAAATAACATATTGTCCAAAGTGGTTGCTCTCACCCATACTTCTGGTTGATGGCTGGCGGCTGACTCATTGTGTGCTGGCAAAACTTGCACCTTCCACAAACAGTTTGAATTCTGTACAATTTAGGACGAGCTTCCTGTTTGGTCAGGCAGTGGCTAAGAATCAAATGAAGGCTGTGGTTTCTGGAAACAGTTTTCAAGAAGGACCTCACTGTGGGAGAACTTAGGTGTTATTCTGGTTGTATGACAGAATGGCTCGGGGATCCTCTCATCAGTCATCCCTGAACACTTCCAAGGCAAAGATTCAAATTATTTTATTTCTACTACGAGCTTTCCCCTGATCAACTTTCAAGTCCTTCTGGTTTGTACCTTGACTTTCCAGACATATAATCAAGAGGTGAGTGTAACAATTCACATGCTTGTCCCCCAGGATTTAATCTGTGATCAACACCTTTCTCCCACATTTTCTTTGGGCTGCTTCCTTTCTCGTTCACAGGTCAGTGTCTAGCGCCCCTCATGTATTCTCACACATTTTCTCCCTAAATCATTGTTAAATTTGTTCTCCACACCACCCTTAATTTCTGATACTGAACCATGGCTCTTCTTTTGCAATTGCTTTGGTCTGGAGTGACCTGATGTTCTACATCTACATGACATCTCTCTCCAGGCTGTCTAAATTCTTGCCACATTCAAAATGTTATGGGAGAAGGTCAAAGGGGAATCAGGGAGTTGATTATCAGTCTTTGCCATAACTCAAGAGTGTAACTGTATTTTAAAAGATAACACACAAAATAAAAGCACAGCCCACTCCTAAACTTGTCGATTCAGGGGAGTTGTTTCAGTCCTTTTTCCCACTGCTGTTTGAGATGATTATGTTGAAGGGCTAAGGTAGGAGTACTGAGCCAGCTTTCGAATTGTTCTCTTTCTTTGGTCACCACTTTTTAAAGATTATTGCATGAGTCTGTGCTCCTATAATTCTTACTTGATTTTAATTATTTTGAGATTATTGCTCTTTGCTTTTGAGGGATAAAACTTAAAATCTGGCTTCACTCCATCCTTCTATTCTGGAAGGTGTTAGGATCCCTCAGCTTTGAGGTGGGAAATGAACTATTCAACTGATCACTTCTCAAAGTCAGTTTCTCAATGAGGCCTTACCAGTTCTGCATTAATATTAAGGCTAAGAAACAGTGATGATAGTAATGCAGATACAATAAAAACCATGGAGCGGTTAGTATACTAATCCGATCAAAACTCATTTCCAAGGTGGAGAACAAAACAAGATTAAGGTACTCATAATTCACAAAAATAAACTCAAATCCCCCTTACCTACTTGGGTTCAACTTATTCCTTTTTCCCCTAATTGTGGTAAAATGGACTTAATATAAAATTTACCATTCTAGCCATTTTAAGTACACAGTTTGGTGGCATTCATTGCATTCACATTGTTGTGTAACTGTCACCACTACCAATCTCCAGGATTCTTCCCATCTTACAAAACAGAGACTCTCTACCCATTAAACAATATCTCCCCATTCTCCTTCTCCCAGCCTCAGACAACAACCATTCTATGTTCTGTTTCTATGAGTTTTTCTATTCTTGATTCCTCATATATATGAAATTAGACAGCGTTGTTCTTTTTGTGGTTGACTTATTTTATTTATCATAATGTCTTTAAGATTCATCCATGTTGTAGCATGTGTCAGAGTTTTTCTCCTTTTAAAGCTAAATAATGTGTGTGTGTGTGTGTGTGTGTGTGTGTGTGTGTGTGTGTGTGTGTGTGATTTATCCATTTACCTGTCAATAGACACTTGGTGTTACTTCTACCATTTTTGTGAATAACGCTGCTGTGAACATTGGTGCAAAATAACTCTTCAAGACTTTTTTTTTCAATATATACCCCAAAGTGGAATTGCTGGATCATATGGTCATTTTATTTTTAATTTCTTGAGAAATCATCATAGTATTTTCTATCAATATATTCCCTTTAACTTAAAATAGAATCTCAGACTATGGAACAATTCACCCTGGGTTTGGGTTTGCTTTTGAAGGACTGCTAGTAATTTCATGGTAGCCCTAATTTGGAAAGCTATATAGCAATTACAACCAACCTAGCAAAGCAAAAGGAAAATGGAGTATATGAAATAAAAAACAAACGATGGATTTGAATATAATTACTCTTTTCCTACTTAGAACTGTGCTATGGATGATGCTCACCATTTCCCTTCTATTTCAGGCTGTTTCAGGTGTCCCTGAAGAGGCTAGGATGCTCTTCCCAGAGAAACACTCCCGTAGGGGTGAGATGGAAACAATGTGGAGTTTACACATGGTTTGGTATCCTGCGGATTTCACTGGAATGAATCAGTAAGTTGGGCGGCCAGTATGCTACCCTGAGAAAAGTGGGCAGAGCTCTCTTTGAATTAAAAACAAGGGTCTGGAATACATCTGTGTTCCGCAGCCTGGCGGAGGCTGTCTGTGGAGGAGGCTAAGTTGAAGCATGGCGGGCTTTCTTCCCACAGCTGCAAGGGCACTTTTCTGGAAAACAAGAGGACCTATTTGTCCAGACTTCAAACTTGTCACTTTTCATAGGCTAGATTAGGCCTGAGGTTGCCTGTTTTTAGTTTCTAGGCTTAATTTTTATTGACAAACTATAACTTCCAGCTTCAGAAATTGAGGAGAAGGGTGGGAAAGAATGAGCTTTTAGAGCCTTGTGCTTACAAAGAAAGAAAGGGGAAGCACATCAGGCTCCTCAGACATCAAATGTCTCTTATAAAACTGCATTTTGATGGGTTAAGTGTAAGTGATCCCAACCCATGTGGATTAAATTTTCCAAGAAGCACACATGGATTGAAAAATCGGAAGGAGAGAGATCTTGGCAATGTTAGTTTGGGGCCTTCCCAGACACCAAATGCTTTGCTGTTCTTGGTGCCTGGTGGCGTAGTCACATTTGGTTTTCTGTGATGGTGACTCACAGGACAGTTGACTGAGTAGTTGTCTGAGAAATGAGGCATTGCCAGTGGCCAGATGGAACAATGCAGACTGAACACTCTACTCGAGCTCTCCCCATTCAGGTTGCACCTGCATATCACCAGGCTCACCAGTGACTTGGCCATTCTTATCCTCATCACTTGACACATTCACATAATGAGCACCCACAACTCTGCCACGATCATTACCTCCCCACTCAAAGGGCAGCCCATGTATGGGAGCATGCCCACCCACCTCCTACTTCACTCGGGTGAAATGTGGAAGGAGGCAGCATGGAATAGAAAAGAACACAGACCCTGGGGTGGATCATGGGTTCAGATCTCAGTGCCACCACTTACCAGTTCTTCCTTCAACTCTGTAGCCGCATTTTATCCTCGTTTATGAGGACAAAAGGAGGTAATGTGCATGAAGTGCCTAAAAGTGTGCTGGGAAAATAGGAGGTGCCTAATCAATGGCAGTTGTGGTGGTAGGCAGTTCCTTGTTTCAGGTTCCCTCCCCCCTTTTGTTGTGCCACTCCCTGTTTCTGGAGGCTTCCTTAACCTTTGCCCCAGGGGTGTTGCCATCTGCCATATTCTTCAGACCAGAGTTATAAAATGTGAGGATGCATTAAAATTGCCTTGGGTACTTTTAAAAATGCGCATCCCTGGGTCCCATTGCCAGATTCTTAGGGCTAGAGGGGGAGTCTTCATTCCAAACAAGTGATGCTGATGCAGCTTTGAGGACTGCACTCTGCACACAGTTGTCCTCTAGACTTTCTCCCAAACCATCAAAAATGATGTGTCCTGTGAGCCATGCATGATGGTCGCATATAACAATGGTTTAAACTCATGTCTCTCCAGTAATATATTAGCACTTGATTATACAACAGTATTGTATTATCAAGAAATAAGTGAAGGACACTCCCTGAGTGTATGTCCATTTGGAAAGTGGGGTCTGTCTGACCAGGGGTTGGCTGGCAGTCACAGTAGAGGGACTCCCTGAGTAGGTCACTCACCCCAGGCTCCACTCTTCTTCATTAAAAACACTTAAATGAGGGTATTTCCTGACTTTGAAATAATCATTTAGAGCATTTCCTTAAAGAGTGGTCTCAGACTAGCAGGATCGGCAACACTTTAGAACTTGTTAAACATGCAAATTCTCTAGCCCCTTCCCAGACCTACTGAATTTGAAACTCCGGGGTGGCACCAGCAATCTGTAAAGTTCGCAGGTGATTCTGAAGCATGTTAAAGTTTGAGAATCACTAATGTAGAAGAACAAAATCATTCCTGCAAGTAAATGTCTAACATTACAGCATATGAATACATGCATAGTGTTTAGAACTGTCTGTACCAAATATAAAACTAATATAATACTACATGTGGTACACACACACAAATACACACACACTGGCCCATGTATAAATGTATTCTGAAAGTATACACATAAACTCATACAGGAGTTCTGAGAATCAAAACTGGGAGTTGTGGGTGAACAGAGAGAGAAATTTACTTTTCATATTACACCTTTCTGAACTGTTTGGTATATTTTCTTTAAACATGTGCATATATTGTTTTAATTAAAATTTTTATTCGATAGCAATTAAAAATAAATAAAAACAACTAAAAGAAAATACAAATAATTACCTGAGTTTGAGAGGGGAAAACATGAAAAGAAAGAAATCTCAAGAAGAGAAAAAGGTAGATTTATTTCTTAAACTTTTGTAAGTCAGTATACTACTGAAAAAGCAAAGTGACTAAGAAAATGGATTGTCCCCAAGGGAAAAAAAGAGGTCACAAATAACTAACAACAGGAATAAAAAAAAGGGACATTGGTGTATATCTTAAAAGCTAGAAAGACAAAAAGAGGATATTATGATTTCTTTTTCTGGCAAATAATTTGGAATTTTAGATGAGGTGTGCAAATTGCTAGAAAAACATAATTTACCAAAATTCATTTAAAAAAGAATTAGAAAATCTGAAAAGTCCTGTATCAGTGGAAGAAATTGAATCTATAATTAAAAATCTTTCCACAAAGAAAACTACAGGCCAATATAACATCACCAGAAATTATACTAAACATTTATAAACAAATATCTATTACTGATAAGGGATTAAAATACTTATTAAATAAATAGCTTTCCAAAAAGTCAATGAAAAAAATTCCTCATTAAAAACAAAAAACACAAATAGGAAATTTACAGGAAAATGGGAAAAAAAACAAATTGCCAATAAACTTACTAAAATGTTCATTTTTACTATAATTACATACACAAAAAAGCACAGTTATTTTTGCATTGTTGAAGGTGATACAAATTGGCAGTTGCTGTGAACTTTGTGGAGGTTAATTTGGCAATATGTAAGAAAATGAATACAGATGAAAGAGGAAAGTTTATAAGAATCTCCATCTCTGCCGAAACCGGTTTGGCTCAGTGGATAGAGCGTCGGCCTGCGGACTGAAGGGTCCCAGGTTCGATTCCGGTCAAGGGCATGTACCTTGGTTGCGGGCACATCCCCAGTGGGAGGTGTGCATGAGGCAGCTGATCGATGTTTCTCTCTCATCAATGTTTCTGACTCTCTATCCCTCTTCCTTCCTCTCTGTAAAATATCAATAAAATATTTAAAAAAAAAAAAAGAATCTCCATCTCTGTGTTGTTGGTAGTAAAAATTTGTTTTGAAATTCTAAATGTTCAATGATAGGTTAAATAAAATAAACTATGACATATTCATATTATGGCATACCATGCAGCCATTACAAGTATGTAAAAAAAAAAAATAGTAACATGGAAAATGTTTGCCCTGGCTGGTTTGTTCAGTGGATAGAGCGTCGGCCTGAGGACTGAAGAGTCCAGGGTTTGATTCCGACCAAGGGCATATGTCCGGGTTGTGGGCTCAATCCCCAGTAGGGGGCGTGCAGGAGGCAGCCGATCAATGATTCTTTCTCATCATTGATGTTTCTATTTCTCTCTCCCTCTCCCTTCCTCTCTGAAATCAATAAAAATATATTTAAAAAAGAAAATGTTTGTGGAAACAGTGAAAAAATAGTTTAGAAAATAGTATTAGCTTACTTTTGTTTATAGACCCTCCCCTCATAATACACACACACACACTCATGGGAAGAAAATGGAAAAAAACATAAAAATGTCCAAGTGGTTCCTCTGAATGATAGGATTCTAGGTGCTTTATTTTTTTCTTTTTGCTTAATTATAGTTTCCAAATTTCATAAAATGAACATTTCATTAATTGTGTAAGAAAAATAAAAATTAGTTGATAATATCTATGGAGTTAGATAAAGATGCAAACTTACAATAGCTCCAAAAATATAGAACAGTACTGAGTATCTGCATGTACTGAGTATCTCTGTTACAGATGCTTAACCCAATTATTTCTTACAGCACAATAATAGAGTAGTACTATCATCATCCCCATTTTACAGATGAGAAAACCTGGCCTGGATCTAAAATAACTTCCCCAAGGTCAACAAGCTGGTGAGTGAAGGAGCCAGGGTGCAAATGGAAGCCCTTCTGACTCTAGAAGCCTACACTTCAAAAACCGTCACCAAGTGTTGGTTGACAGCTGGTTAACCCAGTGCCAGAATCTGGAAGAATTTTACCACATTTCTAAAGCCCAAGAAGCTGATTTGAACGCGAATGGTGATCTGTTCTGGTGACCAACTAGAACAAAGATGGGCGACCCATATCTGTCTCTCGTTCACTAAGGGAGATCTGTACCGAATGAAAAAAATGGGCAGTCCCCTCCCCTGTGTTGGAGCTTTCTCTTGAAGCAGCCAGTGCTGTCCCTGGTTCCCATCTGTACCTCTTTTTTTTTTTTTTTTTTTTTCCTGTGCTCAGCAGAATAAAACACTTTCAGGAAACAACTGGGCAGGAAGTAAGAGAGGACGGAATTTCATCCTGGGAGGTTTGATTCCCACAAGTGGAGTGCTGCGGTGGGAGCATTCGGGAAGCATTGTCGGCACATGGGGACCGCTGCACTTTATGAACTCCATGTGTCCGGGACATCTGAGAGTCACACAGTGGGGCAGGGCAAGCTTCTATTTCATTCCAGCATATTCCTATTAGATGCACTCCTGCTAGAAATTGGGAAGTAGCTAAAAATTGTGTGCATCAACTCATCACACGTGGACGTCAGACATAGATCTGAGAAGGTGACCCAATCCACCCCATTTGCAGTGGGTCCAAGTAAAAAGCATGCATACTATGCAGGTATTAGCAATACACGGTCTGGTGGAGCTCACCTCATTCTATCATGAGAAGATAGTGTGAAATATGGGCCTCAGGGGAGGGGGCAAGCATTGCCAAGTAAAAGGAAGAAAGCATCACTCTGAAGACTCAGAGGAAGGACAGACCGCTGAAAAATGGCTTGTCATAAGATCGAGGTGTACTCCTAGGATGCAGGAAGACATGACTCTATAAAATGGGTATAAAAAAGTGGCAGAAAAAACTAGAAACAAAGAAACAATGGCATGAAATGAAAAGGAGTACAGGAGGGGGGAAAAAAGAACTAACAGAAAAACTAAAACCTCATAGTAATCATTCATTTGTTATTTATTCAGGAAACATTTAATGTTCACATATGAAACAAGAACAGAACTAGAATTGGTAAGGAGCAGAGTTAACATGATAAAAATCGAGTCAGAGATGTGGAAGACATACTTGAAAAGATTCTCCAAAATGCAGGGAGGACAGAGATGAAAAAGAGAGAAGATGATTGACGTGGAGGACAGAAATTGGAGGTTTAATCCAGCAATAGATGCTTCTGTGATTAAAGAAAAAAAAAGACAACTGGACTACAAACCATGATGAAAGAAAATTTTCCCAAGTTTAGAAAGTAAAAACAAAAAATGTGATAGGTAAATAAAACTAGTTTACCACATTCCAAACAAAAATCAATGAAAAGAGAATAATCTTCAGGCATAACCTGAAATTTTAAAAAATGAAAAATGATTTTTAAAACATTCATGCAGGGTAAAAATTAGCTACAAAGAAATAGCATCCAGTGGAAGGGGTCAATGGGGGTAACTGTAATACTTTCAACAATAAAGATAAATTTAAAACAAACAATAACAACAATAAGAAACAGCATCCAGGCTGGCCCCAGACCTTTCACATTGTAAAACAAAATGCCCCATGAAAATGTAGCAAAATTGCCAAAGTTGTGAGGCTAACTGGTTCCAAATAAATTTATACATAGCGCAACTTCTGTAAAAATGAAAGATAATTTCATATGCTAGATTTTAGGAAATATCGTGAAAATGACTATACCTATTCCAACTTATTGAGGGATTGGGGTATAGTAAGTAGCACCCATCTTCTCAGCCCAAGTTCTGAATTGACTTAGAAATAGTCAGAAGTTGGGCAGATGGGCCACAACATCCCCTTACGTTGCTAATAAAGCTCATATTGGAGGCTGCGCCGTACTGTGGACTACCGGATTTCCCAGCTGAACCCGAGGACTAGAAGCTGTTCTCATAAATGTCTCCCCCATGTCAGTGTCTGTTCTGGAAACATCCTGCATGCAGGGGCTTGGCAGAGCAGAAGCTTCCTGAGGGCAGGCTTGGTTCAGAAAGGATGGGGCAAGTCCAACCAGGTCTCGGTTTTAGCCCAAACTTGCTGGTCTGATAAGTCACTGCTGCACTCCCACTCCCACTCGGGGAAAAGTGAGTGAGGGGATGGGAAAAGGGTCAAGAGTGTTCCACTGGTGACATCAGGAGTAAAGAAGAAGCATCCCCTTCTCCCCATTGATCAATCTATTTCTCCCCTTGCGCCTCCTCCCCCCCATGCAGCTGCCTGAGAAATAAATGAAAATGAAAAACGGAATATTGGGAAGGTTGTGATGTTGTGATATAGAAGGTCTGACATTTATGCTCCCTATTGGATGGAACCTATACTAAAGAAAAAAATTAGAAATAAGGACAAAATTTATGTTCTTCATTACAGCATTATATCATTTAAAAGTAGCTCTGTACTATTTATAATAGTAAAATATTGTGAACTACTTAAATTATTATCTTTGGGAAATGGAAAAGTCATTCTGCATTTAAAGTGATGTTTTTAAAGGTTTTTGACAACATGGAGAAATGCACGAATCACAATGATCTAGAACACAGAAATCATAAATGGCTTTATCTTGTATGTCAACTAGAATTGATTATAAGTGACTGCTTCCCTCCCCCGCCAGACTACCTACCCCCCAATAGATTTTGACTTGGGAGAGGAAGGGAGAGAGGGAGAGAGAGAAACATCAATGATGAGAATCATTGATCTTCTGCCTTTTGCATGCCTTCCACTGGGGATTGAGCCTGAACCCCGGGCATGTGCCCTGACCAGGAATTGAACCTGTGACCTCTTGGTTCATGGGTCGACACTCAACCACTGAACCACACCAGAGGGGCTTAAAGGGAAACTTTTAATCATTATACCAGGACCAGAGGTTCAAACCAGGAGAGAAAGTCAAAGAACTATTATTGTCCAGGCAACAAGCAATGGTGACTTGAATTAGGGTGGAGAGATTGGTAAGGATTCTAGCCATCGTTGACTTTCTTGAATGGTTATATTTGCCATTATTCTCTTTTGATGTTCTCCGCTTTGCCGTACTGGGTTTGATAGGTAGATTTTCCTGGTCATCTTAATGCCTCTGGCTAAATGGTTCTCACACTTCGGTGTGTATCAGAATCACCTGGTGGGCACAGATTCCTGGGCCTCGCTGTTGGTGATTCAGTAGGTCTGAGGTGGAGCCTGGGAATTCGCATTTCCAGCAAGCTCCCTGGGCCTGCTGGTGCTGCTGGGCTGCGAACCACACTTTGAGAACCATTGCTTCAGATGTATACTAATTGTGAAGCAGATTCAGGCTCTCTCTGTACGGGCTTCAGTCCAGTTTCCATTATGTACGTTTTTATGCCTTTTCTGATGCAAGTTTCTTGTTTTTGTTTTTTAAATCTCTAACTTACCTTTTTCACTGCATGCATGCATTTATTCATTGTTTTACCTAGTTGGACTGGGAACATCTGTGATCTAGTCTGGAAAGCTATGACTGTTCTTTTTATCTGTTGCACTTAGTTCTAAGCTTGCACTGTCCCTAGCATTCTTGTGATAATGGTGGTGGCTTTAGAGTTTGTCACCTCTAAGTCATTTCTTACCCCCAGTTTTCCACTACCCATTTTTTACAATGCTGCCGCTTCCCTGCTCTGGCCAACTGCTGACTAAACTCACCTTCTGCTCTTTGTAACTATTTCTTGAAGCTGCACGTTTCTTCAGCCACAGCCCTTGAGGTCGTTGGACCTCTTGCAAATCAGGGACCTCAGCTTAACCTGCATGGCTGCAGACCCAGTGGCCTCTCTGTTTCTGTCTTCTTGCATATCTCCGTGGACGGTGTGGCTGTACTGACAACTACTCCTCACTGGCTACCTACCGTCTGTCTGTCACATCTCGGTGGCCCGTTTTTTACTTTCTGCTTTGTCTCCAATCTCTTCTGGTCTCTGCTGACTTTGGGTCCCATGAATCCTCTGGAATCATCACTCATAAACCCTGATAAGTCCACCTAAGAAGACAAAGCTTCTGAGAAGACTGTTGCCAGGGAGACTTTAGCCCAGAAATAGCAGCCACTTTTCTCAAGCCTTTTCCTGTTCCCGCTTTCAAAATCTTTTCCCTTTTTCACAGCTTCAGAGTAAGAGACAAAACAGCTGTGCTTTGTGTTTGAAAACTGCAACTCATGTTCAAAATGCTATGATCCCAATGAAAAGCCTGTTTTCAGCACTTTTTTTTGGAGAAGTAGGCAAAGCTTATTCTTTTATTTTAATGTAACTGTGTGCATGTTGATTACAAAACTAACACTTTTTCACTTTTGGAAATTTAGAAGATGCAGAAAGCAAAAATAGCAAAACAACCACGGATGATCCAAAAAATAAAAGCTCCCAGAGATAACCTTTTCAGCACTTTTACGTCCTCTATGTCCTATTTTGTAGCATCCGAAACTTACCTTTACAACTGTGCTCAGAAGCCCTGTATGTAAACAGATGAAGCTGCTTGGATTGAAGGCAGGAGACTTGAAGTCCAGCTGCTCAGTTTAACCCTCACTGCCCACAACAGACCAGCAGGCTCAGCCCTCCGCAGGCCTGTGTGAAGACCGCCACTCTAGGTCATTCCTGTGCAAAGCTTAGACCCTACAGATTCCCTGCCAAAGCATTCTTGGCTTGACACTCTGGTTACCTGGGGGGCGGAAGAACAGATGGTATTTTGGGGTTGATGGGCCTTTCAGCTTCCGTAGATTTTATCTTCTCCTATAGCCTATGTTACCCAAAGCCTAAAGCAGAGATTATTAATTTGGGGCTCAAACATTACCTGAAAAATATATATCCATAGCTTTAATTAGTGTAGGGTTCATGCAATTTTTTCCTTCATAAATAAAATTTTGAAGAAAGATCTCAGCAATTTCCAGTTCAGCAATATAATGGAGATCTTTGCATTTAAATAGTTTAAAAAGTCAAAGTATTAAACATTTAGGAGCAAAGGGGAAAACAATTTGAGCAGAAATTTTGTTCCTATTGCTTTTAAGCTTGACTTCAACTTACCCATCAAATATTTTTAAATACATTTTTATTGATTTTAGAGCTAGAGGAAGGAAAAGGAAGAGAGAAAAAAACTTTGATGTGAGAGAGAAACATTGATCAGTTGCCTCCCATGTATACCCTGACTGGGGATCAAGCCTGAAACTTGGGTATGTGCTCTAACTGGGGTCTGAACCAGCGACCTTTTGGTGCAGGGGATGACACTTTACCAGCTGAGCCACACCTGCCATGGCCATCATGGTTTTTAAACAATTGATTGGCATTTTCCCTTCTCAAATTTAAATTGTAATGGTTTCTTATATCTAGCATTTTAATATCACCATTGTGAGATAATTACATAGCACATAAAACTAACCTTAGACTAAAAAATAATGGTAGTGGCATTGATCTCTTATAAAGATGTGCCCCCCCCCCTTCCATTGTAAGTATAATGCAGTATGCCATAAATACAGTGATGAATAAGTACGTTTTAAATGTCGTTATTTTCATCTATTTTAAATTTCAGGAATTTACTTATTTTAAATATACTAGGAAGGTTTCTTGCAAATGAAATCCCACAACAAATACATTCTTTTAAAAAGTAATGATGCTTTTGTAATGTAAGCTCTTTTGTGGTGAGAACAGGGGTTTGTATTTTGTTGTTTTATAGGTTCTGACTGATCTCACATTTATTTTGAATTTTCTGAAAGTTGGGCCCATTGTGTATTGGGTGCTATTGGCTAAGCATTTGCCCTATAGGGAAAGGCAGGCCTCAGTCTTGGACTGATAAAGACGCAACCAGCAGAAATGCCTCTCACCTCTAAAACATCCCCTTCACCCCTCAGTAGCAAAGTCAGCTGCATTAAAGGCATTTGCCTGTGGTGAAGCAGTGCTGGGCTGTGGCTCTACCCTCCACCCTGATCCCATTAGCCTCCCCTGAGCATCTCCACCCCCTAAAAACGTGCAGAAAAGTTTATACCTCATTTGTGTCTTATTTTACGTTCATGATAAAATTATAGCAGGATTAAAAGGACAGATTGAGATGAGACCCTAAACGTCATGCCCCTTCATGGACCGTTTCATTTAATATCCTCCTATTTTTAATGATTTCTCATAATATATAAATGCAGCAATGCGTGCTCTCCTATTTGTGGACGTAGAAGAGGCAGAAACCCGTAGGTCAAGAATTGTAAAGGACAAAAGTAATGCAACAGGCAGCCTCCTGTGGCATCCATACATCCTCGTGATGTGTGCTGGAGTATCCCGCTGCTCATGGTGTCGCGGTCCCCCCCTAGTGGCTCCGCGGCGATGTCTCCTCCAGAGTCCTTCTTTATTCCTTATTCAGTTGGGTTGCACTGTCTGCCAGCTGGCGGCTCCAGCGTGTTTGAATTAGAGAATCCCAGCAAGTTCTGCATCTCTTTGAAATCAGTTGTATTCAGGGCTCTTTGTTCCATATTGCATGGCTTTAAATGGGGGGAAAAAAATCCCTGAAGCATGGAAACAGTAGGTAATTGAAATTCTTAATTTCCTCGCGTCGTTAGTTCCTGCTCCCTTCAGATAAAATTTTCCCATGTTCTGCTCAAGAGAACACAAGTGAGGTCAAGTGTACAGAGACACTGAAGGTGCAGGTTCAGGACACAGCTCCTCCAATAGCCGACTCCTGGAAAACCCAGCTCTCTGTGAGCACACCTCTGTTGATCTCTGCTCCCAAGCACCTAAGCTGCAAGAGAATTAAGCAGTTCTTGTAACCTCTGAGAGTGATGGGGTATATCTTAGAAGACCTGGGGCCCTAGAAATTTCTTCTGCTGAATTGTAGACTAGCCCATTGAATGCTGAACCCTTTTGTCTCCGAGCAGTAAAGTCTTGCCCATAGTATGAGCTTAATATGAGTTGACTGAATAGAATAAGGAATCAGTGCATGTGTGTACTAGTGTATGACACCCCATCTCAATTCTGGTTTCATAGCGAAAATGCATTATTTCCCTTGGCATACTCCCCCTTCAGAGTCATTTGAATACTTGAAAATAGTCCCTGAGGAGATAAACACTGTTCGATAACAAAGTACTCCTGTTTTTTCATCTCTTCTTGGGATCACACCTAAAACTATTAGTGTAGACCGTGCCCGCTCATAGACTGACATAGTTTGCTTTAATCTAAGATGCAGACATCTGAATAGTGGTGATGTGGGGACATTGAGTCCATCTATTTTGGACTCTTATAGAGAGTCTACCAATCTGACAATTTGATCTAACAATCAAAATGTGCTGCTATTTGAGGGAATGATGCCCAAGGAGGGGCTATGGCAGCCTCTATCAGTGATGGTGCAGAGAAAAGTTCAACACAGGGAGTTAGTGCAGAATTAGATAAAGTCTAAGGTCCCTGCTAATGTTGTTATAGGAGTCTGTGATTCTTACTCTACATTTTAAAATATTCTGGTCTTACAAGTCAATCAATGTAGGTTTTGTTTTAAAAATAAAAAATTTAGGTGGACGATTGTGAATAAGTGCAACTAAACCCTAACCTCCGGCCCAGTCTACTAGAACTAGTACATTGAGGAAATTGTTCCCTTCTTCTGCTAGAATATCTCATGCATGCTTTTTCAACCCCTTTGATATCCCTTTCCTCTTCTATTCTATCACCTGGATCTCAGCTCATTGCCAGGCATTGCTTTTCCTAAACAAGATCCTCTACCCCTGGTTTGGCATGACTTCCCAAGACCCCCCTTTGGCACACCCCATCTGTTGCTCTGGCATTGTCTTGATCTTCTGCTCTACTTTTACTGCTACCTTGATAAAGTGGACAAGACTGGTGAGAATAGAAAGAATACCTGCTACTATCCAGTAAACTCTATCACTGAGTCACAATACTCTCTGCATCTCCTGATAGTTTTCATTTGGCCAGATATCACAGTTTGTTGTTGTTCTTCAAAAACTGGGAAGCAATCTGAACCAGAAAGTAAAGCCTTTGGGGAGGAGGTTGACCAATTGGTTTAAGGAAACCAGGGTCTCCTAGGATAGAAAGAACTAATATCTCAAACCCTATACCCTGAATGAGTCAGCATTAGGGAGTCTGTTGAGAAGGACCACTGAGATGGCTAAGGGCCCTTTGAAACAAAATTGACCTAAAGCAGTGAAGAGATGAGATTAAGTGGACAAGTCTTGCACTGACTTGGGGGATGATGTGGTCTGGGTCTTTGGAAGTTCAGAGCCCTCCTGGGAATGGTCAAGGTGTGATCTGAAAGAATTGATCTCAAAGAGGTCTGAAACTTTCTTTGTGGAGCAGAATGTTGGAGGATTGTCTTCTTTCAAAGAGCTCTTATAAAATAATCAGTGCTGTGGCATGTACCACTAGAACCTAAACCTGCTGCAGGTGTTTCTATAGCCTAGCATGTGATTGAGGTAGGATTAAAGCAGAGGTTCTTTCTATGGGGCCAAGTTCCTAAACCATTATTAAATCCCAGAACTGAGTGGCATTTGTTTTTTAACCATAGACACAATTTCAAGCCAAAGAGCTGACATGGGATGTCTGGTGGAATTCCAGAAATCAGCAAATGGGTGAGGATGATTTGGGGAGTTGGAATAATGGGGTCTGACAATGCTTCTGAAATCCGAATGGATAATCAGCAATTTAACATTCTCTGCTTGTGAATAATTGAACTTGATAGAGTTTGTATATAACAAGACTCAAAATTTTCTCCAAAATTCTCCTGTGATCTCATATTCAGCGTGTCCTTTCAGTGTTTCTTCATTTTATGTCTCACTCCTGGTTTGCATCAAACAGTTCCACATGACCTCATCACGCTAAGCAAAGGGACCAACATCTATCTCAGTACTTCAGGAGACCATAATCACTGAACATTTATACACAAAGAATGGGCTAAGGAAATACCTGTGACATACTTACACTTTTGCTCATTTCAGATACAAAGATACTAATTCTGTTTTAAGAGATTACTTCATTTCCAACTGTGCTAAATCTTGCTTAATATAATTCTATTTTAGCATGCACTTTAGAGTGACAGGAAAATTACTCGGTTCTTTAAATAATAACTTTACATAATGATTTATTAGAGCAAGAAATAATTTGATATTATTTCTTTTGGGAAAGAAAAAAGTATATTTTAAATACATCACATACAGACTCCAGGTAAAATTAACCTACTTCCAGAAACCTCATCATGCTCCTTTCTAGTTTAATGATCATTATATTCATCTTGCAATCAATTTGGCATAAACCACAAAACAATAGTAAATAGAACTGGCTATAATTTAGGAAAAATATGGCATCCCAAGTTAATAATAGGATTTACACAAAGGGGATAAAAAATTAGTCCTGCTGTCGATAGTATGACTTACATACATAGGACTGGACTCTAGGGTATTTTGAAGTTATAGGTAGCAGCTAAAGGACTCTTGATACCAGCATTCTTTTCTTTTAAATGCAGCTAAATATTTTCTTAAAACATATACTCCTAGCCCTGGCTGGTTTGACTAAGTGGATGGAGGGTCGCCCTGCGGACTGAGGGGTCCCAGGTTTGATTCCAGTCAAGGGCATGTACCTTGGTTGTGGGCACATCCCCAGTGGGGGGTGTGCAGGAGGCAGCTGATCTATGTTGCTCTCTCATCAATGTTTCTGGCCCTCTGTCCTTCTCCCTTCCTCTCTGTAAAAAATCAATAAAATATATTTTAAGGGAGAGACAAAATGGCGGCGGAATAGACGAACATGTCCTGAGCCTTGTCCCAAGAGCAAATAGAGTGAGCGGTGGAAACAAGTGGAATTCAGCCCAAATTGGCGAAGGAAACGCAGCTGGTAAGACAGTTTGCAGCCGGGAAGGGCAGAAGTCCCCTGGATAAAGGTGAAATCAAGGATCTAGGCAAGAGAGTCTGCTGGACCTCTGTGCCTAGAGGGTCAGGGAGAAACTACAGGGTGCCAAGCCTTGTCCCTGAGGAAAGGCAAAGTGTCTGTGAAAAAAGGGTCCATGGGACTGCAGGAGGTAAGGGTTTTGGACCTTGGAGTCTGGATTTTGGACCTGAGTTCAGAAGCAGCCCTGAAGAGCTGGCTGGACCATGCAGTGCCGGCAAGAGAGGAGCTTGCAGGGAAGCTGTCCCTCCTCCTGCTGGGGCCTGTGCCTTTTTCCACTGAACCTAGTTCGTAGGACCTTTCGGATACAGACACCTGTGGCTGAGGTGTGGGAGAAGGTGTGGAGTTGTGGAATCTGGGGAGAGTAGGCAGGGGTCCAGGAGAGGTGGTAGCAAGTCTGGTGCTGAGTCATACCTGAGTCGCCGTTTTCTCATGAGAGATAGCCCCTCCCTCCAGTCTCCAGGCAACCAATATAGCCACACCCAGATCCCACCCTGAATAACACAAAGGAATCTGAGTACTCCCTGAGGTCACAGGAACAAGCCTAAAGAGAAATCGTTAGCCCCAGCAACCAGAAACTGAGAAACAATACAGTACAGACAACTGGAATCATAAGCCAGCCTAAGGAACGACACTTCACTTTTTTCACTTTTATTTTTATTTAAAAAAATTTTTTAATTATCCCTTTTTTTCTTTTTTCTTCTTTTCTTCTATGTTTTCCTATTTTTGTTTGTTGCTTTATTTTCTATTTCTATTCACATTATTTTTCCATCACTATTTTTAATTTGCTATTTTTAACTTTTTATACCATTTTTGAAATCAATTTTTTATATTTTTTTGTAAATTTATTATTTTTTTCTTCTCATTCTCATTCTTCTCATTCACTTATTCCCTTTCTACTTCCCCAATACTAAATTGAGGTCCTCCCCATATTCATCCAATTCTTAATCTTATTTTCACTATATAAGCTCAGCCTCTACAGATACTGCCCCAATCCTCTTTGCTGGGTGTGTGTTGTTGGTATTTTTTTTGGTTCATCTATTGGTTCTGTGGTGTCTTACTCCCACATACATATATATATATTCTCCTTTTTATTCCTTTGTCTTTTATCCCTTATCTTTTTCTCTCTCTTCGATAGCATTTGTGCTCTTTTTTCTCTGCCCTAACTCTCTTTTCTCAGGTGGTCACTTATATTGGGGTTATTAGTGTCGTGTGTACATTTGTGCTTAGTTCCCTCTGTGTTATGTCTTGTTGAGGTGAATTTTATCCTGTCTGGCCAAGGGGCTTGAGAGCAAGCCGCATAACCAAACACCTGGAGAGGAAACTCCATTCATGAATGGGTCAATAACACCCCAGACCCAACTATAGAGGCAGGAAGAATGCAGCAGTGAGAGAAAGAGCATAAGTGAGTGAGGGAGTAAAAGAGGAGTGTGTGGTCAGATGATGTGTGTGTGTGTGTGTGTGTGTGTGTGTGTGTGTGTGTGTGAGAGAGAGAGAGAGAGAGAGAGAGAGAGAGAGATAGATAGATAGATAGATAGAGAGTTAGATCCCACAGGACCTTCAGGGGCAGGCTAATTAGGCTCGCCTAACTAGGCAGCTTCTGCTACCATTGCAAACAGTACCAGGAGGCCTAGCCTTTTTGAAGGGGAGAGCTGCTGTAACTGGGTTCCCAGCCTCAACTCCACCCAGAGTGCCCTCAGATAACACCTGGGACTCTACAGCCACCCCTGCCAGGGACATGCTACCTAGGCTGTGATCCTACAGTCAACAAGGCTCCAGCTACCCTGGGCGCAGGCTCCTGTGTGTTCGGAAGCAGACTCCCCTCTGACCAGCCCAACGCTTTAGCCCAGGGCACTGCAACAACGTGAACAGCAGACACGTGAGCAGCCCACTCCTGTCCAAGGAGCAGCAGCCCAGCGAGCAACCCACCACAGGCCTAAGAGCAGCAGCTTCACGTGGCCTGCCCCTGTCCAAGGAGCAGCAGCTGGGTGAGCAGTCAGTTCCCCTGTCTGAGGAGCAGCAACCACGTGAGCAGCTTGCCCCACCCGAGGAGCAGCAGATGCTTGAGCAGCCCACCCACTACTGAGGAGCAGCAGCCCCATGCAGCCGGTCCCCCTATGAGGAGCAGCAGCTGTGCGCAGCCCACACCCTTCACCTGTCTGAAGAGCAGCAGCTGTGCTGCATGAGCAGCCAGCCCCCTTCCAAGGAGCAGCAGCTGTGCAAGCAGCCTGCCCCTGTCCGAGGAGCAGCAGCTGTGTGAGCAGCCCACCCCCTTCTGAGGAGCAACAGATGCACGAGCCACCTGCCCACATCCGAGGAGCAGCAGCTGTGTGAGCAGCCCACCCCCTTCTGAGGAGCAGCAGCCACAAGAGCAGTCTCCCCCATCTGAGGAGCAGCAGCCACATAAGCAGACCGCCCACATCCAAGGAGCAGCAGCCCTGTGCAGTCTGCACTGGTCCGAGGAGCAGTACCCACACGCAGCCTGCACCTCCCCAATGAGAAGGAGCTGGGTGAGCGGCCCGTCCCTGTCTGAGGAGCATCAACAGCATGAGCAGCTCACTCCCACGCGAGGAGCAGCAGCAGCACGAGCAGACCGCCCCCCGTCTGAGGAGAAGCAGCTACACGAGCAACCCACACCCATACGAGGAGCAGCAGCCCTGCAAGCAACCTGTCCCTGTCCAAGGAGCAGCAGCATCACGAGTAGCCCATCCCATCTGAGGAACAGCAGCAGCACACAGCCAACCCCCATCTAAAGAACAGCAGCCACGTGAGCAGCTGGCCCCCATCCAAGGAGCAGTGGACACAAGCAACCCATCCCCATCCAAGGAGCAGCAACCTCATAATCAGCCCACCCCCATCCAAGGAACATCAGCTATATGAGCAGTCTCCCACACCAGCCAGAGGAGGCACCACTGCTGCGAACAGCACCCACCAGAGGAGCCGCTACCAACTGAGAAGCAGCTGCTACCATGACCGCCCGAGGAGCGACCACAGCCAGAGAAGCCACTGCCATCCAAGGAGCAGCCCCTGCACAGCTCAACATCTAGATCAGTCGGTGAGACGAAAAATGGGTAGACAAAGATACCCCCAAAGGAAAGAAAAGGAGGAATCGCCAGAAAAGCAGCTAAGTGAAACAGAGGCATGCAATATGTCAGAAAAAGAATTTAGAATAAGAGTCATAGAGTTCATAAACCAGATGGAAGAAAAAATCAACACCTTATGTAAGAATCAAGAAGAAATGAATGAAAAAAATCAACAACTTATGTAAGAATTAAGAAGAAATGAAGAGTGATATAGCTGCAATAAAAAACACCATGGAAAGTTTCAACAGTAGACTAGGAGAAGCAGAGGACCGAATTAGCGAATTAGAAGACAGGGAAGCAAAACACAGCCAAACTGAATTGCAACTGGAGAAAAAAATTAAAACACAGGAGGAGAGCCTAAGGGAGCTATGGGGCAACATGAAACGAAGCAACATATGAATAATAGGGGTGCCAGGAAGAGTAACAAGGGTTAGAAGACCTATTTGAAGAAATAATGTCAGAAAACTTCCCTGATGTGGTGAAGAAAAAAGTCACACAAGCACAGATAGTCCCAAACAGGATGAACCTGAAAAGACCCACACCAAAACACATCATAATTATGATAGCAAATAATCAGGACAAAGAGAGAATCTTAAAGGCTGCAAGAGAGAGACAGAAAGTTACATACAAGGGAGCTCCCATTAGATTATCAAATGATTTCTCAACAGAAACACATTAGGCCAGAAAAGAATGAAAGAAAATTTACAAAGTGATGCAAACCAAAGACTGAATCCAAGAATACTCTATCCAGCAAGGTTATCATTCAAAATTGAAGGGGAAATAAGGAGCTTTACAGACAAAAAAAAAACGCTAAGAGAGTTTATCTCTACCAAGCCAGCAATGCAAGAAATGCTAAAGGGACTGGTGTAAAAAGAAGAAATAAAGAGGTAAGAAGGAACACAGATACAAAAAATTAAAAAATGGCTACAAATAAGTACCTTTCAATAATAACTTTAAACGTAAATGGACTAAATGCTCTAATCAAAAGACATCGAGTGGCTGAATGGATAAAAAAAACAAGACCCAGAGAAAACCAAGATGGCGGCATAGGTAAACACCTAAACTGCTGCCTCGCACAACAATTTCAAAACTACAACTAAAAGACAGAACGGACACCATCCAGAACCACAGGAAAGCAGGCTGAGTGAAAATTCTACAACTAGAAGGAAGGAGAAAAGCTCACAGAGAATTGGAGGTACGGCAAAGGGGCTTTGTGCGCGCAGAGAGGAAGGGTGGCTGAGAGCTTGGCTGACTTCCTCTGGCGGAAGGGGGAAGGAAGCCTCGGACCGCGAGCTGGGAAAGGCAGAAGTCTGAAGGCGCACACGGGCCAGTGCGCACATTTGTGGCTGCGGAGGTAGCCATAGGCTTTCCCTAGTGAAAGGGAGTCAGAGGATCCTGACTGAGCCCCAGTTCTGACTGCAGTGAACCCCGGTTCCAGGCGAGCCCCTGGGGACCCACGCTCTTGTGGGGGGAGTCTGGACTCTCAGGCGGAGACTCGAGCTGGGGAAGGCGGAGGACTGAAAGCGCACATGCGCGCAGGGGCGGGGCTGACAGGAAGCCAAGACTGAGACTCCACCCCATCCAAGCTGAGCACAGAGGCTATTGCAATTTGGCAAGTCTAATCCTATAAGGCTGTCTCCAGCACCGGGTTTCTCCCAGCATAGACACAGCTGATCCTTACAGCCAACTGGCCCGGAGGTCAATTCTTCCCAGTGATACCAACAACAATAAAGACTTAATTACAACAAGGCTGTACACACAGTCCACAAAGGGGTGCACCAAGAGTGTCCACCTCAGGTTAACTGGGGAAGCAGACCCACTGGGCCATATTGGAAACCTAGCACAAATATCTACCTTACCAACTCAGGGATTCAGTGAAAATGCGGGGTCAAAGAATCAGATCACAAACGAAAGAAATGGAGGAAAACAAACGACTGGATATAGAATTCAAAACCACCGTTATAAGACTTTTTAAGAATATCCTAGAAAAGGCCGATAAATATAACGAGACCCTCGAAGATATGAAAAAGGACCAACTAGAAATTAAACATACACTGACTGAAATAAAAAATATTATACAGAGACCCAGAAACAGAATAGAGGAACACAAGAATCAAGTCAAAGAATTGAAATACAAAGAAGCAAAAAACACTCAACCGAAAAAGCAAAAAGCAAAAAAAAAAATCCAAAAAGTTGAAGATAATGTAAGAAGACTCTGGGACAACTTCAAGCGTACCAACATCAGAATTATGGGGGTGCCAGAAGAAGAGAGAGAGCAAGATACTGAAAACCTATTTGAAGAAATAATGACCGAAAACTTCCCCCACCTGGTGAAAGAAATAGACTTACAAGTCCAGGAAGCGCACAGAACCCCAAACAAAAGGAATCCAAAGAGGACCACACCAAGACACATCATAATTAAAATGCCAAGAGCAAAAGACAAAGAGAGAATATTAAAAGCAGCAAGAGAAAAACAGTTAATTACCTATAAGGGAGCACCCATACGACTGTCAGCTGACTTCTCAACAGAAACTATGCAGGCCAGACGGGAGTGGCAAGAAATTTTCAATGTGATGAATAGCAAGAACCTACAACCAAGATTACTCTACCCAGCAAAGCTATCATTCAGAATTGAAGGGCAGATAAAGAGCTTCACAGATAAGAAAAAGCTGAAGGAGTTCATCACCACCAAACCAGTACTATATGAAATGCTGAAAGGTATTCTTAAAGAAGAGGAAGAAGAAAAAAGTAAAGAGAAAAAATTATGAACAACAAATACATATCTATCAACAAGCCAACCTAAAAATCAAGTGAATTAAAAACCTGAGGAGCAGAATAATCTGGTGAATATAATAGAATCAGGGGCATAGAAAGGGAGTGGGCTGATAATTCTCAGGGGGAAAGGGGTATGGGGGGGTTCATGAAGAGAATGGACAAAAATCATACACCTATGGATGAGGACAGTGGGGGGGAGGTAAGGGCAGAAGGTGGGGTGGGAAAGGGGTGGAGGGGAGCTATGGGGGGAAAAAGGAGAAATAATTGTAATAATCTGAATAAAGATTTATTTAAAAAAAAAAAAAAAAAAAAAAAAAAAAAAACAAGACCCATATATATGCTGTCTACAAGAGACCCACCTCAGAAAAAGAGACTCATACAGACTGAAAGTGAAGGGATAGAAAAACATCTTTCAGGCAAATGGAAATGAAAAAAAAGCTGGGGTAGCAATACTTATATTTGACAAAATAGACCTCAAAGTAAAGGGCATAACAAGAGATAAGGAAGGCAACTTCATAATAGTAAAGGGATCGATACAACAAGAGGATATAACTCTGATAAACATATATGCACCCAATGCAGGAGCACCCAAATACATAAAAAAACTCCTAGAAGATGTCAAGGAGAGATCGACAACAATACAATCATAGTAGGGAACTTTAATACACCACTGACATCACTGGATAAATCCTCTAGACACAAAATCAGCAAAAAAACAGCAATTCTAAATGACTCACTAGATCAGATGGACCTAATTGACATCTTCAGAGAATTTCACCCCAAAGCCATGGAATATACGTTCTTCTCAAGTGCACATGGGACATTTTCAAAAATAGACTACATATTGGGTCACAAACAAAGTCTCCCCAAATTCAAAAAGATTGAAATCATATCAAGCATTTTCTCAGACCACAATGGCATAATATTAGAAATAAACTATAATAAAAACATTCCAAAAAATTCAAACACTTGGAAGCTGAATAATATGCTATTAAACAATGATTGGGTTATCAATGAGATCAAAGAAGACATTAAAAATATCCTGGAGACTAATGACAATAAAAACACAACAATGCAAATGCTATGGGACACAATGAAAGCAGTCCTGAGAGGGAAGTTCATAGCTCTACAGGCCTACCTCAAAAAACAAGAAAAAATGGTAATAAATCATATAACTCAACAACTCAAAGAATTAGAAATAGAGCAACAAGAAAAGCCCACAGTGAGTAGAAGGAAGGAAATAATAAAGATCAGAGCAGAAATAAATGACATAGAGAACAAAAAAAAAAATACAAAAGATCAATGAAACCAAGAGCTGGTTCTTTGAAAGGATAAACAAGATTGATGAACCTCTAGCCAGGCTCACCAAGAAGCAAAGAGGGAGGACCCAAATAAACAAAATCAGAAATGAAAGAGGAGAAATAACAACAGACCTCACAGAAATACAAAGGATTATTTAAAAATACTATGAACAACTCTATTCAAACAAACTAGACAACCTGGAGGAAATGGACATATTCCTTGAAAAATACAACCTTCCAAAACTTACTCAGGAAGATTCTAAAAATCTCAATAGGCTGATAACTATGGGAAAAAAATTGAAGCAGTCATCAAAAAAGCTTCCAGCAAACAAAAGCCCGGGGCCAGATGGCTTCACAGGATAGTTTTACCAAACATTCAAGGAAGAACTAAAACCTATCCTCCTCAGACTATTCCAAAAAATTCAAGAGGAAGGAACACTTCCAAGCTCCTTCTATGAAGCCAGCATCACCCTAATACCAAAACTAGATAAAGATAACACAATGAAAGAGAATTACAGACCAATATCCCTCATGAACATAGATGCCAAAATCCTCAACAAAATTCTAGCAAATCGGATCCAGCAGTACATCAGAAAGATCATACACCATGACCAAATAGGATTTATCCCGGGGATGCAAGGATGGTACAATATTCGCAAATCAATAAACGTGATACATTACATAAACAAATTGAGAGATAAAAATCACATAGTCATATCAATTGATGCTGAAAAAGCATTTGACAAAATCCAACACCCTTTCTTGACAAAAACTCTCAGCAAGGTGGGAATAGAAGGATCATACCTCAACATAATAAAAGCCATATATGACAAACCCACAGCTAACATCATACTCAATGGGCAAAAACTAAAACCATTTCCCCTAAGAACAGGAACAAGACAGGGATGCCCACTCTCACCACTCCTGTTCAACATAGTGCTGGAAGTACTAGCCATTGCGATCAGACAAGAAGAAGAAATAAAAGGCATCCAAATTGGAAAAGAAGAAGTAAAACTGTCCTTATTTACAGATGACATGATACTGTACATAGAAAATCCTAAAGACTCCATGAAAAAATTATTAAACTTAATAAATGAATTTGGCAAGGTAGCAGGATACAAAATTAATGCCAAGAAATCTATGGCATTTCTATACACCAACAATGAACTTACAGAAAGAGAGACTAAAAAAGCTATCCCATTTATCATCGCACCAAAAAAATTAAGATACCTAGGAAAAAACTTAACTAAGAAGGTAAAAGACCTATACACAGAAAACCACATGATACTGAAAAAAAAGAGATAGAGGAAGACATAAACAGATGGAAGAACATACCATATTCATGGACTGGTAGAATCAACATCATTAAAATGTCCATACTACCCAAAGCAATCTATAGATTCAATGCACTTCCCATTAAAATACCAATGGCATATTTCACAGACTTAGAAAGAACTTTCCAAAAATTCATCTGGAATAAAACAAGACCCTAATAGCTACAGCCATCCTGAGAAAGAAGAACAAGGTAGGCGGGATCTCAATACCAGATATCAAGCTGTATTACAAAGCCACTGTTCTCAAAACAGCCTGGTACTGGCACAAGAACAGACATATAGGTCAATGGGATAGAATAGAGAACCCAGAAATCGACCCAAATCACTCTGCTCAATTAATATTTGACAATGGAGGCATGAACATACAATGGAGTCAAGACAGTCTCTTCAATAAATGGTGTTGGGAAAATTGGACAGATACATGCAAAAAAATGAAACTAGACCACCAACTTACACCATATACAAAAATAAACTCAAAATGGATCAAGGACTTAAACATACGACGGGAAACCATAAAAATACTAGAGGAATCCACAGGCAGAAAAATCTCTGGCATACGCCGAAGCAAGTTCTTTGCTGATACTGCCCCTAGGGCAATTGAAAATAAAGAGAAAATAAACAAATGGGACTACATCAAAATAAAAGCGTTTACACAGCAAAGGAGACCATCATAAAACAACAAGAAAGCCCACTGCATGGGAGAACATATTTGCCAAAAATATCAACGATAAGGGTTTAATCTCCAACATTTACAGGGAACTCATGCAGCTTAACAAAAAGAAGATAAACAACCCAATAAAAAAATGGGCAACTGATCTAAATAGACACTTTTTGAAAGAAGACAGAAGGAAGGCCAAGAGACATATGAAAACCTGCTCAAAGTCACTAATCATCAGAGAGATGCAAATCAAAACAACAATGCAGTACCATCTCACACCTGTCAGAATGGCTATTATAAACAAATCAACAAATGACAAGTGCTGGTGAGGATGCGGAGAAAATGGAACCCTCGTGCACTGCTGGTGGGAATGGAGACTGGTGCAATCACTGTGGAGAACAGTATGGAGTTTCCTCAAAAAACTAAAAATGGAACTCCCATTTGACCTAGTGATCCCACTTCTAGGAATATATCCCAAGAAACTAGAAACACGAATCAGAAAGGATATATGCACCCCTATGTTCATAGCAGCATAATTCACCATAGCTAAGATTTGGAAACAGCCTAAGTACCCATCAGCAGATGAGTGGATTAAAAAACTGTGGTACATCTACACAATGGAATACTACGCTGCAGTAAAAAAGGAGTTCTTACCATTTGCAACAACATGGATGGAGATGGAGAACATTATGCTAAGTGAAATAAGCCAGGCAGAGAAAGATATATATCACATGATCTCACTCAGTTGTGGAATATAATGGACAACATAAACTGATGAACAAAAATAGACCCAGAGACAGAGAAACATCAATCAGAACATCAAACCTCAGGGAAGGTAGGGGATGGTGGGGGTAAGGGGGAGAGATCAACCAAAGGACTTATATGCATGCATATAAGCCTAATCAATGGACACAGACAACAGGGGGGTGGGGGTATTAATGGGAAGTGGGGGGTAATGGGGGAATAAGGACACATATGTAATACCTTAATCAATAAAGAAATTTAAAAAATAAAATAAAATAGTAAACCACAAAAACTAAAAAAAAAAAGAATCAAACCTTGAAAAAAATTTATATATATTTTTTAAAAAAACAACATATACTCCTAAATCTAATGTTGATTTTATTATAAATTTTAGCTTCAGTTAAATATTTATTGAGTGATTTTTCCCCCATTTGCTTTGGTTGGTTACAAGCAACAGAAACTAACTATAAAATAAATTGAAAGTTAAAAATAAATTATTTAAAAATTGGAGATAGATCATCGAATTGAAGGAAAAGCTGAAATTCTATGCTGGAGAGTTTTTTCATGAGCTGATATTCATCCACTGAGCCACACTGGCCAGGCTGTGCTGGCATTTTAAAGGTCAGTATATAACAGCCCTTTCTTTCTCTCCAGGGTTTGGGAGCAAGTGAGAGGTAGATACAGGATTTATTACAATAAGGATTAAAAATCACCTTTATCAAGCAAGAATGGATTGCCATCAAATATTCAAAGTGATGAAAAGCAAGGACCTGTATCCAAGATTATCCAGCAAAGCTACAACTTAGAATTGAAGAAGAGATAAAGAGCTTCCCAGACAAGAAAAAGGTAAGGAGTTCACCACCACCAAACCATTATTACAAGAAATGTTAAAGGGACTTTTAAAATATGTTTTTATTGATGTTTAGAGAGAGAGGGAGGGAAAGGGAGAGACATTGGTGAGAGGAACATCACCAATCAGTTGCCTCCGATGCGCCCCAGCCTGCAACCGGGCATGTGCTCTGGCTGGGAATCAACTCCACCAGTTCCTGAGTCAATGCTCAACCACTGAGCCACACTGGTGGGGCTAAAGGGACTTCTTTAAGAAGAAAGAAAAAAAAAGATTAAAACCATGACTAAAAAAATGGCATTGACTACATACCTATCAATAATTACTTTAAATGTAAAGAATTGTAGTGCTCCAATCTAAAGACATAGGGTTGCTTAATGGGTAAGAAAACAAGACCCATATGCTGCCTACAAGAGACCCACTTCAGATTGAAAGACATAACCAGGCTGAAAGTAAAGGGATGAAGAAAAAATATATATTTTATGCAAATGGAAATGAAAAAAGCTGAGGTAGCAATACTTATATCAGACAAACCAGACTTTATTTAGTTACTTTTAATATATTTTTATTGACTTCAGAGAGGAAGGCAGAGGGAGAGAGAGAAACATTAATGATGAGAGAGAATCATTGATTGGCTGCCTTCTGCACGCATCCCACTGGGGATCGAGCCTGGGCATGTGCCCTGACTGGGAATCCAACCATGACCTCCTGGTTTATAGATTGATGCTCAAACACTGAGTCATGTTGGCTGGGCTGGACAAAACAGACTTTAAAATAAAGTCTGTAAGAGGAAGCAGGACCCTGTAAATTCGTTCTCAGGCCCTTTAAGAAGAATACCTGGGACTCCAGCAGCCTCCATGTCACTCAGCCACAATCACTGCTAGTTTTTACAGCTCAAAGTTAAGGGGACTTCTCTTTCCAGCTCTGGGGCCCTGGGCTGCAGGTCTGGTGTGCAGCTGGGACCCTCTACTTCTCACAGGAGGCCTTGGAGATACTCCTCTTGATTAAAAAAAAAAACACCAAATGTGGATGTTGGACCAGCCTGTTCCATGCCTCTGCCCCTCCTACCAGTCTCAATGTGGCTCCTTATTTACTTCTCTAGTTGTAGGACTTCCATTCAGCCAGATTTCAGGCATTTCTGAATGATGGTTGTTCTGTATTTTAGTTGTAATTTTGATGTGGTTGTGGGAGGAGGTGAGTGCAGGAGTTTACCTATGCCACCATCTTGGTTTTCCAACATTGTCTTATGAAGGACAAAAGTTTTTAATTTTGATGAATTCCAACTTATCTATTTTTGTCAACATGTCTATTTTTAAGGACTATTTATTTATGAACAAATTATTTTATCTTTTGGTTTCTATTATGTACACTATTTGGATATCTTGCTATATGAATATCTTACAATCTACATATACATCCTGCACCTTAATAAAAACTGCTTCTTTCAAGCAATGTTATATCATAATTAAGGAAATATAGTAGTGTAGTATTTTTCTTAATAATCATGGCCTATTACCAGTTATACTTTAAAATGACCCATGTCTTAATTATATCATTTAATTAGTACATCTCTGTAACTTGCACTCAATACTCATTCCTTTTCCATCACAACTGACACAGGCTCAAAATATATTTTATTTAGCATGAAACCTTAAAAATATCCTTGCACTTTTTCTTCTCTTCCTGAATTCAACGGCTACTTCAATTGAGGGGATCAAATTGTATATTGGTTGTTGCTAAGGTTAGTCTTTTCTTCTACATCCTAGAGATTGAAATAGAAACGTTTTAGACATCCTAAGCCTCCAAAAACACAAAAATCCCCTCAATGAAGCTTTTTCAATCAGAAGCGTCACTTTGCTCTAAAATGTGGGAAACATTCATCTTTCTAAAAGGTATTTTCAGAAGTTACTGCTGGCTAAGCAGAATTTAAGTCGATGCATGGTAGCATTTGTTTGTTTTGTTTTTAAGAAATACTTTGAATTCAGAACCTGCTGCCTTCCAGTTACAAATCCAATCACATGTGAAATTTACCCAGTGAAATCTAAACAAGTACTTTTAATCAATTTAAATTAAGTTCACATTATTTCTAACTCAGTATAGAAACTTCATAACTCAAGTCCCTCTTTCTTCACACACACGCCCATAAGGAGGTCTTATCTTTTCTTTCGAGCGTGGGGAAATAGGTTTTAGTTAATGCATTTATTCATGGTTTAGATGTTTGCATGGCTGTGTTGATATCTGTGTGAAGAAATGCGCTTCAGATTGTGAACCTAAGGTTTTGTTTCACTGATTTGTTTCCAAGTCTTCGAAAGGAATAGGTTTTATCTCCTTTAGTATCATTCACCTGGAAGGAACACAACACTGTTTCCTTATGGTAAGATAGGTAAGACCTAAGGTAGGCTGTTGAAAATAGCACTTAGCCCACAGTTCCCAAATCTGGCTGGTCATTTGAATCACCTGAGCAGCCTGTAACAGCGTGGCTTGGGCAGGCCAGTCACTGGTCTAGGTAACAAGGATGAGCTCCTCAGTGGCTGTTGGAGCTGTGGCTCAGACTGAAAACAACAACAGGAAAGGCGAAGCATTAAAGAATAATAAACACAGACATAAAAGTTGCATGTGATGACCAGTTGGAGAGAGAAGGATATATGTGTGCATATTTAGAGAATTGGAAAGACTGGAGCATAATGAAAGGTATGCCATTAAGTCTCCTTACCTTCTTCCCCTCCTCCCCCAACATTTTAAAAATTTATTGGGTGACTCTGCTTAACAAAATTATACAGGTTTCAAGTGCACAATTCTACAACACATCAATTGTACATTATATTGTGTGTCCGCCCCAAGTCAAGTCTCCTTCCATCATCACGTATCCCCCATACCCTCCTGCACACCACCCCCACAATCATCACACTGTTGTCTATGTCCGAGTTTTTTTCTCTAAATTTTATTTTTAATATTTTAATATGTACAACTTCAAAGGGAGAAGTTAGCTGTTATTGTTTAAATTCAAAATATATGTAAGCATTTAGTACAGTAGAAGTTTCCAAGTCTGACTCCTCATGAGAATCACCTGAAGAACTTTATATATTAGTTTACCCTTGAACAATACAGGGGTTAGGGGTGCTGACCCCCATGAAGTCAAACAACCTTGCATAACTTTTGACTTCCCTAAAACTTAGCTACTAACAGTCTGCTGACTGGAAGCCTTACTGATAACATAAACAGTTGGTTAACACATATTTTGTATGATATACTGTATATATAAATATACATATATATATATATACATAATTCGTATTATATATTATATACTGTATCATTATAGTAAACTGGAGAAAAGGAAATGTTAAGAAAAATTATAAGGAATAGAAAATACAGAGTTCTGTGTTTATTTAAAATATCTGCATATAGTGGGCCCACGCAGTTCAAACCCACGTTGTTCAAGGGCCAATGGTATACAAATTCCTAGGCTCTGTCTCTTTTACTGAATCAGAATCTTTGAGGATAGAGCTCAGATGTGTGTTGGTGGAGAAAGCTCTCCAGGTGGTTCTCAGTGGCAGACGTCCCTGCTTTCTGGAACAGCGCAGATGAAGTAATTCAAATCCCTGTGTTTGTGTTTTTAATCAAATAACACCAAAAAGCAGGGAATCGAATGCAGCTGGGATGGTGCCTTGCAGTAATAGTTCTCAGACAATGTTTAAGTTAGAAATTTTTGTTTTGAAATGTGCTAGCTTGATCTGTAAACTGTGAGGACAAGGGGAAGATAAACTAGAATTGCTCTAGTTGGTAGTGGTGTGGTAGGTAAAGGTACTCGAGATTAGCTGCCTCCTCCCCTCCACTAAAGGGGGACTAGGAGGAACCCCCAGGGCTCTAAGGGGGCCTTTATAAATCTGTGTTTCATTTTATTCTGCATTGCCCAATGGAGAGTTCCCAGTTTCTATTAACCTCACCATCCTTCTTGCTGGCAGGAATCAGAAGCCCAGCAGGCTGCCTGTTAGGGGACTCTTAGTACTGTCTTCACCTTTACTTCTTCGTTGTTTCTTGGAACATAAAGCCCATGATGCGCTAGACATGGTCCTTGTTGCCAGACATTGGCCCTGGCATGGAATTTTTACTCCTGACCCTTCCTGGTGAACAGAAGGGAAGTTGGTGGTTCAAACTTAACTGTAGCCCCTAGATTCCTCTCTCTGAGCTTAACCAGCTTCAAATGGTATGAATGTAGTTGCTTCAAGCAAATCTCTCAGAAGGCCTACTCCTACCAGTTCTCAGATATTTATAATCCCTTTTCTTCTAGGGATTAGGCTCCATTCCCTAATATTTTTATGCTTTTATTCTGGAGATGTGGGTGGAATAGTTAGATAGATATAACCTCCTGCACCCTCCATTCCTCCCTGTGCCATTATCTCATCCACTTTTAGTTTTTCTTTGACTATTATCCACACTGCCATTCTCTGGGGTCTTGTCAGTCTTCTCCATTACTCTATCCTATGACCATCTTTATTGATTACCAGGTCCTCACCCACAGGAGGCTGAGCAAAGAGGACAGGCTTGGGTTTCATGGCAGCTCCTCAGCTCTAGAAGTGACCACAAGTGTGACGTGGGACAAGTCACTCAGCCTCTCTGGAATTCAGCTCACCAGTAAAATGGATCTCGGTTATGTATTCTCCAAGGGTTCTTTAGTTTAAAAAAATATATGGCCTCTTCTATGATTCTTTTTTCTTCCATTCCCTTGCATTTCATCAGTGGTGAGATGTCTATTTCCCTCTTTCAGTAAATACACTGGCTGCCCCTGCCCTTTCATTCCTTCTGCCCCAAGGTTCATTCATACCTTTATCACCTTATGTCTAGACCAGTGGTCGGCAAACTGCGGCTCGTGAGCCGCAGTTTGCTGCTCTGTTGACTAATGAGTTTGCCGACCACTGGTCTAGACAGTAGCATCCAGAAGGTCTCCATTCTCTCTCCCAGTAAAAAGCATTGAATCATGAAGTACATTTTTCTAAAAACATCTTTTGTCTTGATTTTGCTTTAATCAGAGATCTACAATGGTTTTCCAGTTCCTACCAAATAAGACATTCATCCTCAGGGTCTCAGCAGACTGATCTGAACTTACATTTCCAAACATATTGTTTTCCTCTCTTCAGGAGCTCTTCTCCTGACCCAAACTGTTCTAGTCACCCTTTCCTTAATTGTTCTCTACCCCCTCATCTAAATCCCTTAAAAATGTCTTCTTTCACACTTACGTTTAAATCTTACTCTTCAGTCAAAGCCCAGCTCCCATCCTGTGCTTGATAGGAATTCTCTCCACCTCTGCCAGACTGCAATTGTTTCCCCTCCTTCTGAAGTGCTATGAGGGCTCACTGCCCACATTACATTTTGCCTTGACTATGATTTGTTGTGTAACCATATCTTTGAAAACATGGATGATATTGGATCACTATTTTATTCTCAGGGTATAGTTCAGCACCTTGTACAATATGTGTGCTTATTTATTAGTTACTTGAGCTTATAATCGCCTATAAATATCCAGAGTATGTAGATTTGAATAATTCTTCAACACCAATTGCATGTACTATGAGATGCACCCTTCCCCATCCACATAAGCATGCATGCATGTTCTCTCTCTCTCTCTCTCTCTCTCTCTCTCTCTCTCTCTCTCTCACACACACACACACACACACACACACACACTCTGCAAACTTTGCTTTGGAGTTCAGGTGAAAAAGTGTCTGGAGACCAGTCTGGCTTGCAGAACCTTAGGAAATGTTAATAGGATTGCATTAGTCAAGAGTAGCTTTTAAGCGCCTAATCCCTCGTTGATTCCCATTTTTAATCCTACCTCAGAAGCAGCAACCAATCCAGAATTGATGGCTACATTCTAGAATCCTTCAGTGGAATCCAAACCTTACTCAAGATGTTTCTTTCTCTTTCTTGTTGAGTGGCATGCCACAGCTCCTGTGATGTTTAAATTATGTATCATCTTGACTGTACTAATTAATGCCCAGATAGATGGTAAAACATTATTTCTCAGTGTGTTTGTGAGGATATTTCCAGAAATATTACCATTTGAGTCAGTAGAACAAGTAAAGGTAGACATCAACAATGTTTGCGGGCATCATTTGGTCTGTTGAGGGCCCAAACAGAACAAAAAGGTGAAAGAAGGGCACATTCTCTCTCTTTCTCTCATTTTATTTTTATCCTCACCCGAGGACATGTTCATTGATTTTTTTAGAGAGAAGGGAAGAGAAAGAGAGAGAAACATCTCCAGGTATGGAATGACTCTCCAACAAACTGAGCCAAACCAGGTAGAGTGCAAATTTTCTCTTGAGCTGGGACATCCATCTTCTGCCCTCAGACATTGGAGCTCCTGGTTCTTGCGTTTCAGACTCTAACTTATACCACCAGCTTTCCTGGTTCTTCAGTTTACAGACAGCAGATTGTGGCACTTGCCCTCCATAACTGCATGAGACAATTCCATATAATAAATCTCATATATATCCTATTGTTTCTATTTCTCTGAAGACTCTTGACTAATACAGTTCCTCTGCAGTGTGCTCCCTCACTGAAAATCAATACATCTGATTTTGTCAGACTATAAGTTTGTTCTTGGTGGTCTGTGGCCAATTAAATTTTAACAGAGTCATGGGAGGAAGAAGCCTGTATGTTTAATCTTTACCCTAAATTGGTCCTTAGAGGATGTTTTCTGATCATATGTTTTTGTTTTTTAAAATTACTTCACAATTAATTTACTTTACAAAATTTTTAATTTTCCAATTCCAGTTGGCATACAATATATTAGTTTCAGATGTACAACATAGTGATTAGATGTTTATATAACTTAAGAGATCACCCCAATAAGTCCAGTATCCATCTGACACCGTACATAGTTATTACAATACATATTACTGAGAGTTCACAGAATGTCTCACCTTTAAGTATTTCCCCTTTAAGTTCATTTGGTTATATTTTGAGACTGGTTATTTAAGCAAATAAACATTTAGGATTGTTATAGCCTCCTGTGGTCTTGATACTTTTATTGTTATTATGAAATGTCCCTCTTTATGTCTCTCTGATACTTCCTGCATTAGCAGCTATTTTTTCTGATGTTAATATTTCTACCCACTGTCTTATGGTTTAACTTTTCTTTTTTTCCCTGTTTTTAGATTTAGTCTTATGTGTTGTTTTTTTTTCATTATTCTGTTTCCTCCTTCTCTTAGTTGTTAGTTATAAGTTTTACATTTGATTATTCTTTTAGTGAATACTCTAAGATGGTGACATGCAACTTTTATTAATGTCTCTTATACAATTCACCTATACTTTATCAGCAATAAGACACATATTGTGTATAAGATTCTGCAGAGAGATGCAAACATCTGACAGCTTCATCAATCTTGCACATTTTGTAATGAAACAATATAAGTATAAATTAGCAGCCCCGTATTTCTTAAACTTGGAGCATTGCCGGGTATATTGATGTAAAAATTATGTGTAGATGCATGATAGTACGTACTAATTTTAGCTCAAGATAATTATTCTATTTCGGTATTTTTGTTATAAAAAGAGAGGGCTGGAGTCTGATAGATTGAGAAAAACTCGGGTAGAATCGCGATGTTTGCTAAGATTGACTTCCACAGATAAGAACTAACGCTTTTTATTACTATTTCTATTGTTATTTTAAATAAAGCCATCTGAGTACAGACTGCCTCCAGGCCGGGAACCTTTGGGCTCCCAGTCAGAGGCACTCGCAGGCAATCCCAGTCAAGATCCCGACCGGAACCTTGGCGCGGTAACGCCGGTTTCCGGCGGGCTCCTTAGAGCGGCGAACAGCTTTTGGCCGGAGGACCATGAGAGGGCCGGAGCCGGGTCCCGAACCCACGATGGAAGGGGACGTTCTGGACACACTAGAGGCGTTGGGGTGAGTATTCCTAGGGACGTCTTAACCCCGAAAACGTAAGCTCTCCCTCGGCCTGGCTGCAGCAGCCCCCACCTGTGGGCCTCTGCTGGGCTCCGGCAGCTCGGTGCAGGCCTCCTTTCCTGCCTTGCCCCCTCCGGCGCCGACGGAGTTAAGCGGGAGGCGGGAAAGAAATCCGTTTGGGGCCTGGGGGTGGAGTATGGCCGGAGAGCCGGGGCGCGTGGCCCCTCTTCAGAGCTCCTTGCCTGGAACTCCTCAGCCAGCATTCGCGGCCCGGCCAGCATCAGCCCGCCCAGGACCCGTGTCCCTAGCCCGCGGGGGATATTTTTGTCTCCGTCGTTGCGGCGCCCGGGGGGAGGTGCTGGTGTCTCCTGCGGTGTGCGGCCGGTGGCTTAATTAGGGCTCACCTGTGGCTTAATTAGGCCTCGGGAGCGCATCTCTCCAGCATCCTTGACGGTAGAAAATGTTTTAGTTCAGTCCATTCATTCAGCCACCGTTCGTTAACAGCATATTTACTTCTTGTTAATGTGTTCTTATTTATGTGCTAGGCGGAGGACGAGCCAGTTTCAGATTACTCCTAGTTTACGTAGTTACCGTGGGGGCTCCATAGAGTGTAGCATTTACTGTTCAGCGTGATACTAGTAAGTGCTGTGGGAACTCCTGGGATGGTAGTGCTTCCAGGCATGGGAGCATATCTATACAACATAGTCTCTCCCTCAGACTTAGCCTGTTTTTCTTCATAGCTGTTATTCTTTTCACAATTTATCTTGACCTGCACATTGTATCTGGAATGCCCCCGCCCGCCCTCATCCCAGTCAGCTCCAGGAAAACAGGTGCCTTTCTGGTCTTATTCCAAAGTACCATCCTACCGTGGTGTCTGGCACAATAAATCGTGGGCGAATGAATGAAGAAAAGTTCAAAGAATAGCGTGCACAGAGGTAAGCAAAGGACCAGGTAGTTTAGAGTAAAAAAACACACGTTAAAGAGAATGGAGCCATCTGCACAATTGTTTGCCTTCCCACATGCTGGAGTTTCTTGAAAGGTTAGACTGTGCCTTTGCGGTGCTATTGTGAAGCTTGAATCCCCCGCTCCCTTTACCTTTTCCTGAAGCTGCACTTGATCCTCTATCAGTTGTTGCTTTTGGACCCTGATTAACACCTACTTTGCAAGTGACCCAAAGTTACAGAGCCCTGCACTTAGTAGATCCTGAGTAAATGTTTGCCAAATGAAAGAAGAGAGCCACTGATTATTTAGGGGCTTTTTTTTTTTTTTCTTCTGTGAAATCCCTCGGAAATTTTCACTTAGCTTGGTTAAGGAAGTAACCAGAACAAG
Source organism: Plecotus auritus (assembly GCF_963455305.1). NCBI lineage: Eukaryota > Metazoa > Chordata > Mammalia > Chiroptera > Vespertilionidae > Plecotus > Plecotus auritus. The sequence goes on along the minus strand of NC_137770.1, from coordinate 75,010,080 downwards.
AAGTTAAAATACTTAATTGAAGTGTTTAGGCCTGAAACGTTTGAGCTCCTAAGTATTCCAGATAAGAATAGTGGGATTCTGTAGTTTATGAAAAGGTAAAGTCAATCCCCTTTTTGCTTTCTTTATTCCTTGAATTTGTTTATATTATAGGTACTTGAAAAATGAAGTTTGCTATAACCTTGACTTTTATTAAGGAAAATTAGTTTCAGAGTATTCAATATGGAAAGTAAAAATTAGAGTTGATTTTTTCTGAAATAACTGAGGACAAGAGTTTGAAGTTTCTTATAATAATGGAAGAGTAGAAAAAAAAGTACTATCCTATGTAATAAAAGGCTAATAAGCAAATCGACTGAATGGTGGACCGACTGGTCACTATGACGTGCACTGACCACCAGGAGGCAGTTGCTCAACGCAGGAGCCAGAAGCCAGGCTCACGGCTGGCGAGCACAGCTGTGGTGGCGGGAGCCTCTCCTGCCTCTGCTGCAGTGAAGATATCCCCCGAGGGCTCCTGGACTGCGAGAGGGCGCAGGCTGGGCTGAGGGACCCTCCCCCCCTCCAGTGCACGAATTCCATGCACTGGGCCTCTAGTTGTTGTATACTTACAATAGGTGTTATAATTGAATAGGTGTTATACTTGAACAGTTAAAATACTGTCTATGTAGATTGTAAGTAATTTTCTATTGTGATTGAAACATGAGATATCATGAAGGTACTTTAGTTTGTCAGGTAACTAAAGGGAGGAATTAAAAGTGGACATCTATGTGAAAGAACAGTTTAGTGATATGGTCTGTTATAAATGGTAGGGTAAAAATAACTTATTTTTCTCATCTGTGAAAGAAGCAGAGATTTCAGAAGTCTCTTTCAGTTCTGAGAGTCTTTGATTTTGTAGAACAGTGGATCTCATCCCTGATTGTGCATCATAATCATGTATGGAGCTTGTGAAAAAATGTTCCGGTCTCATATATGCTATAAGCTGAGTGAATCATGATCTTTTTTGGGGATGCAGTACAGGCATGCATTTTTAAAAACAAGCTTCACAGCCTAGGTTGCAAACCACCATTATGGAGAGAAGTTTATTTCAAATATTTATTGAGCACAATTCTATACTGTTCTGAGAATTCCATGGTAAGCAAAATAGGTCCCTGTCCTGTGGAGCCACAGTCTAGTGGAGAAACAGACATGATCACACAGATATTTATTAACTCTAATAACACATGTTTTAAAGGAAAAGAACAGGATGACATAACATGACAGGAGGACCTATAGAGTCTTAGGGAGGTTAGTCATAGATTTCTGAGGAAGTGGTATTTGAGTTGAAAAAGAAAGGGTGAATAGGAGTTAACTAGGTGAGGTTGGGTTGGAAGGGAGGACAAAGGTGTCCTTACAGTGAGAAGAAGAGGAAAGGAACTGTATTAGAAGAACTGGAAGGAGGCTAAGAGGCCGGAGGGCAGAGAGCAAAGGCCAGAGTGGTGAAGATTGGATTGGAGAGTTAGGTGAAGACTAGGGCATGCAGCACCTTTTAGGCTATGTTGTGGCTTTCTTATTTGTCATAACGGCAATGGGACATAATTGAAGGGTTTTATTTATTTATTTATTTTTCATCTTTATTATTGAGAGTATTACAGATGTCCTCCCCCTCCTTATCGCCCCCCTCTTCCCAGATTCCACTCCACCCCAGGCCTTCATCACCCTATTGTCCGTGTCCAGGGGTGATGCATGTATGCATGTAAATTCTTTGGTTAATCTCTTCCCACGCCCCCTCCCTCATTTCCTCTGAGATTCGTCAGTCTATTCCATATTTCTATGCCTCTGGTTCTATTTTATTCATCAGTTTATTTTGTTCACTAGATTCCTTGTTCATTTATTTTTTATATTTATTGCCATTTTGCTGTCATATTTTTTATCCTCTTCCTCCACCTCCCATTTTCTCCTTCCTTTTTTTCCCTCTTCCTCCCTTCTTTTCCCTTCTCCTCCTTCCTCCTTTCTTCTTAAAGAATACCCTTCACCATTTCATGTAATACTGGTTTGGTGATATGAACTCCTTTAGCTTTTTCTTGTCTGTGAAGCTCTTTATCTGACCTTCAATACTAAATGATAGCGTTGCTGGGTAGAGTAATAATCTTGGTTGTAGATCCTTGCTATTCATCACTTTGAATATTTCTTGCTAACCCCTTCTTGCCTGCAAAGTTTCTGTTGAGAAATCAGCTCAGTCATATGGGCACTCCTTTATAGGTAATAACTGCTTTTCTCTTGCTTTTAAGATTCTCTCTTTACCTTTAACCTTTGGCATTTTAATTATGATGTATTTTGGTGTAGGCCTCTTTGGGTTCATCTTAATTGGGACTCTGCGCTTTTGAACTCATATCTATTTCTTTCACCAGGTAAGGGAAATTTTCTGTCATTATTTTTTCAAATAGGTTTTCAATTTCTTGCTCCCTCTCTTGTCCTTCCAGAAGAGCTCCTGTGCAGGAGCCCTCCCCCTTTCAGTCCCCCTCACAGTCTCACTGTGGCTTCTTCTTTAATTTCTAGTTGTAGAACTTCTGTTCAGCCAGATTTCAGGCAGTTCTGAATGATGGTTGTTATGTAGCTTAGTTGTAATTTTGATGTGGTTGTGGAAGGAGGCGAGTACTGTGCTTACCTATGCCACCATCTTTATGATTGAAGGATTTTAAAAAAGGGAGTGTTTAGATGTCTAGTTTGAAAAGTTACCTCTGTCAGCAAGGTGGAGAGTGGATTGGAGAATTTAGTCAGTCTAGGCAAGAAGCGATGGTTGCTTAGTGGCAGTGGATATGGAAAGAAGTGCATTTTTAGGGCTTAGTGATTGATTGGATATTAGAGCTGAAGGAGATGATGGTATCAAGGATTCATTTCTGCAATAGGTATTTAGCACCACAGTGAAGTATATATTGGAATCTAAATTGAATAGGGAAGAAAGTGAAGACAGCAGGGAGCTAGTAAATGCAGAGTATGTGGAGGAACCAATGGAATGGAGGTAGAGGTGATATTAAAGAGCAGTTGTAGGTGACTGGTCAAAAGAGCAAGCTGAAAGGATAGATAGTAGGTTGTGGTCAGGAAGTGACATATTTGAATTAATGATTTCCAAGGTGGAGTAGTTCCAGGTGATAGTAAGGTCTAGGATGTAGTGGCAAAGGATGGAAAAGAGGAAGTTAGAGAATTGAGAGCTCAGTGTACTGGAAAGGGTATACGTGTGGACTTTGAAGAAACTTAATATAATGAAAAAAAAAAAAAAGGAATGAAAAGGAAAAGTGAGCACAGGGAATGTTGGGGAAAACCCAAGGGATTGGTAGATGAAAATTACAAGAGAAAGAGGGTGGCAAATATGACTGGCTTGAGCCTGGAGAGAACAGGAGATATTTTTAAGAATATGAGGGAGCAATGATACGGATGTTATATTGGGAAGAAAGGAGAACAAACCCTGCCATCTGAGAGAGTAAACTAGCCAAAGCTAGAGGTGGTAGGGATAATCTTTCTGAGAAGAGATTGACAGTATAGGACAGTTGCTGTTTATGGATGGAACATAGTGGAAGAACTTGGGAAGCAGGGAGAAGTGGAGAACTGGATCAGAGGGAAGCCAATAGGTTAGGCAGATGACAGGGGAAAGGATCTCATGTTTTATACTAGTATACTGCCTAATAAAAATAGAAAACAAAGTAAATTAGGATCTGGCTGTGTCTTTGTGGAGGTTTGCCAATGGCCCTAACAGACTGAAGATTGGATCACCCAGTTTGAAGTGTCAGACCAGCAACTGTGGTTCCACTGTATGGGGGACTCCTGGGGGAGTCTGGGCCCTAGGGGAGGTATCTCCAATTTTTGGAATAAGAGTAGCACTTTCCTAATTAAATAAGAATATTTAGAACAAACTAAGAGCATAATAATAATACCTTTTAGGACATTATGGCAATTAAATGAGGCAATATACATAAAGCATGTAACACTGGCCTACCATAAGAGCAGTTTATAAATTTTAGTTGTATTGTGATTGTTATTAGATGTTAGGTTTGTTAAATGCATTTTTTTTTCTTGTTCTTTATATCAATCTGATGAACCCAGAGGCATTAAGGATTGTGGGGTTTTCTCCCTCTAAATTCTTTATTTCTGGTGATTTAATCAATTTTGTTGAATTGTGGTTGGCATTTGAGTGAAAATATCACCAGCTATATAAATTAGATATATTTATTCAAGAGTTTATGATTATTGCAGAAATGCAAGCAAGTAGGGGGAAATAAAGATGTTTATGAATTAAATCTCAATGAGAGGCACTGTAAGACATGGAAGAAAGGTAATTGCATAGAGGAACCAGTCTTGGCTAAAGGAGCATAGACAGTGGTCTAGTCCCAGCTCTGCCTTTACCTGACTGTATAACTTAGCCAGGTTATTGGCTTAGTTTCCTTATTAGTGTAGGCACAAGTTTATAGTTCACATGGAACATTTGGGGTCATATTTGGGTTTAAATTATATTATGTCATAATCTAGTTATTTTCTGACCCAGAATTAGGATAATACTAACTTCAAATTATTGCTGTAAACATTAAATGAATTATAAATATATTTATAAATATGAGTATATATATTTATAAATATGAATATATATATATGTGACCAGCACTGTGCCTGGCCTAGTACTTATAAAGCAGGTATCCTAACCTCATTAACCCTTAATTTCTTACCTGTAAAATGGGGGTTTGAAAATATACTTCATGAGATACAACCAGAGAATTCAGAGAAAAAGAAATGCAAATGGCCTATAAACATGTAGAAAGATGTACAGCCTTGCTCATAAGAGAAATGTAAATTAAAACTATACTAAAATACCAGATAGTCAAAAATCCAAATGTTTGACAACTATGGTGAATTGTGAGGAGTGGGTACTTACACAACCCCTGTAGAGGAAAATATAATAGTATCCTGCAAAATTATATATCCATTTACTCTTTGACCTAACAGTCCCAACTCCAGGAATCTATCCCAGATATATACTGACAAAAATCTGCCAGTTTTTATAATAGGAAAACGATGTACTAACCCAAATGTCCTTCAGTAAGGGCATAGTGAATAATCTAGGGTGCATCCAGACAGAGAGGTACTATATGACAATAAAAATGATTGAGTAGTATTTCTATTGACCTCTAGAGGGTAATATGCTAATTAGACTGGGAGACCTTCCAGGAGACCTTCTGGACGTTCTTCTGGACAAAGCCATGGTGGCGGGGCCGAGGTAGAGGCAGTTAGAGGCCAAATAAGGGGAGGGCAGTTGTGGGTGATCAGGCCAGGATGGGACGGCAGTTGTGGGTGATCAGGCTGGTGAGGGGGCGGGGCAGACCAGCAGGGGGGCCAGTTGGGGGTGAGCAGGCTGTCAGTTGGGGTCAGTTGGAGGTGATCAGGACAGCAGTGGGGTGCAGTTTGGAGTGAGCAGGCCAGCAGGGGGGCAGTTAGGGGTGAGTAGGCCAGTGGGGAGGGAAGGTGGGGGTGAGCAGGTCAGCAGGGGGGGCAGTTGGGGGTGAGCAGGCTGGCAGGGGAGGCAGTTGGGGGTGAGCACACTGGCACAGGGGGGAAGTTGGGGGTGATCAGGCTGGCAGTGGGGGGCATTTGGGGGTGAGCAGGCCGGCGGCAGGGGGCGGTTGGGGGCGAGCAGGCTGGCAGGCAGAGTGGTTAGGAGCAATCAGGCAGGCAGGCAGGCAGGCATGTGAGCGATTAGGAGCCAGCAGTCCCGGATTGCGAGAGGGATGTCTTGACTGCCGGTTTAGGCCTGATCCCTGTAAACCGGCAGTAGGACATCCTTCGAGGGGTCCCAGATTGGAGAGGGTGCAGGCCATGCTGAGGAACACCCCTCCCTCCCCACCCCCAGTGCACGAATTTCGTGCACTGGGCCACTAGTATGTAAATATGTGTATGTGAATATATATGTGCTTAAAGCACGGAATAGGACAGTATGTAGTAGGCTACTTTTTATCTAAAAAAAAGGAAAAGTATATTTATGTTTGTTTTTAAAAACATTGTGGAATGACATCCCAAAACTAATAAATATGGTTACCTTTGGGGGAGGGAGGGAACTAGAGTAGAGGGAACACAATATTGTTAAGTAGATTTGTCTGAATGTACCTTGTTTTGTAAATTAGACATTGAAACCATATAAATGACTTACATAATTATAAAGCAAAATTAAAAATGAAATCAGGACAAAACGAGAGACAAATTTCTAAATTTTAAAGCAAAATGAAACAAAGGTCTGTCAATATGTTGAATAGGTGGTTTAATCACAGAAAGGAATTTTAAAAAATATATCCTTACTGGAATATATTCTAAAACATAAAAACATAAATTGTTTTCAGTGATTTTGTTGTTAGTAAAAATGCTGATTTTCCTACTCTGAAACTATATGTAACTTATATTTTTTACTAGGATTATATAAATGTCATTAGAAATTGTATTTTTTATTGAAAATAGATATAAATAGTAAAAACCACAATTTTAGAGAAAATAGATAAAAATACAAAACAAATTAGGTAAAAAAAACCACAATTCTAAGTTTGAATTGGAAATAGCAATGTGAAATCCTGATGTAGGGTCTTTGAAAAAGCTTCAGATACAGTGACTAAGCTTTAGTACCAGGTTGTGTACTCTAAATACCATTAAAAAGAATCAGGGCTTTTTGGAGAAATGGCCAATTACAAGTACAGGACAAGAACATCTTGTCAAAGAAATCAAGGAAAGTATTCAAAGAATACTGGGGATAAATCAAACAAGAATGGCCTCTCACTAACCAAAGATAGGACTGTTTGAAAAGAAAAATAACTACAGTGGATTAAAACTCATCGAATACGTTAAAATCTATAAGTTTATAACATGAAATAAAAGCTCAATTGCAGAAAGAGGAATAAAGTAGAAAACAGATATCTAATTCAATTAAGATAATTTATAAGATGGTTAAAAAATTTAAGGTACTATTCAAGTACACTTTGTAGCAGTGTTTGAAAGTATCTATATACATAAAAGCCCAGTGACCGAATGGCAGAACGACCAGAACAACCGGTCGACCAGTTGCTGTGACATGCACTGACCACCAGGGGTCATATGCTCACCGCTCAGCTGACCAGGATGAGCGGTGCTCCCACAGGGGGCCGATCCCCACAGGCCATGCCCCCAAGTGCATGAATCTGTGCACTGGATCTCTAGTAAAATTAAAAAATAAATGGTTTAGATTAAAGTGATCTTATAGGTCTTTTTCAACTTTAATTTTTTAAATTTAAAGTTTGCATCTGTTTTGTCACTACTTCCTTTTTTCTTATTCTTGTAACCAGTATAATTATTAGACTTAGCTCTATTTGACTTTATTATATGTAATATTTCTCTTAAAATTGGTTGATAATTTTACTAAAAGATGTTAAAATATAGGGAAAAAGCCAAATGTTAATTATATAGAGCACAAATCAGTAAACCATTTCTGTAACAGAGCAGATAGTAGAAATTTTAAGCTTTGCTGGCCGTGCTATCTTTCTCACAATGACTCGACTCTGCCATTGCAGTGTGAAAGCAGCCAGAGACAGTCTGTAAATGGATACATTTATCAGATGTATTCTGATAAAACTTTATTTACAAAAACAGGCAGTAGGCTGTGATAAAGAATATGAGGTTTTTGTTAATTTTTAACCTTTTATGTCTTTCTTTCTAGGTATAAGGGACCACTGTTAGAAGAGCAAGCCCTTACCAAGGCAGCTGAGGGTGGACTATCCTCACCTGAGTTTTCCGAGCTCTGTGTTTGGTTAGGCTCTCAAATAAAATCATTATGCAACTTGGAAGAAAGTATCACTTCAGCTGGTATTGCCATTGTGTTTTATTTACTTTTTTGTTTAATAGTAAACTGAAATGATAGCTTATGATTTACAGTTTTATCTAAAATGTACTAGAAAAAGAAAAATCTATACAAAGAAAAATCATTGATATTAAGAACTTCAATATATTGTATTAAATATCTTTGGATTATATGTTATATTAATCCAAAATTTATTCTTAAAATTTGTATAAGATTATAAACAATTTCTGTTTATCTGCTGTCTTAATCTTAGTATTTTTAAGAAAAAGACTCTGAATTTGGTTATTTAAGAAGTTTAATTTTTGAATGCTGCTTATTTTGAATTAAGGTGGGGTTTTGTTGTTGTTTTCTGTGTTTTTTTTAAGTACATGAAATCCCTATGTAACTCAGGACCTGGATTCACATAGGAATGCTCTTATAAAATACTAGAGCCTGGTGCATGAAATTTGTGCACGGCAGGGGGCGGGCATCGCCTCAGCCCAGCCTGAACCTTCTCCAATCCAGGACCCCTTGTGGGATGTCCAACTGCTAGTTTAGGCCCGATCCCGGGGATCAGGCCTAAACTGGCAGTCGGACATCCCTCTCACAATCCTGGACCGCTGGCTCCTAATTGCTCACCTGCCTGCCTGCCTGGTCACCCCTAACTGCCCCCTGCTGCCGGCCAGGTGCCCCATCCGCTGGCTTAGTTGCCCCTCACTGCCCTCCCTGCCAGCCTAATCACCCCCAGCTGCCCCCACTGCTGGCCTGGTCATCCCTAACTGCTCCCCCCGCCGGCCTGGTTGCCCTTCACGCCCCCCCCCCCCCCCACACCGGCCTGGTCACCCCACACAGCCTGCTATTCAGTCGTTTGGTTGTCCCTCACTAAACCCCCTGCCAGCCTGGTCTTAGGCAGCCATCTTGTGAGGGCGTGAGGGTTACTTTGCATATTACCTCTTTATTATATAGGATTCCTGTACTTGTTCATAAAGTTTAATGCATTGATGTCTTGGCAACTGGAGTCATTGTGGGTCTTTGGTAGAATTTCAGATGGTATAATAAAATGAAAAAATAAATTATTGGGCATTTGCTAGGGGACAAAGTAGACTTCCCTTTTGAAGCTGTCTTTTTAAATGCTTTTTTTTTTTTTTCTTGCCAAATCTAATAGAATTCCCTTGAAACTAAGTAAGATAAGCTAAATTCAAAACACATGACACAGGCTTCTATATAATTAGGTTATGAAAGAAAGATAAGCAGTGAGGCTTAATTAGATGACTGCATTTATGATCTGAATCCATAGAAATATCATTTGCTCTGAAGCCAGTTAATAATTATAGCCATAATAATGCTTTTAATATTTTCATTACTCATACAAAAATATTCCCATTTTATCTGCTTTATGGAACATATATTGGAAAATACTAATCAAATTTAAATATAAAAATTTATAATCTCACATATTTATATTCTTAAACTGATACTTATGTTTCCTAATTAAAGTGTGACTTTCTAAATGTAGAAATTATTTGGTTACCTTTACCTAAGCTTTGGGGTCACACATGTAAGGATTTAATGTCAAAAGGAAAATTTAGAATTGAATGTGAAATTGAAATGAACTTGTAGATTTTATAGTATTAGATTATATGGTAAATAGTCAGTAAATGTTTTGTGATTTTTCTTTTTTAAAGGGAGAGATGATCTAGAAAGCTTCCAGCTTGAGATAAGTGGTTTTTTAAAAGAAATGGCATGTCCATATTCTGTACTCATATCAGGAGATATTAAAGAGCGTCTAAAAAAGAAGGATGACTGCTTGAAACTTCTATGTAAGTTCTTTTTTTGAACATTTAAATGCATGTATTTGATCTTTGTTTTAAATTTTTAAGTCAAAATTTATGAAATTTTATTAATGAAGCATTAGATATCTTATATATTTAAAAGGTTTTAATATTTGACAAACTATGAAGCTGACTCGGATATTTATATAAAGGTAGTATAAATTCTACTAATGAATTCTACTGGTGTAAGATTTCTAACATTTATGATTTATTTGACCTGTTAGTGATTTCTGTAGTATTTTAATAATTTTTTTCCTTCACTTAATGAATCTCTTAGTATTTGTGGCTAGGTGGCTAAAGTTGGTGATCTCTAAAGTTCTATTTAATTATAAAGTTCTTTGAAACTAGGCTACTAAGCAGATTATTAGATCTTGCTTTAGTGATAGTCTTTGAGTGATAGTGGTAGGTTCAGAAATATGTATTGATCACTTACTATTGTAACAGAAACTACTCTAGGCATTAGGGATATATCAATTAAAAAAAAAATTGCACCCTTGGACCACAAGAGTTCTAGTGAGTGTGGCCTATTTTTCATTTTTTAAGATTTTTATTTATTGATTTAGAGAAAGAAAATAAGGGGCGTGGGGGGGAGAGAGAGAGAGAGAGAGAGAGAGATCGATTTGTTGTTCTACTTATTTACACATTCTTTGGTTAATTCTTATATGTGCCTTGACTGGGGATTGAACTCACAACCTTGGAGTAGCATGATGCTCTAATCAATTGAGCTACCTGGCGTGGGCAAGTGTGGCCTATTTTCATCAGGGGCTAATTTGGAGTAAAATTACCCTATATTCAAACAACTACCATTAATAAAAATCCATTTATTTGCACTGGGTCTCTTCAAAACTTTTTTAGTTCAGTTAAATTTTATGCTCTTTTGAAAGTTCTGCAAACAATGACCATTTGAAAGAACTTTTCTAACATCTGTTGTTGAAGATTTCTAGTTTTAGGTTGTACCATTTATAAAAAGATCCCTGTGATATATTCCTTGTAGGCTCTAGTGTTAGTAATGTTTGTTGCACTAGAGCACGAATTGTGTGTGTGTTTAACTAGTGATGATGCTGGAAGTGTTGACATTTGAATTACGTTGTGTGTTGGGTGGAATAAATATTATGTCTTCCCCCTCATTTCTTTCTTTTTTTTTTAAAAATATATTTTATTGATTTTTTACAGATAGGAAGGGAGAGGGATAGAGAGTTAGGAACATCGATGGGAGAGAAACACCGATCAGCTGCCTCCTGCACACCTCCCACTGGGGATGTGCCCGCAACCAAGGACACGCCCCCGACCGGAATTGAACCCGGGACCCTTCAGTTCGCAGGCCGATGCTCTATCCACTGAGCCAAACCGGTTAGGGCCCCCCCTCATTTCTTATACTATTTTCCCATCTTCCTTTTATTCAGTGTGAGTCACTGACGTAATGAACCATTGTTATTAATGGGAGGTCATCGTATCCCTTAGGTATTTTGGAATAGAAAGGAAGCTAAGAAGCATGGCCTAGAGCAGTGGTTCTCAACCTTCCTAATGCCGCGACCCTCATGTTGTTCCTCCTGTTGTGGTGACCCCCAACCATAAAATTATTTTCGAGAACTGCTGCTGTAGAGCCTAAGACCATCGGAAAACACAGATATTTACATTACAGTTCATTAACAGTAGCAAAATTACAGTTATGAAGTAGCAATGAAAATAATTTTATGGTTGGGGGTCACCACAACATGAGGAACTGTATTAAAGGGTCGTGGCATTAGGAAGGTTGAGAACCACTGGCCTAGAGGAACTTGCATGTTCTTTATGCCAGTCAGTGAGAACTATGGAATTCACCATGTTTCCCTTTTTGCCTTAACTGTGAAGAAGCTCAGCAGTAATGGTAAGATAGGTTTCTGGTGCAAGTAAAATTAAAGAGGAGATATAGGAGAAGTTGGTATAGCTTTTCTGATTATGAAAATACATGCTTGGGGGTGGGGTAAGTTGGAGAGTTAGTGTTAAATGGGTACAGAGTTTTAGCTGGGAAGATGAAAAAGTTCTGGAGATGGATGTGGTGATGGTTGCACAACAGTGTGAATGTACTTGATGCCATTGTACACTTAAAAAATAGAATGGTAAATTCTGTGTTATGATGTTATAAAGAAATTGCATGCTTATCATAGAAATCTTCCAGAGTAGATAAAATTGTAAAGAACAAAATCATTTATAATCTCACTTCTCAGAGAGAATTGTGAATTACTTTTTGGCATATTTTCTTTTCCTTCTCTCTTTCCTTTGTCCATCACATTTAAATAAGATTGAGATCTTGTTACAGATATAGTTCCTTCTCCCCTTCTTCAATTAATATATTGTGAGCATGTCCCCATCACTTAATATTTTAAAAATATTTAAATTGGTTACATAACATTCTATGCTATGGACATACATTTATTTAATAGGTTTCAAATTTGGGTGTTTGTTTTTTTTAAAATATATTTTTATTGATTTTTTACAGACAGGAAGGGAGAGGGATAGAGAGTTAGAAATATCGAAGAGAGAGAAACATCGATCAACTGCCTCCTGCACACTCCCTACTGGGTATGTGCCAGCAACCAAGGTACATGCCCTTGACCGGAATCGAACCTGGGACCCTTGAGTCCGCAGGCCGACGCTCTATCCACTGAGCCAAACTGGTTAGGGCAAATTTGGGTGTTTTATTTTTTTCTATTTTACATTAATTTCTTTATAATTTTGGATTACTTTTACTTAGATTATGAACTTTTTTTTGTTAATCCTCATGTGAGGATATTTTTCCACTGATTTTTTAGAGAGAGTGGAAGGAATGAGACAATGAGAGAGAATTATTGATGTAAGAGAGACACATTGATTAGTTGCCTCCTGCATGTGCCCTGGCCCCGGGCTGGGGATTGAGCCTGCAATCACGGTACGTGCCCTTGACTGGAATCGAACCCTCAACCCTTCAGTTTGAGGGCTGATGCTCTATCCACTGAGCAAAATGGGCTAGGACTAGATTATGAGCATTTAAAAAAAAAGATCTCTGGTCTAAGTATATATTGTGGTATTTTGCTCCAGAAAGGTTATACCAGTTCACAATTTTACCAGCATCTATTCCATTTTTATCTTTGGTTTGACTGTGTTGAAAACATATATAAAAACCTCTTCATCTTCTTGGAAGCGTGTGCAACATATATAAAATAAAAAGGGACAAATTCCTTACTATGTGGAGAATTTTCGTAAATCAAGAAGAAAAAAATCTGGAAAAATATATAATGCACATAAGACAAAGGCATTCTACAGAAAAAAAAATTTTAATCACTTTTAAAAATGAAAAGATGCATAATATCCCTCAAAGTTAAAGAGTTCTAAAAAAATAAAATGATAGGGTATCATTTTTTTTTCACTTATCAGGCTAGCAAATACCCCCCCAAATTTTTTTTTTTAAGTCATAATAAAGTTTGGGGGAATAAGCATTCTCATATACTATAGGCATTAGAGCAGGGGTGGGCAAACTTTTTGACTCGAGGGCCACAATGGGTTCTTAAACTGGACTGAAGGGCCGGAACAAAAGCATGGATGGAGTGTTTGTGTGAACTAATATAAATTCAAAGTAAACATCATTACATAAAAGGGTACGGTCTTTTTTTTATTTCAATAGTTTTATTCATTTCAAACATTTTAACAAGAAGAATGTAAACACTAATTATTATAATTTGAAACTTCAAAAAAATGGAGGAATCATAGCACAATAACATACCTTATATTGAAGATGGCAAAGGCAAAATAAAATTGCCTAACAAAGGAAAGGTACAAAAGCCTTTCAAATTAAACTTAAATATAATAAAATAATTTAAAACTAAAACAAATAGAAAAGAACAAAATGTGTAAACAGTAAATTAAACATTTTCTTTAGTGCAACTTCCAAATTATGCCCAGGACGTAGATGTAGATGGCAATGTAGACTGGGTTGAAAGGTTTTTGGTCTTTAAAACATCAACTTCAGTGGGAACAGTGTTGTTGGTCTCCTTTTTAGCTAATGCTCTGATACTGTGCTTTCCAGGGGCGTGTCTCCCTACATCACCACGATAAGGTGTCTACGCATTCCCAGGGTGATGTCGGGGGACACGTCCGCGGGCATTCCAAGGAGCATCTGGAAGATTGAGAGGTTGTTCCTTCTACTGAATGGGGGATATAAATCCGCCCACTCAGAAGAAGGAGCTGCGGCCATGTTTCCCGACGTTGCCATGTTAACACTGCTGCTGGTGAAGGAGCAGAGGGGAGAGCAAGAGAACCCTCCGCTCTTTCGGCTCCGCGGGCTGGATAGAACAGCCGAACGGGCCGGATCCGGCCTGCGGGCCGTAGTTTGCCCACGGCTGCATTAGAGTGTGGTGGGAGAATAACTGGTACAACCTCTGGAAGGGTTTATTAATACCATTGAAATTCACCTGCCATTTGGCTTGGCAATTTTATGATTAGGTATACATATTTATTTCCCCAAGCGTACAAAGATATATGAAAAGGATGTTCACTATCGCATTGTTTGTAGTAGTTAAGTAGCGATGGTACATCTTTGCAGTGATACACATCTTTGCAATGATACCGTTTTATAGCTATAAGAATGAGAACAGATCAAATGTGCTGATGTGGAATGGTCTCTAAGTTATATTGGCAAATAAAAATTAAATATACAGAACATTTGTAGTATGTCTTGTAGAAAAGAAATTAAAAGTGCATAGGTGGTAGGTACATATACTAAATATACATACACATATATGCCTAAAAAGATAGCCAAGAAACTAATGGTGATTGCCTCAGGGAAAGGGGAATCTGAGGATCTGTTGTGGGAAGAAGACTTTTACTGTATTGTTTACCATCTGCATGGATTGGCATTTTAAATACTAGACTGAACTCTTGCTTGTACTGTTACATAGAGCATGCTTCCATAGAATAAGGTGGACTTCAGCCAAGGTTCTAGACAGAATATACATTTTTGAAGAACTGCTGATTTGTTTTATGAAATTTTGAAATCAGAGGGTCCTTGGCATATCCTCATAAGCAAAGTTTAATACTTATTGGTCTTAACTTTTTGTGGCCTCTTTAGACTGTCTGATATGTAGATTGCATGGAGAAGTCTTTAAATCAGTGTCTCAATTTTGTCTGCCCATGAAAATCACCTTAGGTGTAAAACAAACCACACAGATGTCCTACTCCTACTTTAGATCTGGTTCAGAATCTCTGAGGATGGGATCCTGGCACGTACTAGTATACTTTTAAAGTTTCTCAGATACTTCTTCTGCTTAGCTGAAGTTGAAACTACTGTTAAACTGTGGTGTGTGTGTGTATAACTTTAAACAAATAAAAACAAACAGAACCCTAATATTTTAACAACTGTAGTGAAAGTTAATTTAAAATAAGACTATAACCATCTAAGATTTTGAGTAATTTTCTTAAATATGTCTGTTGAAAGACTTAAATGAAATGGTGACAGTAAAGGGGTGGTCTATCTGAAGGCAAATAATTACTCAGATTACTCTTTCTGCTTGTAGATTAGTTAGAGCTATACGTTCTCTCCTGGCTTGAGCAGTCTGTGCATATGAAAGAGAGAATATATTATCAGAATATTACACATTTTTATACATTCTTAAATTATTGATTTACTGGTGTGTCTCTCCTACTGCACTTTAAACTACAGGTAGGCACAGTCTTTTTGTTTCCTTCCACTTTAGTATTATTATTATTTTGTGTGATATGAATGAATACAGCATAAGATCTATCCTCTTAGCAAATTTTTAAGTATTTAAAAATTACAATACAGTGCTGCAGCCACAATGCTATGAAGTAGTGGATCTCTAGGACTTATGTTATATAATCTGATCACTATGTATCCAACTTGACTTATGGGGACTTATGCTAAGGTCCCTCTGATTTTAAAAGTTCATTAAAACAGATCACTAGTTCTTAAAAAATTTGTATTTGACTAATAACTCTATGTTTCACCCTCCCCTTGGCAACCATCATTCTACTTTCTGTATTACGAGTTTGACTGTCTTAGTTTTCTCATCACAGTGACATGTAGTATTTGTGTTCCTGTGTCTGACTTTTTTTACTTTGCACAATGGCCTCCAGGTTCATCCATATTGTTACAAATGGCTGGATTTCCTTTTTAATGGCCGAATAATATTCCTTTGTATGTATATACCACATTTTCTTTATCCATTCATCTGTCAAAGAACACAGGTTGTTTCTATATCTTGGTTATTGTGAACAATATGGCAGTGAACATGGTAATGCATATCTCTTTGAGATCCTGATTTCAGTTCCTTTGGATATATACCCAGAAATGGGATTTTTAAGGAGTTTGTATACATTTTAACATTATTTGTTTTTCCTTTTTCTTATAGTATTTTTAAGTACAGAGCTTCAAGCTTTGCAGATATTACAGAACAAGAAACGTAAAAATTCTCAATTAGATAAAAACAGTGAAATTTATCAGGAAGTTCAAGCTATCTGTGATACCCTTGGTGTTCCCAACTCAGCAACTTCTGACATTCCACTTATGTTAAACCAAGTGGAGTCAAAGGTATTGTATTTGTTTTATTTTTCTTTCCCCAAAATTCAACTAAATGCTAATATGTAAATGTTGTATTAAAAATGAAAATATTTCCTTTAAGTATAAGATATACATTCCATTTCAAGAGAGTTTATCTTCATAAAAACTAAACTTTGGATTTGGAGTTAATATGTATGTGACCTAATCTGCCTCAGGCTTTTGAGAGTTGCATGATAGAAATCACTTTGCAAATTTAAGTCTTCCTTTCCTAAACAAGGTTGAAATACAACATAATGAAACAAGTAGAATTATCCTATAAGGTCAAAGGCAAATTAAATTTTTTTAGTGTATATTGTTAATAGAATTGCAATGTAGTTCTCTTTGGCAGCACAATTTCTGGTGGATAAGTATTTAGTAAATGTTTGTTGTAGAGTGAATGAATGAGTATTCTGATGGAGTGAAAATAACCACAAACTACCTACTTCAAGCTTTTTGAATTATTTTCAATGATTAAACTCCCCTTTTTCTTAGTCGAGCCATATGTTAGAGAGAATTCTACTCTCACAGACCAAATTCTGACCTACTTTCTAGGTTTTGTAGGAGCCCTGTAAGGGAATATTATAGAGTTCATTTTAAAGGAAAAGAAAATTCTCACCCTTAAGAATAGGTACTAACACTCCATGTTTAGACACACTGCTTTAAACTAAAACTTTGAATAAAGTATTTTTTTTCATTGATTTTTTATGAACTGAAAAATAAAAAATATTTGACTTAATGAATGTGAGAGAATTTTAGTATTATTAAGATGAAAGCAATATTAGAAACTTTTTGGGGGGCCAGAGGTAGAACTTGCAAACCATGTGCCCCTACTGGCAATCTAACTAGTGACCTCTTAGTTCATGGGTCAACACTCAAACACTGAGCCACACCAGCTGGGCACAGCTCAAAGAATAAGGAAATCCCAGCTCAAAAACATTGTTCTAGATGAGTGGTCAGCAAACTGCGGCTCGTGAGCCACATGCGGCTCGCGAGCCGCGGTTTGCCGCTCTGTTGACTAATGAGTTTGCCGACCACTGACCTAGACTCTCGATTCCAATAATTACAGGCTGTTATTGTTCTTTGTGATTAAGCCCCTATCCCAGTGGTCGGCAAACTCAATAGTCAACAGAGCAGCAAACGGCAGCTTGCGAGCCGCATGTGGCTCGCAAGCCGCAGTTTGCCGACCACTGTTCTAGTTTAACAAGTTACTCTTCAATGTTTCTTTTCCCCTGATTTCCTCTGGTTTAGGAATGATCTCGTATTGGCTAAAATGTTTGGGACTGTTTCAATGAAACAGATTTCTGGGCTCTTTCTAAAAGCTTTTTCATTTCCTTTTATGGGTTCCAGTTAGTATTAATAATTTCACCAAAGCTCTTTTCCCTCCTTAAGGCAGGCTATAATGCCTGTGTTCAAATGCTGACAGGTTAATTATAAGGTAGTTGTTACTGGGGTCATTGTGGCTAAATACTTACTTGTAAAAGGACTTCCTTTTCCATTCAGTACCTAGCAAAAGGAAATATTTCCATATTTTTTTTCTTTTCTGTGTTTGCAAAAATAATGAAATTTGTATGTGGTGACTATAAGTGAGTGGGCTTGGTCTCCTATGGTGTTCTGCTGAACAATGAAACCAGAATACTTATAATTGGAATGTGTACATGGTACTTAACTGAGAAAAACCAATGTGCTCATCAAAGGTATCCTTTTAGAGCATTTACCAGGATGTAAGAGAGTGCCATCTTAAGAAGAAACTCCAAAATTGTTTTACCCATAAAACATGTAATTCTTATTGTAAAACCTATAACTACTGTAGTTGTCTATGTACATTATTTCTTATTCTGGAAAAGAAGGTGTATTATAGCTTGAGTTAATATAGCTAATTGCCGGGGTGTTTCTCAGCATGTAGAAGGGTTCAGGAATCTGGAAAAGGGGCTGCGAGTAAATTAATAAAGAGACTAGACATGAAATATAAAGAGACTAGACATGAAATATAAATTAGGCATTTTGGGGAGCCAGAGGAGACCTAGCTTCAGTAACCAAGTTCTTTTAATCTTTGGACCCCTAGCTTTTTATTAACACAAATTGCCCTAAAGCAAAGCAGATATATATATCAAAAATAAAGTTTGGTAGACAGTAGGCATTGTCAGGTTGGGGGAACTGCCTTCAACTGTCTCAGCAGCAGGTAATATGATTCAGCCCTGCTGAATATAGAAGCCCATCAACCTTTAGAGGACTTCTTGTGTTTATTATGACATGCTGGAATTAGCCTCCAGCACTAATGCTCTTTGAAAAAGGTATTCTGGCCTTAGCTGGTTTGGCTCAGTGGATAGAGCATTAGCCTGCTGACTGAAGAGGCCCAGGTTTGATTCTGATCAAGGGCACATGCCCGGGTTGGCTCAATTCCCAGTAGGGGGTGTGCAGGAGGCAGCTAATCAATGATTCTCTCTCATCATTGATGTTTCTGTCTCTCCTCCTTTCCTCTCTGAAATCAATAAAAATATATTAAGAAAGAGAAAAAGATACTCTGCTTTGTAGTGATCTTCTTTCCTAATATGTAAAGGCACGTTATATTTTGTTTGTTGTTTTTTGTTTTTGTTAATCCTTACCCGAGGATATTTTTTCATTGATTTTTAGGGAGAGTTGAAGAGAGAGGGAAAGTCAAGGAGAAATATTGATGTGAGAGAAACACATCGATTGGTTGCCTCCTGCAAGAGCCTCGACCAGGGCCCACACTGGGGAGGAGCCTGCAACCAAGGTACATGCCCTTAATTGGAATTGAACCCAGGACTCTTGGTCTGCAGGCTAATGCTCTCTCCACTGAGCTAAACTGGTTAGGGCTAAGGTTATTTCACTTTAACATATTTATTCTATAGCATTAAAGAATAGATTGTTTTAAATTAGAGAATATACATTTTCACAATCTATTATGTTTACTTTTAGGTGAAAGATATTCTCTCAAAAGTCCAGAAAAATCATGTGGGAAAACCACTGTTGAAAATGGATTTAAATCTGGAACAGACAGTAAGTCCCAATCACCCGCCTTTTATTAGTTGTGTGTAATTCACCTAGTGAATATGTCTTAATTTTATAAATAAGCATTTAGATTTTACAGTGTGTAGCATGCATATGTTATTTTGGAGAATTAAAATGAATTGATATTTAGAATAACTAGAGGCCCAATGCATGAATTCGTGCACCTTGAAAGGAACTAGAGGCTACGAGGCTGTGGTGGGCACGGGTGCATCTTGGCCCATCCTCCACGCCCCCGCCCGGCCCCTCCCGCTGCAGCCCCGGTTCTGTCTGCCTCTGGCCCCACTCCCTCCGCCCCCGCTCGCACCCGCTGATGGCACGGAGCGATTGGGGCCAGTACCAGCAGCAGGTACGAGCGAGGCCAGCGCCATCAGTTGCGATTGGTGGCTGCTGCCCCGATTGCCCCTCAGGAGCAGGGGAGGTGGAGAAGCTCTGAGGGGCGATCGGGGCCGACAGCCACTCCTTGCACTCGCCAACGGCGCCAAGAGCCAGCTGTCAGTGGGTGTGAGAGGTGGTTCCAGCGCCAGCAGTGGATGCAAGCGGGGCTGGTGCCGGCAGCAGGTGCGAGTGCCTGGCGGGACTGTGGCATGCAGGAGCAAAGAATTTTCAGTAACCATCAGAGGCTCACCCCGATGACAGCGGCCAGCACCCCGCCTTGGTCTGGCCTGCTTCACCATCCCGCTGCAGCCGATGCCTGCCATGTTCTGTGCTCTGCCACCTGCTGCCAATGCCTGCCATGTTCCGTGCGCACGCCCTGGTGGTCAGCGCACGTCATAGCGACGAGTTGTTCAGTTCCGCCATTTGGTCTTTTTGCTTATTAGGGTTTTATATATATAGATAAGTCCAAACACTTCTTCAGTCTGGTTATTTATTACTTTAAAAAATATCTGGCCAAGAGTTTTTTTAGTGCCCAGGATGTTAGTATAATTGTGATTTGAAAAGGATAGTAGTTCAAAACCTGCAAGATAGGACGTTATTGGTATTTTCTTTCCTTTTTGGTGCCCACTACTTAGCAAGTAGATGTTTTACTTAACACATTTGATTGAAGATGAGGTAAATTCACCAATTGTAAAATGTAACTTATATGTTTAATATATTCTGAATATCACAAATGTTCTATCAAATACTCTTTATTATTTGTGTAATTTAATGAAAAGTCTCATGGGATCAGAAAATGGTCCTCAAGTACAGTATCTTTTGAATCAGTAGGAAGTATTGACCATAATTTTAAAACTTCTTTTCTTTGCAAAATGAGAGAATCTAAAATTTATATTTGTTTCCAAATTCTTTAGGAACAACTGGAAAGAATCAATGATGCTCTTTCCTGTGAATATGAGTGCCGTCGGCGGATGTTGATGAAGCGATTGGATGTAACAGTGCAGTCCTTTGGATGGTCTGATAGAGCAAAGGTAAGGCTGTTTTCCCATTTGTGTCCTGTAGGTGGTACTCTGTGATAGCTCTTCAGACTCCTTTGTCTGTTAATATGTAACTGCACCACATTTGCACTTTTTCACTATCTGAAACACATACCCAAGCCAACTACTGGTCTTATATAAAGATCCTGGCCTTGTGTAAATCCCTGTTTGCAGTATCTTAATTTCTATCCAAATGTTTCACATTTATTTTAAATTCATAGCTGTTTTGATTTATACAAGGATTGCATTAAGGAAGGCATCGAATGAAACAGATCGGTATATTGAGCCACTGATCAAGAAAGCAGGATATAAGAATAGATACAGGTAGTATGGACACCTGAACAAGTCTTCTTAAAAGTGTCATAAGGCTGTGGAGTGTGGTCCAGTTAAAGAGGGGGTTGGAGAATGGAGGTATCCACAAGTAGAATCTCTGCAGGTAGATTTCTAGAGAGCTGTCTCTCATCACTGCCATTTTATGCCTTTAACCTGTACCTAGGCTTTGTTCAGGATTCCCTGCCCTATTTTGCAGCATACTCTGGAAACTCTCTAAACAGTAAGCTGGGAATCATTTGCTTCTCCTATTTCAGGGAGCACTGTCTTATGCTCCTTGATGCCCAGTGTCTGAAAAATCACTGGTTCATGTGGGTTGTCCAGTTTTAAAGTTGTTTCAGGTTGTAAGGTAAATCTGTGCATGTTACTGGGCATTTCTTCTGTCCATGTTGTGTTAGCTGGGGTCATTTATGCAGCTTCAGCTGATGCCTGGGCTGGGCTGGAACATCCAAGATGCTTGTCTCACATGTCTGGGTTCTGCTGTCTGCTGGGGTGCATTGGTTGTCTTCGTGGCTCTGATGTGGTCTCTCCATGTGGTGTCTAGTATTGGTTTCCTATGGCTGTAGAAATGTATCACCACAAACTTAGTTGCTTATATAATACTAGAGGCCCGGTTCACGAAATTGTACACTTGGGGGGCAGGGGGCTGTGGTCCCTCAGCCTGGCCTGTGCCCTCTCACAGTCTGGGAGCCCTCGGGAGATGTCTGATTGATGGCTTAGGCCCACAGGGAGCAGGCCTAAGCCGTCAGTTGGACATCATTAGCGCTCCCCCTGTGGGTCTGCCCCCTGGTGGTCAGTGCGCATCATAGTGACTGGTCGATTTGCAAATCAGCCTTTTATTATATAGGATAGGGGTCCAGTGCACGAATTCGTGCACCTTGAAAGGAACTGTGGGCCAAGAGGCTGCAGTGGGCACAGGGGCAATTCTTGGCCCATCCTCTGCACCCCCACCCAGCCTCCCCTGCCATGGCCCTTGGTCCCCTGTCTGCCGGCAGACCTGCTCCTGCCACCGCCGCTCCCTGCGCTGACAGCGCTGGCCCCACTCGCACCCGCTGACGGTGCGGAGCTATTGGGGCCGGTGCCAGCGATGGGTGTGAGTGGGGCCGGTGCCGTCAGTGGGTGAGAGTGGCGGCTGGTGCCCCAATCGCCCCTCAGGAGCAGGGGGAGGTGGAGAAGCTCTCAGGAGCAATCGGGGCTGGCAGCCACCGCTCGCACCCGCTGATGGTGCCAAGCAATCAGGACTGGTGCTGGGCACCGGCAGCAGGTGCAAGTGGTGGCTCTGGCGCTGGCAGCAGGTGTGAGTGCCTGGCGGGACCGCGGCATGCGGGAGCAAAGAATTTTCAGTAAGCACCAGAGGCTCACCCTGATGACAGCGACCGGTGCCCTGCCTTGGTCTGGCGCCCCCGCTCATCTGCTCCACTGTTCCACCATGGCTGATGCCTGCCATGTTCCGTGCTCCGCCTCTTGCTGCCAATGCCCGCCATGTTCCATGCGCGCCCCCTGGTGGTCAGCGCACATCATAGCAACCGGTTGTTTGGTTGTTCCGCCGTTAGGGTTTTATATATATATTGATAGATACGTTTATTCTCTTACAGTTCTAAAGATCACAATCCTAAGTGAAGATAATTGGCAGAGTTGCATTCTTTCCAGACACTTCAGAAGAGAATCTGTTTCCTTGTATTTCCTAGCTTCCAGATGCCACCTGCGTACCTTGGCTCTTGACCTTATCCTCCATCTTCAAAACCGATAGTGTAGGAAAATTCAACCTTTTTCTCTCAGCTTTCATTGTCACTTCACCTGCCCCTGTCTCTGACACTCGTCTCTCTTAGAAAAATCCTTGTGATTACACTGGGCCCATCCAGATAAACCAGGATAATCTTTCCATCTCAAGATCTTTAACTTACTAGTAATCACATCTGCACCTGCAAGGTAAAATATTCACAGGTTTCAGGGATTAGGATGTGGACATCTTTGTGGGGCTTTACCAGATGTCTCACCTTCCTTCTAATTGTATTTTATTTTTTCTTGCACTGTATTTTACTATCATGTGCTGTTGCTTCTTTTTTTCTTTTTCTTTTATACTTATATGCACATATATATTTATATACATACTAGAGGCCCGATGCACAAAATTCATGCAAGGGGCTCGGCCCCCACCCCCACTGCCACGGCTTTGTCTAGACGGACGTCTGGTCTAATTAGCATATTATGCATTTATTATTATAGACTAGAGGCCTGGTGCATGAAAATTTGTGCACTGGGGGGTGTCCTTCAGCCCAGCATGCCCCCTCTCACAGTCTGGGAGTCCTCAGGGGATGTCTTACTGACAGCTTAGGCATGCTCCCCATCACCCCCTCGCTGCTGCTGCCTTTGGCCTCCCTCTGCAGTAGGCGACCCAGCCAATCAGGGGAAGGTGCCACCCCAATCATCCCACTGCTGCTGCCACTGCCGGCCGACAGGGCTCACAGCTGCCTGAGCCCTGGGCCTCGCAGCCGCCAGGGCTCACGGCTGCCTGAGCCCATTGCTGCCTGAGCCCCGGGCCTCGCAGCCGCTGCCATGGCTGCCTGCTCTTGGCCCTCGCAGCCACTGTGGCTTTGTCCGGAAGGACGTCCACTTAATTAGCATAGTATTACCCTTTTATTAGTATAGATATATTTATATACATATAAATGTTTTTATTGGTCATTTTTAGAGGAGAGGAAGGGAGAGGGAGAGAGAGATAGAAATATCAGTGATGAGAGAGAATCTTCCACACCCCTACTGGGGATGGAGCCCACAACTTGGGTATGTGCCCTAACCTGGAATCGAACTGTGACCTCCTGGTTCATAAGTCGCTGCTCAACCACGGAGCCACACCAGCTGGGCTCTGTCATCATTTTTTAATTTCCAGAACTTCTTTTTGATTCTTGAATTTTTCTTTCTTGTTGTATGGATATGTTATCTTTTTAAAATATGTTTTTACTAGAGGCCCGGTGCACGAAATTTGTGCACGGGGGTGTGTGTCCCTCCGCCCAGCCTGCACCCTCTCCAATCTGGGACCCCTCGAGGGATGTCTGATTGCCCGTTTCGGACATCCCTTTCACAATCCAGGACTGCTGGCTCCCAACTGCTTGCCTGCCTGCCTTTCTGATTGCCCCTAACCGCTTCTGCTTGCCAGCCTGATCACCCCCTAACCACTCCCCTGCCAGCCTGATTGATGCCTAACTGCTTCCCTGCCAGCCTGGTCACCCCTAACTGCCCTTCCCTGCAGGCCTGGTCATCCCTAACTGCCCTCCCCTGCAGGCCTGGTTGCCCCCAACTGCCCTTCTCTGCAGGTCCGGTCGCCCCCAACTTCCCTCCTCTGCCAGCCTGGTCCCTCCCAGCTGCCCTCCCTTGCTGGCCATCTTGTGGCATCCATCTTGTGTCCACATGGGGGCAGCCATCTTGTGTGTTGGAGTGATGGTCAATTTGCATATTACTGTTTTATTAGATAGGATTGATTTTTAGAGAGAAAGGAAGTAAGAGGGAGAGAGAGATAGAAACATTGATGCGAGAGAAACTTTGACCAGCTGCCTCCTGCACTTTCCCTACTGGGGATCAAGCACACAACTGGGGCATGGGCCCTTACTGGGAATTGAACCATGACCTCTTGGTTCATGGGTTGATGCTCAACCATTGAGCCACACCAGCCGGGTGATAATGCTATCTTCTTGAATGAGGATGAAAAATGTCAAAAAGAAAACCCCATATTTTTTGCCTCAAATTACTTTTGTTTCCTACAAGGTAATTTTTTTGTTTTTTTTCTCTTGTGGTGGCTTTCTTCAAATCCACGATGGTTACTGGTTGTTCATTTTAAAGAGCACGATACTGAAAAACTGATGGGGAGCTTCAGTCATTGATTGGAATTGTTGACATGAGGCTTTGGAACTGGCTATCGTGCTGTGCGAATTCCTAATGCCAACTTGTAGAGATCTTTTCTCAGTAGCTGCTCATTTTTTCAAGAAGGGAAACCTCATTTTTTCTGTATATTTTTTTTTTCTTTGGCTAGGCTAGGAGGAGTGGCAGTGTGGCACCAGGGACTAGAGCAGCCTTGGGCAAACGACGGCCCGCGGGCCGGATCCGGCTGTTCTATCCGGTTCTCTTGCTCTCCCCTCTGCTCCTTTACTTTGAATTTATATTAGTTCACACAAACACTCCATCCATGCTTTTGTTCCGGCCCTCCGGTCCAGTTTAAGAACCCATTGTGGCCCTCTAGTCAAAAAGTTTGCCCACCCCTGGGCTAGAGGAATAGACTGTTCTACAAATAATCTCTATTTTTGCCTCCATATTTCATTTTCTGAGATGTTGGTTCCCTTCTTATATGTATCTCTCTTTTCCTTTCTCTTTGTTGTTGTATGCCTTTTTATAATCTAGTGTGGTCAGTCTGACTCATTTACTTAGAACTACTCCCTCATGTATTGTACATAGGAAATACTTCCTCCTTCCAAATACCTGGCAGACAGATGTAGAAAATTGAAGAGTGATTAGAACAGGGTTGCTGGTGAAATGAAAACTATTATTAATTCAGGGAACATTTTTAGCATAATAATAGAATAGCTATGAGTCAGAGTTGAAGATGGTCATTTATGTATTTTCTTTCAATAAACATTTGTTCAGCATCTCATGTGTCAAACACTATGAGGCACCTGGTTGTGGATGAGCATTTCAGTATCCTATGTCAGTGGTCGGCAAACTGTGGCTTCGCGAGCCACATGCGGCTAATGAGTTTGCCGACCACTGACCTAGACTCTCAATTCCAATAATTACAGGCTGTTGTTGTTCCTTGTGATTAAGCTCCTATCCCAGTGGTCGGCAAACTCATTAGTCAACAGAGAGGCAAACCGCGGTTTGCCGACCACTGCCCTTTGTGATTATGTGTAGAACATTTTTAGAAGATTTCTGTATTTGTAATACATAATCAGCTTCTCAGATGGTTAAAACCTATTTCTCTTCTGCATGCATGCCAGGATAAACTACAGAGATGTGTGTGTGTCCATGTCATTGAAGGGACTGTTGTACACAAGAAGCCCAGTTGCTTCAAGAGCTGTGGGTTATCAAAGAAGTAGATGACATGATTGCTGAGCTCAAGAAATGCAGTAGAGTTTAGATTTATGAGAGGTATTGGTTTTACTGACCTCTGGAAACTTAATGAAGGTTGTTTACATGTTGGATCTTCGGTTTAACCTAATAGACTTTTAATGAGAAAAGGAATTTAGGAATATAAGGACAATTGTGAAAAGTAGTGCATTAAAAGTGTCTTAACATTGTAAGTTAGAGGATGTTTTCAGTGTTGGCCTTAAGGTTACAGAGAAATCCCAAACAAATGAGTTTTGACGTTCTTTTTTTTGAACATTCAGAGTGGCATGGATTTACGGTCATATTGATGCTTACTAGCCTTAAACTTGGGGACTTTGAGAAATTATGCCTTTAGGAAATACCTTGATAGTCTATTTTTTCATCTTCATCGTTTTTCATCATGTTTTAGGACAGTGGTCGGCAAACTGCGGCTCTGTTGACTAACGAGTTTGCCGACCACTGTCATATACTACCCTTTACCTCTTTGCACACAATATGCCACAATTGCCTAATCCTCACAGCTTCCAACTACATGGTAACATTTAGTCTAGTCCATTGGTTAGCAAACTCATTAGTCAACAGAGCGGCAAACCGCGGCTTGTGAGCCGCATGTGGCTCGCGAGCCGCAGTTTGCTGACCACTGTTTTAGGACAAGGAGGTTGTGTTTTTGTTCTTTTCTCCTTAGTGTGAAATAAATTTTTAAATGTTTTTTTCTTAGGCTATTTATAAGTTAATTTAGGACTTTGATTTGATCCTTTTCAATTGATTATATGAGTATATGCATTTATACCCTGAGTTTTCTTATTAAATTTCCTGTAAATTTAATATTTATTTATTACTAGTGGGCCAGGGCACGGATTCGTGCACATTAAGAGGAAATTAATTAGAAGAAATATTTTATTATCGCTGTTCGCCCTTTCTTTATAATAGAAGTGTCAACCAAATTCACGATCGACAATGACAGATTGAAATATACACATGCGATTGGCGCCAGTGAGAGCTTTATATGTAAATTGCCAGTGCGCATCATATGTACCTGCCAGTAGGTTGGTCGGACAGTCGTTGGACTTATAGTTGGTCACCTAGCCTTTTATATAGATAGACTAGAGGCCCGGTGCACGAAATTCATGCACAGGGTGGGTGTGTCCCTCAGCCCAGCCTGCACCCTCTCCAATCTGGGATCCCTCTCACAATCTAGGACTCCTGGCTCCCAACTGCTCACCTGCCTGTCTTCCTGATTGCCCCTAACCGCTTCTGCCTGCCAGCCTGATCACTCCCTAACCACTCCCCTGCCAGCATGATTGATGCCTAACTGCTCCCCTGCCAGCCTGATTGCCCCTAACTGCCCTCCCCTGCAGGCCTGGTTGCCCCCAACTTCCCTCCTCTATCAGCCTGGTCACCCCTAACTGCCCTCCCCTGCAGGCTTGATCACCCCCAACTTCCCTCTCTTGCAAGCCTGGTCCCTCCCAACTGCCCTCCCCTACTGGCCTGATCATCCACAACTGCCCTCCCTTGCAGGCCCGGTCCCTCCCAACTGCCCTCCCCTGCTGGCCATCTTGTGGTGGCCATCTTGTGTCCACATGGGGGCAGCCATCTTTGACCTTATGGGGGCAGCCATCTTGTGTGTGTTGGAGTGATGGTCAATCTGCATATTACTATTTTATTAGATGAGACTAGAGGCCCAGTGCATGGGATTTGTGCACTGATGGGGGGACGTGGCCTGCGGGGATTGGCCCGCTGTGGGAGCACCGCTTATCCTGGTCAGCCAAGCCCCACTCCCACTGTGGGAGTGCATTCACCACCAAGGGGCAGCTGCTGCATTGAGTGTCTGCCCTCTGGTGGTCAGTGCACGTCATAGCAACTGGTCGACCGGTCATTCTGGTTGTTCTGCTGTTTGCTCACTGGGCTTTTATTATATAGCATTATACCCTTATACAATATGTCTGATATTATTGCATAACTTATCATAGATTGTTCTACAGCATTTTAAAATGTTATAGGAAATTTTATCACATGGAATGATATACTTTATTCATTGACATTGAGGTTTTTTTAAATTTTTGAGTCTTTAATGAAATCCTTGGCAGCTAAATTTTTGTGCATGTCCATGATACATTCCTAAAATTTCTATTTTTAAAAAATCAATATATAATTGACATATATTAGTTTTAGGTGTAGAACATAGTTATCTGAAATTTGTATATATTACAAAATGATCAGCACAATAAGTTACAGAATTTTTTTCGTGATGAGAACTTTTTTAAGATTTACTCAGCAACTTTCAAATATGCAATACAGTATTAACTGTAGATGCCATGTTGTGTATTACATCCCCATAACATTTATTTTTTAACTGTAAGTTTATACCTTTGACTCTTTAGCCATTTTGCATCTCCTTACCTCCATGCCCCTCACCTCCCCACAGTCTGTTCTATCTATGAGCTGATTCTTTATTTATTTATTTATTTTTGGACACAGGATGGAGTTGTTTTATTTTCTTTATATTTCATCTAATAGTGAGATCATACAGTATTTGTCTTTCTCTGACTTATCACTTAATACAATGCCCTCAAGGCATTGTTGCAGATAGCAAGATATTTTTTTATAGCTAAATAATATGTGTGTGTATGTATCACATTTTGTTTATCCATTCATCCATCTATGGACACTTAGGTTGTTACTATATCTTGGCTCTTTTAAATCATGCTGCACTGAACTTGGGGGTACATATCTCTTTTTGAGTCAATGATTTTGTTTTCTTCAGATAAATACCCAGAAGTGGAATTTCTGGATCATGTGGTACTTCTTTTTTTAATTTTTTGAGGAACCTGTTTTCTATAGTGGCTGTCTCAATTTACATTAATATTCAACAGTGCACAGGGTTCCCTATTCTCCATAGCCTTGACAACATTGCTATTTCTTGACTTAAACATTGGTTATTAGGATCATATAAGTTTCAGGTGTACTATACTTCTTGACTTTTTAATGATAGCCTTTCTAACAAGTGTGAGGTGATATCTCATTGTGCTTTTGATTTGCGTGGTTAGTGATGTTGGGCATCTTTTCATGTACACGTTGGTCATCTTTATGTATTTGAAAAAATGTATGGACTCTGTCCATTTTAAAAAATCAGATTATTTTTTGCTGTTGAATTGTATGAGTTATTTATACATTTTGGATGTTAACCCCTTGTCAGATGTATGATTTGCAAATATTCCCTTCCATTCAGTAGGTTGCCTTTTCACTTTGTTGTTGGCTTCCTTTGCTGTGCAGAACTTTTTAATTTGATGTAGTTCCACCTGTTTATTTTTGCTCTTATCCCCTTTGCTTTTGGTATTAAATCCAAAAAAATCAGCGCCAAGACTGATGCCAAGGACTTACAACCTGTGTTTTCTTCTAGAAGCTTTAAAGTTTCAGATCTTATATGCAAGTCTTTAATACATTTTGAGTTGTCTTTTGACTATGGTTTAAGATTGCAGTCCAGTTTCATTCTGATGCATGCTGTTGTTCAGTTTTCACAATACCATTTATTGAAGAGATTGTCCTTTCCTCATTGTATATTCTTGGCTCGTTTGTCATAAATTAGTTGACCATACATGTGTGGGTTTATTTCTGGGGTCTTTATTCTGTTCCATTGATCTCTGTGTCATCTCAGTATCATACTATTTTGATTATCAAAGCTTTGTAATATAGTTTGAAATTAGAGAGTATGATGCCTCCAGCTTTATTCTTTCTCAAGATTGCTTGGCTATTTGGGGTCTTTGTAGTCCAAATGGAATTTCTTGATCAGACAATATGCATGTGGGTGTGTTTTTGTTTGTTTGTTTGTTTTTATGTGTGTGTTTTTTTGTTTTGTTTTTTAGCTTCAGTCTTTATTAAATAAAAAGGAAGTGGAAGACAGATAAGGAAATAGGCCAGGGACCTCATCTTCCAACTACACATATATAGACGTAACAGGTGTACTGGTTAATAATGCGGATTTTTTTCAATAGATGGAGTTACACATATGTTGATATATATGCGATTTGATATGTATGGTATTTTGTTGTATTGACAGCAAGCTTCAAAACTTCATATGTCAAATTTGCTGAAGGTGTTAACATCATAGATATTTTTACGCTTAAAAATGTCAAATTTTGTGCCAAAAAAAGAGCATTTGTGGGAAGTTTTAATTCATTATTTTGAATAAAAGTGCTGCTGAAAGTTATCGTATACTTCGGGAAGCTTATGGTGAACATGCTCCATCTCAGGATACTTGTGAATGCTGGTTAAATACTTTAAAAGTGATGATTTTGATGTGAAAGACAAAGAAGGTCCAGGTCAACTGAAAAAGTTGGAAGACCAACAATTACAAGCATTATTGGATGAAGATACATGTCAAACTCAAAAACAACTTGCAGAAAGATTAAACGTTGCTTAGCAAACAATTTCCGGTTGTTTACAAGCAATGGGAAAGACGTTAAAGGAAGGAAAATGGGTGCCACATCAACTGAACGAAAGACAAATGGAAAACCGAAATGTCATCAGTAAAATGTTGCTTCAACAGCACGAAAGAAAGTCTTTTTTGCATCGAATTGTGACTGGCAATGAAAAGTGGATTTATTTTGAGAATCCCAAACGCACAAAATTATGGGTTGATTCAGGTCAACTATCAACATCAACTGCAAGGCCAAATCGCTTCGGGAAGAAGACAATGTGTTGTGTTTGGTGGGATCAGGAAGGTGTGGTGTATTATGAGCTTCTAAAACCAGGTGAAACCATTAATACTGATAGCTACCAACAACAAATAATTTAAACTACGCTTTGATCATCAAACGACCAGAATGGGCCACAAGACACAGCAAAGTAATTTTGCTTCACGATAACGCACCAAGACACACTTCAAAACCAGTTGAAGACACGTTAAAAGATCTTGCCTGGGAAGTATTAACCCACCCACTGTATTCACCAGACCTTGCTCCTTCAGATTACCACTTGTTCCGATCGATGGCACACACACATTCTGAGCAGCACTTCAAAACGTACAAAGAAGTGGAAAATTGTGTCTCTGAATGGTTTGCCTCAAAACAAGATAAGTTTTATGGGACGGTATCCACAAATTACCTGAAAGATGGGGGAAATGTGTAGCTAGCGATGGACATTACTTTGAATAAAGCATTTTTGATGTTTCTCTTGAAATTATCGTGTTTTCTTTGATTACAAAATCTGCATTATTAACCGGTACACCTGGTAAAATAGACACAACTGAGTAAATGACAGACAATTCATGGAACAGACTGAAGGGCCATGGGAGGCAGCACCCTCCCTAAAATGAGCTTGGACCCAGGGATGGGCTGAGACCTGGGCCAGAGGCAAACGTTCTAAGGGATTATGTTTGAGCAGCTTGGAGATGAGGTTCTGAATTCCTGTGAACACAGAACAGGGAATTTGATGATGTGCTGAAAAGTTTCATTGTGTGAAGTTCTCCAGCAATTCATAGCGGAGTACTCCAAGCACCACAGATCCACCTTCTCATTGTGCTTGCACCCCTCAGTCAATTCTGGGGCAGGTAGTCCAATATGCCATACATGGCCTTCCTCCTCAGAGAGGGGAGTGAATACAGACCAGCCAAAGTCAGCAATTTTCAACTCTCCCTGGCTTTATCTCTCTGTGAATCACCTTCTTCCTACAGTGCAGAGCATGTCAGTTCTTCTATTAATTATGGTTGTGCACTGCTGGTCAAAAGTGCCGCTCTTCTGAAGCTCCTTGTAGAGCTCTCCATGGCGGGGGGGGGGGGGTGGGGGGAGGGCAAAGAGGGTTGTCTGGGGGCAAACATTCTCCGGAATCAAGTAGATCCTTTGATAATCATAGAAATAGTTGTAGAGATGCAATATGTTGGGATGCTGCAGATGGACTGGGTTTCGATCTTCCTGTGAAGTTGGTGCTCTATACCTTCCTTCTCCATCTGAGACTGAAGAGGACCTTTAGTGCCACAGTGAAATGAGCCAAGTACACATTTCCAAATTTGCCTTTACCCAAAGGATGCCCAATCTCAAAGTTATCAATTGTGAAGGACCCATTAAGTGTTCCAATGCTGTTCTGGCCAGGGGCAGCTGTGGGCTGGGCATTCAAGTGGCTCTTCAGGACAAGTGAAGATGTGGTGGTAGGCTCTCTGGGGTTAGGATGTTCATGCCAGATTAAGCTGGCTGCTGGGCGGTAGGGCAGTCTCCTTCTGGGCTATCCTTAGAGGGAAAGGGGGAGGAGACCTGAGGCAAGTGGCTCAGCCAACCTCCTGGCACCTGGCAAAAGACTCAGAATATGCATGATTTTAATGCTTTTGATATGTACTCCAGAGTTACCCTTCAAAAATGTTATATACCTTTATTAGTATGGTTAACCTGATTTATTTTTTATTATTTTGCTAGTATTGAGATAAGATTGTATAATTTTATAGTTTGCTTTTTTCACCTAACATGTCCTGATCATTGTCTCATATCTCAAAAACTCTATTTCAAAATTAATTTTTAATTAATTTCTTATTTTTGGAAATATAATTCACCATCTTAAAATGTACAATTCAGTGGTTTCTAATATGTTCACTGTATTCTGTGACCATTACCACTTTCTACTTCCAGGACATTTCTATCACTCCCAAAAGAAGCATGCACCCATTAGCAGTCATTCCCAATAACCTCTCCCTTCCCTGGAAGCCACTATTGTGATCTACTTGATGTCTCTTTGGATTTGTCCATTCTGGACATTTCATGTAAATGGGATCATACAGTATGTAGATTTTTGTGTCTGTCTTCTTAGCATAATGCTTTCTTGGTTCATCTATGTCATCTCATATAACAGTACTTCCTTTTTTTTTTTTTTTTTTAAATATATTTTATTGATATTTTACAGAGAGGAAGGGAGAGGGATAGAGAGCTAGAAACATTGATGAGAGAGAAACATCGATCAGCTGCCTCCTGCACACCTCCCACTGGGGATGTGCCCGCAACCAAGGTACATGCCCTTGACCGGAATCGAACCCGGGACCCTTCAGTCCGCAGGCCGACGCTCTATCCACTGAGCCAAGCTGGTTTCGGCAGTACTTCCTTTTAATATCTGTTTATGCCTATTATATTTTATCACATAGTGATACCATAATTTACTTTCTTATTTTATACATTTTTTCTACATAACTAATACCAGGAATGTTAATATGTATAATCCTATATAGTAAAAGGCTAATATGAAAATAGATTGAATGGCAGAACAACCAAACAGCCAGTCGCTATGACGTGTGCTGACCACCAGGGGGCATGCGCGGAACATGGCAGGCATCGGCAGCAGGTGGCACTGCGTGGAATATGGCGAGTGTCGGCTGTGGCGGGATGGTGGAACAGGTGAGCGGAGATGCCAGACCAAGGTGGGGCGCTGGTCGCTGTCATCGGGGCGATTCTCTGGTGGTTACTGAAAATTCTTTGCTCCCGTGCACCACAGGCCTGCCCGGAGCTGGAGCCGCTGCTCACACCCGCTGCCAGCACCCGGCGCTGGTACCAATTGCTCAGTGCCATCAGTGGGTACGGATGGCAGCTGCTGGCCCTGGTCGCCCCTGAGGGCTTCTCCACCTCCCCCTGCTCCTGAGGGGCAAGCTAATGACTAATACGTTTGTGAAAAAAAGGTTTCATAAGGAGCAGGGTGAGGTGGAGAAGCCCTCAGGGGCGACCAGGGCCTGCAGCTGCTGCTCGCACCCACTGATGGTGCCGAGCAATCGGGACCGGCACTGGCAGCAGGTGTGAGCGCAGGGCAGGACTGTGGCCCTTGGCACCAAAGAATTTTCAGTAACCACCAGAGGCTTGCCCTGATGACAGTGATTGGCGCCCCGCCTTGGTCTGGCGCCCCCGCTCACCTGCTCCACCATCCTGCCACAGCTGACGCCCGCCATGTTCCATGTGGGCCCCCTGGTGGTCAGTGCACGTCATAGCGACTGGTTGTTTGGTTGTTTGGTTGTTCCGTCGTTTGGTCTATTTGCATATTAGCCTTTTATTATATAGGACTAGAGGCCCGGTGCACGGGAGGTGGCCTGCAGGGATTGG
The DNA here is from genome assembly GCF_963455305.1 of Plecotus auritus. NCBI lineage: Eukaryota > Metazoa > Chordata > Mammalia > Chiroptera > Vespertilionidae > Plecotus > Plecotus auritus. The sequence goes on along the minus strand of NC_137770.1, from coordinate 74,975,938 downwards.
GCCTCGTTTCGTGCCCCCAGGCTCGCAGCTCCAGTTCGTGCCCTCAGCCTTGCAGCCCCACAGCCCCTCCTGGCACCCTGCTGTGGCCTGGCGCTGCCCTTTCACCTGCTCCACCATCCCGCCTGTGGTGCGATTGATTGGGACTGGGTCCCCTGCGCAGCTCCCTCAGTGACTGGGAGCCTGGGGCAGCCCTGCCCCCCCGTTGTCGCTGCTGGTCGCCGTCTGCGGGGTGATCGGAGGGGCAATTGGGCCCCCTGCTCACACCTGCCTTGGCCTGGCGCTGCCCGTTCACCTGCTCCACCATCCCACCGTGGTCCCACTCTCGTCGGGGCCCATCTGGGCCGACAGCGCCTCCACTGCTGCCCGCTGCCAGTGCCGCGTCGCTGATGCTCGCCATGTTTTGCGCCGCCCCTGGTGGTCAGTGCACGTCATAGCGAGCAGTTGAACTCCCAGTCAAACAATTTGCATATTAGGCTTTTATTATATATTTGTAAATTTCAAAGTATATTCTTATGGAATATTCCTAAATGGAGAGTTACTGTGTCAAAGGTTATTGACACTTAATGCTCTTGATTCACATAGCAAAATTGCTTTTTAGAAAGTTGGTATGAATTAAACCCTTATCAGTAAGATAAATGAAATTTTGTCTTCAATTTAGTCTCTTTAATATTTAGAATATTACCAATTTTATTACTAACTTGATGGTTATAAACGACTAATTTCTCTTAATTTGTATGTTTTTATTGTTGGGAAATTTTTAACCTTTTTTTGATAAGCTTAGTCATTTCAGTTTTCCTTTTTTTTTTGAAAGTTCTATTTGTGTCTTGTCTTTTTTTCCCCCTTAGGATCTTCCTGTTTTCCCTTTTGATTGAGCTTTTTCTATATTAAGGAAGTTAGCTAGTTGCTTTATTGTTGAAAATATTTTCCCTATTGTCTTTTGATTTTGTTTTATGCTTTTTGATATATAGAAATTTTAAGCTTTATAATATACTAGAGGCCCGGTGCACAAAATTTGTGCACTGGGGTGGAGGATGGCCCTCAGCCCAGCCTGCACCCTCTCCAATCTGGGACCCCTCGGGGGATGTCCAATTGCCACTTTAGGCCTGCAGTTGGACATCCCTCTCATGATCCGGGACTGCTGGTTCCCAACCACTCGCCTGCCAGCCTGATCACCCCCTAACCACTCCCCTGCCAGCCTGATCGATGCCTAGCTGCTCCTCTGCTGGCCTGATTGCCCCCAACTGCCCTCCCCAGATGGCCCGATCGCCCCCAACTGCCTTCCCCTGTAGGCCTGGTTTCCCCCAACTGCCCTCCCCTGCAGGCCTGGTTTCCCCCAACTGCCCTCCCCTGCAGGCCTGGTCCCCCCCCCCCAACTGCCTTCCCCTGCAGGCCTGGTCCCCCCCCCCCCCCAGCTGCCCTCCCTTGCAGGCCTGGTCGCCCCCATCTGCCCTCCTCTGCAGGCCTGGTCCCCCCCTAACTGCCTTCCCCTGCTGTCCTCATCACCTCTAACTGCCCTCCCCTGCTGGCCTGTTTGCCCACAACTGCTCTCCCCTGCTGGCCATCTTGTTGACCACATGGGGGCGGCCATCTTGTGCGAGGGCATGAGAGTCAATTTGCATATTACCTCTTTATTATATAGGATTTTTTAATGTAAAATAAAACATTAAACAATGTATTTGGAATTTCAGTATGGTATACCTTATTATTATTACTTTTATGAATAGCCAACAGTTTATTCCAGCACCATTTTAGAATTATCCAGCTCTTTTCTCACTGTTCTTTAATTATTATTTATTGCATTCATACGTATGGGACTCTGAATCTCAGCTGCCTATTTTGCTTCATCAGTCTCTTTTTTCTCCCCAAGTTCCATGTAATTTGACTGAGGTAGGATAGTATACTGTATTGTGGGTCAAGTAGATCTTTATTAGTAAGTTGACAAAACTGTGATGCTCTCTGTATTTTGGGGAAGTTGTTTAAGCTTTTTAAGCCTCATTTTTTCCAGATACAAAAGGGGGCAATAAATACAACCATTCTAAAAGGGTATTTTGAGAATTAAAAAATGACTATTAAGTGAATAGTAACCTGGCACATTTAATAAGTACTCAATGAATGTGAGCAGTTAAGACAATGATAATTTCATATTAATATCTGGTAGAACTTTTTCAGAATTGTTTTTGTCATTCTTAAATATTTAGTGTCTGGATTATCTTTAGATTCCTTTTTTTCCTTTTTATCCTTTCAAAAACCATTCTAATAGGATTGCAGTAAATCTATTATTAATTTTTGGGAAAACACATAATATTTAGTGTCCCCATCCAGAAAATTGGTATTTCTTTCCAATTCTTTCAAGTTTTTATAAGATTTACTGTTTTATTTTTTATTTATTTTTATTTTTTTCTGAAAGGTCCTATATGTGGTTTTGGTATTTTTAGGTATTTTTTTTGTGTGTGTGAGTTTTTAATGAGTTGATCTTGGTAGTTATGTGTTCTTTTAGCATCTGTTGGTTTACATTTTTCATTAAACATAAATTATCAGATACTTATGATTGCTATTGCTCTTTCATTGAAATGTTCTTTGGTTAACTTTTTCCCCTAACTTTTGTCATTTAGGTGAAAACAGATGACATAGCCAGAATTTATCAGCCTAAGCGTTATGCTTTGTCACCCAAGACAACGATTACATTGGCACATTTACTTGCTGCTCGTGAAGATCTTTCCAAGATCATTAGGACAAGTAGTGGCTCTAGCCGGGAGAAGACAGCATGTGCCATTAATAAGGTTGGTTTTCTTTCAGTACAGTGGAGAATGAATCTATAATATCCTCAATTGATGTTTTTACAGATTTTATTTTTTTTTACTTTTTTAAATGTATCTTTATTGTTGAAAATATTACAGATGTCCCCCTTTTTCTCCCCATTGACCCCTCCTCCCCACTCTCATCCCCTCCCCAGGCCTTCACCCTACTATCGTCTGTGTCCATGGATTATGCATATCCTATATAATAATCCTATATAATAAAAGGTTAATATGCAAATTGACCAAATGGTGGAACAACTGGTCTCTATGATGCTCACTGACCATCAGGGGGCAGATGCTCAATGCAGGAGCTGCCTCCTGCAGAAGCTGGACTCACGGCTGGCGAGCGCAGCGGCAGTGACGGGAACCTCTCCAGCCTCTGCTGCAGTCGGACATACTCCTGAGGGCTCCCAGACTGCGAGAAGGTGCAGGCTGGGCTGAGGGTCTTCCACCCCACCCCAGAGCACAAATTTTGTGCACTGGGCCTCTAGTACATACATAAGATCTTCGGTTGACTTCCTCCCTCCTCTCCACTCCCCCCCTCCTTATGATATTCATCAGTCTGTTCCATGCTTCCATTCTCTGGATCTATTTTGTCAGTTTACTTTGTTATAAGATTCCACATATGAGTGAGATCATGTGATACTGATTTTTTCTGACTGGCTTATTTCACTTAGCATGATACTCTCCAGGTCCCTCCATGCTGTCTCAAAGGATGAGAGATCCTTCTTTTATTCAGCTGCATAGTATTCCATTGTGTGTAAATTTCACCACTTTTTTATCCATTTACCTACTGATGGGTACTTGGGCTGTTTGCAGAGTTTAGCTATTGTAAATAATGCTGCTATGAACACAGGGGTGCATATATTCTTTCTGATTGGTGTTTCGGGTTTCTTACGTTAGATTCCTAGAACTGGGATCACTGGGTCAAATGGCAGTTCCATTTTTTATTTTTTGAGGAAACTCCACACTGTTTTCCAATAATGGCTGTACCAGTCTGCATTCCCACCAGCAGTGTACTAGGGTTCCTTTCTCTCCACATACTCGCCAGCACCTGTTGTTTGTTGATTTATTGATGCAGCCATTCTGACAGGCATGAGATGGTTGTCATTTTAATTTGCATCTCTCTGATGATTAGTGTCGTTGAACATTTTTTCATATGTCTTTTGGCCATTTGTATGTCCTCTTTGGAGAAGTGTCTATTTAGGTCCTCTGCCCATTTTTTGATTGGATTGTTTGTCTTTTTTTTTGGTGAGTGGTATGAGAACGTTATATATTTTGGAAATTAGCCCCTTATCAGATATATCATTGGCAAATATGTTCTCCCTTACAGTGGGTTCCCTTTTCAATTTGATGCTGTTTTTACAGATGTTAATCCATTTTCCCTTTATGTCCTGGTGCACTAGAAAAGACAGTGGTGTAAGGACTTCAGTCCATCTAGGCTTAGTTTTGTGTGTGCATGTTCATTTGAATTTCTATACTCATTAATTAAACCAAAGTTTTATCTAAATTAGAGGAATTAAGAATTGTTTTATCAATAGCTTTAGGAAGAATTATTTCTAAGAATATAATCAATCATTCTTTGTCAGTGAAAACCTGAATTGTTTCAGGTACTGACAGATTCCCTATGTCCTTGGTGTACATGCTTTGGAGTCATACAAATCTGAGTTCATTTACTTAGAGGAATCACCGTGGGCAAATTATTGAATCCCTTTGAGGTTTCCTGACTCTCAATTTCTCTGACAAGCTCGGTCTTAAACAAGTTCATAGAGTCTGAAATTTTTACTTTAACAACAATAAACTAATCTGAAATACTTGTTAGCTCAACTAGAAAGTACTCTTCATTTAGATAGAACAGCCTATGACAGACTTTACAAAAGAGCAGAAGTAATGGATTTGGGTAATTTTTAAACATCGTTTTTCACTCAGTATAGTGAGAAATATATCCTTGATGCAGGATATCTTGTCAGATGGATGGTTGTTTATAAAGTCAGTTTGCCTAATCGTTGCTCAGTTAGGCACTAGTGTTCATGCCTCCTACTTCCATTTTAGACCAACCTTCTCTATCTTCTGAAAGTGTTCTGTCTTTAAATACAGGGTGGGGGCAAAAGTTTATAGTTGTGAGTATGCAAAACACAAGCGTTTATTCTTATACTATTACTTATTAACTAGAGGCCCAGTGCATGAAATTCTTGCACTCAGGGGAGGTGTCCCTCAGCCTGGCCTGCACACTCTTGCAGTCTGGGAGCCCTCGGGGGATGTCCGACTGCCGTGGAGGCGGGAGAGGCTCCCGCCACCAATGCTGCGCTTGCCAGCCATGAGCCCGGCTTCTGGCTGAGCGGTGCTCCTGCTGTGGGAGCACACTGACCACCAAGGGGCAGCTCCTGCGTTGAGCATCTGCCCACTGGTGGTCAGTGTGCGTCATAATGACTGGTCATTCTGCTGTTAGATCGATTTGCATATTACTCTTTTATTATATAGGATTATTGTAGTATTTTCCATATGAACAGCTGTAAACCTACTTCTGCCCCACCCTGTATGTTACTCAGTATCTTGCATCAGGTTATTTACTCTTACAGCAACAAGAGTTCTACTTCTTTTAAGTGAAATTGTCCATCCCTTTTCTGAGTTTATAATTTACAGCCTAATTATTTGAGGCAATCTTTTTTTTTCACATTTGAGGGAACAATTTCTTGTTATACTAAACCAGAAATACAAGATTCCACTGAAACTGAAACAGTTGACAGAATATGGTCGAACTGAATTAAACCTTAAAGGGAAAATAAGAGGGTCAAACAAGGCCAATGTATGTAGAAACCAAGGTTGGTTTGGGATAAACATAAGGATGACAGCATTCAGCATCCATCCCCTTTCTTCTGAATCATTTGCTTAACCTAATGGCTTTTTTCTCTCTATTGCAAATACAACTCAACCCAATAGTATCCCTTTGGACATGGTGCAAAGCCAAGAAGAAGTTTTTAAATCATCTTATTCCAGGGTAGAAAGTGTTCACATACCCACCCCAGCACACATTATGTGGTGTCAATGCACATGGTAGCAACTTTAATCAAACCAGTGCTGCTACCATGTATAATCTGTTATGTAGCCCTGTAGCTAGGTCAGTGTTCTAAAATACCCATGTGGCAGAATGTACTTTTGAACTCCATACTAAAGTGATAGAGAACAGAACTGTATTGGAAACCTAGGCATTAAGGAGGAACATCGATGGGTTCTTTCTGGGACTTTTTCAGAGGGACAGAGATGAACAGAGGAAATGTTAGAACATCTTTTTGAAAGCAATCTTATGATCAGTTCTTGGAGCAGCGTCCCCCTATACCAGTGGTCGGCAAACTGCAGCTCGCGCGAGCCGTGGTTTGCCACTCTGTTGACTAATGAGTTTGCTCACCATTGGGATAGGGGCTTAATCACAAGGAACAACAACAGCCTGTAATTATTGGAATCGAGAGTCCAAGTCAGTGGTTGGCAAACTCATTAGTCAACTGCGAGCCGCAGTTTGCCGACCGCTGCCCTATACCCACCAACGTAGCATGTTTGGTGGAGAGACCAATGAGAATGACAACCAAGAAAAGCAATTTTTTGGATTTGGTAATTAGGGCATTATTGCTGACTTTATTTAAAAGAATGTTTACATACTTTGAATCTTGTCCCACAGTGAGAATGTTGTACTTTTTGTCTTTTCTTTATGACATAAATTACTAAAACATAGTTTTGGTTAGAAGATCAATAGAAGTAGAACCCAACTGATTTATAGGTCAGTTTGGTTGAGGCAGTTACGTTTTACCTTCTTTCCTGAAAGAGACTAGCAGGATGCTATTGGCTTACCCTTGGCTATGGTTGGCGGGGAGGCACCCTCCTCACAGCTGTCTTTCTCTGTTCATGGGCATATAGAGTAGAGCTTTTTTATAGAAGACTGGGGTCTTAAACCAAATTCTTTATTTATCCTTTAAAGTATTATAAAGCATGGTTAAAGAAGGACATCAAGTATTTTTTTTTTATAATAACTAGTATCATTGAAAGTTAGTAAGCTTATAATAATTAGTATCATTGAAAGTTAGTAAGCTTAAGCTAGGAGAGGAATAGCTCACTGAAAATCCTTGTATCTCTTGCAATGCTACCTTGGGTTATAGTCATTATATTCATCTCTGACCTAGCCACATGTTATCACATATACTTCATACTTGTGAAATAAAAATGTGCTTAAAAATACAATCTTTCATTGGATAGTCCATTACCAAACCAGTAGCAATGGAAAGTCTAGAGTTGTTGTATAAATGGATATGATTTTAATTTAAGGTCTGTAGTTTAAGTATATTAATGTTTTGCTAAAAACGTTTCTTAGTATGATGGGTACTACATTTGTTACAGAATATGCTAAACACATTTAAACAATAGAAAATAACAAGACTTTAAGTTTTAGAAATATTTTCCTAGGTTGTTTAAAAATAATACCACATTGTGAGGAATTTGTCATGGATTGCATTTATATTTTCAATATTAATTCATACTGTCCTTTCATGTCCTTAAATATTTGGCTTCTTTTTCTTTATTAGAACAATAATTTCAGTATTACTTGAGTCCTTTATGTAAAATTTAACTTTTAAAATATTAGTAACTGAAAGAAAATGTTTCTTCATACAGGTGCTGATGGGAAGGGTGCCTGACAGGGGAGGACGGCCGAATGAAATCGAACCACCACCCCCTGAAATGCCACCTTGGCAAAAGAGACAAGAAGGCGGCGGAAGGGGTGGTTGGGGTGGTGGAGGTGGGGGTAGAGGAGGTGGTGGGGGTGGAAGAGGTGGCTGGGGAAGTGGTGGGGGAGGGGGTGGAGGGTGGGGAGGAGGTGGGGGAGGGGGTGGTAGAGGAGGAGGTTTCCAAGGCAGGGGAGATTATGGTGGGAGGGGAGACTATGGTGGGAGAGGGGGCTATGGTGGGAGAGGAGGCTATGGTGGAAGAGGTTATGGAGATCCATATGGAGGAGGTGGTGGTGGTGGTGGATATAGAAGATACTGAAAGGTACAAAAATTGGATAGCAGTGCTTACTTTTTGATAGCTATATTAGGCATAGTGTTCTAAATAACATTTGAATGTCATCTATGAAGTAAACACTGTTAGATTCCTTGATATCATTCTTGAATTGGGTTAATATGTAAGAGCATTGTTTTATACTGTATGATCTCTTGGACAGAGTGATGAATTTTTTTTTTCATATCTGTGTACCCTTGAGCATGTTATGTCTTTTTAAAAAAAAATGAGCAAAAGCTATTTTTAAAATTGTAAATATTACCATCAGACTTGGAAAAATGGAAAGTATTTTATTGTCATGATTGAATTTAGATTGTTACCTGTATTTTATTCAGGTTTGACACACATAAAACAGACCCCCCTTGTTATTAGACTGTTGCCTCATCTGTATTCCTGTGTTTTATATTTATTAATTTTACTTTACAAAATAGGGAAAGGGACTGATAGTTTTGTTCAAAAGGTAGTTGTCATGACTTGTTTTTTCTTTTATAGGAAGTGATTCCTCTGCCTAGGTTTCTGTTAAAATTCCACTAATTGAAGCCTGGGTCTACTTTTTGGTATGCATATTTTATTTTCCAACTGGATTTGAAATTTGTGATTTTGTTTGACAAAGCAAAGTTTGATTGAGGTCAGAATTACTCTAAAGGGACAAAGACATGAACCAGTTTTACATGATGGTGTAAAAAATATTCTTATCAATTGTTTCTTTATCCTTTGGGCCATCATTTTAGATATTAGAATGTTAAATGGCAGGCTGAACTGTATTACATAGGATTAGAGCAGTACTTTTCAGTTTTAATAAATCAGAGGTAGGCCAAGGCATCCCTTGGTAGTTCTGATTCACAGTTAGATTTGGAAAATACAGTGTTAGAAAAGCATTATATGTGGTTGGAGCAGTCAAAGGCTTGGTGACTAGGAGTTGTGAATTTGAATTATGGCGCTAGCTGAGGGGTGCTATGGGCTTAAATGATCAAAGATCTCAAGGATTGATTTGTCCTCATTTGTCAGATGAGGAATGTATGTAATGCTTGAGCCCTATCCAGGTTGTTTCATATACACCTAAGTACAAGTGAAATTTGTTGGGAATTTAAGTGTGCCTATTGTGAATGGTTTAAGAAGTGGGCCAAGTTACGTATTTTTCTCTTAATGTAGAGAGAGAGAAAAGTGATAGCCATACAGATTTTTTAAATTTCCACTGTAAAGCCTGTATCCCGATGTAGGCTTCTGGTCAACACCTGTGCATAACAACTTTAACCAACTCAATAGATAGAAAGCTGAGTGGATATTGGTATTTGGCAGTTCTTGTTGTTTTATTTTGTTTTATAGTAAACCCTGTGGTGAAACCTAAAATAATGTTAAAACTTTAAAAGTAAACATTGTGTGTAGTCTTGGCCATGTGTTTTTCAAGATAACCCTTGAAAGAAATTTGTTAAGTATAGGAAAACAAATGGTTTTGATTATTTGTAAACTTAGATTATTTTTAAATGTGCTTATATTTAATGGAAAGGCTTAATTTTATTTGTGATTGTTGGAGAAGAATGTTTTCCATAATTAAGAAAACATTTTTATCAGTAGCTATAAACTCTGAAAAATAATTTTTAAAAATATATAAGCAGAGACCACTGGAGTAAAGTATTTCAAGAGAGTTGCTAGTTAAAACATTCATTTAAAACTTTTATATTTCTGCTTTATTTTTTTTCGGAAGCTTTAGTTGCTGACTTAGAAGGGGCTTATAACTACCTTCAACTTTTATCACTAAAGGTTTATGAATAATGACAGAAACAGTAGTTCATCAATTTCTGTAAGATTTCTTTGTACCTTCATATGAGTGCTGTTGGATTATCCACAGGACTCACTGTAAATTTTATCCAGGTTTAGCACTTGCTCCTGGAATCATGTCAGAGCTGGAGCAACATGATTTATAGGTCATTTACACATTCCTATAAACTTCACTTGAATAAAAGCTGAGTGGTCTAGACTCAAATATCTTACTCTTTCTTCTGAGCTAAGATTTTAATGATAATCTTTGTTCAGTAAAAATTTCATTTGTAGAAGAGTGTGCTAAGCAGTATCTAAAATAGTACTAAGGTGCCCAGCTGGCGTGGCTCAGTGGTTGAGCGTCGACTGATGAACCAGGAGGTCACAGTTTGATTTCTGGTCAGGGCACATGCCCAGGTTGTGGGCTGTAGTCCCAGTGTGGGGCATGCAGGAGGCAGCTGAGCAATGATTCTCTCTCATCATTGATATTTCTAGCTCTTCCTCTTCCTTTCTCTCTGAATCAATAAAAGTATATTTTAAAAATAATAAAATAAAATAGCAATAAGGCCATTTGGGGCCTTATTGAAAGGCCATAATGTGAAAATGTTTTATAAATTGAGTGTAATACAAATATAGAGTATGATGAATGGTACTTCACTACTTCCTAAAGTTCAATACCTTTTTTGTGTGCTGCTTCATTCCTTTTTGCCTGGTTCTCATTTTCATATTACCTGTTTTTTCCTCCCCTTTTTAATTTTTCTTGCATTGGTCTAGCCTTTGGTATCTACTAGCATTATAGATATGTCATTACTGGGAGTTTCTGTGTTAAAGAAGGTAGCTAACTACCCTCACATTTGGATTGCACTAGTATAAATAACATAAGTCCTGTCCATACATAACCACCACCACATTACATGTCAGCTGTCAGCAAAAGAGGGGGTCATGTGCTTTCTTTAAACCTATTCCCTTGTGTTCTGCAGATCAGAGAAACCTTATTCACGAAACAGAAAAAAACCACAAAACATTTTAAACCAGAAACATGTAGTTGCCTGTATTTGTGTCAAAAGAAGGTTTGAAAATCCATAAAGGATCTGTGACCAGAGAATGTTCTAAACAGTAATACTATCTATATCGTGTCAGGAGCACAGGATAGAGATTTGGGATGGGAATTGTGACTGGAGGAGAGGAAATTGAATCTCTTTAGGTTTAGGTTGTCAGAGTGACTTAATTATTTTGTATACAATATAATGAATTGCCAAAATGATGACTACACCTACATCCAAGTGTATCAGAATACAGTCTGTATTGGGATTTCAGTGATTGGAATTTTTCTTCCTTCTTCATTGGTCTGGTTACACAGAAGTTGGCTGGGGATTAAGGGAAATCATGGCTCTCTCTAATCTATATACACTTGAGTGGCCATATTATTATGATCTCTGAATGCATAATAATCTGGCCACTCAGTGTATATCCTCCTATATAATAAAAGGCTAATATGCAAATTGTCCCCTCGACCAGGAGTTTGACCAGCAGGCAGGCCGGCCAACCGCCCATGTCGCCTCCCCCTGGCCAGGCTGGCCGGACCCCACCCATCCACTAATTCATTCACCGGGCCTCTAATATATATATATATGCATACACACACACACACACACACACACTGAGTGGCCAGATTATTATGCGTTCAGAGATCATAATAATCTGGCCACTCAGTGTATATCTATATATATAAAAGCCTAAACGACCGTTATGACCGAATGACCAGACAACTGGTTGACCAGTCACTATGACATGCACTGACTACCAGGGGGCAGATGCTCAATGCAGGAGCTGCCCCCTGGTGGTCAGTGCACTCCCATAGCCAACCTTCCACGGCCCCTTCGCCCAGCCAGCCAACTTCCTGCCGCCCCTTCTCCCCCTGCCCCCAGCCGGCCAACCTCCTGTGGCCCCTCCCCACAGCCGGCCAACCTCCTGCGGCCCCTCCCCCTGGCCAGCCAGCCCTCCCAATAGGCTTCGATCACCAGGCCGAGGGAGCCCACCCATGCACAAATTCGTGCACTGGGCCTCTAGTCACTAAATAATCATGAGTACAAATGAATTGCTCTGGGTGCTCTGTATACTAGATTGAACCATCATTCTCTACGAATTTCACTCACAGCTTTAAAGTTTCTCTACTTGCCAGTTTTCTTGGATAGAATTGTGGAATTAAAGACCAAAGCCACAGAGAAATGTCAGCCTCAGATCTGTCTCCTTCAGTGTTAAGTGTTTATAGACTTAATATTTAGGGATCACTGTAAGTCATAATGCAGTAAGATGGGAAAAGGTTGAATATTTCTGTACTGTTACTTCTTTGTGTTATAAAAAGATTTAGAAAAAATTTTACTAACTAGTCAGTTGCTTTGCTTTTTCTTCCAGAACTGTTTGGTTAATACAATAGGGGAGTGGTCTCAGCTGTGGATTATAATAAAAATTCAGGTGAAGCTTCTACATATTCATGAATTATAGAAGTAATACAAGACATCTATGCTATAGGGATCCTAATGTCTTTTATCATATAAATATTACACAAAGAAAACTTACATTAGATATAAAAAACTTTACAATCTGTACATTTGTTTTTTCCTTGTAGTTCTTTTACATAATACATCTTTAGACAGAACTTCATAACAAGTAAAAAGGCAAGTCAATTACCAAAGAAAATGAGAAGTTACATTGCTGTTAACAGAATAAAACTTGTCATTGTTTTGGCAGATAAATATATGCTCAAACTTATTCAAGTCAGTACAAGACACAAAAATTTGTATCCTAGGCTTAACAACCAAAAGTCTATTCTAGATTATTTTTGTAGATTCCACACAAATAATATTAATTTACATACTACTTCTTTGGCCCTAGGTGGGCTGTAAAAACCTGTGATGAAATTACTGCTTCCTATCCATTTCACTGGTAAGATCCTTTAGCCATGTTAATTTGACTAAGAGGACTGACCTTTTGAATTCCTATAGATTACAAATTATTTACATAGACACTAACCTGGAATCTGTATTTTGGGTGGAGGGGAAGAAAAACGAAAAAATTACTGTTATGTGGCTATGTTTAAAGAAAATTGAGCTGTATTGTTTTTGGTTCATATCAGAGGAAAAGGATAATAGTGAAGAATATGAATTTTAAAGATGATCATAAACTTATGTTCCATATAAGGTAAGTAGCACAGTAGAGTAGCTTCTATAAGTTTACATATTAGGTGGTGAGATTTTTGAGTTTAGACTTAGGAAAGAGTAAGTCTGTGTGTAAAGTGATTTTTTAAAACACAAAGGAAAACTAGTCACTAGCTTTGTCACTAAAGCTCAGTATAAGGAGGTATCAGATAGGAACTAGTCTTCCATCAAATAAACTTCTTAATCTTCCAAGGAAGCTACACTGTGTATATATACTTTGTACTCTTAAGACTTGGTGTTGTTGGTTTTAGGTTTGGAACTTCTAAAGGCTGGTATTATATTCTTGGCATGTTGTTCAACTTGTTTATGAATTTCAAGTCAGTTTGTTACCAGGCTTTCCAAGCATGGAAGGTAAGTTGTCCCCGCCCCCCTCTTCCCCCCCCCAAAAAAAGAAAATGATCATTGGACTTTTTTAGAGAAATAAAGAGTCTAACAAAGGAGTTTGTGATCAGTTGCCCAGACAACTAAATGAGCCCATTTATCATTAACTTTCATTAATAGATAACTCACAGGGCTCTTGTGAGTTTGCAAACAATACAATTTACATTGTGAGTAAATTCTTCATCTTATAACAAACTGAACTTTATATTTGAGAATTTATGTAAATGACTAAAAGTTGTTTAATTCACTTCCACATTTTATGAAGGAGGAAACAAAATTCCAAGTCACATGCATGCCTGATATTGTATATACATAATATATACACATATATACACACTGTCAGCTGTTATTGAAGGTTCTGATCCAATTAGCTTATTTCTAAATGGTATTAATAGTGAAGGCAGTATACTGGTAAGCACAAATTCAGCTCAAAAAGTTACTTAAAAAAAAAAAAAGGGTAAAGATGGCATATGAAGAGCTACGCAGACTCTGTTTTTAAAAAAATAGCCATAAATTCCTAATTCTATCCACTGTAGAGGACAGACATGTTTGCATTACGTTTATTTTAGCTAATTAGTCAGTCATGTATAAAATGGTAATAGCCATGTTTTCAGGTATTTAATTTGATTACTTATTTTATTATGACTTTGTGACAAACTATTATTTGATACACAACTGGATAATGTCATGTTGTTGAATAGGCACCCACAATTTGTACTTATATTCTAGAAGTTCAGCTCTAGGTAGATACCCTTGTGTATATGATGAGCACAGTGAGGAAGGATGGGGGGGGAGGGCTAATTGATTAGATTTGAGGTAGTGAATCGGGAACCAGATTCATAAAGAATGCTGGAATGTAGAGGAAGTGAATCTACTTTAATATCATAAGTAAGCTTTGAGTGGAACAAAGTGAATTCCCCAGTTTACAGAAAACCCCAGGGAAGGAAGCAAATCCATTTTCCAGGGATTTTAGTTCTAAGGAAGAAGCAGCCAGGCAGGCCACATAGAAGCTACCTTGTCAGAAAACTATAGTCATATTTTTATCATGCTTTTGCCCAGGCGTCCTCAAACTACGGCCCGCGGGCCACATGCGGCCCGCTGAGGACATTTATCTGTCCCGCCGGGTGCCGCTGCCTGTCCTGCTTAGCAGCCGACTCGTCCTGGGCCCGCAGTGCACATAGGAATTAGTTCATAGTTTTTTTTTTAAACTATAGTCTGGCCCTCCAACTGTCTGAGGGACAGTGAACTGGCCCCCTGTTTAAAAAGTTTGAGGACCACTGCTTGCCTTTTGTCTCAGGGAAAAATGTTTTTGGTATGAATGGCAAAAATTTTGCATTTTTCAATTTTCCTCCCCTTTGATTCAACTGACTGGAAGAGAAAACAATATCACACATTGGGGGGTGGGTGGGAAGACTAGCTTTTCCTTTTTAAAGTACCCCCTTTAAAACTGGTCACTCTAAGGTTCCCCAATCTTTGTGTTAACTGGTTTGGAAATGAGATCTCTAATCCATTTATCTACAGATTGTGCTCCTTGAGTTTCTGGGCTAAGAACTGTCACCCTGTTCCATCTGAGCTAAGACATGATTGCTTTTTGCAAGTTGGAGGCTTTCTATTTTCTTCTGTGCATATCTCAGTTGGATCTTTAGAGCATCATTATCTGCTTTCAGTGTATTTATTTCCTAAAGAGAAAGGAGAATGAGGTATGTTAATAAAGCAGCAATGAATAGTAAATCAGTTACAATATTGGGAGTACTGCACTTGATTGGCATCTCCCATTCATTGTGGCTGAGTATTAAAAAATTTTTTGAAGACAGTTATTTTACCCTTTATTATAAAATAATAAGTAACAAATGAACATGTGCAAACAGCAGTTAGTTTTTGTTAATCATATCAAAGATGTGAGTGGCTAACAGGCAGAATAAACCATTCCCGGGCAGTAGGTGGATAATGACACAACCTATGGAAGTTGTGTAGCAGGAGACCCAAACTTGGCAGAAACAAAGTCTCTGGTCAGGTTTGAGGTATGAAAGCAGTGATTCAGAATACTGTAATATGACATATTATAGTTCATTTTCTTCAAGTGTTTTTACCCCCAAATCATTGAAAACTAATGAACTCTTCACAAAGACAGGAATTTTATCCCAGCCTCTAAACTGGAATCCAGTTATCTAATTTTCAGTGATTTAATTATATGGACAGCAGTTGGTTTCCAGTCTTGATATTTTTTTTTAATTGAAATATATTTGGCACATAACATATAAATTTAAGGTGTACAACCTGTTAATTTGATAATTATGTATTGTAATATGATTGCCATGGTTGCTATAATTAACACCTCCATCATGTTACATAATTCTTTTTAGAAGTTGGAATAATTCTAGTCGTCTTAGCGAATTTGATGATACAATATTATTGTCTATAATCTGTACTGTGCATTATATCTCTAGGGCTAATTTATCACTTGTTGTAAATTTGTACCTTTAACATCTGTCCTCTCAGCCCACCCCCATTGCCTGGTAACCACCATTTTATTCTCTGCTTTTATAAGTTTGGCTTTTTAAAATTCTATATATAAGTGATTCAGTATAGTATTTGTTTTTCTCTGTCTGATTTATCTTAATGTGCTCAAGGTTCATCCATGTATCACAAACAGGAAGATTTAATTTTTTTAATGGCTGAATAATACTCAATTGTATATATATACCACATTTTCTTTATCCATTCATCTGTCTATGGACACTTAAGGTTGTTGCCTGTCTTGGCTATTGTAAATAATGCTGTAGTGAACAAGGTGGTGTATTTATGTTTTTCAGTTAGTGTTTTCTTCTGATAAATACCCAAAAGTGGAATTGCTAGATCATGTGATAATTCTATTTTTAATGTATTGAGGAACCTCCATATTGTTTTCCACAGTGGCTGTACCAATTAACATTCCCACCAACAGTGCACAAGGGTTCCCTTTTCTCCATGTTTTTATCAGCACTCATTGCTTGTCTTTTTTAACATTTATCTTTATTGTTGAAAGTTTAACAGGTTTCCCCCTTTTCCCCCCACCCTACTCACTTCCCCTTCCCAGGCCTTCTCTGCACTATGGTCTGTCCATGGTCTATGCATATAAATTCATTGGTTAATTACTTCCTGTTCCCCCTAACCCCCTAAAATACGTCAGTCTATTTGCATGCTTCAATGTCTCTGGATCTTTTTTGTTCATCGTTTTATTTTGTTCATTAGATTCCACATATAAGTGAGATCATGTGGTACTTGTCTTTCTCTGACTGGCTTATTTCACTTAGCATAATACTCTCCAGGTCCCTCCATGCTGTCTCAAAGGGTAAGAGATCCTTCTTTTTTTACAGCTGCATAGTATTCCGTTGTGTAAGTATACCACAGTTTTTTAATCATTCATTTACTGATGGGCACTTGGGCTGTTTCCAGATCTTAGCTATTGTAAATAATGCTGCTATGAATATAGGAGCGCATATATTCTTTCTGATTAGTGTTTCTGGCTTCTTAGGATAAATTCCTAGAAGTGGGATCCGATGATAGCTGTTCTAACAGGTATGAGGTGATATTTCATTGTAGTTTTTTTTTTTAATCCTCATCCAAGGATATTTTTTCCATTGATTTTTTAGAGAGAGTGGAAGGGAGGGGGAGAGACAGAGAGAGAAACATCAATGTGAGAGAGACACCTTGATTGGTTGCCTCCAGCACATGCCCCATCCAGGGTCCAGGCCCAGGAGGAGCCAACAACCTGGGCATGTGCCCTTGACCAGAGTCGAACCCAGGACTCTTCAGTCTGACGCTCTATCCATTGAGTCAAATTGGCCAGGCTCATTGTAGTTCTGATATGCATTTCCCTGATGATTAGTGATGATGAGAACATTTTTATGTACCTGTTGGCCATCTGTGTGTCTTCTTTGGAAAATGTCTATTTAGTTCTTCTGCCCATTTTTTTTAATCCTTCCCCCAGGATATGTTTATTGATTGTAGAGAGAGAAAGCTCCTGACTGGGCATTGAACCTGCAACCTGGGTATGTGCGCTGACAGAAATCAAACCCACAACCTTTTGGTGTATGGGACGATGCTCCAACCGAGTTACCAGGCCAGGGCTGCCAATTTTTTAATTGGATTATTTTGGTGTTTTTTTTTTGTTATTGTTTGAGTCTTTTAAAATACATATTTTGGACATCAATCCCTTATTTTATATATAGTTTGCATAAATGTTCTCTCATTCTTTATCATTTTGCTGTTTCTTTAGGGAAAACTTTTATGTTTAATGTAGTCTTATTTGTTGATTTTTACTTTTAGTTTTGCTTTTGGTGTCATATCCAAAAAAATCATTTTCAAGACCAATATGAAGATGCTTCTTCCCTATGTTTTCTTTCAAGAATTCTATAATATCAAGTTTTACGTTTAAGTCTGATCCATTTTGAGTTAATTTTTGTGAGTAGTATAAGATATCCAGTTTCATTGCTCTGCATGTGTTTTTTCAAAACCATTTGTTGAAGAGACTATATTTTCCCCCATTGGGTGCTCTTGGCTCACTCATTGAATATTAGCTGACCTGTACAAGCAGGAGTTTCATTCTGAGCTCTCTTTTCTGTTACATTAGTCTACATGTTTATTTTTGTGCCAGTACCATACTGTTTTAATTACTGTAGCTTTATGGTGAAATTTGAAATCAGGGAGTGTGATACCTCCAAAAAATTTTTTTAATCAGGATTGCTTTGGCTATTTGGGGTCTTTTGTGGTTTCATACAATTTTTAGGATTATTTTTTTTCCATTTTCTAAAGAATGCCATTGGTATTTTGATGGGGATTGCGTTGAATCTATAGATTGCTTTGGACAGTGTGGATATTTTAACAATATTAATCCTTCTAATCCACAAACACAGGTGTCTTTCCATTTATTTATATCTTCTTCAGTTTTAGCAAAGTCTTGTAGTTTTCATTGTATAGATCTTTCACTTCCTTGGTTAAATATAGTCCAAGTATTTTATTGTTTTTGATGCTATTGTGAATGGATTTTTTAGATGTATAGAAATTCAGCTGATTGCTGTATCCTGCAGCTTTACTGAAATGGTTGATTAGTTCCAACAGTTTTCTGGTTGAGTCTCTGGGTTTTCTATATACCAGTACAGACTCATATTATCCACAGACAGTCCTGTTTTGGGTGACTTTTATTTCTTTTTCTTGTTTAATCACTCTGAGACTTTCAGTACTATACTGAATAAGCGTGGGCATATGTTGAACCATCCTTGCATCCAAGGGTAAATCCCACTTAGCCATGGTATATAATCCTTTCTATGTGTTCTTGAATTTGGTTTGCTAATATTTTGTTGATAATCTTTGTATCTATTTTTATCAGTGACATTGGTCTGTAGTTTTCTTGTGATGTCCTTGTAGAATGAATTTAGAAGTATTCCCTCCTCAATTTTTTGAAAGAGGTTGAGAAGGATTGGTGTTAATTCTTCTTTGAGTAGAATTTTTTATTTATTATTATTTTTAAATTTAATAAACCTTTATTGTTCAGATTATTACAATTGTTCCTCTTTTTTCCCCCCATAGCTCCCCTCCACCCGGTTCTCACCCCTCCCTCTGCCCTTACCTCCCCTGCCAACTGTCCTCATCCATAGGTGTACAGTTTTGGTCCGGTCTCTTCCCGCACCCCCCACACCCCTTTACCCCTGAGAATTGTCAGTCCACTCCATTTCTATGCCCCTGATTCTATTATATTCACCAGTTTATTCTGTTCATCAGATTTTTTATTCACTTGATTTTTAGATTCACTTGTTGATAGATATGTATTTGTTGTTCATAATTTTTATCTTTACCTTTTTCTTCTTCCTCCTCTTCTTAAAGAGTACCTTTCAGCATTTCATATAATACTGGTTTGGTGTTGATGAACTCCTTTAGCTTTTTCTTATCTGTGAAGCTCTTTATCTGACCTTCAATTCTGAATGATAGCTTTGCTGGGTGGAGTAATCTTGATTTTAGGTTCTTGCTATTCATCACTTTGAATATTTCTTGCCACTCTGGTCTGGCCTGCATAGTTTCTGTTGAGAAATCAGCTGACAGTCGTATGGGTGCTCCCTTGTAGGTAACTAACTGTTTTTCTCTTGCTGCTTTCAAGATTCTCTCTTTGTCTTTTGCCCTTGGCATTTTAATTATGATGTGTCTTGGTGTGGTCCTCTTTGGATTCCTTTTGTTTGGGGTTCTGTGCGCTTCCTGGACTTGTAAGTCTATTTCTTTCACCAGATGGGGCAAGTTTTCGGTCATTATTTCTTCAAATAGGTTTTCAGTATCTTGCTCTCTCTCTTCTTATGGCACCCCAAAAATTCGGATGTTGGTACGCTTAAAGTTGTCCCAGGGGCTCCTGACACTATCCTCATATTTTTGGATTCTTTTTTCTTTTTGCTTTTCCGGTTGTGTGTTTTTTGCTTCTTTGTATTTCTAATCTTTGACTTGATTCTTGCGTTCCTGTAGTTTGCTGTTAGGTCTCTGTATAATATTTTTTATTTCAGTCAGTGTATGTTTAATTTCTAGTTGGTCCTTTTTCATATCCTCGAGGGTCTCGCTAAATATATCGGCCTTTTCTAGGAAATTCTTGAAAAACCTTATAACCGTGGTTTTGAACTCTATATCCAGTCATTTGCTTTCCTCCATTTCTTTCGTTTGTGATCTGTTTCTTTGTTTCCGCATTTTCGCTGCTTCCCTGAGTTGGTAGAGTAGCTTTGTGTGCTAGGTGTCCTATGTGGCCCAGTGGCTCAGTCTCCCCTGTTACCTGAGGTGGACACTCTTGGTTCACCCCTTTGTGGACTGTGTTTACAGCCTTGTTGTAGTTAATTCTTGATTGTTGTTGGTATCACTGGGAGGAATTGACCTCCAGGCCAATTGGCTGTGAGGATCTGCTGTGTCTACGCCGGGAGAACTTCTGTGCTGGAGACAGCCTTATGAGACAAGACTTGCAAAATTGCAGTAGCCTCTGTGCTCAGCTTGGATGGGGCGGAGTCTCAGGGCTGAGCAGACAGCTTTGGCTTCCCGTCAGCCCTGCCCTATGAGGCCCCTGGGTCTCAGTGTCCCTTGGTAATCGCTGCAAGCACCTCTGAGAGAAAGCCGCCCTCCAGTTTCGCCCACTGCCAGACAGTCCCATTTTCTCCCCCAGTGAATCTGGGTTCCCAGATTCTCGCCCAGAATTGGAGTTCAGCGCAGTTGGGCGCTTCCATCTTCTGCCCGCTAGAGAAAGCCAGCAGCACACTCAGCAGTCAGTCCTCTTTACGTGCATTCGCGCGCGCGCCTCCAGACCTCTGCCTTTCGCGGCTCCCCTAAGTTTCCGTGCGCTCCTCTTTTTACCCGACAGTCCAGACTCCCCCCGTCTTGAGTCTGGGTCCCCAGGGTCTTGCCCGAAACTGGGGTTCAGTGCAGTCTGAACTGGAGTTCAGCGTAGTTGGGAGCTTCCGCCTTCCTCCCACCAGAGAAAGCCAGCGGCACACTCAGCAGTCAGTCCTCTCTGCGCACACTTGCGTGCGCGCCTCCAGACGTCTGCCTTTCGCAGCTCCCCTGAGTTTCCATGCGCTCCTCTCTTTTCCCGACAGTGCAGACTCCCCCGTATGAGTCTGGGACCCCAGGGTCTCACCCGGAACTGGGGTTCAGTGCAGTTAGAACTGAGGTTCAGCGCAGTCGGGAGCTTCCGTCTCTTTCCCGCGAGAGAAAGCTAGCCAGGCACTCAGCCGCCCGTCCTCTCCGCCCGTCCTCTCCGCATGTCTCTGTACCTCAGCCTTTTGCAGCTCCTCTGAGTCTCCGTGTGCCCCTCTCTTTCCTTCTAGTTGTAGAATTTCCACTCAGCCAGCTTTCCTGTGGTTCTGGATGATGTCCGTTCTGTCTTTTAGTTGTAGTTTTGAAATAGTTGTGCGAGGCAGCAGTTTAGGTGTTCACCTATGCCACCATCTCGGTTTCTCACCTCTTTGAGTAGAATTTGCTAGTGAAGCCATTTCATTATCCTGGGATTTTTTGTATTGGGAGGTTTTTCATTACCATTCAATCTCTTTGTTCATTATTAGTCTGTTCAGATTTCTATTTCTGTCTGGATATATTATTGTTTCTAGAAATGTATCCATTTATTTTAGGTTATCTAATTTATTGGCATGTAATTGTTCATAATAGTTTCTTGTGGTGTCATGTATTTGTGTAGTAACAGTTGTAATATCACATTTTGCATTTCTAATTTTATCTTTTCAAAGAACCAGCTTTTAGTTTTGTTAAACCTTTCTATTATTTTTCTTGTCTCTATTTCACTTATTTTTGTTCTGATCTTAATAATTTTCTTCCTCCTTCTAACGTTGGGTTTAATTTGTTCTTTTTTTAGGTCCCAAGAGGTATAAAGTTAGGTTGTTTATTTGAGATTTTTTAAGATATGCATTTGGTGCATCCTGTAAGTTTTGATATGTTGTATTTCCATTTGTGTAGAAGTAATTTTTTTATTTCCCACTAGTAGCCCTGTGCACGAATCCGTGTGCCAGTAGCTCTCTCAGGGGCCTGGCCGCTTCACGCCCACTGCCCAGAGGCTCTCTGCGGCCCAGAAGCCCATCCGCAGCTGGGCGCAGAACGCTTGCCTTGTTGCCGGGGCGACAAAGCAAGCATTCCGCCAGGCCGCTCATGCTGCCCACTCTCAGCGGCCGCCCCCCCCCACCCCCAATCTTGTGGCAGAGTTGTGGTTAATTTGCATATTACCAGTTTCTTAGATAGGATTTGATTTCTTTGACTTAATGGTTGTTCAGTTTCCCTCTTGTTAATTTCTAGTTTCATATCATTGTGGTCTGAAAATATAGTTGGTATGATTTCAGTCTTTAAATTTGCTGATTTGTTTGTGCCCTATCATATGATCTATCCTGTAAAATTTATATTCTGCTGCTGCTGTTGGAGAGAATTTTCTATGTATGTCTGTAAAGTTGATTTGTTCTAGAGTGTGGTTCAATTCTAAAATTTCCTTGTTAGTTTTCTGTCTGGATGATCTATCCATTGCTGACAGTAGGACAGTAGGGTATTGAAGTCCCTTACTATTATTGTATGGTCTATTTCTCCCTTTAGATCTGTTAGTATTTGCTTAATATATTTCAGTGCTCCAATGATGGCTGCATATATATATTTACAATTGTTGTACATTTGTCTTGTGTGGCTATGGCCACCTTGTTTTAGTTTCTATTCATATGGAATATTCCTTTTCTATCCCTTCATTTTGAGCTTGTGTCTTTAGACTAAAATGAGTTTGCTATAGGTAGCATATAGTTGGGTCTCTTTTTAAATCTATATGGCCTTTTGATTGGTGAATTTAATCTATTTATATTTAGAGTGGTGAATTTAATCTATTTATATTTAGAGTGATGATTGATGTATAAGGACTTACTACTGCCATCTTATTGTTTGCCTTCTGATTGTTGTGTATCTCCATTGTTTCTTTTTCTCTCAGTTTACCTTTTGTAAAGTGGCAATTTTTCATGATAATTTGCTTAGTCTCCCCTTTTTATGTTTCATAACTCTCCTTTAGATTTTTGCTTTGTGGATACCATGTGGCTTATAAAAAACATACCATAGATAAAATAGTCCTTTTATGCTGGTAGCACCTTCATTTTATAAAGTTTCTACCCTTTTACTTCTCCCCTTTTATATTTTTGATATCACAATTTACCTCTTTATGCTTTGAATTCATTGAGACATTAAATTAGATAATAGTTCTTTTTAATACTCCTTAAGTCTTTATCTATAATAATAAAAGTATAATATGCTAATTAGACCAGACAGGCGAACGACCTTCCGGACGAAGCCGGGACTGTGAGGGCTGAGGCAAGCTTCAGCGGCTGCACGAATTTTGTGCATTGGGCCTCTAGTACTACAATAAGTAGTTAACACACCTTTCTAATATATAGTTATAGGTTTTCTAATTCTGTTTATTGCTAGAGTAATGTAGGAAGGTAGGTTATGGGACAACTGGGCCAATAGCAGTTTTCTAAATACTCTATTCTATAGGGTCAGTACTAATAATGTACTTCTTTTTAGAGTTTACGGTGAGCTGTGGATGGCGCTATTGAATTGCAAGTAGACTTAATCATGTAAGGATTTTACTTAACGGGACAGTGGGACTCATTGTGTGTGTTTTTTTGTTTTGTTTAGTTTTTAGACATAATTGTGAATTCTTGTCCCTAGGTCCCTATGACAAGAATAAATGTAAAGAGAGGCAAATGCTAAGAGGGTTTATGAGTTCTGGTATTAGTGGGTAGGAATTATTCTGGACCTATCTCATCTGAAATCTCTCTACCACCCATTTCTTGCATCAGGAAGTCATTGTTGCCATCTACATTGTTCCTTTTCATGGACATGTAAAATGTCAAGATCTGAAGCAAACCATAAAGAGAGCATATGGAATCCTGGCCCTGTATTTTACAGAGGACCAAATAGGTCACAGAATTTAATGGGTAGTTTTCAAGGAACATCTGGGGACTAGAAACACAAATCTTTGTGACGTTCTTTCTCCTTATTGGGTTCACTTTTCAAGATTTCTTTCACCTTTTGATTGACTTAAAAACATATCTAAAAAATATTCTGAGCAAGAGAGTACCTTTCATCCAGAAAATCTGTTCTTTTTTCATATGTTTCTTCTAATGTTATGTCTTTTTGTTCCAGACACCAAACCAAGATTTTCTTATTATGTATGTAACTTACTTCCCTTTTTTTTAAATATGTTTTTATTGATTTTAGAGAGGATCATCAATTGGTTGCTTCCTGCATGCCCCCTACTGGGGATAGCCCGAAACATGGGCATATGCCCTGACCAGGAATCGAACTGTGACCTTCTGGTTCACTGAGCCATGCCAGGCTAACTTGTTTCTTTAAATGTGCCTCTAAGTCAGTTCCTGGAGTTTGACAGGGAAGGTACAACACTGAGAACAAGGTGGGAATCCTGAG
Source organism: Plecotus auritus (assembly GCF_963455305.1). Lineage (NCBI taxonomy): Eukaryota > Metazoa > Chordata > Mammalia > Chiroptera > Vespertilionidae > Plecotus > Plecotus auritus. The sequence continues at coordinate 74,951,781 of NC_137770.1, read as the reverse complement.
GCCATCTTGCACAACTTCACTGTGTATTATATAGACTTATGTAAGGAATTCTACCTACGTGAATGTTGATTTTATTTTTGTAATGATAGATTCCAAAAACACATTGCCAACCTTGATGCTTGTGAGGGGTGGCGGGGCAGATAGGCATTCCTCCCCTGTAATAAAGTGAATGATCTCTAAAATGACTTAACTTACCTGCCATTGGTAAGAAACTATATCTATAAACAAGAGGTCTATGTAAGCCAGCTCACTATGAGCTTTGCACGCTAAATAAAAAGATATATGCTAATAATTGACCCTACAGAGTAGAGTATTTGGAAACTACCTGTTGTTCTATCTCCTGCTGCTTTCCTTTTTTTTTTTTAACCTCATTATTCCCTTCTCTCAAATCTTTGGCACCACATTCCCAAACTCCTTTTCCCACCATTAGGTACCTTATTAGACATTGTGAGCCTAACAGAAAAAAGCAGCACAATTTTTACCATTTTATGGATTATATTGCTGTATATTATATTCAGCTATGCATTTGCCAACTACTATTGATTTAGCTCTTCAGCACATTACGTGATGTGTTAGAAATTATCTCCCTCATTTACATTAAGAGGGAGGCCTTTTCAGTTGGTGAGTTATAATACACTTTTTTTTTTTTTTTTTTTTTTTTTTGTAGCACACTGATCACCTACCTTCTTTTAGGAAGATGCCTAGGTAACCATAAAGGTCCCCAAACATAACATTGATGAATAGAGTAAAAATTATAAGGAAGGAGGACTTGGGCAAGTTCACTTTAAATCCCATGTAGAAAAGGGGTGTGGAGTCAGCACTGTAAAACTGATCAGTAGTTGTTTTGGAGCATACTGTGGACAGTTTGGGCCCTGGCACTTCCTTGGCAATAGGGAGCCCTGTATATATCCTGTTGTAGTCATGTAGTGTGACTCAGTGCCCCCACTTGTTTCTTTGAGAGAAAGCCAGGATCTCTTTACTTGTTTTAATCTGCTAGTAATCAACCTGGACTTAATCTTCAGTTTACACTCCCTTCCCTGGTTTAGCCCCATTTCTTTCAGAGTCTGAAAACAAAGGAAAAGGTACCTGTTCCAGTTCTTGGTAAGATGGGAGTCTGAGGTGGCGGAGTTCCTCCTTTGATTTCATGAAGGAGTCTTTATTCTCCCACTTGACAAAAGCCCGCTTTCTGACCAAGACTGGGCTGGGGCATGGAGATGTAGGACTAGGATGCACGTACAGAGTGTCCTGGGCTGTCTTCCTTGGGGAAGATAGCGCAAAAGGACCAGAAGGGCCCTCGTTGCCCATCCAAGGCAGTGCTTCGGTCTGGGTGGCCTTGTGGGCGACAGTCCTCTTCAGCCGAACAGAAATCTTCTGTGAGGACACTCCCATGAGCATGATGGTCCGATCTTTACTTTCTTCACTTTGTTCCACAGCCTCCCCATTAGGGAATGGAAAAGGTCCGTCCTCAGGTGCTGTAGGAAGACACGAGACGTGTTAGTACTCTAGTTCAGAAAAGCAGAGACTCATATTGATACATTAGTTTCAGAAAGCCCATAGGCCCAAATGGGCTCATTTTTAGGCACCCAATTTAGGGGGTGAAGGGGACTGAAATTCAGGGACTTTGCTGGCCAAGCTGTGGCTGCTGGTATTAGGCTGCATTCACCCTGAGGAAAGAGCATCTTTTTTGTATTTGCACAAAGGTTGCCTAGAGCCGTGGTGCAAACTGCGGCTCGCGAGCCACATGCGGCTCTTTGGCCCCTTGAGTGTGGCTCTTCCACAAAATACCACGGCCTGGGCGAGTCTATTTTGAAGAAGTGGTGTTAGAAGAAGTTTAAGTTTAACAAATTTGGCTCTCAAAAGAAATTTCAATCGTTGTACTGTTGATATTTGGCTCTGTTGACTAATGAGTTTGCCGACCACTGGCCTAGAGGGAAAACTGAAGCCCCTGCCTCAGGGCTGTCATGTTTCATAAATATCTTCAGTAGACCCTGGGATTTGGGAGCTGTCAGCACTCAGGTTTTGGTCTTGATACAGATGGCCTTGATTAGCTGCTAGGAATTCTCTGTGGCACCTATTTGCAAATTTGTACAATAGGCACAGCTTAACTGTGATAGGGAAGTTCTAGCAAATATATTGCCCTCCTTTGATATGATTAGAAAAGGAGAGAGGAGTCATTCTGGTTTTCTTCTTCGAACCAACAGCCTTATCCAGGACCCAGCCTAGATATTAACCAAGTAAGTTCCTGGAGATGTAGAGTAGGAACAGATGAATTTGAGATGGGTGGTAGGCTTTAAGATAGGCAGCAGATCATCTATGTTTACTGCTTTGCAAAGACTCAGCAGTAATTTTAAAATATGCTTTTCTATTAGCAAATTTTCCAGCTAAGACATTGGATTGGTAAACTAAAATGGCTCTGGACAATGAGAGTTTTCTACTTAGCATTTGTAATCTAAATCAACAATTGTAATACTAGAAATACTTGTAATACTTTTAAGGATCCAACCTAGTTTAATTTTTCTCTAGGGGAACATAATTTAAATTAACATTAAATATTTACCCAAATAAAGCTCATAATTATACTGTTATTTAATTGTTATGTTAATTATACTGTTATTTAATTGTTGTTAAATTGTTATGTTTACTCTAAAATAATTTCACTGTCTGTTTTGGAGGAGTAAGGTAAGTATAAAAAGGTACAGCCTTTTTCCAGACTTCACGCTGAGACCCCAGACAGACCTCTGTGTTATTCTCTGCATGAAAATTTTCATTTTATATGGCAATTGTGCCCAAAGATGATGTAACTCTTAAAATATAGGGTACATAATATACAGGCATGTCTTCCATAATGGTATTCGTGCTGGTTTCTATTAAGAAAGAGAAGGATGGCATGGCTCAGTGGTTGAGCTTCGACCTATGAATCAGGAGGTCATAGTTCAGTTCCCGGTCAGGGCACATGCCAGGGTTGCGGGCTCGATCCCCAGTGTGGGGCTTGCAGGAGGCAGCCAATCAGTGATTCTCATCATTGATGTTTTTCTCTTTCTAAAATAAAATATATTTACAAAAAGAAAAGAAAGAGAAGGATAAAGGTAATCTTTCCTCCCTGAAAACTTCATCCTTCCCATTTCACTTTCCAAGATAGATGTTCCCAATGCCACCTTACCATGGAGCAGATCTTTGGCTCCCAATGAGCAGAGTTTGAACGTTGGCCCCACAGAGGTGCTATTGTCTGTAAGAGCTGCTGAGTTCTTAGCTCGCTTCTTGCACTCGAACACAACCAGATCTTTGCATTGTTTGTGGCAGTTCATCCCGCAGTCTGTGGACAAGACACCCCAGTCAGAAAGTCAGCACACATCGCTTTTTTCTCTGGGCCCTCTTGTCACATATGCCTGCCCTATCTTCTGGAGTGAGGACACCTAGTGAACCCAGCATTCTCGCTTGGTCAGTCCTGTTGTAGCCCTTACCACAAGTCGAGGAAGCGGCCCCTGTTGCCGTGGAGGGAAGAGGTGGTGTCTTGATTATCCCACACATACTGCCTACTCTAAGGAGACCCTCTAGAGCAGTGGTTCTCAACCTTCCTAATGCCACGACCCTTTAATACGGTTCCTCATGCTGTGGTGACCCCCAACCATAAAATTATTTTCGTTGCTACTTCATAACTGTAATTTTGCTACTGTTAATGAATCGTAATGTAAATATCTGTGTTTTCTGATGGTCTTAGGTGACCCACAGGTTGAGAACCGCTGCTGTAGAGCCTAAGATAGGCAGGATCTCGGAAAACACAGATATTTACATTACGATTCATAACAGTAGCAAAATTACAGTTATGAAGTAGCAACGAAAATAATTTTATGGTTGGGGGTCACCACAACATGAGGAACTGTATTAAAGGGTCACGGCATTAGGAAGGTTGAGAACCACTGCTCTAGAGGCTCCCAGCTGTTAGGTCTTATCCTTCCTTCCTTTCATGAAAACATCTCTTTTCCTTTACTCCTGAATTTTTCTAGTCACAAGGAGGTATCTATTAATCAAAGGAAAGCTGACAAAGGCTTTGGTAATCACTTCTGTTCCAAAAGTGATTCTTTGCCTTTCACTGGGGATCCGCCTCTTCAGGGTTATATGGGAGCATAACCTCCTAGCAGCCACCCTTATTTCCAATGCAGAGAGAGGCTCTTACAAGGGAAGCTGCATAACTGGTCACCCAGGCACTCTTCTCTTCTGTATGGTGGCGGTCACTCTCGAGGGTTCCTCTAGGGAAGCCAATCTGAGAATGAGGCTATGCTCAGAAGTTGTGGACTGAATGGACAACTACTATGAACAAACAATCTTTATAGGAAAATACCTAAGACCAGGGAAAACAATGCAGTCGACAAAGCTGAGCCTTACCTTTACATCGATATCCTTGTTTGATCACTCCCCAGAGCTACGAGACAAGAGACAGAATGCACCACACGTCACTCATCTGGTAGGAGGCTAGGCATTGACATCACTCTTGATTTTCCTTCATTCTACTTCCTACCTCAAGAGGGAGGGAAACTCATTTCTCTCTTATGTATTGTCCCTCCTGACCTTAAATTAAAAACTGGAAGAGTTTGTGCTGATCAGACAAATGTTCTCAAGAAGCTCACAGCATTTATGAGTCAGGACTTCTCTAGGCCAGAAGCGGAATCATATCAGGATCCCAAACTAAGAACAAGTCTATAGAACCCCCAGGTCAGGGACTGGGTTTGGGGGAAACTGTTGGTCAGGGGTGGGACAGAAGATGGGCAGAGCTCAGATGACTTCTTAAAGGTAATTCCCTTGGAAGTAGGGAGGGGTGAGGATGTTTTTTCTTAACATTTAGAATAACATAGGAATATATAATACTTAAAAATATATATCCCAAATTTAATACTTATCATTTATCTAAGGCCCTGTACCAGAGGGAAAAATAAATCAGGAAGGAATGGGAAAAGATGAATGCACATAAATGCATTTGACAACTAGATGATTCTAGGTGTTTGCTTAGGCTCTAAGCTGGGATGAGCTGATAAGGGCTATGAGGTCTGTGTGTGGCTTAGTCATTTAACCTGTCTTGTACCCCTCCCCAAGTTCAACCCTGAAGCACTCTAAGGACAACTTACAAATCCAGCACAGTTGTCACAGAAAGTAGGCTTCAGGTAGGTTGTCTCTTGGAAGTTGTGAGGAAAGCCCAGACCCAGCTTGGAGTAGATGGAGCTGGCCCTCATGAAGTAGGCCGTGATCTCATCCCGGCTGATGAGGCCTTCCCTGCCAGCAAACGACAGACCAGGATGTGAGGGGGAGAGAGGGAGAACTCACTTTTTCATCCTTGAGTGGAAGTACATTATGTATTACCTGATGATTACCGCCATGAGCCGTCCTTTTAATCATACATGAATAGTTTGTAATAAGTAGTGGAGACAGCATTACTCACTTTTATGGAGTTGTTCTTTGGCTAACCTAGGTTTTCCCAGCTAATTTAACCACTATCTACAGGACTTAAAAAAAATTATGGAAATTGTGTGTATAGGGAGAGAAATACCTTTTGCTGCAGTTTCTGACTTCAGACAGTAATAATACCTAACTTGAACCCACAAACCATATATTTGATTTTATATAGAGAACCAAGATAGAACGTATGTAATCTTATGAAAAGTAAATATGCAGATTATTAATAGTTTTTCATGATCTGTAAGGACAAAACAAGGAGACTATTTAAAATTTGTAGTTGACTATTACTAAATTGGCTTCATGATTGCTTGTGGTCCAATCCAAAGCCAGATAGGCAGGCATTCATTTGATGATTGCTCTCTTAGCCTGAATATTCATTAAGTAATCATAGCAGCGACACATCCAAGTTTGTAAGTTCTTTTAGTGATACACAGACTACTTTTACTGAAGGGCTCACAGCCACATTCCCATACAGAAACTCACCTGTCTTTGTCCATCACACAGAAGGAAAACGGAAAACTCGCAGCAATTTTTTCAAATTCTTCCTGAGAAATGTATCCATCTTGGTCATGATCATAGTTCTTGAAGACAGACTGTGAAAAAGGAGTTTCTTTGGTTATCACTCCTCAGGCAAGTGACAAAGGGGCTGGGGCGGCTGGTAGGAGCCTCTCCTCCCCCTCTGAGGGACAGGGATGAAGAAATGCTCGTGAAGCTCCTGCAAAGAAGCGTGGGTCACCACTGGAGGGTGGCCAGGGGCTTTCGATACATTAGCACAGCAGTTATGCCGCCACCCTGGCCAGTGTGCGTGCTCACTGTACGGGGTGTTCTCCCTCGCTCTGCCCTTGCTCAGCTCAGATGGCACTTCCTCTGTGAAGCTGTAGCGCAATTGGAAGGGCTCCCTCCCCTCTTAATCCTCAGTTACTCATTGTCCTGTCACTCTCTGGCTTTCTGTTGTTTTGCTGGAATGGTCCATAGGGGAAAATGTAGAAATATGAACTGAATGTTCTGCCCCTTAGCATTTAGCACAGTGCACTCAAACAGGTGCCAAGATTTTCAGTTTTAGATTCTCATCTTTTACTCAAACCTTTCCCAACACCTTCCTGCCTCCAAATCAACAGACAAACTTTAAATGTATTCTCTCCTGCTAGGTCTTTAAGAGGAGGCTCACCTCCACCCACATAAGGCCAAAGTGTGTTGGCATGATGTGACTTCTGAGCTGTTCTGCAGCCACAGTGTGAGAAGCAAGTTGTCCCTGGGCTCACAGGAACGAGTTTCCAGTTTCTCACCTTGTGTTTCTACCACTGCGCCCCCTCCCCTTACCCCCACATACAAAACGAAGCCAGGCAGTGTCTTGCTTTTGTCTGGTGAAAGCTGTACTTACATCCACCATCCGCTGGACGTGCTTGCTTATAGTCTTTGGGTCAGGTTTGGGAGATACTCCAGAGGCCCAGTCCACTACTACTGGTGGCTTTGAAGGTGTTAGTGGCTGAAATGAAATAATCAAAGAGATCCCTATGACTATAATGCAGTATAATCTACAGCTCCTTCCTCTCCTGCTACCTGAGGCTGCAACCACCTGCCAGCTGCGGACGACCCCCAACTATGCCTGTGGCAAGGAGCAGAGCGCCCACATACTGAAAGTTAGAACAGTAACTTTGGCTTACACAAGCATTATGTTTTACTATTTACAATACACTCCTCACATATGTCATCTCCATTTAAACTATCAACAGTAAAGTGGATCACTTAAATTTCTCTGTTCTCTACTAGCTACCTAACAGAGATAGGATGAGGAGGAAAACTGCTAAAAGGCAGGAAGGTGCATAAAAAAATCTGAGGCCTAGAAAAGCTGAGATGGAATCCACTCTTAAGTATTTAAGACTTGGCCCAAATTAAAAGCTCTTCTAAAAACAGGAGAAGGTACCCTTTCCATTGAAATGCCTTCTAACATTCTGAAAAGGGAATCAGGTATTTTCAGTGAACATTGTTAATTATGATAGGAAGCTAGAACTTGATCTTCTGTATAGATGCAATGAAATTTAGCCACAGGTAAGCTGAATTTCTTCTGTGGGGGCAAATCTTTCCTTGAGTGCCACTTGTTTTTGGAAGTGGTACTCAGGGAAGAGTACCACTGTGGGGAGTTACTGGACATTCAGAAGGAAGATGAATAATTAAATGTGTCTGTAGGAGAGGCAGGGTCAGATAACCTGTTATGTTCGGACTGTGCAGCAATAGCTCTGTGCTGTTGGAGGTCTTGGCACAGGGGGTCAAAAAACTTAGTAGACTGCTCTTTCTGACCCAGATGACTGCAGAATGATGGGGCTTTTCTGTCTACCAAGCTGGAAATCCTCTGAAGTTAGCTTCTGGTAGTCCGCATATTGCTCACATTCTTACCAACAAATCACAGGAGGGAAACTGATGCGGGGCCACTTTATAATACATAGGAGGGAGAGGGCCCTCTGTCCCACAATATTCTCTCCCATCTCTAATCTGCAACACACTGGCCAATCCACCATGCAATCTGATGCTCTTACGGTATTTAGTTATTTACTGTTCACATTAGTTAACCCTTCAAGAAGACTATTTGGTCAGGAACTGTTCCTCACACATGTGGAAGCTTTCTCTATGCCTAGCACAGGTTGGGGCACAAGGGAGGCACACAATACTCTTATAAAACTGAACTAAAAGGCTGATCCTGTTACCTGCAAGAATCGTAATAGGAAAACTCACGGGGGCTTTGTGGTTCCTTGGTTCCCTGGCGTAGGAGAGCTCGTAGATTTCATCCTCAGTGTAATAGAGATCGAGGGATAACTGTGGACCAAAGACAATGATTAACTGCTAGGATGTTGTATTTCTTGGTTCTTCCTCTCCAGTGGTTTACTCTTCTAGGCTCTCAGTAGTTTGTTTTTAAAATTCACAGTAAGGCAATGGGGCAAGCATTAATTCTTCTTTGTTAAATGTTTTTAAATTTTGGACAAGTCTCAAGATGCCCTCATTTAAATGACAATTTAATCTGTAAGCCTTTATGTAGAATTTAGGTCCTGTGTGGTCAAATGGTCCACACCTCACTTGTTCTTCCCCAAAGCAGACAGATAATCTGAAAGGATAATTTGTGTGGTCAGATACTATTAAAATTTGGTTCTTGCCAAAACCGGTTTGGCTCAGTGGATAGAGCGTCAGCCTGCGGACTGAAAGGTCCCAGGTTCGATTCCGGTCAAGGGCATGTACCTTGGTTGCGGGCACGTACCCAGTAGGGGGTGTGCAGGAGGCAGCTGATCGATGTTTCTCTCTCATCGATGTTTCTAACTCTCTATCCCTCTTCCTTCCTCTCTGTAAAAAAATCAATAAAATATATTTTTTAAAAAATTTGGTTCTTGCACCAGAACCCAGTTTAAATAATGGTATTATTAAACCATATTCAGAGTTAATAAATTCCATATTTAGTAGAGCTTGAACATTTTAGAGGAGAAAGGTCTTACAAATAATCTTATTCTGATCCTACAGTCCATGGATGGGCTTCAGGAGGTGCAGAGCTCAAAAATACTTGGATTATGTATCTTTTCTTCTGAGAAGAACATTCAGTTTTCATTACAGGATTTGTGATTCCCCCAAAGTTAGGATTCTGTACATCTTTCCACAGATGACGTCTAAGGCCAAGACCAAGGTCACCTGGCCATTAGAGAAAAGGCTAGGATTGAACACTAGCTGGATGCAAAGCTCAGGGCCCCATTGGAATCATCCTGTGAGGTAGGAAGAGGCTATAATTATTCCATTCTGCCAAAAAAGCACATTAAAAATTGTATAATTTTAGAACTCAAAGAAGTTAGAAGTCATCTCACAGAATAATCCTGATTTTACAGAGGAGGAGACAGGATTTAGAGTTAGGTGCCCACAGTCACACAGCTGGTGAGCTACAGAGCCGCTGGGCTGGAAGGGAATTCATCTGCTCTCCCCCTGCACCTGAAGTGCAGATCCTGGTCCTTGCACCAGTGTTTGCCTCCCCTTAGCTCGAACACTTCCAGGAACAGGAATCAAATAATGAACCTGTTTTAGTCCCTATCTCTTACTAAGCCTGTCCTGATTTGCTCTCAGCTCCTCCCAGAGAGCTTGAGGACTGACTGTTTTTGCAGGAAGAGGGGAACATTTCCAGGAGTCAGAAAGGCATGCTGCTTTAGAGGACAGCCGCTAGGGTCCTACCTCCTGGGTCTGAATCCAGGCTCTGCTGCTTATTAATGTCTGGTCCTCTGGGAAATTATGTCTTTGTGCCTCCATATCCCCATCCATAAAAAGGATAATAGTATCTACATCCTAGTTTGAGGATTAACTGGGCTAATATTTGGTAAGGTGCAGAGAGTGATGCCTGGCACACACACAGTGCTTAGTCATCGTCTCCCAGGTGAGCCTCACCGTCAGCAGGTGCACCAAATCCTTGTTGGCCTCCAAGGGTGGGGCCACCTCTTGCAGCTGGACCAGTTCATTGATATGATTGTAAAGGGCCAGCAGCTTGTGGACGTTCACCTTCCCATCCTCTAGGTAGTCGGGCATGGCTTCATATAGGGAGATGAGGTCCTTGAGGTGCACCCCCAGGATGGGGATCTTGAAGTGGGTGCACTCCCCATAGGCTCGCCGGTAGTTGTCATAGTTTCTGCAGGAGGACAGCAGCTCAGTCATCTCACCCAGGACCTAAAAAGTGGAAGAGGAGACCCCATCACTGCACCTGCCAGGCAGGTTGTATTGTCTGCAGTAGCCACCTTGTCTGCTTTCAGCATCTACCATGATTGCACCCCACCCCTTATCTGTCGGGAAGGGGTGATTCATCTAAAAGGTGCAGATCATGATCCCCAATTAAAACTCCAGCTTATGTCAAAAGGCTCAGAGAGTACTTACAAACACAGGTGTGCTTTAGTTGATTATACAACATAACTGGAAAACTTTAAGTGAGGTCTTATTTATTGCTTTTACACTGAAAATTTTTCTTTTAAAAAATACATAAACACCTGATATGAAAGTCAAAAAGGTACAAGAGTAGACAGAGACTAATGTGTCCCTCTGACCTCTGTCCCTAAGCCACACATTTCCTTTCCCCAGTGTCTTCTGAGACCTTCTAGACCAGAAGGACATTGTTTAACATTTGGAATGTGATGCTGGACGTGCTGACAGTGCTGCTGGCCTGGGGAAGGTACCAGAGCCTCGGTCTCCTGCGCAGTTTACCCTTCATGCTGCACTCTGGGCCTTCTCTCAGTGACTCTCACCATGGGCCTTTGTTTGGGAAGCAGGTGACATTCCATCTGCCCACTGAAACTCTGACCCGGAGAGACCGAATAGACCAGACCAATTCCCAGGAAAGGACAGGCGGAGGATGAGGCCGAGGACCCACCCCTCCCTCACCCTGGAAGGGGCAGAGCTGCTCACCAGCACAAAAGGCAGCAGCCGACCTGGGGTTCTTTTCTGACACGCCTGGCGCAGGTCAGCCAGCCGTTCACAGAACCTCGTTCCCCACTTGTGCTGACCAGCTTTCTCAGAAGCAAAGACAGGAAGTCGACTGTCTGCCAACCATGTTACAACACAAAATTACCTTTTTAAACACTGTGCCACAGATTCTTTTAATAAAATTGTGGCCTAAGTAGTACCATTTCTCTCCAGTGAAGAGCCCGAGGTTCTGTATTAGCCTCCCTCAGCCACTGAGCTGGCAAGCCCTCCTCCTCACACGTCTCTAGCAAACAGTGCAGGGACGTGTGAGTAGGGATGGTGCTCACAGATGACAGACTAACAGCAAAATAATATATTTTTGTTCTCCTTGGAAGGTGAAGTAAACTTCTGGGGGACACGTGCTTTAAGCTGGACTTAACTGATTATGCAGACCACCCTGAGGAGCCACCAGCCACAGACAGGAAGCACTGGTGTGGGGAAGAGGAGTGAGCTTGTATCTTATAAATGAAATGACATGAAGGCATGTTAGTCTCTGTGGTTTTCCTCTGTCACCTCTGAGACATGGGCTGGTCTCAGCAGAACTCTTAGGGAATTACGAGATGACCAGACTTATTGGGAGGGATGAGTCAGCGTCCTCATAGCCAAGTGTTATGAGAGCAGGGGTGATTAACTGGAGACCCCCAAAAGGAAGCTGAACACCTAGGAAAACAGATGAGGCCACGAGGCACAGATGTCTCTCCCTAAGAAGAGAGTCTCTGCGCCATCTTGGGAGGAGTGAGATTTGGGGTTAGGAAGGGAGGGTTGGCCCTCTTAAATAGATGAAAATGCTCAAAGAGCAGTCATTATCTAATTCATACCACACAGCTGCACTGATACCTTCAGTATACCATCATGGCTTATATTTGTAACAGCCTTATGAAGGATTAATGTTGATCCTGTAAAATCTAAGAATGTAGGAAAATGCATTGGACACTTGAGAAAAATATTCCTCAATGAAACACTATTACAAAATGGCACCTGAAAAGCTCATTTCCAATTATCTGGGAAAATTTATCCAGAATTTCACTCCAAGGCATCTGGAGAGCCAGGGTTTCAATGTGTCCCTATATAAGTGTACTTGACATTCAGACGGAACCACTGGTCCTTTGGGGAAAATATTCTGGGCAAGGGAGTCAGTATTAAAGAAAATAACTGAGCCCTAGCCGGTTTGGCTCAGTGGATAGTGTGGGCCCTCAGACTGAAGGGTCCTGGGTTTGATTCCAGCCCTGGTTGGGCATGTGCAGGAGGCAACCAATCAGGATGTCTCACATTGATGTTTCTCTTTCTTTGTTTCTCCCCCTCCCACTCTCAAAATCAATGGAAAAAATCCTCTGGTGAGGATTATCTACAAAATGAACATTCAGTGGCATATAAGCCTGGGAAGGAGGCACATATTTCACCTGACCAGCAGGGACACTGGCAGCGACAGGGAGACTGAATCACAGGCACTTTCTGATCTGACATCCCCACTCCGTGGGTTTCCTTGGGGTTTGCCTCCTTGGTATTTTGCCCGGTTGAGGGGATGGTGTGGTTGGCAAATGCTTCTTCCTGGGTTACCCCCTGAAGGAGGAAAGGGCGCTGTCCCAGGAATGTGCTGAGGCTTCAGAAGAGACAGTAGCACTGACCTTGTTGATTTCGTGGGGGACGTGTGAGCTTGTCTCCTTGAGCCTGGAGATGGAGCTGTGACACAGGCCACCTATCACAGCCATCAAAGTATTGAAGTTCTGTAGTTGGTGGAGCTTCTGTGACACAAAACAGGTGAGAACAGTCACTGAACATGCCTGTTACATTCGAGCTCAGAGGCCGCCCTCGTCTCTGGGCCTCATCTTCCTTACATTGTTGAGCACTAGCAACCAGGTGCTGCAGTTTCCTGTTCCGTTCTCCCCTTAGGCTTAATCCGGACCAGGAGATCCCAAGTCTGGCAAGGCATCACGTCTCCCTCCCTTTGTGCTGGTCCTGGACCACCTAGATCAGTGGTTTCTAAGAATCACCCAAAGTACTTGTTTGTTAGCACCAAAGATTTCTGGACCCAAGTCCAGATTTTCTGATTGACTGGATCTGGGGTTGAGCTTAGGGGTCTGTGCTTTAATATCCCATTAGTTAATATCAGAGCAGGCAGTCCATGTACCAAACTTTGAGAACACTGGACCATCTAGTACTGGACAAATAAGCATAATCCCTATATACCTTTCGCACTGAGTTAACCTGTTTTATTTTTTAGGACAAAGTGCCAGTGCCTATATTGGTCAGTAATTGGGACAAAGAAGCTAGAATCTCTGGGGAATTTTAAATACGTGTTCATAGAACTGTAGGTCCTTGAATAACACCATTTCAATCAACATCACTTCATTATTATGTTGATGAAATGCCATGTCAATTAGCCTATTAAATAAATTTATTTATATTAATCTATTAAAACTGGTTTCATTATTCATCAGAGTACCTATTGATGGCATTAAGTGAGGACTTAGTGTACCGTTTCCTCTTATCAAATTATTAATATGCTGCCCCTCAAATACTCAGCTCAGACATTTAACAGTGTGGGCTTGAAGACCTAAGACAACTCCAGCCCCAGGAAAACTTGGACTTGCCCTTTCCTTTGTCATATGGGCCAGATTTGAGAAGACCATGGAGGCTGGTAAGCACCTTCTAAGAAATGTGAAATATCTACACAGATCTAAAATGGAATCCCGAGCCCCGAGATGGTCCTCTCCATAGTGCCCTTGTGTGGGAACCAGAAAAGTTGCCATATCTAGACCTCAGGACAGTTCAAGGACACTAACCCCACTGTGGCTCAGGAGGGGAAAACTTGGCTGCTGGAGGAGGGGAAAGTTCACCTCAGCCCAGGCCACACTGACTCCGCCACTCACCTGAGCCACCTGGATGAACTTAATGAAGACTTCAGCTCGGAGCTGCGGGGTGGGGCGGCTGAGCACCATCAGCTGCACCCACTGGGAGATGCCGTTGCACAGGGCTATGGACCGCTCCATGGTGGGGTTCTCCTTCACACAGCTGTTCACCACGTAATTCTGATAGTCTGAGAACTGTGGGAAAAGAACCCCATCAGGACTGCTGCTCTGGTGTTCTGAGGCATCTGAGGGGCATGTCACCTCTGTCCAGTTGATGGCTCGGACCTGTTGTGGGATGGAGGAGCCCACCTCTCCTGTATGTCCTGTACTTGGCTGACAAAAATGGTGGGAAGGAAATCTAACCACAGCATGGTCTCTACACCAAAAGTCATTAGGCATACATGGATGTGTACTAATTCATCCAACACAGGAGTTAATTCAAATACTGTATTTGGGTAGATCCTGGTACTTCTAAATTCTAAAGAAGAGAAGAAAAATCTCAGGACTAATCCCACCTCTACTGCTGAAGTTAAGGGAAAAAAGGAATTCACAAGACTTTCTCCTCCCTGTTCTCCATCTCCTTCCTCTCTCCTTACTCCCTCCCTCCCTCCCTCTCTCCCTCCCCACCAGCTGTTTTCTTACCTTAAGAATGGGATGATAACATCTGCTCTATCTAGCACATGAAATTGTTATGAAGATTAAACATGATAAGGTATGAAATCACTTTAACTTTTCCAAGTGCTACATCAATGTGAGGTGGTGCTAATAGGATAATTATTACCTTCATGCTGAAACAAACCCGCCTGAATTGAATTTGAACTTGAACAGAGGCCAAGTGAGTTGGGTACATGAAACCTGGTTAGCTAATTCCATGACCATAGTTTCCCAACTGGACAACAGCACTGACTGTGGCTGACAAACAGCACATGTGGAACAGAGGTGCCGGAGACCGCTGTAGAAGCGGTGACTGTAGCTATCGTGTCCTGGTCCCAAACAATCCTGCTCAGTAGGATAACCAACGGGAGGTGGTGCCTGCCTGCTCTGGTGCTCCTCTGGATGTTTGGCGCTGCTCACCGTAGATTCACAGTTGGGCCAGCAGCATGTGAGTGGAAGCGACGGGACTTTTGAGGGAAAGGTGTAAGAGCCACTGAACGATCCGCCATGCTGCCGGCCCACAGTTGCAGAAGCTGTGTAAAGATGAAGCCTTCCGCATCTGGGTCCCTGAACGACCCATGTTACATACGTCGTGTGAGTGAAAGATACACTTTTGCTTTGTTGGGCCACTGGGATTGTGCGGGAGGAGCTGGGGGTCACTTCAGTATATATTAGTCCTGCCTGACTAGGAGTACACTGATGAGAAACAACCTAAATAAAATAAATGCAAATGAGCAGAGCCCTATTTCACTGTGCTGTGATGACTCAGGGCGAAAACTCTGAGTAGGACCAAAACTACTCCTTAGGAGACATACACAAAGCAAAAATCTTACTGGTTCTAACAGGAAATTCCCGTGACTCATTCCAGTGAATTCATTTATATATTCCTCCCACTATAAATATAACACCAAATTTACTTGTTTTTTAAAAGAATTATCCCAGTAATAACCCTCCTCACACCAGGTTTTACAATAAACAGGAAATATCAAATGCCATCAGTTCACAGCAGGGAGACATCTCCCTCTGGTCCCATGTCGGAGGGGAAACTGCTGGTTGGGAAACTGCTTAGAGCTGTGTAGGAAGAACAAAGCCCCCAGGCAGCTGTCTTCTCTGAGGGGCTGCACCACTCAAAAGCCAGGAAGGTCCCAAATGCTGTGCTCCTCTGCAAACAGCACTGCCGCACCCTTGGGAGCACTGGCTTAGCGTCCCTGCTCTGCACGGGGTTCTCACTTTCCAGTCTGAGAATGGCTCCTTTCAGCGTCCCTCCCGTGACAGGAAGGCACTGCCAAATGGAAACTCCCCAAGTGGGGCCTCCCAGCAAGTCCCCTGGTTCTGTCAGGGGTGCTGTGAGGGGGCTGGGGCCAGTGCAGAGTCACGCTGGGAGACTAATTTCCAAAAGGGAGCTGGGAGGTTCCTTGCTGGCTGGGCAAACCGCTCTGTAAAAGCATATGTCAATATTATGGGAGAAAGATGAAATAACCTCGGTCACCTGGCTGTAAGACTCCTTTCAAGTAGAACGGGCTCTACCTAGTGGGTTTGGCTAGTGTGGTTAGAGTGTCAGCCCACGGATTGAAGGGTCCTGGGTTCCATTCCGGTCAAGGGCATGTACCTCGGTTGCAGGCTCTATCTCTGGTCCCGATTGGGGTGTGTGCAGGAGGCAACCAATGATGTGTCTCTCTCGCATGGATGTTTCTCTTGTTCTCTTCCCTGCCCCTCCCCTCTCTATAAAAATCAATAGAAAAAATATCCTTAGGTGAGGATTAAAAAAGAAACATGCAAAAAACAACAACAAATAGAACCAGGCTCAGTAAGTTGGTGCTGAGTGACCAAGACAGGCATGTAATTCTAGCCCCAGCTCTTAATCTAATAAGCTGTGTGACCTTGTCGAGCCACCCCTCTGGGCCTCCATCCCCTCATCTGGGAAACCCGGGTCACTCTGTCACTCTAAGAAACGAATCCAGCAATGAGGCAGTCTCTATTTTTAGAGCAAAGCTCAAGACCATTTTTGGGTGGGGCAGGGCTGAAGGTGCCGTTCCCCAGGAAAGCATATTGGTCAGTGAGGGTCTGCTGGCACCTGCCGTGTAGTCAAGATGTCTCGTGTGGCACCAGTGTTCTTTGGCATCATGTATGGAGATTTAAGGAGCAAGTTTGGGTCAGCAAAGTTTATCTCTAGAATCATAAGTGACGGCTGGGCCTTGTCAGCACCACTTCATGGATTTAGGTATATTCTGGGCTGGACCAGTAACATCTACTTTATTTTGGCATGCCCCACAGCCATTCAGACCTACCCTAGAATGAACTCAAAGTCTTAGAGGATATCTCCATTTTAGGGGGAGGAAAATGAAACAATAAAATTTCTGGCAACCTAATGACACACAGGGTTAAAAAGTGTGTGTGTGTGTATGTACACACGTATACATGTATGCCCACTGTACTGTCACTTGGGGGTAGGGTGGGCATGGAGGATGGAGGGGGAGGGATCGCCCAGGAATTCAGAGCACTGGTTCTCTGGATGGTACAAAGTCTAATGGGAAGGCCCACCAGCACTGAGGGCCTTGGGGGTTAGGAGGTGAACAGGCTGCTGTATTTCTCTGCAGAAATGCCCCAGGGGAGCTTTCTCCTGCCCCTTGGGTACATACGGAGATCCTCCGGAAGGACTTGAACTCCAGGTAGGTGAGGTGCTCCGACAGCTCTTCTGGTTCCAGGTGGTCAAAGAGCAGGGAGACTTTCCGTTTCTTGCTGGTGTTCGATTTTATCCTTTGAGTAAGTTTCCTGGACCAGTCACGGGCATTGCTTTTGTGGATAAACGTGAAAGAGAGAAGATGGGGGAAAAGAATACATCAAAATTGCCTTTGAATACAAGTCAGTCCAGTTTTGCACGAGAATATACAAAGAACAATTAGCTCACTTTCCTTGGCCAAAACAACGCATCAACAGAGTTTTCCCAAATCAACTTTTTCTATGGCAGCAACTAGGAAGCCTGGCTGGTTTCCTGTGAACCTTTAGAATGCACATGGGAACTGGGGAAACGGTGTTTAAGGCCGTGGGAAATAGGGTTCAAGCATTGGCTCCAGTTTCCTGGTCTTCAGTCCCGGCATGCAGGCCTTCTCTCTCCATGACTACTCAGTGCTCCATCGTTCTCATAAGGGTCATAGGGACTCTAACTGGTTGGAAATCTTAAGATGGGTGGGTAGTTTTCATGCTGGAAGGGCACAGAGAACCATGGTGAGGAGATGTCCTGCTGCAGGGGTCATGGGGAGGAACACTTTGAGTGACTGCTGGCATTTCCCTCCACTTCCCAGCTGATGTCCCCAAGAGAGCCTAGAGCTCCCTCCCCCCACCACCCCCCGCCGCCCCATTTTCTTGTAACCAACCCATGTGTGTCTGATTCAGCTTGTTTCCTACACTAAGGAAGCAAAGGGAAAAAGCCGTTTGCAAGGTAGCAGGTTGCAGATGTGTGTTTCCCAAACTGGTATTTCTGAGAACCTTGTCTCTCTACAGAGGGCTCTGTCGTCAAATGAGTTTGGGACATGCTACAAATTCTGCAGCCTATTGTCCAATGAGCATATTACAGACTCTGAGATGCACTGCAAATTTTGCAAGTTTAACTCACCATTTCTCAAATGTATCAGGTCAGGCTATATCTCACTGACTAATTCCTTTAAAGAACAGATTGGGAGATATTGGTAGAGGAAAGTCACACAGGCAGTATATTGGGACAAGGAGATTAAGGTTTGAGAAGTGCCCTGGGGCCTAGGTTCTGCATCTTTAAAATGAGGAAATTGAAAATCTCTTGTATCTTTTGAGTTGTATTGTTCTAAGTAGAGGTACAATTCACAAATTGTACCTCTACTTAGAACAATACAACTCAAAAGTGACAAATTGATTTATTGGGGACTATGACATGTGACGTTTACATTTCTGCACAGCTATGACCCAGTGCACTGAGCGTGTGTCGGGCAACTAGCTTAGCATGCTGTGTGACCCCAGACGAGCCACACAACCTTGCTGAGTCTGTTTCCTGGGATGCTGGATGAAACGATCTCTAGAATTCCTTTCAGTTCCAGAATTCTATATTCTATGGATCTGCACTATTGTGAAATAAAGTGGCCACTCTGAAAATTTTAGTATGCAATCTGTGCACCATCCCCTGCAGTATTTCCAGAGTGGGCTGACCTCATAAATAAGAAATCCAAGAAGTAATGGGAAATATCCCTGCAATCTCTCCCAGCTCTCGAAGTCCACGTGTCTTTCACAGACTCCACAGGCTAGATGCCCTCTGTTCAATACATTGTCAGCAGTCCCTTCCCTATTTTCAAGTTCAGGGGCCTCAGGCATTAGCTGCCGTCCGGAGTGCATGTAGTCACTGTACTTTCAGTTTCTCACAACCTGGGCACGTTTTAGTCACTGTCTTGCTACCTGATTTCTTTTTGACTGGGTCTTACCTTGTTTCTGCTCGTATTAGTCACCTACAGCTTTATCACCAGGGCGGCTCTGCTTGCTTGTCAAATGTCAAGCTTTTCACCTTGGTGAGGTGGTTTGAACCTGCCTATCTGAGGGGCCTCTTGCAGCGGCAGAGCCGCAGCCACAGCCGGGCGTCCAGGCCAGCGGAACAGAGATGCCTCCACACCCTGGCACTCACATTTGAGTTGTGTCGATCAGGCGGCAGTGTAACTCCTCCCCACTAGCCTTCACCAGCTCCTGAAACTCCTCCATGGTGTTTGTCAAGCTGGCATCCATTTTGAACATGGTCCAGAATTCCGTTATCCAATACCTGCACGGCGGGGGTTAGAACACAAGCCAAAACGGAAGGCAAGGGTCACTTTGGTGGGTCCTTCCCTCAAAGAGGACTGACAAAAAGACAGGTGGGTTTGCCCTTCTATATTCCTGGGAACATGGAGTATATATTCTTAACATAGAACATAATGAGTGGGGGCGGGGGAGTGGGGAGGGAAGAAAACCACCTGTCCATAGCTGTCTGCCCCTCCTCGTGTTGGAGGCTTGGATAGGATAAGGTGTCTCACAGCCATGGCAGGTCTAGGCACAGCCATGCGCATCAGAGATAAGCATAAATAAGACAACTACAGACAAGCCGAAGGTCCCAAGATGGGCATGCATGTGTAAATTACACTTCATCAGGTCTCAGACTATTATATGGCCATTAAAAATAATAGTTATAAAAGTTTTTCATGACTAAAGACACTTTTAATGATGTTAAAGTTAAGTGAGAACAATAGGATAGAAAACTTTATATGTTTTTAAATTGCAACTATGATTAAAAAATCTGCTTGGAAAAAAGACAAAGAAAAAATGCCAAAACAGGTAATTGGATATGAGAGATTATTACTATAGTTATATTCTTTTCTGTATTTTCAAAATGCATTGATATGAGCTATATTACTTTTATGATTCAGACTAAAAACAAACAAGATAACCTCTCCCCATGTCGTTTGATACCAAAATACTATGAGACTGAGAAAACGGGCTGTGCTCCATTTCCAGTACCGCCTGCCCTCTCAGGCTGCCCAGAGGTGATCCGCAGAAAGACGGTCAGGAAGGGGAAGCCAGGGGCACGAGGAAGAACTAGATCACCTTACTGCAGTCATTCCTTTCACCCCAGGCCACAGAGACCCAAATGCATGGCAGAATCCTTACCTTACAAAGTAGCAGATCTTCAGGCACAGCCCTGGTGACTTCTTGGCCCAGGCATCCTTATATGTGGGCTGTGGTTAAGGCAAATGGAGCTTCTGCTACAGCAACCAAACAGCTTCTCATCTGTGGAAGTGTTTGCTAGAACCAACCCCCTCCCAAAATAAATTTCAAATGAAAATGTTTTCTTATCTCTCCAGCCACAGATAAAAACCATCTTGGTGTGTGCTCACGCTGAAATGGCGGTGGAAGGAGGCCACAGCGTCTCCTCTGCAGAAGTAGAGCTAGGAAGTCCATGGCGGGGAAAGCTCTGCACAGGTGACTATAAGAAGTGCCAGAAGGGCAATGACCTCCTTCCCGAGACCAGGAGACCAGGAGTCCAATGAGACCAGTTAAAGAGAGCAGCCCCTTCTCATCTTTGACAATGCTTCGAGTAACTGATAAACAATTTGTGCAGTGAATTAGAGAAGAGGGGGAAGGAATGAGTATTCAGATATAGTGTCATGACAATAATAGGAAAATGACAATATATGCCTAGAGGATGTTAGTAGGTTGACCTTGTAAGTTGGATGACAAGTTGGACAAAGCCATGTGAATAATGTGAATAAAGCCAAAATACAATCAGAGACATGTTAAGGATCCATACCATCTGGAATATTCCATGAAATGGTGCCATCCTAAGAATATGAAAGAATAGCAGATTCCATCAAGTTCACATGTTGAAGAGCAGTGATTGTCAACCTTTTTCATCCCATGGTACACATTAACTGATTACTAAAATTCTGCAGTACACCAAGAAATATATTTTTTGCAAATTTGACAAATAAAAAGGTATAATTTTAATTCATTCACACTGGACAATTATCGTTGTGTTGGCTGTTGTCATTTTTTGTTTGTTTGTTTGTTTGTTTGACAATCTAAGGAAACAGAAGCCAACTAAACTAAATAGTTAGTTGGCTTAACTAAATAGTTAGGTATTGTATGCTTTAAAAAGTCTTGAAGCACATTGGTTGAAAATTGCTGCTCTAGAGCTTAGATGGAAAGAATATTGACTTAAAAGAAATGCAAAATCCAATTCAGTGATGAACCTGGGCAGGCCCTACCATCTTCCACAAACGGAATGAGCAAGCAGGCCATGTAGGCTGTGTGCCCTGCAAGACTCTGCCCTCTTTCTCATCTAAAAATTGTGCCATAATAACTGCAATACAGGTCTCATCTGCAGCCAGGCCCTTGAGATGAAACCAGGGAGAAGCCAGCAGAGATCTCAAATAACCAGGACAGGAGTGGCCTTCCTTCAGTGGGAGTGCATACTGTACCCCCTGCAAAACTCAGAGTTAACTACAGCAAAATAAAAGACAGCCCAAATCATATTATTGATGTTTTTATTAGGAAGGCATCTGTGCATTTTGAGATTTTATATGCCTATACAGTTTAAGAGTATATTAGAATGATAGCATAGAAACTCCAATTGGGAATATATAATTAATTGTGGTTTTAACTTGAAATCTTATTAAGTTTATGCATTGCTTAGGCACATCTAAGATAATGTTAGCTTTCCTGTTTATAACTTTAATCTACTAGAGTTATAAAAACTATTTCGAATTCAGGGAAGCCTCTGAAGTCTTTAAAAATAAACTAAAATGTAAAATTCATAATTGTTTAAAACCATTGGGAGTATTTAATTAGCATTTTTCCAAATTAACAAAAAAATTTTCAAGGCCCCTTAAAAATATTTGGTGGAACATGTGAGACTTATAGAAAGAATATGACTTGTGGAGGAACCAAGATGGCGGCATAGGTAAACACCTAAACTGCTGCCTCGCACAACAAGTTCAAAACTACAACTAAAAGACAAAACATCTATCACCCAGAACCATGGGAAAGCTGGCTGAGTGGAAGTTCTACAACTAGAAGGAAAGAGAAAAGAGCATTGAGATGTGCACAAGCACTGAAAAGCTAAGTATGAAGGCGCGTGAATCGAGCTGGTGGCTGGGTGTGCTGCTTTTTTCAACCTGAAGGGAGACAAGCTCCCGATTACTCCGAACTCCAGTTTCTGGGGAGACGCTGGGGACCCAAACTCCTACGGAGAGAAGCTGGACTGTCTACCATCGGGTCAGAAAGTGAGGGTGACTTTCTTGCAGAGGTGCATGCAGCAATCATTATTTACTGCGCTGGGGCATGGGACGCGGGGACTTGGAAACATGGAGACGCAGAGACGGCTGACTGACAGCCATCGCTGTTTGCCGCCCCCTAGCCTAGTGACTCCCTGAGACCCCGCCCCGCACAATCTACAAACCTACCCAAGCTCCAAGCAGCAGCTTTTGCATATAAATGGTCTGCCCTAACAAACTGCAGCTCTGGTCAGACAGCTCCAAAACCTCCAAACCCCAAGCAAATAGGAGAAAACTATAGTTCTCGCTGTAGTGCCTGCTGGGTGGCCTCAGACAGTAGCTGACCTGCACCCCATTGGAGATCCAGAAGCTAGTGTATCTAGTGGTCAGTGTGAGACAACACTAGATTTCAGCTACTCACATCCATAAGTGACACATTCAAGAGGCAGACTCAGTGAGCACCAAAGCCCCACTGAAGCAAGTCCTGTCCCATAAGCGTGTCTCCAGCACAGCAGTTCTTCCATTATAGACACAGCGGGTCCTCACAGCCAATTGGCCTGGAGGTCAATTCCTCCCAGTGTACCAACAGCAATCAAGGCTTAACTACACCAAGACTTTGCACTCAGCCCACAAAGGGGGTGCACCAAGAGTGTCTACCTCAGGTGATAGGCTGAACCACTGGTCACCTACCACAGAAAACCACTCCATCAATACAGGGAAGCAGCCAAAATGCAAAGTCAAAGAAACATGTCACAAATGAAAGAAATGGAGGAAAGCAAACTACTGGATGACATAGAGTTCAGAACCACATTTATAAGGTTACTCAAGAATCTTCTAAAAACCTCTGAGGAACTTAGTGAGACCTTTAACGATCTTAATGAGAATGCCAAAATAATGGAAAAGGACCAGTCAGAAATTAAGCATACACTGTCTGAAATAAAGAATATACAGAAATTCAACTGTAGATCAAAGGACCCCAAGAATCAAACCAAAGATCTGAAATATGAGGAAACAAAAAATACCCAACCAGAAAAAAAAAAAAAGAAAAAAGAATCCAAAAATATGAAGATAGTGTAAGGAGCCTCTGGGACAACATCAAGTGTACCAACATCCGAATTATTGGGGTGCCAGAAGAAGAGAGAGAGCAAAATATTGAAAACCTATTAGAAGAAATAATGACAGAATACTTTGCCTACCTGGTGAAAGAAATAGACTTACAAGTCCAGGAAGCGCAGAGAACACCAAACAAGAGGAATCCAAAGAGGACCATACCAAGACACATCATAATTAAAATGCCAAGGGCAAAAGACAAAGAGAGAATATTAAAAGCAGCAAGAGAAAAACAGTTAGTTACCTACAAGGGAGTACCCATATGACTGTCAGCTGATTTCTCAACAGAAACTATGCAGGCCAGAAGGGAGTGGCAAGAAATATTCAAAGTGATGAATAGCAAGAACCTATAACCAAGATTATTCTACCCAGCAAAGCTATCATTCAGAGTTGAAGGTCAGATAAAGAGCTTCACAAACAACAAAAAGCTAAAGGAGTTCATCACCACCAAACCAGGATTATATGAAATGCTGAAGGGTGTTCTTTAAGAAGAGGAAGAAGAAGAAAAAGGTAAAGATAAAAATTATGGACAACAAATACATACCTACCAACAAGTGAATCTAAAAATCAAGTGAATAAAAAATTTGATGAACAGAATGGACTGATGAATATAATAGAATCAGGGACATAGAAAGGGTGTGGACTGACAATTCTCAGGGGGAAGGGGGTGTGAGGGGTGCGGGAAGAGATTGGACAAAAATCTTACACCTATGGATGAAGACAGTGGCGGGGGGTAAGGGCATGGTGTGGGGTGGAAAATCAGGTGGAGGGGAACTATGGGGGAAAAAGAGGAACACCTGTAATAATCTGAACAATAAATATTTATTTTTTAAAAAAAGAATATGACTTGTAAGCTAAAATCGAGTCCCTAAAGAAAAACTATGGTTATGAAATTTGTACTTTCAATACAATTAATTTTAAAAACATATTTTAATAGATTTACTGCTTATAAAATCTGTCTTTGATGGCACCAAAACAAAACCACACCCACATCAACAAATGAAATAGAAATTAAAATAAGCACAGCCAACTGGCAAACTTCATGAAGTAACAGGTTCGGACACCAGCCTTTCTTTGGACCTAAAAGGTAGGAGTGGAAATGAGATGACTTTACATGTCTTAATGCCACATCGCTAAGAAAATGCATCCCCTGAATGCAAAGAGGTTCACGCAGAAGGCACATTTTAGATAGATATGTCTTAGATTCTATATTTTCATTATTTGACCAACTTGTTGAAATTTTTATTCTTCCTTTTTAATAAGGAAGGCACAAACACCAACCTATTGTAAAACAACTAAACGGACATATAAATCAACATGGTGCCCTTTATGTGGAGTTTATCATCCTCTGGTGGTTTCTTATCCTCTTCAAATGGGGGGCGGGTAGCGTCTGCAAACCCAGTGGTCTGTAGTCAGGAGCTGAGCCTCTGTGGGCATGCGGGATGCCAGGCAGGATGGCAGAGCCTCCCAAGGCCATCGGAGCCCCGATGCATAGCAAAGGCAGCCCCAAGTGCGGCAGGGCACCCGCTTTCTCACTTGAGGAGCTGGAAGCCAATGCTGATGAGACAGGCCAGCAGCCAGAGGCTTGGGCAACTGCGACCTGGTAAAGGTCCCTGTTGCTGACAGTTCAGGCTCCACCCCTCTTCCTTCCCTTCAAGGCTGGTCCTGTGCCTGGGAAGTCCCGGGCAGTTCTGACGGTGTTCTTCAGGCATCTGAACTATTCAAAGCATGTTTTATTTTTTTCCTCTTTTTTAAACAATGGAAAAGCAAGAAGCCATCTGAGCTTATTTTATTAACAATTCTATTACCTCCAAGCCAGAACAGGGGAACTAACTGTGAAGACAAAATAGTTTTGCCTTTAATATTTAACCTGGGTTTCAATGACGGGAAATCTTACTTCGTATTCCCTTCTTAGAATCCCTCCCCCAACCCCAGACTTGAGCGAAGCCCAGGTTTCTCACCTAAAGGTCCTGACAGATACAGAAAAAGTATCTCAGTGTGTTGCATCCACAACAGTGCAACATTCATCGAGCCCTACCATGAGATGGCCACTTAGCTAAGGTCTAGAGAAACAAAGATAAATATGCCTTTGGTTCCTGCCCTTGAGGGGACACAGTTTCCTGGGGGAGACAATTCATAAATAGGTAAGTTACAATATGGTGTGTGTATATAGGTTAAAACTATCTCTATTTTCTCTTAAAGTAACTTGTAATTTAATTAATTTTTCAGAACCCTTGCAAAATTCCATATTACTAACACAATTCAAACTACAGCAACTAGACACAAAGGTTTTGAGTTTTCCTTAAATGTCATCTATAAATACCAGAGAATATAGGTATTACATTTCAAAACTTGCAAACTAAAGTTTAGGCATATCAATGTATTTAGTTAAAGGAACAGAATGAAAAGCCCCTCAAGGCAGATGAGATGACACTCAGGCAGACACGAGAGAGACACTGACCACTTACATGATACAGAATGAGAGTCACTGGAATTAAATAGGTTTTCACATCAATGGCACTATTTTAAAGCACGAGATGTATTTTCCAAGGGGGAGGGTGTGGAGAGGTCAGGGAGATGTATTTTCCAAGGGGGAGGGGGTGGAGAGGTCAGGGAGATGTATTTTCCAAGGGGGAGGGGGTGGAGAGGTCAGGAAAGATTTCAGAGGGTCATGAAAGAATTTGCTAGGCTTGCAGCGAGGAAAAGGCGCTCCAGACCAGGAACTGGGTGAGGACACATGACAGTTGGGGCGTTGAGAAGCTCAGTGTGGAGGGGAAAAGGTTTCTTTAAAAATTATTTTATTTTTTTATTTTAAAGAGAGAGGAAGGGAGAGAGAGAGACAGAAACATCGATGAGAGAAGTACCGATTGGCTGCCTCCTGCACACATCAAATTTCTACTGGGGATGGAGCCCACAACCGGAGCATGTGCCCTGACCAGGAATCAAACCAGTGACCTCTTGGTTCCTGGGTCCATGCCCAACTGCTGAACTACACCAGCTGGGCAGGAAGGGTTTCTGGGAGCTGCAGGACAAAGCAGGGGAGACATTGAATTGGGTCAGACCCTGGAGGGCCGTCTCCTGGCAACTGAGGAGTCTGACGTCAGCCCCCTAGTGGGCAGAGGCTCTGAAGCAAAGGCTACCCCCTTTCAGAGGATGACAACGAATGGGGGTAGGGGGAGGGAGAGAGAAGGCACACAGGTGAGAAGACCCTGGGACTACGGCCAGCCTTGGCATGGAAATGCAGAGGAGAGACCAGATGGGAGTCATTTCTGAAGTCAAAACCCTGGGATTGGGTGATGACCTGAAGGAGGTGAGAGGCAGGAAGGAGTTGAGGGTGCTTCTGATGTGGTTTAGGCCACTGAGTGGGTGATAACACCATTAACTGAAACTGAAAATGAAAATACATGTGTCAAAGCAGAATTAACAGGGTGGTAGTTGGGGAGAGGGGGTGGTGAGTTAATGAGTTAAGTTTGAACATATTAAAATTGATGTCCCTACAGGACAAACTAGTCCAAACTTTTTAAAGAAATGGCTTGGGTTAGAGAAATATAGACTCGAAAATCATCAACACAGAGGAATGGTGGTGAAAATCCTGGTGAGACATCGCCCAGGGAAGGAAGAGGAGTGAGAGAACAACCAGGATGCTATCCGGTAGTTCAGAGGCCCTCAGAGAAGATGCTGGGTGGAAAGCTGAAGGGGTGCCGGGAGGAAGGAGAGCCAGGAAGATGCATTCCAGAGCCCTGGAGGGCGGGTTTGGAGAGGCAGGGGTGTCAGCAGTGCCCAGGGCTTCTGGGAGCTCAGTGTAAACCTGGACGGAAAAAAGCCATTGGGAGGTTGCTGGTGACATCAGAGGAAAGTTTGAGTGCAGGGGTGGGGGCCATGGCTGAATTAGGAGTGGGAAGGAGCTGAGAGATTTGGAGATAGTGGGTGCAGACTATTTTAAGAAGTTTGCACATCAAATTTCTAACCCTAACAATGGAATGAAGGGGGGGTGGGGCTGAGAGTTTATTTTTAGGTTGGAGGCATTTCGATGTGTTTTAGGCCAAGAGGCAGTTTAAGAGTACAGGAGAGGGGAGGTCACTGATGGGGTAGATTCTGTGACCAGGGGCAGGAAGCGGGGAGGGGAGAGGCGTCCATTCGCTTTATGGGTGGGTATCTCAGGTACAATGTAGTCCTTAGACCAACAAACAATTTTTCCAGTGAGAAATACTTCATCCCTGGCACTGTTTAGAATTGCTGGTACATGGAGTTAATAAAAAGCATACCAACTCTGAGTCGGTTTTATTACGGTTTTAAAATTCTCTGCAGACGAGACACCACTTATTACCTGCACCTCTTATGATGTGAACCCCTCCCAATGCCCTGCCCTTGGAAGGCCCTGGAGACACCTCCTTTGAGAGGAGAGGTAAAGATATATAAGTGGAGTGGGGGCGGGCTGGAGGGGGTTAATGGGGGAACAAGGGGGACATACATAATACTTTCAAAAATAAAGAACTATTTTTAAAAAAGATATATAAGTGGGTTTAGAAAAGGGATTCAGTCCTGATGGGTATGGGTGTGTGTGTGTGTGTGTGTGTGTGTGCGTGCACGTGCATGCCTGCCATAAGATGAAAAGGTAGGGTCAGGAGAGGTGGTGAAGATGAGAAGAGCTGCAAGTCATGACTCAGAGCCGGGGATCTGGGCTTCGGGTGCTAAACAGTCTCACCCGCCCACAGGTTCTCTTTGGAGGCCACAGCTTATAGTGCCATCAGCGAGAAGGAGAGGGCAGGCGATTCCCCACCCTGCTCTGTTCACACCCCACAAGAAGGTTACAGTCCAGCTGGGTTTGCTGCCTGAAGCAAAAGGCACCAGCAGACTCCAGTTGCTGTGGCACCAGAAAGCCTTGGCCAGAACCTGGAGAAGGTTCCAGAATTGGTCAGGAAAGCCAGAATGTATGTCATCACTTGAGTCATGCTTGCACCCTTGTCAATCTGCACAGGGCGACTGTGAAGTTGGATGAATCTACAAGAAAAGTATTGTTACTAGCCAGAGAAGACTGTTTGCATGCTGATTTCTTTGACTACTTCCCCGAGCAATCAGCATCAATAGCATCGCCCTGCCCAACCGAAGGTACACATACACATGTACGTACACACACACACACACACACACACACACACACACACACACACACACACCATGCCCCTGGAAGGATGTGTGACATGTGAACCCATTTACCACTCAGGATTATTCCAAACCAATCAAATTAAAGCATACTTCCGATTTCCAGCTCCTCTTGAGCACTCCCACTTGGGGCTGCCAGTGGGTCTGCTGAAAGGATATAGGGTGATCACTTTTTGGAGCAGTTCCGCAGAGGAAATGATAACTCGGTGCATGGTCAGCATGACTTGCAGCAGTTGGTTACTTCGACACAGGTTTCCATCTGCATCTGAAACAGAGAGAACAGCATCTGAGCGAGGCCCCAGAGAGAAACCAGCCCTGACCACCCACCATTACACGACGGTGTGGCCCAACGCGGGTCTCCAGGCACAATGCTTTTCTCTTGCTGCCTCTGGCGCCACACTCCCTCCCTGCCTTGCTTTTCTTATCCTCCTGCTGTATTCTCCCCTTCGCAAAAATGTCCATTTTGATGCCCATTAACCACCCACCAGGAGGTGGTGGAATCTTGGGAAAGGGATAAAATTTGCACCAGTGCACCCGAAAGCAGAAGCAGATCCAGGTTTTGTGGGGCCCAGAGTACAAATGATGGCGGGTCCTTTCTAGGGTCACAGTCCAAAAAGTATAGTGTTAATAGATTTCAGTTAAAATGCCTTACTTTTGGAATTGGCCAAAACATGACCATCTGAATACATGTCGAGGGCTCTCCCATGGCCGTGGAGGAGCTCTGAAACAAGCTCCCCTAGTTTTATGGGCAGGATGCCTCTGCATGACAATAAAGGAGGAAGACGATTGGGAAACATTACATTTGGAGATTATGGGTGAGTTACAAGGATCCATGATGCTTTATATCCAAACGCATGGTTAGCTAGGTTTTCCAAAGCCCAGCTGATGTCAAATAATAAGATGCATTCTATACACTGGCATTGGGTATAAAGATTTCTCTTGGAGGGGTTTTCAAAATCTTTTCAATAGTGATGGCATGAAGTACTAGGGACTGTGCCGGTCCTTTGCTGCCAGACCTGCTCTCTGTCCTTCACCATGGACTGCATCACCAGTGCCAGCTAGCTTCCAGCTGTGTTCAGCCATGAGGAAGCATCAGCAAGAGATGGGAAAAGAGAAGACAGGCCATGTCTTTGCCCTCCATTCTCTGCTCTGCACCACTTCCCTGAAAGGAGCTGCAGGTCTCTCCCATGAACCATCCCACTGGTTGGCCCCTTGTGACTCCTGCTTCCCTTGGGATCTAACACTGCTCATCTCCTTGGCCCTTGGTCCTCTGGCCCTAAGGGTAGCAATGACTTGTGGCTGTTGACAGTCTCTGGGTGCAACATCTGTTAATTCTACTTTATCTCTGTAAATAGCTCCTTCATCTATGTGTCTTCAATTAAACAAACCATGCGAATTCTAATCTCTGTTGTGAACTTGAATAATTCAGGATAAAATATCAAATGAAGAATAAACATGAATTGCTTTATCATTGATAGATCTTTAAAATAAATTATACAAAAGGGTTGTCATTTCATTCTTTCCAAGTGTGCCAAACTGTAAGTAAAAGACATAATACATTTGGACTCAGGATTCAGAAGTCCTCGCTCATTCTCAAAAGATGACCTAAAGCCACAGTTCATTAAGAAAATGGAAGGAAGCTGACAGGATCACTCACCTTGCTATCACCAAATCCACTGAGTTACCCACATTACATCATTGCCTCCTGTTCCCATGGGAGGCCTTTCTGAGGCCATGGCTTCCACTGAGTTCTGGGTCTCCTTCCTCAAGGACTCTGATCCTGCCTTTGTCTACTTTCTTCCCCACATCATCAACTTCTCTCTCTCTCTCTCTCTCTCTCTCTCTCTCTCTCTCTCTCTCTCTCTCTCTCTCTCTATTTTATTCCCACTGGCATTTAAATATGCATCAGAGTCTCCTATTTAAAACACAATGAAATAAAGCAAAACCTTACACTGGCATCCTCTCTAGCTACCTCTCCATTTCTCTGTTCTCCTTTTCAGCAAAACCTCACTGTCATCAATTTATCAACTCCTATTCCTTCTCAGCCATCCCATTCTGACTTCTAACTCCATCATTCCACTATGCATTGTATTTTCAAGGTCACTAACCAGCTCCACCAAACCGTGTAGTGTATGCCTCTGTCCTCATCTTACTTTATGACTCAAGTTGCATTCAAGCCAACCCACGTTGACAACTCTCTCTTTCCTGGAACACTTTCTTCTCTTGGCTCCCATAAAATCGCACTTTCTCAGCTTCTCTCTCAGGCTCTTCTTCTGCCTCTTCTTCCTCTGCTGAGCTTTTAAATGTCACTGTACTCTGTGGTTTATTCCTCCCACTTCTTTTTTCTAACAATTTTTAAAATTTAAAACTTCTTAAAATTTAAATTAAAAAAATTAACTTCTTTTTTTTCTAAATGAACTCATCTAGTCCTTTGGCTAAAATACCACCTATATGCTGATGACTGCCCAACTTATATCTTCAGCCTTGAGTACTGAATTAGTCTGTCCAACACACTTGGCAAATCCACTCAGAATTCTGGTTTCAAACTTAACTCATCCAAACAAAACTCCCGACCGTCCCCCCTGACCCCCGCCAAATTCATTCCTCCCCCACTTTTCTTCATCTCAGCAAATAGCACCACCAACCATCCTCTTTAATAAAAAACCTAGGAGTCATCCTTCATGCCTCACTTTCTCTCATAGCCAATCCATCAGCAAGCTTCTGCTGTTTCCATGGGAGGTCTTTCAAACGCTACTTTCAAACTGTATGTCAAACCTGTCCATTTCTCTCCATCCCTGACATTTTATTAGTTGTAGCCATGATCGCAAGGCAATAGCCTAGATGCCCTTCCTGCTTCCACTCTATAGTCAATTATCCACACAGAAGTCAGGAACGAGCTCTTAAAACCCATAAATCAGGTCATGTGTTTAATATCCTTTAATGAACTCCATTATACTGGTAATAAAACTCAAAATCCTTACAATGGCCAATGGAGCTCCACAGGTTCCGGGCCCTTTTACCATTTCCCACTTTATTTCCTGTTTCATACCCTATTACTCCTCTCCACACCCCTACTTAAGCAATCAAGTATACTACCATTATAGAGGCAACTTTTCAATTCAGTATCTGACAATATAGTTTTCATGACGCAGCTTTCCTCACAGAGCTAGCAGTGCTCATATTCCCATGTAGGATGGTAAAGAGCAGGAAAGACTGTGAAATGTATTTGTAGGGCATTAGCATGTCCAAAGGAGCTATGGACACAGCCCCAGGCTTCTTTCGTGTGGACAGAATCTAAGGCTTGTGACTCAACTCTTCTTTGTGGTTGGCGAGCATCTTTTAACAATGTCATTTCTAATTCTCACAGCTCTGCAATGTTGGTATTGCTCATGGTGTACAGATGAGGAAATGAAAGCATGGTGACATTGGGTAATTTGTTCTGGGTGAAAGAGACAGTGGGCGGAGGAGCTAGGATCTGCTCCAGGTCTGTCGGATTCCGGAACCCCTGCTCCTTCCACTGCGCTCGGCTGCACATGGCACAACCATTTCTTAGGATAGGGAATTCGAGTGTTAAATGGGAGGCCAAAGTGGATGAGCTAAACGATTTCTTCCCATCCTTAGGGTACAAGTCTAAGAGATGTCACTGGGATGTGGGATTGGGACTCCAGTGATTTCTGAAAATCTCTTATAAGCCTTGGTTAACTGATATTGGTCATTAAAGTTACCTTTAAAGCAAGAAGCATGCTGTGTCTAAGATTCACAATCATTTTACCTCGCACTCTCTTTTACACAGTTCTGTGACGCTCCCCACCGTGGCTTGTTAATCCTCATGTGCTCTCTGTGGAGTGAGGGCAAGGCCAGGAGGGGATGATCCCCTCAGCAAAGGGAGGCAGAGACGGGGCGACAGAAGAAGCACCTGGGCACCTGGGTCCTGAACTCCCCTCTTGGCTCTCCTTTTTCAGCAGGAGAATGCCGTGGTGCATCACTTGCCCTCATCCCTCAGCCATCTCTCCCCACGTGACCTCACCAGGGATGCATCTCCTTACTGACCTCCTCTCAGAGCAAGTACTTCTTCCTTTTTGAGGGGGAGAGCCTCTTTTTGAAAGTCAAAGGGTATCTACCTTCCAGGCTGCTGGATTTCATTGATATTTTGATGTAATTGGTGTAAGGTGATTTAAATATTTCAATGAATAATTTCATTTTGTTTGCATCTTGAAGCTTTTTAAAAATGCAAGGTGTCAAACTAAAAATTCTAATAAGTAAAATGTGCAATGCATAATAAAATATGCAGATTTTCTCATCCCCATCTGCTTCTCCTT
Organism: Plecotus auritus; assembly: GCF_963455305.1. Lineage (NCBI taxonomy): Eukaryota > Metazoa > Chordata > Mammalia > Chiroptera > Vespertilionidae > Plecotus > Plecotus auritus. Next base: position 74,919,009 of record NC_137770.1, on the reverse strand, counting down.
ACACTTCAGGGGAAGACTTGAAAAGGATGAAAACTCAGTGGGTACAAAATGTCAGTCTTACACACACTATACTCGTCTTGGAGAATAAAGTATGCTGCCAGAGAGCTATACAGCTTAAAGACCCACCCAACCTGGGGACCATTTGTTCATCAAGCAAACAGGAAAGTCATGTGGCTTCTGGACAGTCATTTGTCTCTGAAGCAACAACCCATTTTCCATCATTAGACTCAGTGGCAGCAATAGCGACACTTCATGGAATCACAGAATCTTGAGGTGGAAAAGACTTTAGTCATCTACCTCAACCTTCCATCCGATGCATCATTTCCTTCTAAAAGTGTCACAGATAAGTGGCTATCTAGCCTCTGCTTGTACCCTTTCAATGAGAGGATACTCCTTTTCTATACAGCAACTTCTCATTCTACTTAGATTAAAAACAGTTTTGGACACAATTAATCAACATTGATAATTTATCTGCTCTGTGCAAGGCACCGTCCTAGGTCCTGAAGGAGATCTGAAGAGCTACAAAAAACTCACCATGGAGGAGCTCACAGTCTAGTTGGGGAATGAGACACATACCCAAGACACCAAACAATACTAGACAGTAAATATGAAGAGTGAAGCGGTGGAATAGTGGTCAAATTCAGAGGGGAGAGATACTATCCAGTGTGGTGGCTCAGTAAGCATCTCTTGATATCTGTGGTGAGATGACCCAGAACTTCAAGATTTAAGAGGCCTTATGATCCAGCCCTCTTCCTCTAAATCAGCCTGCACACTTTTTTTTTCCTTTCTGTGGTTTAATCTTAAATAAGCCGCTTGCCCCTGAGAGCAATGAAGTGCTCCCTGATGGTTAGAATCCTGTGACAGGAAATTTGCAAAGGGCTGTATGCCTGAACCTGCTTCATACTGACGAGAGGTGGGGTGACTCCTACAGTGGGGGCCTGCCTGGGGGATGTGGTGGAAACTACTCACTGCAAAATGGACACAAAGCACATCCCACACCAGAGAGACTCCAAAGCAGTCTTTCCTTCCCCTTTGTTTTGGTTTCCATGGAAATCTGCTGATGTGCGAAGGGATCCTGAGTATTCTAAAGGCAGATGTCAGAAATTGGTATATGGAGGGCAGGCAGGCTGTCAGCATAGGGGGCATAACCCAAAATACAGAGTGTCCAAAACAGGGCTCAGAAGATGGTAATGGGAAAGCCAGTGTCAGAAAAACACGCGGGCAGAGTTAGATCTGCAGCCTATAGCAGGGCTGACGCGGCTCTTGGAGGTCAACATCTTCATAAATCAGAAGGCTGGCTCTGGGGGGACCCAGACACACCACACACACACACACACACACACACACACACACACACACACACACACAATCTTCAGGTATGACAATGTGGTAAATGCTTCAAAGAAATAAAACCTACTTGACAGCAAGACTACAACATTCATTAAATCCTGTGTGGAAAGTACACAAAAGCTGGCAAGCTGAAAAGAAGGTCACTAGTTTGTTGTTTGTTGTTTTTACTGCCGACATTTGCAAACGGGGCAGGAAGTGCACGTGAAGAACACGGCGACACATACTTGGAACTCTCATAGCTTCTACTACCCGAGCAGCTTAAAACAGGTATCCGCCACCACCTTGATTGTTTCTGTCCCCAGCCCCTCAAGACGGGGCAGGAGAACAATCAGGAAAAGCTACTTTCTGCTAAGGATGGAGTCTCACTTCACAGGGCAAGTGTGAGAAGCAGTCTGGATGCTGCCAGTGTTGTGCTGGGAAGAGTTTAAATAACAGCTCTCCTGGGGGTGGGGTGAAGGGGACCCTGATTTGTAGTGGTTGCAGATTTCTGTGGTGTCAGTACTGCCTTTACATCACATTCCAAGCCACCAATGTGAAGCCACTGAACGTGGAGCTGGGGAGAGATGCTTGCCGTCAGCTCTGCATCCAGGTGCGGCTGCAGGTCTCAGCGCGGACCTGAGGTCACAAGGGTCAGTGCTTGTGTAGCTTCCTGTTGTATTTCTTCCTACCTGGGGTCCTGGCTCCCGGATGCTTCTGAACCACTGCACTCTCCACCTGACCCTGATCTATGCCCTCTGTGCCTGGCCTGGTAATTCAGGAGTTAATCCCTATCAACAAATTCCTCTGGACTTCAAGGGTGAATCCTTTCAGATATGCATTGCAACAGGGATTTCTTGGAGTGGCTAGTGCTCCAAGCCAAGGACAAAAAATTTAATGTAAGGTGAGATTTGGGAGAAGAGAAGCTCCCAGTTTCTTATAAATCTAGCCCTGCTCTTGTTCCCTCTGGGACAAGCTGGTGTGTCTTGCCCAGGCCGATGGTGTGGGGCCTGCCACGCTAGTGAGGATACGTATGTCTAGCCAGAACATTTTCTATTCCTTGGCCCAGTACAGTGTCCAGAAGCTCTAAGTATCTTGGTTATAATTAGCTTTTAATTATTTATTTGCAATGGCCTGGGGACATCATGCTATAGATAGACAATACACAACCTCAATTTAACCATGACCTGCAATTTCAAACTTCTGAAACAGGTCTATAAGCAGTCTTAAAAAAGCTCACCTCTTTTTGCTCCCACCTAACCCCTAGGGTGAGATGATGGCCAAGGCCAGGGACTCAGGGAAGAAAAACCTGATGATCAACCCCCATACAAAGGGGATTTGGTCTAATGAGGCTTCCCTCCACTCCTGTCCTGGAGAGGCCACCTGGGGAGATACCTGGTGAAGGAAAAGAGCCTGTGCCTCCTCCCTTTGTTCTGTTGACACTGAGTCACTGTCCAGCTGGGTCAGAAGAGTAGGGGGGAGGGGAGGAGGGACAGGTGTAGCAGTGACACAGCATCCAGACACACACACACACCAGCAAGCACCTGAAATTAGCCAGCCCTGGAGAACCACTATTCTCCCGAGATGAGAACACCTGATAGCAGCACTTAAAGCACTTGGGTTCAGCAAACCCTTACCTGTGTTGAACACAAGTTGCACACCTCTGCAGTAGCAGGGACTGTGGGCTCCATTTTATTATTTCTTTTAAATTGATTAAGATGTCCTTATCCCCTCATTGCCCCCCTCCCCACTCATGCCCTCACCCCCAGGTGTCTGTGTCCATTGGTTAGGCTTATATGCATGCATACAAGTCCTTTGGTTGATCTTTCCCCCTTACCCCCTCCCTCCCCTACCTTCCCTCTGAGGTTTGATGGTCTGATTGATGCTTCTCTGTCTCTGGATCTGTTTTTGTTCATCAGTTTATGTTGTTCATTATATTCATGAGTAAAATCATGTGATATTTATCTTTCTCTGACTGGCTTATTTCACTTAGCACAATGCTCTCCAGTTCCATCCATGCGTTGCAAATGGTAAGAATTCCTTCTTTTTTACCACAGCGTAGTATTCCATTGTGTAGATGTACCACAGTTTTTTAATCCATTCATCTGCTGATGGGCACTTAGGCTGTTTCCAAATCTTAGCTATGGTAAATTGTGCTGCTTTGAATGCAGGGGTGCACATATCCTTTCTGACTGGTGTTTCTGGTTTCTTGGGATATATTCCTAGAGGTGGGATCACTGAGTCAAATGGGAGTTCCATTTTTAGTTTTTTGAGGAAACTCCATACTGTTCTCCACAGTGGCTGCACCAGTCTGCATTTCTACCAGCAGTGCACGAGGGTTCCTTTTTCTCTGCATCCTCGACAGCACTTGTCATTTGTTGATTTGTTGATGATAGCATTCTGACAGGTGTGAGATGGTACCGCATTGTCATTTTTGCTTGCATCTTTTGGATGATTATGATTTTGAGCATGTTTTCATATGTCTCTTGGCCTTCCTTATGTCCTCTTTTGAAAAGTATCTATTTAGGTCTGTTGCCCATTTTTTTATTGGGTTATCTTCCTTTTGTTAAGTTGTATGAGTTCCCTGTAAATGTTGGACATTAAACCCTTATCGGATATAACATTGGCAAATATGTTCTCCCATACAGTGGGCTTTCTTGTTGTTTTGTTGATGGTTTCTTTTGCTGTGCAAAAGCTTTTTATTTTGATGTAGTCCCATTTGTTTATTTTCTCTTTAGTTTCCATTGCCCTAGGAGCTGTACTGTTGAAGAAATTGCTTCAGCATATGTCTGAGATTTTTCTGCCTGTGGATTTCTCTAATATTTTTATGGTTTCCTGTCTTATGTTTAAGTCCTTTATCCATTTTTGAGTTTATTTTTGTGTATGGTGTAAATTGGTGGTCTAGTTTCATTTTTTTTGCATGTATCTGTCCAATTTTCCCAACACCATTTGTTGAAAAGACTGTTTTGACTCCATTGTATGTTCATGCCTCCTTTGTCAAATATTAATTGGGCATAGTGGTTTGGGTCGATTTCTGGGTTCTCTATTATATTCCATTGATCTATATGTCTGTTCTTGTGCCAGTACCAGGCAGTTTTGAGAACAGTGGTTTTATAATACAGCTTGATATCTGGCATTGAGATCTCTCCTACTTTGTTCTTCTTTCTCAGGATTGCTGCAGCCATTCGGGGTCTTTTTTTATTCCAGATGAATTTTTGGAGAGTTCGTTCTAGGTCTGTGAAATATGCCACTGGTATTTTAATGGGGAGTGCATTGAATCTATAGATTGCTTTGGGTAGTATGGACATTATAATGATGTTGATTCTACCAACCCATGAACATGGTATGATATGTTCTTCCATCTGTTTATGTCTTCCTCTATCTCTTTTTTCAGTGTCCTGTAATTTTCCAAGTATAGGTCTTTTACCTCCTTAGTTAAGTTTACTCCTAGGTATCTTAATTTTTTTGGTGTGATGGTAAATGGGATTGTTTTTTTCTTAGTCTCTCTTTCTGTAAGTTCACTATTGGTGTATAAAAATGCCATAGATTTCTTGGCGTTAATTTTGTATCCTGCTACATTGCCGAATTCATTTATTAAGTCTAATAATTTTTTTGACGGAGTCTTTAGGGTTTTCTATGTACAGTATTATGTCATCTGCGAATAATGACAGTTCTATGTCTTCTTTTCCAATTTAGATGCCTTTTATTTCTTCTTCTTGTCTAATTGCTATGGCTAGCACTTCCAGTACTATGTTGAACAGGAATGGTGAAAGTGGGCATCCCTGTCTTGTTCCTGTTCTTAGGGGAAATGGTTTTAGTTTTTGCCCATTGAGTATGATGTTGGCTGTAGGTTTGTCATATAAGGCTATTATTATGTTGAGGTATGATCCCTCTATTCCCATTTTGGTGAGGGTATAAAGATGAGGAAACCAAGGTCTGTGCCTTGGCCATGGCCCCCAGGGCTGGTGAGTGACAGCTCCTGGACAGGAATGGCCATTGAGCCCCTAGCCTTGGGCTCTTTCCTCGGAACCTGCCTCTCCTTAGGAATTAAGAGATGAGTGCGGCGAAGACTAGTTATATAAGGAAGAGCTCTAACTTTCAGTCATCCTTGCTATAAAGCTAAACCCCTACCCACTTCTCTTTCTCCCCAAGAAGCCCCACACCCATTCAGACCAACCTCTTCCCCCTTCTCGTTGCATTTATGGTGCATGTACTCTAAACATCTCTCTGGAGATCCGAACCCGTAGCGCCACCACTTTTCATAACATCAACACAAGGCAGCTGTTCCTGACACCGTTTAGCTAGGACAGCTCGAAACCAGAGAGCCTGTGAGCCAGGGCTGTGTGGGTGAAAATACCAAGTCCCTTGAGAGCTCACGGCCCCTGTGCTGGCCCCTCTGTCCTCCTGTGGCAGACACTCCACGCCCTCAGCCAAACCAGATGGCAGCAGGCACATCCCTCCCTGGGCACGGCGCTTCTGCAGAAGCACGAAGCTCTGTGTGAAGGGTGACCTAGATTTTTTGGATGAGCGACTGCAATCTATAAATGTCTAACCAAGCGCATGAATTGCCTAAAGTGAAAAAGAGCTTTTAGCTGTGGTGCTTCTGCTGAGCAAGATGCCGGCCTTCCTTGGGGATTGCCATCTCCACTAGACCTGTCACGTCTGAGGAATCGGGGGCCTTAGAAGTCGTGAGGGCAGCTGTCCTCTTCGGTTCTGCAAACTGGATCCAGTTCTGGGGCTGGGGGTTGGGAGGCTGGGCTGGCACTAAGCAACAAGAGGAGGGAGGAGTTGGGGTGGCCCAGCAGACCCAGAGATCTGGCTGGGATGACTCCATGACCTCAGACTCTCAGAGCCATTGCTGGAAGGTAGCACCCATTGAACTTCCTGGGGTGGCTGCTTCTCTGGGGCCCATCCGCCCTGGGAACAATCACATGACCTGGATGGGTAGCAGTGAAGCTGGGGTTTGATTCTTCGGTGATGCAGCCTCATTGGCTCACACACAGGGGTCATCCCCACCACAGCACCACAGGAATGTGCCTGGCGGGGCCAACGGGCAGCAGGGTATGGAGGACACTGAGCTGCCAGCAGGTGGCTGGAGAGAGGCCAGCAAAGGAGCGGACCCAAAGAAAAAGGATGCAAACAAACGGGGAGGACGATCTGGGGCAGCAATTTAGGGAACTTCCTGTAAAACAAGGCTTTGCTGAGACTGATTAGCCTCAAACTCTGTCTTCTCCAGAAACTCAATGTGTGGCTTCTTCCTAAGAGCCCCAGGTAACCCCATTCCAGTGCAGAACAGGGCTGAAGCCACTGGGGTATGTTGACATAAAATAGCAATATACTGAGTACAGTCTTAGCACAAATTGGGCTTTCACCATAAAAACTGTCCCTGGCTTATAGTTCTCTGCGGTGAAGAGTCTTGTACCCAAAACATCATCATATCACCAGGCATCATCACATGAATTGCCTAAAGTGGAAAAGAGCGTTTAGCTGTGTTGCTGAGCCTCGGCTTTCATGACTGAAGTTATTCTGAAAGTCTCCTGTCCCTTCTTTGGTTGTAATTAGGATTCGATTACGTTTGAGGGCATGGAGAAAAGTGCTAGTCCAGTGGTCGGCAAACTCGTTAGTCAACAGAGCCAAATATCAATAGTACAATGATTGAAATTTCTTTTGAGAGCCAAATTTTTTAAACTTAAACTTCTTCTAATGCCACTTCTTCAAAATAGACTCCCCCAGGCCGTGGTATTTTGTGGAAGAGCCACACTCAAGGGGCCAAAGAGCCGCATGTGGCTCACGAGCCGCAGTTTGCCGACCACGGTGCTAGTCAACTGTGACACACTGAACAGTGAATGGTCTTATTTCCCTTGCTGGATCTGGAACACCATTTCACTCATCTCTTTGTTCCCGTTAGTCTCCAGCTATTCCAGATGGGATCTCGATGTTTCATTGCAGCACTGCCTCTAGCCACCACTCAGAGTGGCAGCCCCCTGTGGGTGTCACACTGCCCGTGCGGAGGAGCCCGGACACAGCTTCCCCTCAAGGGTGGTTCTGGCTCCACTGGGGGCCGTCCAAGCTTCCTGTCCCTCCTGGATTTTAAGTGCACCCTGCCCTCAGACCTTGAAGACAGAAAGATTTCTTAGAGTTTACTGAGGTGCTGGAGAGAAACCCGCAGAAGGGCCTGGGGAATGACTGTGAAAAAGAGAATTGCATGGGTCGGGAAGGAACCTCTTACTATCTGAGAGAAAGAAGAAACTGCCCTCTACTCAGGAGCCAGGAGCCAAATAAGAATTTTTCAAACCACCCCAAGTCATGAGCTGGTGCCCTGTCACCGTCTTACAGGAAAAGCCCAAATGCAACACCGAAACTCAAAATGTTGGTGCCAATTGGGAGACAGAAGAACCAGGAGAAATAGTAGGTACTGTTGGAGGAAAGGTAGCATCTGACTGAAGAAATGAACTATATTCAAAGGTTAGCCTGATTCTCTCTCCAAAATACCTACTATTTCTCCTGGCTCTTCTGTCTCTGTGTTGCTCTTTTTGTCCACATACCCGAGTATTTCCTGTGCACCAGAGAGTCTTTGCATGTGTTAACTCTATGAGGTTGGTGGTACTACGGTCATCTAAGGATGAAGAAACAGAGGCAAAGGTAACTTTCCCAAGGTTAGCTGGTAAGTGGCAGACCTGGGACTAGAGCCCAGACTGTGCAGCCCTGGGATAGTTCTGATTGTGTCTGAGCCTCAGTTTGCTCACCTGCGGAATGAGCACTTGACAATGTCCTGCCCCCATCCCTCCCGGCAGGGAGATAATCAGGAGACCAGTCAAGATAAGAAAGCTTTCTTATCTTTTGGGAGAGAACAAAGTCTTGAACTGAGTCTAAACCACTATGATTTCTGGTTGACTCGTGGGTCCCAAACATCTAGGCTGCCTGACAGTTGTCACGTAGGCACATGCAACCCTCAGTCTGTTGTCAAAGCACTACTAACACACATTTATTAGTGCTTTCTCGCTGACTCCCCTCTCCTTGCACGTTAGTTCATTTGAGCCTCAAGATGACTCTGTGGGGGTGGGTATTGTTATTTTGTAGGTGAGGACCTGCCAGAAGTCACACATCTGATGAGTGAGCACTGAGACTTGAGTCCTGGTCGTTTGCCTGGAGCCCTGCCCTTCCCACCCTATCCCCCTGCTTCTCGTCCTGAGAGTTGTAAGGGTGAGAGGCACACCCTTTGCCTTAGCACTTGCGGGTTTCTGGAGCCAGCCTACCCGCTCAATGAGAAGACAAACAGTAATCACCACCCAACCAGGGCCGTGTTGCAGACACCCTCTCTAATTCTTACCACAGCTCTGCTTGGTAGATGTTTCTTCATTTCTCACATGAAGAAACAGACTCAAGAGAGGAAAGAGAACTCATCAGTAGTCCCACAGCTAAGAAATGGCAGTTAGGTGCTGCGGAGGATTGTCCTGGTTCCTTTATCATTCTGATTCTAGGGGATTTTGGTGTGGTAGTCCTGCATTGCCTTTATTTTCCTATATCCTTACCCAATGTGTGAGGATATTTTTTCTAGAGTGGAAGAGAGGGAGGTAGAGAGGTAGACAGACGGACAGACACACACTCACACACACACACACACACACACACACACACACACACACACACACGGAGCGTGAGAGTAGGCCAGAGATGGAACCTGCCACTGAGGTACATGCCCTTGACTGGGAATCGAACCCGAGACCCTTCAGTTCCTGGGCAAATAGATGCTCTAACCACTTAGAAACACTCCCCGGGGCCTGCATTGCCTTTTAAGTGGGGATCCTCCAAGGATAAGGCAAAGGTTGTGTCTATTTCCTATCGGTCCCTACAGCCTGTGGTCTCCGGCTGCACACATTACACTGCGGCCCTTTCCTTCACTCAGATCGCGGATGAGAAGAACAGACATCAACTAGCAACCATCAGTAAACACAAAACAGCCCCTGCACACTAACTAAGAGGAAAGAGTTAAATGTCTTTGGAAGGAAGAAATAGCTAAGGCTTTGTATTCCCAGGATGAGACATGAGGGCGTGCAGGGAACTAATAGTGAAGGGAAAAAAAATAACAGTTGTAAAGAAAGGGTAAAAAGAAGACTTAATAAACTATAAGGACAAAGCAGGAACTAAGATTTAGACTGTTCTTTCCAGGTGTGTTAATGTCACTGGCATTTATTTCCATTTGCAGGTTCAGACAGAGCTGCCCTCTGACACACAACAACAGCCAGAGGTCCCAGAGGTCTTTAGGAACCCTGGATTCTAAGGTCACTGTGCAACAGCGCAAGTCCTCAAGTGAGAAAAGCTTCAAGTTCAGAAAGCCTTTTCTAGGCTTTTGGTTTCGATTAGATTTTCCAAAACATATCTACTGAAAAATTGACATTTTCAGGATGGAAATGGTAAGGGGTGATGCTTGAAGAAGCTAGGATCCTGACTGTCTGTGGGACCTAACAGCTTGTTTCTAAGAGTTCTCCAATTTGTCCTGTTCGACGGACACAACCCCTTGGTCAGCTCCTGGGAGCCCGAGCGGAGCAGGACAGAGAGAAAGCGGAGGCAGGGCCATCAATGCCACACACAAGCCCTGGAAATACCACTGGACAACCCTGCCAGAACACTTCACTTTGCAAAACACTGTCACACGTATGGTCTGCTTTGACTCCCATCTCCCTGCGAGGCAGGCAGGGACGGTGCCTATTTTACGGATGAGAAAGGCACACAAAGGGATGTTCAATCTGTCCAGTGCTCCAATGGGAGGGGCCTGTGCTGTACCAGTTAAGTATGGTGAATATCACCCCAGATAAGCAACTGGCCTAAGGGTAACGCCAGTGGCAAAGTTGGCATTCCAGGCCTACATGCTGCTATCACGAGCCCTCGGTTCTCTGTTGGAAGAGCGCTGTGCTGGGTACTGCAGGGAGCGCAGAGGCACTGGGCTCCAGTCTCAGAAGTACAGGGTCCAGAATGGAGGGAATACGATAAGGCCTGGAAACACATCGCCAAGGCAGTGTGGGCAAGGCGGAACGTCAGATTTCACTAGAGGCAATGGCTCAAGCTTCACAAAGAGTGGCATCTGAGGTGGGCTTTGAAGGAGGGGTCCGATTTGGATAGACTAAGCTGGAGGGGAGGGTGTTCTGGGTGGGGGAGAAATGGTTTCTACTTTTGGATGAGGGAGTTACAATATATTCAGGAGAAGGTGTACCGTTTGGTTAGGTAGGGAGAGAAGTGTGGGAATGGATCAGGGTCAGGGTATGGGGACCTCACATACTAATCGGGGAGTGGCCCTAACTCTGATCTTTACCTTAAAATTCTGCGACAGAAAAAGGAAAGCAGCATCCTCTCACCTAGTACCCTATTCAAATGGCTAGGCTGTTACACCTACAACCTGAGGCCAGGGCTCTTTTCAAGGTGGAACATTCTAAAGGGCCTTGAACTTGATTTTAATTTCTACTTGCATATCTTTCCCTAACTGCATAGCCCCTGAAGAGACACAGCCACCAGGGGAGGACTAGAGAGAGAGTGAATGTATATGTATGTGTGTGCTTGCTGCTACAGTGAGGTCACATCCAAGCATGACATAAAGGGTGGCTTTTGCTGAACTCAGCTGATTTTGTTGTTTAGGAAGCCCGGTTACTTGCAGCAATTCTTTTTCCTCCTCCACTTTGCCAGCGTTAGCATCTTCACCCTCCACATCCTTCCCTGCCTGCTTTGGAAGCCGAGTAACTGTATGGAAGGCCATCCACGCTACAGGGAGCAACGACTCGAGGGTTTCTCAAGTCTGTCACTCACCTTCAGGCAAAGTCAGACCCCCCGAAATGTACAAGAAGCCACCAAGGATGGGTTGGAATTTGGCAAGACTTTGGTGTCCCCTGCTTAGCTGAGTTTTATCACAGTGGGGTAAGTGCTGTTATTTCACCTTTGGTATCTCATATGCACCAGCTGGTACATCTGTCCCTGATCCACGCTGTTGATTTAAATACAACTATGACCTTGTCTCCAGTCCAAATGGATTAGAGAAGACTGTGAAGTAGGTAAGGGTTGCCATGCTTTCCCCACTTGGTGAGTTTTTCCCTTTACCTCCCACCCTCGTGGCTACCCTTGGAAACCAGAGGAAAGACCATGTTAAAGTGTTGGAGACTTCAGTACTCATCAAGTCATATTTGCATAGTAATAGTCACTTGGAGAGAAGATACCATAACAAAATGAAAAAATTCACAATAGGTAAAATTTGGGGAATTTTCCCCCTTTTCTAGAGAGTAGGCTTTGGTGTTAATGGGGAGTTTCAGGGGAAATAAAAACAATGGTTTTGTATCTCAGGATGAATATGCTCTGGCTTATCCAGAAGCAAATAAATATATTAAATCTGACTTTAAGATGTCCTGGGTAGGTTAAAAATAAACAAAACAAAATAAGCCAAACTCCACCTCCACCCCCCGCCCCTCCAACTAAATCCAAGTCCTGATTTCATATCTATCACATCAAGATGTCCAGGAACGGGGCACATAATTTGTATTTTTTGAAATCTTTCTAGGGACCTGATGAGCAATCTGTTTGATTGGGCTGATTTAGCCCATTGAGCCCATTCCTTGCTTGCCCTGCGGTAGTAGGTCTTCAAGCTATGAGTGAGCCCAGGAAGACACTTCCAATTTCAGAAATCAGTGGGGCGGTCTTTCAGTTGTTTTCAGGGTTGGATACAAGGGAAGCATTTAACAAATGGGATTTGGTGCCAGCATTGTCTGTGGTGAGCCAGGGACCAAGATAAAAATGACAGGCCTGGGCTACAGGCAGTTTGCTGTTAGATATTAGCAAAGCAATCTCTTTCTCTCTCTCCCTCTCCCCCCTCCCCCACCCCTTCCCTGCTGCACAGCCATGTTCTGGGATGATACTTTGTTCCTGAAGCCAGAGACCCTGGTCCTTCATACTCTAAAATAAAGGCACCAGTTCTCCTGTGGCCTTCGGCACCCCTGATCTTTGCCTGTGGGGTGTGGACAGCTTCTCTCTCCCCGCTGCCTCTGGTGTCTTGAGGAGGTGTCCACTGGGGTCTATCACTTTATAGGTGTTAATTAGCAAAGGGGCAACAGAAGCTCAATCCCAGATGACTCCGTTCTGCTCTGGACAGGAGCATTGCATCCAGGACAGTGAAACATTTCTCTGTCCCTTTCCCGTCACCCAACTCTTGGGTCTTTTACCACTGACAACACTTGTGCTAAGAGAGGACCCACGGTTATTTTACAGCATTTCAGTAACTCTGGTAAAACAATTGGAACAGCAGCAAAAGGATGATTAAAACGTGAGGGTTCTTGGCAAATTTCAATGAACCCCTCTTCTGAACTGGCATGATCTTGTGAATCAACCTTCAAGTAATTTGCCATTTCACCTCTTTAGTTCTTGGGGTGTTCCAAAGAGTGCTTCATTAGCAGCAGGTCACCTGATTAAATAAGGAGGGTTTTATCTCCCCGCCCTGCCGAGTGAGTCATCAGAAGGGGTCTCTAGTTTCTGAGTTACTAGACATTTGTCCCTCAGATTGCGGCCCTCTAATGTTTGATCACACACAATCACAGAGGGGCCCAGTGGAGTAAATTGGCTGAAGCAGAAGTTAGTCATCGCCACTTGCAACATGCTGCTGCCTTCTAGCAAGCTCGACCTGATGGGCATGAATTGTGATAAGATTTTTCCTCACTTAAAGTTCCTAAAGAAGGAACTTCTATCATTGTTTCTGGTAGGCTGTTTTGGTGTTTGTTTGCTTTTTAAAAATAACTTTCTCTATCAAACCCTTTTAAGATCTAGCATATTTCTATGACCCAGTAAATTTGCTAATATTCCCAGTCAGTTCCTCCAACCATAAAGCCAGCATTAAAAAAACACACAAAAAACAACAGATTAGTTTTACCTGTTTTAGCACTTTATATAATTGAAATCATACAGTATGTATTTTTTTGTGTGTGCAATGCCTCTTTCATGAAGCAAAATGTTTTTGAGATGAAACAATGTTAACTGTATCAGTGGTTCATTCCTTTTCATGGATATATAGGTATTCTGTTGAATAATAACACTGCTTATTCTTTTTGCTGTCAAGTGATATATGGGTTGTTCCAGTTTTAGATTTTTATGGCTAAAGCTCTTATGGACATTCTTGTATAAGTTATATTGCAGACATATGTTTTCCTTCCTCTTCCATAAAGCCCCATAGTGGAATTGATAGGCTACAGGGTAGGTGAATATTTTATTTTATAAGAAATTGCTAAGCAGTTTTCCAAAGTGATTGCATCATTTTACATCCGCATCAATAATGCTTAAGAGTTTTAGATGCTCCACATCCTCACCAACACTTGGTGTTGTATTTTAATTTTAGCCTTTTCAGTGGCTGTAACAGTGGTATCTCATTTTGCTTCTAATTCACATTTTTCAGTGCCTAATGATGATGAGGATTTTTTATGTGTCTATTTGGATTTATGTATCTTCCTTTGTGATGTGTGTGTTTTTGTCCATTTTAATTGTTTTTTTATTATTGGGTCACAGGAGTTTTTTTAAAATATATTTTGAATATATAAAATTCCTGTCAAAGAGTTGTGTTACCGAGTATTTTCTCCCATTTTGTAGCTTTTCTCCCATTTCTTTAATGGCTCTTTTGACAAGCAGAAATTATTTATTTTTTTGAAGTCTTACCTATTAAATACACCATTTATGGTAAATTCTTTGTATCCTGTATAAAAGTACCTACCCAAAGTTTATAAAAACATTCTATTTACCTTTCAGAAGCCTTATTACTTTAACTTTATATTTAGCTCCCTGATTCATTTCAAATTATTTTTTGTGTATGGTGTGAAATACAGTTCACAGTCATTTTCTTTTTCATGGGTAGCAGTTGTTCCATCACCATGTTTTGAAGGGACATTCCTTTTTCCATGACTTACTTTGGTGTCTTTGTTGAAGATTAATTGCCCATATATGTGGATTTATTTCTGAACTCATTATTCTGTTCCACTGATGTATTTGTCTATACTTATATGGTCTAGATTATTATAGCTCTATAGTAAATTTTGACATCAGGTATTGTCAATTTTCCAGCTTCATTCTTCTTTTTCAAGATTGTTTTGGCCTTTTGGCCGGAACCGCCATCTTCCAGTAATTCGCCAAAATGACTAACACAAAGGGAAAGAGGAGAGGCACCCGCAATAGGTTCTCTAGGCCTTTCAGAAAACATGGAATTGTTCCTTTGCCCACATACATACGCAACTACAAGAAAGGTTGATAATGTGGACATCAAGGGAATGCGTGCTATTCAAAAAGGAGTGCCCCACAAATGTTACCATGGCAAAACTGGAAGAGTCTACAGTGTCACCCAGCATGCAGTTGACATTATTGTGAACAAGCAAGTTAAGGGCAAGATTCTTGCCAAGAGAATTAATGGACGTACTGAGCATATTAGGCACTCTAAGAGCCAAGATAGCTTCCTGAAACGTGTGAAGGAAAATGATCAGAAAAAGAAGGAAGCCAAAGAGAAAGATACCTGAGTTCCACTGAAGCGTCAGCCTGCTCCACCAGAGAAGCACTCTTTGTGAGAACCAATGGAAGGGAGCCTGAGCCGCGGGAACCCACCCCCTATGAAGTCATGGCATGGTAAGTGTGGGGGGGAAAGACCTCTGTAGTGTTAAAAAACATGAAAAGATTGTTTTGGCTATTTCAGGTCCTTTCATTTCCACATAAGCTCCAGTTGTATCACCTGAAACTCTAGTGTTGCTGTTTTCTGTCTTTCCGAATTATTGAGTTGTTTTCAAATTCAATGATCGTATTTTTTCCAGTGTCCAATGAAGTATTAAACCCATCCAGTGAATTTTTCCGTTTGGTGTATTTTATTTTTCACTTCTAGAATTTCCATTTTTTAATTGTTTCTATTTCTCTGTTGAGGCTACCCATCTGTTCACCCTACTTTAAGTCTTTCAACATATTTACAAAAGCTGTTTTAAATTCCTTATGGACTAACTCCAACATTTGTGCTATCTCTGAGTTCATTTCTATGAACTTTTTTTCTTCTTATGGGTCACATTTTCCTGCTTCTTTCTGTATTGTAATTTTCCATTATATGCTGGGCATGGCAGATACAATGTTGAGACATTTAATTTACTTGAGCCTTACATTGGTACTATCAAGATCTGGATTTAGGCTTTTCTAGTGTGGGTCAAGGGTAGCTCTTATTCTAAGGCTAGAGTAACCCAACTCCTATGTTGCAGTCTTTTTCAGATCCTAACTGAATGCCCAAGGTGTTATATCTCTCCGTCCTACTGGTTGGAACTGTGATATGATACTTATGAGACTTCCTCTGACTCACAGACCCCCAGTGACTAATTGGTATCATGGAGTCTTAGCATATTCATACACAGTTTAGTATTTGGCCAAAGACTAAAGGAGATCCCTTCTCTCCAGTATCCTATTCCACAATTTCCAGCAATCCCAGAAGCCCTGAACATAAACTCTGTTTCCTCTGCCAAGCAAGATGCTGCTCTCCAGGCCCTCGTTCCCTGTACCAAAATTTGTGCAGTGCCCCCAGGCAAAAGCCAAGATATGTCTTTTCATTTTATCCACAATCCAATAGTTGAAAATAGTTGCTTCACATGTTGTCCATTTTTATTGTTGTTTATAGCAGGAACATAACAACAATACCCAATATTCCATTATGACCAGACTGGAAGTTCTTGTTTTGATTCTGAATACTTTTATAAATGGGAAGTTGCAGTTTCTTGCTGAAATTTGAATCCACTTATATTTTATATCTGTCCTTTTGGAGGTAAATAACTCAGACTAACTCTTTTATGCTTAACACTGTCAAGACTTAACACGTTAACACAGGTTAAGACCAAGAAAAAAGAAAAAGCCACTCAATTGTCTTCTTTTCAGGGACTGCCATCTTATATCCTCGTAATTTTATTTCTGTATCATTTCTTCACTATTCATCTCCTTTGTACTCACTCTAGCTTTCCATTCCTAGCATGAAAAAGAGATTAAACCTGAATTTAATAACACCTTTCATAATAATACAAAAAATGTGTATTAATTTTCATGTTTTTAGAACATGCATTTCAGAAACATTAACTCTTTGCTAAGGGCAAAGAGTTACTATGTGCCAGCATTAAGACTGGACCTCAGAATACAATTGGGGTACTAATCCCTAAATCTGTAAAGTCCATTTCTATTAATGCAATCTCAAATTATTTTAACTTTTTGAGAAGACACATGGCACTATTGGCTTATATTGAATTTACAATCTATTAAAATACTTTGGTATTTTTCACAAGATTAATAATTAATACAGGTTTTTTTCTCCATGCAAAACATATATGAATCAATATTTTAAAACTTAAGTGTAAGACACTTATTCTTACTCATGTGTTGTTTATGAAAGTTCTTTGTTTTGCCTTATTATCTCCTGAATTTTGATTTTCACCTTGTGTATTTACTAATTCCATCAGTGTATCTATCAAAAACAGACTGTGTTTAAGTCTGATGAAAATGTCCAGAACCACTCATAAATGCTTACACCTGCAGAATGACATCCATCTATGTTCATATCTGTATTGCATACACTTTGAGTATGATTATTAACCAGAGATAAATCTGCTTATATAAATTTTTATATAGACTATATTTGCCTAACATTTATTGAGCATTTAATTTTTTACTTTGTAGTAGAGCCTGCAAGTACCCCACCTATACATTCTCAGGCCTTACCACTATAGTGCATACCCACTCAACTTCCATATTCCTGAGGACTTTCTCTGGAGGCCCATCCCACTCCAACCTGTGTGCAAGGAATTAACATCTCTTACAAGCAGCCCTTAACCAATGACTGATGGAACTTGGTATATAAATGCCCAGCTTCTTTGCCTTGGGTCGGAACTCCTCTATCCTGACCCTGAGTAATAATTCACTTGACAATGCACTCTTTATAAGCTTCCTTCCCTGTCCCTCTACCAGTTTTTCCTAATATCATCTCCCAAAGTAAACTATTTGTATTTAAATCCTTGTCTCAGGATCTGTATGTGGGAAAACCCAAACTAAAAAAATCTTATTTAATTTTCACCCTAACTAAAATTTTTCAAATTATCCTGTTTGCAGATGGAAAAATTGCAAAGAAAAAAGTTATAGTAAGAACATGTGTAACTACAGTAATAAATTAAGGGATACGCACATGCTGTAAAATATGTTGTCAAAAATATGTGTAAGGGGGTGAGCAAAAATGTGTTTTTAGAATGCATTTGAACTTAAATGACAATGAACTTAAAACAGACTGTTAAAACATCACTTGTAATATATGAATCTTATGGTAACCACAAATCAAAAAACTATAATAGACACATAAAATAAGAAAAATAAATGCAAATAAATCACTAAAGTCATCAATGTACAAGAAAGAAAGAGAAGAAAGGAACAAAGGACAACAAAAAGCAAACAGAAAACAATTAATAAAATGGCAATTAGTTCATACCTATCCATAATTACTTTAAACATAAAAGGACTAAATGCTCCTATCAAAAGACATAGTGTGATTGAATGTATATTAATAATCAAGACCCATGTATATGCTACCTACAAGCAACTGACTTCAGATTAAAAGACATAGACACACTGAAAGTGAAGTAATGAAAAAATATATTTCATACACAGGAAACAAAAAGAAAGCAGAGGTAGCAATACTTATATCAGACAAAGTAGAATTTAAAACAACAACTGTAACAAGAGACAAAGAAGGGACTTATCTAATACTAGAGGCCTGGTGCACAAAATTCGTGCACGGGGAGGGGGGTGTCCCTCAGCCCAGTCTGCACCCTCTCCAATCTGGGACCCCTCGAGGGATGTCCGACTGCCTGTTTAGGCCCGATCCCATCGGACTGCTGGCTCCCAACTGCTTGCCTGCCTGCCTTTCTGATTGCCCCTAATCACTTCTGCCTGCCAGCCTGATCACTCCCTAATCATTCCCCTGCCAGCCTGATTGATGCCTAACTGCTCCCCTGCCAGCCTGTTTGCCCCTAACTGCCTTCCCCTGCAGGCCTGGTCACCCCTAACTGCCCTCCCCTGCAGGCCTGGTCACCCCTAACTGCCCTCCCCTGCAGGCCTGGTACCCCCCAACTGCCCTCCCCTGCAGGCCTGGGTCCCCCTGAACTGCCCTTCCCTGCAGGCCTGGTCACCCCCAACTTCCCTTCTCTGCCAGCCTGGTCACCCCTAACTGCCCTCCCCTGCAGGCTTGATCGCCCCCAATTGCCCTCCCTTGTAGGCTTGGTCCCTCCCAACTGCCCTCCCCTGCTGGCCTGATCGCCCACAACTGCCCTCCCTTGCAGGCCTGGTCCCTCCCAACTGCCCTCCCCTGCTGGCCATCTTGTGGTGGCCATCTTATGTCCACGTGGGGGCAAAATCTTTGACCACATGGGGGGCAGCCATCTTGTGTGTTGGAGTGATGGTCAATCTGCATATTACTCTTTTATTAGATAGGATAGAGGTCTGGTGCATGGCTGGGGGCCAGCTGGTTTGCCCTGAAGGGTGTCCCGGATCAGGGTGGTGGTTCCCTTGGGGCGTGGGGTGGCCTGGATGAGGGGCCTATGGTGGTTTGCAGGCCGGCCACGCCCCCCGGCGACCCAAGCGGAGGCCCTGGTATCTGGGGTTTATTTATCTTCTACAATTGAAACTTTGTAGCCTGGAGTAGAGCCAAGCCTTCTGCTCCCTCTGTGGTGGCAGCCATTTCTGTTGGGATTTATTTATCTTCTATAATTGAAACTTTGTAGCCTTAAGCGGAGGCCAAGGCAGGCCAGGGTGTGCAGAAAGCTTGGCTTCCTCCATCGCCGGGGGCAACCCTAGCCTCCTGCTCTCTCCAGCTCCATGGCTGCCGCCATTTCTGTTGGGCTTTATTTATCTTCTATAATTGAAACTTTGTAGCCTGGAGTGGAGGCCTGGGCCCGCCAGGGTGTGCGGAAAGCTTGGCTTCCTCCATTGCCGGAGAAACCCAAGCCTCCTCCTGCTCTCTGTGGCCACAGCCATCTTGGTTGGGTTTATTTGCATATTCACTCCTGATTGGCTGGTGGGCATGGTTTGTGGGTGTAGCGGAGGTAAGGTCAATTTGCATATTACTCTTTTATTAGATAGGATAATAAAAGGGTAATATGCAAATTAACATCACTCTGCAACAAAGATGGCAGCACCGATAGCATCCCGTGGCCTGGCCGCAGAGAGAGGGAGGGCTGGGGGCATGCTCTGAGCCACCGCCATGTGGCTCAGGGCACACCCCCAGCCCAGTGGACAGAAGCCCAGCAGACACAACGCAGGGCTGCTGGGCTGGGGGCGTGTCCCTGGTGGCCGCTGTGCAGCTTGGGGCACGCCCCCAGCCCAGTGGACAGAAGCCCAGTGGACACAACGCAGGGGGTCCTGTGCACATGAACTGCAGAGGAAACACCTTTTCTGACCGCTCATTGGCTAAGCTCCCTGTACATCACCACTCACAGTATTCTTGGTAACTTGGGTAATAAGAATCCAAGAAGGTGATCTAGGGTTTTTCCACCACACTTCTGGAGGAAAAAACAAAGATCTGCTGCTGGAGGGGCTAAGAAATGTCATATCCTGCCCTAGCCAGTTTGGCTCAGTGGATAGAGGCTCGGCCTGCTGACCGCAGGGTCTGGGTTTGATTCTGATCAAGGGCATGTACCTAGGTTACAGGCTCCTCCCTGGCCGGGACCCAGGTCAGGGCTCATGCAGGAGGCAACCAATCAAAGTGTCTCTCTCACATTGATGTTTCTCTCTGTCTTTCCCCCTCTCTCTTCTAAGCTCTCTAAAAATCAATGGAAACATATCCTCAGGTGAGGATAAAAAAAAAGAAAGAAATGTCATATCCTATGAAAGAGACATCTTGAAAATGCCTAAAGAAAGTTGTCATTTTTTCATGGTGAAGGGACTGGAGTCCGTGTTGATGAAAACACCTTGGCGGCTGCGGCAGTGGCAGCAGCAGCGGGGTGATGGGGCTGGCACCTTCCCCTGATTAGCCTGGTCACCTCCCGCAGAGGGAGACCAGACTGTGGCTTAGGCCCGCTCCCCAAGGGGAGCGGGTCTAAGCTGTCAGTAGGACATCCCCTGAGGGCTCCCAGTCTGTGAGAGGGGAAGGCTGGGCTGAGGAACCGCCCCCCCCCCCAAGTGCACGAATTTCGTGCACCAGGCCTCTAGTCTATATAATAAAAGCCTAAGCAACCGTTAGGGCGGAATAACCAGAACGACCAGAACAACTGGTCACTATGATGTGCACTGACCACAAGGGGGCAGATGCTCACCACAGGAGCTGCCCCCCTGGTGGTCAGTGCACTCCCAGCAGGGGGAGCGCCACTCAGCCAGAAGCCGGGCTCATGGCTGGCAAGCGCAACTGCAGTGGCAGGAGCCTCTCCCACCTCTGCAGCAGTCAGACATCCCCTGAGGATTCCTGGACTGCGAGAGGGCGCAGGCCAGGCTGAGGGACCCACCTTCCAGTGCACAAATTTCATGCACCAGAACTCTAATATAATGATGAAGAGATCAATCTAACAAGAGGATATAACACTTGTCAACATCTACACACCCAATGTAGCAGCACCAAAACACACAAAGCAAATATTAACAACATAAAGGAAGAGATAAATAGTAATACAATAATAGTAGGGGACTTTAATACCCTACTTTATCATTGGATAGAACATCTGGGCAGAAAAAAACAAGAAAAGAGTGTCCTTAAATGACACATTATACCAGGTAGAGTTAATAGATATCTATATAACATTCCCCAAAAATCAGCAGTAGAGATAGTCCAAGTTTGGCAAAAAAATCAACCCTCAGGAAATTTAAGAAGATTGAAATCCTATGGAGCATTTTCTCTAATAACAATGGTATAGAACTAGAATCAATTACAAGAAAAAACTGAAAAAAATATAAATAGAGGGTAAACAACAAGCTACTAAATAATCAATGGGTTAATGAAGAAATCAAGGAGGAAATAAAAAAATATCTTGAAACAAATGAAAATAAAAACAAAATTCTAAAATTTTGGGGACACAGTAAAAGCAGTTCTAATAGGGAAATTCATAGCAATGCAGGCCTACCTGAAGAAATAAGAAAAATATAAAATAAATAATCTAAACTTATATCTAAAGGTACCAGAAAAAGAATAACAAATAAAGTCCAAACAAAGGAAATAATAAAGATCAAGCAGAAATAAATTAAATAGTGACTAAACAAAACCAATAGAAAACACGTATCAATAAGACTAGAGCTAATTCTTTGAAAAGATAAACAAAATCAATAAATTCTTAGTCAGACTTATCAAGAACAAAGAGAGGGCCCAAATAAATAAAATCAGAAATGAAAGAAGAGGAGTGACAACTCGCATCGCAGAAACACAAAGGATTATAAGAAAATACTATGCCAACAAATTGGACAACTTAGGAAAAAAATGGATAAACTCTGAGAGACATTATCTTCCAAGACTGAATCAGGAAAAAAAAGAAAATCTGAACAGGCTGATCACTAGATATGAAACTGTATCAGTAATCAAAAACTTCCAACAAACAAAAGTTCAGCACCAGATGGCTTTACAAACCATCTGGTTTGTCTACCAAACATTCAAAGGAGAATTAATACCTATCCTTCTCAAACTATTCCAAAATAATTGAAGAGTAGGGGAAGCTTCTAAACTCATTCTACAATGCTAGCACTACTCTGATACTAGAACCAGACAAAGACACTGTAACTGAAAGAAAATTACAGACTAATATCCTTGATAAACATAGATGCAAAAATCCTTTACAAAATCTTAGCACACTGATTTCAACAACAGATTAAACACATCATATACCTGATCCAGAGGTGCAAAGGTGGCTCAATATCCACAAATCAATGTGATACACCACACAAACAAAATGAAGGATAAAAATCACATGGTTCTATAATTAGATGCAGAAAAAGTATTAAAATTCAATAACCATTTCTGATTGAAAAAAACCCCACAACTCTCTACAAAGTGAGTATAGAAGGACATACCTCAATATAATACAGGCCTTATGTGACAAATTCACAGCTAACATATTCAACAGTGAAAAGCTGAAAACCGCTTTTCTAAGATCAGAAGCAAGACAAGGATGCCACTCTCACCACTCTTACTTAACACTAGAGGCCCAGTGCACAAAATTCATGCCTGGGTTGGGGGGGTCCCTCATCCTGGCCTGCACCCTCTCCAATCTGGGATCCCTCTCACAATCCGGGACTGCTGGCTCCTAACCGCTCACCTGCCTGCCTGCCTGATCGCCCCTAACCACTCTGCCTGCCTGATGCCCCTAACTGCTCCCTTGCCTGCCTGATAACCCCTAACCACTCTGCCTGCCTGCCTGATCGCCCCTAACTGCTCTCCCCTTCCAGCCTGATCACCCCTAACCGCCTCTGCCTCGGCCCCCGCCGCCGTGGCTTTGTCCGGAAGGACGTCCGGTCTATCTGGTCTAATTAGCATATTACCCTTTTATTAATTTAGATAGTACTGGAATAGACAAGAAAAAGAAATAAAAGGTATCCAAATTGGAAAGGAAGAAGTATAATTGCCACTATTTGCAGATGACATGATACTATACAGGAAATCTGAAGGATTCTACCAAAAACTGTTAGAATTAATAAATGAATTCAGTGAAGTGGCAGGATATAAAATTAATACTTAGAAATCTGTTAGATTTCTGTATACAAATAAACTATCATAAAGAGAAATGAAGAAAACAACCTCATTTTTAATTGCATTAAAAATAATAAGATACCTAAAAATACATTTAACTAAGGAAGTATAAGACCTGTATTCTAAAGAATATAAAGTATTGATAAAAGAAATTGAAGAAGACACAAATAAGTGGAAGGGTATACCATGCTAATGGATAGGAAGAATTAATAATGTCCATACTACCCCCAGCAATGTGATCTCTATCAAAATACCAATGGCATTTTCAATTTCAACAGAACCAGAACAAATGATCCTAAAATGTATATGGAATCACAATAGACTCCAAAGAGCCAAAGAAATCTTGAGAAAGAAAGAAGTTAGAGGTGTCATGATGCCAACAAACTGGAAGAAGAGGAAAAGGAAGCAGGAAAATGCCCCTATGCATTTGGCATTCAATAAGTGAATGTAAAATTAACCAAAATGATTAAATGCTCATCAGATTTAAGGATGCTCTGTAGGCTGTAATTATATTCTAACAAGATAGGCTCATGAATGATAATGCGGGACATTTCTTGGCTTCCTAAATACCCTGGGTGTCCCCTTAACTGGGGCTGTTCACAAGATTAAAAAAAACAATATAAGTCCTGGACAGCAATTCCGAGAGGTCAGTGAAAGGATGCCAGGAGTATGTACCTTTGCTCCTCCACTCCCCAAATCCCGGATGACTTCATCACTGACTGCCTCACTACTCTGGTTATTCCATTCTCTCCTTCACTACAAAACTGGCAGGAATAGTGCCTCCCATCACCACTCCTTTTGTCCATTTCAGTTCATCGCTGGTGTCCCTCCAACCCAAGCTCCATCCTGGCAGCATCTCCTGCCTGAAGATTTTGGTAAGAACCTTGGCAATCTCTCCAGGGCCCTTGACCACTCTCTTGAAAAAAACAAAGTGGGCAACATGGTCTCCATCACACCACTGGCCGCCATCTTTTCTACTCTGCACAAGAATCACAGACGGACCAAACTGCAGCATCTTAGCGTTTCCGATCTTTCGCAGTCTACTTCTTGAGTCTCTTAGAAAGTTAGTGAACACAAGATTTTTTCATTGTTTCTGAAAACAAAGCTTCTCTCCCACAAAACCCATCTAACTTCCCTCATACATTAAAAAAAAAAAAAAGCCCACACCTAGAATTTTAAGGTAATTGAAACATTTTTTTTGTTTTCTTCATTTATTATAACTATAGTGACCTGGTTATCATACTTAGCATTTGGCCTTGAAAAGAAAGAAATAATTACTCTTCTTGTAATGTTTTTAATTCCTCATTAGAATCATTTTAGTTGCTAAGCAACCGTCACTTTTATGTCCCATATTTGAAGGGATTAAGGCAGAATTATTTTTTAAAATCAATTTTAGGATAGAATAAGCAACTTTCTGTGCTAGCACACCTATTTATAAAAACTGATGTTGATTTTAAGAGTGTAATTGTTTAAAATGTGAATTATGGAAAGTGGAGTTAATTGCAGTGAGTTTACCATAAAAAAGCTCACGTGATTACAGTACATATCAACACGCACAGAAGGGAATCTAGGAAGGTATTCCCAACAATGTTGACACTGCTTATCTTGCTCTTGGTGGCAGAATAGATGACTGCAATTTCCTTTTTTTGCTAGTCTGTATTTTCTAAGTTTTCTAAAGTGAGCAGGAATACTTTTTAAAGTTCATGCATAAATAAGTGGAAAAAAATAAATGTGTCTCTCTCTCTCTCAAACCAATCTATAATAATAAAAGTGTAATACGCTAATTAGACTGGATGACCTTCCAGAAGAAGCCGGGGCTGCGAGGGAAGGCTGGGTCCCGGGTGCCACAGGGAAGCTGGTGCCGGCAGCTGGGGGAAGGAAGGCCTACTCTTGCACGAATTTCATGCATTGGGCCTCTAGTTAATAAATAAAAAATTTAAAAAGTAAAATAAAAAGTAAATATAAGAGCAGAGTTGCAATTAGATTTTTGTAAATACATAAACTTATAAAAGAGTGGGAATTAAATAAGAATATGCATATAAAATATACTAATGTGAAAAGTGTGTTGTCCATAGTAAATACTTAAGAGTTAACTATTACTAAAATAATATTTTAGAAATGTATTTAAGTGGTCAATTTCATGTTATGTACATTTTACCATAATAAAAAATGTATGTAATAACAATATAGACTCAGTATATATTAATAATTTAGAAATAATGGATTTAAATTTGGTTGGTTTTCTAAGTCCCCACCCTAAGGATATTGGATCTGCAAATAGATCAAAAGTACTTCCTTTAAATATAAAAATTCCTATAGGACTTTCTTCAAATTCACTATTAAGATCTCATTACAACTTCTCCCAGATATTTTCAGTCTCAGAAATCATTTCAGCAGTACCACAGGGAGAGGAAACTGAGGTTCTGTGTTGCAAAGTGACTGTTAAACACTCTGGTTTTAAGCCAGTGACAATCTCAGAAACAAATCTGAAGGCTTCTTTTTCTCCAGCAAAAACTTACTGACAAACTTTTATTGACCAGCCACACAGTGGATTATAGAATTATTGTATATCACAGAATGGATTTAATAAAACCTTGATGAAAACAATAATGGAATATTCACCAAATCTTTGGAATAGGGATATTTTTTCAAGTTAATAAAAGAAAAGATAACAGAAAACATGGAAAATTTAACTACATAAAAATGTAAAATTTCTGTACATTAAAATCCCCAATATAAACCAATGTAAAAATGGAAATGAGAATGAGGGGAAAAAATTCCTGAAGCATGTGGTATTCAAAGAGTTAAAAGCTTTTTTTTTGGTAAAAAGCTTTCGCAACCATCTAATAATAATGTGTTAAATAGACAAAGGATATGAACAGATAGTTTACAAAATTGGAGATATAGTTAGCAAACAAACTTATGAAAACACACTCAACAAAAGCTTGGTTATATATACAAATTAATAGGCCCTGTTACCATGTAGCATGAAATGAAGGCAAATGATTAAACAGATGGAATCAGAAACAAATAGAGATAGCATGTAAGACATGAAGAACAGAAGTTCACAAAATTGAGGGTCGGTTGGTCAAAAATAAGGGATAGTTAAACCATGGGGAATTTTTAGAGGAGGTAAATGTAAAACAAAAACAAAACAAAACAACAAAAAAACCCTACAGAGTGATAACTTTGAGTCCAGAATGAGAATCTCAGCTTTAGTTTTTAAGTTCCACTGTCACTTCTTTAAGAAAAAATTTCAATTTCACTGATATTTGATTTCCTTTTCTTTAAGGTATAATGTTCCTTTGTTTTATAAGATACTAGATGAGAGGAGCAAAACAATGGTAAGTATTACCTTCTCCTAATTAGGTCAGTGGTCGGCAAAATGCGGCTCGCGAGCCGCGGTTTGCCGCTCTGTTGTCTAATGAGTTTGCCGACCACTGACCTAGACTCTTGATTCCAATAATTACAGGCTGTTGTTGTTCCTTGTGATTAAGCCCTTAGAACAGTGGTTGGCAAACTTATTAGTCAACAGAGCAGTAAACCGCGGCTCGCAAGCCGCACTTTGCCGACCACTGATCTGGGGTGTCCAAGAAGCAAGCGTGCCATCAGTTCACATGTCACGTCCGTCAGAACCACAGTGACTGCCGGCTGAGTGGGAATCTCTGGAGTGGGCCCTCAGGAATCTGAAAGATGAACCCCCCTCCCCGATGCTGCTCATGTTAAGGGTGGAGAACCTCTGGCAGAATGGGAAGAACATGGGCCTGGGACATAAATGACCGAGTTCAGATCTCAGCGGCCCTCTCACTAATGAGCTGGGCCACAATCCATAGGTTCCCTAATGTCCATGAGCTTCAATTTTCTATCAATTGAAAGAGAAAAAAAAATATTCATGGCACCAATTCAGGTAAAGCTCAGCAGCCTACAGAGCCAACCACCATCAGTCTAGACCAGTGGTCGGCAAACCGCCGCTTGCAAGCCACATGCAGCTCGCGAGCCGCAGTTTGCCGCTCTGTTGACTAATGAGTTTGCCAACCACTGGTCCAGACCTATCTGTCTGCCTGCCTGTCTCTTTCTCTCAGCAGTCAATCTCATCTCTCTGGATGGACTTATTGAACTACAGTGCTCAGAATTCCCGAGACACTTTCAACCTCATGCACAAGCATTTTTATGACTGCCGCTGTCCTCTACTACTGTGGGAGGTCGGCAATAAATACCCCCTCTCCCCACAGGAGAGCACAGATGAGAGAGTAAAGGGGGTTTCCCATTTCCTCATCTCACATCCATGAGAGGCAGACATGCCAGTCCGGGGCATGGGGTGTTGCCAGCCTGTCAAACATGCAGCAAAGAGGCTCCTTAGAATAAACAGCATCTTGATCACAGAATGCTAATTAATTCAGTCCATGAATTTAAAAAAGGACAGTCATGCCTGTGAGCTGCGCTGACGCCTGGAAGCCTTAGGAAGTGAGTGCCCGGAGGACCATCCTTTACATGTGAAACCTGTGGCCAGGACTTCCAGCAGTTGGGGGTCCCACTGAGGACGCTACTTGTCAGCTGTGGTCTTCTCTGTGGAGGGCCTGTCATCAACAGTGGCCCAGGCGCGAGCCCCTTGCTGCTCCTACGCTTGGCTTTGTGGCCTGGAGTTGCCCATTCTTGGGTCTGGGTGCCCATGGCTATCACAGTCCCGGGCTTCTGGTCTTGTGCTCCTGCTGCCTAGGGGCACCTCGCTTTGGCGCAGACTCTAAGTGGCAGAGTGGTGAGGGACTCCCACCCCTCCCTTTGCCATGGAGGGAACTGTGTGTGGTCCCAAGTGAGTGAGTGCCTTCTTTGGCTCTAATTTTAAAAATAGGTGTAGTGTTTTACCCTTAACATCCAGCTGCTCCATGGTGTGGGATATATATACCTGAGGTTTTGGGGTATTTCTAGTTTGGGAGGTCTTTGGATAGCATTAATATAAGGCACATGGTAATTTTAATCAATTAACACTTTGTTCAAGAGAAAATTTCAGGCAGACACCCGTTATGAAGATGGGGTCCAATATAAAGTTCTCATATTTTATGGAGTTTAATTTCCAACCTGGGGGAGGATGTGGGACCAGGTACAGGCCGGCCCTGTGTGGCCTGTGGGCTTCCCCTGAGTGAAGGGAGCCTCTTCTTGGAGAGGGACCTGAGCCTGCCTCAGCTCAGGGGCCAAGGGGCTGCTGGGGCAGAGGAAGGAGCACATGAGTAGCATGTTTTCCCCTTAGATTGGGGGCATGAGGCTCAATTAATGTTCTCATTTGTCCAATGGAGACAATAATAGCTGACCTGCCTATTTCAGAGTTGTTTTGAGTTTAAAAGAAATCAATACATATGGGACTCCAAGAAAAAAAAAAATCAACATCTATAATAATAAAAGCATAATATGCAAATCGACCGAATGGCCTAACAGCGGAATAACCATCCAGATGACCTTCTGGACAAAGCCGGGGCTGGGGGGCAGGCCGAGGCGGCCGGGGCTGCAAAGGAGGTGGCCGGGGCTGCGAAGGAAGGCCTACCCTTACACAAAATTCGTGCATCGGGCCTCTAGTTCTAAATATAAGATACTAGGCTAAGCTGTGTTTCCCCTCACACTGACAGGTAAGACAAAGACCTGTAGCTTCCTCCCACACCCCAGTGGAAAGCAGCAGAGCTGCCTCCGGATGGTCCCTTTCTGGGATGTGTTTGCAGCCTTCTTTCTGATGCTGTCAGAAGTTGTCTTGTATTCAGAAAAGGACAAGAGAAGAGCTTTGGGAATTTGGACGTCTGAAGCCTTCCACTCGGTCCCCAATGTTGGCAGCCCTCCTACGAAGTGAAAAACGTTTTAAAAAGCCCAGATGATTTTGTCAGTCTTTTCTACCTCTGAAACAGAGGGTGTGACTCACATGCATCTGACATCAATGTACCAGGTTGTGATGATTTGCTTCATTGTGCTCAGCTGAAGAGTGGATTAACTCCCCATAATAGGCTGAGAATGTAAATCATGATCTCTGATTGAAACAGAAGGTGGGGGTGGTTGCTTCATGGTAAAGCAATGAACTGACTCAAGGTTCTGAGTTTCTAATCCCAAATCTGTAACCTTGTACATGACACTGGGAGACTTGCCCGAGGCCTGCAAGAGGACACTTACTTTGTGGGTGCTGATCACCCGTTCCTTTTTTGTTTTTAACTACTTATTTGTTTATTTAATCCTCACCCAGAGGATATTTTTCCATTAATTTTTAGAGAGACTGGGAGGGTGGGGGAGAGATAGACAGAAAGAAACATCGATGTGAGAAAGACACATTGATTGGTTGTCTCCCCCACACACAGATGGAGCCTGCAATCGAGGTATGTGCCCTTGACCGGAATCAAACCCAGGACCCATCAGTCCACAGGCTGATCCTCTACCCACTGAGCCAAACAGGCCAGGGCTGATCACCCATTCTTAAAAGTACTGTAGTAAGTCCTTCCTCTGAGAACAATGTGGGTGGTAACTCGTGGCCAACATTACTCAAGAGAGAGCCATCAGTTAAGACTGCCAAATGCACACGAGGCCTCAGGGAGTACTCAGACTATTACCTAGAGATGCTAGAAATATGCAAATCCCTCAGTTTCCAGAAAATTTGTTGCTTTTCCCTTCCAAGTCGGCCGTCTACCCTGTCCAGCACGCCCCACAGACTTCCTGCGATGATGGGAATCTTTCTATTACTCTGTCCGGAGGCAGCTACCACTTGTGGCTGTTGAGCATTTGAAAGAGGAACTAAATTTCACACCTGATATAATTTTAATTAATTGAAATGTCTATGTAAACAGCCATGTGCGGCTAGTGGCCACCATATTGGACAGCACAGCTCTAGCCAATTCAACCCCCCTCAAAGCAACTGCATGCAAGTGAGGCTGGGAAAGCAGTAGAACATACATGAACTAATTAATTAGTCTTTATGTTCGAAACAATTTTTTGTTCACATTGGAAGAAGTGGCCAATATCAAGGTCTGAAGTGAGAGATTACCATAAAATAAGAACAGTTTTCCCTAATCCTCCAGTACTATTTCCCTCCATTTTTTATGAATATTAAACTGCGACGGCATCTAACCTCATTAACACAAAGCTGAACTAGATGACTTTATTCTAGGATAACTTCTCTACCCAAGGCTGAGAAATAACCAGTGAGATTAAGTTCAAGAGAAACATTAGCCTCACTCTGCACCCTTCTCCCATCACCTCTGAGGAGCCCAAGGACATAGTTCTGCTGCTGCTGCCCATCCCCACCCCCCTTACTTCTGCAGCTCAATCTCACTCCCCTCCCGTCAACTGACTACCAACCATTCAAAAATCACAGGCTAAGTGCTGTCTCCCGTTCTCTCCAGACGTACGGTGTCTTTTCTTCTTTTCCCCTGTCATGTAAATTCTGTGGCAGGAAACTCCACAGAATATAATACGAGAAGCCCTGCGATCTTAACCTTCCTGCCTTCCTGCCTTCCTGAAACATTCCCACGGCCCCAAGAGGGGTTTGAACAAACACTGTCTGTTCTCCCGAATCTATGCCCTCACCCTGGAGGTGAACTGACTCAAACTCTACAGGACATAAAGGATTTATTCTCCCTGCACTTCGCTTATGACTGCCCTGTGTTTTGTATCTTTTTCTTTTGTTCTGAACAGGGCATATCTCAGGTATCCTAAGCTCCAGTAATGGGACAGGGGTCCAGTCCCTGCCATTCTTCGTGTGCACTGCCCAGCACAGCGTCACAGGCAATCAGGGACTTCAATGCTTCTTGATCAAGCATCAAAGACTATCAGACTCTCTGGGATTGTTACAGCTTTGGGATTTTAAGGTACATCCTTCAGTTCAACATATTCTAGGAAACAATGTACTATTTCTTGAGGGGCGTGGACTGGGCTTGGTTCTTTCAGGGAAGGACTGCAGAATCAGTCATGTATTTTTCAGATTGATGTCATGATTATTTGAAGGTTAATAATCAGCCAGCAGCTGCATGATTGACATGGGAGGAAGAAAGCATGATAAATAAATACATTGCTGGTCGCCGTTTTCTCAACAGTGAAATGGAAAGAGAATAAAATCTTTGTGCGTGAAATAGTCATAGTGCCCTGCTATAGACCAGCACACTGACTACCACGCCTGTGTGGGGAACTCTGCAGCGTGTTCGATTGGAAACGAGGTGACAGAACAGCTTATCACAGCTGCGCTTCCTCCAGGCTCCACTGTGTCCTAGTGCCTCTCCTTGCATGCATATTTCCCAGGGAGGTTAATTTGAAGTAGAAAACCATTCATTCTGCTCCCGACTTCATCCCTGACTAAAAAATTAAAGCGTAAATAAATAGAAATTTAATTAAAGCGAAGGTCCAACAAACAATAAAAATGCTCCCTCTTTTTCTGGTTAAAAAGCAAAGCGGGCTGTTTGGATCAGCTGCATCAGCATCGCTGCCTGGGAACTTGTTAGAAATGTAAATTCTTGGGCTGCACCCCAGGCCCATTGGAACAGAAACTTTGGGGGTGGAGCAAATGTATTATAAATGTATTATAAAAAAAATCCTCCATGTGATTCTGCACTAACATTTGAGAACAATTGCTTTAAACAGTGTTGAAATCATCAAAACTATTCTTTTCAGTGTTGTAATAAAGCGCACTAAATGAATATTCCTGAGGTGTCAAGCCTTTCCCCATTCTAGAAATAAGGTCTGGCCAAGCACTAAACAAGTCCAGCCAGGAATCCCAGCTCTGAGTTCCAGCACATCTGCATGCCGTGCTACCTACCTGGGACGTGATCACCTCCCTGGTGGCTCGGCTCCTGGAGCCGGCTGGGCAGGCGCTTCCGAGCTGAGCCACTAGGGCTCCTCTGCTTCATGGTGGGAGATGAGGGGCTCAAAAGGGGGGCAGAGGGGAAATCTGTGACTTTTCCATCCATTTTAATCATTCCTTTTTTTAAAGGGAGAAAATATTTAGTACTTTTCCATCACTATTTCACAAATAACAACCAAGGGAAAGACAGTGCTTATAAAATTTTTAAAAAATAGGGCATCTTTGCAGATAACTGCTTGTCAGCTGCCCTAGGGGGTGCATCCTTCACGGTGATTAGGGGTGATGACGGAGGACAGCGTTTAGGCAATTCACTGCCGAAGTGAGTCTGCATGCTTCTCAGATCTTTGACCCACAATTGCAATGCTTATTAATCAGTATCTTCCAGTCACAGAAATTCCATGCTTTACCCGATCGCTTCCTAGTCCTCTGTAAGTACCACTCAGATTGTAAAGGAAATTATTAAGACTTTTTTGTCCAAATGATTCAAAGACTTTCACATTTCTGTTTGATAATAGAGTCTGCTCATGGAACCTAGTTTTTGTGTGCCCCAAGAACACAAGGACAAAAAGTCAAAGCACCAGACGCACAATAGCATCGAATGATTTTTTTTTTTTGTCACGAGAAAAACCTCCGTCCGAAGAAAAATGCAAACTCTCCTCGGTAACTTTTCTCACTTTAAATCACACCTCTCATCACGACCTGTTACACCCACACAGTCATGTGCCGCAGGCACTGCGCACCCTCTCCAGAATTTCAAAGCCTCAAAATCTATTTTTAAAGCCAAAATGCAATCTAGGTTGCTATTCTATGAAGCACTTGTTAAGGAAGAACAAAGTAGGATAGTGATTTTTATGCATGTGGGCCACTCACCAAATGACTGAATGCAGCTATCGATGAGATCGTCCAGGCTGGCTCCTTTGGCCAAATGTCCCAGAGACACCATCATCCGGAACTGGGTGATCTGGGCCAGGCTGGGGTGGGAGGGGAAGGGGCTGCTGGCTGGCTTCGCCTCTAGTTTTGCTTTCGGGGCAGCTCTGCAGCCATGAGAAGGTTTCCTGGGGAAAGAGAGGAGGCAGTGAGTGCAAGAGGAGCGGCCAGGGGACAAACACGCGGGCAGCTCCACGCTCTGAAGGCAGATTAGAGAGGAAGGACTAGAGATAAGACAATTAATCCTGGGAGTTGGGCTGATAGAAGATACACCCCTCCCACTTGGCAAATGCACCAAACGGACTGGTTGGCTGTTAAAGAGACATCTCCCAAGCAAACAACAAGGTGAGATTTCAGGGCTGGGAGTAGGGCTTGTCCTCTGGGGGTTAGGATGCTTCGGCCTGCTGTCTCCTTTGCCTGAGGGGAGAGGCAGAGGCAGGGGTACCTGGGCAGTCCTCGGGTCCTAGCAATACTTTTCCATTTCAGCCTCGAGGCCACTGACTTGGGTCTTCAGAATTGAGTGTCAGGTGGCCTCATCTTTGGCTAAATTCATTCATCTTGAACAACACCCTGTAGAAACCCAGATGGCCTCAGAAACATCTTTAAGGACTTAGGGTGAAAAGTCAAAGACTGAGGACCAGTGTGCAGGGGGTGAGGAGGGGTGAGGGGTGAGGGTGGTGGTATTTAGATTTTAAGCTAGTCCTGCCTTTCTCACAAATCTTGGTGGGTTTTAAGATTCTGTCTTTCATGATTGATAATACAGGTAATCGTTATGAGTCATTTTTATCATTAGACACCATTCCATTAAGTCTGTACTTGGGTCCTTACCTATTTGGGCGGGGGGGGGGGGGGGGGGGGCGGGGTGTGGAGGAGCAGAGCTCATGAGAGCTTCATTCCAGAACTGAATCCAAAAGAACACGCCTGGATATGGAAAGGCTTAGGCGTGCCTATAGGTCACCTCTGCCCACTCTCACCTAGCTTTACCTTTGATCATGACCTCTCAGTATAAGTTACGTTGTTTGCAAAATGATACATGAAGGTTAATTGAGCATTTTGTTTTCCCTTCCATTAAAAAACATAAACACACACACAGGCACATTTCCATCATCTCTGAAGGTTCACTAGTGATGGGTGTTGTTACTTGTAAGTTCTTTGAGCATATTGTTAACTCTTCTCTCCCTACTGTGCCTGCTTACTTCACAGTTTGCCAAGAGGAGGCAAGAAGAAAAGGAAAAAGAAATATGCCCAGATCCATAACTTTAGCTGCTCCCTATGTGTTTTGCCGAACACCTGAGGGCACCCATTAATCAGTAAGTGCTTATTCCATGGGTAAGACATCGTGATGGGTCAGAGAAGGCCAGTAGGACAGTCTACATATGTAAGGGCTCTCTGTAAACTGGAAATCATATTAACTACATGTTAGCTGATGTTGTATAAAGGTCATCTATCTCTAAGTTCTTCAATACAAAACTCTAGTTGGAGAAACAGACCCAGACCAAGGAAAGAGAGCTCTATCAATCCTAAGTGTCCTGTGAGTGGCAAGGGGAAGGGCTGTGATGTTCTCAGGGAAGGGAGAGCCAGTTGCAGTTGGAGTGTTGGGGAAAGTTTCTCTGACAAGAAATCTCACCCAGAAGGGGCTAAAAGAGCGCTGAAATCAAAATAAAACACTGGGGCATACACAGCCTGTGAAGGAAGACTACTGAACGATGGGGCCACTCAGGACACAGCCAGACCTGTGGAGGGAACACCCTGCATTTCACAACCACTACAGGGTGCTGGGCTGGCAGCGGCTGCTGAGCTCTGTTCCGACTGAGGGTGGTCCCAGTGAAACTGAACCAGTAATTGTCTATTAGGAACCTACTAACCAGAGGCAGGGATTTCTGAAAGACGGTGTTACAGGACTTCTGGTCATTACTGATTTTTACCCAGGGCCTCAGATAGCCCCAGGAGCAGATCAGTACCTGAAAATGAGAGGAAATAATAATGGCCACCATGAATTGAGAACCTACGACATGGCAGGCACTGTGCTGGGGATCTGCATGGTCTTTAAAGCGTACATCCCAGAGAGACATTACCTCCATTTCACGATGTTGAAACTGCGTCTAAAGGAGGCTAAATGACTTGCTCAAGTACAACTTCTGTGTGCTAGATCTGGGATGCGTACTGAGCGCCTCTCTGGCTCTGTTTGCTTAATTGAGATTTACTGTGCCTGAAACTATGCACTTTTCACTCCATCAGAATGAGCAAGAGAGGCTGGAAGGTCAATTCAACCTGAGACAAAAGTAACATCCTCTGACATCATAGCTGATCATATAAAGGCTGAATCTGGGGCCCTCCTCCTCCTGCCTGTCCCCGGGACAGTCCTCAGAGCAGAGGCTGCGTGGGCTCTCCATGGTCATCTCCAAGCTGTTCACTAGATGTGTGGGGGTCCAGGATCAGAAGGGCAATGGGACCGGCCACCAGTGCAGAGACAGGCAGAAGGCAGGCCTCCTGCGCCCATGGCTTGCTCCCCACCTGGGCGCCTTGCCCTTCCAGGAAGCACTGACAATCTCCAAACCCGGGGCTGGTTGTTAGCTGTTGGGATTAGTGAGCTTTCTGCCATAGCGGCTGCCTTTTTACCATTAAGATCTCCACCCAAGGCAGAGTTGGGAAAGAGAACAATAAAGTCCTTCCCAGTACAGCCCTCTTTTTCTCTTAGGCCTTCCAGTACCTCTCCCTGACCCCTGGAGAAGAGGCACCTGCAAGCAGAGGCTGGGCCTCCACACACAGCTCTCCCCTTGGGGGCTCGGATGTGTCTCCCTCAGTCTCTCAGCTGGTGGATACGAGGAAAATCCCACTTTCTCTCTCAGTTGGTAGCAATGATCATTGAGGACCCTGAAAACTGCCTTGGTTCTAATTCTAGTGATGGTTCCTCATGTCAGCAGTAACAGAAACCACTTTAGTTCACAAGGTGAGATGCTTTTACCGGAACTAAAAAGGACTGGGGTAGATTCAAGTAGAAAGAAAAAACTTGAAGGGAGTATTGGTGTGTGTGTGTGTGTGTGTGTGTGTGTGTGTGTGTGAGAGAGAGAGAGAGAGAGAAAAATGCAACCTGGGAACTATGGAGCCCAGAGAGAGTTGAGGGCCGGGGCATGAGAAACCGGGGAGGAGAGAAACTACTAGAAACTAAATTGTGACCTGAGAGGTCTAGGGAGAGGGGGTTATCTGAACCATGACCTGGGGAACTCAGCTCTTCTGTGCAGCTTCTTGACTGGCTACTTTGTGACAAACCTTCAAAACTGTCCCTTCCAGTGAAATGGCTGTACATAGGATTAATAAAAGACTTCTCTATAGTCAGGTCTTGAAGGTGTTGTAATCCATAGAACAAATAGACCCTAATCTTCAAAGGCATATCTTTCAAGGATAGTAGCCATTCCCCTTGTGAATTAAAAAGAACACAAAAAAACAAAACAAACAAAAAGTCCTCGAGAGAGACAAATTAACTTAAGGTGGTTTCTGAGGCCAAAATTGGCTAAGGCCCTGTTAAGTTTGCTGAAGGACACTGTCAAAACTCAGAGCTGGTTCAAATGAAATCCTCTCCAGGCACAGGTTGCCTCAGTGGAGGTCACAATTTAAGGTTCAATTTTTTATGGAAACTTGCACGGCTCTCTTTGCAGTGCAAGGTGG
Source organism: Plecotus auritus (assembly GCF_963455305.1). Lineage (NCBI taxonomy): Eukaryota > Metazoa > Chordata > Mammalia > Chiroptera > Vespertilionidae > Plecotus > Plecotus auritus. The sequence goes on along the minus strand of NC_137770.1, from coordinate 74,882,548 downwards.
CTTTTATTGGCTTCTAGTGAGGATTCCTCCCAGTCCTGACCGTTCCCTCCCCCCAAATGGCTCTATTTAAAGTACTGAGGCCCTTCGCCTCGCTCTAGTGCAAGGTACAGTGTTGGACCCTTGGGGATACAGGGTGGGGTGCATAAAGGACCAAGGACCTTTAGCTTTAGAAAGTCCAGCAGGGCAAAGCTTCCCGCCTCTTCTGAGCATGCTTGTGCAGCTGGGCATGGCCGTCACACAGAGTCCATGTGGATGGAGGTGGAAAGTGCACAACGTGCCCAGCCCTATTCTGAGCGCAGGCCCCTGTCTAGGCAATTGTCCCATGCCAGCGTTTTGGTGGACAAACTCAAAGTTGGCTGGCACTTCCAGGCCTCTTTCTCCTCACAAGAGCTTTTTCACTCACGGTCACTCTTCCTATTCTGCACCCCAAGACCCTCCTGAAACATCTCTCTAGAGTCCCAGTGGGGTGGAGGGGAATACAGGTTTCCCCCAGGTGCTATGGTTCCCTGACCTCTGCTTGTTCGCTACAAGCCCTACCGGCCTTTCTGGGCCCTCCCGAGACCTGCAGGGCCGGCAGAGACCGCCAGGTGGCGCTCCGGGAGCCCTGAGCCCCAGCAGGTGCGGGCGTCCGGGAAAGTCCGCGAGTGGGAGTCCCAGGTGCGTGGCAGCGAGGAACTGGGGGAGGAGGCAGGTCATTGCAATCCCGGAGCTTGCCGAGCGAACTCTGGCCGCACAGCCCAGCTCCCTTCCCCATTTCCCCGTGCGAAGATCTGGGCACTCCAGGCGCGACCGTCCCTTGCGCTAGTCTCCGCTGTGCGCATCTCCCCAGACCTCAGCCTGCCGTCCCCATTAGTCGCCGGCAACTTCCCCTAGAGAAGACTCCCATGTCGTCCGCCCCACATTCTACCCCCGAGAGGCCTCTGGAGGCTGCCCGCACCCCGGCCCCCGCCCCGATGAAGGACATCGGCGCTCCCGAGGGCCTGGGCCCCTACTCACCGCGGAGCCTCTCTCGCCTTGCCCAGGGTGCCCATGGCCGCGGCCGCACTCTTGGATACGTTTCACCTAGCGCGGCGGGACGGGCTCGGCGGGGCGCATCGCCTCGCCACGGCCGCTGCCGCTGCCAGCGCGGCCCTTCGCCCCGGGCCTCTCCGCCCTCGGGCCGCCCACCAGCCGCTCTGGGAGCCGGGCGAGCCCGCCCGACGCGCACCCGCCGGCACAAACTTTGTGCGCGCGCCCTCCTGCCTTCACCGGCGCGCGCACTCACACTCCCCGGCACCACCTGACACGCCCACTGATGTTATCAGCTGTAGGAAAAGTGCAGCGGCTGCGGCTCTTTTACGAATCCTGCCCCCAGTCCTGGGTAGTGCCCGGAGGCCAGCACCTCTCCCAGTCCTCGCCTTTGGTCCCAGCCCTCTACCTCTCCCAGCCCGACGGTGCGGTCCAGGGGAGCAGGAGGGCTGGGGAGGCTCCGGGTGCCTTGGATCCCACCAAACCCGCGGCTGGACAGCAGGTGTGCTCCCAAGGGCACCAGCTTCACTCAGCGGCTCTCAGGGAACACCCTCCCTCCCCTCCCCCGCCTCCCCCCACCCTACCTCTCATCCCCCCAGATCCCCTGCCGTTCTGCATTTCAGCATGGCTCCTGAGCGCCCCTTGTGCTCTCGCAGGCCTCTTTTGTATATATCAGAGCTCAGAGCCGGGCTGGGTAAGGCTTTTGTGGATTTGCTTTAGCCTGCGCCTTTGGGTGTCTTCTTGGTAGCAAATATGCAAGACTGGGCTGGAGATACGTGCACTGTACCGTGCAAGAGGTGGCGGGTGTGGAGGTGAGCTCTGGGGCCCTGATGCATATCTGGTGGGAGACAGCTGCCTGGCCTCTGTAGGTGTAGGAGATGTGGGGGGAGGGAGACGGGTGGGGAGGGGTGCAGAGAACTTTGTGACAGCAGACCTGGCCAGGAATGGTGGCCAACCACTGCTTCCAAGTGATGATAAGGATAGCTAGTGTGCATTGAGTGCGTTTTGCTAAGTGCTTGCTATACATTACCTCATTTAACCCGTCTCCCCCAAATACCAAGAGGTCACTATTTTAAAGATGAGAAAATTAAGGGTTAGAGAATACTATGCCTTCCATTACACAACTAGTAAACAGCAGAGAGAACCATGACTGGGCTGAGATCTGATTCCCTGTAATCACTGCTGGACTGCCCTGATAACAGCATTATCATTGTCACATGCCATAACTATAGCCTCCTTCTGCAACTTCATTTATTCATTTCCTTATATTTATATGACATCGTGTCCCAGTAAAAGAGTATTCAAGATAGCTTATGTACAAAAGAAGTATGAAAATGTACAGTGAAAAATAAGGTCTATGGAATGAGCCAGAAATGAAAGTCGTTTTCTAAAAATGCACCCCATGGAGTCCAATACACTTGCTACAAGTGGGACGAAAACTTGCCTCCAGGATTTCTAGCAGTCAAGTTCAAAAGAGAAGACTTACCTAAAACAATTCCTGACACATGCAAGACAAAAAAGAAGAAAAGAAAAGGAAAAAAGAAAATTGCTTAAGAGAAGATCAACTATCCTTGATACTGAGACCAGAAAAAAATTTCTCTAAAAAATCCCCATGAACTTTGGTGTGATAGAAAGAAACAAGTCCTCAGTTACAACATATATAAAGAAGGGTGTGTGGATGTTTAATAAATATTAAATAATGACACTCTTCCAGAATTACACTGTATATGCATATGTCTGTATGCAAATGGTAAACATATACCTTTATGTAAATGTATAACTATATGTAAATGTATGTATATGTAGATAGATAGACTATTTGGTGAATACACAGTACTAAGCATACATGTAGGCAGTTGCACACACCTATACACCTGCCGTCCATTATGTGGATAAGTATAGAAATTATTAGTTCATTCAGAAACAAGCCTTGCTGAGTTTTGTAACTAACGAGGCCTAATTCTGGCTGGAAGTTTCCTCCTCTCCAGCTTCCTGAGAACCTGCACTCTAGTTGCACCTGATTCTGTTTCTTGGCCCACCTGAGCTCTTTGATGAGGCTTCCTGACTGCTCCTGCTTGAGAAATTTGTCTTTTCAGACATCTAAAAACTTAGAAGTTAGCTTCCTATCTTTCTTCCTCTTCGCCATGAGGTTAGTCTCCCTGGTATTGTCTGAGGTGCCTCTGACCTTAAGCACAAAGTTCTCTTCTCTTGTTCTCTCACCTTCTCTTCTGCTTCTCTAACCTCTTGGATGGGCAGTAGTCAATGTCTGTAGCAGTTTAGAAAGGTTGGGGACCACTCTCTTCCTCTGCCTGCCCCTTGGGTGAGCTCAATTAGTGGGACTCTCTGTCATTCTTTTGCTTTTCAATCAGGCATTCTCAACTGATGTGCATGGACTTCCATTTTGCTCAAATTAGGTGTTTTTATTTTCTTCCATGACTTCATCGGGACCCACATGACTATATGTTTGAATACACAGCCTTGAAATCTAACATCCACATCCATATTTCCAACTGGCCACCTCCTTTAATTATGCCACAAGACAGCCTATGCACTTCTTGGCCCTTATTATCTCAGAATCTGAACATGTGTTATAGCTTCATAACTGCCCCCCTGCCCTAATAACAGAACCTCCTCTTCTCTGATCCTTCTTTCATGTTGCTCTTAGATTTACCTGATCATGCCATGTATCTGCTTTCAAATTGCCAAGGAATCCTCAGTTACCTGCAGAATGGACCTTGCCTGTCCAATCTGACCTCCAGCCATGCCCTCCCAGGCACCTGATCTCTTAGGTGGCACCTTGGTCACTCCTGATAATTGCTGTGAACTGTACCCCTGCAAGCCTTGGTGCTTTTGCTTGTGTACTTCCTTCTGCCCGGTAAACACACAGAGGTACAGTTATACCACATGCATGTCAAACTGGCAAGTCACCAGAGGGGGCACACACAGGGTTGCCTCCCAGGTGCAGTGGTGTGCAGACTCACCTTTCAGAATTTTCCTGAAGACTTGTGCTTTGAGAGACTACTGGCTACCACAGCTGCCGGAAGCCAATTCCAGCATGTCATAATTGCAAGAATTTCATTGAAAGGTTGATGGAACTTGGGGACTCAACAAGGGCCGAGTCACATATGTTATCGCCTGTTGGGAATGGCTAAAGGCATTTCCCCAAACCTGAAAAGGATGCATAAATTGATTGCTTGCTGCCAGACAGCTCAGGGCATCTTAATCTACATGTTATTGCCTCCTCCTGGCCTAACACCTGAACAGCTTGAAGGCAATTCCCCAATCTGACAATGGATTCTGTGCCTAACCCTACCCTTTGATGTGTATATCTCCACCTTGCCTTAGGACAAATTGTGTTAATAAATAGCTAGGGGTCCTGAGACAAGGAGAACTTAGAACTTAGTTCCTTTAGCTAAGTTTCCTCTGGCCCCCAAAAGGCCTTTCAAAATTATGTTTCATCTCTGGACTCTTACTTAATTTATGCACAGCCCTTCTCCAGATTGCTGAACCCTTCTAGATGCTGGATCAAGACCAGCAGCATTACACAGCTTCCACTCTGTTGTCTACCATGTGTTCATTCATGTAGGATATATTCACTGGTGCCTACTGAAGGTTAGATGCTGTCCTTGTCATTGAGAATCTGGTAAAGAACAAGACAGATAAGATCTTTGTTCACAAGAGCTTACATATCTAACAAGCAGACGGTAACCAAGTCAACAAGTAAGCAAACACACCACAGTTTTACACCCTGATTTCTAGGACCTGCCACTTGAGAGTCAGGCTACCCCTGCCCTCATGGGGGATACCATGATGTATCCCATTTGGGGCCTCCACATGGACCTGTGAGCATAAAACTGCCACATTTAGGAGCAGAGAGCTCCAGAGGAGAGTGGAGAGAGCATAAAACTGCCACATTTAGGAGCAGAGAGCTCCAGAGGAGAGTGGAGAGAGATGGAGAGGGAAAGAGGGGCAGGGTGTGGCCCCATCTTTCACTCTCCTGCCGAGTGCTGCCGTGATTTCTGAGACAGGAGAATTGGCCTTAATATTTCATGATTGTGATTGGCTGCCCCGCACAGCTGTGCATTGAACACTGAGTTCCTGCTGCTGCTCACCTTGGACCAAGGCTAGAGGAGCTTCTCATGGGAGAAGCGACTCCTTTGGCTCCAGACCTGTAGATTGTGGGCACGTGGTTGGATACTTGTTTCTTTGTCCTGGGCATCTTCTCCTGGACCCAGCAGCAAGCCACTCCTGCCTCTCCATCTATGGGCCAGCGGTTCGGGAAAATGTCTGTCTCCTTGCGGTAACCCCAGGATTCTCCAAAGGGAATTTTATGATTGCCCTATAAATTACACTTTGAGATAGATCATCCTATATATAGGCCCTAACTGTGAGTATCCATTCCTGTTTTCAGCTGCTTTGAAGGATGCAGGATGTCTTTGTGAAGTCCCCAGAGGAACATCACAGCCCACATTTTCAGTGAGATTGGCCTCAAATTCGATTTTGGAGGTTTTTTAGGATGCTAATACAACAAACAAATAGAAATACATGTTGTCTCATGACTTTTACTCCTAGTAGGATGGGAGTCGCTGGAGGGCTTTGAACAGATGAGGGACCGGATCTGACATCTGCTTTATAGGGACTCTCAGGCTAGGCTGCGGAGTCCCTTAGCGACTCATGGGAAGTAAGGGCAGTAGGCTCTGGGTGGAGCACCTTTATAATTGCCAGCTGGGCGGGTCTGCCAGGTTGGTGGCTTTCAAATTGTTGTGAACATTGCTCCATGGTAAGAAGGGTAAAGGCACACTTTACACTTGGACTCAGGTAAAACTGAAACAGGCTGTGAAGCAATAGTTACCCTGGCTGAATGTGGTCTGTTCTGATCCTTTTATGTTTTTAAATTTTGTTTAATGACATTAAAAAATAAATGTGGTCTGGCCCCAGCCCATGTGGCTCAGTTGGTTGAGTGTCTTCACCAGCACCGAGAGGTTGTTGGTTCCATTCCAGGTCAGGGCATATGCCAGGGTTGTGGCTCACTCCCCAGTTTGTGGGCATGCAGGAGGCAGCCGATATTTCCCTCTCTCTCCCTCCCCCTCTCCCTTCCTGTCTCTCTAAAATCAATAAAGACATATTTTTAAAAACTGGACCACTGTTATTTGAAGCAATGGGTAGAAATTAAATGCTTTCTTAAAACAAATAAATAGATAGATAAATAAATAAATGCTGGTCAGCATCTACTGAAGTGATCCATTACTGGGTTGGGATGATAGTTTATAAAATACAGCTCTAGGTCGACCTCTCAGGATAACAATACATCTCCATAGTTACCTCAGGAGATGGGAACCAGGTGGCATTGAATAGGGGAAAATTTTACTTTTCATCATTTCCCCTTTTGTACTTCTAATTTTTGTGTTATGCACATACAACTATTCAATAAATACATTCTATTTTGAATCATTATGGCAAAAACACTTACTGCTTTCCAATTCTGACCTGAGTGGCTTTACAAAACCAGAGGCTGGGATAGGCAAAAGTGAGTTGCTGGTGAATTTGTTTTGCTTAAATTTATCAAAATACACCAAACAAGACCTGGTTGCATGGTTAGTTGGTTGGAGTGTCATCCCATACACCAAAAAGGTTGTGGGTTCGATTCCCCATCAGGACACATGCCTAGGTTTTGAGTTTCGCAACCAATGGATGATTCTCTCTTACCTCCCTCTCTCTCTCCCCTCTCTCTCTCTCTCTTTCTCTTCCCTTTCCTCTCTCCAAAAACATATCCTCAGATGAGGATTTAAAAAAAGTACCTTAAAAAAACAATATTTTTTTTACAAGCATCTGGGAGGCAGAATGGTACAGTGGTTGAAAGCTCTGCAGTTAGGTTGATTTTTAATTTCAGCCCTAGTGCTTCCTAGTGTCATGACCTACAGCAAGTTAACTTCTCTAAGTCTCAGTTTCCATGTCTGTAAAGATGGGTCCAAAGAAGGCCTACTCATGGAACTTTACTAATGATTAAGTAAGGACATGGTCTGCGCCCAGCATGCAGTAACCACTGAAGGCATGTTGATGTTTTGACTGATTATTCTGTGTCAGGTTGTGGGCACACAGCGGAAAATTTCAGGAACCTAATGAGTACTAGGTGATCACATCCAAGGGACACCTCCCCTAGTTCTTGGTTGATGGGGAGCCAACTTCTCAGAGGAAGGGAAGTGTGTAGGTTAAGATGCAAAGGGTGAGGTGAATAGAAGTGAGGGCAGAGGAGAAGGGAGCGTTTCAGAGAAAAGGAAGATGCAGAGGCAAGGAAGAGAGGAGCAAGATGCGTTGCTGAACTACAAGACTCAGGAACTTAATTCGGATCCCTCCACCCCCACCGGTATATAAATAAGGTTCTCAAGTCTGACTTAAGCTTATTTCCTTTACAGACCCCAGAAGGCTCTGCACCTTGGAGAGTCCCATGGGCTCCTTAGATCCCTCCCTCCACTTTAGATGTGATTCAATTAACACCACTCTCCAGCTTGCCTTTGGGTGCGTGAGAGGAGTGCTGCAGAACTGAGGACTGAGCTCATTAAAATTCAGCACGGGGCTTCTTTTCACAGGGCTGGCATTGCAACGAAGCAGCAGTAATTTAAAGGCTATAAGTAGTTTAGCAATGCAACCACTATTTTAACAACTCGTAGCTTGCACCCTACCCTTACTAGCATTAATACTGCTCAGTAATTTAACAACTACAAGGACACACGAGTAAAAGCTGGAAAACACACACACACACACACACACACACACACACACAGCATTTCATAGAAAGATTCAAATGGGCTGACCAGCTCAAGGATGTGGTTTTCTGGGTACAAAAACTGTTTAATATGCATTTTAAAAATTACTGTGATAAGCGTAATATCGAAATGAAAACTCCTGAGTATCAATAGATACATTTGCATGGACGTAGTGGAGAAAATCATTGTAAATGAACGTGGGTGGGTGCTCCTCAAATTGGGATCATCTGCAGATGCATCCTTAATGGTCTAGAAGAAATTCTCTCCCTTTAGAAGGGTTCATACTTTACTCATATCTCAGAAATACGAAAGTAGGTCATTTCACTTGCAACTTGCAAGCATTTTACCTCTTGATTTTGACAGTGGAGTTCTAATATCCCACTGCTCTGGGCCAAGCCCAGTCTTCCCTGCCCACATGGGGTGTAAGTCTCATTCTTTGTCATGGCAATGGGGAGGGAAACTCTGGCCAGAAAGCAGCCCTAGGAAAGTATAAATTGGGATAGAATAATCTTTTATGTTCCTCTGGCTTTGGAAGTGGTGGACTAAGGACGGTGTGTCTTAATGCTGTGGGATCTGTTCCCTGAGGACAGAATTTGCATTTCACACCAAGAGGGCATCATGCAAATGAGAAATGTATTGATTTAAAAATAAAACTGAAAGCTTAGATTTGCTGCAAGTATCCATCAAGACAGATCTGTCCCCATATTTAATTGGCAACTGACTCAAGTATTTTGGTCAAAGTAATTTCTCAGAGTCCATCCAAATGACAGCCAAAATTTACAGTAAAATTGTTGTTCTGTTGTTTTGTATTATGGTTTTTGTTTGTTTGTTTGTTTTCATCTTGCATCAAACTCAGAACACAAAGTGTGAGCTGGAGGAGTCCGCGCCAGGGCTCACAAGTATGGACAGAGACCCGCCGGTCAATCAAGATAGTGAACCAAGTGTCTGGCTTTAGTGATTTTCAGTAAATTAAACATCAGTGAAAGCATTGCCATATGTTGTGAAAAACCAGTTAGTAGCCACGTTGTGTGGTTTCCAGGAAGCGAGACTTTGCTCCCTCAGGAAGGTTGCCTCATGCTGGATCTTAATTTGGCATGCAGGTGCCATCCTGCTGTAGCACGATTGCTTTGACATGGTTAGTTTGTATTTGGGTGGGGGTGTGAAGAGACCTGGGTTAGACTTATCACAGAAATAGACAAGTTATAGATAATCAGTGCTGGCGATTGTTTAAAACGATTCTCTTAAAAACCTAAGTTGCTGTGACTTTTGTGTTGCACCAGCCAGAGGAAGGAAGTAGTCCAGTGGGAAGTAGGAGTGAGAGGCGGGCCTGGGAGGAGGAGGAGTTTGCCAGGCCCTCCCTACTCTGAAGGAGTGGCCGGGCCCCATTTCGACATTCCTGGGCCCTTCCTTCATAAAAAGTATATTAAAAATATATTTTATGATTGTGTTGGCATAAAGATAAATATAATCTAGACTAGATTCATTGTTATACATTCATTCTTATCATATTCATTTTTTTCTTCTGATTTTAAATGAAATTAAATTAAAACACTGTCGTGTACCCCTGTAAGTACTGTGGACTCCAGGCAACGTACCTCCCTGATCAGTGAGTCCCGGGAGGTTGGCTGACTCCTTTTTTTTTTCTCCAGGAGAGTTAGTGGCTTCTGGCTGTTGAGAAACAGTGTAAAATAAGGGACCAGGTCAGTTTTGAAGAAGCGGGGGCTCCCTCTTCACCTTTGTTGGACAAGCAGTAAGGAGAAACATGAAATCGCCTGGAAAGCAGTGAGGTGAGAAATGGGATGGAGTGAAGGCCTGCCTGGGGAAGAGAGATGAACACACGGTCCTCTTTAATACGAGGGGCCCTGAAGGTCATTCCAGGGCAGAGAGGCCAAGTATGATGAGCAGGATTCTATGATCAAACAGAATGCTTTTTACTTTTTTCTCTGTATCTCTGTTTATCCAAAATTGCTCATGATGACTATATGAGCCAATTGAGTATATTATATGATTATATTGGGTACTTCCTACCTGTCAAGCACTGTGCCAGGGAGTCAGTGTGCATGATTTCACTTCATCCTCACAAAAATTGATGATTTACCATTGTTGTCCTCTCTTTACAGATGGGGGCTTTGGGGCTCAGAAAGGGTAAGTGACTTGCCTAAGGACACAGAGCTGTTGAACAGTGAAGCAGGGTTTCAAGTCATTGTCATTCTGGAGTGCAAGCTTATTATGGATCTGCTATGCTGCCTGCTCAGAAGGTATTAGATTTTGTATCCAAAACTGTTGTGCTTGTTAGATGTTACCCATTATGAAATCTGGATGAGGTAGGAGGATGAGTAACCAGCATTAACTATATTGTTGATGGTCTCAATGAAGTGCTAACCTTTTAGCTGCCGTATCAACCACAACTTACAAACCGGAGCATCACAGGGGGTCAAACTTTCTGTCTGGTTACAGCTTCTCCTCGGCCTAGCTCAAGCTAGTATTGCCTCTAAAAAGGCATGGCCACTGGTGGGAGAGGGAGAGCCATGGACTTAAGGTTTCTTCTGGCCCTACACCAAGTTCTCTTTCAGTTATTTGAAAAGTGAAAGTATAAGTGTTGCCCCTGTGCTATTAATATGTTGGTGGGGGGCCATGCTTCCTTTCTATATCAGTTCTCACGTGATAGGTACATAACCTGTGTGTGTGTCTGTCTACACATGTGAATGTTTCCTTAACAGATTAGGATAAAAACATGTTTCCTGTGACATTGTCTTCTCCATGATTCTGATTTTAAGGGCTTTGGTTCTCCTCTTTAAGAAATGGGGATTTCATAGATGAAGTGATTCAAGTATTATTCCTTAGGACTTTCTTACTACAACCCAAGAGGTTTTGTTTATTTATTTACTTATTTATTTTTTAAAAATATATTTTTATTGATTTCAGAGAGGAAGGGAGAGGGAGAGAGAGATAGAAACATCAAAGATGAGAGAGAATCATTGATTGGCTACCTCCTGCACACCCCCCTCTGGGGATCGAGCTGCAACCGGCATGTACCCTTGACCATTACCAAACCCGGTACCCTTCTGTCCACAGGCCGAGGCTCTATCCACTCAGCCAAACTGGCTTGGGCTGTTTATTTATTTAACAAGATTTCTAGCTCATTATTACACTAGCCCTTCCCCTCCTTTATTCACGGGAGATATATTCCAAGATGCCCCCAGTGGATGTCTGAAACCGCTGATAGTACTGGACCCTATATATATGGTTTTTCCTGTACACACATACATCTAATAAAGTTTAATTGATAAATTAGGCACAATAAGAGACTAACAACAATACTATCTAATAAAGAGGTAATATGCAAATTGACCATCATTCCAACTCACAAGATGGTCACCCCTATGTGGTCAAAGATGGCCACCCCCATGTGGACACAAGATGGCCAGCAGGGAAGGGCAGTTGTGGGCGATCAGGCCTGCAGAGGAGGGCAGTTGGGGGCAACCAGGCCAGCAGGGAAGGGGAGTGGGGGGGGGGGGACCAGGCCTGCAGGGGGGGGCAGTTAGGGGTGACTGGGCCTGCAGGGGAGGGCAGTTAGGGGTGACTGGGCCTGCAGGGGAGGGCAGTTAGGGGTGACTGGGCCTGCAGGGGAGGGCAGTTAGGGGTGACCAGGCCGGCAGAGGATGGCAGCTGGGGGCAACCAGGCCTGTAGGGAAGGGGAGTGTGGTGGGGGGAACCAGGCCTGCAGAGGAGGGCAGTTAGGGGTGACTGGGCCTGCAGGGGAGGACAGTTAGGGGCATTCAGGCCAGCAGGGGAGCAGTTAGGCATTGATTAGGCTGTCAGGGGAGTGGTTAGGGGGTGATCAGGCTGGCAGGCAGAAGTGGTTAGGGGCAATCAGGCAGGCAGGCAGGCAAGTGGTTGGGAGCCAGCAGTCCTGGGATCAGGCCTAAACGGGCAGTTGGACATCCTTCAAGGGGTCCCAGATTGGAGAGTGTGCAGGCTGGGCTGAGGGACACCCCCCCCCCCCGCCCCATCTATGCACAAATTTCGTACACCAGGCCTCTAGTAACTAATAATAAAATAGAACAATTATAACAATATACAGTAATAAAAGTTATGTGGATGTGATTTTTCTCTCAAAATATCTTATTGTACTATACTTGCCCTTCTTCTTGTGATGATGTGAGATGATACAATGCCCATGTGATGAGATGAAGTGAGGTGGAACTTCCCATTTAGTATTTTGGACTGCAGTTGACTGCAGGTATCTGAAACTGCAGAAAGCAAAACCATGGATAAGGAGAAACTACTATGTACTTTTACTGATAAAACAGTTCTCATGACTGAGCTATTAATGTAATTGTCCTCCAATTTCAAAATCTACTTTCAAGAGGTATGAATATATTGTCTGTGGTGTAGATATAATTTCAGACCTTTAGTCTAATCTGTTGAAATGAGGATTTAAGACTGATTTTGACTTTTCTGTTTTATGGATTATTTTGTTTAGTCCCTATAAGTTCCCATCATGGCCTGTCATTTCCTGGAACATCTCAGAAACTCAGTGTTCTCAGCATCTCCATTCCAGTTGCCCTACCCGGCCTGTTTACAGCTTCTGATACGGATCTGGGCGCTGAGTAAAAAGGGTCTCTGACTCCCCTTGCTTTCAACACAGGGCAGATTGCTTGCTAGGAAGTTCCTGACTCAGCAGGGCTGCTTTTCTTCCTGGTCCCCAGCCTCTTAGGATGACTCACAGGGACACCCAGGCTTCTATTTCCTGCTGCCCCATCCGTGCTCATTCTTTCTTTTACTCTTCCAGAACATTTAAGGGCCGCTTTTTTTTGTTGTTAATCCTCACCCAAGGATATTTTTCCATCGACTTTTAGAGAGAGTGGAAGGGAGAGATAGAGACAGTGAGAGAGATTGGTTGCCTCCCGAAGACACCGGGACTGGGCCAGGGATGGAGCCTGCAACCGAGGTGCGTGCCCTTGACCAGAAATCAAACCCAAGATCCTTCAGGCCATAGGCCAACACTCTATCCACTGAGCCAAACTGGCTAGGGCAAGACCACTTTTTATTTGATCTTCTATGTAGCATGATGCCTGGCATCTCTGCCAGCCCCGAGAGAGCAAGTCCCTACAAACACTGGAGTCCACGAAGGACGGGTCAGATGGTCACCTATCCGGATGCCTGTAACATAGATAGGGGGCTACAGATAAGGGGATACAAGAAGACGCAGTAAGTAGGATGCGTCACCTACTTTATAGATTCTGCTACAAAGAAGCAGGATAGGTTCGGGTTCATCCACTAGGGAAAGCTCTGTTCTCCGCTCAGACTTGTGTTTTTTCCTAATCACTTGGGGCCAGGGAACTGAACTGCCTAGGATTGACAACGGTCAATATTTTTTACACCATAGCTTTAACTTCACTAAGGTTGTGGATATCCCAAACCTAGGGTAGGCTTCTGAGAGTCAGGAGTAGCTTTTCATGCAGACTCTCAAGGCCCAATGCTTTTGGCAGATGCAGCTCTTTCTGAACAGTAAGTCATTGTCGACTGACATGAACAGGACCAGAGCTAAAGAAAATGAAGCTTTCAAAGATTGTCTGAAAACAAAAGTCCTTTCAGTCCCTGGTATTCAGGGTTTCAGCCCTCACTGAGCCAAGGTTGCTCCTTTTGCAGGGAGAAAGCAGGCGGAACTGTGGTGTCTGGACTTCAAGCCACTTGGACTGGGAGGTCAGCTGCCATTCAGGGATATGAAGTGCTTACTGCTCAGCATAAAGCTTATCTGGAAGGGGGAGAAATAGATAACTCTTTTCTGTTGTCTCTGTACATATTCTCATCTTGTATTTCATGAGGGGCATGGCTGTAGTTACAGGTAACTATCAAACAGAAAAGAGTATCATTCCAGTTTACCAGGTTCCTTATGCCCTATGTCTTTTCCTTCCTTCCTTCCTTCCTTCCTTCCTTCCTTCCTTCCTTCTTTCCTTCCTTCCTTCCTTCCTTCCTTCCTTCTTTCCCCCTCCCTCCCTCTCTCCCTCCCTTCCCCTTCCCTCCTTCCCTTCTCCCTCCCTCCCTCCCTTCTTTTCTTCCTTCCTTCCTTCTTCTCCTTTTTTTAAGCTCCTTTCAAAAGCTATTGAGGTTTACTTGTTTCTTAAGAAGGTTTAACTCAGATCTCATCTGGCAGGCTCAGGAGGCTCTTATCAACTGTGGTGTTGACGGTAAAAAAAAAAAAAGCCTCTAAGGAGCCTATGACCTGTAAAGATGGATGGTTCCCTGGGGGAGACTGAAGGTTGTGAGAGACCCCTGCAAGCATGTTAGACTGAGCCTTCATGACAGGGACTGACTAAAACAGGCAGGTACAGGCATTCAAGGTTGAGAAGTGGAAAATCCCAAACTTTCCTGAAATTTTCCAGGAATTTCAGTAGACAGCTGGTTCCTCTTAGTTCACAGAGGACTTTCCATCCTTGTTCTTTGTTCATTACCCATAAGAGTCCTTCCCAAGGCACAGAGATAAGTGACTTGTTTTGGGCCATAGGGCGAGTCATTGACAAATTGAGAATTGTATCTTATCTTCAAAGTCTAGCTTGACGTTTTGACCAAGTCAGCATCCAGTCCTTCTTGAAAAGATTGTGTCACACACAGTGAAGCATTTGTCTGTGCCCTTCTTTTTTTTAAAAAATATATTTTATTGATATTTTACAGAGAGGAAGGAAGAGGGATAGAGAGCTAGAAACATCGATGAGAGAGAAACATCGATCAGCTGCCTCCTACACACCCCCTACTGGGGATGTGCCCGCAACCAAGGTACGTGCCCTTGACCGGAATCGAACCCGGGACCCTTCAGTCCGCAGGCCGACGCTCTATCCACTGAGCCAAACCGGTTTCAGCTGTCTGTGCCCTTCTTCATCTCATTTCTGTTTCCTGGTTTCTAGCAGGCATTGTCTGAAATGTCTGATTAGCCTTTGTAATTGATCCACAGTACACCATTTGATTTTTATATGCTCTCTCTCTCTCTCTCGAATTATTTTGTTTCATTAAAAAAGGAAGAGATCTGTGCAATAAAAATTATTAAAATGGCATATCAAAATTGTCTACATCTTGGAAACCACCCGCATTGCAACCCTTGCTGTGTTGCATCTGATCTTACAGTTTATGGAAGCAAGTACTTGATTCCTAAGAGCAGTTTTAGTGTTGACCTTGAATATGTCACTTGATTTTTAATCAGGTACGTATATCTGTAAACTGAAAATACACATACATTTTTACTATGAATATAAATGTTAAAAATCTGAATTTCATAGCTTGTTTTGCTGAGAAAAATTTCCTAAAAACATAGATCAGAAATCTTATGAATTTCTGGAGGGACCAGATGGTCTCAGAGGTTTAGTCCCCTCCCTTCTCTTCTGGAGCCACCCCAGCCAGGATATCCAAAAACTAGTTTCAAAAGGAATAGGGCCTGGAGAGGGGTCAGGGCCATTAGACTTTGAGTTCAGCACTTTTCCCAAGCTTTTAAGTAAACATTTAGTGTTAGGTTGTTAGTTCAAATCTTTGTTTCTTTAACACACTAGACAAATCACTTACTTCTGAAATCTTGGTCTTTATAGTGGTGCTCTATGATAATTTTCACCTCACTAATTCCATGCTCTTCAATCAGATAAGTGATACAGAAATATGTCATTAATCCAGACTCAATACCTTTAGAGATTAGTAATTCCAGAGGTATGAGATGAAGCTTACTAAATATATGAAGAAAGTGTTTATTAAGCCTAAGCATGATTATAGGAGCAAATAGTTAACCTGCTAAGAAGAAAACTACCTTTGAAGATGCAAATACTTTTTAAATGTTGCTGCTACTAATTACAGAGAAGTTTAGCAACATTCTAAAGCGAGCAGCATTCTAAAAGAAACTTCAATTAATATATGTTCTATGAAGTTAAAAATAAAAAAAACCCACAAAACTCCATGTCCTTAAAGATATTCTAGAGATGAGACTTAAAAAACAAACCAACCTATGACATTAGCCTTTTTCACACCAATCAGTCCACACTTGAGACGTTTAACTAGATGTCATAATGTTATGAGGTTTGGGGTGACTTACAAGACTACAACTTTTTAAGGGTAATCTATGAACCTCTGGGATGTAATGTGTTCAGATGTGTGAGCCTGTTTAGGTGCATGTGTTTATATGTGTCGGGGTGTGTGCACTATGCAGGTGTGTGTGCTATGATGATAAATTTCAATGTCAAAGGAGTTGAAGGAAGCAGGACCAGGGACAAGATCAAGGGTGACAGAAGTCACCTATATGGAAAAGGGGAAAAATCATATCAGAATTCTGAAGTTAAGTAAAAGCAAGAAAGAGAGACTTCACAGCATAAAAAAAACAAAGGGAGATGTAAGAGGCTGGCATAACTTCATCATAAATATTAAGATCTTTGGCAGAATAAAAAATGGAACCCACCAAAATAGAATTTCTGAGGCAGATGGTTATTTCTACATGTGCATAGTGTTTATGTTTGGGGATAATAAATGAATTTTGAGATTTCTATCTTAGAACAAGAGACCTGTATTCTATCCCCAACTCTGGTAGTGAGTAAAATAATTAATTGCAATTCAACCAGTTTTTAGGAAGAACCCAAACGTGCAAAGTTTCTTCAGGAGCCTTTAGTCTGGTTAGTAGAGTCTTTCTTACTGGCTCTGTGATGCTGACAACTTGCCAGAGTTTAAATGACAGATGTGGCCTGCACAGGCCTGCTTTCCCTTTGTCTTGCACTGACTGTGGCACTCTGAGGATAAGTGGATTCTATTCCCAAACAAGTATTTTTGTGGATATTAAGTGTTCATTGTCCACAGGGATGCTTTTTTCCTATATTATTTGGAATTTTCTACTTCCAGATAGTATTTGGCATTTCATAGTTTCAAAGCCCTTTCCTCCTATCTGTGAACCCAGCCTGCCTACTGTCTCTTGCTGGTGGTTCTGCTTATCAACCCTGGAGCAGTGGTGCTGAAACCTGTTCAGGCAAAGCTTTCTTGCCACAGCTCAGGAACGTGTGGCCAGGGAAGGGGCCTCTGGAGAACCTATCTCTTTCCAGGATGCCAGCCAGCACTGTGAACCAAATAGAGAGGTACTAACGGTGCTATCACTGGGCTTCCTCCCAACAAAAATAGCTTCCTCACTCACTTGGCCTGGAATTCCTATAGAAAGAGCCTTTGACATTCAAACTTCCATTTAAAAGGCCATACTGCTTGTCCTTTGTGCATCAATTTGATGTCACAAATATATATAAATATATAATATAAGGTTTTATATATATCATATAAGGTTATTTATAATATATATTATAATGTAAAGCTATACTAGAGGCCCTGTGCATGAAAATTTGTGCACTGGAGGGGGGTCTCTCAGCCCGGCCTACCCCCTCTCACAGTCTGGGAGTCCTCAGGGGATGTCCTACTGATGGCTTAGGCTCGCTCTGGGCAGGGGGGATGGGGAGGGAGTAGGCCTAAGCCACAGTCTGGCCTCCCTCTGCAGGAGGCAACCAGGCCGATCAGGGGAAGGCACTGCCCCCATCATCCTGCTGCTGCTACTGCTGCCGGCTGCCACAGCTTTGTCTGGAAGGACGTCCAGAAGGACATTCGGCTGTCCGGTCTAATTAGCATATTATGCTTTTATTATTATAGTTATTATATAAGGTTGTTATAATATTTTAACATAATGATACTATATATAATTATATATGTCATTATAGTAATATAAATATGACTTGAACCCTTCTAAAACAGGCTACTCAGATAACTAGTAAATGGTAAACTTAGAATTGGAATCTTGATTTTTTTTGTCTTTAAATTTAGTGTTTTTACCATTAACCATGTTTCCTCCTCCATAAAATATCCTACCCTATAAATATTTTAGCACAATTAATTCAGCAGATTAATAGCATTCAACAGATACATGGTCTCTACTTGAAAGGAGGTCTAGGGCAGGGGTGTGTGTGTGCGTGTGTTTTTGCCCTAAGTGTTTATTATGAATTTTAGACAAAGTGAGAAGTTAAAAAAATAGTACATAGACCATCCATTTACTCTCCACCTAGAGTCAATAATTATTAACAGTTTGACATATTTGTTTTCTTCCTTTTGAAAATATTCTTTTCAGGAATAATTTTCAGACCTCATGACACTTTGCCCCTAAATACTTCAGCCTAAGTCTCCTAAATATAAGGACACTCTCCCACACCCATATTTCACTTATAACTAACAATAACTCTATAATAATATTGAATAGATAGCTAGTTCATAGTTATCTTTTTCCAGTTTTTCAGCTACTGTTCAAATGTTCTCAATTGTTCATTCAAATGTTTTATAATTACCTTGTATAGCTCTTTTCTTTAGAACTAGGGTCCAGGCTACACTCCCCACCGACCTTGGTCATTAGGGTCCCTTTAATTTCTTTTAATCTAGAACTGCCCTGACCCGCACTTTACTAGTACTTTACTAGCCACACACAGCTATTGGACACTTAAAATGTCCAAACTGAGATGTGCTTTAAGTGCAAAATATACATCAAATTCTGAAGATTTAGCATGAAGTGAAAAATGCAAAATATCTCATTAGTATTATTTTAACATTGATTAAATATTTAAATAAAATTTTGGCTATATTGAGTTAAATGAAATATATTGTAAAAATTCGTTTCATCTATTTATTTTAATGTTTTTAAGTGTGATCACCAGAAGATTAAAAATGACATATGTGGCTTGCATTGTATTTGTATTGGGCAGAACTGGTTCTAGAATGTGCCTCCTTCCTTTACTCCATGACATGAACTTAATGCCGTGTCCATGACAGTTGCCCTTAGAATAAGGTAAGTATATTTTGGTGGGGAGAAAACAGGCTAGGGAAAATCTGTAGAGAAGCCTGCTTCTTGGGAGGCTTGGATAGGATGCCCCGTGGAAGGAACCTTGAAGAGTCTGCTAAAGGAAGTTGCTGGAAACAAACACCTTGCTCCTCTCAGTGGTCGGCAAACTCATTTGTCAACAGAGCCAAATATCAACAGTACAACGATTGAAATTTCTTTTGAGAGCCAAATTTTTTAAACTTAAACTTCTTCTAACACCACTTCTTCAAAATAGACTCGCCCAGGCCGTGGTATTTTGTGGAAGAGCCACACTCAAGGGGCCAAAGAGCCGCATGTGGCTCGCGAGCCGCAGTTTGCCGACCACGGGTAGTTGATTGACCTTTGCTCTGTCTGCTTCCTTCACCTCAATTTTTAAAGTGTCTGAGGATTCACTTTCATGTATATTTTAACTTTTTTTTTAGCCTAATGTTTATTTTTTTTCAGTTTGTTTCCTTTTCTTCCTGGGCCTGCTCACTTCTAAATCCATTGTCTCAGTTCATTTTGGAGGAAGCCCGGTGTTCCTGAGTGCTGTTTCAGCCAAAAGTTCCTTCTCTCCAAAGTTCATGGACATTGTTGCTCTGGATAAATCAGTGGGTATTAGAGACATTCCAGACTAGAATTATCTTTTTAAAAATAATAACTTTTCATTTTTATTATAAAAGTTATACGTGTTCATTGCAGTAAACATAAGAAATATAGATAAGTAAAGAAAACTTCCGACCCCCACCCCAATCATAATACAATCGGATAGTTTGGCAGCTCCTGGCATGACATTGGTTTCCTACCGCTGCTGTAATAATGACTCCTACTTTGGTGACTTAAAACAACACTTATTTGCTTTCTTCCTTTTGAAAATATAACTGTTCAGTAGGTCAGAAGTCCTAAATAAGTCCTATGGGGCTAAGTTCCTCCTGGAGGCTCCAGGGAAGAATCAGTTTGCTTAACCTTTCCCACTTCTAGAAGCTGCCAGGACCCCTTGGCTTGTGGTCCCTTCTTCCATCTTCAGAGCACAGCACTCCTATCCCTATTTCATGGTCACATCTCCGGTTTTTACTTTGTAACCTCTTGCCTTATATTATAAGGATCCTTGTGATAGCACTGGGCCTACCAAGTAATCTTCTCATCTCAAGATCCTTACTCTTCACCTGCAGTCTCTGTTGCCATGTAAATTAGCAGATTCACAGGTCAGGGATTAGGATTTAGATATTTTGGGGGGTATCCGTTATTCTGTCTATCACCCCTTCCCAATCAAAAACACATTCCATCATCCACCTGTCTCCATTTTTGTAGATGCAAATGTTTATTGTAAACTGAGGAATAGCAAGGAGTTTGTGTTCTTTTATGTGGGGGGAAGAGGGAAAATTAAAAGCAGAAAGGGAGAATAGAAGGTTCTGTGATGTCTATTCTAGTTCTGGCTGAAGAAGTGAACTTGAGACCTGCTTGATAGATGGTGATGACAAGAAATGGATGGAACCTTTGCAGAAAGACTGTGTGGCTTAGGGCACATGAACTGCTGCGTGAGGATCAAGGGAAATGTGGCTCAGAATTACCTGCTTTTGCCAAGAACCCAGCAGACTTCTGATGTACCAGTAATGGAAGCACTGAAGCATCTGGATGTGCCAATGTCACATGGACATGCTTATTCTTATGGTGGCAGTGGTGGAGGTCGTGCATGAGAGAGAGCTGGTTGGTGAGAGAAGGGACAGGCAAATGCCACAGGTAAACTGTAGATGACCATGATCATGACTATAATGATCATTTAGAGGCTCCGAGATAGTCTTCTATGAAAGGAATGGAGATGTTAGAAGTGTGTGTGTGTGTGTGTGTGTTCCACTTAGCAATAGAGTATGAGCACTTTTTTTCATGTAAGTTATTCTTTCTTTGATACATGGGACTTCCTAGTATTCCATGTTTGGGGATGTACCAATATGTGTTCAACTACTCCTTTCTTACTGGTGCTTCCAATTTTTCTCTATTTTAAACTATGGTATAAAGAACCTTCTTGAAACTTTCACAAATCCATAAATAGTTTCTTGGGATAGAACTTATATGAAAGCGGAACTACAGGATCTAAAGGGTATGGGAATCATTCTGAAGCTTTTGAAGTATGAAGTACAGTCACCTTATTTGTAAATGGGTAAGATGGAATTGGTGACTTTCAAGCGCTTTTCTCTGTTCTTATTAGCCAGTAGACTCTCCCAGCAGAAACCCAGGAAGTAAATGAATCAGAGGTGAGCCCACCCTGGTGGAGTGGTGCTGGGCTGGTCTGTCTCTGCCCCCTGCCCCCTCAGCTGCCAGGGGCTCTGAAGACCCTCCAGATCTCTGGGGCACACAGTTTGCAGACTATGGGGTGAGATGACCTCATGTTTCTTTCCAATGACATCTTTGTTATCAGGTGCTTTGACTGAACTGCTTGCTGGCTGTCTAGACAGGTCTGAGATCATATCTCTGGGTCCCCATCATGCCCTCCCTAAGTGGTCAGCAAGTACTTGTTAATCTTAGATAACAGCCATTTCACAACAGGTCAGAAGCAGGGGGGATCCAGAAGGCCAAGTTGAAAGGGGGAGAAACTGGGCTACACCCACCTAAGGGCGATGACTCGGGAGCCTGGATGTGACAGATGACTTGGGGGAATTCTGGTGATTCAGAACTTGAGGAATGTGGACAGGATATAATTTTAAATATACAGGTGACTTTAAGAATATCAAATATAACCTCCTCTTTTTGTAGATGAGAAAAGGAACCAGAGAAGGCAAGTCCCACCAGAAGGCACACAGTAACTTAGTGGCATAATCAGGTTTCCTGAAAACTACACAAATGCTATTTTGCCTTTACTGCATTTGAACCTTCTTCTTCCTTACCCTCTAAGGGGAAAAGGACAGAGGGAAGGAAAAAACTAACATTTAAAACAGCAATTATGTGCCAGGCATTATCTGAGCACCTTCCTTTTACTTTGTTCACCTGGTCAGGATGGGCATCGTGCTGTCTTGAACAGAAGGTCTTCACCTCACAAGTTCAGTCCTGGATCCAGAGGCATCAGTAGTGAGTGATGGTGCTGCAATCTAAACTCACTCTCTGACTCCAGAGACCATCCTTCTCCAACTTGATATATTGTATTAACCTAGAAAGGTACCTGTTGCCTAAATGTCAGATTGCAGAGGAATTTGGAAAGTAATACTAAGACTAAATAAAGTAAAAGATGATGAACAAGAACCTGATGACAGACAAGACTAAACAGAAGAGACGATCATGGCAACTCGAACCGGTCAGAGTGTCCTGAGAAAGGTGGTCTTGGTCTCCGGATGTCGTCCAAAGTCGCCGGTAGCAGCTGGACCCCAGGTTTCGGCATAGGGGCCTATGCGGAACGTCAGATACTTAGCTTCCTGTGGTATACTGATGAGCAGAAATCTTCTACTACATACCTCAGTTTTGCCCAAGGAGATATATGCAAGAACTTTCTTCAAAATTGCTGCACCATTAATAAACAAGAGAAAAGAGTATTCAGAGAGGAGAATTATAGGATACTCTATGCAGGAAATGTATGATGTAGTAGCAGGAATGGAAGATTACAAGCATTTTGTTCCATGGTGCAAAAAATCCAATATAATATTAAAGAGATCCGGATACTGCAATACACAATTAGAAATTGGGTTTCCACCTGTATTGGAGCACTATACATCTGTAGTAACCATGGTGAAACCACATTTAGTAAAGACATCCTGCACTGATGGGAAGCTTTTCAATCATTTGGAGACTGTTTGGCGTTTTAGCCCAGGTCTGCCCAAGGACTTGTACCTTGGATTTTTCAGTTTCTTTTGAATTCCGCTCACTTCTACATTCTCAGCTTGCCACATTGTTTTTTGATGAAGTCGTAAAGCAGATGGTAGCGGCCTTCGAAAGAAGAGCGTGTAAGCTGTATGGTTCAGAAACAAATATACCTCGTGAGCTAATGTTTCATGAAGTTCATCACACGTAAAAAGAGGAAAGGACTGGAACTGGTCACCTACTTGTGACTTCAGTGTATTCACTTTTAGAGCGTGCTTTTATCATTTGCTTTCAGAAGCCAGAAAGCATTTGTTCAGCCCAGCTTTGATTATAAACCTGCACCATCGAAAATTTGCACTTGGAATATGGAAGCACATGTACATAGAATTCAATCACGTATGATTCAAAGTAATGTGTACATTCGCATATTTACCATCAATGGAATGTCATCACTATTGCTAGAATACTGATGTCACTCTTCTGAGAGAAACTGAAACTAAATTTAAACCTTTTAGTTATCACTTTATCCGAAAGAGGCTATTTGAGATATTCATATAGTATGTATTACAATGACCATATCACATTTAAGTTATTTAATTCAGACTTTATAACTTACTGTCATAGGGCCTGTGTCATGGGTTAGGATATTTGTGTAATCATCAGATACTTACAGTAAAAACGTTGACTTAACAATACTGTTAATGAAGGTTCCTTGGCACCTTTTTTAAATTGTTCTCATGGTAGTAGGAGATAATTCAATGCTATAGTGAGGTTAGCTCCATGATAAACCCCTGGCTTTTTTTGGTGAGTGTTCCAGAGCTTTAAGCTACATTTTTTATAGTTTGCAACCCTCTCCCAGGTACTTTGCTTTTTCAACAATGCTGATTGTGTATCAAATTGTGTCTACAACAGTGGGCAACATGAAGAGAAGTTGGCTGCTGTCTCCAGCACCATGCATCCCCATTTTCTATTTATTGTGTATACTACTTTCAATAATGTATTTCAAACTGATATTTTTGTATACAAATCAATGTCAGGACTGAAGTGGTAACTTAATAAAGTTAATTTGTTTATTAAAAATAAAAAGACTAAACAGAATATAAACACATTGATTAGATTCAAACACATTAATATAGGAAAGAACATGATCCGAAAACCTGCCCAGAACACATCCTTGGAGGTCCTCTCTTGGCATGAAAGTTGGTGTTACAGGAAGTGGTGTGAGATACAGAGAAATCTCTTCCTCAAGCAGGTTCCTTTGGGAAATACCATCTACTGTTCAACATTCTAACATCATCTGTGACTAGGAAACCCAGGGCACTCTTCATAAGAATGTGGGGTTTAGGTCCAAATCTCCAGAGTCATTCAGAAGACTTTGGGCACCCAAACTGCAGGCATGGAGATGTAATCCTAAGAGGCCAGGGGAGATGAGGATAAGTGCATAATAACCTTGAGTTTGAACTCTAGCACCACCTTTCGTCCCACCCAGATCTACTAGAGATCTTGCCATGCTTTTGTGGGGGAAATTCCAAGTCGCCCATCAATATCAAATTTCTCTTGGAAGTTAACAATGCTATAGATTGGGACTCACAGGCAGTAGTTATAAGAGAACATTAGGAAAATTTTAGAGTTTACCAATGTGATTTGGTTTCCCTTGCACAGAAGTTTTATGACTCACAAAGTCCACTATAATACAGCTCATGAGCCAATGGTTTTGTGGGTAAAACAACCTTCAAAGTCTCTCCTTAAGTTGAATGTGGCTGGAGTCCTGCTATGCCTCTGCTTCTCCAGAGTGGATTCTAAGCCACATCCCTTTACTCAACTCACATAAGAGTAGATTTTTTTTTTCTTGAAAACTACAAGCTGCTATACCAGTCTGGCATGCTCTCCACCTCCTCTTCAAAATCACTCCTCCTTCCAGGTCCAGCCTCCTGCTGCCCACTCAACACATTGGTTACTTCTTTCCTCTGTTATACCACTGAGATTGTCACTAGCTGCTATATTATATTGTTCTCTAATTTTTCATGTGTGTGAATCCCATGGAACTCAAAATTTACACATTTCTTGAGATTAGGGAAGAGATGAGGTGAAGGATCGGACTACCATTTCAGTGAAGTAGATCTTAGAAAATGGACCTTGAAGTCAGGCAGCCTGAGTTTAAATGCAGACGCTGCCTTGATCAAGGTACTTAACTCACCTGTGTTCCAGTCCCCTTATCTATAATGATGGTGCCTACCTCACAGGGCACTAATTGACCCAGAGAATTCATATAAAGAGCCATTAAAGCCAAAACCGGTTTGGCTCAGTGGATAGAGCGTCAGCCTGCGGACTGAGGGGTCCCGGGTTCGATTCCGGTCAAGGGCACGTAACTTGGTTGCGGGCACATCCCCAGTAGGAGGTGTGCAGGAGGCAGCTGATCGATGTTTCTCTCTCATTGATGTTTCTAGCTCTCTATCACTCTTCCTTCCTCTCTGTAAAAAATCAATAAAATATATTTAAAAAAAAAAAAAAAAAATAAAGAGCCATTAAAAAAATTCACCTGCTATTATTATTTCCATATGCCAGGCACTGAGTGGGCTATTTTTCATCCACCATCTCATCTATTCATCACAAGAATTTGGTGGGCTGGCACAGTAAACACTGTCCATTGCCTGTACTCCAACCAGCTACTTCTTTCTCTTGGTCTGCAAAGTCCTGCTGTTGTTTAGGTGTTTGTCCTTCTATCATCCTATTCTTTGGGAAGTGATTCTGCTCATAGCCCTGGGGTAAGTGTGGAATAGTTTAAACCAATTATGGCATCCATCACCAGCAACTGGTCCAGGGGGTCATGTTACCTTATTCTAGCCAGTGAGGCATGAGGGCAAGCCCTGCTGGGTGGGGATGGGGGCTTGGGGAAGGTTCCTGATTGATGAAAAAGAGGCAGGTAGGAAGAGACATCCCTCTTCTCTACTTTGGATGTTGTGCTGTCGGATGTGTGCCTGGAATTTCCATAGCTGTAAAGAAAGTCAACACAGAGAGGAGGCCAGAGCCAAGCGAAGCAGAGGCAGGCCTCCTGGCTCCTGGCACAGCTGTGCACGTCCTATAATGTGAGATGGGACTTCCCATGATTATTAAAGCTCTCGAGTCATGCTTTTTCTATAACTTGCACCCAAAGAAAGCATCCTAACTACTATTTTGCTTCCTATGTCCCAGGTGAGGAAACTGAACTTTGAAGGGATGTGCATTATTTACTTCAACTCAGACAGCAAGTGGCCATTCAGAGCAGTCTCATACATCCCCTGTGGCCTGAGTGCCCAGGACATCATAGGACAAACACTTGCTTAATAAGTAGGCAGCATCTCAGACGCTCATGATGCTCACTGATCTGTGTACCTCTGGGCAGTCCAGGAGTTGTGCTGCAGCAGTTTTAATGACTTTCCAACCCAGTGTGCAAGGCGAGTCTCACCAGTTATCTCAAAAGGAAGAAGAGTGATTCTCATTTCTAGGGCAACACACTTCACCCCATCATAAGTAACACCTGCTCTTTATTTAAATGACAGACTTTGGTAGCTACCACTTCTTAATATCGCTGTCTTTTAAAAAGACAATATTCATGCTATAAACACTGAGGAAACCTAGTTTTCCTTTTCTGCAACATGTTGTGTTGAATTGATCGTAGCATTTATCTTTACACCAAGAGCATCCTTTAACTAGGATCTGGGAAGAAGGCATGGGGTGGGGTTTACAAGAACAAGATCCAATCAGGGTGGGATCCTCAGATTTTTTTTTTTACCTGAGGAACCTGTGCCATGTCTAAGTAGATGCTTCTCTGATTTTTGTTGGAGGTGGAATATTAACACGCATCTTTAATTCTATGGAAAGCTAGCCAAGAGAAAAGTAACTTACAATGACATACCCAGAGTCACAGAGGTGTGAGTAGGTTTCCCTTTATGTCTCTGCTCTATACAGTTCTACCCTCGTTCAGTTTAAGGGCAGTGACCTTGACCGATATGGCCAACTATGGGAGTCATGGGCCAGTGGGCTAAGATTGTAGCTGGGCACTGGACTCTCAGGATTACACCTAGTATAGCCAAACTAATTCTTAAACCCTCCTCCTATCTGAAGGAATAATCATAGGAGAGAAGCCAATAATAATAAGGGTGACAGTTAATACTTACTGAGCACTTATCACACACCAGCCCTGTTTTACATTCTTTATATACATTATTATTCGAATTCTCACAACCAGTGTTAGCTAAACTGTCACAACTTGTACTAGTTAGTATACCTCTCACAACAATCAATAGTGAATGCTATTATTATAGATGAGAAAACTGAAGCACAGAGAGGTTAAGTAGCTTGCCCAGGGTTTCAAAGCCAGGAATTGGCAAAGTCAGAATTTAAATCCTGGTATTCTACCAGAATCCAGCTCTAAGCATCACCCTCTAGTGCCTTCATGAGCCAAAACAGCTCATGAGAAGGAACAGATGGTTTGAAAATGGTAAACAGATGGTAAAGAGCAAAACACTTTCATGAAGCGAGTTTCACTTCTCATCTTAACTGCCTGAGAGGCAGTGGGCACGTGGGGAAAGCCCGCATGTGGGGGCACCCGGAGCCTAGTCCTGATGCTGCCCTGATGGGAATTTAAGGCCTATGGGGGATAAGCAACATGCCCCTATCTTTTTTATATCTGGACTAAAATTTCCTGTGAATCATCACCAACTGATGCAGAATCCCTTAGGGGAGGAGAACAGGCGTCTGCATTTCTAACAAGCTCCTCTAACCAGGTGATTCTGATGCAGGGTGGTCTTTGAACCATGCTTGGAAATCAGCTGAGCCCTGGGGCTCCTTTCTGCTGCTTATTTAATGACACTAGGGCCTAGTGACTAGGCTACTTGCTTTTGTGGTGGTGTTTCTTGTCTGCTGTTGTCGGTAGTGAGGGGCAGGGGCAGTGGGAGAAGCAAGGCGTGGGAAGTCGGGCAGCTTTGTGATGGTGGGTGGCCCACTGCTCCCTGCCTCTGATCCTCTCTTTCTCATGTGAAGCAGGATAAAGGAGACCAAAAATCAGGAGCATGGAGTGGATCGCTGCTCAATAATGTTGGGGCCCACGTCTGAGCTTTATAGCCATGTCTGGTATATTATGATTGAGCTAATATATTGGAGAAAGGTTGGGATCTAGAGAGTCCCCAGTTGTTTTTTTCTTTTTGCAAGTTTATTGTCTATTACTGTAATTGATTGATTGATTATAGCAAGAACATATAAAATGAGATCTACTCTCTTAACAAAATTTTTTTTTGTGTTCAACACAGTATTGTTGACTGTAGCCACAATGTCGGACAGAAGATCTCTTGATCTTATATTTTATATAATTGAAGCTTCATACCCATTTCCCAGCAAACCCATTTCCCCTCCCTCCGGCCCCTAGCAGCCACCATTTGACTCTCTGTTCCCATGAGTATGACTATGTTAGATACCTCATTTATGTGGAATCATGCAGTATTTGTCCTTCGGTGATGACTTATTTCACTTAGAATAATGTCCTCCAGGGTCATTCATGTTGTCATATGTGGCTGGATTTCCTGATTTTTAAAGGCCAAGTAATATTCCACTGGTCTCAGCAATGATTTCTTGTATATGCCACTAAAAGCACAAGCAACAAAAGCAAGAATAATTAAGGACTATACAAAAATACTAAAGGAACCCCAATTCTTAAGTAACTTATGTAATATAAGTTAGAATTATCTATTGCTCTCTTCAGTGCTCCAGGTGTCTCTACCAATGAGTTAAAGATGGCTTAGGAGTCTTAGTCCCCTTGCAAGGAAACTTCTTCAACTTTATTTACTGTTAAAGCTGCCTCTTTTTGAGAGTCAGCATGATGTAGAATCTGGTCTAATTTTAGGTGAGAGCCCAGAACAGAGGAGGGAGAAAGATTTTATTGTTAGCTACCAAATTGTGGAATCTCTACACTTACAGAGTAATTTTCTAAAAAGATAAAACTATGACTCATACAAACGTGGAAAGAAGACATGTCAAATATTTGATTTAACTCATGAATATTGAGAGAACTAATAAGAAATTACAACTAGCTCAAATAAAAAGCCAGAGACCAGTCATTTATGTAGGCAATCAGAAACACTGGTTTTAATTTGCTAATAGATGCAAAAACAGCCTGTTTCACAGGTGGGGATTAATTGCAATTTCACAGGACAAAATTTATTTGCTTTTTTTATGGACAGAAATAATTTGCATCACTATCAGTTCCCCACAAGTTGAAGTCTGTCTCCACAGAGTTGCAAAATAGTTGAAGACCAAGAAAGGCTCAGACCTCCAATGCATCAGACATCCCTAAGAGAGTCCTCCAGACACTAGCCTTCCATGGGAAGGATACTCAATAATCAGCTTGCCCATTTCAAAGTTTTTTCACAATTTTTCTTGTGCTTAAATCTGCCGGGATGCTAAACATCCTTTGAAATCATGGCAGAAAACACCAGGTAGCACTACTTTCCCCCCTTGCAACATTGTTATGTGGTTGAAAACCAGTTGAAATGTGCACTTAGTTCTCCTTGAAACCTGCACTGGGCAGCTCACTGGCTGACTTCCCTGCCTCCCACAGCTCCTCCACTGACCACCTCGTGCCAGTGATTGGGCCTGGATGGCTGTTCTGATGTGCCTTTCCCACCACCTGGCACTTTCTCAGGGAGTTACAAGAAAAGGAGAATGTTGCTCAGCGTATCCTTAGTTATCCTAGGGCTCAAGGATATATCGGTAGAACAAGGGGGAGGCAATATTCAGAACTCAGTTTCTTAGAAAAGGAATAAGACTTGGAGGGGGCTGTTATAGGGCAAACCTGGTGTGTGTGTTGATAAAAATGCTCACCCTGACCAAACTTTAGTCAGACCTCTGTGAGCCCTCTGACTTTGGACCTTGACCTGTCTTGGGTTTGTTTAGTGCAGTTTTAGCAAGAATCCTGCTAAGTCATTTTAGCAAGAATCCCTTCATCACTGATATCTGATCAAGATCTTCATCAACCACCTCTGACATCTAAGTCCTTGGCCTGCCTTCAGC
Source organism: Plecotus auritus (assembly GCF_963455305.1). Lineage (NCBI taxonomy): Eukaryota > Metazoa > Chordata > Mammalia > Chiroptera > Vespertilionidae > Plecotus > Plecotus auritus. The sequence goes on along the minus strand of NC_137770.1, from coordinate 74,853,100 downwards.
AAGAATCCTTTTAGGCCAGTTCAGCAAGAATCCTCCTACCCTTGATGTCTCTTCTTAGTAATTTTCCACCTACCGACCCCCTCCCTCTGCTTCCTGGCTATAAACCCCCACTTGTCCTTGCTGTGTTTGGAGTTGAGCTCAATCCCTCTTCCCCACTACAATACCTCTAATGCAGTAGTCTTCAACGAAGTCTTCCTTAATGTTTTAACAAGTGTCAGAATAATTTTTTTCTTTAACAGTGTGTATGTGTGAGAGGGAGAGAGGGAGAGAGAAAAAAAGGGGAGAGAGAGAGAGAGAAAGAGTCTTATCCAGAGGGAGTAACACCTCTCAGTGAAGGGGACACAAGGGCAAAGAGTCTCGGAGGAAAAAGTAAAACCAGCCCTCCCACTCACTATATTGGCTGTAAGGGAATGTCCTTTACCCTTCTCCTCATCAGTTTTTTAATCTGTAAAATGAAGATAATAACATTGTTATGTGAGGTTACTAATATTATTTTATACAATATCAACCGTATTGCCCTGGCCAGGTAGGACAATTGGTTGGATCATTTTTTCCGATGAGCCAAGGTTGTGGGTTCCATCCTTGGTCAGGGTACATATAGGAATCAACCAATGAATGCATAAATAGATGGAACAACGAGTCAATGTCACTTTCTCTATCTCTCTCTCTCTCCCTTCTTCTCCTAAAGTCAATCAAAATTTTAAAAATATGTCAATAATATTATAAAGCACTTATGCACATTTCACCTGTGTTTGATTTTATTATTAGAATAATAATATTTATTATTTCAAAGTGCTAGTCTTAACCTTTAAGGAAAGTGCCAGCCATTTTAACTCAGACAGAGCGAAGTAAATGGGCCAAGGGCATCACACGCAGCGAAGAAGGGCACTCGTTTGAGGAGGGAGCCTTTCTCTGTCACGGGTGGTTAACTTCAAGAAGAATCCTCTACTCCGCAATATTTAGAAAGTGAAGTTTGCTCTTGCTCTGAGGGTAGCACAGTGGACTTTCCAGAAAGGTGACTCAAAAGTGCTCTGTGTTGCCTGGCTGGCGTGGCTCAGTGGTTGAGCATCAACCTGTGAACCAGGAGGTCACAGTTTGATTCTAGGTCAGGGCACATGCCTAGAAGGGGCCATGCAGGACGCAGCTGATCAATGATGTTTCCCTCATCGATGTTTCTCTCTCTCTATTCCTCTCCCTTCCTCTCGCTCTAAAAATCAATACAAACATATTTTAAAAGAAGTGCTTGGTGTTGGCCATGCAGTTCTGACCAAATGATGGAGTGGGCGGTTCCTGCTCCAGGGCCCAACTTCTCAGAGAGGAACTGTGAGGAGCACTCTATCTTGTTGGGGAGCATCTGCTTCAGGGCCCAGGAGATAGCAGAGGAGGCAAGGAAGGTGGAAGGGGGGCGTGGACCCCCCATATCCACTACCCAGCTGGCACTCAGGCAGGCGCTCACCCCTCTGACTCTTGGGAAACCTCTGAGAATAACCACATTCCCTGCTTGTGGGAGAAGCTGGGCCATTGAGGAAGTGACGTCCACAGCCTGCCAACCGACCTCTGGGTGTGCTGTCTTGAGACTGTTTCCTGGAAGAACTGCTCGATAGTAAAGAAGAAACTGTAGAGCTGAGAACCTGAGGAAGAGCAATGTCTCTGATAGGCCAAGGCCATGCTGGCTCGTGTGGGAAGGAAAACACAAGGATGCAAAGAGCAGCCAGTCTCCTCAACTGTCCCCCGGCTCAGTAAGGCCACAGAGTAGAAAAACATCTTAAAACACTACTGCTCCTGGGATCGGCCCTATGCAGGGAAGCTCATGTGTTTCCCCAAGTGGCAAATACGTGCGGTAAATTGGCAACCTGGTTCAATGAGTTTAAGCTGGATGTAAAGGGTTGGAGTTAAGAAGAGGCACAGTTAATTCTTTCAAGAGAAGTTGCTATAGTCGTTAATTGGGGAGCTGTGGCCACTGACAAGAAGGTCTGAGAAAGTGGTTTAAGAATGAAAGGGCTCACTCTGGTTATGCAGTGACTTTCGATTTGTTGGGAAACTAGTGCTTGGTAGAGGTTTTTGAAAGGCATACAAATTGCATTCCCTTTTCCTTAATGCCACTGTCATCGTTCCTAGCCACCACAGGATGACCTTCCTACTTTATGTATAAGATGCTGATCTCCTGGAAGCCAAAGATTTCTCTTAGAGGATTAGAGAAAGTTCTCTTTGTGGGGAAAGAGATGAGGAAGGAAAGGAGAAATATCTCACCCACGCTATTGACCCAGGCCTAGATGATGGAAAGCTGTGGAGGTAGAGAGAACACATGAGGACAGAAGGCCACCTGGAGTTTCCCTGCCACTTGGAGGTTGGAGACAGAAGCTCTATTTTTATATTTATCTGTGCCCCTAAAGCCTACTTCAATTCTTTCAAGTTTCGCCTCTCCTATATGCCTCCTAACAGCATGCCCAGAAAACTTTCCTAGAATTAGTATGACTTCCAGAAATTAGTTTAGGCCTAAGAAACTGGGCATCAGGCGAAGTAGAATAATTTTTAGTTAAAGCACTTTTTTTTTTTTTTTTTTTAGGTAATTCACTGAATAACAGTTTTTGACGCAGTCTAAAATGTTTTCCAAAGAATATTCCTCTGTGTGATATTAATAAATAACACACACAATAAGAGTTTTATGGTCAAATAAAGTTTGAGGAATACAGGGTTAATATAAATTAGCTAAAAATTAGGTAGAATTTCTCAGGGCCTTTAATAAGCTAACGTGTATTATAAACCAAGAGGGACCATCTGGTGAGCAGTCATTTCTAAGCTTATTCTCAGAGTATCATGACACAAGAGTGATGTAAGGAGCACACTTTGAGAGACCCCGATGATTTCTCAACCAGTTGCTTTTACTACTTGGAAGTTTCCTCTCAGTTTTCATCAGAGAGATATTGTGGAGCAGGAGACCTGGGTTCTCATCCTACGATCTTCCCACTAGCTGAGCCAAGTGGTAGCGAGTTGCTTAGCCTCAATTTTATCATCTGTAAAATTGGAGGATAGTGGCCTTACTTGGCTTGCAGGGCAATAGTTGGGAATAATCAAATGAGAAATTTTAAATAAACAAATGTAAGTTGGTGGTTGTTGTGATATATGGGCTAAGAAACCTCATTTTATTTGGATGATGCCTCTCTTTGCTTTCTATTGTCTATCAAGCCAACAAAAGTCTGAATGCACTGCTTAATTTGATTCTAGAACTATACCAAGGTTCATAGCAATCCTCTGGAATTATTTAAATTCCCCAGCTTGCCGTGGTAGCATTATTTAGGGATATCGTGCAAATGGCTATCACTTTTGTGACCTCAACTTTCTTTAAAATCTGGTTTTGAAACTATCTTCTCAAAGATAAAGGCAAGCATTGGAATAGCCCTGGACATTTTCAGACCTGGAATTATTTACTTTTGCTGTCTAAGGGTGTTATTAAATCTGAACTAGAAAAGAATGAGTTTGCAGAGATGCTTAAATTTGGCAATTGTTGAGGCACATGCTTTTGAAAGGGATGAGTCAAGGCAAGAAGCTAAGTTGGGAGTCAAGGGAATAGCATACTGGAAAGCCAGAGCCAAAGTGGTTGCAGTGCAGCTTGAATAATAATGCTATTCATAGCAATGGCCATGTGCTAGACGCTGTTTTATGCATTTCACATAGAATAACTTTAAATCTCATAATAGCACCATAGGGGTATACTATTACCACACATGATTCTACATGTGTGAAAAGTAGCAATTTAACAATGCCTACTCCAGGGTTCTGGATTCAAGGATAGTCAGTGATGTCCTGGTATGAAGGACACCTCAGGCGATTTGCCTCTACTACCTATCATTCTGGGGTAACACTCCTGGTTATGGCTGATTGGACCCTGGATGGATACCTGTCTCAAAATCAGCCAATTTATTGAATAGTCCTATTTTCTCAAGAATTTGAATTAGGGGCCATAAAGATAAGAGTCTCTTTGAAAGAAAGCTCTAGGGATGAGGCAGCCTTGCGGGGGATCGTGTGTAACTAGATGGTAAAATAGAGGGAGCTTGTCTACTAAGAGAGCAGCGCAAAGACAGAGCCACATGATGCCAAGAAAGAAAGACAAAAACGGTTAAACACTCTGGCTCTGGGGTCTGATAGGCCCAGGTTGGAATCTGGACTCTGTCGTTTGTGAACATGGACTAATTGCCTAACTTCCCCAGGACTCAATTTCTTCATCTTTAAAGTGGGGATGACGATATCTCTGTCAGGTGAATTGCTTCCCACAGTGCCTGACACATAATCAGCTCTCACAAAATAATAGCTGTTATAATAATAATTATTAATATTTTGGATGGCTTTTCAGTTCTCTAAGGCCTGACTTGACTTAATTTCCTTTTATAAGATTCCATCATCTCTGCATCCCATCATAACCCTCCCTAACTAGAGTGAGGCTGGATGGTAATATCACAGGGATAACTAACTTTCTCCCCATTAAAAAATAGACTGTATTTTTTTAGAGCAGTTTTAGGGTCACAGAAAAATTGAGCATAAAACATGGAGATGTCCCATATCTACACTTCCCCATCCACACACACACATGCACAGCTTCTGCCATTATCAATATCCTCCAATGTGGTACCTTTGTTACAATTGATGAACCTGCATTGACACATTATCATCACCTGAAGTCCACTATTTACATTAAGGTTCACTTTAGTGTTTTACATTCTATGGGTTTGGACAAATTCATAATGACATGTATCCACCTTTATAGTATCATACAGAGTTTCACTGCCCTAAACATCTTCTGTGCTCCATCTATTCATTTCTCCCTCCACCCAACCCCTGACAAGCCCCGATCTTTTTACTGTCTCCATGGTTTTGCCTTGTCCAGAATGTCATGTCGTTGGAATTATACAGTATGAAGCCTTTTCAGATTGGCTTCTTAGCAATATGCATTTAAGTTTCCTCCATGTCTTTTCATGACATCCTTTTTTAGCACTGAGTAATATTCCATTGTCTGGATGTACAATGATTTATTTATCCATTCACCTACTGAAGGACACATTGGTTGCTTCACATTTTCATAATTATGAATAAAGCTGATATAAATATCCACGTTCAGGTTTTTGTGTGGACATCGTTTTCAACTCATTTGAATAAATACCAAGAAATGTGATTGCAAGATCATATGGTAAGAGTATGCTTAGTTTTATAAGACACTGCCAAACTGTCTTCCAAAGGGCTATAGACACAGACAATAATATGGTTATTACCAAAGGGAAAGGGGGTAAGGGGAGGTAAAAAAGGGTAAAGGGGGGATAAATGGTGATAGAAGGAGACATGACTTGGGGTGGTGAACACACAATACAATATACAGATGATGTATTACAGAATTATATACCTGAAATCTATATAATTTTATTGACCAATGTCACCCCAATAAATTCAATAAAAAATCAGAAAACTCAACACAAGTGAAAAACAATATGATAGTATATGTCAAACATGACTTGGCTCTTTATAGACCAATGATTCTTAAGTGAGGGCTTATGGGAACATTAAACAACAAACAAATAAACCAAAAAGGCAGATTTCCCAACCTCACTCCCCAAATTTCACATATAGACAGTCTGGGGAGAATGATAATAAATACTTAAAAAGCTCATCAAAGAGTTTTGCTTTGCCCCAGATTTTGGAATCACCACTATAGATGACAAGTGTAGTGAGGATTTCTGGAGTTCAGAATAATCAAGTGTGCCTTGAGAGAAGGTTGAAAATTAGAACTGGATCTTAGAAGGTGTGAGATACAGAGGTAAAAGGTGGGAACATTCCAGACTGGGGGGCCAGGAGGAGCAAATGCAGGAAATGTGGACTTTCCATGGCATCTGTTGGGGGGTGGCAGAGGAAGGATGTTTGAAATAATGAGACCTATGAAACAGGAGCAGCAGGTCCAAAGAGGAGAACTACTGAAGCAGACTATCATGCTTAAATTTTGCATTTGCAGATTCAGCATTGTCTTGGCCTATTGTTGTAGCAGTGTCTTGTAAGCTGAGTGGAGCAGTGTTCCTGCTGGTCCCGGTGGTAAAGCTAGGTAACCTGTAGTTAGCTTTGAGAATGTCTCATTTCTACTCCTAGTCTCTACTGTTAGTGCCATACAGTAAAACCGGCTCCAAATGACAGGGGAGGACCATTGGTGTGTGCTGAAGTGATACCTCATTTTCACAGGGAAGCACTGGATTGGCTGGTTGGGTCAAGACTACTGGAACAGACAGTTTCGTCTAATCTGAGCCCTGCCTTGGGCTTCGTGATGGCCTCCAGGAAGTCAGCAGCTCAGCTGCCTCACAATTTGGTTTGTGGTACTGACATCCTTTTTTACAGGAAAGGTTTATGAAGGACAGAGCAGTCTTAGCTCAGGAAGGATTCTGAGAAACTAAAAAGATTTTAACAGAAAAATGTGCCGTGTGTCATTGCCATATATCTAGCCCCACGTTGAACACAGGACTACTGCCCCACTTCTTCTCAGGACCCAGAAGCCTGTGCTTTGATCTGATGTGGAGTTTGTGTTCCTGAGGGATCCCTTCCTCCAGGGCCCAGCTCCCACAGCTTTGCCTCCACGTGCTCTTTTCTGTGTCAACCCAAAGTCTGGATATGGTCTGTCAACTTTTCCCTTGTCAGGTCTCCCCTCTCCTGTGTCCTTTGATATTAGGTACAGGCATTCAACAAATTGAACCTATGCAGAGTAAATCTGATATCAAATCCAGCAAAAGCTATAGCAAATCCTATAGTGTTTGGGGTACTCTCTGGATAAAAATATTTAGGGCCCAGGAATCTATGTTGTCAACAACCATTACTGGAGTTTTTGATGCCTATTGTCCTACCTTGGCTACCTAAACACAGAGCTTCCAGAGACAATTTACCTTAGCTTGAGTTCCATGGTGATATTTTCTTGCTTTGTGGTGTAAAGTGAGGGGAGAAATAGTCTTTGGGTAGGAAAGGCTTGCCAAGTCCTATAACTCATAGGTCGCCTTTTATGAGGAGATTGTTGATGTCAATGCGCTTGATGCATAGTATTTGTTAGCACTGACAGATTCAGACTCAGATATTCTTCATCTCCAATGTTCAGGTATGATTTGACTTGTTACTGTCCTTCCTTCCCCCTCTCCCCCATATAAAGAAGTGCAACAAAATAATGGTCCCATAAGCTAGAACCTCAATGAGCTAGAACCTCTCTTATTAGAAGTGCAGATAAGAAAACTTGCTGTGTACCCACATTTTTTCTCCCTCTCTGCATGCACAGACATGTTGTCATTGCTGGAGAGTCCTGGACTGCATGTGTGCACAGGTGATTCATGGGGAAGGACACATCCCTTGTGGGGAGCATTACCTTTCTCATGAAATATTCCCTAATAATGGAATTTTCAAGACACTTATCAGTCCTTGTTTTGAAATTGTGTCACTGAATGGGTGAGTCCACATTAGTAGATCAAGTCAGAGTTTTCGAGAAGTAGTGTGGCAATTGTTTAGAAGTGTCCTGGACCTCCATGTTGAGAATCTCACTGTGACCCTTCTCTGGGATGCACCTGTTCTCCATGGGGGGCCCAGCACAAACCAGGGACTGAGTGAGGGGGATTCAATGAGGTTCCACAAATGTACTTGGGTTCTGTCAAGTGCCATGAAGGCAAAGGCCCCATCTGTCTTGTTCACCATGGTGTCCTCAGTGCCTGTAGTAGTTGTTCAATAAATGCACATAAGATGAGTTGATTTGATGGATTGGAAATGGTACTAGAGGTATAAGCTGACTAAGTAGTATGGTATGAGTTGGCTGAAACTTGGGCACTGCCCTTGAAGAATTCCTAGGCTACTAGTACTATGTAAGACAAACAGTTGGAAAATAACAACACAAAATATAGTAATAGATGTATATAAAGGTCCTAAGGGAGCTCTAAGGAGGGAGCTCAGTTGTGTTGGAGAGCATACAGGTTGATCAGGGCAAACTCAACAGGGACATGTGAAAGACTGAGAAGCATGTGAAAACTGAGAATTTTTAAACAGTCAGAAAGATCTAGAAAGACTTCATGTTTCATCAAAGGAGTGGGAGATGAAATGGGTCTTGAAGAATGTGAAAGGGAAGGATAATGATGGAAGAGAACAATGTAAGAATGATTTCTATTGCTGAATAACTCACTATACAAAGGGAGGGTCAGGGCAAATCTCTGCGAAATGACATTAGAAGGCATGTGTGGCAGGATGTTACAATGGAACCATTCCTGCCTCTATTTTCACCGAGGCACTACTATGAAAGTTATCAGTTACCAAAGGGAGTAGGAGACAAATCCTACACCTCCACACTCCGCAGATTTACCGAGGAAATAACTCTGAAGACTCATTCCCCCCTCAGCCAGATCAAGGATGTTTCAGGGAAGGATGCCATATATATTGCCCTGTTTTCTGTGGACTAGATGAAGGCCACTTAGGAGAGAGATGAGGTGGACCATCTTTGATTAGCCCAATAGAAGAGGACTTGTCTCCAAAGGAGAGGAGAATCTTAATCTAAAAGGGCCAGAGGTATGTTGCTCAATGCCCAGGGGATCAGGAAGGAGCTGTAAGAGGCCACCAAGAATAGAGATTGTTTTCACCTGGTCAAAGGGGAGTGCAGGAGAGATGAGTCTAGAAGAACTATAAAAGCTAATTATAAGAGAAAGAGTTCTACCCAGGGACACCAGCATTAGCCTTGTGCTAAGCCCAGAGGGCACAGAGCCATCCAGTCAAGTAAGTACTGTCCTCTCCCCTCTCCCTGTCTCTTTTAGGTCTGACAGTGAGGGAGTGGGAAAGATTGTGATAAGAATAGAAGAGCTGAAATGTCAAGCCTCCTTTCTGACTGTGGACTTCCAGCCTGAGGCAGACTTGAGGAGAGAGGATTTAATACTAAGTTCAGCCTCTTGATCATTTCATGGTACTGGACATGTTTATAATCAAAGTGAGGATGTTTTTGTGACTTAAAGTAACTCCAGCACTCTTCTATTTCCCAGGAGTGAGCAGAAAGCCACAATGCCTGCCAGGGTTTTTATTCAGGGGCAGGGAAGGTTAACCTGCTGAAAAACCATTAAGGGACATAAACAGTTTTGAGTATATCATGAGTCATACTTACTCAACATACCTATTACATATGCAAACAGTGCTTGGCATACAGCAAGTGTCCAATAAATATCTTTTTACTGAGTAATGTAAAAAAGGTTATAATGATTGCCCTAGAACTCTCTACATGGAGACACAGACGTCAGAGGAGCACAAAAAATGAACCCTAGAAGTTGTGGTTTGGGATTTCTATGAACTAGGTAAGGATTGTTAACTGTTTGATCTCACAAGAATCACAATCACAAGGCAACATTAATGATCTCATGGTGTTCTGAATGGGGTAGAGCAGTGGTGGGCAAACTGTGGCTCGTGAGCCACATGCAGCTCGCGAGCCACGGTTTGCCACTCTGTTGACTAATGAGTTTGCCGACCACTGGGTAGGGGCTTAATCACAAGGAACAACAACAGCCTGTAATTATTGGAATCGAGCGTCTAGGTCAGTGGTCGGCAAACTCATTAGTCAACAGAGTGGCGAGCCGCAGTTTGCCAACCACTGGGGTAGAGTGTCCACAGAGCCCACAGATAATGTCCCTTTGTGGAAGACAACTGATGACCAATGACTCCTGCTTTTCTATATCCATAGAAAATGCACAAAACGTGTTTTAAACACAAGTGAGGCTACCACCCCACCTTAGGATTGGCCTGAAGATGCCATTGATAGAACATAAGAGGATAAGACCTTCTCTTTGTTTCCTCAAAGGGGGATATGGTGGAATGGATCATCAATTCAGTCTGCCCTCCTTCTAGAGTGCTTTCTTTTCTTCTGTGGAGGCTGGAAGTCTAAAAACTATGTTTTCTCAACTCCCTGGAAGCTAGCTTCCGGACGTGATGCAAGTTTTACCCACTGGTGGCACTCACGTAGTTTCAGAAGACAGGCATGGGGCAAGGGCCTTGCTTCCGCTGCTTCTGAGGGCCAAAAAGCACATGGAGGCATTTGGCTTTTCCAGAGTCTATCACTTACATTGGTGTTGAGAGGCAGAGCGTGGACCCAGCAGGTGTGGTGTCATCTGGAGCTGGCAGCAGTGGAAGATTCCTGATCTTGGCAGCATCCTGGTGGCAGCAGCTGTCCTATAGTTCTGGTGAAGGTCATTTCCTGGTTCGGAGGCAGCTTCCTTGATGGGCGGGTTCTGCAGAGTGCTTAGGGAGGTGTTCCTGACAGCTCAGCCTTGAGTCTGTTTCTTCACTCCTCCCAACGACTCTATAAGCCATTTAATACCCTGAAATAAATCGCTTCCTGTATGGACTACTAGACAGGATTCTGTTCTCTACCACTAAACCCAAAGGATACAGCACAGTGTGTAAAGAGTATATAGGAAACAATATCAAAATATGTCTGAGAAGCTAAACACAGGAAGGGATAAGTGCAAAAGAGAACACCCCCCTCTACCCCGCCCCCCAACCCCCGCCCCGCTTAAAACCCAAGTTTTATTAAGGATTTAAACATCCAAACATTTTATAGAGGACAGAGGCCTGGTCAGAAACGATGCCTTCTGCATTTCCAGCTTAAAGGCGGACACACACCCACTGCACACGCAGCCCAGGCACCTGGTGGTCTTTATTTTTACTATTTGTGGAAAACAGGTGTTTAGATCTCAACATGTATATTAAAAAACGACCTGCAGCAGTTTGGAGCCCTTCAGCGATGCTTGGGAACCCCTCTTTGCTGACACAAGACTGTTATTCCACGTTCCAAAGCAGGACCCTGTCCCGGGCCGGGCCTCATGCCTCGCGGACACTCGGCCTGCTGCTCAGGACCTGTGGGGATGGTGTCTTCTTCCATCTCCTCCTCCCGGTCCGGTTGCTGGGGCATGCTCGGCGCTCTCTGCCCCAGGCCTGGCCCCACTGCAGCAGGCCCTTCAGCCGCTCCACCTCCGCCAGCGCCCACGCATTTGCTCTGGGGGACGGGACGCCTTTCTTTTGTCAGCTGGCAAACCAGCACCTGGGTTGAATATTTTGCTTCTCCTGGCAATACCCTTTGCGAGCTGTGCACCCCATTTGTCCTTGAACATGTTCTCTGCTTTCTGATGCTCTTTCAGCTTTACCTTCTGGAAAACCAGCATTCTGACTTGGGGAACTTTGTAAATGACATAGAGTTGGTAATGCTTCTGGTTTGCCACGGGGTTTCTTAGAATCCTCAGGTAAGCCAGTGACTTGAGAGACGCGGAAGGTCTAGGTCACCCAGCTCCACCAGGCTGTTGTTGGTGAGAATGAGCTCAGTCCAGCGCCTCTCCTGTGCGGCATATTCTATTGTTGTTCACCAGTAGTGTCTTCAGTCTTAAGAAAGGAGAGCCATCCAGTTTCCAGATTGCATTGTCAGAAAAATCAATAGCATCAAACTGGTCTAAGGTTGCACCCAGATTTTCCATGACAGGAATGTTATAGCCCCCAGGTCCAGCTCGTGTCCCACCCAGCGTTGGTGTACTGTGCCACCTGCTCCATCAGCTCTGCAATCAGCTTCACCATCCTGCCGCCTCGCAAAAGAGAACTTTTATCTGCAGGTGGTGGTTGACATTCATCTGTTTGTTCATTTGTTCGTTCAATCATCCATTCATTCATTCATCCCATATTTATTGAAGGCCAGACACTGGGAGCAGATAGCCATTCACTGAGGGAAAAGACTGATGGGCTCCTGTATTCATAGTGCTCAAGGTCTAGTGAATTACAGTTACACGCCTCTTAATAATGTGGATACATTCTGAGAAATGCATCATTACGTAATTCTGTCATTGTGAGAACATCATAGAGTGCATGTACAAAAATCTAGATGGTGGAGAAACCAAGATGGCAACATAGGTAAACACCTAAACTGCTGCCTCACACAACAATTTCAAAACTACAACTAAAAGACAAAATGGACATCATCCAGAACCACAGGAAGGCTGGCTGAGTGGAAATTCTACAACTAGAAGGAAAGAGAAAAGCACACTGAGACTCAGAGGAACTGCGAAAGGCAGAGGTACCGAGGTGCGTGTGCAGAGAGGGCAAGCAACTGAGTACATGGCTGGCTTCCTCAAGCAGGAGGGAGACAAAAGCTCCTGACCGCACTGAACTCCAGTTCCAGGTGAGACTCTGGGGACCCAGACTCATTTGGGGAGAAACTGGACTGTCTGGCAGCAGGCGGAACTTGAGGGCGGCTTTCTCTCAGAGGTGCTTGCAGCGATTACCACGGGACACTGAGACACAGGGGCCTATTAGGGCAGGGCTGACGGGAAACCAATGCTGTCTGCTCTGCCCTGAGACTCCGCCCCATTTAAGCTGAGCACAGAGGCTTTTGCAGGTCTTGTCTCATAAGGGTGTCTCCAGCACAGAAGTTCTCCCAGCATAGACACAGCTGATCCTCATAGCCAATTGGCCTGGAGGTCATTTCCTCCCAGTGATACCAACAACAATCAAGGCTTAATTACAACAAGACTGTGCACACAGCCTACAAAGGGGTACACCAAGAGTGTCCACCTCAGGTAACTGGGGAGGCTGAGCCACTGGGCCCTATAGGACACCGAGCACACAAAGCCACTCTATCAACTCAGGGAAGCAGCCAAAATGCGAAGACAAAGAAACAGATCATAAATGAAAGAAATGGAGGAAAGCAAATGACTGGATATAGAGTTCAAAACCACGGTTATAAGGTTTTTCAAGAATTTTCTAGAAAAGGCTGATAAATTTAGTGAGACCCTTGAGGATATGAAAAAGGACCAACTAGAAATTAAGCATACACTGACTGAAATAAAAAATATTATACAGAGATCTAATAGCAGACTAGAGGATCACAAGAATCAAGTCAAAAATTTGAAATACAAAGAAGCAAAAAACACTCAACCGAAAAAGCAAAAAGAAAACCGAATCCAAAAATATGAAGATAGTGTAAGGAGCCTCTGGGACAACTTCAAGCGTACCAACATCAGAATTATGGGGGTGCCAGAAGAAGAGAGAGAGCAAGATACTGAAAACCTATTTGAAGAAATAATGACTGAAAACTTTCCCCACCTGGTGAAAGAAATAGACTTACAAGTCCAGGAAGTGCACAGAACCCCAAACAAAAGGAATCCAAAGAGGACCACACCAAGACACATCATAATTAAAAAGCCAAGAGCAAAGGACAAAGAGAGAATATTAAAAGCAGCAAGAGAAAAACACTTAGTTACCTACAAGGGAGCACCCATACGATTGTCAGCTGATTTCTCAACAGAAACTATGCAGGCCAGATGGGAGTGGCAAGAAATATTCAAAGTGATGATTAGCAAGAACCTACAACCAAGATTACTCTACCCAGCAAAGCTATCATTCAGAATTGAAGGTCACATAAAGAGCTTCACAGATAAGAAAAAGCTAAAGGAGTTCATCATGGCCAAACCAGTATTATATGAAATGCTGAAAGGTATTCTTTAAGAAGAGGAGGAAGAAGAAAAAGGTAAAGATTAAAATTATGAACAACAAATACATATCTATCAACAAATGAATCTAAAAATCAAGTGAATAAAAAAATCTGATGAACAGAATAAACTGGTGAATATAATAGAATCAGGGGCATAGAAAGGGAGTGGACTGACAGTTCTTGGGGGAAAGAGGTGTGGGGGGTGGGGGAAGAGACTGGACAAAGGTCGTACACCTATAGATGAGGAGAGTGGGGGGGGTAAGGGCAGAGGGTGGGGTGGGAATCGGGTGGAGGGGAGCTATGGGGGGAAAAAAGAGGAACAATTGTAATAATCTGAACAATAAAGATTTATTAAATTAAAAAAAATCTAGATGGTATGGCCTATTACACATCCAGGCTACATGGTACTGGACATGTTTATAATCAAAGTGAGAATTATCATACTTGTGATCTGCTGCTGTCTGAAACCTTCTGAAGTGCATGACTGTATGCCTCTTTCCCTCCCCTATTCTATCTATCTGGCTGAGAATGTTGACTTATATTTCTTTTCATTTAGTGATCAGACAGTTGAGAGACTTGCTCAACCAAAGCATTGTTTTCTAGAGAGCTAAGAACTCCAGGAGTAAAACTTTACCCTCAACCCAGGCCAGTCATAAATACTAGTGATTGAGTTTTTCCTTCCAGGTATGTCAATAATTAACTAATAAACAGAGCCTACCCTTAATCTGTTATCTTAAGATCAGGGTTTACTCCACACATTTGCACACCTAAAACACATTTGTAACTATCAGTGCAGTAAATTCCCATCTAAATTCTTTACTCCAGGATGATGCATGTGTTCAGCAGCCACGGAGAAGTGTTGCTCAGATCTCCCCGAGAGAGAACCTGCTGCGAGGGCTGCTGTCAGCTGAACGTTCATTTGGAATCTGCCTGGGCTATGGAGCAGATCTCTCACTGAGCAGCCCTAGTCATGAGTGAGCTCAGCAAGTACAAGGAGCAGCCATTTCTTCACTATGGGCAATCTTTACACCTAAGCTTGTTACCCTATTCTCCCTCCAATTCCTTTCCTTTCACAGGTTTCAGACCTCTGTTATTATCTGAAGCCTTTCCCCACCTACTCCTGCTTTCTTTCCTCTTTTTCTTTCACAAGTATTACTGCCAATAAATCTCTTGGATTCCTAACTCGGTCATGGCATCTGCTTCCTGGTGGAACCAATCAGCAAAAACACCGTTTCTTTTGAGAAGTTACTCATTTGTTTCTCATTTAAGAGCTGTTCCACTTACCTTTTTTTTTTCTTTTATGTCCTGAATGAAACCTCCCACATCTGAGATTCTGATTACTCAATCCTAGCAGTAAAGAAAGTGAAGAGGGACTCTTGGAAGTAATTTGTGTAAAACAAATAAATTAGGGAAGGTGTTGGGTAACTGGCATTTGATTCCCTGGGACAGTCCTTGGCTACCTTTCATGGAGCTGGATCTTCTGGTGTGATGCGAAGATAGTCACCAGTGGACACAGGTGTGTAGCTTCACATCCAGCATGTGCTATTGTAATTTTTTGCACCATGAAAGTAAAAGACCAAGTGGGAATGCCCTTCCCAACACCTGTACACTTAATGAGCTGCTTAGTCATCAAGGCCCAACGCATTTGTCTCCTTTGTGAGAACTTTTCTGCTCTCCCAGGTAGCATCACCACGACAGGAGGATGCATTTCTCACACTGCATGGCAATTATTTGAACACGTGACTCCTCCTTAGCTAGGTTGTGAATCTTAAGGATGAAATGATGTCTGTCTCAGGCATTTTATTATCTTCCTCATAGGTGTGGACTTGACACTTTGTAGGAGCCCAATAAGTGCTGAGTCAGTGGAAGGCACCCGTCTGGAATAAGGCAGTGGACTAGACACTTCTGAGGAAGCTCTTTTGCCTGTGATTCTAGTTCCAGTCTCAGGCCAGGGCATTGCTGTGCGTCTGATTGGTTCAGTGACTATTGGCCCTTATTCATGGCATTGTGAAAAGGAAAGAACAAAATGCAGGAGTCCAGTCTTGGCTCCTCACTGGGCTTCAATTTTCTTACCTACAAAATAGAAGATCTGGTTAAATAATCTGTAAGGATGTTCTAGCTCTTTAACTCCAGGTTTCTGTGTTGGAGGACATATAGCTGTATCATCTATCAGCCCTTGCTTCCCAGGTGGACATGGCTGCCTTGGAAATGGAACTTCCCTCACTGCTGCATGAACACCCCCCATAACTTCTTGCTCAGGTTAGTTGGGGAGAGGCTCTTCTGTCCACAGTAATGAGATATGTCTGTGCTCAAGCTTGAAGGATCACAAAGAAGATGGATAAATGCTGCTTGGGTATCTACTATGCTTGGTGCTTTCACAAATGTTATCTAATTTTTTCTCTCCACAACAACTCTGTGGGTTAATATGATCTCTAATTTTGAAGATGGGGAAATGAGAATCAGTGGTTTAAAAAAATGCCGTAGGTCACACAGCTAATGAACTAAGAGAGGTGAGATTTCAAGCCAAGTGTCCAGACTCCTACTGCTGTTATTCTAGGCCAGCGGTCGGCAAACCACTCTGCCACTCTGTTGACTAATGAGTTTGCCGACCACTGTTCTAGGCAGATGGAAGGTGTGAGTACAGATGCTGAATTGGAGAAGCACAGTGTTTGAAAGTAGGGAACGGTGCAAGTAGAGTGCAGAAAGTAGAGGGTATTTAAAGGCGGATGGTGTGAGACAAGACTGGCATGGGTGTGCATACCAGCCGTTGACAATGGATTTGATGAACTGGGTGCACTAGGGCACCATGGAAAGTTTTGAGTACAGGTAGGACATACTCAGAATCATTTATTATGAAGGTTAATTGAGCTTTGAAGTATAAATTTAGTGAGGAAAGACAAGGGACCTCTTAGAAAGCTTATGGGAATAGCCATCCTCCAAGATAAATCATTAAACAGACAGAGTTCTGGTACAAACTACTGTGCTTCACACTGTGAAAGATACGGGACATGACATGGGTCCTGCCCTGAAGGAACTTATCTCACAGAAGAGATACCATGAGGACTGTTAGAGCCACGTGGGCTTCTAGATGTAAGTGCTAAGGAGGTACAGTCACATACCTGTCTTTGTAGAGTTCTCGGATGGATACAACTCACTTGTTTTAAAGGGGTCAGAAGTGTGTTTTTGGTTATCTCTTATACTAAAAATTGGGTTTTGCGTCTTCCTGTTTGCTTGGCTGTCCAAATGTTCACCTTTCAGTATAAAAACAAATCGTGACTCACTGCCTTCTCTCCTTCTCCTTTAAGCCTCACTCTCCTCCTAAGCGTGAGCCCAGGAACGAGAGGCTGCCTACCACAGGCTTCCAGGTGCTCAGGTCAGCGTCAGAACTGCAGTGCAGAGGTGGGGCTGGCAGAGCTGCCTTCGCTCCCGTCTCCTAGCGGCTCTTCTTTCTGTTGTTTTTGTTTTGTTTGTTACTTCCCAGGTCACACACACACCCTCCACCCCCCACCCCCCCCCCCCCGCCCATAGACACACATATTACACACTGACCTCACCTTCAGTCACCCACTGAGGGTGGATGTATCAGGTCTAGGATGTTTAAATAACAGTTCCATGAGGGACACTCCTAGCTATTAAATAGCTTTGAACTAGACACATAAGCACTAGGCAGCCGTGGGCAAACTACGGCCCGCGGGCCGGATCCGGCCCGTTCGGCTGTTCTATCCGGCCCGTGGAGCCGAAAGAGCGGAGGGTTCTCTTGCTCTCCCCTCCGCTCCTTTACTTTGAATTTATATTAGTTCACACAAACACTCCATCCATGCTTTTGTTCCGGCCCTCTGGTCCAGTTTAAGAACCCATTGTGGCCCTCGAGTCAAAAAGTTTGCCCAGCCCTGACCAGTTTGGCTCAGTGGATAGAGCGTCAGCCTGCGGACTGAAGGGTCCCGGGTTCGATTCCGGTCGGGGGCATGTACCTTGGTTGCGGGCACATCCCCAGTGGGGGGTGTGCAGGAGGCAGCTGATCGATGTTTCTCTCTCGTCGATGTTTCTAACTCTCTATCATCCCTCTCCCTTCCTCTCTGTAAAAAATCAATAAAATATATTAAAAAAAAAAAAAGTTTGCCCACCCCTGCACTAGAGGAACCAACATGCTATTTAATTTTATTCTCCATTTTCTTTATTTGGCTTCTTCTCCTTTTGTACGTTTAAGCTTCTCCTCTGTAGCCAAGACTGTGTTGTGAGAGATGGAGCAGGATGCGGGGTTATTTACTTAGTCATCACAATTTTATAAAATTATGGAATGCCCTATGCCAGGCGTTTTGCAGAGAGCTTTCTCTTTTGGATTCCAGCTCCTGAGCAAGGGCTCCCATTGGTTGGAAACGTGCCATGCCATTGACCTTGAGCAGCTAAAATTCATTCTTTCATTTGTCTCCCTGTCCTCCTGACAACCACCTGCATCCCATACAGCAGCTACTAGGGAGGGAAAAAGAACCCTGAAACAGAGGAATTCCAAACCAAAAATAAACAACAGATCTTTACAAGGCTCTGTACCTGAGCTATTGCCCTTGTCATTGCTTTTCCTTATTAAAAACGATGCAGGGGCCTGCATAAACCTTTCTGCTAATACTAATATGATTGCACTTATCATCTCTACCTAGGTTAGTGTCATTAAATATTTACAGAGTTCCACACAGTGCAAGGTGCTATGTCACCCTTAGTTATACATGGGGACAGTGCCTCAAAATCCTCAAAGTCCCAATGTATAATAATATTGTAAATGTGGAGGGAAAAAGGCTCTGTGAATCAATTCCCACCTCTGCCACTTTGCCTCAGTCTCTTTGTTTTAAGAAAGGGTTGGAAAAATGAGTTTGCATTTCTGGTTTGGGATTCTGGGATCCCGACCTCATCACTTTCTTGTTAACATTCTTTCATCACTGTTTTTTTCTTTTTTATTTAACCATCTTCTCTCCTCTCTCTCACCTCCTCTTACCAGCCCAGTTCACCATAACCCTATTGCCTTAGTTTACAAATAACAGCTTCTAAAATATGGTACACAAAATCATTACTATTATTCCAAGATCCTACAGGAATAAGAAAAAGAAAGCCATCTTTTCCTTTATTGGTGAACTGAAAATACCATGTCCCTATTTCTTACCAATCTATATGTGGGCATTAGGGCTGAGGTCCCAAACTTCTTGTTCTCCTTTTAGCTGCTGGGGGAGAAATAATCTTTCCACTATCTTTAGAGGGTCTTCCTGCTGCCCTAATGATCAAATTGACATGAGACAGATAAACAAGAAAAAAATGACCAAATTTAATTACATATGGGAACTTCACATACATGAGTGAGCCAGAAACCCCACATACATGAGAAGTTCACAGACAGAAAGGAAAATGAAGTAATCTGAGTAAGGGTGAGGTAAGGCACATTGGGACTTCAGAGGGTTATTTCAGGATGATAAGAAGAGCAGATGTTCAGGGGTTAGTAGTTTGCCCTGCCATCCTAGCTAATAAAGATGGAATATGCAAATTGACCATCACACCATCACAAATATGCCGGTGCCCACAGCAGAGGTGGGGTTTCCATAACACAAGAAGTGACAGCATCTGTTTCCTCTTGAAAGTCATCTTCCATTAAGTCCAAAATTCTGGGAAAGCTGTATTTTGAGGATGTCTAAGCTATTCATGCAGAGAAGGCCCAGAGAGGAACATCAAGGTGCCAGATATCTGTGTGAAATCTTGGACCTTGCAGTCCAGCTCATAAATGCAGCCTAGTGATTGACCCCAGTCCATGCCACTTCAAGCAGAAGAATCTACCGACAGAGCCAAGTCAAACTACAGAAGCATGGGGAATGAATCGTTAGTGTTTCAAGACACAGTCAATTTGGGGGTGGCTTGTTATGCAGCAGACAGCTAATGCTAGGCTGCTGTTGCTATGGGATTGTATGTAACCCAATCCTGACGCTTGAAGACATTTTGAGTTTCTCAAGCTTTACTCTACAAATAAATAATCAGGACATACAGTTAAAAGGCAGGTTTTGATTCAGTAGGTTTGGGTGGGGTTGAGTTCTGTATTTTTCACCAGCTCCTAAGTGATACTTATACTGATGACAAAGTGCATGAACTACACTTTGAGTAGCAAAGCCAGTTCCCAGCCCTCCAGGAAGATCCACATTTAAATCATCTTTAAAAAACCACAGGCTTTCCCCATGCATATTTGAGAAAATGCTAGTTTGAAAAAGGATTCTGTTCAAATGTTTGAACACCACTACTATGTTCTACTACTAGGTAGTTACAGTCTATATTAGCTAATCAAATGTTCTTTAGAGCTCCCCAGTAGAAAAACCTGTTTGACTCTATTTAGCATATTTGTTAATAGTATTTGATTATAGCTATTAATGTCTTAAAGAACTAGTGTTTTTTTGGGACATACCTGGAGAAGCACAAGACCACCCTATTTTTTAAAAAATTAACAGCCAGTTTCACATAGCTGCTCAATAATGAATATTTATGTTACCCAGTTTCTCAATACAAAATCCACCCCCCCTTAGATTGAATCTAATTCCTTGTCCCTTGCTGCAATGTAAGAAATCACTATTCATTTCTCATAGAGTGAGAGAACTATAGCATCTCCCCATTATTTAGCCCTTTCTATACTTGAAGGATTTCCCTTTGTCAGGTCTTTGATCTTCTAGTTCTTTTAGTTTTTCTTTCCATTTCCCAGCATTTTTTTTGTTAAGCTCTACAGCTTAACCACCTGAGTGACCTTGGAATAGTTTTCTAATATTTTGAAACATAAATATTATCACTTATAAAATGGAGGTACTCCTAGTATGGGTGAGAATATTAAATAAAATATGAAAAGGTTATTGATGTCACTTAGCATCAGAGAAATGTAAATTAAAACCACAATGAGATATCATCCTGTCAAAATGGCTATCATCGATATATCTACAAATAACAAGTGTTGGTCAGGATTTGAAGAAAAGGGAACCCTAGTGCATGGTTGATGGGAATGCAGATTGGTACAGCCACTATGAAAAACAGTATGGAGGTTCCTCAAAAAATTAAATATGGAACTTCCTTATGACTCAGCATTTCCACTTCTGGGTATTTATTAAAAGAAACCCAAAACAATAATTTGAAAGAATATATGCACCCCTATGGTCATTGCAGAGTTATTTATAATAGAAAAGATATGAAAGCAACCCAAGTGCTTGTCAATGGACAGTTGGATAAAAGAGTTATGGTACATATATATAATGGAATATTACCTGGCCATAAAAAGAATGGAAGTTTACCATTTGCAACAATACTGATGGACCTAGAGGTTATTACGCTCAGTCAAATAAGTCAGTCATAGAAAGACAAATATCATATGATTTCACTTATATGTGGAATTTAAAGAACAAAATAAATGAACAACAAAATTTAAATTGACTCATATACAGAGAGTGGACTGGTGGATGCCAGAGGAGAGTGGGGTTGGGGAACTTGGTGAAAAGAGGTGAAGGGATTAAGAAGTACAAATTGGTAGTTAAAAAATAGTAATTGGGAAATAGTCATCGGGATATACAGTACAGCATAGGGAATATAGTTAATTATATTGTAATACTTATGAATGGTACCAGGTGGGTACTGAAAATATTGGGGGAATGCTGTAAAATTTCTGATTGTCTAATTCAGGGGTGGGCAAACTTTTTGACTTGAGGGCCACAATGGGTTCTTAAACTGAACCGAAGGGCCGGAACAAAAGTATGGATGGAGTGTTTGTGTGAACTAATATAAATTCAAAGTAAAGGAGCGGAGGGGAGAGCAAGAGAACCCTCTGCTCTTTCAGCTCCACGGGCCGGATAGAACAGCTGAACGGGCTGGATCCGGCCCGCGGGCCGTAGTTTGCCCACGGCTAGCTATGCTGAACACCTGAAACCAATACAAAAATAATACTGAAAGTAAAGTGTAATTGAAAAATTAAAAATGAAAGGGAATTGAAGGTTAAAAAAAGAAAGGCTACTAAACATCACTAATCATCAGGGAAATGCAAATTCAAACTACAATGAGCTATCACCTCATGGCTTTCAGAATGGCTATCATCAATAAATCAACAAACAACAAGTGTTGGCAAAGATGTGGAGAAAAGGGAACCCTCATGCCCTGTTGTGGGATCATAAATTGGTGCAGCCACTTTGGGAAATAATAAAGAGGTTCCTCAAAAAATTAAAAATAGGAATACCATATGACCCAGCAATCTCACTTCTGAGTATTTATCCAAAGAAATCCGAAACACTAATTCGAAAAGATATATGCAGCCCTATGTTCATTGCAGCATTATTTACAGTAGCCAAGATATGGAAGCAACCTAGATATCCATCAATAGATGAATGGATAAAGAATATGGCATATCCTGTATAATAAAAGGCTAATATGCAAATCGACCAAACGGCAGAATGACCAGTAGCTATAATGCACACTGACCACCAGGGGCAGACACTCAATGCAGGAGCTGCCCCCTGGTGGTCAGTGTGCTCCCACAGGGGGATCACTGCTGCTCAGCCAGAAGATCTGCTCATGGCTGGCAAGTGCCCCCGAGGGCTCCCAGACTGTGAGAGGGCACAGGCCAGGCCGAGGGATACCCCTCACCCCTGAGTGCACGAATTTCGTGCACTGGGCCTCTAATATATATATATATATATATATATATATATATATATATATATACACACACACACACACACACATATATAATGACATATTATTCAATCATGAAAAGAATGAAGTCTTGCCATTTACAACAACATGGATGGATGTAGAGGGTATTATGCTAAGTGAAATGAGTCAGACAGAGAAAGACAAATATTCAATGATCTCACATACATGTGGAACCTAAAAATCAAAATAAAAGAATAAACAAAACAAAATAGAAACAGACCCAGAGATATAGAGAACAAGCTGGTAGTTGCCAAAGGGGAGGAAGAGGTAGGGGATGGGAATTTAAAAAACCATTTCCAACATAAAATCATACACACACAAAATTAAACAAGGGAAAAAGTGAATCAATCTATGTGAAGTGCTTAGTATAAGGCCTGTGAGTCCTAATCACCCAATAAATGTCAGCTCTTGTTATCACTGTTATGGGTCTAAGCCCCTTTTCATAGCTTCAACTCTCCAGTGTTATGGGTGCTCATGTCCCCCCAAGGCTGGGGAGGAGACAAGCCACTGGGGCAACATGTGGCTGATAAAAATTCATCTAATTCCAGTCTGATTTGAGTTCCTATTCTTAGATATCTTCACACCAAATCGTTTCCCTGGAACTGCTGAGCAGCTTCAGAAAGTTCAGGCTAAAGTTAGAATCTGAATCTGTGTCTCTGGAAGTCCACCCACTCCTCATCTCTGGAAGTTGCTCTTTGGGGCTGACACTGGCATTTCAAGGGTTATCTGCTGTTTCTGCATTTTTATCATCTCTTTCCTGAAACAAGTCAGAAATCATCTCCCAGAAGCCTGGCTCAGTACTCGTAGGTTTTACACTGAAACATGGCTCCGCACAACTTCTCTGCTGTTTCCCTTTTATTCGGGAGACCACCTATACATAGGGTGCATTTTTGCTTTTCTTGTTCCTCATTTGCTTAGGAAAGAGCAGGCAGCTTCTCATCCATATTAAAAAGCTCTGGCACTTTTCTTTTCCCTGGCTCCTCTCCCCTGCCATTTGCAGGCCCCACTCAGAGCCTCACACTGTAGGTCTTCACTCCGGTAAAGGGTGTGCAGGCTTGAGCTGTCCTTACTTCCCCTTTCCTTGGCCTTGAAAGGAAGTAGCGTTGGTCACAAGACAGACTTCCTTTTCCATGAAGTGGGAAAAAAACCTGCTGGATGTTGTTTGCCTTCAAGCCTGATATGGTTTCTTAATGTGTGCAGATATGGTGTGGTTATAATTTTCTTTGTGGGCACCAATTGCTGTCTGTCAGAGGCTAGAAGCAAAGCCAGGGCAGAGGTTCCAGGACTTTGGTGTGTGTTCTGTACTTGACTGTAGCAATCAGCTTTTCTCTGTAAGTGACACCAAGGCCAGTATGTCCACCTACCTTGGAGATGGAGGAAGACCCCTAACAATTACAGCTAAGATTTAATATTGCTAATGTGCCAGGCACTGCGCTGAACAATTACTTTACTTATAATCTTATCTAAGTGTACATTTGTATTCCTTTTTCACAGAAGATACCCGAGGGATCTAAGGCATAAGGGAGGTGACATAACTTGTGCTAGGTCACAGAGCTGGTCAGTGAGAGAGCAGAGATCCAGCACCTCACTCCTGTCCACTATGTATGAAATCTGCACCTGGAAAGTTCGCTTGGACTGTTTCCGGGGTCAGGGATGTGCAGTGTGGAGTTGTAGCCTCTGTCAGGCTGCAGGGCCCTCCTGAGGTGACCTAGCCCATTTCCCTGCTTCCAGAGGACATATTTCTCAGCTGGTCTCCAAATCTAAGATGTTGCCCCTCCCAAATCTAAATAGTTGCGAGTTAAGACATCCCACGGCCAAGTCGGACAAATTTTGGGGAGTTTCATGACCCTTATACAGGCAGTTTTAGCCTGAGGTTTCTATTTGTGTCTGAAAAATATCTGTGTGCTGAAACCTGAACCAGTGTTATATTCTTCTTAGCTTCCCACGGATAGGAAATGAATCCAGCGAAGCTGCTACTTGAAACTGGAGTGCACATATGGTGCGAGTCTCAGGACCATCATGGGTCCAAGGAGAGTTTTACTGCCAAGTCTCTGCATAATGCATTTTGCCTATTATATGAATTATAAAATAAAAAGGGGCAATGACTTTGATTTTAAGGTGAGTGAGTCCTGTGCATGTGTGTGTGTGTGTGTGTGTGTGTGTGTGTGTGTGTGTTGATGGCCTTGCTTCTCAAAGTATGTCTCAAGGACTAGCAACATCAGCATCACCAGGGAGCTTGTTGTGGATGCAGACTCTCAGGCCCCACTCAGAACGATGGAATTGCAATCTGTATTTGAACAGCATCCATGTGCACAAAAAGTTTGAGAGGCACCATGATCTGGAACTTAAAGTGTGAGGGCAGGTACAGATGGCCTAGGTGTTAAGGCAATTGTTCACAGTGCTGGCTGAACTGTAGAACATGTTAGACTGGGCCCCACTGCTCAGGATTCTGCATTCGTCTTGTGTGTGGTCTGGGCATGGACATGGGTGATTCTAAAGTTCAGTCAGGGCAGCACCACTGCCCAAGGGAAAGCGGAGTCCTGGGTCTGCAGCCGCGTCCACACCTGGAAGATGTGGGTCTGTGGGAGGACAGGGGCTCGCTCCACCCGACTCCACCTAAGGCAGCACAATGTAAGTAAGGTTCAAGGAGGGACAGTGCAGTAAATACTGGCACACACAATCAAGCCTGATCATGTGCAGATATTGTTTTTGAGAAGGCAATGGAAAGCGAACCATGGGGACTGTGTTCAGACAGTCGAAGGTTGGAAAAATGCACCTTTGTTCTCCCAACTGAGTTGAGGGAGCATTAATGGAGACCTAGTGGTCTTCACCCAAGATTTCAGCATCTTTCATCCAGGATATGTGCCTGTTTGGGGACTGTCACAGGTAGCAAATATAAAAATATAGGACACTCAGTTAAAGTTGAATCTCAGGTGAACAAAGAATAATTGTTTAGTATAATTTCTCATGTGAAATATTTGGGACATATTTACATTAAAAAATTATTCACTATTTATCTGAAACTCAAACTTAACTGTGTGTCCTGTATTTTATCTGATAACTCTAGCCTGTTTAAAACAGTGAATCACAATCAATGCTTCGGGACATCATGGTATATCAGGAAAGATGCCCTTGGTGAATTGTGAGGGCAAGCAGCTGTGTGCGTGCGTGTGTGTGTGTTTGTGTGTATGTGTTAAGGGCAGTAAAAAGGTGGGGATGCTTGCCCTTGGGAGTAAGGAGAGACAAATGTTTCAATAATAATAAGGAGAATGAGAAGATTTCCCTCTTCCCTGATATGTCAGGGAAAATTCACTCATCAGTTACAGACTGAAAAAACTAAAGAAGGCTTCATAAAAGGATTTTTTTCCCTTGAGAAATAGATTTTTTTTTTTTTTTGGTGTGTAAATTTATAGAAGGGATATATGCATGTAAAATTTTTAAATGGTACAGAGAGGTATAAAATGGAAAAAAAGAAGTAATAAACCCCCTCATTATTTCCCCTAGAAATTACCACTCTTAATGTTCATTTGTGTATCTTTCCAGAAATTTCTTAGGCATGGATTAACATGTGTATACATATGAATTTTTAAATTTCAAAAATGGAAACATCGGGAGAAACCAAGATGGTGGCATAGGTAAACACCTAAACTGCTGCCTCGCACAACAATTTCAAAACTACAACTACAAGACAGAACGGACACCATCCAGAACCACAGGAAAGCTGGCTGAGTGAAAATTCTACAACTAGAAGGAAAGAGAAAAGCTCACAGAGAATTGGAGGTACGGCAAAGGGTCTTTGTGCGCGCAGAGAGGAAGGGCGGCTGAGAGCCTGGCTGACTTTCTCTGGCGGAAGGGGGAAGGAGGCCCCCAACCGCACTGAACCCCAGTTCTGACTGCACTGAACCCCAGTTCTGGGCGAGCCCTTGGGGACCCACGATCTTGTGGGGGGAGTCTGGACTCTCGGGTGGAGACTCGGGAGCCGGGGAAGGCGAAGGACTGAAAGCGCGCGCGCGCCAGTGCGCACAAAGGCTGTGGAGGTTGCCACAGGCTTTCCCTAGTGGAAGGGAGTCAGAGGCTCCTGAATGCACTGAGCCCCAGTTCTGACTGCAGTGAACCCCAGTTCCAGGCGAGCCCCTGGGGACCCACGCTCTTGAGGGGGGAGTCTGGACTCTCGGGCAGAGACTCAGGAGCCGGGAAGGCAGAGGTCTGAAGGCACGCACATGCGCGCAAGGGCAAGGCTGACGGGAAGCCAAGACTGAGACTCCACCCCATCCAAGCTGAGCACAGAGGCTATTGCAATTTGGCAAGTCTAATCCTATAAGGCTGTCTCCAGCACCGAACTTCTCCCAGCATATAGAAACAGCTGATCCTTACAACCAACTGGCCTGGAGGTCAATTCTTCCCAGTGATACCAACAACAATAAAGACTTAATTAAAACAAGGCTGTATACACAGTCCACAAAGGGGTGCACCAAGAGTGTCCACCTCAGGTTAACTGGGGAGGCAGACCCATTGGGCCATATTAGAAACCTAGCACACAAATCTACCTTACCAACTCAGGGAAGCAGTGAAAATGCGGCGTCAAAGAATCAGATCACAAACGAAAGAAATGGAGGAAAACAAACGACTAGATATAGAATTCAAAACCATGGTTATAAGGCTTTTCAAGAAAATCCTAGAAAAGGCCGATAAATATAACGAGACCCTCGAAGATATGAAAAAGGACCAACTAGAAATTAAACATACACTGACTGAAATAAAAAATATTATACAGAGACCCAAAAACAGACAAGAGGAACACAAAAATCAAGTCAAAGAATTGAATTACAAAGAAGCAAAAAACACTCAACCGAAAAAGCAAAAAGCAAAAAAAAAAAAATCCAAAAAGTTGAAGATAATGTAAGAAGACTCTGGGACAACTTCAAGTGTACCAACATCAGAATTATGGGGGTGCCAGAAGAAGAGAGAGAGCAAGATACTGAAAACCTATTTGAAGAAATAATGACCGAAAACTTCCCCCACCTGATGAAAGAAATAGACTTACAAGTCCAGGAAGTGCACAGAACCCCAAACAAAAGGAATCCAAAGAGGACCACACCAAGACACATCATAATTCAAATGCCAAGAGGAAAAGACAAAGAGAGAATATTAAAAGCAGCAAGAGAAAAACAGTTAGTTACCTACAAGGGAGCACCTATACGACTGTCAGCTGACTTTTCAACAGAAACTATGCAGGCCAGATGGGAGTGGCAAGAAATTTTCAATGTGATGAATAGCAAGAACCTACAACCAAGATTACTCTACCCAGCAAAGCTATCATTCAGAATTGAAGGGCAGATAAAGAGCTTCACAAATAAGAAAAAGCTAAAGGAGTTCATCACCACCAAACCAGTATTATATGAAATGCTGAAAGGTATTCTTAAAGAAGAGGAAGAAGAAAAAAGTAAAGATAAAAATTATGAACAACAAATACATATCTATCAACAAGTGAACCTAAAAATCAAGTGAATTAAAAACCTGATGAACAGAATAATCTGGTGAATATAATAGAATCAGGGGCATAGAAAGGGAGTGGACTGATAATTCTCAGGGGGAAAGGGGTATGGGGGGCTCATGAAGAGACTGGACAATAATCATACACCTATGGATGAGGACAGTGGGGGGGAGGTAAGGGCAGAAGGTGGGGTGGGAAATGGGTGGAGGGGAGCTATGGGGGAGAAAAGGAGAAATAATTGTAATAATCTGAATAAAGATTTATTTAAAAAAAAATGGAAACATCTTTTACACCTCTCTGCAAGTTGCTTTTATTGTCACTTAACAGTATATCTTCAATATCTTTTCATATATGTACATATAGATATAACTGCCCCATTCTTTTTAAACAAATGTATTATAATTTATTACATTGTAGGAATACTTTCAATTATTATTCACTTAAAAATATTTTCTCTGTGCAGAGCTTTGCACAAATGGTTGATTCTCATCATTCAATTTTCAATTCATCATCAATACTTGGTATCAGTTCAAATATCATCTCAGAGGAGCGTTCCCTGTTCTCCATAGCAAAAGTAGCTATGTGCCTACCCACACCCTCACTTTTCCTAACAAATTACCCTGTGTGTTTTTCCAATGGTGTTTATCGCTATCTGAAATGATCTTATATGTTGATTTGTTTACTTATACATGACTTTCCCCACTATCATCTAAGCCTGAAGGCAGGGACATTGTCTAGTTTATGGCTAGTCCCCCAGCACTGAGAACATATAGTGGGTATTCAAAATATACCTGTTAATGGATAAATGATCGAATGATGGAATTGAACATACTGTGGCATATCTATATATATAAAAGGCTAAATGTCTGTCCAACCAGTAGCTATGATGCACACTGACCACCAGGGGGCAGACGATCAATGCAGGAGCTGCCATGATGTGCACTGGCAATTTAAAAATAAACGGCACCACGGACCTGGCACCGACAAACCAACACTCGGCTTCCCCCAAGTGGGTCACAGGCCCAGCCAACCACCCCGGAGCGACACCCCACCAAATCGCAGCCAACACTGCCAAGACTCCATGGCGCAAAATGTGGCCCACAGCCTGGCCCAATCTGGAAGTGGTCACTGGGGGTGCCGGGTAATGATGTCACATAGCAATGCCTAGCTTCCTCTCCCTATGGACTAGCCTTCTTGGAGTTTCTTCAGCCCAGGAACACGACTTGCTTTACAGCCAGGTGCAAATATTTTACACTTTAACCAAATGCTTGTGAAGCATTTTCATGTGCCTCATCTCATTTGATCTTCACAGAAGTCCTGGAGTAGGTAGATAGGAGACTCGGTAGAATCCTATTTTCTTTTCATTAGCCAGAAAATGGAGATTTAGAAAGTTTAGAAACTTGACCTGACTGAAAAGAAGTAAGAAATGGTGGAACTTGAAAATGACTTCAGGTTTTCTCACTGCACAGAATATAGTCAAACACTGCTATAGTTAAATATTTTACCCTTTTTTCTCCCTGTGTAATCTATAATAATAATCTGCTTTGTGTTGATATCTACTGCTGTGTTGCTGACAATTACCTGAAAGAGAAGTTGGGGTGCTTCACTGGGCTGGAAAAAGTTTAGCTAAATCAGAAAGCAGGTCTAATTAAGCAAGTTTATTCTATATCTATAAAAGGCTAAGTTGACTAGCGCATGGGCAATACATACAAAGCTCTACCTGGTGCCAATTGCATGCATGTGTTTCTATCTGTCATTATCAATGGAGAATTTGGTTGACACTTCTATTTTAGAGAAAGGGTGAATAGCGATATTAAAATATTTCTTCTAATTAATTTCATTTCAATGTGCATGAATTCATGCACTGGGACACTAGTCCTACATAATAAAAGGCTAATATGCAAATTATTCCCACGGGTGGGAGTTCAACCCACCGGGAGTTAGACATTCACTGACCACTGGGGCGGTGTGGAACATGGCAGGTGTTGGCGATGTAGTGCTGGCAGTGGGCAGCAGTGGAGGTGCTGCCGGCCCCAATGGGCCCTGATGAGAGCAGGACCACAGCGGGATGGTGGAGCAGGTGAACGGTCAGTGCCAGGCCAAGACGGGTGTGAGCAGGGGCCCAGATTGCCCCGCTAGTTGCCCCACAGATCAGCCCTGATCCCCGGCCAGGCCTAGGGACCCTACCCGTGCACAAATTTTGTTCACTGGGCCTCTAGTATAAAGATAAACAACAGATGACCAGGAAGCATGTCATTTTTTAAAGGATTCTATCCTATATAATAAAGAGCTAATATGCAAATGGTCATCACGCCCTCACACCATCACACCATAATGGCTCAGACACTCAACAATGGGGAGAGAGGAATGGGGACCAGCCAGGCTGTGGCCTGGGAGAGGGACAAGCTGCCTGCCCCGTGGTCCCAGGCGCCTGCAGCTGTGGCCAGGGCAAAGCCACCTGCCCATGGTCCCCTGCGGCTGCGGCTGGCCCGGGCAAAGCCAGCCTGGGTCCTGGGTGCCTGCGGCTGGCCAGAGGGTGGAAAGCCCAGGTCCCAGGTGCCTGTGACCAGCCAGAGGAGGGAATCCTGGGTCCTAGGTGCGGGGCGAGGCAGAGGTGGTTAGGGGCAATCAGGCCAGCAGGGGAGCAGTTAGGGGCAATCAGGTAGGCAGGCAGAGGTGGTTAAGGGCTATCAGGCAGGCAGAGGTGGTTAGGAGCGATCAGGCAGGAAGGCAGAGGGGTTAGGGGTGATCAGGCAGGCAGGCAAGTAGTTAGGAGCCAGCGGTCCCAGATTGCGAGAGGCAGTTGGACATCCCCCGAGGGGTCCTGGATTGGAGAGGGTGCAGGCCAGGCTGAGGGACCACCCCCCCCAACACACACACACAAATTTCGTTCACTGGGCCTCTAGTTTAAAAAATATTTTTAAAATTTGATTTTAGAGAAAGAGGAAAGGTGAAGGAGAGAGAGAAATAATGTTGTGAGAGAAAAACATCTATTGGTTGCCTCCTGTACACACTCTGACAGAGGATCAAACCTACAACCTGAGCATGAGCCAGGTAAGCCACACCAGCCAGGGTAGGAAGTATGTAATTTATTGAATGGGGGAAGCAAATGGAAATAACTTTAATTCAAGGCATACTGTTTTAAGAGAGGGATGCAATCAATTCTATGAGAGCCCATGAAGGGGGCATATCATATTAGGCAGAAAGGAAAGGTGTCATTGAAAAAGTGAATTTGAAGTGACAGTGTAAGGATGAAAATGACTGGCAGGTAGGAACTATAGGGATGCTCATGCAGGTCAGGGAACATGTCTAGACAAAGTTTGGAGGTGGGTAACTGCCTGGCATGTTTGGTGAGTGACACCTTGGCCACCATGGCAGGAGCTCACAATGTGTATGTAAAGGCATAATGAATTATGGAGGGATCAGAGTGCTGTATTGAGGAGTTTAGATTATTATTCTAAGCATTGGGGAACTATGAAAGACTTTTGAGGTAGGGGTGATGAATTAATTATATATTCTAAGAAGATAATATTGTTAGCAGTGGAAATATTTATTGGAGAAGGGAAATACTCGGGTCAGGAGGAGGCATTTAGAGAAAAGAAACAGTCAACTTGGGCAAGGGCCAGAAAGATGTGAAGGAGTGGCCTTTTCAGACAGGGAGAATTAACTGTGTTTTATATCTTTCCTCAAGATCAGGAATTGGCAAACTATGGCTGATGGGCCAAATGCAGCTCAACACCTATTTGTGTGAGTATAGTTTTATCTGGAGACAGCCATACACATTTTTTTACATATTGTCTAGGATGCTTTGGTGCTACATTGGCAGAGTTGAATAGTTGTGACCTAATGGCATGACAAGCTTAAAATATTTACTACCTTGCCTTTTACAAGAAAAGTTTGCTTATATCTGGTCAAGATTGACAATATCTACACAGGCATATTTCAGAGATAGTGTGGGTTTGGTTCCAGACAATTGCAATAAAGTGAATATCCCAATAAAGCAAGTCACACAAATCTTTTGGTTTCCCAGTGCACATAAGAGCTATGTTACCACTGTGCTGTAGTCTATTTAGTGTAAGATAGCATTATGTCTTAATAAAAACAATATACATAACTTACTTTGAAAATATTTTATTGCTAAAAAATGCTAACCATCATCTGAGCCTTCAGTGAGTCATAACCTCTTTTTTGGTCTTGCCTCAATCTTGATAGTTGGTCACTGATCAGGGTCATGGTTGCTGAAGGTTGGGGTGGCTGAGATAATTGCTTAACATAAGACAACAATGAAGTTTGCCATGTTGACCGACTTCCTTTCACGAATGATTTCTCTGTAGCATGCAATGTGTTTGATAGTATTTTACCTACAGTAGATCATCTTTCAAAATTGGAGCCGAGTCTTTAACTCTGCTGATGCTTTATCAACTAAGTTTATGTAATATTCTAAATATTTTCTTATAATTTCAATAGTCTTCATCAGGAGTAGATTTTATATCAAGAAACCATTTTCTTTAGTCAGCAATAAGGAACAACTTCTTATTTGTTAAAGATTTATCATGAGATTGTAACTATTCAGTCACATCTTTAGGATCCACTTCTAATTCTAGTTCTCTTGCTGTTTCAACCACATCTGCAGTTACTTTCTCCACTTGAAGTCTTGAACCCGCAGTGTCACCCATGAGGGTTGGAATTCCAAACTTCTTCTAAATTCCTATTTATGTTCATATTTTGACTTCTTCCCATAAGTCACAAATGTTATTAGTTGGCATCCAGATGATGAATCCTTTGAGAAAGGTTTTCAATTTACTTTGCCCAGACCCATCAGAAGAATCACTATCAATGGCAGCTATAGACTTACAAAGTGCATTTCATAAGTAATAAGGCTTGAAAGTCAAAATTACTCCTTGATGTACAGGCTGCAGAATGGATGTTGTGTTAACAGGCAGGAAAACAACATTCATTTCATTGTACATCTCTATCAGAGCTCTTGGGTGACTATGTGCATTGTCAATAAGAAATAATATTTTGAAAGGAACCTTTTCTTTTTTTCTGAGCAGTAGGTCTTAACAGTGGGCTTAAAATATTTAGCAAACCATGTTGTAAACAGATGTGCCATCATCTAGGTTTTGCTGTTCCATTTATAGAGCAAAGGCAGAGTAGATTTGTCATAATTTTTAAGGGCCTTAAAATTTTTAGAATGGTAAATGAGCATTGGCTTTAACTTAAAGTTACCAGCTGCATTAGCCCCCTAACAAAAGAGCCAGCCTGTCCTTTGAAGCTTTGAAGCCAGGCATTAATCTCTCTCTCTCTCCCTCCCTCCCCCCACCTCTCTTTTTACTTCTCCTCTTTAGCTATGAAAGTCCTAGATGACATTTTCCAATATAAGGCTGTTTTATCTACATTGAAGATCTGTTGTTTAGGGTGACCACCTTTGCTAATTATCTTAGCTAGATCTTCTGGATAACATGCTGCACCTTTTTCATCAGTCCTTACTGCTTCATCTTGCACTTTTGTGTTATGAAGATGGCTTTTTCCCTTAAATCTCATGAACCAACATTTGCTAGCTTCAAACTTTTCTTCTGTAGCTTCCTCACCTCTGTTAGTCTTAATGGAATTGAAGAGAGTTAGGGCCTTGCTCTGGATTAGGGTTTGGCTTAAGAGAATGTTATGGCTAGATGGATCTATCCAGAACACTAAAACTTTCTCCATATCAGCAATCAGGCTGTTTCATTTTCTTATTATTTGTGTACTCACTGGAGTAGCACTTTGCATTTATTTCAGGAGCTTTTCCTTTGCATTCACAAGTTGGATAAATATTTGGCACAAGATACCTAGTTGTTGGCTTATCTTGGCTTTCAACATGCCTTTCTCACTAAGCTTATTCATTTTTAGCTTTTGACTTAAACTGAGAAACATGCAACTCTTCCTTTTACTTGTACACTTAGAGGCCATTGTAGGGTTATTAATTGGCTTAACTTCAATATGGATGTGTTCAGGGAACAGGGAAGCCTGAGGAGAGGGAGAGTTATAGGGCAATGTTTGGTGGAGCAGTAAGAGTACATACAACATGTATTAAGTTTGTGCCTTACATGGATGTGGTGCTTGGCAAACAATTACAATAGCAACATAAAAGACCATTGATTACAGATCACCATAACAAATTTGATAATGAAAAAAATAATGATAATAATTATGAAAATTATTAAAATGTGACATAGAAACACAAAGTGAGCCAATGTCGACTTGCTTGATGCAGGGTTGCCATAAACCTGCAATTTGTAAAAAGTGCAATGTCTGTGAAGCACAATAAAGCAAAGCTCAATAAAATGCGATCTGCCTGTATATAGGTCTAAATATAGGTCTTAGACACTCAAATCACTGCCATCAAAAACTATCCCTGTTCTCTGGGAATCAGTCTGTTTCTCCATCAACCAACTGCTGCTCTTTGTCTTGAGCTTTTGTCCTATATTCTAGGGAAGTTAGGCGCCATAAGAACCAGAAGCCACAGCCCCAAAAGGCTGACTGAGAAGGAGACCGCCATCTCTGTCCAATGACCAAACAGTTCAACTTCCTTAAGAAGCATCTTTTGCCCTTGCAAAGCCCACCAAATTGACCCTTTCAGATGCTGTCTCCTTGATTTCAGAGCTGCTTGCTGCCCAGCCTCCTGACCCAAATTGGACTTCCTCCAAATACAATTCAAAGTTTTCTAATCTTCCTTAGTGAAAAAGAGAGCATGCTGAGGCCCTTTACCTTCATATGCACATGGAGACCTATCTCAAATAGCCTTACAGTGGGAAACCTCAGGTTCCTGGAAGATGGCCTTTTTCTAGCATTCCTGTTGCTAGGATATACATCATATGATTGATGTGTTGAAGGAACTAATAATGAGGCTGGAGACTTTGCTAGAATAAACGATAGAGATTTATTCAAGGGTCTTAGAGTTTGCAACCTGGAAATACAGCTAGGTAAAAACCCAGAAGTGTCTCAAAGAAGAGAGAAAAGTTAAAAGTTCTCACAGTAAAAGTTAATGATCTTGATAATCATGCCCTGCCTTCTTAGCCCTATGATTTGTCCAGGATGGTTATCAGTCAGGTGACAAGTGGTCAGAACGATGGATGCCAGGTGGTCTGGAAGATGGGTGTCAGGAGGTCTGGTCACATCCAGTAGCCTGGATAATGAATGTCGGGTGAATTTATATGTGACTCCTTCAATGGGTAATTAAGGGTTATCTGGAAGTTCAGGTGCATATCCAGACAATGACACAGGACTGGAATGTTAAAAAAAATTGAAGTTCCCAGGCTAGTTAGAATAAGAATGGGTCTTTCCTCATGCCTCAACCTTCATCATGTTAACACTTTTAGCAGCTTGGTTAAAGTGAGCCCATTTCATATATTGCATTTCTTTACTCTTTCCGCAGATGGTTCCAAGATCCTGGTTGAAACCCCTTTGTTTCTTTAGTCCTAAGGACATGCCTTCAGGATTTATGTTTTAAATTGAGTCTGCGGTTGTGCCAAACAAAATGGGCTGACACTTTCAACAGGCTGAACATTCACCGAAACATCATTCCTCTGTTAGTAATTCTGACGCAGACTTTCCATTTTGGCAAAGGCCCTACAGTTCCTCTCTTCGAGGTACTGGGTAAATGGGAGTTTCCTTGCTGATTTTTCTCAGCTCGTTTTTCCCTTTGATCCACCCACATGAAAATAATTCCTTGCCTATAAATAGCGCCTTCTTTTTTCTAGAGTCAAGAGTTTGTAGGTTGTTTACTGGGAAGTCATCAGCCAAACTGCAATAGTCAGGCTGCTCAGGGGAAAGCTAATTTCCTTCTGAAAATTGCAATTCTGAAAGCTTCACATATTTTATCTTCATCATCGATAGGAACCAACGTACATGTTTCTTCATGCTGAGTAATGTACCAGCAAGCTAAATAAAAATGATCCTACTCTTGCAACTGAAAATAGATAACACTGGTGTGAACTGACCCCACTGTGGCACACAAAATTGTCTTACAGGATCTCTGAGCCATCGTCCTTCAATAAGAGGCCTGGGTGACTGCCAGTCAGAAGAAGCAAGCCATATGTATTAAAACTCTTTGACTAGAGAGAAGAAGAGTAGTTTCAAATAGGTTCCAAATTGAAAGTGACAAGGGCAGATGCTTCCATTTATAGGCAATGATTTGCAAATGAGCTATTTCATACACAGGCAACTCTAGGTAGTATGCTTGGGGCATAGAGCCTGGAGCAATGATTCTCAACTGAGATGAATTTGCCCCCCCCCCCATCCTTATCTCCATATTGGGGTGTAACATTTGGTACTATTTGGAGACATTTTTGGTTGTCACGACTGGAAATGGGAATGCTATTTAAGGAGGCCAAGGATGCTGCTAAACATCCTATATTTGCATAGGGCAGTCCTCCACAACAAAGAATTATCCAGCCCCAAATGTCCATAGTGCTAAGGTTGGAAAACCCTGCCCTAGAGGGTTAATTCCTTAATGATGGTTGAATGATCCTCCTTTGCAGTGCCTGGGTGGCCAGATTGTTACTGGTGTATATGTAGCAAAGCGTCTGTTACTGCAGAGACTTGTCACTGGTCGATGATAAATAGTGGAACCTGTGAAACCCATGCTCAGCATGTCTTACTTGGAGGAAGGAGTCCTCAGGGGGATGGAAGGCAAAGCCTGCAGTGAACTGGAGGTGGGCTGGGCTTTGCATACCCAGGTTTGTGGAATGAGAAGTTTGGATTGGGAAGAACTAAAGAGTTTGATAAAAAGTGACTGATCTGTAAAAGAGAGGAGGGGAGAACCTGGCGACTTGGTGGCAGGTGGAGAGTTCTTTTTAAAAATATATATTTTTATTGATTTCAGAGGGGAAGGGAGAGGGAGAGAAAGATAGTACCATCAATGATGAGAGAGAATCATTGATCTGCTGCTTCCTGCA
The DNA here is from genome assembly GCF_963455305.1 of Plecotus auritus. Classification (NCBI taxonomy): domain Eukaryota; kingdom Metazoa; phylum Chordata; class Mammalia; order Chiroptera; family Vespertilionidae; genus Plecotus; species Plecotus auritus. Next base: position 74,816,466 of record NC_137770.1, on the reverse strand, counting down.
TGCCTCCTACTGGGATTGGAGCCCATAACCTGGGCATGTAACCTCCTGGTTCATAGGTCGACACTCAACCAATGAGCCACACCAGTCAGGCAGAGGTGGAAAGTTCTTACTAGTACACTCGATGGCTTCCTGTGCCCTGACCTCTGCTCTCACTTTTGCTTACAGTGTGATGCTCCAGGAAGCAGCCACTCCTCTGTGGAGGGGAGGAGTTCTGCCACTCCTGGTACTCCCTCTGATCACTGCTTCCTTTGAGTCTGCCTTCAGTATGGACTTACAAGAAAGTGGTAACATGCCACTTCTTGGAAAATCCCTGGGCAGGCCTCAGCAAGTGAAGAGTATTTGGGAAAAGAGGCCATAGACAGTGACAAAATCCTGTCTCCAAACTACATAACTGTGCTAAAACCATTCCTATTAAAATCAGGAAAAGATGAGATTGCCTGTCATCAATATTACTACTTAATATTGGCTTTGAGATTCTAGCACATGCAATATTTTTAAAATTTAAATAATTTGTATAAACTTTGGAAAAGGAGAAAAATAATCTCTTTTGCTTGATCTGCAAGTGTACACTTGGAAATCAGAGTGTCTAGTTGAAAAATACTGGAACTAATGAAAGAATTATGTAGGTAACTATCTATAAGATAAATGCATACAAATCATTAGCTTTCCTCCATATTAGCATAAGCACCTAAAATGAATATAGAGAAAAAAGTTCATTGTCAGTAGCAGCAACAACTGTAAAAGATTTATGAAGACATGCTTTGTTCTTAAATAGAAAGCCTTAGAATTATGAATAAACATTCCTAAAACTAATGTAAAAATTTAATCAAACTTTAATGAGAATCTCAATACATTTTCCCCCTTGGAATTGGATAAAATAATCTTACACATCACATAGAAGAATAAATGTCCAAGAATAGTTAGAAAAATGTGAATAAAAAGGAGAGGGATTTTCTTGTGTTGGAGTTGCTTTACCAGATATCAGAACAATTTGTAATCATATAAATATGATGTTGTCATAGGAATACAGAACTAGACCGGCATAACAGAATAAAGAAACTAGAAAACAACTGAAGCACTTGTGAGGATTTAATATACTTCAAAGGCGATGGATTTTTAAATAAGTGGTGCTGGCACAATTGTTTCTTTATCTGGGTAAAGATAAAATTAGACTCTATTTTACACCATGTTCAAAAATCAAATAAATTTCAGATGGAGTAAAGATATAAACGCAAAAAAAAAAATACAATAAAATACAATAAAATTTAGAAAACTTCACAAATAATCTAGGCTAGAAGATACTTTCGTTGCCAAGACAGAAGAACCAGACTCTATACAGGAATATATTTACAGTGAAATCAGTAGAGACAATAAAAAATGTCAAGAAACTGCCCTGGCGACTGAAGGGTTCCAGGTTTGACTCTGGTCAAGGGCACATGCGGGAGGCAACCAATTGATGTGTGTCTCTCTCACATCGATGTTTCTCTGTCTCTCTCTCCCCCTCCCTTCCACTCTCTCTAAAAATCAATGGAAATATATCCTTGGATGAGCATTAACAAAAAATGTCAAGAAACAAAGGATAAATATGGAAAACTATAGCTCCAATATAGAAGACAAAATTTTTTTTCTATAATATTTGAAGAGCTCTTGTAAGTTAATAAAAGACAAAACATCCAACAAAAATAAAACAAAAGATTTTGGAAAAACAATTCACTAGGGGACATACATGAAGAAATGCTCACTTTTACTAATAGTCAAGGAAATAAACCTAAGTAACAATAGCTTTCTCATTAGTCCCATCATACTGGAAACAATTTCTAAAAGCCAAAATACATATACCCTTTGAGCAGCAATCCCTTTCCTGGGCATATATTTCATAGAAAAAAACAAACACTAAAATGTGGAACTCTACTGTAGATCTTATTGCAGTCTTGCTTGTTGTACTAAACCAAACAAACAAACAAATTGGAGACAACAGACAGAGACCTGGCCGACAGCAGCTGCCCTCTCACTGTAACAAGACTTGTTTGAGTTGTCTTGTACCCATGGTGTGGGGAAGTGGATTTTTGATATCTAAATCCAGCCTAGCACCAGGAATGCTCAGGGCCTACTCAAGAAGGCAAATAATTCTTCCCACTAATATTTACAGGGTAAAATAAGATTGTTGATAGAGTATTAAATTTGACAGTAAAATAGTAGTCAAGTTCTCAGACTAATTTAAATTGGCTAATTGAAATAAGCGAATATTCTAGAAAAATTAATGGTACTGGACAAAAAGCTGTTCCTAAAGTGTTAATTAAAATTTTTATTGGTAGTTCATCTCATGGTAAAATTACATAACATGTAATGAACCTAAAGCAGTTATATTTTAGTGCAAAAAATTAAAATTTAAAAGCTATCAAGACTACATTATAAAATTTCCAAAAGCCTCCTAATATTTAAATCAAAAAATGGGGGACAGTAGAAGAATATCATGTAAGGAAAAATATCCTGTAAGTAAATTACATCTAGAAAATTTTTACTTTAGAAAATTAACTTTCATTTGTAATGCTAACAGCAAGACAAAAACACACATGGTGTCAAAATAAGCCAAAGGAAAATCATTTGGGCAAAAAAACGAAAAAGGATCCCAAGTCAAATTTATAGAAAAGATTCCTTTATTAACTTTTGGTCGAGAATATATTTGTATATTTTCAGAAAACAACTCCAAGACCATGTGGATTCCTGCAACAGAGAGAAATTTCTCCAGCCATGAAGACAGAGAGAAACAGTCCAGAGATGGAAGACGCTGAAGACGCCTTGCCATACTAGCAGTCAGCAGCTGTGCGTCACTGCAGGGTGCCCAGGACCAAACCAGAGAGGGTCGGACCTGCATTACCACCATTTGTCCACCATCCAGAACTGAAATATCATTGCTGACATGTACACATAAGGAACTGTTTGACATTGAAATTGGGACTCAAAAGAACTGTTGGCCCAGAAAGAAACTCACTACAGACTGATTCATTTGCCTCTCAGCATAACCATTATTGCTTGTCCCATTTTCGGTTCTTATAAGTGTATTTCTAGTATCACATGATCTCACTCATCTAGGGGAAATAATGAACAACATAAACTGATGAACAAAAACAGACCGGGAGACAGGGAAGCATAGATTAGACTGTCAAACCTCAGGGAAGGTAGGGGAAGGTGGGGGTAAGGGGGAGAAATCAACCAAAGGACTTGTATGCATGCATATAAGCCTAACCAGTGGTCATGGACAACAGGGGGGTGGGGGCATGCATGGGGAAGGGTTCGTGAGGGGAATGGGGGGATGAGCACAAATATGTGATACCTTAATCAATAAAGAAATTAAAAAACAAAAAACAAATTGGAGACAAGTGCCACTAAGAGAGGAAGAGATTTTAAAAATTATGGGCCCATCTCATCAACACTTATTATGCAATTTTCAAAAGAATAATTTAGAACTATGTTATACCACTTGACTTGGGGGAATTTCTATGACATATTGTTATTGACAAATGCATGATGCTGCAAAGCTTGTATAATATGACTTCCATTATTATTACATAAGTAAGAATGCTTAATATATGTACAAGTGTGCATGTGAACATGGAGAAAAAGATACTTTCTTGGTTTTAACACTCTGGGGGTAAGAGATCTGGAGGAGAATGCCAGCAGAAGAAAAAAAAAAAGAAAACAAAAGACCTTAATACATCATCCTCCCATATCTATGACATGATTCAATGTATAATTTAAAAATTAATATATTTATTTATGTATTATGTATATATTTATTTTTATATTTGTGTATAGATATGTGGCTGGAAAATTAACATAAATAATGATTTTCAAAAATATGTTAATGCTACCTTATATACCATTCATTTGATCTTCATGACTCCCTAGGAGATGTGACCTTTAAATGTCAAAGCCCACAGGGCTCTCTGCCTGGCTCCCGTGATGGACATCTGCAGTGAGATGCCTGGATCAGGCCCTTTCCCTCTTTGTGTGAGTGTATTTAGGGAGCTGGACTTTGCTGCTGGACTCTTCCTGCCTCAGGGCTCTGGGTTTCTCCAGGCTTCTTTGTGATATGCTTACTCTTTCAGATACAACTCTCCCTCTTAGATGAAAGGGAGCGCTTCAAGGCTTTACATGGCTGTGGGTTCTGGATCCTAATCAAGGCACAAGTGAAAAGAGAAGCATCAGTCAAGGAATACCCATAAGGGGCACACATTCGCAGAGCCACTCCAGCCAATTTTCAGACCGCAGAGCCTGAGAATAAATTATTGTTGTTTCAAGCCACTGAGTTTAGAGTGTAACACAGAATTAATGTGACAATAAATGATTGATGTTATCCCCTTAGACATGTCAGGATAAAAAGAGACATGAAGATTGGAAATCCAGGTCATGCCTACAGTTGAGAGGACATTAAGTACCAAGTTATGGAGTTTAGACTTCATTCTGTAGAGCACCCATGACAATTCATTTTAGAAAGAATACTTTGGGGACAGTGTAGAGAATGGATTAAAGAGGGCAAAACTAGAGGCCAAATCCAACTGGCACACTTTGCAAGAATCCATATGAGATATGACAAGGACATGAATTAGGGCATGGGCAGTGACCATGAAAGGAGAGAATAGATTTAACCTTGAGACTATCTCCTGAAACAACTTGTCTGTTTACCAAGGGTATTTGTGGGAAGAGGAAGTCTCCTACTACAGATGTATGCCTACAATAAGCCAGGAAGCCTATTGGGTGGAATGATTGGGTTAATGATAAAATTTCTAGGCAGATCTCATTATTCACTCCTCCTGGATCTATGGGGAAAATGTAAATTAATCCGTAGGAGTTTGGACAAATCTACTATCCTAATGCCTTTTAGGATACATCTGAGCCTAAAGCAGTGTCCAAGGGTATATCCTATTTTCAAGAGAACATTCCCTTTGCATAGATGTAGATAATTTTCCTTCCTTTCATTGACCCCACTCCAGACATTTCCTCCAAAGTTAGGGGTGGGTGGGTTAGCTGTGGGTTTCTTTGATAAATGAACTCTCAGATGAAGTTCACAGGTTGCCCAAGGGAAGCTTCACTGGAATAGAGCCAAAGGCTTCCTTAGAAACCATTTTAGTTTCTAACAGAAACTTGTTGAGTTAAAATGAGTATTCTAAGTAGGATAGGTTTAGAAGACTTTCCTCCTCACTATGGAGCCATCTGATATCTTTTATACATTAACATATTAGCTGAGAGGAGTCTTGTGTTGTTGCCTAAGAGTGGAAGACGCCATAGACCAATTGTGATTATCATTCCTACATGTTGGTACAAAATGTGTATGTTTCTCACAACTAGGAGTATGCTAAACAGACCCTAATAAATACTTGTTAATATGAAATGTTCATAGAACGAGAACAGATGTTAGTCCACATCTGTCTGACAGAATTACAAACTTTATATTCTTAGTTGTGAAAATGGAGTCTGGGAAATGTGTAATGAACCTGGAATTTGCAAATGTGAGAGCCTCAGAAGCATGAGCATATCATGTCACTTCGGTGTGTTGTGATCTAGTTTCGGGCCAACTTGTGATCTACTAAAGGGCAAGTCATGGCTTCCAGGTCTCAGTTTTGTCATATGGAAAAACAGTTTTCTATAAAAATTTTCTCACTGGTCTGTCGAGAGGATTAACCAGCATTTTCAAAGAATTTACAAAGACCTTTGAAAAGTGGACAGCAGCTAACAGGTACAGGATGACAGCCATTTCCTCCATGTTAGGGCAACATGGGTTAGCTATAGGCCTCTTTGGTAATGAAACTCTCACGCCTGAGATCAAAGAAATTAGGAACAATATTTTTGGTGTGGTGTGAAGTGGCAGGTCTTACTACTGATGGTAAGATTCGGGGCATCTATTATCCAGGAAACTGATATGATTTGAAGAGAAGTTTGAGTAAGCAAGAGAGGGAGTACAAAGACCCATTCTAAAACCACAACCACCTGTTACCTCAAACATCACAGCAAAGATGGCTTTGCAGTTATCTTCTTTGGAAACAGTGCCGTTAAGTCGACAAGGCCTGTGGATGCCAGTGATGGCAAAGACCATACAAATCCTGTGCACATTAGCCTTCAGTGATAAGGAACTGGAGTCTGTTAGTGCGGGATGTGGTTGTTCTGACAGCTAAGCACAACACTCCTACTCACAAACTGCAGTTAGACATTGAGACCTGCTGGGATTTAAAACACACACATATTTCTGTTGTGTTTCTTGTTTAGATCCAGAGGCTCCGCCCTGGGATATTTTGCAATGTGAATGCAGGAGAGACTGAGGATTCTCACTTGGAGGATGAGGAATGAAGCTAAAGAGGTAAAGTGACTGCCAAAGGTCATAGGGCTAATTTGTGGTCATATTGGAGTCCAGTACCAGTTCTTATAATTCCCAAATGTCTATTAGTTAAATGGGGCATGGCAGCCTCTTTGCAATGTAATTACGCCTTACTTTTACATGTCATCACATCAGAGAATAACAGCTGGGCACCTTCTAATATTCTTTTTGTGACCTTGGGCAAATAAATTGTCTTTCCCTAAAACCTCAGTCTTATTATACTGTAAATAAGACTAATCTCACTTATCATATCTAAAATTCAGGCCCTTTGAATTTAACCTCCTCTAAATTTTCTTAAATCAATTCTGTCAGTTTTATGTTGCCACACTAATATTGCATAACAAAAAGCCACAAAATCTTAGCGGCATACAATGATGATCTTGTTGGAAGTTAGGGTACCCATGGTGACTATTAGGAGACAGACTTGGAGTCAAAACTCCTTCATCACACAACCTCCATAAAACCCTACTCTGACTAGTGGGCACAGTAATGATTTGGATCTTCAGGAATTAATGAATACCCAGTAATCTCTGCAAAATCTGGTTATTTTTTCTTCTCCAGTGCATAGTCACTTTGATAAATGGCCACCGGTGCCTTTGGGGAAAGTTAGAATGAAGATTTGCAAAATAAATTTTTGGTTTGTGTAGCTGGGTTCTTACTTAAGGGGACCTTTCTTTATTAAAGGTGTTCTGGGCATATATACTCATTCAAGTCTGAGAATTGGTTGTGATTTAGATTATTTTGATGTAAGTTGGCATAGTCATTCAATTCTTTAGTGTTTATTGTATCTTCTTATGAGTCACACTTTGTACTTTGCCCTCTTGGGTGTGCTGGGACTTGAGTCTATTCATAAGAGCAGTAAAGATAGGGGGACTAGGTCCAAAGAAAGATTAGCAAGTTCTTGCAAGGAAAAATATTTCAGGGGAGGTAATTACAGGTTCTTCAGGCAAAAGGAGACTAACCTCCTTAGACAAGGGATACTTCTATTTGGCAAAAGAGGTTTAGTAGAGTTTAGGGGTTCAAGTCACCCAGCTTCACTGCAATGTGGTCATAAATCTTCATTCCAATATTCAAGTTTCCACTCTGCCAATTAATACTCTAACTTTAACCTGGGAAACTCTATAAGTCAATTTGCACTGTAATTTAGCCACATGCAAGAGTAGACTTCGAGTGTGGTTTTGGAAACCTTGGACCTAAGGCTATAGGAGATAAAGGTTTCTCTGAGGAAGTCATATACTTTAGGCCCTTATGCAGATTTTGAGCCTGGAATTTAAAGCCCTGATTTGACCATTTTCTTTCTCCAAGTCCTGCAGCTCATTTAGAAGCAACCAACCAAAACATTCCCAGTAACTAATTTTTTATTAATCAAGGTTCTGAGAAGCAGAAGCCACTATGAGCAATTCTGTATCACCCTATCTAATAAAGAGGGAATATGCTACTTGACCATCACGCCCTCACAAGATGGCGGTGCCCACAGCCACAAGATGGTGGCACCCAGTTCCCTCGGTCCCTCCTCATCCAGTTGGAGTCCCCCAGTCCCCTCAGCCCTGTCGGGGGGTAGCAGGCACCACGTACCTCATCCATCCAGAGTCCTCCAGTCCTCTCAGCCCCACCTCATCCAGCCTCAGCCTCAGCCCTGCAGGGGAGGGCAGTTGGGGGCGATCAGGCCAGCAAGGGAGCAGTTAGATGTCAATCAGGCCAGCAGGGGAGTGGTTAGGGGGCTATCAGGCTGGCATGCAGTGTGGTTAGGGGCAATTAGGCAGGCAGGCAGGTGAGTGGTTAGGAGCCAGCAGTCTCGGATTGTGACAGGGATCCCATATTAGAGAGGGTGCAGGCTTGGCTGAGAGACACCCCCCCTCTGTGCATGAATTTCATTCACCGGGCCTCTAGTTATGTCATAATAAAGAATTTTTTATAGAAATCTGATCACATACAATTGTAGGAGTTTATGTGCAATTGTTGTAGTTGTGAATATTTGTTGTATACATGTTATTTTTATTTGTTTTTATATCATATACATGTATAAACATAGTGAATACATAGAAAATATGTAAGATAAAAGTACATACAAAACATATACCAATACCTATATGTATATATTAATATAAATATACACATACAGCTACATAGAAAATTTTGGCATTGGGCCAAAAAACAAAAAATAGACTCAGAGAAACTGAAACTCTCCCACTACAAGTTCTGAGAAAAGCTAAATAAAATGTTTAAAAATTCTTTGAAATTTATAACTGAGCCTTTAAGAAGGGCGCGGGGAAGGGGGGAGGGAAATCCCTAGGTCCCAGAAATGAAGAGGGAACTGAAAGCCAGGTCAGTAAGTTTGCACACTGACACTGGCTGCCCTTGGTGTGGGGATATGGGTTCCTGCCATTAGGGCCTTGGTCTTTAAGGACCACAGTGTATAAAAGAAAGAGCTAGAATTTGCATGATGTGGTGAGTGAAAAAGCCAAAAATGCAGTGAAAGGATGTAAGAGAAAAAATCTACACAGTGGTCAAAGACTAAAAAAGGAAACATCTCTGTTTCTACATGGCTCTTGGTAGACAAAAAAAATTCTGACCTGAGAATATGACACCAACAAACCTATGCCTTGCATGGATTTGATATCCAAATTTATATTGCCTATATGGTTCAGGGATTCAAATTCATAATAAGTAATATGAAACTTAATTATAAATTTGATCAACACAAATATAAACAATAACAGCACCAACAAAATGATCACATTGTGGGGTATAATTTCAAAGTGGAATTAAAGTAGAAGAAAATAACATAAGATGGCAGGGAATTTACTAAATTTAAAAGTTCTAGTCTCATTATGTGTGAGAAAGTTAGAAATATTAATTAAGTTTAGAGTTTTTGATTAATCATGAATGTAGAATTTTAAGAGTAATCTTCAAAACATAAAAATAAAATATGTAACTCCAAAATCAGAAGAAAATAAGAGAAGAAATAGAAAACATGATGAGTCCAATAGAATTTAAGAAAAAAAATCAGCAATGAATAAAAAGGGTAAATAGAAAGCACAAAAGAAAATTATAGAAATAGACCCAGCCAAATATGTCAGCAATAATAATAATAATAATAATAATAATAATAAATGTAAATGGGCTAAATTTACCAGTTCAAATACAGAGGCTCAGATTTTATTTTAAGAACCTCACAACCTTATAATCTAGATACATGATAGTTTCAAAATACCTAAGTAAGTAAAATGTTGCTAAAGAGATAGTATGAAAATAGCAGCACAAAGAAAGCTGGGATAACTGCCTTAATATGAAATAAAACAGACTTTAAAAAAATATAAATGAAAATTATTAGAATAAAAAGCAATAAAAAGGAATAATTTTTGCGGGAGATATTCCAATACAGTATCAAAGTATATAAACCTTAAATTGAAGAACTCCAAGGAGACACTGATAAGTCAGCAACCACAGTAGAAAATTTTATCACATATATTGCTTAGAAATTGATAGATCAAGAAGATAAAAAACAAATAAGGTCATAGGAATTTTGACTAATACAATTAGTAGAGTAGATCTGATTGATGTTTATAAAACCATGTCTCTATCAATTAAAAATGTACATTAATTTTAAGGGGAATTGTAGCATTTATCAAAGTTGACCACTTGGATTGATCAGTTTCTTTTTTTTTTTAAGGTGTCCAAGAAATTTTAATGTACAGTCAGGGTTGAGAAACACTGTAATATAGCAATTAAAAATGAATGAGCTGTTGCCCTAACCAGTTTGACTCAGTGGATAGAGCGTCGGCCTATGGACTGAAGGGTCCCAGGTTTGATTCTGGTCAAGGGCATGTACCTTGGTTGCGGGCACATCCCCAGTAGTGAGTGTGCAGGAGGCAGCTGATTGATGTTTCTCTCTCATCTATTTCTAACTCTCTCTCCCTCTCCCTTCCACCCTGTAAAAAATCAATAAAATATATTTAAAAAAATGAACGAGCTGCTAGGCTGGTTTGGCTCAGTGGTTGCACATTGATCTATGAATCAGGAGGTCAATGGTTCGATTCCTGGTCAGAGGACGTGCCCGGGTTTGGGGCTCAATCCCCAGTAGGGAGCGTGCAGGAAGCAGCTGATCAATGATTCTCTCTCATCATTGACGTTTCCATCTCCTCTTCCTTCCTCTCTGAAATCAATACAAATGCATTTTTTTTAAAAAGAATGAACTATATTTGTAGATATTGATACGGATACATCTGTTGAAGATAATGTCAAGAAAAAAGGCCAGTTACAAAAAATAGCATATACTATATTTATGTTGGCTGAAAACACAGAAAAATAGTTCTGTTATTTCTAAAAAATAAAACAAATACATAGCAAAGAATAAAAATGGTAAAGTCTGGTGACAGGTATGTGGATCGCTGCTTCATGATTTTTGTACTTTTGTATATTTAAAATATTTCATATTTTAAAAATTGAACAAGAAATATATTCATAGACGTGTTAGGTCTTATATCCAGTGGGTAATGTAGTGTGTTGATCGGGAAAGAAACAGGCCTTTTCTTATTAGATGTCACAGAGTGACATTAACTTTTTGATTCTACCATGAACCTGGATCTTCCAGGTTCAAAATTTAGGTTTGTTAGAAAATCTACCGACAGTGAGAAAACTGTAACAGGGACTTAAATATTCCTGCTTGGTGGACAACTTCCCAGGCTTATATAATGTTGGAAGAGAAATCCTAAGGAGAAGTTTGCTTAGTGAGCACCCACTTAGACTAAATGGCATTGTTTAAACAATGACTGTTTAATTTCATCAGGCTCTGGCAACACCCGAGGCAACCGTTTCAGGACTGGATTGACCTTGGCAATGAGACTGAAAATTCCCAAAGTCCATTTGAGAATTTTTCTTGCCTCTAGACAGAGCTGGATGAGCAGAGTCTATATTTGACTCTTTGAATATCATTTTAAGGCTTTCAAAGCTGAACAACACCTCCGTATTCCCTCCACTGCCAAATATCTTTAGATCAGTTAATAGAGGTTCCAGTCAGCTAAGGTTTGAGAGGTATTATCTCTTTATGGTAATTTTCCATTTTGTGGCTTTGTTCTAATTTGGGTTGATTTCATAATATTTCTCTAAGTACTATCTTACTCGTTTATTTCTGAAGAATTTAAAGGGAAAACACTGTACTGAATGCCTCAAGAGATGACATACTGACCATAATACTTTCCTGCTTAAAAGACTTCGGTAGCTCCCTTTCTCCCGGGCTAAGGCTCCACCTTCCAATAGCATGATTTGGCTCCTGCCTGTACCTACAGTCTCATCTTCTGTCCCTTCTGCTCTAGTATTGCACCCTCAGCAACGCTGCACCAACACCCTGCTTTTTGTTCCACATACACTGCGCTTGCTTCTGCCATGGATCCAGCTGCCAGGAGGGCTAACCCCACCCCTGTGCCCTTCACTTGCTAGATCCTACCTATAATTCACTCATTATTTCACTATTCACTCAACTGTTACCTTCACTAGGTAGGCTTTGCCACTTTCTATAACTCCTATCTTGGATTCACCACCCTCCCTCTGTGCTCCTATAGCCACCTTTGCAGGCTTCAATTTTGGCACTCAGCATGCAGTGTTTGAAAATTTCTGTTTATGTTTCTGTCTCCCCAACTGGGATTGATTACTCCAGCAAAAGAAAGAACCATGTCATTTTAATTGTCTCTTCTATGCTGGTTACTATTTCTAGCTCTCTGCTCTGGGCATGTGGTAGGATTGTATTTCCTGACCCCCTGAAGTCATGTGACTAGTTCTGGCCATGAGTTATGTGTGCCAGTCCTGTATGGAGAAATTAATTGTCAGTGGGAGACCCTCTAGTCTAGGCTCTGGCTGTTCCCTTGGCTGACCGGCAATGTACAGGTAGTGACTGCTCTGTCAACCTAGGACCCATTTGAAGAGGCAGCATTTGAAATCCTGTCCTAGGGCTCTTGTACACCTTGCAGGCTATATAATTTGTTTGAGAATTATTTATTTATCTCTTCACTGCCCTTTCCTGATTCTACAGGTTTTCCCAAGGTAGGGAGAGACTCATTTATTATTAACAGTGAGGGGTTGGAGGGGAGAGGGACTGGTGGGTGCAAAAACATGGGACATGTTTTTTTTCTGAATGGTTTCCTTGGTTCTCTAACTTGGCAATAGTGGCATGACAGCTAAAATAGGACTTCTTAATAGCTGAACTACAAGGAAAGTTAATGACTTAAAAAGCAGCCACTGGTGTTTATTGAGTATGTGATAATGTTCTAAGAATTTACAGAGAGTGCAAAAGATAAACAACACCCCCACCAGAAACTTATAAAATACCTGGATAAACTTTACACAAGAAGCCACTTGCAAATGTACAAGGGATTGTTATTGATTTGTATTGGGCAAAGACCAGGTATGTGTGTTAGCGTGTGCGAACATGTACTTCCCATCTGTGTAAATTGTCTCTTGTGTAACTGAGCTAATGAAGTGCCTGTATGTATTAACTGTTCACATTCACACTGCCTCTCCTTCAGGATGAAGAGCTGTGTGGTCCCAGGAGTACAAGAACAGTGCTCCAAAGCTCAGAGGCCAAGGTAGAGGTGGGCAGTAATGGTAGGAGAGAGAGGGCTAAGGTTGGAGAAGGTGGGAAAGACAGAGTGAGCATAATTAACTCATGAGGGAGACAAACAAATCAAACTCATCCAGAGGCAAGAGCAGAAGCCACACTCCTAACCCTAACCTAGAAGGGCCTCTGTCATCTGGCTCCTGCTACCAAACCATCCACCACACTTATCCCTTCATTCCTGATGCTCCATCTATGTTCAGATTCCTGCTGTTGCTCAAACACTTCAAGCTTTTTCTCTCTGAGCGACTTAGCACTTGATGTTCCCTTTGTCCAGAAATCTGTTCCCTGGATCTTCACAATGCCTGGCCTCTCTTTTTAGGTCTTAGTTTAAATATTGCCTTCTCAGAGAGACCTGGCCTGACCTCCATGCTCCAAATGAAAGGTATCTAGAAATGTTTGTTGAGTAAATGAACTTGATAGAAATGGAAACAGCGTGTTCTGCTAGGTGTTTTATAGAAACGGAAACCAAGGTACCAAGCATTGAGGTGACCTATTTCAGGTTATCCAGGCAGAGCTAGACTCTGGTACTCTGAATCTAAATGTGCTGCTATCTGAAGTTAGACATGGAGAACCAGGGTTTAGAGACATACCACTGGTAATTAACCGCTTGTACACCGGTACTTTGTTATCAGTGGAATGTGTCACTTTTGGGGAGAGCTTCCTTGACTTTTTGTGCTTTAGTGTTTTTATCTGAGAATATCTACATACATGTTGAAAAATGTTATTAAAACTGAAAAAACATTTGCAACTTACATCACAAAGAGCTCATAGAATAATATAAAAGTGCTTCTAAAAACATAGAAGACCTAGACTAACACATCTGTGAAAAAGTGGGCTGGAAATATGAGCAGGCAGTTCACAGGAAAAAAGGGAAATGGCCATTAAGCATATGAAAAGATGCTCAACCTTAGTTACAATAGCAGAAATACAGAGGAAAGGTTCACTGAGATAATTTTTTTTCACCTATCAGATTAGCAAATATCTAGAAGAATGATAACATATTTTGTTGGTAAGGCTGTAGAGAAATAGTCACATACATTGCTAGTGGGAATGTGAAATAGTACAAACCTGATGGCTAGGAATTTGGCCTAACTTTGATCTAGTATTTCAACCTTTAGGACTCTATCTGTAAAATAGGTTGTAAAAGTACAAAAAAGACTTTTATACATTATTATAAACTGCAGGGTTGTTTATTGTATTGTTTACTTGCTATCCTAATAGGAGAAGATTGGAAACTATTTAAATAAACTATGGAACATCCTCCCTGTAAAATACTATGCAGCTATAAACAGGAAGAGGGCTATCTCTAAATGGAGGCATGGAGTGATCAACTCAATAAGATGTTTAGTAAAAAAAATGAAGGTAGAGATGTATACATAGTATTCTAACATTTGTCTAAGGAAGAGGGATATGAGTATCTCTGTGTGTAGTTGCTAATATTTAAGAAACCATAATCTTACCTAATAAAAATCCAGTGACTGAAATGCCGGAACAACCAAAATGACCAGAGACCAGAACGACCATGGCCCCTCGCCCAGGCCGGCCCTGCCCCCTAGCAGGGACCCCCACTCCGATAGGGGGCCCCCATCAGGGCAGGCCAGCCGGCCTCCACCTGTGCACTGGGCCTCTATCCTATATAATAAAAGGGTAATATGCAAATTGACCCTAATGGCGGAACAACCAGAACTACTGCTCGACCAGTCACTATGAGGTGCACTGACCACCTCTCAGTCCTTTTCCCTGGCCGGCAGGCTCTGATCACCCAGTGGCGAATGGGAAAGCGGGGGTGGGTGGCGGCGGGGGGCAGGGCCGGCTGCAGGTAGCCGGGGAAGATGGCCCTAATTGCAGGCCAGGCCTAAAGACTGTACCCGTGCACGAATTTCATGCACTGGGCCTCTAGTAAATAAATAAAATAATTACTTAAAGGAATTAGGATAAAGGGATAGAGATGGAAGTTAGACTTTTCTTAATGTATTCTGTTTTACAGGTATAACAATGGTACAGTGTAAATGTCTTATAAATTATAAAAAATTAAATAAAAATTAAAGAAGTAATCTGAAAAATAAAAAACAAGTGATTTAAAAGTATGTGACTATATAGCCCTAGTGTGGTAAACCATGAAGATAAAAAAGGAACCCTACAAACAAACAACAACAAATAATTGAAAAACTTAATAATGGTTCTGTTTGTATTGTTACCTGAAATGGTTATATATAATAATATAAAGCAAATAAATAATTATGTTAAAGAGATTAGAAACTAAGATTTTCCATGTAAGAGAAAAAAGAATACAAAATCACATAAGCAAAACCATGTATTCCTAAAGTAGAATTATAAATATCAGTATGAACCCATGATGTGTTATTAAAAAAATATTTCTCTTCTAGTCTATCCATATAAAGGTCAAACCATTAGCAATACACACCTCTGTATCCAGACTGTAGCATATAAATAACATTTCCAGTAAAAGGGACCAGTGATTTGGGGTGGGGGGACGGGGGCAGGGGAGGGGAGGGGAGGTATGTTCCAGGTCTGAAGGCAGACAAGGGACAAGAGGAGCCTGAATATCTTGTCATGGCAGAATGTGAGGAAGTTATTAAAGACTATTGGGCTTGTGTCAAAATTTCTCAGAAGCTAACTTGAAGAGCTTCCTATTGGCCAGATATAGAGCCATGTAAGCATCAGAAAAGCAAAAAATCACAATGAATTAAAATATATTAGATATGTTAAAACTCATGAATTCATAAAGATACTTTAAAAAACTAATTGGTAATCTTTGGAAGATGCTGGAGGACCAACTCATTTTGAATTGTTTATAATTCAGGAAAGCGTTAAGCATTTACACTTTCTTTCATGTGATAACTCTATCTCAGAGTAACCAAATAGTTAATGAGAATTTTTTTCTCTCTATAGGAGTATCCAAGCTAATAAGGAAGAATGACAGAATTGGGATAGCACTATTTTGCAACTTCTAATTGAAATAATAGATCTAGGTAATGACCACCAATGGCTGCTAATATCACCAAAAGAGAGACAACCAGATATCATATGCCTCCTGCTGGATGCACACAACACCACCTATGAGGTATTCTTGTAAAAATGATTAAATCTTAATCAAAGCAAGCTTCTAGATCGAACATCAATTTACGTAGGAAGCTGAATGGACAAGACCAAACAAAACTGTGAGAATGCAATCAGCCAAGTCCAGAAGGTGAGAATCAATACAGGTCAAACAACCCAGTTTATTCAACAAATATATTTCAAAAAAAGAAAAACCAAAATAGACTCAAGGTCAATATCAACCAAATGCCAATGTCCCTTGTTTAGATCCTGATACAAACAGAGAGACTCTAAAATTAAAAATTATGTGCAAATCCAGTTTGTGTTCAGATGTCCTTAGTCATCCTATGAGAGTGAACATGTCTGGATATCTGAAGATTGTAAAGAATTACTGTTAATTTGAAGTGGTGTGATATTGTGGTTGGGTTTAAAAACTTAGTCCTTATATTTTATAAGTTTATACTAAAATCCTTATGGATGATATGATATGATAGCTGTTATTTCCTGTAGAATAATCCTAGGTATATGTATGTTTGGGAGGAAGTGGTTTAGCAATAGATGGGGTTATAGATGAAATAAGAAGGGCAATGACTGTTGTAGCTGAGTGTTTGTGTTATTCTGTGTAATGTTGAGTATATCTAGATTTTACTTGCCTGGCACATAGTAAACACTCAATTGGTGGGTCCCTGAGGAAGTCCAGGATCCGAACATTCTGGAGCTCTGGGAGACAAGACAGAACACATCTTCTCTTGTGGATCCCAGACCATCTATCTGTGAGCATACAAGAAGGAGGAGACATTTTTATAGTAGTAGAAGACTATCCACGTTGTTTTGTACCTTGCTTTTTATCATGTAATAATATCTCTTGATGATTGTTCCATATCAGTGCCCAGAGAGCTTCCTCTTTTTTTTTTTTTTTTTTTTTTGGCAACTGTTCAGTTTTCCATTTATGGTTACACCATATTATATTTAACTCACTCTTTACAGATGTCTGTTCCCATTTGTATTTCATTTTGAGTACAGTATTTGAGAACTTGTTCCTATAGGACACAGAAAGATTTTGTTTCCTACAAAGAGCTCCATGGCTCCATGGCTTGCTCAACTATCAGAGGCAAATCAAGACACTCCCCCACCCCACCTCAAACAAGTGCACTCCACAATTCTCACAACAATTAGATCAACTTATCTTTCAGTAAGCACCTTGGGGGACACACCCCTCAAGTGTGGGTTTAGGTTGGTTTAATTGGGGTGTGTGTTGGTGGGTGGGGTAGGATGAATAGTTCTTCACTATTGTTTGTTACGTTTGAATTCAGATCTTATTCCCTAGCTGGGCCCAGAGTCTTCAAGTTTCTAATAGGAGTTTCTAGAACCTGAGCCTTTAGATAACTGATATTAAAGTTCTCAGCAGGTATACGAGGGTCAAAGGAAATGCCTTCACACCGGGCTGCTTGGAAGTGGGACAAGCTACTAAATAAAAAAAGTGCAAAAGCAGAAAATGGCCTAGGGTATTTTTAAACCTCTTACAAATAGGTGCAAGCCCAAATTTAACATTGGCTGGTTGTTTAATGTGGCTTTCTCTTTCACCCACCTTTGCTTCAAAGGGATTGTTTTTTTCCTCTCTCTGCCAAAATACATGGGCTCAGGTAGCAAACTAGTCAGCTCCCACAAGCAGAGCAAGTTAGTACTTGTGAGAGCTGCACCCAAGAAGCAAAGGAAGCTGAAGTTAAACTACAACCACACCTCCTTCTCCTCCAGGTGACAAAGATAACCTTTCCTGGTCTGGCCTCTACATTCCAGCAACAAGCAAACTGACGTGAAGGGCAACTGAGCAGGAAAGAGAAAGCCTAACTGTGGGTTCCTGCCTCTTTAATTTCCATCTCCACCTGGAGCTGGCCCAGTGCAGAGGTGCTAGGGAAACTTGCGGCACCATTTTCTATCTCTCAAATACTTCCTGGGCACCTTTTAACTCTCTTCTTTCTTCTCTCAAAATAGCTTTTAGAAAGGGTTTGAGAAAATGCATTTACACAAAGGTAGAATCATCTGTACTACAGATAATTAATGAGCTTTAATGTATCATCCTTTCCAGGGATATTCTTACCCTTAAGCCAAATTACTTAGTGATAACCAGCTTCAGTGGGCCTTTGGTTGGTGATAGGCACCAGTGATTCATGAAAGAGATAGTGTGAGTAGAGGTATACTATGGAGTCTAAAATCGTATTATAGGAGTGGCTACCTACTCGCATATGCAAAAACAGTAGTCTACACCCCTAAACACACTTAAAATATGCATAAGAATCTCACTGTTAAGTAAGCTTTGTTCGTACACTTCCTGCAGAAAAGCAAAGGAACTTTGACTTGAGTGAAACTTGCATGCAATGATCAAGGCCCAGGCAGTCCAGCCCATCAATCCATGGCATGCTGGGTAGCTCTAGCCTCCGAGCCTTGCGGTTTAAGTATTATGAACTCAGATTATTGAGCTTAGGTCAGAAGCATGGTGATATCTCTCAACATGAAAATATTCATCTATTTCATTCACTTATTTATTCACATTCAACATTGTATTTGGCCCAAAGTCTAGTGCAACCTATTTGATCTGAATCTCTGCCCTGTGTTAGCCTTGTATTCTGGGACCCCCGGTTTGGGACAGAGACTGTGCAAAGGGCATTCAGGTCTTGCCCTGCTGATTAATTCATCAAATAGACAGCACCCTGACTTTAATCCCTGAAACTAATCAAATTCAAGGGTTGGAAGGAGAAGGTACTCAAACTGAAAATATATGCAAAGCAGTATGTAGATTAGAAGAACCGGCAGATTAAAAGTAAGTAAACCTGCAGGACCTCTCTTGCATCCTCCCCTACTCTTGTCTGGAAGCCACTTTCTTGCAGCCTGGCTTTCTGTAGCTGTCAAAACCTCAAACTTAGAGCTATTGGCTCAGTAATTAGACTCTGGGTTTTGGGTCAGGAAGTTAGGTTGGGGAGGGAGGTGGAGATTTTCTGTGGCTGTCTGAGCAAGTGTAGAAGAATTTTTGATCTTTGCAGACTCTGAAAATGATAACCAGCTTCAGTGGGCCTTTGGTGGGTGATAGGCCATGTGGGGGGACTTTTTACCTGTCTTTGAAGAATGTGGCACTGGGTCAGCTATCTGACATTTAGATGAGCAGCTCGGAAGGGTAATGAGTACCAAAGGCCAGATAAATATCTGATGCAAAGAAAGGTAATTGAAGGAGTCCAGGCCTTCATTGTGCTAGCTCCTCCCACGCTCTGGTAGATTCTATAAGCTTGTTCTAATGACCTGGATTTAAACTATCCAAGATTCTTTAAAAACTTTCATTATCAAAAGCAAGAGCTTCGGGAGAAATCTATGGGCAGATGCTGAAATGATGTCCCTGAATGTTAAGGTGGACCAACAGAAGTCTTTAACTAGCCATTCCAACAGGGAAGTGTATTGTCTGAGACTCATCTAACTTAGATTGAGTCAAATCTCTTCCTGAGAAGGTAAGGATAAATGCTCCCCTTTCCTGCAGCACAATGGTGAGCTGACAGGCACTCTTTCCCCACATTATCCAAGAAGCCCAGGATTAAAACATAAACAAATATAGGGGTCTTTCATAACTTCCTTGTTTAAGGAGATTAGGTGATGTCTCAGAGTCATAGAGTCAACATGCAAATGGGAACAATGTCTAAGCAGGGTAATCTCTTGGGTAGTTCTGAGAAAGAAAACTACAGAAAAACAGGAAACCACCGTGCAGCACTCCAAGGAGGCAGCGCTGGGAAAGGGTCTGTGGGCAGGACTGAGAGATGGAGATGCAGAGGAGAGAATCACACCGTGGATTCTCAGGGAATTAGGACCTAGTGAAGCAGGGAAACACTCCTTTCAACCCCTAGGCAGGTGGGGACTTCTAGGACCACAGAGGGAAACCTTACTCCTCTAGAAACTGAAGGGGTCGGGGGGGGGGGGGGGGGTGCTGACAGCATAGTTTTACATGTGACAGAGTTTTACATGGGACAGAGTTTTACATGGGACAGAGTTTTACGTGGGACAGAGTTTTACTGGGACAGAGTTTTACATGGGACTGGATGATAGAAGTTGGATTTGAATAAAGAATTGCAACCTGGAGGATCCAAGATGGCGGCGTAGGTAAACACCTAAACTGCTGCCTCGCACAACAATTTCAAAACTACAACTAAAAGACAAAACGTGTATCACCCAGAACCACGGGAAAGCTGGCTGAGTGGAAGTTCTACAACTAGAAGGAAAGAGCAAACAGCATTGAGGGGTGCACAAGCGCGGAAAAGCTGAGGTACGGAGACACGGGAATCAGGAGCGCTGCTGTTTTCAACCCGAAGGGAGATAAGCTCCCGATTACTCCGAACTCCAGTTTCTGGGGAGACACGGGGGACCCAAACTCCTACGGGGAGAAGCTGGACTGTCTGCCGTGGGGTTCGGAAAGTGAGGGAGGCTTGCTTGCAGGGCTGCGCGCAGGAATAATTGTTTACTGTGCTGGGGCACGGGACGCAGGGACGCGGTCGGAGACGCAGAGCCGGCTAACTGGCAGCCATCGCTGTTTGCCACGCCCTAGCCTAGTGATGCCCTGAGACCCCGCCCCGCACAACCTACAAACCCACCCAAGCTCCAAGCAGCGGCTTTAGCATATGAATGGTCTGCCCTATCGCAGCTTAACCTAGCAAACTTGCAGCCCGGGTCAGACAGCTCCAAAACCTCCAAACCCCAAGCAAAGAGGAGAAAACTGTAGTTCTCGCTGTAGCGCCTGCTGGGTGGCCTCAGACAGTAGCTGACCTGCACCCCATTGGAGATCCAGAAGCCAGTGTACCTAGTGGTCAGTGTGAGACACCAGATTTCAACTCCTCACATCCATAAGTGACACATTCAAGAGGCAGACTCAGTGAGCACCAAAGCCCCACTGAAACAAGTCCTGCACCATAAGCGTGTCTCCAGTGCAGCAGTTCTTCCATTATAGACACAGCGGGTCCTCACAGCCAATTGGCCTGGAGGTCAATTCCTCCCAGTGTACCAACAGCAATCAAGGCTTAACTACACCAAGACTTTGCACTCAGCCCACAAAGGGGTGTACCAAAGGCGTCCACCTCAAGTGATTGGGGAGGCTGAGCTACTGGCCCCTATAGGTCACCTACCACACAAAGCCACTCCATCAACACAAGGAAGCAGCAAAATGCGGAGACCAAGAAACATGTCACGAATGAGAGAAATGGAGGAAAGCAAACTACTGGACGACATAGAGTTCCGAACCACATTTATAAGGTTACTCAAGAATCTTCTAAAAACCGCTGAGGAACTTAGTGAGACCTTTAAGGATCTTAATGAGAATATCATAAAAATGGAAAAGGACCAGTCAGAAATTAAGCATACACTGTCCGAAATAAAGAATATACAGAAACTCAACTGTAGATCAACGTACCCCAAGAATCAAACCAAAGATCTGAAATATGAGGAAACAAAAAACACCCAACCAGAAAAACAAAAAGAAAAAATCCAAAAATATGAAGATAGTGTAAGGAGCCTCTGGGACAACTTTAAGCGTACCAACATCCGAATTTTTGGGGTGCCAGAAGAAGAGAGAGAGCAAAATATTGAAAACCTATTAGAAGAAATAATGACAGAAAACTTTCCCTACCTGGTGAAAGAAATAGACTTACAAGTTCAGGAAGCACACAGAACCCCATACAAGAGGAATCCAAAGAGGACCACACCAAGACACATCATAATTAAAATGCCAAGGGCAAAAGACAAAGAGAGAATCTTGAAAGCAGCAAGAGAAAAACGGTTAGTTACCTACAAGGGAGCACCCATATGACTGTCAGCTGATTTCTCGGCAGAAACTATGCAGGCCAGAAGGGAGTGGCAAAAAATATTCAAAGTGATGAACAGCAAGAACCTACAACCAAGATTACTCTACCCAGCAAAGCTATCATTCAGAGTTGAAGGTCAGATAAAGAGCTTCACAGACAAGAAAAAGCTAAAGGAGTTCATCATCACCAAACCAGGATTACATGAAATGCTGAAGGGTGTTCTTTAAGAAGAGGAGGAAGAAGAAAAAGGTAAAGATAAAAATTATGAACAACAAAATGACATCAAATACATACCTACCAACAAGTGAATCTAAAAATCAAGTGAATAAAAAATCTGAAGAACAGAATGGACTGGTGAATATAATAGAATCAGGGACATAGAAAGGGAGTGGACTGACAATTCTCAGGGGGGAGGGGGTGTGAGGGGTGTGGGAAGAGATTGGACAAAAAGCTTACCCCTATGGATGAAGACAGTGGCGGGGGGTAAGGGCATGGGGTGGGGTGGGGAATCAGGTGGAGGGAAGCTATGGGGGAAAAAAAGAGGAACACCTGTAATAATCTGAACAATAAAGATTTATTTTAAAAAAATAAAAAAAAAATTGCAACCTGAGGATTAGGTTCTACACCAACTCTGTTCAATAGAAATATAAGGTGAGCCACATATATGTTTAAATTTTCTATAGTCACATTTAAAAAGGTATGAAGAAATAGCTTAAATCATTTTATTAATATATTTTACTTAGTGCAATATATCCAAATATTACCATTTCCATGCATTTAACATAAGTAAAATTTGAGATATTTTAAATTAATTTTCATGTTGAAGTAATAAAATTAGATTAAATTAAAAACTTGGTTCCTCTGTTGCAATGACTACATACATTTCAAGTGCTCAGTAGCACATGTGAACTAGACTACCATGTCGGACAGAGCAGGTCAGAACTTGGGATCTCAAATTATGGAACCTTTTGCACTTTAAATCTGACTCCAGATAACTGAGTTAAATAAACACATGTTTATTTTAAATGATCTTGAGAGTCTATTCTCTGTTGTAAAATTTAATGGTGTATGCTTAAACAACCACATGTGTGGGACAATAGTGTCCTTGATAGAAGGACTGTGTCCTTCAGGAGATTATAAGAATGTGGGAAGGGGTCAGAAATGATAGTTGCTATCTTTATCAGTCAGGATCGACTAGGTTTTGCTTCAGTAATAAAGAACCCCAAGGGAAATGCCAATTAAAGAAAGAGATTTGTGGTCCCGACCTCATGAAACTCAAATCTCTCTTTATCAGAATTTGAAGAGAGAGCTAGAAACGAAGAGGAAGAAAATAATGAGGAGCCCCTGATTCCACTAAAATGCAAACTGTGTCACCAGGCTAGAAAAAAATATTAATCAGGGAATTAAGAATCCAGAGCTAAATGCCAACCAGGCCATGTTACACATCCAACTTGGGTTGGTGAAGAGGGCGTCTGAGGAGATGGGGCGAGTCTGCTTCCCATCCTTGCTCCTGATTCAATCTGACAGAGCAGTTACTATCTGAAACATGGCTAGTCACCAAAATAGAGAGGAAGAGTTCTCTGGGTGGTCTCACAACTATGAAATGGAACCAGAAGTGACATAAGTCACTTCCCATCATTGGTGGCCACATCCAACCCAAAATGACCAGGAAGTACAATTTTACAGTGTACCCAAAAAGCAAGCTGAGAGGTGGACAACTTGGTGAACAGGACTTCTGACTATTTCACTGTCTTTTTTTACCTTGGTTGCAAATTGTGAAGTTAACTCAAAATTGGTAAGGAAATGCTGCTTGTGAATTTGTGCCTTTGTGGAGTGGCAGGCCCGGAAAGACAGATTTTCAGGTAGATGTGGTTCAAATAGGAGAAGCAGTGTTGTTTTCTTCTTCTGGCAAAAAATCAGGCATGCAGTTTTCCAGTTGGTCTGGGACAAGAGCAAGAATTTCTACTCAGATACCAGGCATTATAAAGGAGAGAAAGTAAAAGGATTGCCTGTGTTTGGGGAGCCAATTCATTCCAAACACTAAACAATGTAAAAATAACCAAGACCAAATATATTTTCAAAAGCTGTGAGTGTGAAGACATCACTGGGGAAAAGGAGATTATTTAAAATGGAAAATGTTGTCTTGTTAATTTTTGAATCACAGAATCATCATTTTTGTAGCAGGAAGTCTTAACCTCATTTTACAGAATAGAGAATTAAGTGGAGAAGTTAGATGCATTGCATGAGATGAGCACATTGTAAGTCAATGGCCTGGTTGACATTGAGCACTGGATTTCTAATTCCCTGATTAATGTTTTTTCTATCCTGGTGACACAATTTGCAGATTGGTGGAATCAGGAACTCCTAATCATTTTCTGCCTTTCTCTTCATTTCTAGTTCTATCTTCAAGTCTAGATAAAGAAAGATGTGAATTTCATGAGAGCAGGGACCACAAATCTCCTTCTATAATTAACATTTTTCTTTGTAGACAAATATAAAGCAAGAGACCTATGATGGACTGAATTGTGTCCCTCCCTCCCAGATTCATATTTTGAAGCCCTAATCCCAATGTGTTTGAGTTTAGAGACAGGACTTTTAAGGAGATATTTAAGGTCAAATAAGATCACAAGGGATGAGCCCTAACCCTGTGGGACTGGTGTTCTTATAAGAGAAAGAGAGCTCTCTGCACATGCACAGAGGAGAGGACATGTTAAGTCTCTGGCATATATATATGTATATATATGGCTAATATGCAAATTGTCCGCTCTGGAGTTCTATCGCTCACTATGATATGTGCTGACCACCCTGGGGCAGCGCTAAACATGGCAAGCCACCAGTGGTGGCTGTGGGATGCTGAGGGAGTGAGGGAAGGAGGAGGTGGGGAAGCAGCGAGGCAGTTAACCTGTATGAATTTCATTCACTAGGCCTCTAGTTTTGTTATGATAGCCCAAGCTGGCTAATGCAGACTCTATCCCAAAGTCTCTCCTCCAGTCATATATAATGTCTTGCTGAGACAAATAAACAGATGTTTCCCTGATGCACTCAACTGCTACCTGAATTCACTGGGGCCTATATTTGTGGTTGGCACCATAATGAATGCTGAAAAGGCCATGAAGAATGATAAGACACTGCCTTCAATAAGTGTAGAGAGGGATATATGAAAATCACCACAGCAGGAAAATGCAAATGGAAACTACTAATCATTTCAAGTTGTTGGTAATTGTTATGGGTTGAACTATATCTCCCCAAAATTTGTATGTTGAAACCCTAACTCCTAGCACCTCACAATGTGGCTATATTTGGAGATGGGCCCTTTAAAATGATTAAGTTAAAATAAGGGTAGGGTGGGCCCTAATCTAATCTGACTGATATCCTTATAAGAAAATTTGGACACAAAAAAAGACCAAAGAGAAAAGACCAGCTGAAGAGGCAGCAAGACAGCAGCCATCTACAAGCCAAAGAAAAAGGCTCACAAGGAACCAACTCTGCTTTGAACTTTCACTTCTACCCTCCAGAACTATGACAAAATAAATTTTTTTTTTGTTTAAACCACCCCCCCCCAAAAAAAAAAAATCACCACAGTAAAAATCACTGTGGTCTAGAAATTAAACTGAGGGTCCAGGAAAAATGAATTCTGACTCAAAGGCTGAGAAGCTTCCATAGAGGAGGCAGCATTGATTTGGGAGGGATTCTTCCCTAAAGCCCCCTCATCCCAAGTTATCCTTTCAATTTGATTTATTTATATGTTATAAACACACATGTACCACTTCTCAGTAAAGCCAACATTGCATTTCATAGAAACCTGCAACATCCCAATTTTGTATTTTTATGCCCACTTTGCTGAGGGGAAAAGAGACTTTAGATACTTGCCTAAGGATTAGCTTATTGGTGAGGAAGTTGATATTTGAAGCCAGATTGATTTGACTCCAAAAACAGCATACTAGCCTGTAAAGTAAAAGATGCTGCTGCTAAATAGCTCAGACAACTCTTTCTCTAAGATCAGTTAATTGGTGGACTTGACATTTCATTTTACCTGTAGGATAAGTTGTTTATTTTCTTAAATATAGATGTCCTTGCTTCTCTACGTCAGAGATCACTGTGTGTTTTTCCCCCACTAATGTATCCTGGGTGCTGTTACCAGTATCTGGCACATGGTAGGTGCTTAATCAATATTTGTTGAATGAGTAGTTGCTTTTAGTTTTTTTAAACAGATGTAAAACATAGGGTTTGGAACAATAAATATACATGCATTAAACTGATCCTTCTAATTGATTGAAATGCAGAGTGGTAGGCTATTTGAAGATGGAGACTGGTGATGATGTTCTTTCAGTCTAATACAGTTTCTTGAACTTGTGAAATCTGATAAGTCATAGAGATTTGAGGAGATAACCAACTGGTAACTGAAAAAGTCAGCGTGGAAATAGAGATATTTATGGGGCCATCTACAGAGAAGATAGCTAAGGTATGGAAAGACAGAGTTGAGGAAAAGAGTGTAGGGTAAGATTGGAAGAAAAGTCTAACAGACTTTCTGACTTCCTGTTATTAGGAGGCAAGTATGCCCCAAACTGAACTGTTATGCCTTTATTCATCCTCAAGACCAGTTCTCAGATCAGAAATATCTGCTATCTAACATTATTTCATTTATGCCTTTGTTGACACTTTTTCTTTCATCTGGATATGCCTTCTCTATGCATCCTCATCCTACAAATCCAAATTCTATGAAACTCTCCTGACCTCAGCTCCTACTGACTTCTTTCTCTGAATTCCTGCTACTTCATAAGTAAATCGGCGATCTCTGCTTCTCTGATTGCACACCCCTCCCAGCAGAGCATTTTCTAGCACATCTCCCAGAACATGTATTTATTGATCCCTTAAAATATATACATATAACTGTTCTACACCATTATACAAAAATAGGAGAATTTTTAAAGATGAGATAAAAATGAAATAATATTTTAAAATATGCTAATTGTCATGTCTTCATGTTATTATTAGCTTATATCTCAGAGGAAAATATTCACTTAGGGACATGGCTCCTTGTTAATAACAGTGGATGTGAAACTATATTTTAAATGCTTTTTCTTTTTTATTAATTTCAAAAATGTGTTGACACCCTGACAGATTTGAAAAATTCACCCTCTAATTGACCTCACATTGAAGCTGATGGAGAGCTTTTACCAGGAGAGGTAGTGAAGTCAGCCCTGCTGTTTTCTTGTAGGACATTTTCATATCATTTGTCCAATTTTTGGAGCTATGTTATCTATTTTGGTCTATAGGAGCTATCTGAGTCTTTACTAACTAATTGATAAATCCATGCATGTAAGAAGAGATAAATCCAATTTTCACAATTATTGAAAAGACAGATCAGCCACTATCAACTCTTTCTCTTTGTAACAATTCCACTCTTTCCTCAGGACACAAATTCTGACATAGATTCCAAGTGAAGGTCCCAGTGTCACCCTTCTTTCCGGTATATCCACATCCTATCGGAGAGCTTGGTCCTATCTATATTTCAAAGCACTTATTATTTATTGGCTTGAATTGTTCTGCTTCATGTGCTTCTCTTCACTTTTTGCAAATTGTTAATAACATTTGAAAGTCAAGATGACCAGTTTTTTTTGTCTCCACTGATGGATTGATAACATGCATAGGCTCTTTCTTCCTTTATTTGTGTCATCCTTTTCATAAGGCTTGAATCAAGGTGAAATCATGGTCCAAAGATTATTTGAGTGGCCAGCGTTTTTAGTGTGACATATGCAAACAAACCATAGTTTGTCCATGAGGACCTTACACCAACATCTATTGTCATTTCTCTCTGAATTTTCCAATTTAAATATCTTTTCAAGGAAGGGTACTCCCCTGAAAAGACCTGAAAATGTCTCACTTTATAGTTTTAATTAGAATGTTCTATTCTTGTACTCTGTCAGTCTTTCCTCTTCTTCCCGTTCCTTCTGGGGTACAGAATATCTCACCTGATGAAGTTTTTTAAAAATTGCATTTTGTTTAACTTTCCTCCCCAAGAGAGCAATTCAAAAATAGCACTTTCTGTGCAGTCTACTTGCAAGTAATGTTTCTAGGGTTGAGTTTCAGCATTAGCCCCTGGCTAAGGGCTTTCACACGTGGTATGGTGATTGAAGGCAGACCCACCTGAGCTCTTTACTGTACGGTGAAGTCACAGATAATGTCTGAATTTTTGAAAATTAAATTATTTTAATAAACACTGACTTTATAATTATTCAAAGTATATGTATACATTTTTGGGACACCTTATATATTGGTATATGTATGTGAAGAAATATACATAATATTCCAAAGAAAGATTCTAGTACAAATATTCAAAGCCCAGGTTTCCATGGTCACTCACACACAGAATGTGATTCATGGGTCACCATTGCATGTTGCTGCCCCTAGTCCTCAGCACGGTCCTCCTCGCCCTCTGTCCCCACCTGATCTCAGAGTTTCCCATCCCACACTCAGTACAGACTCAGTTTACAAAGTCATGGTGGGGAGACAAATGCTACTGAAAGCAGCAGCTGATATCACATGAGCTTATGCCCCTCTTCTTGAAGCTAAGTGTTGCCAATCTACTGCTAAAACCTGGGCTCTGGGAAGGGATGCATTATGTCTCTTATAGATACACCTGGCTAGAGCAGGCCTACTGTACAAAAGGAGTTCCATTGTGAATGGGAAGAGCTTGTGGTCAGTTTGGAAAAAGATTTTGATAAGCAACTGCCTTACAAAACCCTATCATGAGGTAGAAATGTAGCACAAACCAGAGTGCACTGTCCATATCAGAAAATGGTCCCAGACTGGAAGTAACTAAACTCTGGAATTTTCTATAAACCCTAGTGTCATCCAATGACATATACAGCCCTTATAATGCACATTGGTGTCATGTTCCACATGGGGCCTATTCACACACCCAGAACTTTGGACTAACTTAAAAGGCAAAACTGATTTTAACTGAAGTTTCTACAGAATGATCTTGTTATACTGTCTACACCAAAAGGAGTTCTCACTCATGGCTACACATAGACACATCAAGGGAACTTTCCTAAATACTGATGCCCAGACTTAGAGATGCTGATATAATTGGTCTTAACTGGATTGTGGGGAGGAGGAGACGAAGATTCCTTAGGGGTTTCTAATGGGAAGCTAGGTTGGGAACTATTGATACATAAGAACAAAAACATTAACAACAACAAACAGTTGTTTCAGTCAAAGTTTGAAGCAAGGAAAAAAGAAGTGGGGGGAGACCTAAAGGTAGGAATTTAAAACTCAGAACAACCCTTAAAAGTAATACCTTCGTAACTCTTGACTCTTATTAGAACCAATAGCTAAAACCATCGACTTCCTCAATTCTTTAGTTAAGGAAAGTCTGCTTTGTTGTACTTTCAAAAATACTGTGCTCAGAGAGCTACTTAGATAACATCAATACTTTGCACTTTCTCATAATTTATTTTTTTTTTTTTTGCTTCTAGCATTGTTTTCCATTCACTTTTGGAACATACTCAACTGCTTGTTCCTCCATCGGCTTCATCTGCAGGTGGACAAACAGCATAGGGCAAGAATTTAGAGCTACTGTTCTTTTTCCATCAAGGATCATACCATTAGGGCAATGCCTTCATACACATCAAGACAGTTCTTTTTTCTTCTTATTATTATCTATTAATGTTTTATTGCAGGGGATCAATCCAGAGGTCTGGATGGATGCTTACAGCCCCAGGGTTCGTCTAAATATAAATGCACACACACAAGCACCTCCAATGATCGTGAATTCCCATCAAGAACAGAACTATTTAAAAACTGTAACGCTTTCCATTGACACCTCCAGCTGAAGAGCAATTTGGTAGCATAATTATAAGGTATGGCATAATTTGGAATAGCTTTTGTTCTCATTGTGATTATCCTTGGAGAGCTTTTTTACTTCCCTCTTTCCACATTGACTGAATTAAGATTCTTTGACCCTTAAAGGCTGTTTTTTTCTTCACAGAATTTAAAAAAAATGATGCTTTAATGTGAAGTGCATAAAAAAAGATGGGTGGGAGAGAAATTTTGGTACACGATTCACCTCTTTATTGTGGTGAAGGGTAATTTTTTACTGTTCTCAAGCATTTTCTTCCTAGATTTTATTGGGATGAGGGAAAAAGACCCAGGAAAGAGAATTATAGACCTCAAATGCCTCTGAAAGAAGACAGTTTACTAATTTGTTCATACCCATGGCAAGTCACAGAGCTCCTGTGAGGTCCCACTTTGATACTTTTTAAAATGAGGGAACTAGACTAAATGGCCCTTAAAATGACCTTTTAAAGCATAGGATTCTATCAGTTGGGTATATAATATGAAAGGCAGCTAGAAAAATGATTAGAAAACAAATGTCAGATCAACTTTTTGTAGACCTTGAGAAAATGAAAATTCTGGCTCATTTTGGATTTAGTGATTTAACAGTCCGGATGAAGGATTTTAGAATTGGTAATATTTCCAAATCCCCCAGAAATGCTGCTGATTTTTCACTAATTGAAAGTGTCTGATTTTACTATCTGGCCAAAACCAATAGCCCTTCAAAGTGAAATAAGAGTGAAGGCTTCAAAATATGCCACCAGGCTTGAGGCACCCTGTCCTGAGATTCCTTTTAACCTGAATAATACAGCAAGGAACACCTGGGCTTCTCTTGTTCATGATATAGACTAGATTTTGAAAAAGTTATTTTGTTTTTCCCTAGCTATGCCTCGCCTACTGTACTTTTATAACTTAAAATATTATACTTTTCTCTTGCTTCTTGTTCTATGAAACCTTGGACCTCTTAATGTTCTTGCTGGATCAAGTTTTCTGGCTAGTCCCTGTACAGGACTCACTTGTCCACTCCTCTCTGCTGTTAAGCCTCACCCACCACTTCTTCCAATACACTATTTTAAAATGTCCTTATCCTTGCCTTAGCTCAGTGGTCAGCAACAGAGCCAAATATCAACAGTACAACGATTGAAATTTCTTTTGAGAGCCAAATTTTTTAAACTTAAACTTCTTCTAATGCCACTTCTTCAAAATAGACTCGCCTAGGCCGTGGTATTTTATGGAAGAGCCACACTCAAGGGGCCAAAGAGCCGCAGTTTGCCGACCACTGCCCTAGCTGTTTTGGCTCAGTGGATAGAGCATCGGCCTGCAGACGCAAGGGTCCCAGGTTCGATTCCGGTCAAGGGCATGTACCTTGGTTGTGGGCACATACCCAGTGCAGGAGGAAGCTGATCGATGTTTCTCTCTCATCTGTGTTTCTAACTCTCTATGCCTCTCCCTTCCTCTCTGTAAAAAATAAAAAAATATATATATTAAAAAAAATAAAATAAAAAATAAAATGTCCTCATCCTTAACTAAAATTTAAAAGATGGCCA
The DNA here is from genome assembly GCF_963455305.1 of Plecotus auritus. Lineage (NCBI taxonomy): Eukaryota > Metazoa > Chordata > Mammalia > Chiroptera > Vespertilionidae > Plecotus > Plecotus auritus. The sequence continues at coordinate 74,785,206 of NC_137770.1, read as the reverse complement.
TCCTTTAGTCATTCAGACTCCATACACACACAATTACCCTAATGTAATATTGCTTTTTATGGGCTTCCCTTTACAGTGTAATCTGTGCTGGTCCTAATTCCCTATATCACCTGATCAACTAACTGAGGGCAGACACAATTGTTATTTCTTCTGCAGAAGCTCATGCAGACAGAGTTCTGCACCAAAGTGTGCTAAGTACACACTGCTGATTAACATAACTAAAGAGACACATTCCCTTTCCCAAATTACTGTTGACAATTTTTAAGTGTCAGTCCCAAGTCACATGTTGGGAAGAAAATGAGATTCTATCCAGCCTAGGAGAGCACTTCTGCTCACCTCGAGGGAGTGTTAATTAAGTGTGTCTGCATCTCCCTTGAGAGTTAACACCTTTCTTGGCAGTAAACCAAATAGGTCGGCATTAAGCCCAGCAAGGATTATATAATGGCTAGGTGTTCTCCATACTTTTTTTTTTTTTTTTTTTAATGTGGATTTCTCGAAGGAGAGGGAAAACAATTGTGTAACTTTGCCCTGGTTCTGTCCTGGCCATGGTAAGATGGTAGGGAGAAGACAGAAGATATTGGAAGGTAAGGAATCTTCTTTTGGGATGCAGGGTGAGCATAATGCACTCAGACTGGGAAAATCGGTCTCCCAATCTTCTGATCTATTAATTAACTCTTATTCGCTTTTTGATAAGGTTTATTATGAGAAATCGAAAGCACTGCAGTTTCTAATGCCTTTTAAAATAATAAAGATTCAATTCAGTATAATCCTATGTTTTTGGACAGTGACAGTCTATTTGGTTAACAGATAGCATCCCATTTCTTGACTATGGAAATCATAAATTTATTTGTCAACTCAGAAAGGAGGTAGTTCCTCCTCCACCCTCTACATTTAATCTGTCGTTTGTGGGTCAGCCATGTGATAAAGACCCGTAATTGCTCTGTGGTGACCCCACACCGGTACCCCTACAACTGTGGCCTTGCTCTGGCCCACCCTTGGAACATGTTCTCAGTTCCAATGTGGGGTGGGGTGGGGTAGGAGTGGACCTGCTGCTCTGAGAGGATTTTAATTTCCTGATAATATGTATGTGACTCCTCCCCACTAGTTCCCTCCACTCCCAAGACTAAAAGCAATTCTTGTGCACTGAATGGAATTCTACTGGGCAAATAGATGTTGGCTCCATGGACTATTTTAGTTTCTGGGGTTTGTTGGTGGTAAAAGCAGGGGTCTACCTAGGGCTTCGCCAATGTGACCACAACTCTCAGCTCCATAAAAGGGATGTGATTCTCTCCAGTGAAGGGGGGCTTCTGAAAAAACAGGCAACATTTTTCCAGAGTCCGCCACTGCTTTTCAAACCATTTTCTGGTAAGTCCCAGAGGAAATGTTATGTGGGAGGTGGCTTGGTGCGGGCTCACTCTTGCCTCAGGAGAGCTGAGCAAAACCCTTTAAATGCAAAGCTGGGCTTCAGCTCAGACTGCAGGAGAAGAATTTCTCATACATTCTGGAGTGTATTTATTGGCTTCTAGCTTGTTGTCTGCCCACCTTAAAATTTTTCCTGAAATACAAACACAACAAAGAAGAAAAAAGTCTTTACAAAGGCTATTTGGCTTTTCCGCTCAAACCCTATAGGCGCCATGACCATGGTGAGGCCATTTCCCTCCCAGTTGGTGTGCTGTCCTCTGTCGGGGCTGCTGGGAAAGGGGTCATCAGGAGGCCACTAACAGATCAGTGCCTTTGGCTCTGCGCTCTCTCTGTTCCCACAGTGATCACCCAGGAAGCCTTACAAATAAGCCTTTCTTTTCACGTGGAGTGGATTTGCAGGTCTGGCGTCCACAAAGCCAATTTTCATTTTTAATCCTGTTTGAGTCGATCTCATTAATCAGTCAAGGCCTCCTTTTCACACTTGCCTTGGGACACAAAGGGAACCCAGTTATGAGTTGTTAATTAGCTATTAGGGGACTGAGAAACTTCCAGCGGGTCATTATTCACACTGTTTGAGGCTAATACTTACTTAATTAGAACTATTCCTTTCCTGTCATAAATCCCTAGTTAAAATAAATTTAACTCAAAATGTCAGCTCAGCTTAAAAAGAAACTGGTTGCTAATTCAAATTCTACTGACTTTTTATGGAATAAATACTTGAATAATTGCTGTTCTGCCAAGCCAAGCACAGTGATTAGAAACCGAGGAGAACACGCACTTGAGGGACATTGTGTGTGTGTGTGTGTGTGTGTGTGTGTGTGTGTGTGTGTGTGTGGCAAGCACACAGACCAAGAGAGTGGGCTCCCCTTAATTGTCTATCATTCCCCCATACATTTTCTTTAGTCTTTTGAAAACTTTGTGAGCACCCAAGATCTGATTTGGATAGAGGAGAATAAGAAGCAACAGGGTGAAACCCCTAGTCCCAGCTCACAGACATTCACCTGCTGCGTGTGGACACACATTCTTCACACCAGGATTGGCTGAGGCACTCGAATGAAGTTTCTAGATAGGCGAGGGTCAGCAGAAAGCTTTTTGTGTCTGTTATTGAAGCTTGTGGAGCGGGAGTTTCTATCTTTTCCTCTTGTATTAGTTATTGACTGAATGAAAAAATACCATAAAACTTAGTGGCTTAAAACACTAAGCATTTATTTGTGAATAATGAATTTGGGTAGGGTTCAGCTATGTGGGACTTTAATTCTTTATAGCATGTACCGGTGTTTACTTGGCTTTGTTTGAGGTTTTATCAAATGTCTGGCACCTCAGTGCTACTCCACAGAGTGCTCCTCCCCTCCCCTCCCCCTTCCCCTCCCCTCCCCTCCTTTCCCCTCCACTCCCCTCTTCCTTCCTCTCTCCCACTTTCCTCCTGCCCCTTCTTCCTTCTTTTTCCTCTCCCTCTGGGCCAGCTTGCACTTGGTGGTCACAGGCTAGGCTGGGTTCTAAGAGGAAGTGTTCCAAGTGGCATGCTGCAAGCTGCAAATCTCTTAAGGCTCAGCCTCAGAAGTCATCCAATGTCACTTCCACTGCATCTTGTTGGGCACAAGGCCAGCGCAAACTCAAGGAAAGGGGAAATTGACTTCATCTCTCTATGGCCGTCCAATAACAAAAGATTTGTGGCCATCCTTAATGAATCACACAAAGCTTGCCACATCCAAGCCTAACTTGGTTTTGTTGACTAAGGGTTGTGTGGTGCCTCTCAACCATCATTCCAGATGTGAATGATGAGTTCATAGTTATGTGGAAACAGGAGATGTGACAGATCCCAGCATTTATCTGTAAAGAATAGAAAAGCTAATTAAAACCTGTTGACATGAAATGAAAATACATTTGCTTATTAGGTAGGAAGTCTAGAAGTGGATGGTTGCCTCCAGGGGACTGAGAAACTTCCATCGGGTCATTACTCACACTGTTTGAGGCTAATACTTATTTAGTTAGAACTAGATATTGATTTAATACTTTAGTGATATTGTAAAGTAATGTCTTATTATTTTATTTTCATCTCTCCTCTGTGACATGCCCAGTATTGTCTTCATTCTAAACTCCTCTTAAGGCAGGAGGGCTGCCAGTAGTAATTGTGGCTGCTTGCTTCCTTGCTCACATTCAGTGGAAGAGAGAGTCACTATGTGTGGTTCTTTCTTAAGAGCAAGAGAAGTTTTCAGAAGACCCCCATAGAATCTCCTCATGCCTTATTGGCCAGAATTTGGTCACATGTCCATTTCTGAGCCAATGGCTGACAAGAGGTATGGGGTCATTCTTACACCAGCGGTCCCATCCTGAACCTGCCAGTGGGATCAGCTTCTCTAGGAGACGTGGGCTATGTGGTATGGAAAACAAAGTTGGCTTTATACTAGGATGAAGGAAGATGGCAATGGATTTTGGGATGGGCAGCCACAAATGTCATTGCATTGCTTTAGAAAGAAATCCTTAGCCTCAGCTTATTTTCTTAAGATAGAATATTAAAATTCCTTTTAACTGAGGCTTCTGTTTATAGAGAAATGATTATATAATGGGCAATATTATGGAGACAAACCTGGTAAGAAATTCTGTTTCTGCACTGAGAGAATAATCTCTCTGAAATGTCTGTTTTCCCTCTCTGAAGTTAGGATATTGTACATGTATTTAAAGTCACGATTAAAAAGTGGTGAGACAAAGCAGGATGCTGAGACAAAATAGCCCTGTGCTGGAGAGAGCAGCATAGCAGAAGGCCCTGAGCGGACCAGGAGAGAGGGGCTGTGGAGCACGGTAGCTTTTCAAGGCAAAATATAAACATATCTGAAAGCCCAAAATGTAAACTTTCGTAACTAGGACCATCTGGAGTGGGGAGGGAGGGAGATACAGAGCTGGGCCAGACTTCTCTGCGTGTTTCCTCCCCCACAGCATGTTTTTTAGAAGTGAAATCAGGTTATGAAGAGCACCAAGGGGAAGTCATAAGAAGACAGGCTACAACTTGGGGATATGTGTGCTGTGTGCTCATTGGGGGAGGGGACTTGGCCTTGTCTGATGGCGCATTGGGTCATTAGCCGATGACCTCACCGCCTCCATGACTCCTGCTTCTCTGAGTCAGAGTTCAGCCACCAACCGGGGAACCAGTGGAAATGTCCCAAAGCCCAGGCGAGGCTCTGGGCCTGTTCATGCCACCCAAAGACTGCAGAGCTCTCTGACTCCCACTGTTTCCCACCTCCTAGCAACAAAACAGTGTTCCCCGCCACCTCCCCGCACCCCCCAACCCCACCCCATTTCTCATCCCTTCCTAGTGCTGGCAAGGTCTTTATGTTCTACAAATGGATTTGGAAATGAAAGCAAGAGACTCTCAGGGAGGAAAAGGTTTCCATCCAGGTATCCCATCCCTCAGCCAGGATGTTTTTCATGCGTGCTACGTGCCAATGCACTTGCAAAATTACGAGACTTTGTCTTCTTCAAAGGTGAAAAACAAGCCCCAGCTGTTTCCAATAGCAGTTAAGAGCCACAAAGTGCCTGAGAACATTTCTTCTAATTTTGTTTGACACCAGTATGGTCGGCAAACTGTGGCTCGCGAGCCGCCGCGGTTTGCCACTCTGTTGACTAATGAGTTTGTCGACCACTGCTGTAAGGCATTACCCTTACCCAGAAGTTTTGACTTCAGGTTAAAGACATTAGTACATTATTAAAATGTTTTTTAAGTGTTTTTCCCTAAGGCAGTGGTTGGCAAACTCAGTCAACAGAGAGGCAAACCGCGGCTCGCGAGCTGCATGTGGCTCGAGAGCCACAGTTTGCCGACCACTGGTCTAGACAATCTAGAAAAAAAACTTAAAAATTATTCATGTTAAAGAGGAGGATGTTAATGTTGCACATCGTGTTAGCTAAGCTTCATATTCCAGAAAACTTTATGTGGTGAATGTCAATAAACAGCAGGCTGTCTACATGCATTATGCCCTTGTCATCCATTACAGAAGCTTTAAGTGAGATGTTAATATGCCGTTTCACAGATGAGAAACTGGCTCCAGGAGTCAATGTCAGGCTCTGTAAATTCTTGTGTAGCTTCAGTTTCCCATGGATCCGATAACCTCTCTTTACCCATGTTTAACTCCTTGCATAAGGTAAGTTATGCACAAATCGGGAAATGTGGGTTCTCTGCCCCTCATTAACGGGAGGCAGGATAAGCCACTTCCCCTTTTGACAGAATAGCCAACTAGATTTCTGAAAGCACACAGCTCTGAAGAGACACAGTAGCTTTAGCTATTTTGCATGCCCATCGGAATGCTTCTGTAGTCCTATCCTGACCGTTAGTTCTCCTCAAGGGGAGGAAGGAACCACTACAAGGATCAGATCTTTCTTGGCCTCCAGAGCTGCCGGGAAGAGGCACTGGAAATGCACTCTCTCAGGGCACAACTTGGAGCTGCAATGTGGGAGGCCTTTCCACTTTCACCTTAAAGATCACATTGTCCAAAGTCTGTCGATGGAAAAATAAAGGAGGTGTTTGTTGAGTTGTTGTTGAGTTGGTATTATGAAACATCGCATGTATCTATGAAGACGATGCTGCTGTGTTTATGAGGCAGTATATAAATGAGGTCACACTGGTACATCCTGGCTGTTTACAAACCGTGAGAGGTGGAGTCAGGCAGTGAAGCAAGTGGGTGAGATTCACTGGCAGGCTTCTCAAAGGTGTGGTTTTCTTTTTTTGCGGGGGGGGGGGGGGTGCGGGGAGGGCAGTTCCCTGCATGGTATCAATGTTTGAAGTATTTTTCTGATGGATTGGAGCTTAAAGGTAGCTAGGGGTGGGAAAATGCAAAGGACAGACTATGAGGGCAATGAAGATGCGTGTTAAAATTGGGATTTGTAGAAGGTGATAAGAAGTCAACTTGGGATCTGATAGATTATGATCAACTTATTTCCTCTGCTTTCTTTTCTTCTGAGAACAGTTGCCTGGGGTTGGAGCACTTAGATATCTACAGCAGATGGCTGGGCCTCCGCTAACTGGGCTAGGAGATGGGGAGGAAGGGTGTGTGGGATGTTGTAGAGAGATTAAGGAGACCTTTCAGCTACCTGAGGACAGCCACCTTCTCTTATAAACATTTCCTCTCTTCTCATTGCTTCCTCTTTTGTATTTATCTAACGTGCTGAGGGCAACTTGCAAAAGATTTGCAGAGCTCTGCTTTTTTCATTTCAGTTGCGAGCTGGACCTTGAAGGGCATTTGCCTTGTGGATACTGTGTTTACATATGTTATAGATGAAGACCTCGCATTGCCTGTGGGGGAACTTTGGGGACAAGGCAGGGAAGGACTCTTCCTTCTAGAGAATGCTTTGAAAATAACACAAAATCCACATGGGGAGTCCTGACTACTCAGGATGATAAATTTAGATGGCAGCAGCTGGTTCTGAGATACTTCAAGTGAAAACCATGTGATCTTGTTGCCAATGTGGAATATACAAGACAAGAAAACACAATGATCAACTAGTCTAAAGTGGAGGTAAGGCCCAGCTTTGTCTAAATCGAAAACCACAGTCATAGGAAGATGTCCTCTCCCACCTGGTGGGGATTTGCTTTAGTCGCATTCATGACACATGGCTATGAGCCTTCTTGAACAGTCGCTGTGATTACAGACTCAACTACTGTTCAAGGTACCCCACTGACCTGCTGTTGACAATATTCCTTTTTATATGAAGCTGAAAACTGTCTCCGGGAATGTCTAAATCTTGAGCTACACACATTCATGAAATCAATTTTCTCCTTCAAAGGACTAATATTATGTCACCGTCTTTTGCCCCCCTTTTTCTTCTATACTAGAGGCCCGATGCACGAAATGCGTGCAAGGGGCTCGGCCCTCACCGCCGGGGCTTCATCCCAAAGGTCGTCCAGTCTAATTAGTATATTACACTTCTATTATAATAGATTCTTCATCATGAAGTCTATTTCTAGGTTTGAACCCTCTCAGCTGCTCCTCAGTCTTCACTGACCTCCAGAACCTCCTCCTGGAGAAGCTCTGCATGGTCAGTGTCCCACCTGAAGAGAGCTGAGCTGAAGGAACAAATGTCACGATGGGCCAGCCTAGCGCAGACGCCAGGGGGCTATGACCTCCCTTGAGCTGGACAGTAAAGTGCTATTCTGGGTAGTTAATCTCAAAAATGATGTTCATTGAAAAAAGCTAGGCACAAAAGATCTCAAATGGTCTGATTCCCTTTGTACAAAGTGTAAGTATGAGGAAACAAATCAGTGAAATCAGAAAGTGGTTTCTCTGGAGAGAAGGAGGGAGGGGGTTCCCTGGAAGGGGCACAAGGGAACCTCTGGGCATTAGAGATGCTCCTTGCTTTGTCTGGGGTAGTGGATAATGGGTGCACAGTTGTCAAATCTCATCAAAGTGATCATTGATCCATGTATCTTACCTTATGCAGTTATACCTCAATGTAAAAAATCCCTCAGATATTTTTCATACAGCAAACCATCTTTTCCCCTCAAATGTTCTTTTCATTTGTTTAGCTGGAGGTATTTATAAGACAACAGAAGTGCCCTAAATGTATACCAAGAAGAGCAGCTGCCAGCGTTTCTATTGTTAGTCAATGGAGCATGCCTTCTCCATCCTGTGGTTCTACTTTTGTGTTTGAGAGAAAGAAATCTCAAGCACAAATAACATTTTAATGCCAATTACCCTCACAAAAGCTAATTGTGCTTTGGTATTTTATTAAAATACAAGGATTATAAAGGGATTATAAAACATCTTTATTAAACTAAAACAAGACTTATGAGCCCTTGTAATGGGGAAAGCAGTGCCATGCCACTCAAACAGATGCTAATGAAATAAAAGCTACTGATAATGATAACTGCTAGGTTTCTTTATAGGGACTGCAGTGCAGAGTAGATCTTTTTTTTCCTTTTTAAAGAATTATTTTATTTGCCCTTGTTGGGTAGCTCAGTTGGTTAGCGCATCATCCAGATAAACAAGGTTGCAACTTCAATCCCTGGTCAGGACGCATACAAGAATCAACCAATGACTGCATAAATAAGTGGAACAACAAATCAATGTCTTTCTCTCCCTACCCCAATTATCTCTCTCTCCCTCCCCCTTCCTCTCTCTCTAAAATAAGTAAGTATTATTTTTAATTTTTTATTACATTTTATGTCTGCTATTACTTTGTATTAGATATAGGTGTAGAGCATAGTGGTCAGACAATGATTTACCCTAAAACCTTGATATAACAGGCTAATTTAGGCTAGGGGATGTCCCTTAAAGCCAAAAGTCTGTTATGTAATAAAGTAGATTTTCCAAATATGTGTTAAAAAATTGACAAATTAAAATTGTGTAATTAAAATTAAGTATGTATGAAAAATTCAGTTGAACAAGAAAGTTTTCTATGTGTATTAAACATTTTAAATTTATACCGAATAGGTCTAGTAAATGCCTGCACTCACCAGTCACCTCGAGTAAACGGCTAGGGCATGGCTTAGCTTGCATGGGAACATTGGCAGGCACGTGTTAAAACTGCTGCAGAAAGTCACGCCCAGCAAAACAGAACCAAATACCTCAGGATGTCATGTGACCATGTGTTAATCATTCACCGAACATTGTTCACCAGCCATGACTCTTGGATTTAAATATGTTAAATATGTAGAATATAGTTGTAGATATGTAATGTTTATTTATATCAGTGAAATTACTACAGTGTTTTTTCCAATGTATGGCCTACTCACTAAAATTTGTTAAAAATAATAGTGAATCAATAACAAAAAATGGTTAAAAGCATTTTAAAACTAACAGGGTGTTAATTTTCACAAATGACATACAAACCGGTCCGCAAAGTCAAGGGTTTACTGTACTTTAGAAAGTGTTCTCCCTGATATTTCTAGTGCCCAACTTGCACCATGTATAGTTATTACAATATTATTATTATTTTTTTAAAATTTATTTTATTGATATTTTACAGAGAGGAAGGGAGAGGGATAGAGAGCTAGAAACATCGATGAGAGAGAAACATCGATCAGCTGCCTCCTGCACACCTCCCACTGGGGATGTGCCCGCAACCAAGGTACATGCCCTTGACCGGAATCGAACCCGGGACCCTTGAGTCCGCAGGCCGACGCTCTATCCACTGAGCCAAACCGGTTTCGGCTATTACAATATTATTGACTGTATTTCCTATGCTGTACTTTACTTCTCCATGACTACTTTGTAACTACCAATCTGTATTTCTTAATCCCTCCACCTTTTTCACCCAGTCCCCTAACATCCCTCCCCTCTGGCAATCATCAGTCAGTTCTCTGTATCTATGAATCGGTTTCTGTTTCCTTTGTTCATTTATATTGTTCTTTAGATTCCACATATAATTGAAATCATATGGTATTTGTCTTTCTCTGACCGACTTATTCACATAGTCATTCATCTAGGTCCATCTATGCTATTGTAAATGGAAGCAGCTCAAGTGCCCATCAATAGACCAGTGGATAAAAAAAAGCTGTAGTACATATATACAAAGGAATATTACGAGGCCATAAAAAAAGAATGAAATATTTTCGTCGGAGACAGAGAAGGTCCTTTTTAAAAGCAAATATTTCAATACTTTTCTCTCTACTATTTCTGACTTTACTCAGAATTTGAACATTACCGCAACTCACCAAAGCAGCAAGAAACAGGTTTTCCAGCAATAGAAAGAACTCTCTTTTCAGTCAATAATTGGAATCATTCTCATAGTCACCCAAAACAGGATAAAAAAAAACAAGGACACTCCATAGCCCTAGTCTCACCACAAGGAAAACATGAGGCAAGTTCCAATATAGGGGCATCCTATGACCTACCTGACCAGCGCTCATCAAAACTGTCCAAGTAATCAGAAACAAGGACCATGTAAGAAACCACCACAACCAAGAGGAGCCTGAGGAGACACGACAACTCAATACAATATGGTGCCTGGATGAGACCCTGGAACAGAAAAACTAGAGGAAAATGAAGGAAACCTGAATAAAACATGAACTTCAATGAATAACTATGGATAAATATTGGTTTATTAATTATAACGGATGTACCATACTCATGTAAGATGTTAATAACAGTCGAAACTGAGTGAGAGGTATATGGGAACCCTCTGTACTATCTTCTTGATATTTTGGTAAAGCTAAAATAAAGTCTAAAAAAACATAGGTTACTAAACAGCTTGTATATCATGGGAAAAAAATCAATAAAACAAATTTACAAACAAAAGGTTATCAGAGTTTATATATCCTCATGGTGGGATTAAAGGTTTTTAAATAAATGAAAAAAAAAAAAGCCATGGAAGAAAGTGTCATAACCTGAACCCTTTGGGAAGGGCAGTATTGGCTGCCCACACGCTCTGACCATGTCTGGTCTACCACCTGATGCTGGCGAGACTGAGTTTTGATCCCCAAATCAAATGCTCCATTTTGGCCAGCATTTTGTAATGTCAGTCTTTTTGGTAACTGTCATTTTACTGGGTATGAAATGGTGTCTCATTGTGGTTCTAATTTGCATTTTTTTTCTAATGACAATTGATGTTATTAGCAGCTTTTTATGCATAATAGGGCATTTGTAGATTTTCTTTTGCAAAGCTCTTTCTTCTGAGCACCCAGCCTCTCCTTCCATCGTTGGATTCCACGTCTGAATCCTAGGTTGGGTGCAATAACTGGGCAAAGGATGGGTCTTGGATTTTCATTAGGGCAGGTGCCCTCAGCCTCTTGGTACCCCATTCTTGGTTTACTTTGAGGGTAAGGTGCAGAGTGTCTTTGTTGAATCCCATTGTGTTTTGCCTCTAGGGGGTGCTGTGTTCTAGTAACTATTTTCATAACTATCTTGGCCAGGCCCCCTGCTGTTACTCCAACCTACCACTCATTATGATAATTAGATCCATCTGATTTCTGATTGGCACCACCATCTGGCCTCTGTTTTGGGGGTTGGGTGGGGCTCCTATCATCTCTATCACTGCGGGTAAACTTAGTTCCTACCGTCACAGTGGTCTGCAAGGAGGGGCATCCGTGCACTCAGTGCTCTGGGGCTCCCCTGCAAGGAGCAATCATTTAGTGGGTACTCTGGCCTAGCACAGCATCCCCACTCCAGCAGCCCCCTTCCTGGAGCCTTTCAGTCCTTTCCTCCAGCATCTGCTCTGGTAATTGTGGCATTTCACTTTCACTTCTAGGGACCGTTGCTTTTTTCATGCATCTAGGAAACAGCTTAGTAGCAAATATGTTCCATTTCTTGGCGTCCTTGCCAGGATATTGAAATCTGTATTTCAGAAGCGAACTCCCAAATGAGTAAACTTCCTCTTATTCCATATTATGTTCTAGCCTCCTTGATCACGTGCCCTCAGAAACCAGTCCCCTGCGTGTACCTGCTAGGCAAGTCTGGGGCTCCTGTGGAGGTGGAGTCCCTTTTCTTCCTCACCAGGCCCAGCATGTCTGCAGCTGGGTGATGTTGCAACTTAATCCTAATCATAGGCCAAGTAGGTAAGGGGTGAGGTAGAGGCCTCTGCATTGTCTTTAAGCAAAGGAGAGGTCCTAGGTCTTAATGGGAGAGAGGTGGTTCGTTTCTCTAGGCTCAGAGGGTTTAGAGGAATCTGGAAATTAATTCAAGAGTTTGGGGGAAATCAGTCCAGACAATCCATTCCATGGGTCAGGATTCATATTCTCCAATCAAATTCCTGAGTTTGGCAAAACAGACCTGCCTTGATTGAGAGTTTTAACCTTTACTGGCCTGGATCTGGCCTGGGCCTCCACTTTCCCTGCCCTCTGGCTGCAGGGAAAGGAAAGCTGCCTCATTTGCCTTCAAGGCAAACCTCTGGCTTTGTCACTTGGCTTTCAAGTGCCCGTTAGTTGCTCTCAGCCGTTAGTTCAGCAATGCATATTCTTTTTGTGGAATTTCAACAGAGTCAGAAAATTACTCTTTCTCCGGTACTTTTCTAACACCAAACACACAGCACCCGCTATTGCCTTCCCTTCCTCCTGTGCACTAAACTGGTTCACCACCAGCAGGTTTAATCATTGGATCTGGGGCTGCCTGTGCTTTAGCTGCCCGCAGGGATGGGGGCCCCATTGCCAGCTGGCTGGTGAGTGGCCGGCTCCTCCATCATCGCCCGCTTTCTTGGTCCACTCCTGGCACCCACCTTGAAGGTCGGGTTCTCTGGGAAGCTGACTCTGGGGTGAAGCTTAGTGTACAGGATGTGGATTAGGGAGTGTCCCTGGGACCAGTGTCCACAGAAGGTAAGAAGAGAAAGCAGACTTGGGCAGTGGGAGAATCACTCAAATTTTTATATTACAAGAATTACACCATCATTGCAGAAAACTTAGAAAATAAAGAGAAACCAAAAGAAGCAAAAGTCCCCCCAAATCTTAACCTTTTGATTGAGGAATCCTATCTAATAAAGAGGGAATATGCTAATTAACCATCACTCTGTCACAAAGATGGCTGCACCCACAGCTGAGGCCAAGTTCCCATAAGGAGCCTTAACAAGCAATCAGCAGGGACCTGAGGCTACACCCTCCCCCACCTGGTGGGGCTTGACAGGGGACCTCAGGCTACCTTCCATACCCAGCAGGGCTTGACAGGGGACCTCAAGGTGTGCTTCCCGTCTTGGTGCTGGGCTAGGGGACCTCAGGCAGAGCCCCCTGCCCAGGGGGACCTGAGGCTGCACCCCCCTGTCGATGGGGCTTGACAGGGGACCTGAGGCTGTTCCCCCCTCCCAGTGCTGGGCCAGGGGCCCTGAGGCTGTGCCTGCCCCCCCCCCTGCCTGGTGGGGCTTGACAGGGGACCTCAGGCCATGCCCCCCACCCAGCGGGGCTTGACAGGGGATCTCAGGCCATGTCCCACACCTGGTGGGGCTTAACGGGGGACCTCAAGGCATGCCCCCGACCCCAGTCTGGGCTGGGGCACCTCAGGCCATGTCCCCCCCCCCCATCCTGGTGCCGGGCCAGGGGACCTCAGGCTATGTTCCCTGCCCGGGGGGCTTGACAAGGGTGGGATTAGCCAGGTCTGGATCTATCCCAATGAGGGGGGGGGGGCGGCTGGGTCTGGGTCTCACGCGATTTTGAGGCGCATGTGGGTGGGCGGGGACTTGACTCTGGGTCCCGTGGTGTGCCCCAGACTCCTACAGGAGGAAGGTTTTCATATACATTTTACTGATTTTCTTTCATCTCTGACACTTCTATTATAGAGAAAGGGCAAATAGCAATATTAAATTATTTCCTCTAATTAATCCCCTTTTAATGTGCACGAATTTCATGCACCGGGCCACTAGTGTGTTTTATATGTTCTTATGTAAATATTCATAATCCCCTTTTTAAGAAATTGTTTCTACATGGTAGCTGATGTTCCATACCTATTTTTCTCATTCAGGCATACCTGGTCTTACTGTGCTTCACTCTTTTGTGCCTCATAGACCCTGTGTTTTCTTTGCCTGCAAAAGGATCCTGACTCACTCTACTGTGATCCTCACGTCATTGTGGTGGTTTGGAAGGGAGCCGCAGTATCTCTGAGGTTTGCCTGCCCTGTGAACACTGTTCTGTGAAGTGAATACAAATCTCTTTTGTTATTTGAATGGCTGCAGAGAGAAGCTGGAGAGCGCGTGCCTAAGAGGGCAGCCTCTGGGGCCAGACTGCCTGAGGCCATGGGAGGGTAGCTCCACATTTGCCAGCTTTAAGACCTGGGATGAGGGAGTGAGCTTCAGTTTCATCACCTGTGAAGTGCTGATGGTACCTGTCTCTGGGGAGGATGAGATTACATATGCAAAATGTTACAAAGAGAGCCGAGCATTCCGTGAGTGCTGTGTAGGCAGTGGTAAGCCTTTGTATGAAACACCGTTATTTCTTTAGCCCAAATCCCTACTTTTTGATATTTTTTTCTAAAATAGCGTTGTAATGAATACCCTTCTTTCTCAGGGGAGGGTCAGCGACACTTAATTGCCTATTTCCACAGATAAATGCCTAGAATTAAAATTACTGTGTTAAAAGGTAAGTGCATTAAAAAACACTTTGGTATTTTTTGCCAGAGAAGCCAACCTGAACGTTGCACTGTTTCCAGATCCGGCAGTATTGCATGAGTGCCCATTTCCTACACTGTCTGCAACACAAGAATCATCATTCATGTAAAACGTTTTGTCCGTCTGCTAGGTGCAACTGAGCTTCCAATTCATATTTAATTACTAGAGGTTGAGTTTTTTTTTTCAGAGTTTCCTTGGTCAATTCCACTTCTTTTGTCAACTGGTTACTTATGGCCTTTGCCTATTTTTCCAAGGGGTGATACTTGATGAATTTGCAACAACTCTTTCTATATTAAGGCTATGGCTATATACTTTGCAAGTCTAAATATAAAACTGGTTTATGAAACTTGCATTTAATATTAAAGTTTGAGTTAGGTGGTAAAGCTATGCTTGATATGAAAGACCAATTGGTTTTTAGAAACCCTTTTCGCATGGACTAGTGAAACTAGGTGAAGGGTGAATGGGTGTTCTTTCTGCTATCTTTTTTTTCTGTAAGTGTGAAATTACATCAAAACAAGAAATCCTCCCCTTCTCCCTCAAAAAATAATAACTGAAAAGGCAGCCAACTGGTGGGATACTGATGCCTGGTTAGCCAACCACTAAATACTTGACAACTCTCTTTCGTTATGTTTGTGGCTGCTAAAAATAGAGAGACCGTATAGCTATCACTGTGGCCAGCTCGAGACATCAGTCTATGAGTTACTCCTGCTGAGACCAGCTGCCCAGAGTTCTGCTCTCTCTGGCGTGACCCTGGGCCTGCTGGAGCAATCATGCCCTTCTGTCTGTTACCATGTGCTCAGTATCCTGCCTGCAGTGGTAAGAAATGGTCACCGTACCTAGCCTCTTCGCTTAGGAGGCTCCCCGTCCTTCTCACTGGTCTCAGGAGGGTTGGAGGTAGCAATCCATCCTCACAAGTCTGTTTTTCTCATGCAAAGACCCACTGACTTAGAGAAAAGAGACCTCACTCTTACTTCCATCTAGAAAGTGAGTACTCGGTTATGCTGCAGAAATGAATTACCTCCCAAATCTCTGTGGCTTACTTCAGTAAAGATTCATGCTGCCTCTCCAACACGAGCAGTGAAAGTCTGGGTCAAGCGGCATGGAGACCAGTGAAGGCTCTGTTCCACGCTGTCCCCTCAGGGGCTCCGGGCCACAGAGCTCTCCCGTCGGCCATGTCACCAGCTATCACAGAAAGGAGAGACACTTGGAGATATTATACTCGCTGCCCTCTGCTTTGCTCTGAAGGGTCAGCCGTGATTTGCATTCATACCCCGTTGCCCTGACCCAGTCACAAGGCCCAAGGTGGCTGGAAAAGGTGGAGACGCCCATGGAACGTGGGGAGCTTTGCTGTCTCTGCCCACTCCAAGCACTAGCCTCAGGACACTTCCTCCCAGCATTGTAACTTAACTGTTTGTAATATGTTGTTTAATGTTTGCCTTGCTAGATTTGGAACTGGGTGTGTGGGGGGCTTTCCTTTTTGTTCACAGCTGGTATCTGGCACCAGTACACCAATGGAACTGTGACCTCTAATGCCACCTGGTGGCAGTATACATACATTGCAGGAGCTGTTCCTTTTCCATTATATATTAAGGACGCAGACTTCAAGTCTTTTTAGGGGATGCGAGTGGAATGTGGGGAAGTGGAACGGAGTGTTAGAAAATGAGAGATGTTTCAAGATGTCAGTAGAAAAGTGCTCTGGAGTGAGGATGTCTGGCCACCACAGATTAGTTGTTTTATCAGTCTGACCCACTCCAGTTTACCCCCTCTCCAATTTGGCTGGCGAGAGGGCTTTGGATGTAGCCTGGGTGTTCAGAGTTGTTAGGAGACAAAATCAGCTCTTCAGGATCCAAAACTGAAAACATCCAAGGGAAAGAATGACCCTAAACTTGGAGATTGCTGAGGCGCTCCAAGCCAGCTGTGGCTGCGACTGCTGTGCCAGATGCAAGCTAATGACCCTGGGGGCAGATGAAGGGTTTGAAAGAGCAAAGCTTAATTGAAGTTAATGGTGGCAGACAGGAAGGCTGGGAGCACGGTAGTGGAAGGAGTGCATTAGTGAGGTTTCTGTGCTGGCACCCTCTACCCACAGGCTAGCTCTTCCCCGCGAGCCGGCCCTTGCTCAACAGAACCATTCACTCCCCAGCGTGCCCCATTATGTGCTCAACGAGAGGGAGACCGAGGTGCCCACTGCTGGCTCTGGGGAGGAGGAGCTGAAGGCAAATGACATTTCCCAGAAAATCAGAAACAAACTAGAACTAGTTAAGTCAGGAGGACAGCAGGAGGAGGCAGGGCACCCTCTGACTGCGCAGCAGGCTGGGAGGCTGCTTGGTTTGTGAGGGTCTGAGGCGCCGAATGAGGAGAAGGCAGTGAACAAAGCATTGCAAACATACCGGGGAGCAAAGTAGGCTTGCAGTGGGCAGTATGAGAAACACAGAGTTTATTCTTGTATTATTATTTATTAATTACTAGAGGCCGGGTGCACGAAAATTCATGCACTGGAGGGGGTCCCTCAGCCCAGCCTGCCCCTCTCACAGTAGGGGAGCCCTCAGGGGATGTCCTACTGGTGGCTTAGGCCCACTCCCAAGCTGCTGTCTGGCCTCCCTCTGCAGAAGGCAACTGGCCGGTCAGGGGAAGGTGACACTCCCATCAAGCCTCTGCTGCTGTCACTGCCGGCCACCCCGGCTGCCTGAGCCTCGGCCCGGCCTTCATTGCCTGAGCCTCGGGCCCTTGCAGCTGCAACTGCCATCTGCGGCCTGCCTGAGCCTTGGGCCCTTCCAGCGGCAGGCAGCATCCATGGCTTGCCTGAGCCTCAGGCAGCTGCTGCGGCTTTGTTTGGAAGGATGTCTGGAAGACGTCTGCTCTAATTAGCATATCACCCTTTTATTAGTATAGATTATACTATTCTCCATACAAACAACTGTAAAGCTACTTCTGCCCCACCCTGTATATGTTTTGCAAATACCTGTTCTAGAAATAATCCTATCTAATAAAAGAGTAATATTCGAATTAACCATCACTCTGCTACACCCACAAGCCACGCCCACAAGCCATGCCCACAAGCCAATCAGGAGCTAATATGCAAATAAACCCAACCAAGATGGCTACAGCCACAGAGAGCAGGAGGGAGGCTTGGGTTTCCCCGGTGATGGAGGAAGCCAAGCTTTTCGCCTGCCCTTGCTGGCCTAGGCCTCCACTCAAGGCTACAAAGTTTCAATGATAGAAGATAAATAAATCCAAACAGAAATGGCGGCAGCCACGGAGCTGGAAAGAGAAGGAGGCTAGGGTTGCCCCCAGTGATGGAGGAAGCCAAGCTTTCCACACACCCTGGCAGACCCAGGCCTCCGCTTAAGGCTATAAAGTTTCAATTATAGAAGATACATGAATACCATCAGAAATGGCTGCCGCCATGGAGCAAGCAGAAGGCTTGGCTCTGCTCCAGGCTACAAAGTTTTAATTGTAGAAGATAAATAAACCCCAGATACCAGGGCCTCTGCTTCGGTTGCCAGGGGGCATGGCCGGCCTGCAAACCACCATAGGCCCCTCGCCCAGGCCGCCCCACACCCCAAGGGAACCCCCACCCTGATCTGGGACACCCTTCAGGGCAAACCAGCTGGCCCCCACCCATGCACCAGGCCTCTATCCTATCTAATAAAAGAGTAATATGTGGATTGACCATCACTCCAACACACAAGATGGCTGCCCCCATGTGGTCAAAGATCCTGCCCCCATGTGGACACAAGATGGCCAGCAAGGGAGAGCAGTTGGGAGGGACCAGGCCTGTAAGGGAGGGCAGTTGGGGGAGATCAGGCCTGCAGGGGAGGGCAGTTAGAGGTGACCAGGCCTGCAGGGGAGGGCAGTTAGGGGAAAACATGCTGGTAGGGGAGCAGTTAGGCATCAATCAGGCTGGCAGGGGAGTGGTTAGGGGGTGATCAGGCTGGCAGGCAGAAGCGGTTAGGGGCAATCAGGAAGGCAGGCAGGCGAGCAGTTGGGAGCCAGCAGTCCTGGATTGGAGAGGGTGCAGGCTGGGCTGAGGGACACACTCCTTCCCCCCCCCCCCCGCCCCGTGCATGAATTCCGTGCACCAGGCCTCTAGTAATAATAATAATAAAACTATGAGAGAACGTTCACTGAGGTGACAGACTCTTTGGAATCAAGGAGGACAATCTTGAATTTTTAATGAATAGCTTTCCTTTGCTGAGTACTTGGTAGGTGCCAGGTCCTGGGCTAAGTGCTTCTGTATGCTTTACCCCTCAAAGCTCATGGGTACTCTGTGAGGCAGATGTTGCTATCCTCCCCAGCTCATGGAGGAGAAGTGAGTGCAAGAATAATCTATAACTTGCCCAAAGTCCTGTGGCAGGAGGGGTGGGCCAGGGTGGCATGCTGGGTGTACTGTATCTGGATTCTGGGCTTTCACCGTGGGTTTATGTGACCGCCACTCCATTCAATCCAGTCCCTGAGTCCTAGCTCCCAGATCCTAGCCTCACCAGTGTTCCTAGTGATTCACTGTCTCTCAGTGCTGCCTTCCCTGCTTTTCCCTTGCCTAGCTGATGATAGAGAGCCACAATCAACATCAGCAAAATATATTTATTCCACTGTGTGGGGATTGTGGGGGGGGAGGCGGGGGATAGCCATGTATAAAGGAGGGGCCCACTGTGCCTAGAGGAAGTGATATATTTGGCTAACCAAGGTTTTGCATGGCT
The DNA here is from genome assembly GCF_963455305.1 of Plecotus auritus. NCBI lineage: Eukaryota > Metazoa > Chordata > Mammalia > Chiroptera > Vespertilionidae > Plecotus > Plecotus auritus. The sequence goes on along the minus strand of NC_137770.1, from coordinate 74,766,079 downwards.
ATTCTTTCTGTCTCTTGATTGCCACTCCTCCTCCCCTCCCCTCCCCGACCCCAACAATCTTTTTATGGCCCCACCCACACTTCAAAGGACCCAGAGGGAAGGCCAAAGGCCCCCTAGCCACCCTTTCTTATGAGAAGGTTCTTAGAATTGTTCAAAGAATGTACCCAGCGTTACAGGGTATCGCTGAGGATCCCAGATGCCAAATTGATACCTTCTTCAATGAGATGCTTTAAATTTGTTGAAACTTAGTTTGTGAAGATTAAATTTTTTTTCCTTCTGACCTCGACAGGGAAAGTGCAAAAGGCAATTCAGTGTGAGAAAGGTCAGGGAGGCTCTGAATTTTCTCTCTTGTGTGTGAATAAACATTTGCATTCACAAGCGTGGGAAAGGCTGAGGGTGGCAGGACTTTTCTGTTGCGCTGTGCACAGAGGTGAGGCGTGGAAGCAGGTCCCAGTGAGGTGATGGTGGGCAGTGGTCTCTATATTTCCAGCTCTGGGTGAGTGTGCCCAGGCTGGCAGATCTCTTGGAGTCAAACACTGGCTCACTGTTAGGGACAGAGCTCAGGACCGGGAGTTGGAAGATGAGGGCACAGGTTTTGCTTTGTCCCCCACAATCTATAACCCTAGACATATCACTTAACTTCTTGGCCTTTGTTTCCTTATCCATAAAAGGGGGTGATAGTGCTGTTATCTTGTCTCATGGGTTTTGTTAACTAAGTCAATCAAAAGTAGTAAATTATTTTGAAATATTCTAGTCAAAGGTCTTAGTAACAAGTATATCTGATCACATTAAAACTCGCTTTAAAATCCTTGGCTCACAGGTTAGTGCCATCGGTCAGCATGGCGCACACGTTTCTTTACCAACCATCTGCAAGGTCAGGTCCCTCCATGCCCAGTCGCTGCCCTGTGCTCCCACTCCCCACATCTCGCTGGATATGTAAACTATCAAACAGGCTGTTTCCTCTGCTGCCACCCATGCCCAACTTTCCTCGTTTGCTCTGGAGCTGAGCGCTGGGTTTATATCTCCCTCCTCAGAACTCTGAATTCTGAGTGAACCTATTTAGCTTATTTGAGCTTCAGTTTCCTCATCTCCAAACTGGGAACACAGTAGTCCACCCTTATTTGTGGGGAATATGTTTCAAGACCCCTGGTAGATGCGCGAACCCGTGGCGAGGTACCTAATCCTACATATATTATGTTTTTCCCTATGCACACATCTCTACGGTATTTCACTTATAAATTAGGCACAGTAAGGGATTAACAATAACAAAATGGAACAAAGATAATCCTATCTAATAAAAGAGTAATATGTAAATTAACCATCACTCTGCGACACCCACCAGCCACACCCACCAACCACGCCCACCAGCCCATCAGGAGCAAGTATGCAAATTAACCCAACCAAGATGGCTGTGGCCATGGAGAGAGCAGGAGGAAGACTTGGGTTTCCCCGGCGATGGAGAAAGCCAAGCTTCTGAAGCCCTGGCCTGCCTTGGCCTCTACTTAAGGCTACAGAGTTTCAATTATAGAAGATAAATAAATCCCAAGAGAAATGGCTGTCACCACAAAGTGAGCAGAAGGCTTGGCTCCGCTCCAGGCTACAAAATTTCAATTGTAGAAGATAAATAAATCCCAGATACCAGGGCCTCCGCTTGGGTCGCCGGGGGGCGTGGCCAGCCTGCAAACCACCACAGGCCCCTCGCCCCAAGGGAACCCCCACCCTGATCTGGGACACCCTTCAGGGCAAACCAGCTAGCCCCCACCCGTGCACCAGGCCTCTATCCTATCTAATAAAAGAGTAATATGCAGATTGACCATCACTTCAACACACAAGATGGCTGCCCCCATGTGGTCAAAAATCCTGCTCCGATGTGGACACAAGATGGCCACCACAAGATGGCCAGCAAGGGAGAGCAGTTAGGGGTGACCAGGCTGGCAGAGGAGGGAAGTTGGGGGTGACCAGGCCTGCAGGGAAGGGCAGTTGGGAGGGACCCAGGCCTGCAGGGGAGAGTAGTTTGGGTGGACCAGGCCTGCTGGGGAGGGCAGTTAGGGGTGACCAGGCCTGCAGGGGAGGGCAGTTAGAGGTGACCAGAATGGCAGGGGAGGGCAGTTAGGGGCAAACACGCTGGCAGGGAAGAAGTTAGGCAGCAATCAGGCTGGCAGTGGAGTGGTTAGGGGGTGATTAGGCTGGCAGGCAGAAGGGGTTAGGGGCAATCAGGAAGGCAGGCAGGTGAGCAGTTGGGAGCCAGCAGTCCTGGATTGTGAGAGGGATGTCCGACTGCCCATTTAGGCCCGGTCCCACCAGGATCAGGCCTAAACGAGCAATCGGACATCCCTCAAGGGGTCCCAGATTGGAGAGGGTGCAGGCTGTGCTGAGGGACAGCTCCCCCCCACCCCCGTGCACGAATTTCGTGCACCGGGCCTCTAGTGATATACATAAAGAAAGGCATGTAAATGTGGCCTCTCTCCGACTGATGTGACAACTGAGGGCTACCAGGTGACTGACTAACAGGTGAATGGCATATATTGGGGTCCCCCAAAATGCATATACACACTTTGAGTAATTATAAAGGCAGTGTTTATTAAAATACATTTCATTTTCAAAATTGAGCTATCAGCTGTTAAAGTGTGTGTATATATATATATATATATATATATATTTGGGGGATACCCTGTATGCAGGGATAATTCACATTCTGGGTGGGATGGAGAGAGATGGTGTGAGATTTCATCACGCCACTCAGAACGGTGGGCAATTATGAATTAATTGTTTATTTCTTGAATTTTCCAGTTAATATTTTTGTACCACAGTTGACCATGGGTAACTGAAATTGCTGGACAGCAAAACGTGGATAAAGGGGGACTACTGTAATAATAATTCCCAGTGTAGCTAGAGGGGGAGGGGAGCACAGTTGTTACCCCAGTTACAACTATTGTGAAGACTTGGATGGCAGGACATGAGAGGAAGCAGTGAGGAAACTAGGTCTTGTGAGCAGATGGTCACAAGACAGGGCCTTTCTGTAACATGTTCACACTCCTGGATGGCTGGACCCGCCCATGCTTCCAATGTAATTTCCAGACCCGCTGGCTGACGTGAGGGTTAAAGGAAAGTTTCTGCAGCATTTGGTACCGGGCTTGATACACAGAGTTCAATAAACATGAGGTATGACTATTATTTCCTTATCCAATTGGTTCTTTCATCAATGTTCTCATGGTGCTTTATGCATAATTTATCATGTCACTTATTTTGGGGGAAGTTGCTTACCTTCTATTGCACCTCAGTGTCTTCATCTATAAGAGGGGAATAATAACAGTACCAAGCTCTGGTGGTGTTGGCAAGACTAACTGAGATTATATGTAAATGTACTCAAATGCTAGTGCCCAAAAGGTATGGCTGTTGCAGTCATTTGTTGTAGGGGAATCAAGCCATGAAGTAAGAGTGGCAGGGCTTAGTAAACACTAGGTAAATTTAAGCACATTCGAGAACAAATATGTTAGGATCTGGAGAACTGCAGCCACTGATGGTCAGCGTCTGATTCACGGGCATCCGCATGGGTGCTAGTTTAGGGCACAGCAGCAAGGGGCCTGTGAGTTGTGAGCGTTTTGTGCCTTGCTTGTCTCTCAGGTTTGTCTAGGAGGTTTGTGGAGAAGCAGGAGAATTTCAAATGTAAAGGTAATAAAGAATATTACAGTCATACCCCCAGCACAGATGAGAGGTTGCACCAGCCTTCCCTCTTGTTGTGAAATTGCATGTGGATGGAGGACGTTGGAAGAGATGCCTTTTCTAAAGGGCATACCAAAGAAGAATAAAGATGTGGGTCCTGGTATTCAATGGCGCCCCTCCAATGACCTAGAGTTAGTCTGGTCAGAAAGAAATACCGGGGAGTGTGTTGACATCTATCTAACTCAAAACATGCCTGTGGACTAAGGAAGTGAGCTGAGGCCTGAGGAGGAACATGCTCTTCTCAACCAAAGCCATTTGGTTTCTCAAGCCCCCTCTTGTGGCTCACCACCTTTCCACAAGTCTGCCTTTTGATTTCCCTCTTGTTGAACAACTTCCCTCTGGAGGCAACCCTGGGAGAAAGAAACTCAAAGGGGCAGGAGGCAGAAAATCAGGCCAGGCCCCCAGGCTGTGGTGGTGAACAGAAGACAAAGGGAAGATCTTGCTGCTCCATATAGGAAGCTACAGCTTTAGGAGTCATGGAGGGTGTGAGGCCAGACCAGTGCTTACTGACAATCCATTTTGATCCACCTCCATCTTGGCCACCTTTCTGTATTCACAATGCAGCCCAGTCAAGGGTCCTTAAAGGTAAAAGGGAGCAGAAAGGGCTTTCTTCTCAGATCTCGGATGGGTGCTCTAAGTAGAAAGGTAAGCTCTAATTTCTTTCCTCAGAGAGCTCTTTTCCATTGGATTTGGTCTGATTTGTAAGGGAACAAGCCAAGACCCAGAGCAACCTTAGCTCAGGGTTTCTGACCTTCTAAAAGCAGGGCAATGTGCGGGGAGATCCGTTTCATGCTGGTCTTAGCCCAAAGTAGGAAAGTATTGGGGCAGAGCATGGTGGTGAATGGGACCCAGAAGGGAGGTCGGAGGTTGGTTACTTACTGCCCGGGTAACAGGAGAAAAAGTGCTGGCAATTTCTATTCTGGAAGCAGCTTACTCTGCAAGGAGGCAAGACCGCACTTGTACAGGCTTTCAGAGGAAAGGACAGTAGTGGGGTGCACCTGAGGATGCAGCCGTGGGAAGTAGGGCCAACATGGTGGCCTTGTGGCAGTGTTTAGATGAGTGTGTTTGGCACTTTGGCGTTTCACGCAGCCAGCGTTAGGGAAAGCCACTATGAAGTGAGGAGCTAAGCCTTTCCATCAGGCAGCCACTTCACCCCCCAGCAAAGTGTAAAAAGCATATTTTACTCGTGTGAGTGTACATGTGAAACCATCAGGGGGAAAGTATGCGTGAAAAAATAGCAAGCAGCAAGTCGATGTTTTTTACAGAATAGCAGACTGGTAATTGCAGACCAAAAAGCTTTTTCCTCCGCAGAGCCTGCACACTAATGCAGGCATTGTTCCTCCTCCAGACACCCTCCTCCCTGAGCATTAGTGCCTCAGAACACTTACACCGATTAGGGTGTCATCATCACAGCGCTTGACAAAGCCTCCAAATTATACCTTTTATACTTCTGTTATTCTTTCATGCCACCAAGTCTCATGCTGTGCGTTAACTTAAGGCAATTAACTTTATCAAAAGAAAAGACAGACTAGCCTTGACTTTTCTCTTTCCCAATGCTGAAATTGCCAGATCACTCTGCTGGTAGCACCCTCAAGCGCCACCTTCAGGCCGTTCCTCAGCACTGCTGTGGACATTTCTAGCCATCTCAACTTTGTGAGCTGAACCGTGCAATCCCCATCCTTAAGGGATATGGTACAAGAACCTTCCAAGAATTCTGGAGACTCCTTTTCACTGGAGACTTGATTATTTTATAACTAGGGGCCCAGTGCATGAATTCGTGTACCTTGAAAGGAATTGTAGGCCACGAGAGGCTGCGGTGGGCACACGGGCGGGTCTCGGCCTATTCTCTGCGTTCTCACCTGGCCCCTCCTGCTGAGGTCCCCTGTCTGTCAGCAGCCCCACTCCCACCGCTGCTCCCATGCGCTGATAGCGTGGAGCGATTGGGGCCCGCACCAGCAGCTGGTGAGATCAGGGCCGTCGCCAGCAGCGGGTGCCAGCAGCGGCTGCCATCCCGATTGCCCCTCAGGATCAGGGGAGGTGGAGAAGCCCTCAGGGGCGATTGGGGCCAGCAGCCGCCGCTCACACCCGCTGTAGATGCTGAGCAATCGGTGCTGGCGCTGGGCAGTGGGTGTGAGCGGGGCCAGCACTGGCAGCAGGTGCAAGCACCCGGTGGGACGATGGCATGTGGGAGCAAAGAATTTTCAGTAATTAACAGAGGCTCGCCCCGATGACACTGACCGGCGCCCCACCTTGGGCTGGCGCCCCCGCTCATCTGGTCCAATATCCCACCACAGCTGATGCCCACCATGTTCTGTGCTCTGCCACCTGCTGCTGACGCCTGCCATGTCCCCTGGTGGTCAGCACATGTCATAGCAACCGGTTGTTTGGTTGCTCAGTTGTTCCGCCATTTGATCTATTAGGGTTTTATATATTTAGATGACTAAGTAGAAGAGGCCTTTTACATGTTTAATTTGGAGGCTTCAAATGGAAAATGACTGGACTGAGGACTTGATTCAGTTGAAAAACTGGTTGGACTTATTAGTCACTCATGTTACTGGCTATATGATTGGATTTATTATATATTTAATTAAAATCCAAGGCAATACACATTTCTTATTTTAGCTATTAATTTTAATACCTTTCCAAACTTCAAACTTGGCCTGTATCTCCAAATTTATTATTTTAAACTAAAAGCTGGCAATTCCCTACCTAGATAATATTCTTCTTCATTTCCATGAATAAGTAAAAGAAAAAGATAAGTCAAGGTAATTTATCATAATCTTCAACAAACTACCTTTCATTAGTTGAAAACTGGTTAGGTCTGAATTTGCAAAGGAGGATGGAGATCAGATGCATTCAAAAGAAAAGGGACTATTATATATGTGAAACTTCTTTTTCATAAACCTAATGGTAACCACATACACATAAAATGCCCAAACTGAGACACATAGCTTAAAAAAAGAGGAAAGAAGTATGGAATACCACCAACAAAAATAACAGACAAAAGCACAAAGAAAAGAATCAATGGAGATATAGAGCTACCAGAGAAAAAAAGATAAAATGGCTATAGGACATCCTCATACATCAATTATTACCCTAAATATAAATGGGCTGAATTCACCAAGAAACAGACACAGAGTAACAGAGTGGATCAAAAATCAAAACCCAACCATATGCTGCCGTCAGGAGACCCATCTGAGCTGCAAAAATAAAGCTACACTCAAAGTGAAAGGGCGTAAAGTGATTCTCTAAGCAAATGACATCCACAGAAAAGCAGTTGTAGCCATATTTATATTTGACAAAATAGATTTCAAGATAACAAAGGTAACAGGAGATGAAGATAGACCTTTTATACTGATAAAGGGATACTACATGAAGAAAACATAATACTCAATATATATCCAATCAGGGAGCCTCGAAACCACTCACAGAACTAAAGAAGGAAACAAATCAAAACACAATCATACTTGGGGATCTTACTACTCCATTGACAGCTCTAGACAGATCATCCAAACAGAAAATCAAAAAAGAAATATCAGCCTGAAATGACACATTAGACCAAATGGACATAATTCACATTTACATAGTCTTTCATCCCAGGACATCAGATTATACATTCCTCTCTAGTGCACATGGAACATTCTCAAGGACAGACCATATGTTGGGTCACAAAACTAGCTTCAATAAATTCAAGGAGATTGAAATTATACCAATCATATTCTCTGACCACAATGCTTTGCTTTTTTTTTTTTTTTAACTCCCCACCCAAGGATATTTTTTCCATTTACTTTTTAGAGAGAATGGAAGGGAGGGAGGAGCGAGAGAGAGAGAGAGAGAGAGAGAGAGAGAGAGAGAGAGAGAGGCGTTGACATGGATTGGTTGCCTCCCATTTGTGCCCTGACTGGTGCTGGGGATTGAACCTGCAACCAAAGTACGTGCCCTTGACCAGGAATCGAACCTGCTACCCTTTGTGGACTGATGTTCTAACCACTGAGAAAACTGGCCAGGGTTGATCACAATACTTTAAAATTAGGAATCAATTACAAAAAGGAAGTAAAGAAACCCACAAATATGTGGTGATTAAACAACATACTACTGAAAAATGACCGGGTCAAAGGAGAAATAAAAGGTGAGATCAAAAGATATAGAGAGACAAATGAGAATGACAATATAACATATCATACTTTCTGGGATGCAGCAAAAGCAGTAATAAGAAGGAAGTTTATATCATTACAGGCCTTTCACAAGAAATGAGAGAAATCATAAGTAAACTGCCTAACATCACATCTTTAAAAACTATAAAAAGAAGAACAAAAGCAACCCAAAGTCAGCAGAAGAAAGGAAATAATAAAAATCAGAGCAGAATTGAATGAAATAGAGAACAAAAAGACTACATAAAAATTAATACAAGAAAAAGCTGTGTTTTTTTTTTTAATAAAATTGACAAACCCCTGGCTGTAGTGAACCCCTTTCACGTCCCGCGTGATTCAGGGTTCAAGTTCAGGGTTTGGGATCTGGGGGAGGCCACACACAAATGAAAGAGACTAGAAAATATTAATTTGGGAATATTGGGGGCCAGGCGGGAGCCCAACTCAAGGGGAAGGACTCCACCTTGCTCTGGTCTAGCAATCCCTTTTATTAAGACTATGGGATACACCCATAGCCTTTAGGCAGGCAATTTCAATAATAGCCAATCTGCAAGAATTTACATAAAACTAGAAGGTGGAAGTTGCTTCAGCTACCATTGTCTCAACTAAACAGTGGGTGGTTGGCTCTGACCTTTCAGAGCTTCATGGTTGACCAGCCTTCCGGGTTCCTTGTCCACACCTCTCTGCTAGTGAGGACAATGGGCAGCTTCCAACCCTGGCTAGATTCACTAAGGAAAAAAGAGAAAAGACTCGTGTAAACAAAATCAGCCATATGATTATGAAAGAGAAGTTACCACAGATATCACAGATATACCAAGAATCATACTAGAATACTATGAAACACTGTATGTCACCAAATAGAAGAAATTGATAAGTTCCTAGAAATATATAACCTTCCTAGACTGAACTGGAAAATTTAAATATATTGATAAGTAGTGAGGAAATTAAAACAACCATCAAACACGTCCCAAAAATAAAAGTCCAAGACCAGATGGCTTCACATTCAAAAAAGATTTGATACTTTATTAGACCAACAGAACTCTGATACCAAAATCTGGCAAGGATAACGAAGAAGAAGAAGAAGAAGAAGAAGAAGAAGAAGAAGAAGAAGAAGAAGAAGAAGAAGAAGGAGAAGAAGAAGAAGAAGAGGAAAATATTACATACCAATATCTCTAATGAATACAGATATAAAAATCCTAAACAAAATACTAGCAAATCAAATACAACAATACATTAAAAATAATACATCATGATAAGTGGGGTCCATTCCAGGGGAACAAGGATGGCTCATCATATGCAAATCGATCAATATGATTCACCACATTAACAAAACAAAGAATAAAAATAATATAATCTTATCAATAGATGCAGAAAAAGCATTTGATAAGATACAATATCCATTATGATTGAAAAATTCAATAAAATGGGTATAGAAGGAAAGTTCCTCAACATAATAAAGGCCATACATGACAAACCCTCAGCCAATATCATACTCAATGGTGAAAAACTGAAAGCTTTTCCTTTAAACTCAGGAATAAGACAAGGATGCCCACTCTCACCACTCTTTTTCAACATAGTCTTGGAAGTCCTAGCCAGAGCAATAAGGCAAGAGGAAGAAATAAAAGGCATCCAAATTGGGAAGGAAGAAGTAAAAGTCACTTTTTGCAGTTGACATGGTTCTGTATATAGAAAACCCTGAAGACTCCCCCAAAAAACTATTAGAAACAAACAACAACAACAAAAAATGATTAGAAATCTAATGATCTGATCCAATTACCCTCCCAGTGTCCCTTGGCTTCTCCTTCCTCCCAGCTCCTATTAGCTGCCTTGTGTTGGGCGTGGCTTGATTTTCAGCTCTGCCATGGTCTGTGTGACCATATCATCTAGGATGCTGTCAGCCGTAAGTAATGAGAATCCCAAATGGAACTGGCCAAATCAATCTTTATTAACTTGTTTACACAGAAAGTCCAGACAGGGGTCAGTTCCCCGGTTGGCTAAGTCATTTATTCAACAACTTCTGGAGTACTCAGGCTTTCCCCCTCTCTTTTTGCTGCCAACCTTAGTATATTAGCTTTTGTTCTTCAGATGGTACCTACTCTTCCAGGCATCACATCTCAGGGAACCATGGCCTGTTTCACTAGCATAATACATGTTTGTTTCTTTTTTGTCATTGGCTCTTTTAAAAAAAATTTAAAATTATAGTTTACATTCAACATTATTTTGTCTTAGTTTCAGGTGTACAGCATAGTGGTTAGACAATAATATACTTTACAAAGTGTTCCCCCACAATATTCCTAGTACCCACCTGGCACCATACATAGTTATTAGGATATTATTGATTATATTCCCTATGCTGTACTTTACATCCTTGTGACTGTTTTGTAAATATCAATCTGTCCTTCTCAATCCCTTCACCTTTTCACCCAGTCCGTCATCAACTCCCCTCCCCTCTGGCAACCATCAGGCTGTTCTCTCTATCTATGAGTCTGTTTCTGTTTTGTTTATTCATTTATATTATTCATTACATTCCACATATAAGTGACATCATATGGATCATATAGGAATCCTGCTTTGCTAGAAGCCCCCAGAACACTTTCCCTCCACACTGGTGAGAATAAAAATTACCATCTGTAGTTTAGGTGGGTGATGCCCAGCCCTGCTGCATATGAAAATCACTGGCAAGCTTTGTAACTGTGAGGCCTATGACTAACCCCCAGAGAGGATGATTCAGCTGCACTGGGATGGTTGTAAGTGCAGCCAGCACTGAGACCATGCCTCAGTCTAATCAAGATTCCCTCACCTGGGCTGGAGGAGGAGCTCAGTTTTTTTGCGCCTTGTCCACCTGATACCTAAAATCAAGGTTCTAATGCAGAGAAAAGGTCCTGTGGGGGTGGCAATTTTTCAGGCAAACAAGCACTCATTACACATAGAGTCTGCCACTTTTTGCCTGGAAATGAGAATTATAATATGGTTTTGCAGGGGATAGCCCAGAAAATTGTAATGGGACAGAGGGAAGAACTCCAATCTGAACTGCTCATCAGATCTCTACACCTCACGGAGAGACCATTCTGTCTTTCTTCCTTTCCCCAGTCGCCCTCCCCCATATAGGGCAGCCCTCAGGGTTGGGTGGTGGCAGGGGGAAAGGCTGTACCTTACTTCCCACTGTTCTTCTAGAGTTTTCTCTGTCCTTCCTCATTAGGCAACCTTATGGGGGAAGAGGGGAGGAGGAGTGGCTTGGAACCAAACAGTTTTCCTGGCTCACTTTACCTACATTCCCTAATAGTTACTTCTCAAACTTGGGGTGCTCTCCTGAGCATCCTGAGTCTGAAGGTACAGACGTCTGGTATGTAGTGTCTGTTCCCAGAGGTCTTCATGGAAGCTCTCTGGAACTAAGATCTTTCCAAAGGGTTTCCATCAGAGGCTGGGAGGACCCTGGTTAACCTGCAAGTCAACGCTCTTCTTCCTTGGGGTGAGGATGTGGTAGGAATTACATGACACGGCCTTTCACTTGACCTGCAACAGCCATTTGGTAGGGCATCCAAGCCCAGGTTCCTAGTCCCACCCTCTCCACCAGTCCTCATCCACTCAGGGGATTTCCCCCATTATCTCCCTCCAAGTCCAACTCTTATGGGGAGTCCCAGCCCACCAAATATCTACATATGAATATGCCTTTCAGCATTCCTTCAACATCTACTAGCTGCCAGGCACTGTCTGAGGCCCTGGGAACACAGCAGCGAACAAGACGGACAAGGGCCCTGCTTCCACGGAGCTCACTTATGAAGGGTGACAATAAGCAAATCAGATCTAAGAAAATGTCAGACAGTGATAGAAGAGTTGGGAACCTTCAGCACCAGGTGTCCAGTCATGTCCTGGAATTGGCCCAAGTTCAACTGTGCCCTTGGAATGAGCTTGGACCCTACCTCCTCTGCTCCAGCCAACTAGCCTTCTCCCTGTTCCTCTAACACCCCACGTTTGTTACCACCTCAGAGGCCTTTCCTGCTATTTCCTATGTCTGGGAATATGTCAGAGACTTAGCTCTGAAGAGGGATACAGGAAAGATAAAAGGGGATGCTTTGCTCATGAAGGCATCACCCTCTGAAGATCTCCCCTACCAGCAACTTTAAGCGGTAGGAGCTGAAGTGACAACCACCACTGGCCTTTGGGGTTTTGTGGTGAATAGTAAAGAGCCATGAAATGAGAGGGTACTGACCACCCCTTCCTGAGCTGTTCCTGCCCCTGGAAGACTGGTTGGCCAGAGTGTGGCACTGTGGTGTGGATCGCATCTGGAGGAGGCAGGTGGGCGGGGCCTGGCTTCACATATGGATTCTAGAGCAGAAGAAGGCAGGATGCTCTACCACCTCCCTTTTATCTCAAGTTTGGCCTGGAACAAAGAGCCTCAGCTGCCAAGTTTGGCCCAATGCTGTGCTGTGTCTGTGAGACCAGGCTGATGACTTCTTTTCTGGGTTATCTGCCACCTTCACCTTTCATGCCACGGCTTTGGAAGCACTGAGCCATGGCATGATGAATTGCTGCTTTGATATACCACCAGGATGCCAGTCAATCCAGGGAGGCTCAAGACTAGAAGGAAGATGTAGGCAGAACCAGGAGCTGGGCTGATCAAGAGGCTGCTCCACCTGGAACTCTGCTGGGGGCTGTGGCCTCCGGCTGAAAGCTAACCATTGTGCTGACTCACTATGTGGCTGATAAAAAAAAAACCAGCAAGCTGGTAGCTCTCATGAGCCCTGGAGTTGCAAATATAGGCTAGGGAGCCTCAGCCGGAAGGGGCTTCAGTGAGTGAGAAGCCAACCTTTTTCTGTCCTCTCCCCAATTCCCTTTTGTGATCTGGACTTATAAGGGGCCCAAGAGGACACTGGGCATTTCCCTCTCTAGTCCCCTGGGAGACCATGAAACCAGGTCAGGAAACACAGTAAAGGCCAGCAGCAGCATCGGCCTCCAGGCCTCTCTGGCATTCTGCAAGTCCTCCCGTGCTCTTGTTGGTCTTTCTGCTACGGCCGAACCCAGGTCTAGCAGGTGCCTGTCTCAGTCCCTTGGTGGGCTTGGCTCCTGCTTCTCAAGGAACTGGAATGATCATCTCCAGAGTTATGCAGCCTGCATAATTCAGGGATGAAGGTTGGGGAGTCAAGGGGGAGAGGAGCGTGTGTGTGTGGGGGTACAGTCTGCATTATATTTTCTGTAAATGACACCCCTGGAATACAGCAAAGAGCCCTAAGATAGGTGTCCCAGTGTACTGCACCCTACCTTAGCTTCCCTCCCCAACCTAACACCCCTAAATGCTGATATCTTAAATCAGCACCTACCTGGCTCATTAGGGCACTAAATAAATACTTGATGAATATATAATGGGGTGGTAGACAGAACAGCAGTCTGCAAAGATGTTCATATCCTAATCCTGAACCTGTGAATACGTTACCTTACACAGCAAAGGGGATTTTGCAGGTGTGATGAAAGTTATGGAGCTTGATATGGAGAGGTGATCTTGGATTATCTGGGTGGGCCCATTCTAATTATATGAGTCCTTAAAAGTAGACAACCCTCCCTGGTGCAGTCAGAGAGGGAAATGTGCCTTATAGGAAGAGTCAGACATGGCAGCATGAGAAGGACTCGCCACCCCTTGCTGGTTTGGAGATGTGAGAGGCTATCTACAAGGACCGGAGAGAGCCTTTTAGGAGTTAAGGGTGACCCCAGCTGACAGCCAGCAAGGAAACAGGGACCTCAGCCCCACAGCCCCATGGAACTGTCAACAAGGGAATGAACAAAGAAATAATTCCTCCCCAAGAGCCTCCACAAAGGAAAGGAGCCCTGCCGATGCCTTGATTGTTGTCCAGTGAGACTCATGGGAATTCTGGCCCACAGAACTAAGACATATTTGTATTTTAAGTTGCAAAAGTTATGGTAATTTTTATGGCAACAATAGAAAACTAATAAAATGGCTACAAAGTGGAATGTATTTCACAACTGATCATAATTTTCTTGTTTCTGGCATCTCCCATTTCCTCGGTGGCTGCCAGTGGGAGGGAAGTCATTCTTCATGGTTGGGTGGATTCTCAGGGAGGGCATTCTTCTGGTCCTATATGCTACTTGGCAAATCCGGTTACTTCGCTGCTAGAATCTGCTTCTGGCATCCCCACTGGCCTGGCCCTTGTGATAGAGGCTGCTAGAGGCTGGTCTTTCAGGAAGCACACAGAGCTCCCCATGGCTTCCTGTCCTCTCTGCTGCTTCAGAGGCAGCTGCGGAATCTCACGCCAGGCAGGTGACCCACATCCAGGCCCCACACTTCTCTCCTCCAAGTGTCCTCCTGAGACGGGCAAGTTGTCTCAGGTTCCAGCGATGCCTCTGGACCAGTCCATGTCCAAAGAATCTGATGGACCTCCTCCACTGCAACACTTGACAGCAAGGAAGCCCGGAGGCAGCCCCTCCCACCTGTCTGCCCCAGCCCTCTCCCCACTTCCTGTCTCAACATGACACTGGCAGAGGTGTCTGTAGGGGCTGCAACTGGGGAAGAGCACATGATCTCTCCTCTCCTCAGATCTTTTGTGGGGGCCCTACTTATTTCCTTCCTTCTCCCCACCCAACCAGGAACAAGGCCTGAGGGGTGATGAGGACGGCGGGGGAGAAGCTACAAGTCCCTTCCTATTAGCTCTTCTTTCAAGCCTTTCTCTCCCTCTCTTGGTCAGTCTCCTTTAGAGTTTCCACTCCAGCAGGGGGGGGGGGGGGGGGGGGGGGCGCAATAAGGAGGCAGTTCCTGTTCCCACAGAATGTAATTTCTACTGTTTATTAACTCACAGATGGTTCTGTTTCCTCTGTATCTAGCAATTCGATCTGGACTTGAGTGTCTTTGCTATTAACAGTCTTTGTGGGGGTGGTAGCAGAGGAAAAAAAGAGCAGGTAATTTGATGCCCCGGTTCTTTGTGTGCAAAAATTAAAACCACGAGCTTATGAGTGGATGCTGTGTCCTAGCAACCAGGCATCAGTGGACAGCTCTGCCCAGGCTCTGTCTCCTCAGCCCCTCTCAGCGCCCTTCTTAGTCACGCAGGTTGGATTTACTTTGTCCCTTGCTTCCTCTGAGCCTCAGTTTTCTTATTCTAGGCCAGAAGGAATTTCTGGCATAACACCCCACCCCCAGTCCTGATAGGAGATGGTTGATGCCTTCAGCTGCAGTCTCCTCAGGGTTCATTATTTAGTCTGTGTCCTCAGGGTCCGTGGGTGGCCTGTTGGGGATGGACCCATGCAGTGCCTGGATTTGCGGTTCTTGGAGCCACTTCACGATTCTGTGGAGATAAGCCCTGGCCCTGATTTATACACTGAGCCTGGAAAGTCCCTTATCAGACTTAGAATCAGAACCAGGCAGCGTGAACAGAGCCCCTTGGGGTTCCTCTTGTGGTTTCCCAGAAGAGAACTAACCAGTCCTGGGGTTACAGACCACTGAGGTCAGTTATTTCAGTTCAGTCACAGCCTCCTGGCTCGGTTCCCTCCACCAGGACCTCATAATCGGAAGGTTCCTCTTTGGGGGCGAGGATGTCACTCTTAGGTGAGATCACCGTGGGTAAAACAGTGGAGCCCATCCTTTGGCCAGCGTGGAGGGCCTTGGTTGGAAGGGACCCTGCGCCCCTGAGCCTGTGTATGAAATGCTGGCTGTGCCCCAGCTGCTGCGCAGGGCTCTCTATGAAGCTTGGGGTCATGGCCACAGTCAGAGTCCTGGCTTCCAAACCCCAACATCTAAGGGCTCTGAGGCTCTGGATGAGATATAGACTGGCTCTGAGCCTCGGGGTACGTATCTGTAAAGTGATTCCCTAATTCATAAAGTTGTTGGGAGGATGAGATGAAGTGAAATAGCTGATTAATAATCCTCCACCCCCACCCCTCAATCACAGAACATAACTTTGGCCTGGTCCTCCAATAATTTGGGTGCTAATAGCAGTTTCAATTAAAGGTAGTTGGATAGTCCCATCCAATGTTGTTTAAAGCCTTTAAGCTTCTTTCCTCCCAGGAGAATTCAACATTACCAGGGGCATGATCCTAAACAGAGACATATCCTCGCCCTATCTGCCCCACCCCCAAGGGCTGGGCTCCAGCTGTGGAGGGCCCCCTGGAGACCCCTTGAACTTTCCACACTGTCCGACCTGTCTCTAGTCTTACACACCTTTCTTACTGATTTTGTGGATGTGGTTAAGTCAGATTTTTGCTATGTTTTACTGAAATAATATCTAATGGCAGTCCTTTTCATTTTCCATGTGCTGTATTCCCGTAACTCCAGTTTCTTAGGGCTGATGTTGGCCTTCATTTTTTCACCAAAAGGCCTAGGACAGTCTTGCTCCATGGTTTATTTTGCATACTCCAAACCTCTTGAGTGACAGCAACAACGTTGCTGAGCTGATCATACTAATAAGAGTAAAACTGCCACCTAGTGGTCATGGGAAGTGTGACTGCCTTTTCATGAATACCCTTTTTACAGGTATCAGAAACAATGTTCAGAGTTGATAGCTTTCTTTTAAACTAACTTAGAAGGTGTGATGTGAATCAGACCAAACAATATATCTGCTTCAAAAATCAGATTGATATACAACGTTTTGCCAAGCTGGTACACTACATTTTTTTCTTTGACTAAAGCTAAATGCAAATGAAGTCACACCATCAACCAATAAACTACCTAAACCAAACAACAACAATAACAACAAGGAACGGCTGTTTTCATATATCCAACCTAGTGCTGGGCTGGCTCTACTCAGCCCTCAAAAGCTGAATGGGCAGCAGAGCAGCTCATCCCAATACACTGTGGGGTTTAAAACCAGGCAAAGGAGGAGACAGCAGGAGACCACAAGGAAGACCTGCTCCCTCTGCAGAGACCTCTGAGTTGAGTGCTCGATTTGATCAGGTAGGAGGAATAGAGGGCCCACAGGGACCGCACCTGGTTGAAGGGAGAACGTATGCAATGCCCAGGGGATGGAAGAGGAGAAGAGCTCAGGTGGTGAGATGTGCAGTGTGACTGAAAACATAACTCAGCCTAAAGCCTTGGACCCACAATGCATTTGTTGACCACATACACATTTTATATATGTATTGGATACTTAATTCATTCAAAGTAGGTATAAAAAGGTATGAGACATCGAGAGAAATTTAAGAAGATAGGGAAGCATGTTGTTTGCAATGATGTCAAGTCAAGATTAGTCTATAGATTCAAAGCAAACCAAATAAAAATCCTATCAGATTTTTTTTCTTTTGTGGAAATTGACAAGCTACTTATAAAATTCATTTAGAAAAGCAAAGGCCCACGAATAGCCAAGACAATGAAAACCGTACCACAAGCTTATGAGTGGATATTGTGTCCTAGCAACCAGGGCATCAACCGGACAGTTTTGCTCAGGCTCTGTCTCCTCGGGCCCATCTCTTTCTCCCTTGCTTTCTCTGGGCCTCAGCTTCCTTACTTGAGGCTGGGAGGAATTTGTGGCATAAAAAAAGTCTAAAAGTCTAGTCCTGATAGGAGATGATTATGCTTCTGGTCTGCTGTCTCCTCAAGGTTCATTATTCAATCTGTTTCCCCAGGGCCCATGGGTGGCCTATTGGGAGACTTACACCACCAGAAATTAAGACTTTCAACAACACTAAAGGGATTAGTCATTAGAAAATGGGCAGGAGCTACTAAAAATGAATATGTGCACTCCTCTGACCCAGCATTTTCACTCCTGCATATATGCCCAACAAAGATGCATTTTTATTTAACAAACTTATGCCAGATTGTTCAAAGCAGCATGCTTCATAATAACTCTGACCTGTGGCTGTGACTATTAAATGCTCAACAACACTGGGGTGTCTTCACACAATAGAATTTTCTATTCAGCAATAAGAATGAAATATTTATAACTACACACTACACGATAGATACATTCCACACACATACTGTTAAGAGAAAGAAACTAAACTCAAGGAATACATACTGTACAATTCCCATTAATAAAGTACAAAAGTCGCCCAAATAATTGTGTGACTGATTGTATGATCAGCTCTGATTCTTCATCTTCCCCGACACCCATGCCCTTCAGCGTGTGACTGCAGGACCTCTCACTGAAGCTGTGGAGTTTCCCCAGCAGGATCAGGACTAGGTTGAGGCAAGTAAGGCATTTACCCTGGGCACAGTGTTTAAGGGGTTATCAAAAACCTCAGTAGTCAAGAAAAATACAATTTTAATGCAATTTAACAAAAAATCAAAGTCAATGTAAAAAAAAATCCCTGAACAAAATGTCAAAAATGTTAATAAAGTCCGGAACAAACCCTCCACTTGCACGGCTCCCTTTACTGGACTCAAGTTAACCCTGCCTCTGTCAGATCCTGTGTTACATAAACAGGAGGCTTGCATATTTCTGTCAGTTCTATCCTGTGCCATCACCATGGCCATGGCTTGGCTGGCCTGTTGGGGGAGAGCTGTGCCCCCTCCCTGGATGTGGGAGACATTCAGCCAAGGTGAGCAGAGTTGCCTATATAACCACCGCAAGCCAGTGAACCATGAAGTCTTGCTTTTGTGTGGCACTGCATTTTGTGTCTCTGCGTGATACAGCAATAGCCAATGGATACACTAAACTATGTAGTTAAAAGTCAGGAAAGAGGGTACTCTTGGGCAGTGGGTAATGACTTGAAGGAGGTATGAAGTGGGCTTCTGAGAAGCCTGTAAGTTCTGTTTCTTGATCTGGGTGCTAACTATACAGTTGTATTCAGTTTGTGAAAATTCATTGAGTTTTATGTTTTTGATCTGTGCATTTTTCTATATTTTTTATTACATTTGAATACAGAAATTTAAAAATAGAGGAGACATGGCCCCTACCAATTTTTCAAGGGCAAAGTTAGTTGAGATCAGACACAAAAAGAAAAGTCAAAATCATCAAGGTCTGAAATAAAAAATCCAGAATAAATTAAATTTGAACCATTATTCAGAAAATCTGTGAAATTACTTATTTTGAACTCTACCCACTATCTATAATAATAAAAGCATAATATGCTAATTAGACCGGACATCCTTCCGAACGACCTTCTGGATAAAGCCGGGGCTGCTAGGGAAGCCTGGGTCCCAAGTGCCAGCAGCCGAGGGAAGGAAGGACTACTCTAGCACAGATTTCGTGCCTTGGGCCTCTAGTCTATAATAATCTATAATAATAAAAGCATAATATGCTAATTAGACCGGGCAGCCCAACGATCTTCTGGATGTCCTTCCGGGCGACCTTCTGGATGAAGTCAGGGCTGCGAGGGCTGAGGCAAGCTGCAGCGGCAGTGAGAGCTGAGCCCCTTGCACGAATTTTGTGCATCAGGCCTCCAGTTATTTATAAGGAAGCACTTAGATTTATTTGGACCTTTATTTTAAAACTTTATTAGACCCAGACAAAATCAAAATGTAAGAATATTCTCTGAACCAGCATTTCATTTGACTTGAGTTTTGCTAAATTCATCTTTACATTTAGCTTTAAGTCGGCCTTACTTTAATGAAAATAATTACTATGATCATTGTTTTTTCAACCATATGCTTATTGAGATTGTGTGGAAGATCAGAAAGCATAGCTTTTCTATGAACAGACATTAGATATAACTATCATTCAGTTTCAATTGTTTGAGGAGCAATTTGTTATCTATCTACCTGTCTGTCCTCCATCGATTGCCTGTCGCCCACCTATCTGTCCACCTTAGGACTGACTCTGATGAGGATGGGAAGATCATGTCATCAACTTGATGCCAGAGAACAAGCTCATCTGCCTTAAGATTGAGATTAAAGGGGAAAATATGCATCTAAATAACAGACCCTGTGATTTCTCATTGCATCTCCCAAAGGAATAACATCTATTTGTTTCTCAAAAAGATGCACACACATTTATGCTGTGATCTTTCCAGAGAAAATAAATTATATTTACTATCACACTTCCTACGTAGTCCAGGTGCTTCCCACTCATCTGATCTGACAGTGTCCCTCCTCAACTTTCCACAGCAGATGCGGGCCAGACCCAGCGCCAAGAACTTTATACAAACTCACTGAATCTTTGAAACTTCCCTGTGGGGACATTCGAGCACCATCTCCTTTTTACAGATGAAGAGGCTAACCCAGAGACATTGCATCACTTGACTGAAGTCACACAGCAAGGAGCTAGCATTGCACACACCCAGTGAGCCATGTGGCTCTGCAGCACGTGCTCTTATCAGCAAGACCTGCACCTTGAGCTCACAAGTTCAAAGAAGCTGCGAGAAACCCTTTTTTAAACATTCTGAATATTTATTTCAGAAATAGAGCTACTTCTCCCTAGTTTATACCTGATGTAAATCTCAATTTTCATGTACATCACGTTTGCTTGACATGAGACCATTCAGAAAATAATGACTTAAAATAATCTTTAAAAATGGATACCTATTGCCTACTGTCCCGCTTTGACTGTATCACACAACACAATAAGCCTGCTCACTGATAGTCATACATCTGTGTCTCCTTAGCTACAGATGAAGGCCCCACAGGATAGCAATCGGCTCATTCTTTGCAAAGCTGTGGTGCCTGGAGCACCTGGTAGCACAGCGTGTGCTCAGAGTGTGCTTATCGATTGATTAATGGGGCTGAAGTAAATGTCCTGGAGCTTGGAGTCTAGAGAGAAATGGAATAAATAAAATACATGAAAATGGTGTTCTGTGAAATTGATTAGTGATGCATATGTAAGTTATACAAATATTTTCATTGACAGGAAACAATAAAGGTATTTCTGGGTATAAAAATTCTTCACCTATTTTGCCCCTTCTGTATTTCCTGGTTGCCCTCCCCTCCAGCAGGAATAAAATGCAGATTCACAGAAAGTTTTAGATCATTCAACAGGCCCCACTGAACTTCTTTGGTTGTTAGAACACTTTAGCTTTCCACTCTCCATTTTAAAGTCTATCTCCTTTCCCTCCCTGGGCCTCACCAAATCCCATCATCTATGCACATCCCTTCCTTTCTCATTGTCAGAAGGTTGAGTTGTGAGCTCTCAGATGGTGGAAAATCCGGAGGTATCAGCAAGTGCCATAATCCCTGCTCTGCTACGAGCCCAGTGAGAAGGTGTTTCTGGGGAGACTGGCCTAGGCTCACGTTCCTCTCTCAGTCAAGGCTAAGGAGTCGCAGCCACAGCAAGTCTTGAGTTCCCCCTGACAACTTCTGCTGAGGACTTCTGCCACCTCCCTTGTAATTTCTATCATCAGGAATTGCAATTCCTGTTTGGTTTAAACAAAAGGGCCGGCTTTAATCACCTTCAGTGGCTACACATTCTTGCTCTGTAAACAAATCAGTCAGCAATTTATTTCAAGAATACAGCTAACATTTATGAGCTTTCCTCGCAAACAGAGTCCTGCTGTAGGTGCCCCAGGTGAGCGTGCAGATCTGTCCTCTGGACACTGAATTGGTAGGCCAGGAAGTCAGAATACACACCATCCAATCAATCCCAATGCAGCCTGATGGGATGTGAGAATGGGATACTTCAAGGTGAGGCAGGCTTATTTTAATAACACAGGGAGGCCCTTTCTTGGAAATAGGGTAGAGCAAATGCCCCTGTTACCCAGACAGGTTCCTCCTGGGCCAACAGGTTCCTCCTTTGCGTAATTGCATGCACCCCAGTCCCCATCACCCAAGATAATTGTTTCTTGGATTCAGACTTTGGTCAACTGTAGAATGAGCCTGACTTTTATCGTTCATTAGGACAGGTTTGGGGAAGAAAGCAGCCATCGATTATATACAAATTGAATTAGTTCTTCACTTGAAAATATTCTACCCTGAAGGAAATCTGTTAATGTAAGCAAACGTTTGCAGTCAAGAATGCTCACCTTTGGCGATGTGGGGCGGAAGCCGCAGCTCTCCTAAGCAGTGCTGACTGACAAGGCCAGGATTCCCAGCCTGCCTGCCTTCTCAGTGAGGTCCAGCTGTGATCCCCCAATGGGTCCCGGGTGCTGAATTTGGAGTCACTTGGGGAGCATTTTGAATCTTCCGGTTCTTGGGTTCCAGCCCTAAAGATTCTGTTGCAGTAGCTCTGACAGTAGGACCTGAAACTGTTTAAAAAATCTCTCCAAGGGAGTCTGTGAGCGAGGTTTGGAAGCCATGTTGCAGGGACGGTGTGACTGGCAGATGAAACTCCTGGACAGTAGTGATGCTGCAGTAACGCTCTCAGGTGATTTCACTGTCGGGGGTGTTCTTACCCACACGATCTACTGCTGATTTGGGGGAGAAAGGATGGTTTGCTGGGCAGGGATGACAGTGGTCACTGTGTGCCCGTTGGGTGCACTTGGCTTGTTTCTGTTGGCAGATGTTTCCTGTGAATATGATGCACCATCAGGAAGGGAGCATGCACATACACTATGTAATATTAAGTGATATTAGAAAAAGAAATCAACCACATTGTTGCTATCTTTTTACATCCCACTTTTCCCTTGTCCTCATCCCTTTCTTTTTATATGCTTATGATATAATTGATACTCTACTTTTACCCTCCTGCTAGTATCTACTGGACGTTTTCTCACATTGTTAGGAAGGATTTTTAAATTTTCCTTTTGAACAGCTGCATGTTCTTGCCAGCTTTTAGTGTAGCTGGGTTTACATCAGATTGGTGGATTTTAATACTTGGTACCCTTCAATGTCCTGCAGATTGTTGGGGCAGCAACACTCACACTTTCATATTTTAGGTGTAGTTCATTGACACCATTGCTGGCGTGGTGTACTTTAATGCCCTGAAAGTCACTCTGAGAAGGGTCCAGCTGTTCCCTAACATTTATCACCCTCTGAATGCAACACCCAGATGCGACCAGGAGATGGTGCTGTGGATCAACTTTTCCCCACATCCTGCACTACAGGTGGTTTTCTGAGAACCCCTGCAGGTGAACTATCTTGAGGTAGCTTTCATTCCTTTCCTTTTGAGGGTAATAAACTACTCAAATCTGCATGCTAAATGAAATCTTTAAAATAAAAAAATAACTTTTAGGTAGGGATGAAAGATTATGATGAACTGACTTTGAACTCTGCTCTAAAGCCCTTAACTTTTGGAGGAAGGAGGTAAGAAATTGAATGTTTACTGGTATCTTCCGTTTGCTAAGAAGGAAGTTTGAGGAAGTCTGGAGACAAATCTGGGGCTTCCTGCTGCTCTAAAAGCACCACAGAGAAGTGATTTCAATATACATGGATTTCCAAAAAAATACATATATTCCTTGATGTCCTTGGTTTAATCATGAAAATGTCAGGCAAAAGTTGCTATCTACAAATTAGCATAAAGAAAACATCTGATGCCAAAGGCCATAATATTTTGCCCAAGCCTTTTGTAACCACTAATGCAGTTGGCTCACTTTCCTAGCATTCTGAGATAATGTGAACAGACTGTTTCGTTTTCCTCTTGTGTATTTATAACTTCTTCTGGTATTTGTAGTTAGAGTGTGGCCTGCTGGAATGAATTTTCATTTCCGATATGCATGCAAATAACATGACCATGACCATGTACATTTCCCACAGACTGTTTTAGAAATAGGGTGTTGTTATCCCAGAGGTGGGGTCCCTGCGTCATCCTTAAGAGTGTCTAAGCCAGTTAGCTCAGTTGGTTTGAGTGTGGCTGTAAGACATCCAAGGTCACAATAACCATCTGTGGTAAGACCAGTCAAGTTAGAGATGAGAGAGCCTGTGTCTTCCAGGCACCAAGAGGAATGTGCTCTCACCCAGGCAGTATGTGAGTTATTGGTAACATGGAAGAATATTATAATGGGCATGGGTCAGTGTTCCTTGATGCTTAACAGGACAGTCACTCAATGATGTCACCATCACCAGCAGAGCCATTTTTGTCTATAAAGGGCAACCCCCTTCCTAAGAATGAAGTTGATTCAGAGTTTTATCTGTGTGACTCTTCATGTACCTACCTGTGTCTCCTAACTTTTTACTATCACACAACAATTTGGAAGAAATGGAAAGATAACTATGCTTGCTGATAGAATCAAGAAACAGCTTAATACTGAGTGGACGGATCTTCCACTGGAGGGCCCTCAACAGCTGCAAAAGTTTAAGAAAACTGCAAAAACAGTTTTTCATAATTTTTGCATGCTGTCCAGGGGGTCTCTCTACAAGCCTCTGTGATCCACAAGTATACCTGAGATTTATAGTTGTGTACTTGGGAAGCAAACTCTCCTATGTGTCAGGAAAGGGATTTTTCATATAAAGAATAAAGATTTGTATTTCTATCGAGATGGGGGAGAAAGTGCTTCCTGAGAGAGTTTTTGCTGCGGCTGGTGGAATGTCTGGTGCATATATAATAGCTCACATTCACTGACCAAGCAACAGGCTCTGCGCTAGCACAGTACAAGCATCACTCCTTTTAACCCTCACAAGACCTTGAGGAGTAGGTACTGTCATTATCTGCATTTTTAAGGATGAAGAAATAGACTCACAAAGATAAAGTAGTTTCTCTGGCTACTACATGGCACAGTCAGGATTTGAATCCAGGCCAAGTAAGTCCAAGGCCATGTCCTTAAACACCACCCTCTCCTATTCAGCCTATAACTTCTCAGAAACAACCTTCTTCAATCTTATTCCTTCCACCCCCTGACCTTCCTCTCCCCGACTTCCAACAGGGTTACATAATTGTAATTCTGTAAGTGGGGAGTAGGCTCTAATTTCTGCATTCAGATAGGCCTTCACAGTCCTCCTCTACAGGCAGCAGGTGCGTAAGGAGATTGAAAATCGCAGGGTTAGTGTTCCTGTTTTCTAGTAAGTCCTGCGTGTGTGTTTAACATCTCTCCTTGGAATGTGAGACTGTCTTTCCTCTATTGTTCTCTGTTTGAGACGCTGTCAAAAATTCTAGATGACAGGAAAAGACCCATTCAGTATTCTGTTACAGTGGAATACTCCTCTCGTCTTAGTGCTCAGCAAAGTCCTGTACTTAATAGGAAATGCCATCCTGAGAGGGCATTTAGGGTTCCATCTATTGTTACTTGTGCATATTCTCTGGGGTTTTGTCTTTTCAAAGTGATACTGTTGTAATAACCTGGTTATTAGTAATTAACAGGAAAGGCGTAAAGGGAAGGCCGTAATATAGACATGCCATTTGCACAGCTTTGCCAGGAAGATGCTGTTCAGTACTCTCCAGGTCTGTTCCCCACAGACTGCTGGGGGAAGGCCCTGGACAACAGACACATGCCCAGTAAGGTCTGGGTGACATGGGAAGGTGCTTGTCTGTCAGTAATACCTGGGAATAGGGCATTAGCCAGAATAGGTGTGTAGGCGTGGCCACTGCAAAAACCCCACTCCCACTAGCAACGGAGACATACCACCTGTGCAATTCTCTGTTATTGAAAATATCTTCCTTATTTCTTGCAACACATACACTATTCTTACAAAGGGAAATTCTTGCATAGTTCATTCCCAAGAGGATACATTTTTCTCCATATCATCTATACATGTAGCTTTAAAGCAAAACATAAATACAGAAGAACTGGTTTTAAATATTAAACTTGGGCACGTGCTTTTAGAAGTGTAGAACCCACTGCTTCTCCCTTCCTTTGCAGGCTCATTGTTATCTCCCTGTGGAGACCTGGTTCTCTAGGTGTGTCTGCCTTGGGAAGACAGGGTGACATTTTGGGTAAAGCGAATGCAGTTGTAGGCAGGTGGGAAAGGTTTCATAGAAATTGGATATGAGTTGGACCTTGAAGGAGGTGCAGAATTTGAATGGAGAAGGAGGTGAGATGGGGTGTATCATGTGGAGAAAAAAGTCAGATGAGCAAAGATTGTGCGGAAATGGAGCCTACTGTATAGACCAGGAGGCCTGATAGGAGTAGAGGTAGTCGGTATAGACTGGAGGTAGGGGCATAGTTTAGATGGATGAGGAATGTGGTGTTAATAGAGGAAGTGGTGGAGTTGGCAGGATAGCAATGGCAGTATTTCAGTGTGGACTTACCTTTGGAAACCAATTATTCTAAACATCACGCCATGCAGCTGAGGTGATGAAGATTCAGGGTGGTGAGGAACTCTCCCAGGTCTCACAGGGCGTCAGTAGAGAAGGGTCGTTCAATGCTTGTGCCTTTGTGCACTCCTGCCTCTGTGCATGGTCTGAGCATACACATGAAGCCACTGTAGGCCAGGAGCTAAGAAGCTCTGTTATGACACAGTACCGGTTTGCTAGATGTATTGAACAGGGGGAAAATCGAGAATCAGAGGGAAAGCTGTTATTTCTGTATTAAAAGCTTGAGGTATGAACTGTGGCCTTGGCTGTTGGCAGAGGGACAAAGGAGATAATCAGATATATTAAAGGAGACATTGGTAGAACCCAATATAGGGCCCAAAGAAGAGAAACATAAGCTGATTGCAAGTTACAAATTTTGGGTTCTTGAAGATTAGTGTCAAGGAAGCAAGACAGGGAGATTCTGAGTTTGAGTTTGGAAATGTCTGGTGAACAGACTTGGTGACAGACAACTGGAAATAGTGTTCATTTCATCGAATGAACCATTTATTCTAAACCTCATGCCATGAATATTAACTGAATGCCTACTATGAGCTATTATGCTAAGTACTGCGTAAAAAAGTACTATATTCTTGGTCTGGGACCTCCTGGAGCTTTCATTTCTGTGTTTCCTGATGGAGAAATATGGCCTGATGGGAAAAAGCACCCCCTGGAGTGATGGCTCCAGAGTTGTGCTTGGCAGGTGACCTTCCTCAGGCAGTGAGTACAGAGTGAACAGCAGAGGCCTAGGACAGAGCCTGTGGACCCACTTATTGCAAGAAAGATGCCATCATTATCAACAGGTTATGAGTTTTAAATCCATTGTCCTAAGAGTTTTAAAACCATTTCTCCTCTCATTTCTTTTTATTTAAATTCATTACTTGAGTTTATCCCCACCAAAGAGTTCTCTGACGTCCTATTGAGTAGAATCAATAATTAACAGGCTGTCAGTGAGGCGAATGTGTCGGGAGACTCAAGATAAAAGGTGACAGGCTCTAATTATATTTTTTAAATTCCCCTGACCCACTGAACCGGCACCAGTACCTTTTGTTGGTTTCATTTGTCAGGATTCTTCAAGCTTGGCCCTTGTTCCACCAGACGGGGTTAAATGCTAAACCCTCTCTCTCTATTTTTCTCTGTGATTTTAACCCAAGCTTGGACTGGCCTTAGGGTAAATTAGGAAATTCTGACCAATGGGATCCTAAAGGATTTATGAGGGTAAGGGCAGGCCTGGGAGCACCCCACAATCTCCTGACTAAAAAGCCAAGGTAGTTATCTGGAGGTTAAGAGAAATTTTTTTTAAATGTTAATACTAAAGTTATCATTGATTTACATTTTCAAAGCCTTATTTACTACTTCATTATGATATAATGATTAATTTTGTTAAATTTAAAACTTCTAAAGAACTCACAGAAGCAATCACAATGTAAATCTTACAGATAAGAGATCTGTGGTAGGCAGTTAGACATGAGCAGAGCAAGGACGATGGGCCAGGTACACACAAGGTCACTAGGATGACCTCGTCCCCAGGGTGACCTTTCCTCCCCCAGCATATCACTGGTCATGTAGTTTGGACTCCCAACCTTTCATATTGCTGATCGTGACCCTCTGACCTTTCCTCTCTAGAGATAACATCTAGGCCTCAGGTATATTTCAGCTCCAGGCCCAGAAAAGCAGCAAAACCAGACAACGAACCTAGTGCCAACCAAGGCTGACCTCAGGACCAGCTGCATTGACTAATGACCCCCTGCCCTGGCGCCAACCAATGAATCAGTGGAGACCACAGCCCTGAAAGAACACACCTGGCAAGCTGCTGAATATTCTATTGAGATCTTTCCCTGAGACCTCCCCTAAAATCTCCACCCTTAAATCCCTTAGGACAGAGGACCCAGTGACCTCTCTCTCCTGGAGCACACCTGCTCTTTTCTCTTCTTCCTCCCTACCCCCCAGGCACATCACCTTTACCTTCCTCACTTCTAAGCTCCAAGGGCTCTTCCTTTGCCTCTATAACTTGTTTCCTAAGCCCATTTCTTCTATGAACTACTTCTTCCATCTCTGAGAGTTTATAAATAAACTAGTGGCCCGGTGCAGGAAATTCATGCACGGGGAGGTGGGGGTGGGTGGGTGGGGGGGTGGAGGGGTGGTGTTCCTCAGCCTGGCCTGCACCTTCTCCAATCTGGGACCCCTCAAAGGATGTCCTACTGCCGGTTTACAGGGATCAGGCCTAAACTGGCAGTCGGACATCCCTCTCGCAATCTGGGACTGCTGGCTCCTAACTGCTCACCTGCCTGCCTGCCTGCCTGATTGCCCCTAACCACTCTGCCTGCCAGCCTGCTCGCCCCCAAATGCCTCCCCCAACCAGCCTGATCACCCCCAACTGCCCCCCATGCCAGTGTGCTTGCCCCAACTGCCCCCCCTGCTGGACTGCTTGCCCCCACCTTCCCTCCCCACTGGCCTGCTCGCCCCCAACTGCCCCCCCCTGCTGGCCTGCTCACACCAAACTGCCCGCCCCCCGCTGTCCTGATCACCTCCAACTGACCCCCACTGACGGCCTGCTTGCCCCCAGCTGGCCCCCCTGCTGGTCTGCTTACCTCCAACGGTCCCGCCCCCCACCAGCCTGATCACCCACAACTGCTATCCCATCCTGGCCTGATCACCCACAACTGCCCACCCCTCTTGGCCTCTAACCGCCTCTACCTCGGCCCCGCCACCATGGCTTTGTCCAGAAGAATGTCCGGAAGGTCTCCTGGAAGGTCTCCCAGTCTAATTAGCATATTACCCTTTTATTAGTATATATAGAGGCCTGGTGCATGGGTGGGGGCTGGCTGGTTTGCCCTGAAGGGTGTCCTGGATCAGGGTGGGGGTCCCGTTGGGGTGCCTGGCCAGCCTGGGTGAGGGGCTGATGGCTGTTTGCAGGCTGGACACAGCCCCTTCAGGGTGGGGGGTCCTGCTGGGGTGCCTGGCCAGCCTGGGTGAGGGGCTGATGGCTGTTTGCAGGCTGGCCACGGCCCCCGGTGACCCAAGCTCCCAGCCCCTTTTTTCTTTTCCTTTTTTTTTTTTCAGTGCCTCCTTGAGCAAAGGCCAGGGCTGGCTGGAAGCTGGTATCTGGGGTTTATTTATTTTCTATAATTGAAACTTTGTAGCTTGAGCAGAAGCCAGAGCCGGCCAGGGTGGGTGGGAAGCTTGGCTTCCTCCATTGCCGGGGGCAACCCAAGTCTCCTGCTCACTCCAGCTCCATGGCCACCACCATCTTGGTTGGGTTAATTTGCATACTCACTCTGATTGGCTGGTGGGTGTAGCAGAGGTATGGTCAATTTGCATGTTTCTCTTTTATTAGATAGGACGGTCTCATATAGTTTGAGGCTTGGCTCTTAATTCTTTCCTAGCCAGAACTCAAGTACCAAAGTTGCTGAACCCAGGTCCGGTCTGACCCCAGCGGTCTAACACCTGGTACCCTCCTACTGCCCCCAACAGATCCATTAAAAGGGAATCTACAATGAAACAAATGGAGAAATTATCTTACTAAGTTCTTAATAGTCTTTGCCAGAAATGTCTTCTTAGGGTGGAACGTGTATTGAGTAAAACCATAGATTTCACTCTTTGAAAGATTGCAGATGACTCATGATCTGAAGAAAAATTTAAATTCCTCATTTGTTCTGCCAACCTTTCATTCTTCTCTTTCCTGTGTAATTGTAGGTGTGTGCTATTTCCCCTTTTTGCTCATGAAAATGGTTGGCACAGTGGCTTCTCCTCTTCCCTCTCTCCATACTTCCTCTCTTTTCTTTCCCAAGGCACAGAATGCCTCAGAATTTTGCTTCTATCTTCTCTAATCCATTAAGATTTTATTTAAAATTTAACTCTCAGGATAACATTGCTCCCTTTCTGTTGTAGTTCCCGTTGGTAATGGGGTAAAGTGTCTCACTGTTTGTCCTGTTGTCCAGACAACAACAATCTTCACTCCTGGAATATCTGGGAAGACCAGCTGTGGGAGTTGTAAATCTTAAGTCATAGGGTGTCTCAGTTTTTTCTGAGGTGCAATGCGAGTAATTTTTAACCATTAATACTCTTAGCACCAAAGTGTTTGAATGATGATTCTTGAAAAATAAATCAGAGAGATTGCAAATTATTCCTGTAACCAGTAATCTTCACTCTTTGCATCCCCATGTTTCCTGGAGTACAAATGAATAGGAAATGAACATAGTCTCTAGTCAATCTGCGTACCTACAAGGCAATGCATTCACATGTTTGTTTATTTACTATTTTTAGGAATGGACGTTGGAAACTGTTATCTTGGAGCTATTTGAAAAAAAAAAAATCCAGATTTTATTTCATAATGAATCAAGCAAACTTGAGATCCACAGCCTTCCCCCTTGTGAATATTGAAGTTACTTTGAGTGACATAAAGTTAAAAGGAATTTCTATCACAGAGTAGTTAAGTCAAAATGTATAGACTGAACATGATCCATGATTAATTAGACAAACCTAACTTTGCTATATACACTTTGCTATTCTGAGATCTGCCCAGACATTTTGGTCCTGCCCAATAAGGGCCGGAGTATGTTGCTTCCCTCTCTGCCTGTCTTTGTTTGTCTCTTCTTGCTTTCCCGCTCTCCTTTCCTCCTTCCTGCCTCACTTACTCCCTCACCAGACCCCATCTTTCCTCTTCTCTGAATGGAAAGTCTGTCTTCCTACAGTGTGGCTTTATGCCAGAAATAATGGAAATGGTGGAAAATTTTCCTGTGGTTAGAGGTGAAGCCAACAGCGAGGGGAGCCTATCCCTCACTCTCCTCCCCTCCAGACACCCTTCTCTCCAGGTATGCATTCAGGTTGGAGGCAGGGAACAAAGCAGAGCTGAGACCAGAAGAGCCTTGAGATTCATGTTGGTTCTTGCTGCCAGCTGTGTGCTCGGAAACAGCAACTGAAAACACTTCCTGGAGATTCTGGAAGGATGGGAGAGCACCAAGCAAATACAGCTCTTCCTCAGAGAGAGCTGCTGGACACCAAAGAAAGGCCCTCTTACTACATGAGGTTCCCTCTCCTCACCCCCAGCACACATAGGGGCCCAACAGAGTAAATACTGCCATACCCCCTGGGCCCACCTGGCCCGGTTAAAACCCTGCCCCTGTGTGTTTGGCTTAGTCCGTTAGAGAATTTCCAGGACTCTTGAAATGCTTGTGGGTAACCTGGAATTTCCTGAGAGACCTGGCTTCCCAGATCATTGGCTAGCTTCAGGGATCCGTGCCTTCTGTGACTGACAAAGACATTTGTGTAAAAGTGGGTCACAGGAAATCCTTGGAAATTCTTGAGCCGTAAACTCCCCATAAGGTACAAATATACTCACTATAAAAGTTCTAGGCTATGTCAGAGAAGGTCTAAATCTTGATCAAGCCAGAGATATGTAGGCAGCATCATGTGTCTTTGGCTTATTCTAAAAGCCAGCTTTTTAGTATTTGTTGGTAAGGCCACTGACTTACAAGATAAACTGCCATATTGGCTTAGTGCTCTTTGAAGTTGAAAAGTATGGGACTCTTTGGAATTCACAAGTTCTCATGGGCTAAGACACAATACAATAGTTAAACTGTTGATGTTCTGAATAGAGACTTCATTGACGTTTCCAACTGGATGTGGTACCTAAATTCCCCCAAGTGAAAGCTCAGAAATGGTCACTCTTATTTAAGCCACAATTCAGGCACACTCGAAACACTTTTTGGGTTTACTATCTTTCCTTAACTTTCAGTATATTTAGCATATTCCTTCCTCATATATTACATCATTCTGTTATTTTTGATTTACTTAACAAATGTTTACTAAACATGTGTCAGATCCTTTATTAGATAGTGAGAAAATAATGATGAGCAAGCGAGTCCCAGACCTTGCCTCTTAAAAGTGTAAAATCACTACAAAGCAGGACAAAGTGTCCCTCTGTCACACTGACAGGCACAGGCTCCAGAGCTTGCATGACACTGCTGTTCTTGTCCATCTCCCCACTGTAGACACTGTGACTTCAGAAGTAGCTGCATTAGCCCCAACCTTGGCTCTAGCACCTACCTCCATTTTGGGCTTTTCTAAGGGACAGGAAAGGACAAAGAACCTGCTTCTAAAGCAGAGTGCGGTGTTGTAGGCCACCCCCTTTCGATGATGTTCTCCTAATGGTAACAGTTTCGGCAAAGTCTACATGACTTACATTTCTTTCCAGAAGCAAAACAAATGCATAAATATGATCATTGTGTTCTTACAAAGTCACAGTTTTTCACTTCCTTTCTAATTACTATAATGTACTCCCTCAAGGATCCTGTCCAAGGAGTTTACTATCTGGTCAAGAAAACAACAAATACACACCTGAGAGCATGTGGTGGGAGGGCAGCAGGAGGCAGATGGGGGTCATTCCTGTGGGCTGAGATCACCAGTGACCATGTCAGGGAGAGGATGACATGAGATTTGGAGCATGAAGGAGAACTGAGCTGTGACGAGGGAGGGTATTTTCACCAGAGGAAAAGTACTTGTACAGTTGTGGAGAGAGAAGTAGTCATGGCATGACGTGGCAAGAAGACTGGCCCACCTGGAGCTCTGAGTTTAGTTTGGATGGAAATCCAAATACTCTGTCTAGAGATACCACCCAAGGATCTCCATGGCTCGCAGAAAACTTTGCTTGTGGGAAAAGTAACTCATGTGGCCATTTGCCCATCACTGCTACCCTCATAAAGCAATCAAAGATACAAATTAGGAGAAAACAGCTAATTTCCTCATTCTTTGCTTAAAGCATTAATTTTCCATGGGCAATTTTGTAAGTTAAGAACTTTCCTGTGCTAAGGGGACAATAGGTCTCTAACTTGAAGGAGAACACACTCACATGCTCACATGCTTGAAGAGGTCATACTTAATACCCTCAGTACTCCATGGCACCCTTCATGGGTCAGAATGGAAAAGCAGAGTTTCCCGAATGGCCACAGCCACATAGTACATGTCTCCAAAGAAAAAGGCCCTACAGGGCCAAGAACTGAAGCCAAGAAAGACCATAAAAGGTCCATTTCTCTTTCAAGGTGAAGCAGTAGGTACAAAGCTGTTCTGTCTGGGATTTGTGAAGCTGCCTGTGCATGAGTTGGACTGCGAATTTGACTGGCAGCCAATTGTAAACCAGCAGTGCTGAAAACCTGTTCTATATGTCCACACCAACGGGTATGCATGGCATCATTGTGGGCAACACTGGTAATCAAGGGCATCCTGTGTGAGGATAACTGCATCATAGAATAAATACTGGGTTCATATACCACCACAATCCAAGACTTTCCAAAGAAAGCTTTTAACATACATCATCATGAGCATTAGACAGTGCTCTGCTTGTGCTGCCTGGGGCTTTCTCAGGGAGGCAGGGGAGTCTTCTCTGGTGAAATGTAGCTAATTCCAGCGTTCAGGAAGCTTTAGATTCATTTTCCTGTAAGCTGTGAGAGAGAGGAGCTAACTAAGGGGGTGAAACTCCTAGGCCATTTTCAAACCCACAAGAGAAGTAACAAAACATGCCTCCTACTGTGCCTTCCTCTCGAAAATAAGGTTCCTTTCCCTTCCCGTCCCTTTTTGAACTTCAAGCTCATTACTTCCCAAAGCAAATCTTCCTTGACAAGCTGCTCAAATCATGCCTCCCAGGGCATGCTGTGAGTGCTCTGGACTCTATATTTTCATGTCTGCCATCCCCTCTGGCCTGGAGTTCCCTTTCCATTCTCTCTGGTTATCTAAATCAAATCCAGATTTCAAGATTCATCCCAAATATATCTTCTTTAGAGGAGTTTCCCTAACCACCATGGTCTAGTTTAAAGGTTCCTGCCCTTTAGCCACTATAGCTTTATTGAGTGACATTAAGTGTTACCTTTTAGCACTGTGTGTGACATGATGCCTAGTGTAATTATTATCGGTGAGTTTACCCCCTAACTAACCCAAAAGCTTATAGAGACCATGTACAGTTTATTTCATAGTGAATATTCAATTTCTTGTGTTTAATTTTAGAATACTTATTGGTTCTCCAAATCAACAAAGACACATTTAAGAAGAACATCACTTAGAATTTGAAGGATTCATTGATGAAATCAGCTACAACCAAAGTAATACTGCCCCGGACAATAAGGAAACATGACAGGCCTTCATGCACGTGATGTTCTTTTGATTTCTTACTGAACCCAAGACATGTTTAAATTGTGATTCAAATCTAGTACACTGAACATCTGAAGCCTAAACAGATCCTGCCATGGATGGATACGATGATGGATGCAAATTGGGAAAGAAAAAAGGAAACATATTATATTCCCAGGTTGGGGTGAGGGGTGGAAACCATCACAGGCTACAATGGTAATGGCCAACCAGAACATTGATCTGGGGTCTGTCCAATTCTAGCTCTTGGAGGTTTGGTGAGAAACCTTTGGTCTGGATGAGGAATAGAGGAACTATCAAGCACTTCAATCTAAACTTCTGCAGCCTCTGCTAAACCTCTCATTGACTTGCTGTTCATGTTTATGCCATCTGCATTAGACCCGATCCCCTCCAGGTTGAGAGCCTTAAATGGTAGTAAATCAAAATCCACTTTTTCTATTGAAATATAATTCAGACACTATAAAATATATCCTTTGCAAATGTACAATTCAGTGGTTTTTAGGGCATTCAAAAAGTGATCTAGTTATTACCACTAATTACAGAATGTAAAGAAGCTCCATATCAATTGGCAATTATGTCCTGTCCTCTGCTTCCCTCAGCGCCTGGAATCCACTAATCTACTTTCTGTCTCTATGGATTTGCTTATTCTGGACATTTGATTTATATAGAATCATAACATCTATAGTCTTATACATCTGTTTTTTCCCCTTAAAATAATATTTTCAAGACTTGTCCATATTGTAGAATGAATCAGTACTTCATTCCTTTTTTATGGCTGAGTAATATTTCATTGTATGGATATACCACATTTTTATCCATTCATCAGTTGTTGGACATTTGGATTGTTTCCACTTTGGACTGTAGTGAATAGTGCTTCTATGAAAGCTACTTGTGAAAGTTTATTGTGGACATATGTTTAAAATTCTCTAGAGAATATACACCTGGGAGTGGATTCCTGGGAGTGGAATTGCTGGGTCATATGGTAACTTTGTGTTACTTTTTGAGGAACTGCCATACTGTTTTCCAAACCATTTCACACTCCCACCATCAATGTATAAGGGTTCCTATTTCTCCACGTACTCACCAATGTTTCTTACTGTCTGTCTTTTTTTTTATTATGGTCATCCTAGTGCGTGTGTAGTGGTGTTTCACTGTGGTTTTGATTTGCATTTCCCTAATAGTGTTGAGTGTGTGTTTTTTCATATATTTATTGACCATTTGTATATCTTTGGAAATATGTCAATTTAAATTATTTTGCCCATTTTTATTTTTTTATTTTTATTTTTTTATTTCAATAAATCTTTATTCAGATTATTACAATTGTTTCTCCTTTTTTCCCCCATAGCTCCCCTCCACCCAGTTCCCACCCCACCTTCTGCCCTTACCTCCCCACCACTGTCCTCATCCATAGGTGTATGATTTTTGTCCAGTCTCTTCATGAACCCCCCATACCCCTTTCCCCCTGAGAATTATCAGTCCACTCCCTTTCTATGCCCCTGATTCTATTATATTCACCAGATTATTCTGTTCCTCAGGTTTTTAATTCACTTGATTTTAGGTTCACTTGTTGATAGATATGTATTTGTTGGTCATAATTTTTATCTTTACTTTTTTCTTCTTCCTCTTCTTTAAGAATACTTTTCAGCATTTCATATAATACTGGTTTGGTGGTGATGAACTCCTTCAGCTTTTTCTTATCTGTGAAGCTCTTTATCTGCCCTTCAATTCTGAATGATAGCTTTGCTGGGTAGAGTAATCTTGGTTGTAGGTTCTTGCTATTCATCACATTGAAAATTTCTTGCCACTCCTGTCTGGCCTGCATAGTTTCTGTTGAGAAATCAGCTGACAATCATATGGGTGCTCCCTTGTAGGTAACTGTTTTTCTCTTGCTGCTTTTAATATTCTCTCTTTGTCTTTTGCTCTTGGCATTTTAATTATGATGTGTCTTGGTGTGGTCCTCTTTGGATTCCTTTTGTTTGGGGTTCTGTGGGCTTCCTGGACTTGTAAGTCTATTTCTTTCACCAGGTGGGGAAAGTTTTCGGTCATTATTTCTTCAAATAGGTTTTCAGTATCTTGCTCTCTCTCTTCTTCTGGCACCCCCATAATTCTGATGTTGGTACGCTTGAAGTTGTCCCAGAGTCTTCTTACACTATCTTCAACTTTTTGGATTTTTTTTTTTGCTTTTTGCTTTTTCGGTTGAGTGTTTTTTGCTTCTTTGTATTTCAATTCTTTGACTTGATTCTTGTGTTCCTCTATTCTGTTTTTGGGTCTCTGTATAATATTTTTTATTTCAGTCAGTGTATGTTTAATTTCTAGTTGGTCCTTTTTCATATCTTTGAGGGTCTTGTTATATTTATCGGCCTTTTCTAGGATATTCTTGAAAAGCCTTATAACCGTGGTTTTGAATTCTATATCTAGTCATTTGTTTTCCTCCATTTCTTTCGTTTGTGATCTGTTTCTTTGACGCCGCATTTTCATTGCTTCCCTGAGTTGGTAAGGTAGATTTGTGTGCTAGGTTTCCAATATGGCCCAGTAGGTCTGCCTCCCCAGTTAACCTGAGGTGGACACTCTTGGTGCACCCCTTTGTGGACTGTGTGTACAGCCTTGTTGTAATTAAGTCTTGATTGTTGTTGGTATCACTGGCAGGAATTGACCTCCAGGCCAGTTGGCTGTAAGGATCAGCTGTGTCTATGCTGGGAGAAGTTCGGTGCTGGAGACAGCCTTATAGGATTAGACTTGCCAAATTGCAATAGCCTCTGTGCTCAGCTTGGATGGGGTGGAGTCTCAGGGCGGAGCAGACAGTCTTGGCTTCCCATCAGCCTTCAGACCTCTGCCTTCCCCGGCTCCCGAGTCTCCGCCCACGAGTCCAGACTCCCCCCACAAGAGCGTGGGTCCTCAGGGGCTCGCCTGGAACTGGGGTTCAGTGCAGTCAGAACTGGGGCTCAGTGCAGTCAGGAGCCTCTGACTCCCTTCCACTAGGGAAAGCCTGTGGCAACCTCCGCAGCCTTTGTGTGCATTGGCACGCACGCTCCTTCAGACCTCTGCCTTTCCCAGCTCCCGAGTCTCCGCCCGAGAGTCCAGATTCCCCCCACAAGAGCGTGGGTCCCCAGGGGCTCGCCTGGAACCGGGGTTCAGCGCAGTCAGAACTGGGGCTCAGTGCAGTCAGGAGCCTCTTACTCCCTTCCACTAGGGAAAGCCTGTGGCAACCTCTGCAGCCTTTGTGCACACTGGCACATGCATGCCTTCAGACCTCTGCCTTCCCCAGCTCCCGAGTCTCCGCCCGAGAGTCCAGACTCCCCCAGTAAGAGCGTGGGTCCCCAGGGACTCGCCTGGAACTAGGGTTCAGTGCAGTCAGAACTGGGGTTCAGTGCGGTCGGGGGCTTCCTTCCCCCTTCCGCCAGAGAAAGTCAGCCAGGCTCTCAGCCGCCCTTCCTCTCTGTGCCCACAAAGACCCTTTGCCGTACCTCCAATTCTCTGTGAGCTTTTCTCTTTCCTTCTAGTTGTAGAATTTTCACTCAGCCAGCTTTCCTGTGGTTCTGGATGGTGTCCGTTCTGTCTTTTAGTTGTAGTTTTGAAATTGTTGTGTGAGGCATCAGTTTAGGTGCTTACCTATGCCGCCATCTTGGTTTCTTCCCTATTTTGCCCATTTTTAAATTTTTTTTTCTTTTTATTATTGAGTTGCAAGAGTTCTGTATATATTCTCAAAATTCATTTTTAATGTCCTATTTATTAACTGATTATAACAGTTTCACAATACAATCCTGAGCATGCTCACTTTCTATAGTACTTTTAAAATATTCATTGATTGTCTTGCTTGAGAATACAGCTTTCTCTCTAAGTATTTTCTCCCATACCTGTGCTTTCCCCTGACTATGATCTCTACTAGTATACATGTGTAATAAAAAGAGGTTTTGCAGACCACCTTGGGTGGGTGTGGGGGGGCGAGTGTCATTTCCTAATTGGATTCATATTAGGCTTTTTTTAAAATTACTCTTATAAATGTATTTTCTTTTTATATCTCTGAACACAGTCTTATATTCAATATAGTTAAGCATATAATTTACTTCATACTTCTCTTATAGCAGGATTAACTCACTATAGATCAGGTAAAGCTAGAGCTGAAGCTTCAGGAAAAATACACAATTTTCATCTCCATTTCTACATTTTCCTGAAATTTTAATAACCACTAGAAAAAGATAAAAATATGTATCATTATTTTCCCCAGGAATATTATTTGATTTATTATTTCAAATAATCAGTATTTGGGTATTAGTTTTTATTGGCGTATCACAAATTACCACAAATGTAGAGGCTTAAAACAACACACATTTATGGTCTTGGTTTCTATGGATCAGGAGAGTGGACACGGCTTAGCTGGGTCCTCTGCTCAGGAGTGCACCAGGCTGCCACCAGCTGTGCTACGTTCCCCTCAGAGGCTCAGCTAGGGAAAGATCCACTTCCACACTCCCCCAGCCCAGAATGAGCACTGGCAGAATTTAGTTTCTTGCAGCTATGAAACTCATATCTCCTTGTTTCTTCAAGGCCAGCAGAAGAAAATCTCTCATCTCAGAGAGAGCCCCAGTCCCTCTTCTAAGGACGTTTACCTGGTTAAGTCAGGCCCACCCAGGTAATCTCTCTTTTAACGCAAGTCAACTGATGTGGGACCTTAATTAATTTGCGAAATTCCTTCACATTTGCCATATCCTACTGCTTACAAGCAGGTCCCAGATCCAAACCGTATTCAAAGGAGGGGGTCATACAAAGGTGTGAGCCATTGGGAAAGGGATTTTCCCTTACTAAGTAAAAAGAAACACCATGAGTTTTTTAGGTAATGCCACTAAATAGCTTTCCTGGCTATAGTAACTCCAACATTGTTCCTATTTAATGTATTTTCACCCAGTGACATAAAGGCTACAAAACAAATACACATAAATGGCAGTGTAGGGCATCATGAAAACTCTTTTCAATACATAACAGTTGTAAGTATGATGATGACTTTCATTAGAAAGCTCATATTTCCCATAATTGTCACATTAATAATGAAAACAAGAGCTAATGAACATCATGCTTTCTGTGATCCAGTGCTTTACACCTATTAGCTCATTTAATCTCTGCAACCAATCCTAGAAATAGGTGTTGTTTTGTTCTCGTGTTATAGATGAGGGAACGGAAGACAAAGGTCAAGCCGTCACACAGTAAGAAGCAGAGCCTGGACTGAACCGAGGAAGCCTGCACTCAGACCCACCACGCCCGCTGCCTCTGAAAGAGGGAAAGGCTCACCCAGCAGAGGAAGTGCCACGTTAGGCGTCACCAAAGCCCTCATTTGACATACAAGCTCAGGAGAAAACACTCCCGCCAGGTCATTGTTGTCCCTGGAAAACAGTCATTAGCAGAGAGTCTCTTGAGTCATTACAAAAACCATTAACTAAGAAATACAGAGCTAAGGAGAAGCAAGTAGTTTAAAGTTCTCATGTCCATTTTGTAAGCCACCTTCTGCCCAAGGAGAGCAGCACTACCTCAAACTGCACTGAGGCAGCTCTTGTTCAGAACAGGCAACTGCACACGGCACTGGGCCACGTGTCTAACATCATTAAGAGCCAATTATGTCAGGCACTGCACACTACATCAGGGACACAGAGGGCAACGTGTCCCAATTCCTCTTCCGGGAAGATAACATCCCAGTGTAGGGGGAAGACTCAGTAAGGAAACAAATATAAATAAAACATCAGCATAACCATAGGTGACATTTTGAAAGTAAGACAAAACGATGGTTGAGACTGGCACCTAGGGTTACCTCCTCTCTGGGAGAAAAAAAATAAAAGCATGTCAATCTGTCTAGAGCCATAATTAACCTTTATGCTTTTAACCTTGAGAGAAGAAACAACTTCAAGTGAACTGAGAAAAATAATGGGGGATGGAGCAGCCTCCAGCTGGAGGCTGAATTCAACCTCTTATGCCTATCACAGTCCCAGCTTCCGCCTTTTCCTGACTGATTCCACCCACTATCATCTTGCTCCTGACCATGCTTCAGTCCAAATGACTGTCAGCTTCCA
This sequence comes from Plecotus auritus, assembly GCF_963455305.1. Classification (NCBI taxonomy): domain Eukaryota; kingdom Metazoa; phylum Chordata; class Mammalia; order Chiroptera; family Vespertilionidae; genus Plecotus; species Plecotus auritus. The sequence continues at coordinate 74,726,047 of NC_137770.1, read as the reverse complement.
GGGACATTTGAACCTTCTTGGCTCCCACATTCTTCCCAGCTAGTCACCCATTTTGAGAGCCCAGGCAGCTCACGTCGACTCATTCTGGCTTGGACTGTGAACTCTGATCTTAGACGGGTCACTTGATGGATACGGGGGCACCTGGGACAGACCCTGCTGGACATCTCACTTCTTTCTCCGTGGGGGTCCAAAGCTTTTTATCAGACAGGTCTCATGTAGCAGGACCAGAGAAGCAGAATTGGGCTTTCAGCCAAGAGATGAAGTCAGGTGCAGTTGTCTTAACCTTGAACTTCTAAATTAGACATGCCCACCCAAGCACTCCGGAGCCAAGAACTGGAAAACACAAGGAAAGCATGCTCACTATAAAACACAAAACTGAGCTTTAGGCTTTCCTTCACCATTCAGAGCAATCCTATTGATCTCTTACTTCATTCCCACATTCACTGCAGTGTCTACCCTTATTCAGGTCCTCTTGGTTTTGCCTCTTATTTCTGGCCTCTTGGAATTGACAACAGATTTTGGCTTCCTAGAGGTAAACCCTTGCCTTCTCTTTCTCTTCCACACTCAACTCTACCTAGCCCCAGCCCTGGTAGACCATCCTAGCTTGGGCCAGCCCAGTCACTGATCAAGAATGGGCTTCCAGGGTTATCACAAGAGGGTGGGCATGAGAAGCAAGAAAGCTGAGCCAGGTGACAACAGCTTTCCTCCTCTGACACCTGAACCAAAGGTCACCTAACTAGACAAAGACTTAGAAGTGAACCTTAAAGCCAGGCTTCCAGAAACAGTGTCTCCAGCTGCACCCTGATATTTCTCATCAGTAGGTAAATGGTCCACTGGCTGAGGTCAGGTCAGCAGTGGGAAGGTCAAATAGCTTTGGGAAGTTTCAGTTTCACATGGTCACTCTGTCTCCCTTTCTCCTCTCTACCACATCTGACCACAAGGCTCCCCCCGCTCCCCAGCCCTGTCCCAGATGGCATCAAGTCCCAAGTTATTAATAAGCTCCTCAGGGGATTCTGATCTGCTGCCCTGTGGAGAATTACTGTGATTAAAGGAAGATGAAAAAAGATCTGAAAACAAAATCAAAAGGATCTTATTCAATGGTTTCCTGTTGTAGTGAGAAGTGTGTTCTCCGATTATTCAGGCTTAACTAGGCCCTTTCAGCTTATATATTTGGAATTATTTCTCTGGATAATCCACTCGGAGGATAAAAAGTGTTCCCAGGAATCGGCACTGCTATTCTCATCCTTGAATGATTGCAGTCAACAGGCCTAAGACCGGATTTCTGGGCTAGCTTTTCAAATGGAAGAGCTGCTCCAAGCAGGAGGAGGACCTTGCAGGGAGAGTGGCGTGTGCCAGGGCCTCTAACCACTATATTAGGAGAGGCGCGGAAGGCTCTGGTTTTCCTCAGAATTCTCCTCTGAAGGCTACATCAATACAGGACACCTCAGCAGGGTCTCAGGCAGGACTTTCCAAAACAGAGCAATTCCAAAGTAATAAACATGCTGGCTGTTTTGGAAAATGTGAGAATCTCTGGTCATCATCAGTTTGTAATTGTTGAAGTTTTACAAGTGAAGTTAAAAGGAAAGGTTTGGGTAACAAATTTCTCCAATCAAAACAGCAAAGACAAAATTATCCCAAATGTGTTACTCTCCATGACATAAATAGGTCATGTTTGTTCCTTAATAGGAATTCTTTTTCGCTCTCTCATTTTCTCCTTAAGAATAGTCTAAATGGTCTTTGATAGGTGAAATCTAGCTTGTAAAAAAAAAAACCAAAAAAAGTCATAAAAACAAGGTGAAAAAAAGAATGCAGCCTGAAAAGCTCACTCCACGGCAGATGCCTGGTGGTTGGAATGCTACTTGCTTACTCTATAGACACATTGCACTGCGCCAGCAGGAAAGGCACTTCACCAGCCACTCTGGGACATTCAAATGGGCTGCAAATGCGCTAATTGAGGAGAAAGATGGAACAGGGCCTGGAATGAAGTCTCTTCACCCTGTAAGGAGGCCTCCTGTAGGGACCACCCATCTTCCAAGCCCACTCCCTCCTTGCCCACCACTGCACTTTGGTGTCTTCAGAAGCAACCATTTTACAGCAGACTTTTATTCTTAATATGGGTCCACATTTTCCTGCCCAATGGATATCTGGTTTGTGGATCATTTAGCCCCAGACATATCCATTTGCATTTTTCCATGATGATTCGCATTTTGTCCCTGCCTTTGCCATTTTCCTAATGCCTTTAGGTTGTTCCTTTGCTTACGCTGGTGTTTGTTAGATTTCTCTACTCCGAATCATCTGTGAATTTCATTTTCAAGTTCCTTCTCACTCCCAAAGGTCGTTAATAAAGACAGGTCTGAGAGATGGGGAAAAGGTCAGCTTCCCCACTCACCCTCGAGACCACCCTCCTCAGCCAGCCCAGTGTCCTGAAGGCTGTTTACTTCCACCCAGCACATTTTTCCATCCACATGACAGGATGGACAGCCAAGATGATCTGTCTTCACTCATGCCACGTCTCAGGACCCTTTATCAACAGCCAAGTTCCAGAATTCATGAATGGAACATCTGTTCCTGTCAGTCTTTATGCTGGGGTTACACACAAAGGAAAGTGGGTTGCCTTCGCCTCAAGGGCCACATGGGAACTGTTGTCAATTTAACATGTGCAATATGGAAACACAATCCTCCTCTCCCCACCCTGTGGGAAATTACATTTCCTCTATGCCCCAAACTTGCTCCAAGGGCTCCCCTCACTCCTCTTTATGTTGGTGTATAGGACAAGCCATCTCCCCTTCAAGAGAGTCAGCAGGGATCCAAAACCATTCAGTCCTTCCAAAAGTATTTGGAAATTGGTCTGCAATGTTGTTCTCGGCCTCTGAGCCCCTGAATTCTCTCTTTGTGTAAAGTGAGCTGCTGATCAAGGCCTGACTTTGCCAACTGGCAAAGCCAATTTCATGTAAGTCTTGGAAAGCAGGAAAGGGGTTGAACTCAGGATGCTCAAGAAAGAGATTTAAAAATATTTGAGGCCAGAAGGAACCCCAGAGAGGGTTCTTCTTTACCCGAACTGGCTTCTGATACTGACTAACTCTGTGGGCTTGGCCAATTGCTCAACCTGCCTGAGCCAGTTTTAGGTCTTAGGATGAGATTGGAACTAGGCAGTCCAAGGCCACTTCCAGTGATACACCCCTGATTCTATCTGGAGAATTGCACAGAGTTCAGAGAAGAGTGTGTCCTTCCCAACAGATGTTCTCACAGCAGAGGGAATGACTAGGGCTGAGACCTGAGCCCTGGACCCCTTAAGAATTATAGAGCTCTCCTTAAGATCTCAACAGGCTGACTGAATCATTTTACTATGGCACTTTTTAAAAATAGCATCATGAAGAAGATAGGTTCAAAGTTAGTTTTGGCCCCAAACTGTGAAGCATACAGACTTCTTTACATATCAGTTCTTGAAAGTACTTTCTCATGTAGCTCTTATACTTGTCCTCCTTGGTGGGGGGAGGTGTTCTATTCCAAGATCCAGTCCTAAGCACTGCATTCAGGTGCTCTTAAGTGACACAAAATGTCATTCCCAGAGGCATTTTCATTAATTCAAATACTCAAAGAAGGACTCCTTAGGGTAGCATTTTATCCATTCATTCTTGAGCACCTATTTGCCAGGCACTGGGATAAAATTTAAATACACAAAGATGAATAAGATATAGACCCTACCCTTGAAGAGTTCACTCTTTAACAAGGGAGACAAGTAAGTGAATAGACAATTATAACACAATTGCAAGAATAACTCATAAGGTTTCTCACACAGCTCGTAGTACAAATTAAGACATTTTTATAAGTAAGGGGTTGTAATATTAACTAATATGCCTATAGAAATGCAAAAGCCAGGTTCATCATAGGCAAACCAGAATATTTGGTCCTCCTAGCCAAATAGAAATTGTGACTGGGCCACACATTACTCAGGTAAGACATTCACTCCAGAGAATTAGGTGATGCTGGAAACAAAATCAGCAACAGCTTCTATTCCTGGTGACGATGTTTTGTTGTTGTTTTAAAGTATGCTATTCATCACTACCTTCCTTCTTTCTTTCCTTCCTCCCTCCCTCCCTCCCTCCCTTCCTCCTCTTTTTTTTTTCTAGTAGCTCCCTGGTTGAAGTGCTTGTTAGGAGAATCCTATATAATAAAAGGCTAATATGCAAATCGACCGGACACAGAACAACTGGTCACTATGATGCATACTGATCACCAAGGGACAGAAGCTCAACACAGGAGCTGCCCCCTGATGGTCAGTGTGCTCCCACAGGGGGAGCGCCACTCAGCCAGAAGCCAGACTCATGGCTGGCAAGTGCAGCAGCAGTGGCAGGAGCCTCTCCCGCCTCTGTGGAACAATGTCTGACTGTGGGGATGTCCAGTGCTGGGGAGTGGGCCTAAGTCATCAGTCAGACATCCCCCAAGGGCTCCCAGACTGCGAGAGGGTGCAGCCCCGGCTGAGGGACACCCCCCTTGAGTGCACAAATTTTGTGCACCAGGCCTCTATTCTTAACATAAAAAACTAGCATCCTAGGTGTCCATTTTATGATGGAATAACTTCCTTGACCCTTACAAGACTGCTCCTGGAGCTCCCCTTCTGGTAATTTCAGTTTACTTCACTGTAAAGTCCTTAAAACACAATACATGGAGTCCATCTCAGAAGACTGGGTTATGGGTGAAATTATTTGATAATAAATTTCATCTTTCCTCCAGGTTTTCCATATTGGCCCCATATTATACTGACTTTAGTATTATACCCTCTTAAGATTTTATGAGTTTCTACTGCAGAAAACAGTTACTTTTTTTGCACCATTAGCTACAGTTCAAGGGTTTTTTAATTCATTTTTTCCCACCAAGCAGTTAGGTTCAGAAAATTTTTTTAAATGTTGAATTTATGTTTTCTTGTAAATCAAGATGCTGACTTTCCCACACTTCATTGCTAAAGATACTGGACCTCTCAATAAGAGTTTACTCCTTAGCCCTATCATGCAACATATCCTATCTAATAAAAGAGTAACATGCAAATTGACTGTACCTCCACTACACCCACCAGCCACGCCCACCAGCCAATCAGGAGGGAATATGCAAATAAACCCAACCAAGATGGCTGCAGCCACAGAGAGCAGGAGGGAGGCTTGGGTTTCCCCGGCAATGGCGGAAGCCAAGCTTTCCGCCTGCCCTTGCCGGCCCAGGCCTCCACTCAATGCTATGAAGTTTCAATTATAGAAGATAAATAAATTCCAACAGAAATGGTGGTAGCCACGGAGCTGGAGAGAGCAGGAGGCTAGGGTTGCCCGCGGTGATGGAGGAAGCCAAGCTTCTGCAGCTCTGGCTTGCTTTGGCCTCCACTTAAGGCTACAAAGTTTCAATTATAGAAGATAAATAAATCCCAACAGAAATGGCTGCCGCCACAGAGTGAGCAGAAGGCTTGGCTCTGCTCCAGGCTACAAAGTTTCAATTATAGAAGATAAATAAATCCCAGATCCCAGGGCCTCTGCTTGGGTCTCTAGGGGGCGTGGCTGGCCTGCAAAACCACCACAGGCCCCTCGCCCAGGCCGCCCCACGCCCCAAGGGAACCCCCACCCTGATCCGGGACACCCTTCAGGGCAAACCAGCTGGCCCCCACCCGTACACCAGGCCTCTATCCTATCTAATAAAAGAGTAATATGCAGATTGACCATCACTCCAACACACAAGATGGCTGCCCCCATGTGGACACAAGATGGCTGCTCCCATGTGGACACAAGATGGCCACCACAAGATGGCCAGCAGGGGAGGGCAGTTGGGAGGGACCAGGCCTGCAAGGGAGGGCAGTTAGGGGTGACCCAGCCGGCAGAGGAAGGAACTTGGGGGTGACCAGGCCTGCATGGAAGGGCAGTTGGGGGGGACCCAGGCCTGCAGGGGAGAGCAGTTGTGGGGGACCAGGCCTGCAGGGGAGGGCAGTTAGGGGTGACCAGGCCTGCAGGGGAAGGCAGTTAGGGGCAAACAGGCTGGCAGGGGAGCAGTTAGGCATCAATCAGGCTGGCAGTGGAGTGGTTAGGGGGTGATCAGGCTGGCAGGCACAAGCGGTTAGAGGCAATCAGGAAGGCAAGCAGGCAAGCAGTTGGGAGTCAGCAGTCCTGGATTGTGAGAGGAATGTCCGACTGTCCTACTGGGATCGGGCCTAAATGGGCAGTCGGACATCCCTTGAGGGGTCCCAGATTGGAGAGGGTGCAGGCTGGGCTGAGAGATACCCCCACCCCGTGCACGAATTTTGTGCACCAGGCCTCTAGTATTATAAAAATAATCATACTCTAGCACTCCCTGAAATTTCCTCTCCAAAATAACTGAAGTCTGGTGGCTTGAGTGAGCCCAAGGAGGCCAGATGTCTACCAGACTAAGCCCTCCCCATGAGTCACCTTTCATCTTCCACCTAGAGGTGTAGTCAGACCCTATTGCTCATGACCTACATTCTGCCACAGCTACATCATCCAGAAAAAAAGGTCTTCTCTTTTATAAGGAAATGGACAGTGTGGGTCTCATCTGGCCTGATATTTATTATCCCAAGTCACAAATATAAGACCAAATAAGCATATTGCTTAGCTGGCAACTAGCTCCACAACTTGAAGAATCAAATGGATGCCTAATCAGAACTTATCCTCTACCTTGAATAACTGTTAAGAAAGAAGAGTAGAAGGGACAATCATGGGCTTAGACTGTTTTAAAGGCACTCCAACTCAAGAACATATATAAATTGTATACTTAAGAATGGAATAGAAGAGAGCATTCTGGAACCAGGAAAATGACAAGTACCTCCCATTCAGTCCCTCTACTTATTTTGTATTAGAGTTCATAGTCAGCATAGTAAGACATGGAGAAATAATATGAAGGACAGATAAAAAGGGAAAATAATAATTATGGCTAAATGATATTATTTCCTAAATAGAAAATTCAAAATAGTCTAAAATAGACAAAAATGTTAGCATAAATAGAGAGCAACAAAATTGCAACTTAAGAATTATAAGCATATATACATAATCCATGGACACAAACTATAATGTGGTGAAGGGGGGGGGGCGCGGTGAAGGGAGTCAATGGGGAAAAATGGGGACATCTGTAATATTTTCAGCAATAAAGATAATTTTTTAAAAAGCATTAGCTATCATGTCCTGATTATAAAAATAAAGGGTGTATAATACTTAACAATACTAAATTGTATACTTAAAAACAGCAAAAAAAATCAATATACAAAAAAATCAATAACCTTCATTCTCTATTCCAGTAGCAGTAAACTGGACATTTTAATTTTAGAAGGAAATTTGAAAGACTCAAGGCACATCAGAAACAAAAAGTATAAGATAAACAGAAATATAGTAACAAAAGATGGACAAAACTTTATGGAAAGTATTACCAAATATATTAAAAACAAAATCTAAATAAAAAGATATGTTGGACACATAGTAGGGAGGTTTCAATATCATCATAATAATTTGCTCAATTCTACCTATAAATTCAATGCTATTCACTATACTATCTTGACACATTATGAGGAAATTTAAAAACTGATTATAAAACTCATCTGAATGAGTGAATGGTCAAGAATAGTTAAGACAATTTTGAAGAAAAAGAATAAAAAAATTCTTGCCATGTTATCTGTCAAGAGTTGTTCTAAAGTTATAGTAATTAAAACAGGACTAGTCCAACATGCCAATGGAATAGACCTACATCTATATGGAAACTTTGTGAAGGACAGTGGTGGCAATATCAGTCAATGGAGAGAGGATTAACTATTTAACAAATAACTCCAGGACAATGAACTATAGATGTAGAATAAATAAAATTAGTGTTCTATACAAAAATAAATCTCATGTGGATTAAAAATGTAGAAGTTGAGGCAAAGCAATGTTGTAAAACTTTTAGAGTAATATACAGAAATATATCTTTATAACGTTGGAGTAAGGAAGAAAAAGTACCAACCACAGAAAGTACCAACCACAAAGGGAAAGATCAGTAAATTTAATTATAATAAAGGTAATAACTTTTGGGTGAAAAAACAAACATAATTATAAGACAAGCCACAAAGTAGAAGATATTTCTAATCCTATATAATAAAAGCCTAATATGCAAATTGTCCCTTTGACCGGGAGTTCAACTAGGAGTTGGAACAATAGGTGGGCCGGCTGGCCAACCTCCCACGGCCCCTCGCCCCTGCCAGCCCAGCTCAATCAGCCCCAATTGGGGCGGGCCAGCCGGGCCCAACCCATGCACGATCGGTGCACTGGGCCTCTATTCTTAAAATAAAAAAAGAATTAGTTTCCAGTATATACAAAGATATTCTTCAAATCAATAACAAGAATTAAAAACAAAAAAAAATGGGCAAAGGTTATAAACATATGGAACAGGAAATTTACAAAGAAGAAAACTGAATAGCTAATAAATGCATGAAAACATCAAGAAAATAATATTTCGTATCAATGGGATTAAAAAATTTTAAAGTTTTACAACACACATGCTAGCAGGGATGTGGGAAAACAAGGAGTCATATAGTACTGGTGAGAGTGAAAATATCCACAAACACTTTGGAAAGCAATTTCACATTATCTAGAAAAACTGAGTATAAACATACCCTGCCACTAAGTAATTTTCTTCCAGGTAATTACCCTAGGGAAACTCAGACATGTGCTCAAGAACACTTTTATACAGTTGCTTGTTCCAATGTTATTTTTAATAGTTTAATGTTGGAAACTATATAAAAGGTCATCAACAAGGAATGGATAAACTGTGGTATATTCATATAATGTAATACTAAGCCACTGTTAAAATGAATGAACATACAATTCCATAACTGGTAATATGACTAAACCTGGAAAATGTGAAGTTCAGAAAAACAAGGAAATTTATAGAATCTTATTTCTGTACATTTTTAAATATTCAAAGCAATACTACATGTTGCAAAGACAGACTAATTAAAAGATAGCGGCTATTTTATGGGGAGAAAAGAAATAGGGTTTATTATCTGTAATGTTTTATTTTTTATTAAAGAAAATATCTGGATCAAATATAGCAAAATGTTAACATTTGTTAAACCTGGATGGTCGATGCATGAATATTTGTAATAGTTTTTGTTTTTTTGCATGTAATAAACATTTTTATAACAAATAAAATATTAAAAGGAAAATATTAGCTAAAGGAATAAATTGATGTGTGAATAAATTAATGATGAATGGACACCCATTGGGGCATATTATACAAAGAGTAGTACAATAGTGCAGGGGCAAGTATCACTAGCAGTATCTAATCCTATTCCACATTTTTTGTGTATGGTGTACCTTAGGGGTCCAGTTTTATTATTTTGCATGTGGATATCCAGTTTTCACAGCACCACTTATTATTATTTTAAAAAATATTTTTACTGATTTCAGAGACTCAAAAGTCATCTTATTAAAGGGGTCTTCCTGACCATCCTGCAAAACATTACACAACACCCTGTCCACCCCACTTTTCCCATTTTCTTTTTCTACATATACCTGCGCTCCCTGCCATATTATGTTTTTGTTTATTGTCTATCTCCCTCCCCTAGAATGTAAACACTATAAAGATGGAGCTTTATTCTGTTTGCTGATGTATCTTCAGTGTCTACAGTAGTGTCAGAAATGAACTGGGTCCTCATTAATAGGTATTAAAAATTAAAGTACCAGAGTTCAGAGAATTTCCTCTTTCCTTTTTCTTATATTCCCTCTGGTCCTCACTGCTTTGATGCCCTCTGGTGCCTTGTAATACATGACATTTTCTGTAGCTAATCAAGCTTGTTGGTTATTATCACTGTGAATTTTGGCCTGCTATACGTAAACTATTCCATCCTGCCCTGGAGGCGAAAGTCTCTTTGCTTCTTCCTGCCTCCACCTGTGCCAGTTCTACCGGTTCAATCCAGTTTTCCTGTTTTCTGGACATTCAGTAGCTTACAAAGGATCAAGGCAGCATTCTCTGCTCTTTGAACTGATGCTGTCATGCCCCGAGGGCCTGGGAATAACATTTCTTGTCCTGTCTTTGCCTGGTCCTCACAGCAGAACCAGCTCATTGGCTAATGTTTCCTAATTTCCTAACTATCTCTTTTAATGGAGACCTTTAATTTTTCCTTTCAGTGTCATGATGGTAATGGGGTCTTGTTTAAATTTAAGGTTTGTTTATTCCTCTTCAACAATAATAAGGTGTATTGCCAATCATTTTCTTATATATTTGACTAATCTGTTATTTAGGTGCAATATGGCAGTGATTGGTAACTTCATGATTTGGATACTAGTTGAAGTAAATCAGTATGTATTAAGTTTCTGATTCATTAATTATGGGTACACCACAAAATTATGTTGGAGAGTGGAATCAAAATTTTAAAAAGAGATTCCAACAAACTATAGTGATGTTCTGAAACTGGTAGAATGAAATTGAACAGAGATAAATATGGTATCCTACATTTAGACAAAAAACACAGACAACAAAATAAAACAAAAAAAACACAACCCTAAACAAACAAACAAAAAACAACTAACAACTTGGTTGAGAACAGAACAGAGGAATAGGGATGACTTAGAAGCAGATTTTTGTGTTTACTTACCACAATCTGTAAATGAACCCTAAGTGTGATGGGGCTGCTCAGAATAAGGTAAATAACAGTTTAGGCTCTTCCAATAGTAGTTTGGTATCCAGGTTAGTGCTACTTTTCTTGGTCATACCACATCACAATCATCCAATTTTGTCCTTAGTTCTTAAAGTGGACAGCGATAAACAAGGACTCAGGTAAGAATAGTAAAGAACTTCAATGGAGATTTTAGGTTAGAGAAAAGACTTCTTGTAGCAGTTTTTAAATGTTGGAAGTATTGCTATGTAGACTCACTTTGTGTGTGTCTAGAAGACAAAATGACCCAAGTCATACAGCAGTATAACTTGGGATCATCTCACAGCAGATATGTTAATAATTAGGGCTGCTGGATGATAAGGGCTGCTCTTGTTAGATAGAAAAATCCCTGCCCTTGGAAGTATCCAAACAGAGAATGATTGTTCCCCTATGAGGAATATTATAATAAAAAAGAAGATTATAAGAGATGACTGCTAATGTTGCTTCAACTTTGAGATGCTCACTTTGGAGTAATTTTGCAGTTCCACCTCCATTCTGTGAGCGGCAGCGAAATAGGGGGGGAAAGCATCATGAGATTCTCCTTAGCCATAGGAAACTGCAAGTCGTAAGGAGACTGAGAGAATCAAAGAGAAGAAAGAGGAACAGTGATCCTCATTTCTTCTTCTTTTTTCCCTCTTTTAAAGTGACAGACTCCTCCTTCTTGCCTTTAAAATATTAAACCTATACAACCTAATTTGGAAAATGAAGAGCAATTTGAGTTGACAGGTCTGGGGGCTGCCGCTGACCTGGAACCCCACCTACTCCGCTCTCTCAACCCCAAATAAGCCCCTGAGGTATCTCTATAGAACCTAGGGTCCCCCACAACTCAGTGTGAAACCACTAAGGAAGCTTGAGAAAAATGTCTTGGATTTGTAAGAAGAAAATTGGAAAATTCTGGGAAAACGTTGCCCCATTTCTTTAGCCCATTAAATGCACTATGTCCACAAAAGTAAATCCAGGAACAGTGGAAAGAAAATGGCAAGGAACTTTCCCAGTTCAGTTCCCTTCTATCTATTCTGAAAGTGCCTGATTTCTTGAGTTCCCTTATTTCTCTGTTTTGGTCCCATGTCTTATCACCCACTTTCTCCCCTGCCTCTTCAGATTTAGTGGCTGAGTTTATGATTTGCTTGCCATATGCAGTTGGGTACACTTCTCATCTAGCCACCACTTGTCAGAGGAGAGAGATGGTGACAAACTTATAGAGTCCCCAGGGGAAGAAGACCTAAATGTTGAGATCTATTACCTGAAATGATCTACCTGTGTGATCCCCATTAGGGATGCTTAAAGAATCATGCTGGAAGCTGTGGCAGGAAACTGCAACATCTCCTCCTTCCTGTCCCTTTTACCACACACATTGGAAGTACCTTTGGTCATGGGGAGGTAGGAACAGAATGGCTTGGCAACGTTCAACATCTGTAGCAGTCAGAGTCTAACACAGTATACTTGGGCTATTTGGAGAATTTAATAAAGGTGTGGGCAGGATTTGGAGAAGGCAAGAAAATATAAAAGTAGTACTATCCTAAGGTCTGAAGGGGCAAGAGAAAGCTGGTTGCTAGAATCCAGACAGAAAAAAACTGTATGGATAAGTCTGCCCAATAGTAGCTGTTGTCTTCAGTAGACGGAGAAGCCAATGACAGAATCATCAAAAGTGGAGCTAGAGGAATGATACTCTGATTTTACTCTTCTGCCATCTCTCTTCTTGCTAGAGCCTTTCATTGTCTGAAGCTAATGAAAAGTCAGATATCAACGGAATCCCTTAATAAAATCCACATATGTCAGCCTCCTGCGTTTGTAGCAGGGCAGAAAGTGAATCTGAAAGGACAAATGGAAGATATTCACCACCAAGCCTCAGAACTCAGGCCAAGCTTTGTGTTTCAGCTATGTGGAGATCATATTCACCCCACCTCTCTCTTATTCACACCCCAATTGTAAGCATATGTTTTATCGGTGGTTATGCAATATTGGTGGATAACAGGCAATCTGCCTTTTTTGGTGGGCAAGCTCATTCTTACTGAAGTTAATACTGAATATTCTCCTAATCATTTCTCTGGTAAAGGAAGCTGAAAGAGCCATTTAAGGTTCTTTTTCTCTACCTCCAGTTTGACATCTGCCGTCCCTGTTCAGGACCTGAGGTAAATGGTTGACCATGACCCAACATTGGGGAGTATCCTTTCTGCTTTAGAATTGACCCCAAAGGTGATGAGTAAATAAGAATTAGCCTGGAATATATAACTTCATTCTGTTCAATTGTTCAAAGGTACACATTATTCTATCTAATAAAGAGGGAATATGCTAATTGACCATCATGCCCTCACAAAGATGGAAGCTCCCACAGCCAATAAAGAGGGAATATGCTAATTGACTGCCATGCCCTCAAAGATGGCGGTGCCCACAGCCACAAGATGGCGGCGCCCAGTCCCCTCAGCCCCACTGGGGCAGCAGGTGTGTGGCACAGCCCGGCCTGTCACCAGTGTGGGTCCAGCTGCTCCACGTGCCTGCCTCCGGAGCCCCCCAGTCCTCTCAGCCCCCCAGCCACCCAGACCAGCCTGAGGCGCAGGCAAGCCTTGGATGGTGGCTGCCCAGCTGCCCAGGGCTGCCCGAGGCTAACCAGAGCCAGTCGAGGTTTGCCCTTCTAGCAGTGGCAGCAGTAGAGGTGTGATGGAGGTGTCACCTTCCCCTAATTGCCAGGTCGCCTCCTGCCCCTGAGGGCTCCTGGACTGTGAGAGGGGGAAGGCCAGGATGAGGGACCACCACCCCCATCCAGTGCATGAATTTTCATGCACCAGGCCTCTAGTATAATGATAAATGGGACAATCATTAAGAAGATAAGACATTTATTAATATATTTGCACCCAACTTAAGAGCACCAAAATACATAAGCAATTATTAAGAGATAACAGCTATACAACAATAGGAGGATTCTTTAACACCCCACTTACAGAAATGGATAAATCATCCAGAGTCAACAAGGAAACATTGGCCTTAAATGACTCATTAGACCACATGGACTCAATAGATTTACATGGAACATTTCATTCAAAAGCAACAGAATACATATTATTCACAACTGCACATGGAACATTCTCAAGGATAGACCATATGCTGGGACACAAAACAAGTCTCAGTAAATTTAAGAAGATTGAAATCATACCAAACATCTTTTCTGACCACAACAGTATGCAGCTAGAAATCAACCACAAGAAAAAAGCTGGGAAAATCACAAAAATGGGGAAATTAAACAACATGCTACTTAGCAACTATTTGGTCAATGAAAAAAGAAAAACTACAAATAAAATACAACATACCAAAATCTTTGGGATGCAGCAAAAGCAATACTAAGAGGGAAGTTTATAGCAATGCAGGCCTATCTGAAGAAACAAGAAACTAACCTTACACCTTAAGGATATAGATAAAAAAGAACAAACAAAGCCCCAAATCACTAGAAGAAAGAAAATAATAAAAATAAGAGTGAAAATAAATAAAATAGAAACCAAAAGGACAATATAAAAGATTAATGAAACCAAGAACTGGTTCTTTGAAAAGGTAAACAAAATTGATAAACCTTGAGGTAGAGTCACCAAGAAAAAAAGAGGGAAGACTCAAATAAATAAAATCAGAAATAAAAAATAAGTTTCATTGCATGCTATGGAAATACAAAGGATCATGAAAGAATAATATAAAAGGCTACAGTCCACCAAATTGGACAATCTAGAAAAAATAGGTAAATTCTTAGAATCATACAACCTTCCTAGATTGAATCATGAAAAACAGAAAATCTGACTTGACCTATCACTAGTATGGAAGTTGAATTAGTAACCAAAAACCTCTCCCCAAACTGATAGCTAACATCATATTCAACAGTGAGAAACTGAAAGCTTTTTATCTAAGAGGAGGAACAAGATAATGCCCACTCTTATCATTTTTATTCAACATAGTATTGGAAGTCCTAGCCGGAGCCTTTAGGCAAGAAAAAGAAATCCTATATAATAAAACGGTAATATGCAAATTGTCCCCTCCACTAGGAGTTTGACTGTAGTTCGACCAGGGGGTGGGGCCAGCCCACCAACTACCTGGGACCCTTCCCCTGGCCAGCCCCGCCATTGATTGCCCCCCACACACCCCAATTGGGGGTGGGGCTGGCCAGCCAACCGCCAGCGTCCCCTCCCCCTGGCTGGCTGGCCAGACACCATCCGTGAACGAATTTGTGCACCGGGCCTCTAGTAAAAAAATCAAAGGCATCCAAATTGGGAAGGGAGAAATAAAACTGTCACTATTTGTAGATGACGTAAGTTTACATATATAAAAAAAAAAACTGAACAACTTCACCAAAAACTATCAGAATACAGTAAAGTTTTAGGATACAAAATTAATATGCACAAATCTGTTGCATTTCAATGCACTATCAGAAAGAGAAAAGCCCTATTTATAGTTGCAATAAAAACAATAATATACCTAAGAATAAATTTAACAAAGGAGGTGAAAGACCTGTACACTGAAAACTATTAGATATTGTTGAAAGAAATTGAAGCAGACACAAATAAAGGGAAATATATTCTATGTTTATAGATTGAAAGAAATAACATTGTTAAAATATTCATATTATCTAAAGCAATCTGCAGATTCAGTGCAACTCCTATCAAAATCCTAATGGTATTTTTTCACAGAAATAGAACAAAAAAAATCCTAAAATTTGTATAAAATCAAAAGAGTCAAAGACATCCTGAGAATAAAGGACAAAAATGGAGGCATCACATTCCCCAATTTCAAACTATGCTACAAACCTCTAGTAATCAAACCAGTATGATATTAGCAGAAAAAGAGACACACAGACCAATGAAACAGAATTGAGACCCCAGAAATAAACCCACTCACATATGGATAACTAATTTACAACAAAGGATCAAAGAATATACAATAGAGAAAAACTATCTCTTCAATAAATGGTGGTGGGAAAATCGGACAGCCACCTGCTAAATAAAAGTAGACCACTATCTTACACGATACACAAAAATGAACTCAAAATAGATTAAAGACTTGAATGTAAGACCTGAAAACATAAACTACATTGAAAAAAAAATGGAGGCTAAGCTTCTGGACATCAGATTAGTGATGTTTTTGTGGATTTGACTCCAATGGCAAGAGAAACAAAAGTAAAAATAAACAAAAGGAACTACATTTAACTAAAAAGCCTTTACATAGCAAAAGGAAACCATCAACAAAACAAAAAAACCACAAATAACTAAATTGGAGAAGATATTTGGAAGTGGCATTTCTGATAGGGATTAGTATCCAAAATATATAAAGAACTCATATGCATATAAGAAAAATAAAAAAAGAACAGCCTGATTAAAAAAAAATGGATCTGAATAGACATTTTTCCAAGGAAGATATAAAAATGACTAATAGGTACATAAAAAGATGTTCAGCATCACTAATTAAGAAATACTAGTACAGGTCAAAATCACAATGAGCTACCATGTCACACATGTTAGAATGTCTGTCATCAAAAAGACCAGAAATAAGTGTTGGAGTAGATGTGGAGAAAGAGGAACCCTTGTATTCTGTTGATGGGATTACAAAGTGGTGTAGCCACTATGGAAAACAGTATGGAGGTTCCTCAAAAACACACACCTGAGAATTGAAAGGCTATTTGATCCAGCAATTCCTCTTCTGGAATCTATTTAAATCATATGAAAACACTTATTCAAAAAGATGCATGCACCCATATGTTTATGGCAGCATCCTATCTAATAAAGAGGGAATATGCCAATTGACCGTCACACCCTCACAAAGATGGCGGCACCCACAGCCAATAAGGAGGGAATATGCTAATTGACTGCCATGCCCTCAAAGATGGCGGCACCCACAGCCACAAGATAGTGGCGCCCAGTTCCCTCAGCCCCACTCTGTGTGCCTGCCTCTGGAGTCCACCAGTCCCCTCAGCCCCCCATCCACGCAGGGCCAGCCCAAGGCACAGGCAAGCCTCAGATGGCAGCTGCCCAGCCGATGCCCGAGGCGCAGGCAAACCTTGGATGGCGGCTGCCCAGCCAATGCCCGAGGCACAGGCAAGCATCGGATGGCAGTTGCCCAGCCACCTAGGGCTGCTCGAGGCTCAGGTAACAGGGCTGGCTGAGGCTTGTGCTGCCGGCAGTGGCACACAATGTTAACTTAATTAAAAATGAGTAGCAGAGGTGTAATGGGGGTGTCACCTTCCCCTGATTGCCAGGTTGCCTCCCGCCCCTGAGGGCTCCTGGACTGTGAGAGGGAGCAGGCTGGGCTAAGGGACCCCCCACCTCCAGTGCATGAATTTTCATGCACTGGGCCTCTAGTTATTTATAATAGCCAAGATATAGAAACAGCCCGAATGTCCATAGACTGATGAATGAATGAAGATGTGGTATTTATATAAAATAGACTACTACTCAGCCATAAAATAGATGAAATATTGTCATTTGTGATAACATGGATGGATTTTGTGGGTGTTATGCTAAGTGAAATAAGTCAGACAGAAAAGGACACAAACCATATGATTTCACTCACATGTGAAATATAAAACAAAGCTGAAACAAATGAGCAAACAAAACAAAACAAAACAAATTCGAAGATAGAGACAACCAATTGGAGTTTACCCTAGGGGAAGGGGGCTGGGGGAAGGGTGAAATGAGTAATGGAGGTCAATTATATGGTGAGAGATTGAAAGTGGATACTATAATGTATACAGATATTGAATTATAATGTTATACACCTGAAACTTACATACTTTTTTTTTTAACCAATGTTAACTTAATTTAAAAAAATTGGTATGGAAGAACTGATATTATTATTTGAAGCCATTATAATAGTTCATACAGATAATTCAAAGGGAACTTATAACCATTATCACTGGCAAGTTACTGTCATTTCTACAAAATTAATGGATGCCACTTAAAAAACTGTAATAATATGATATATTCCTTTATATCATTTTCCTATGGAATATGGAATATATATATATTTACACTAATAAAAGAGAAACATGCAAATTGACTGTCCCTCTGCTACGCCCATCAGCCAATCAGAGCAAGTATGCAAATTAACCCAACAAAGATGGCGGTTAATTTGCATACACAGGCTCCGAGCAGCTTGGATCCCGGGAACATCCTCAGGACCCAGGCTGCTCCTAGCCTGTAGGCCCGCTTGTAGGCACCAAGTGGCTAGGGGTGGGGAGGGAACATCTGCCGCGTCACCATAGCAACGCAGTGCGCGTACATCAGCGCCAAGCAGCAGCCCAGGTCCATGCCCCCCAGCCCGGAGCCCACACGGGGCTGGCTGCCGGCCTGGGGGGCGTGACCCCCCGGGCTGTGGGGACATGCCCCTAGCCCAGTGGACACAACGCAGGGGGTCCTCTGCGCATGAGCTACAGAGGAAACACCTTTTCTTTTCTTTTTTAAAAAAATATATTTTATTGATTTTTTTACAGAGAAGAGGGGAGAGGGATAGACAATCGGAAACATCGATGAGAGAAAAACATTGATCAGTTGCCTCCTACACACTCCCCACTGGTGATGTGCCCCCAACCAAGGTACATGCCCTTAACAGGAATCAAACCTGGGACCCTTCAGTCTGCAGGTCCACAGTCTATCCACTGAGCCAAACCAGTTCGAGCGTAAACACCTTTTCTGACCGCTCATTGGCTAAGCTCCTGGTACACCACTCTCTGTGTTCTTTGTAACTTGGGTAATAAGAATCCAAGAAGGTGATCTAGGGTTTTTCCACTATACTCCTGGAGGAAAAAACGAAGGTCCGCTGCTGGAGGGCTAAGAAATGTCATATCCTGCTCTAGCCAGTTTGGCTCAGTGGATAGAGCCTCGGCCTGCCGACCGCAGGGTCCGGGTTTGATTTTGATCAAGGGCATGTACCTACGTTACAGGCTCCTCCCTGGCCAGGACTCAGGTCAGGGCTCATGCAGGAGGCAACCAATCAAAGTGTCCCTCTCACATTGATGTTTCTCTCTGTTTCTCCCACTCTCTTCCACATTCTCTAAAAGTCAATGGAAACATATCCTCAGGTGAGAATATAAAAAAAAAATGAAAGAAAGAAATGTCATATCCTATAAAAGAGACATCTTGAAAATGCCTAAAGAAAGTTGTCATTTTTTCATGGTGAAGGGACTGGAGTCTGTGTTGATGAAAACACCTTGGCAGCTGTGGTGGCTGGCAGTGGCTGCAGCAGCAGGGTGATGGGGCTGGCGCCTTCCCCTGATCAGCCTGGTCACCTCCCGCAGAGGGAGGCCAGACTGCGGCTTAGGCCCACTTCCATGGGGAGCGGGCCTAAGCTGTCAGTAGGACATCCCCTGAGGGCTCCCAGTCTGTGAGAGGGGGCAGGCTGGGCTGAGGGACCCCTCCCTCCTGCACAAATTTTGTGCACCGGGCCCCTAGTGTATATATATAGTGGAAGCCAATTAAATGTGAATCAATGCACAATAATTATATATTTGTATGATCATGCACTTGAATAAAACTCAACAGTTAATGTGAAAGAATTGACTCTATCTCTATGGTAATGTGAAAGAATTAACTCTATCTCTATGGACATTGGATAAACAATTATCTGGAAAAAATTTTGAGTGAAAATTATCAGAGTTCAGATTATCTGTAGTATGATCCTATTTTTGTAAATTAAAAAATGCAAAAATAATGCTGCGTATTGCAAGTGGAGTTTTACATGTGTGCTGTGAAAGTATAAAACATGAATGGAAAAGGTACTATGACAACTTCAGGATGCAGGTTACCTCTCGGTGGGGAGCCTGAGAGAAGAATAGACTGGGAATTGAAGCATTCAACAGTAACATCTTATTTCTTTAAAAACAAGTTTGAAGCAAATTATACAAAATAATGAGTTTTCTAAATCTGGATGGTAGGTATCTGGGTGTCTATTTTATTAGTTCCTTATGCTCAATTTATTGCATCAGTGAATAATATTTAAAAAATGTAGAAAGTGAATAGGAGGTGAAGAAATGTACATAAAGGACATTGCCAGCACTGTGAGGAAGTCTACCATGTATAAGAGCAGAGAAATGCTGTGCTTGCTAACTGGAGAAGTGCTGGGAAATGAAGCTAGTGCATGGCTTCCTCACTTACCAGGGCTTTTTCAGACTCCAGTGACTGCTCTATTTTAGGTGCAGAGATATCCTGGCTGCAACATCTCTCAGCTGCTTTTAATCATCAGGATGATGGATTCTGCCCATTTATTCAAAACATACATAATGAGGAAATACAAGTAGCTACATTTTCCTTTGAGGCATTATATAATAAAAAGTTATTTTCTGCATCATTTAAGAGCTATTAAATCATGATTGGTAAAACTGATGTTTGATTATTGTATTGTAACTTTTCAAAAGGTAACAATTCCTTAGTTATTCCCAGAATAGCCCTGTTTTCTAAAGACTCAAGTCTACCGTAACATCATCTTGCTTCAAGGAACTTGATGATGCTTTCTATATTTGCTTTGTTTCGATTATTGTTTTGATGATCTTCAAATCAGACTAATCAGGCAAAATCTGGGAGAAAAGCCCTCATTCTAACTCTGAAAAGAAAGATTTCACTAAGAACATGTTTATGCTATTGATGGAAAGTTATAATAGTTCATACAGATAATCTTTTTGGCAGGACAATTCAGCAGTGCCAATTCAAAATGAAATGTATGTGACTTTTCACTGAGAATTTCTACTTATAGAAATCTGATCTTCAGAGATACTTTCATATATGCACAGAGTATATGTAAAAGGGAGTTCATTGAAAAAAGATGTCTGTAATATTGTTGTGAACTTGAACATACAATTAATTGTACACTCAAGAATAGAGTAGTAATAACTTGGAACTTGGCCCATGTGCATCAGTAAGGGAATGGATGAATACATTAGGGCGTACCAATGCTATATAATCATAGGGCAGTTAAAAATAAATGAGATAGGTCTCTATGGAGATACAAGTTCAACTCCTAACATATATTGCTAAATGAGAAAAAAACTTATGGAGAAATACATATAATATGATCCCATAAATGTTAAGAATCCCAAACCCATATATGTACAAATATAAAACATACACACATTTAAATATATAGAAAACTTTATAATTCAAATTGTTAACTATGATTACTTTTGGGCAAAGAGTTTCAGTTGGTGAGATAATGTGTTTAAAATATATTGATGTATAATATAAATATATTTAAATGTATTTATTTATATATTACATTTATATATTTTGAAATATTTAACATATTACTATTGTATTAGTATACATAATATTTATATTTACATGAATATTTGTCTATTCATGTTTTTGTACTTTAAGACTGCTTAAATTCTCAAAGTATGTTGAATAGAAATTCTACTATTTTGGGACTCATTTGTCCTATGCCTTAGGAGATAATGAGGAAAATATTTTCTAATAAAGTTATGCAAGTTTACTGTGGAAAATTAAAAAATACAAAAAGAAAACACTTCAGAGAATAAAAATTCATCATAATCTCATTATAATGTATTGATGATTTCCCTTCTTTTATGAATATGGTTGAGATCATACTATATACACAATTTTTATTCTGATTTCTTTTTACCTAACATACATATTTACTATGCCATTAAAAGTTCTTCAAAATGGAATCACATAGATTTCCCATCATTTACTTAACCATTTCTCATTGATCTCAGATTTGATCAACAACCATGAAATCTAGTTCTGAATGAGGCTCCAGAACACATTTGTGAAATTAAAGACCCTTTTGGTGATGCGACCAACATGTGTTTAACAAGGTCAATCAAAGGGAGAGAAAGAAATCTAGGAGATATATCAACATGGACCAACACACTTGTTGAGAAGCTATGAACAGACGCACAGATTAAATGCTTTCTCCTTCCTCTCTTATATGATGGTGTTGGCAGAAGTTATCCAGGATTGACATATATTGAGTCTACTTTTGAAGAAACCTTCTATTTTCAGATATTGGGAATAGTAACAGTCCAGCAAAGAGGCCCCATCCTTAGTCTTATCAGATAAACAGGATAGAAATCTTAAAGAAAATGAACCCTGATGGAAAAGATCCTCAGATCCCAAGATCCATGGGAGGGAGGCTCTAATTTATTTGGTATTAGAAGAAATGTGCCAAGTCCTGAGGCACAGGACAAACACCCAAGGACCATCTGCAGGCGTGAAAAGTGAAACCTATTCCAAAGGTTCATTAAATCACACAGCTTCCCTTGGAGAGGGTCTCCATGGTGAACCCTTCTTTCTTTTTTCCAGGCCAATAAGTGGAGGAAGGAATTGCAGAGGTCCTGGCTCAGGCCATCCACGCTGCATGGAAGATTAGTGTTTGCAGCAGAGGCCCCGTCCTCCCTGCCCATCGACCCAGGCACAGGAATCATTCCCCAGTTTCAGACGGCAAGGCTTGAGGTTTCTCTTTCTGTTGGACTCACTGCAGATTGAAACCACAAAGGTAATAGAATCCTGTAATCCTTTACCAATGGTCTGAATATAAACCACAACGCTTGAAAATTCAAGGACTTTGGCAAAAATGCTGTTTTGTGTTTCATGTCCCTAAATTGATCTGGCCAATGCCTCTGGTGACAAACAGTGAACAGCACTGGGGACTGTGTGTGCTGTAATTAGGCTGGTGGGTTGGATTGGGCCTTCTGTGGGACTGGACCTACCCAATCTGCTATTCTTGCAGTTATCTTGTGGCTTTATCACATAAGCTGGGGGCTCCCCAGGATCCCTGGCTAGGCTGATTTTCATTAAAAGAAAAATAAGCTCATCACTACTTCCCACTAGCACATGTTTTAATGTTGTTTTTTTCTTTCTGATTAACTACATTTGCCAAGCCACACATTCTGTGATAAACAGAGCCAACTTAACTCTCGACTGGCTGGGGAATTTCCTGGATCACTCCCATATCTCTGAAATGCTTCCAGGGAAGAGCACTTAACCAATCATTCATTCTTTTGTCCTTTCATTTATTCATTCAATACATGCTCATTAAGCATCTGTTATAAATATACTCTTCCTGAGGCACTGTGCTTGGGAATAATGGGAAATCAAAGTGGATCTAGCCCTGCTCTGACAAAACTGTTTTAAAAACTAGGATGAGTGCTCTGATGGAAACAATACATCACATGGGAACGTATGACATGATGGCTGAATCCCAACAGTTCCATGCAGATGAGAAGCAGGCAGGCATCACAGAACTCGTCTGCAGTTTGAACAGGGAGGCTTGGAGTTTGAAGTGTGTAGCAGGAATTCATTTTCTCATGGTCTTCAGGGATTTTGCCACAGTGTATAGTTCTTGTTGATCAGGTCAGATATAATCAGTATATAGGTGTTGTCTTTAGTTATGTTATGAAGGTGGCAACTATTATTGATATAGTAGGCAGTCAAACAGACATGAGCAGAGTAGGAACGATAGGCTAGGTACAAAAGGTCACCAGTGAGGAAAGCCCCAGGTGCCTAGCTATGGGCAAAATTGGGAAAACAAGTGTTGTAGGGTGGGAGGGACCTTTATACCCCTAGTGTATCACTGGTCATGAGGTTTAGATCCTCTGACCTTTCATATCACTGCTCATGAGGTTCAGACCTTCCCCTGACCTTTCTTTCCCTGGCATGTCGCTTAACCATATGGTAGACCCCCTTAGAGCAGGAACAAGAGGGCCAAAGAATAGCCTCAGATGACTTCCATATAAGCCCTTGCACGACCATTCCCTTAAATGTTAATACCTCAGGGCAATGAGGTGCTGGCCTCCATCAAATAATCTTAGGAACAAAGCCTCAGGTCTGTTGATCACAGAGACAGAGTTTGGTCAAACTAGGGATAACATCTAGGCCTCAGTTGTGTTTCAGCTCTAAGTCCAGAAAAGCAGCAAAATCCGATGGAGCAATGCCATGGCTGACCTCAGGACCAGCTTCAATGACTAATGACTCCCTACCCTAGTACCAAGCAATCAGTAGAGACCATGACCCTGAAAGGACACACGTGGAAAGCTGATGAATATTCTATTGAGATCCTTCCCTGAGACCTCCAGATAAAAACCCTTCAGATGAAGGACCCAGTGAGTGCTCTGTCTCAAGTCTGCACCTCCAACTGCACCCTTCTTTCCTCAAGTTCGTGCTCTCTCTCTCTTGAGCATGCCCATGCCTTTCTTCCCTCAAAATGTGTATCTTTGCTTTCTTTCTCCTAAGCTCCAAGGACCCTTCTTTTGCCTCTGTAACTTATTGTCTCATCCATGCAGCCCCGCTGGCTCACTTCTTCTACCTCTGTGACTTTCTAAATAAACTTTCACTTGTCATTCAGTTCTTGGCTCTGAATTCTTTCTTAGCCACACTCAAGGACTGAGGTCTAATTTTGCAGGTAACATCTGGTGCCATTCACGTTAACATTATAACTATCATTATTATAAATGTTACCGAGTACTTAACCCTGTGCCAAAGGGTAGTAGCAGAATTCAAATTTTATATATTAAACTGAGTTGCAATGCCTATTGAAAAATCTTCCTTGGAGAAGCAAATGACAGAATCATAGCTGGATCCTGGCCCTAGTCATAACACTTCTGATACCAAACAGGTAGGTTTTCCACACCAAGCAATTCTTCAATTCTCTTTGGATACCAACCAGGTTTCCTAAAATTTAACTCAATTCTGACACTACCTGTGTAGACACCACAAGTTAAGGGCTCAGTCGCACAAGACTACCCCCCACTTTAGATGCCAATCTCAAGTAATGGGTCCCCAGATGACCCACACTTTTGTCTGACGTAATTACAAATTGGTGGTTCTTATGAATCCTTCCTCCTCACATTCAGTAGTTTATTACAACAGAACCCAGGGAACCACTTCACTTACTATTATCAGTATTTATTACAGAGGATATTATAAAGGATACAAATGAACAGCCAGATGAAGAGGTATATAGGGAAAGGTCTAGAAGGGTCCTGAGCACAAGAGTTTCAGTTTCTGTGAAGTCTGATGTGGCACCCTCCCGGCATATGAATGTAGCCACCAAACTGGAAGTTCTTTAAACTCTTTCCTTTAGGGTTTTTAGGAAGGTCCCATTATGCAGGCATGATTGATTAAAATCATTGGCCATTGGTAATTCACTCAATTCCCATTTCCTCTTCCCTCCCTGGAGGTTGGGGGATGGTGGGTGGGCAGGGTTGGGGACTGAAAGTTCCAACTCTAAGCACCTGGTTATTTCCTCTGGCAAGCAGCCCCCATCCTGAAGGCAAATAAGGGCTCATCTAAAGTCACCCATTAGCATAAATGCTAGTATGTTTGAAAGGAGCTTACTAAGAATAACAAAAGATGCTCCTCTTTTCCTTATCACTTAGTTACCGGGTTTTAGGAGCTCTGTGCCAGGACCTGGGGATGAAGAGCAGAATATTTTGTGTATCACGGGCCTTATTTTATATTACAACTGAGCCTTTGCTCCTATGGGATGTCCACATACTCAGTAAGAAGCTGAACTTTGCAATAGCTTGAAGACCCTTGGGGGGATGGAGGTCTATAGCTGACAGTAGTCTCTGTCCCCTTGGCCTCTCTCTCTCCTCTCCTCACATTCAATAATTTATTACAACTCACAGAACCCACCTTACCTTCAATTTACCCTCTAGCTTCATAAGTTTTAAGGTCTTCTGCTCTCAGGCCACGGAATTCCTGAGGCAGAGCATTTGATGGTGAACTCACAAAAGGCAGGAATTTGTGTGTTTTTTTAATCTTTATATCCCCAGCACTGTCTGGAACCTGTGTGCACACACAGTGAGAACAGGAACCTGTCCTGGGGTGTGCACACACAGTGATGAACAGGTTCTTCTCTCAGAAGTTCTCTTTTGTGTCTGGGAGAGGAAAACAGCGAATCCCAGCCTCTTCTTATGTCCCTGGGGAACAGTAACTGGAAACCTGAAGAATCTGGCAGAGCAGGAAGATTCAGGGGACCCAGAGGACTTCCCCTTTTGAACTGAGTTCTCTGGGAGCCCTGGAACCAGGCAGCCTACCACTGAAGTAAATTCAGTTTGTCATTTTGTCCCATGTTGTTTGACATCACAACCCTTGAAGTCAACCTACATAACTTCTGTTACTCTCAAATCCTTTCTATGCTTATTCCTTGATGTTCCCAGTGTTTGATTCAGAACTCCTCCAGGGAACACATGGCCTAGTTCTCTCAGTTCTAATTTCTAATTCTTTCAGTTCAGCTCCCAGTGTAAGATTCTGTGGCTCCTACACACTGAGCTCTAAAAATGTGTTTAATTCACTCATTGAGCATAAGCTGCTTTCATAGGAAAGCCCCTCTGCCACCCCGAGGAGCCGTGTATACTCTCTACCCCCTTCAAGCCTCTCAAGGGCTGCCACCTTAGACTGTATCTACAGATGCTCTCTGAGTGCTGGAAGCCACCACCTTCTTGGGGAAGTGAATTCCAGATGTGGAAAACCTCTGCTTAATCTCTGTGGAAGTACACTGTGCCCTCCTCAGTGTCATTTTATTGAAAACAATAAGGGGAGATCATGTGCCAGTGGAAAATGGAAGCAAACCAGTCTGTGGGCCCACTGGTGGTTCTAAGGAAACCATGTGAGTGGCTTGCTCTCACCAAACAGTTGGATAGCTGGATGCCAGTGTGGTGCCAAGTGGGGAAGCCCTCTCAGGCTTGGAGGCATGAAGGGCACTGGCCCCTGGATCTGTGGTTCTGGTGCACCTGGGGTTTAGACTCGGGTGGGTACAGAAGGGGGTAGACTTGCACATGGCACTGAGAGGGGCAGCACCCAAGTTGTCAGTTCCCAGAGGCCTCTGCTCCTGTAACACAGTCCATAGCTTTAAGGCCTCAGAATGAGGGTAGTATGATGACCAGCTCACATAGTATGCCATTGTCTGACTTAAAATTTGAGTCAGAGCCTGTTTTAGGCAAATGGGGGTGGGGCTGTATGCACTTCTGCCATAGGTAAATGCTTCTTCCCCCAAACTGGTGATGGAGGGGGCAGAAGTTGGATATTCAGCCTTGCTTTAGTCCTAAATTGGGCCAGATAGGATTTTCCTCGGCATTAAAAGTCTGTCAAATCACAGTGTTCCTTAGGAGGCACCATGGTTAAGGAAGGATTCAGGAGAATTGTGTTTCATGTGGGCTCTGCTACTACCTGTGAAGTCTCAAGCAGGCTGCACTGTCTCCCCATTGCCATCTTTCTGTAACATGGAGGGAAAGGGAAGTTATCTCTGCCCCTCCATCTCTCACAGCATGAGTCTAAATGAGAGAATATACCAGATATCTGGAGCTTTTGAAAAGATAGGTGCTATGCCCTTCCCCCCCCACCCCCCCGCCACCTCCCCACACACAGATCCCCATGCTCATTCCTAAATAGTTGACATGATACTCAACTACCTAGAAACATTGGAGTGGGCTGAATTCAGCAGCAAAGCTGCTATATTTTCTTGCTAGTGAGGATTGTTTTGCTAAAAGGCATGCACACTCATTTTTCTCTTAGTGTGACCAACCTTCTGACTTTGCATGGGGCTACAGGGTTTTGGGGAAGCAGAGTTTCAACTCTAAACCAGGACAGTCCTGGACAAAAGAGGAAGGCTTGTTACCTACCAATAGACATCAGCGAGCAGAATGCTCTTGGTTTTGTTAACAAGCCCCAATTTATTTGAGCGGCTGTGTTATGGGGGATAAAGAGAGGAAGATTTGTGTTAGTTTGATTTTTCACTTCCCAACTCCAATTTGGATAGAAATCTTCCCAGTTTACTTTGCATTAAATTAGCAGCTTCATGGGGGTGTGGTTATGATTCTTTATCAAAGACCCCCATCACTCACTTTAATTCTATTATTTTCATAATAATGATTTGTTTCCCTTTCTAATCTTGCTCTCTCACTACACTATAATTTGTACCATCACTTTAATGGCCTGAGAACTCAGCACATGGATCGGCCCATTCAATGTTCTATGTACCCTTGGCCACTAAACATAAGATGCACAAGAAGCAAGGTTGACATCAGCCCTTGCAGTACAGCCAAATTTGGTGAAAGCTATAGCTTCTCTCAATTGTTGATCAAAGATATGAATAAATAGAGACTCCAGAGGCCTAGACTTGATAAAAATGGATTTCCATTAGCCCCTAGTAATTGACAAGCTCTTAGAAAAGCATCAAGACCTGCCAATACCAGGCAGAAGCAGAAGTAAAGGAATGAGAATGGAAGAGCTTGAATTTGCTTAGTGGTAAATATTTATTAACTGTTATGCCCCGTCCGTTTTTGCGTGTTTACTTTATGGGGGCCTGGGCAAAGCCTAGCAAAGGATGATGAACACACTTTATCTCTGTTGTCATGGTCTTACAGTTTAGCAACTCCAAGGTGATAATCTTTATGTGAGGGCTAAGTAAAATCGATTGAAATCTACAAACTTTACAAAACTGCCCTGAGGCCTTGGCCAATCATTTGATACTACTGGTATGTAGCCCGTCATTGAAGCTGTGCTACTTCTGTGCTTCCAGATGACATAGTTCATAGACCCCCATCACTGACAACCAATCTATTGGAAATATTGGTATTGTCTTCTTAATAACTGTTTTTGTAGAGGGCAGATGCCTCCCTCTTTCATATCTCACAACTGGATACTCAACCCATCTTCCTCTAGTCTTGAGTAAAAATGAGCAACAGCAACCGGCAAAAGAATGAGCTTCCTGCATGCAGGAATATAAAATACAGGGAGGATAACTTGGGAAAGTATTTCTTGAAATAAAAGGACAAAACCACAGAGCACTTTAACAGCGACCCAGAGTCACAGATTGAACACAAGCCACACAAGGCCTTAATTAGGATACATGCTTGTGTATTTATAGAAACAGAAAGCATGACAGAAAAACAAAGCTGGGCAGATTATTAATGCATTTAGAGACCATTTCAAAGGGGAACTAGAAAGGCATGCCTGCTGCCTGGATTTTCATATTGGAAGACTTCTTGGTAATAGTGTAATTATAAATAAATACTTATTTACTTAAACTCCTGGTGTTGATAGCAGCTGATGGATCAACAGGAGTCCAATTGGGCTAGGGAGGGGGTGTGGCTGGACTTAGGGAAATTGATGACTCACAACAATGGGCTAATTCATGTCACATGCCACCTGTCATGCTGGCAAATGAATTAGTGCTGAGATTTGGGACCTTACTCTTTTAAACAGGCCAGGCCAATGACTCACTCTATTCTCTGCCACCAGCCCCCTCCCCTTATTTCCTCACAGAAAGAATTAATTGTTGTGCCGAACTTAGGAGCAGGGAAAGATGACTATGTGGTTAGAATGTCATTTAGTTAGAGATACTTGGGCACTTCAGGAACTGAATTTAGTTTTACAAATAAATTGCCCAATCCACACTTTAGCTGGTGTGGCAAGGTTGTTTGTTCCCTACCCAGATTTCCCATCTCCCCCTTGTCCTGCTTCTGTCTTAAACTCTGTAGCTGCTGCAGGAATGTGCCTTCAGTAGCGAGTCATCAGCAAAACTCTTCAGTGACCTCTACATAGTGAAGTAGCTCCCCTGGTTACTACGGTAGCTCCAGGGCTTAGGGGACCAAATTTCTTCTCAGATCCCACCTTGCCTCTCTGAAAGCCAGGGAACAGGGTTCTAAGTTTCTCTCTTGATTATATGGAGCTGTGTGATTTTCTGGATTTCTAGTTCCTCTCCCGAGGATGTGGACTTGAATTGGACTGAGAATCTGTAACACTGCTCTCAGATCCAACGTTCTGTGAACTGTGAGCATTTACAGTCCCATCTGCAAATAGATACCTCCCTCTATGAATCTCTTATTTGACAATGAGAAAGATTATCTAGAGCAAGGAGTTGAGCACCTCCAAGCAAAAGTGATTTTGAGTGTGTTCCTTTGACTTTTCCATGGGTGTGCAGTTGTCCTTCCCAGTGAGCCAGCCAAGGACCAGCTGGAGGCAGGTACAGGAAAAGAGACAATGAAGACATTCTCAATCCAATTAAAATCATCATGAAAGCAGAATAAGAGGTAAGAGTTTGGGCTATTTTTTATTCTCCTGATGGAATGGCCTCCTAATCTCTTAAAAAATAAAGTGGATTAGGTACGCAATAGCTCTCTCCAATTGGAGGTGGACTTTTAGTTTCTATGAGTCCCTAACGTCTCAGACAGAGCATGTACTCATATGTTAGAGAAAAAAATCATTCTCAGTGTTATTGTTCATCATACACCCCCTGGGAACACTGCAACGCTAGAATTGACCTTGGCTATTTATCTAATGGCCTTGTTTGTTTGTTAAGAACAAAGTGAATACAAGTCATTCATTTTTTATTTTATTTTTATGAAAATTCTCCTGGCCAGTTTTGGCTCCTTGAAACACTGTGATGAAGGCAAAGGTTAATTTAATGGACCTTCCCTTGTGGTTCCTCAGCTCTCTTGATATGATTACATCTTCATGATGCTATTTTTATAAATAAATTTTTTTACTTTAGAGTAGTAGCTTTACAAACAAGTTGTGAAGATAGTACAGAAAATTTCCCCATACCCCAACCCTAGCCTTCCCTACTGTTCACATCCTAGTACAGTATTTTTGCCACAAGTTTAATGTAGTTATTAATTACAGATCCTACTACATTCAGTTATCCTTGCTTTTACCACATCCCCTTTACCTGCTCCAGGACCCTATCCAGGGTACCACGCTAGGCTTCCTAGTCGTGCCTCCTTAGGCCGCTCTTAGGCCGCTCTCAGTCTTGCTTTGTTTTTGATGACCCGGACGGTTTCAACAAGTCCGGGTGAACATGGATACATGATATAACACCAACAATATTTCTGTGGCCTTGGATTGTGCTGAGCAAGGTGTGGTTTCTTTCCCTATACTGACCAAAGCCTAAAGGGCCAAGCAGCTGGCCTCAGGTTACATCAGGCTGAGAGTAAGTCCACACCAAGGTGCTGGGCAGAGCACAGACACGGACCCAGACAGGTTGATGACAGATGCTACCTTCTTAATTACCGTGCTTGGTCATAAGAACAATAATGAAACTCCCTTAGTTCTACTTTGTTCTTCACAGAGCACTTTCACATACGGTATATCGCAATCACATCCTAACAACCTTGATGGTCAGAGAGATCAGGAAAGGTGCCGTCATGCCTGGATGTCTAGAACCTTGGTGTGCACCTACAGCACAGCCTGATGTAGTCGGCGGGTAGTAGTTACTTCTACCAGCGTCAGCTGTGCCTGTGGGCCTGTCCTACTCTGCAGGGCAGGGCCATTATCTGCTTTACTGTCATCTTCCCTGTGATGTTGAGTATCATGCTTGTATATGGTAATCTGTTAATAAGTACTTGTTGAATTAGGTTTATTTTAAAAAAATATATATTTTATTGATTTTTTTACAGAGAGGAAGGGAGAGGGATAGAGAATTAGAAACATAAATGAGAGGGAAACATCGATTCAGCTCCCTCCTGCACACTCCCTATTGGGGATGTGCCCACAACCAAGGAACATGCCCTTGACTGGAATCAAACCTGGGACCTTTCAGTCCACAGGCTGACGCTCTATCCACTGAGCCAAACCGGTTAGGGCTAGGTTTCTTATTTAAAGATGAAGAAATCAAGCCTGAGAGTTAACAAAAGCCTAATAAATTTATTTTCCATGTAAATTGTGTGGCTAGTAAATCTTTTTGTAAAAGTCCTTCCTTGACTGTCCATGAACTTATCAACAGCCTCTCAGGTGTCTAAGCTGATGAGGGAAGGAAGATCAGGAATTACTAAAATTCAGAAAACTTTAAGATGGAATTTGTTTCGACAAGATACACATTCCTTCCTGGTGGTAGTGGTGACACGATCTTTATTTTCATTCCCTGTTGGCCAAGTCCTACTGGACGTACTTATAGAATCACATCATTTTAATTGATCTCTTTGCCCTTAATTTTATGTTACTGGAAGAGACATTAACATAAGAAGGGAAAATGGTTAGAAGTGCAGAGAAGAAATAGAAGCAGAACAAATTGGAGAATGGAAAACTGGCTACGTCTGTATCCACTCTCCTCCAGAAATAGAGGGGTTTCCCCTAAACTTCATTCACCCGGAGAGAGGCCCAGGACTAGCGACCATGCCAGAGACTGGCTGTCCCTCCTGCAGAGCAGGCTGGGAAAATCCTCACGATGTCAGGGGTGGTGACCATTATTCCTCCTTCCAGGGGAGATAGCAATCAGAGGCTCAGTGGACAGAGAATGCATTGAACTTGCTTTGTAGAGAAATATTATGCCTGGGTTCAAATATTGGCAACTTTATGAACTTGGCAAGTTCTGTTACCTCACAAACCTCAGTTTCTTCATCTTTAAAGTGAGCTTAAGTAAGTGTGGTCATAGAACTGTTGTGAGGGTAAGAATAAAATATGTACTAACAAGACATGCAAAGTCCAATGGACGGTAAATGGCTTATATTCGATACACGCAGTTTTAATTAAACCGTATGTTTTCCAGCTTAAGGACCGAGGTAGACGGCTACCTCAGTCACATGCTAGCCACAGACTTCATACTCCTCTTATTTAATATTCCCAAAATGAAAGTCAAAGTCATTTTAAAAAAAACCCACAAACAACATTCTCCTTGGACCCACAGAAACTGATCTCTGGATTTACACGGGTTCCGGAGTGTCGCTCCATCCCCTCCCGCATCTCCACAGCCAGGGCGCATCAGGGCAAAGCCAGGAGCGTGGCATCTGCCAAACCTCCTCAGTCCCCTAATTCCAGCCTCTGACTCCTGTCCCACCCAGCCTGCTGGACTTGCCTGACCTCTGTTTTTCACTCTACATTATATTTGGCATTTTTATCACCAGGGCTTGGGCAATTGGGCAAAACCTTTGGGCCAGAACTGGGCACTATTTCCGAGGAGTTTTCTTCAGTGAACTGCTTACCACCCTACTGGGTACGAGTGGGTGGTTTTGACAGCTGCAGGGAGAGGTGCCGTGTGCTGGGGTAGGATGGGTGATGAACACGCCATAAATCCCCTGTCTGCCTCAGGCATAAATCTGAGGGCTGCACAAATTCTGAGGCAAGGAAATTGGAACTATGGAGCCAGGTAAACAGACCTGAGTCAACAGGACGAAGAAGCAGCTCTTGTGGTCCTGCCATGCCCAGCCTGGGGCTGGGTTGTCAGAGAGTCAGGAGTCATCTTTGATTTTTATGGTTCTGTGCGGTTTGGGAAAGAAAATAAATGCAGGGCAAGGGCGGGACCCCTTCTTGCAGTGGCCGGGGCAAGTGTTCACAGTGCCACGGCACCCGGCAGAGTTTCCAGGGCGGCTGGATGCTGTTGGCGCCTGCTAGCTCCGGAGGAGTGAGGACAAGGCCGCAGAGCTGGCCTGTAGCTACCCCACAAGTGGCTGATGCCTGGGTCTTCTGGTGAAAATATGGGCTGCAAGTTGGGGCACCTGCATTCCAGGACCTTCTTTGCCACTAAATTGTGACATGATTTGAGGCCTCGTGACTTCTCTGAATGTCAATATCCTCATTTACAGACAGAATGGACACAATTTCCACATCCTACGTAACTCAGAGGATCAAATAAGACTAGAGATGTCATATTTTTGAAAACCTGTTACCTTGTGAAACTGTCAGACTTTTATTATGAACATTTTTTAATGATAAAAAATAATAGCTATCAATTGCTAAGCACTGCTTAGTACTTGGCACAGTGCTAGGTCAGGCTCAGCACAAAGTAAAAATGCAAATCTCTATTTTCAAAAAGAATGTAAAAGTGCCATTAAAGTTATTAAAATGAACCATAGTTAACAATACTGCATTGTATATTTAAAAGTTGCTAAGATAGATCTTAAAAGTTCTCATCGCAAGAAAAAAATGTAACTCTGTGTGCTGATGGATGTTAACTAGACTTATTGTGATCATTTTTCAGTGTATACATATATCAAATCATGATGTTGTACACATGAAACAAATACAATGTTATATGCCAATTATATCTCAATTTTAAAAGTTAATTAAAAAATAATAAAAAAATTCCCTTTCGTCCATGGGCTCTCTCTCTACACGTCAATGTGGTTTTATTTGTTATTTAATGTTGCGTTAACTACCTTAGGCCTAGGGATACTTGCAGAGTGAGTACAGACCTTCAAAAGCTCCTGAGAACTCTGTTCCAAAATTCTGTGTGTGTGTGTGTAACCGCTGGGCTGATGTGCATGTCCTAACTGAGGTGGGCAAGTCGAGCCCAGCATCTCCCCTTCCCCAACACATGGGATGGGACAGGTGATCTAGATGGGTGGGTGAGAAGTTGGCCCCTGCTGGGTTGCCCAATAAATGCACTCTGGTTCTGCTAGCCTGGGTCCAGGGTGCTATTGCCAAGAGCTGGTCTTGATCTAACCCTGATGCACCCATGCCAGTGTGCAGGACCTTGCTGGGGGGTGAGGGGAGAGAGAGATCAAGTGAGGCCCCATGGAAGGGCATCCAAAAACCTCCCCCTAGGGGGCAGCAGGAAGCAGAACCACAGCTGAATTCATGTGCCAAGCTTCCACTTTGAATTCACTGAAATAAACTCAAATTCTGGGACTGGAACTGCAAAGCATGAATGCTCAAGTGTGGGACTCCCTCTGAGCACCACGGCCTCTGTGACTATGCCAGCCCAGGTGATTATCTCATGAGTACTAAGGACTATAATGTAAGGGAGCCACATCTACTCCCATTCAGCAGAAGAGGAAACTGAGACCTCATGTTGGTTGCATCAAGCCCCGTGAAGGCAGAGGCAATATTTGAGCCCAGGCATAACTGAAATGAACCTGAATGAATCTCTCTGATATCAATGCATGTGTGAGTTGGGCTCTTGACATATTCTCATCTAACCTAGCTTAGTAAACTAACACTCAGGTACTGCTAATTCCATCAAGAGGAAAGTCATGGTGCATGCTCTCTCCAACAAAAACCAGATTCTAGCAACACTCTAATGAGTCTTCACTGTTTGATGATGAAGCTAACACCCAGAGTGGTTACTGAAACTTTTCTCAGTCATTTATATTCATCCACTCAACCATTCAACAAACAATTATTGAGTACCTGTCACAAGCAAAGATTTTGCTAGACATTTTGGGGAGATATAAATGTGATCATCTGACCTATCCCCTCTAGGAATTCATGTGCCAGAAAACTTGCCAACACTATTCTTAACGCAAGGTCAATAAGGAAAAGTGTCCTAAAGAAGAAACAAATATGGAGGGTGGGGGTTCCAAGAAGAGAGGCCTCTTGCAGGTGAATGACCCAGGCTTCCTGGTCCGGTGTTATTGAAGACGAGTAGCCCTGCGCATGAATCCATGCACCAGTAACTTGCTGCTGCCCTCCTGTAGCTCCCCCTCCCCCATAGCTTGCTGCCCTGCCCCTCCTGTAGCTCTCCACCACCTGCTTGTAGCTCACTTCCCCACCCTCCTGCTGATCCATGATTGAGTCATTACACTGTCGGTCATTATGCCTCCTGGCGTAAAGGGTAATTAGCATATTACTCTCTTATTGTATAGGGTGGTCCTAGAGGATGGGTAGAGCTCTGTGCATGCAGGTTGGGAGACAGGAGCAGCAGGGAAAATCCACAGTGGTTGGGAAAGCATGCAGCCTGTTCTGGGAACTGTCCCTCTTCCAATCCAAGCATGTGTTTCCATGTCCTTACTTGACCCTGCTCCTTGGCCATGTTTCACTGATCGAGAGGTATGCTTCTCTGGAATTCCTTTTTTTTTTTTTTTTTTTAATTCCTTTTTCCCAAACAGATTTGGAGAATGAGGTGTCTCTTTTGGTTATAGAAGCTGTGGGCTGGCACTCCCTGGGAACCTCAGGAGTTAGTTTTCTTGACATGTGGGGGCTGCCCTTCACATGGGGAGAATGAAGGTGACAGGCAGAGAAGCAGAGACAAGGGTGGAGAGGCAGGGGGGCTGCCCTTCACATGGGGAGAATGAAGGTGACAGGCAGAGAAGCAGAGGCAAGGGTGGAGAGGCAGGGGGGCAAGCATTCACTTCCTCACTCCCAGGTCTTCCCAAGGTCCAAAGGTTGCATTGGCCTTCTGTGCGTGGATACCCTGTATCCTTCCAATCACACTCTCTTTTGCTTTGGCTGTTTTGAGGTGAGTCTGTGTTTCAAAACCCAGAGACCTCTTTCAAGTAGAGGGGCTATTACAGTGGTCTAGGCGAGGACTCAGGAGAGTCTGCTGCGGGGCAAGGGGAGAAGACGGAGGGGAGGGTCCTGGGTGGAGGAACCTTTGTGGAGTTCCACGTGTCCAGACTGAACTGTTAGAATGTGGCGGTGGTGCCTGCTCAGAGAGAGGCAGAGGGAATGGACAACATCAGATTTCAAGAGATCACTGGTGTGACTATAACTATAAATTGCCATTTAGTATACTTTGTATTAGAGGATAGAAAAATTGGCCCCTCTGCAACCTAAGGAATGTTAAGTTGACACTTAGGACAGTCAAGGCTTCCTGTGATTCAGTAACCCACATTTTCTGATTGTACAGAAAGACAAACAACCAGCACAAGATTTTACATCTTTTTAAAAAGCATTTGAACTTGTGTAAACATGTTTAGAAAGTGGGATGAGGTGTAATTTCCTCCTGAAAAGCGGGCTTCGAGAGCTACCTAAAATACTTCCATTTACAAACTAATTGATAAAAATATTCCTCTCTTATAAGACAAGGTCTCAGACTTGCCATTACTCAGACTCGGTTCCTTTCTCTTCTGCTTCCTCAGAGACCCTCTGCTTTTTCTTTGTTTTCAGTTTCTCCACTTTCTGCAGATAAATCTTCTTTTGTTTCTTGATTAGTCACTTCAGTCTGTTTTATTTTTCTTCCTTTTTTGTTTGCACTTTTATTTTGTCTGAAGATTTGTTTTGCTTTCCTGCTGCCCTTTTGGAGGCGAGTTTACACCTGGTTAGAGCAGGCTTGGTGACAACTGTGACAGCCTCTGAGACTCTTCCTTCCCTGCCCTTCAGCTGAATTAACCTTCTGTCAGATCGCCCTGTCAGACCTCAGTTTCCAGGAAGAGTGATGCTATAGAAATTCACACTTATGGGAGTGTAAGGGAAACAGAGAGGGGGCACGTAATGGCTTAAAAATATTTTGATAATCTCGTACATTTGTTTGTATAGTTGACTGTGGACTTCCAAGAATGTGGTCGAAGAGGAAAGGGAGGTAAAATTTAATGGACCAATTGTAGGAAATAAACTTGCAAAGCTAAGAAATACGATCTAGAGGCTTTAACAAAACACACACAGAGCTGATGCTATAAATAGCTGTGGCCACATGTGGACTTCATTAAGTCAGAGGAGCGGCGTGGGCACCTTGGAAGGGAGCTGCAGGGGCAGGCACACTCCAAGACGTGCCCTTTCACTCAAAGACTCCACAGATGTCAGGTTTCCAAGGGCTCGGCTCTCTCTGTGTCTGCCCGCAGAGGGAAGTGTGACCACACCTTGCCCTTTGCCTTGGCCTGGCTCAGAGACCAGAACTTGGAGAACAAATGCCTGGTGTGTTAATAGATCTAGCAGAGGGATTTGGAATTAGGATTGATGAATTTGCCACCCTATTTTTTGTTCTCTGCTCTTTCTCATAGCTTCTTAATGTCACACTCTAAAGCTGGTAACTGTATATCAAAGAGCAATTAAAGTATACTTTCTGATGTTGAATGCCAAAAAGCAGTATTTCTGGCATTAGCCCAGCCCCAAAGGGGAGAACATACAAGTCTTCTTGCTTATCTATATTCTTTTCTTTGAATCCCAGCTAACTTTTTATCACTTCAGTTTTGGAGTCTCCCCTGAACTTCTCATTCCTCATCTTTCCTCTCTTTGCACTCTGTTGGTCTCTATCTGTTGTGCCGTGGAAAGGGAATGACCAGAGTTCATGTTTTGGCTGGGACTCTTGTTATGTTATCTGGAGTGAATCCCAATAAAAACCGTACCATTTAGACAGGAATTACAAAATGATTGGTGCTTGTTATATTACTTTTATATTTTTATTTAATTCTCGCTGCCACTGTTAGGGGCTCTTATTACTTTTTCATTTTATGGATGGGGAACCAGAAGTTCAGGGAAAAAGAATTTGCTAAAGATTACATGACTCGTCGGAGATAATGCTGTCAGAAATGAACCTGGATTTCTTACCTATTGTGCTGTATTGACTCCAGGTTAACTTCTCTGGGCCTAAGTTCTTTCATCTTTGAACTAGAGATAGTTGGGTAATTGTAATAAATCAATGAGAAAGAAAGCCTAAAGTGCAGGGATAAAAATATGTGTATTTGCATCCCTTCCTCCCCTTCATTCATTACAGCTTTATTATATGCTACTAGAGGCCCGGTGCATGAAATTCGTGCATGGGGGTGTGTGTCCCTCAGCCCAGCCTGCACTCTCTCCAATCTGGGACCCCATGAGGGATGTTGGTAGGATTGGGCCTAAACGGGCAGTCGGACATCCCTCTCACAATCCAGGACTGCTGGCTCCCAACTGCTCATCTGCCTGCCTTCCTGATTGCCCCTAACCTCTTCTGCCTGCCAGCCTGATCACCCCCTAACCACTACCCTGCCAGCCTGATTGATGCCTAACTGCTCCCCTGCCAGCTTGTTTGCCCCTAACTGCCTTCCCCTGTAGGCCTAGTCACCCCTAACTGCCCTCCCCTTCAGGCCTGGTCACCCCCAACTGCCCTTCCCTACAGGCCCGGTCGCCCCCAACTTCCCTCCCCTGCAGGCCTGGTCACCCCTAACTGCTCTACCCTGCAGGCTTGATCACCCCCAACTGCCCTCCCTTGCAGACCTGGTCCCTTTCAACTGTCCTCCCCTGCTGGCCTGATCACCCCCAACTGCCCTCCCTTGCAGGCCTGGTCCCTCCCATCTGCCCTCCCCTGCTGGCCATCTTGTGGCGGCCATCTTGTGTCCACATGGGGGCAGCCATCTTGTGTGTTGGAGTGATGGTCAATCTGCATATTACCTTTTATTAGGTAGAATAGAGGCCTGATGCATGGGTGGGGGCCAGCTGGTTTGCCCTGAAGGGTGTCCTGGATCAGGGTGGGGGTTCCCTTGGGGCGTGGGGTGGCCTGGGCGAGGGGCCTGTGGTGGTTTGCAGGCCAGCCACGCACCCGGCGACCCAAGTGGAGGCCCTGGTATATGGGATTTATTTATCTTCTATAATTGAAACTTTGTAGTGGAGGCCAAGGCAGGCCAGGGCTGCGGGAGCTTGGCTTCCTCCATCGCTGGGGGCAACCCAAGCCTCCTGCTCTCTCCAGCTCCACAGCTGCCGCCATTTTTGGGGGACTTATTTATCTTTTATAATTGAAAGTTTGTAGCCTTGAGTGGAGGCCTGGGCCCGCCAGGGTGTCCAGAAAGCTTGGCTTCCTCCATTTCCGGGGAAACCCAAGCCTCCTGCTGCTCCGTGGCTGCAGCCATCTTGGTTGGGTTAATTTGCATACTTGCTCCTGATTGGCTGGTGGGCGTGGCTTGTGAGTGTAGCAGAGTGGTGGTTAATTTGCATATTAATTTTTTACTAGATAGGATCATTTACTTCCTATGATTACAAATTGAATTTCTACCTAGGTCCTGAATTTCCTATACTATACAGTGGCTCTATCTCATGCAGACTCCATAGGTTTCAGAGTATGACCAGCACTTATAGACAGTAGGAATGACTTGATTTTGATGATTATAATTTTTCTCTTTTTTTTGGTTATGCCGAGTAGCCTGGCATCATGACATACTGTCCATTTTGTGAAATTAAGGCAATCTAGCCTTGTTTACTACATTTCTTCCTCAATAAAAGCTCGTAACTATAATATTGCTACTCCAGGAAATTAAGTCCATGGAACAATCAAACAAGTTTCCAAACTACTTGGATATTTCCTTCAAAGATTCTTGGGAGTTTAATCTTTCTTTTAAACTACCAAAAAGTTTATAAAAATGGGCAAGAGTAGGGACAGAAGCAGAAGTAGAAGCAGGTAGGCAAGGTTATTTCTTGCCTCTCTGAATGAACTGCCTGGAATAATTTTTGAGTGAAATGTTTTTGCAAAAGAGAGACTTATTGCAAATCAAAGAGGGGAAAAGGAAATGTTCAAGGAGAGGGGTAACTGGCCCTTCATTAATTCCCAGCAGTTCACAGCAGCTTGGGATACCAGAGGGTAGGAACATGTGTGTCTATGGCAGGGGTGAAGCGATGGGCATGGGATAGTGATTCTCAATCCTAGCCGCAACTGAAAATAACTGGGCAGAATTAAAAAAAAAAAAAAAAAAAAGGCAATGTCAGGATCAAGCCCAGAACAACTCAATTAGAATCTCTTGGAATGAGGCCCTGGTATTTTAAAAAAATCCTTCAGGTCATTCTCATGTGTATCTTGGCTTGAAACAACTGGCCTAAAAGAGTTAGGCAAACCAGGCCCAGAAACAAGGTGCTTCCTACACTGTCTCTGGGAGAAGTGATACAAGGCGATAGTTAATCTTAAGATAAACAAAGGTGGACAATTTCATGGACCTCAAGAATGGTCACTTCGTATATCTTTTTCAGTGACATCTATAATGTGTGCTAACAACAAACAGATTTCCTGTTAGAACCATAGGTGTAAGGGCTTGAGCAAATATCTCTAAATTCAGAGGAATTACAGAATTGGAAACAGGATGGAATAAGCAATACTAGAAATATGCCTTCTTTACCGACTACAAATGCATACTTCCAGAATACCTCTCATCCTTGGCCTTTCTTTTCTGATCTTGCAGATAAGAATGCCAATTTGTGTCAACCTTCTCCCTTCTCCTTTTACTAACCCTGCTCCTGCCTGGTCCATGGTGAAGGAGAGTTTACATTTCCAGTTTTTCTTTTGAAAGTTATTTCTACCTGCTCGTTGTAGCTGTAAATGGCACCATTATTATTTTCCTTGAAAGACTCTCCAGTTGAAAGGCAGTATGATGTTGTAGAAAGAGCATGGGTAGGGATCAAGCAGGATTGTTTGAATCCTTCATCTGTTAATGAATTCAGTGACTTTTGGCACATTTCTTAATCTCTGATTCTCAGTTTCATAGTCTATCAAGTAGAAACAGTGTCACCTACTTTGAAAGGCTGTTGATAGGATAGGAAAATAAATATAGGTTAAACACACAGGCCATGTCAAGGATATAATAGTGTCTGGTAGGTGTTGGTATTGCTTTTTTTCTTCAGTACATTTCCTCACTTAATTTCAGAGATGAATAACTATGTAAAATTGCTATAGGAATAAGTTAGACTAAGAACACCATGCTTAAATAAATACATGCATCTCTATGTTGATTGCAAAATTATTTAAAATAGCCAAGATATGGGAGTAACCTAAGTGTCTATCAGTAGACGATTGGATATAGAAGGTGTGGAACACATATATAATGAAATTCTACTCAGTCATAAAAAAGAAGGAAATCTTACCCTTTGCTACAGCATGGATGGACCTGGAGAACATTATGCTAAGTGAAATAAGTCAGACAGAGAAAGACAAATACCATATGATTTTACTTAAATGTGGAATCTAAAAACAAAATAAATGAACAAACAATATAAACAAACTTGTAGATATGGAGAACGAACTATTGGTTGCCAGTGTGAGAGGGGCTGGATGAAAAAGTTAAAGGTATTAATAAGAAGTACACTGGTAAATTGGCAGTTACAAACTAGTCAAGGGGATATAAATTACAGAATAGGGAATATAGTCAATAATATTGTAATAACTACCTATGGTGTCAGATGGGTACTAGACTTATTGGGGGATGACTTCTTAAGTTACATAAATGTTTGACCACTACACTGTATATCTGGAATAATATAATGTTGAATGTCATCTGTCATTGAAAAATTAAAAAAAAAAATTAAAGCTCTGGCTGGTGTGGTATAGTTGGTTGGACATCCTCCCATGCAACAAAGGTTGCCGGTTAGATTCCCAGTCAGG
Source organism: Plecotus auritus (assembly GCF_963455305.1). Taxonomy (NCBI): domain Eukaryota; kingdom Metazoa; phylum Chordata; class Mammalia; order Chiroptera; family Vespertilionidae; genus Plecotus; species Plecotus auritus. The sequence goes on along the minus strand of NC_137770.1, from coordinate 74,684,469 downwards.
GCACATGCCTGGGTTGTGGGCTTGATACAGGGTAGGGAGACAGCTTATTGATGTTTCATTCTCACATTGATGTTTCTCTCTTTCCCTCTCCCTTCCTCTCTCTCTAAAAATCAATAAAAATATTTAAAAAATTATAGTGATAAAAACTACTGATCCATGTTTTGGCACATAGTAGGCATGTAATATATATTACCTTTTAAAATGATTCCTCCTATTTTTAGGAAACTTTTTAGGAAAAAAAGGAGATGCAGCATTATAATATTTTATGTGAATAGATTATTATAAATATCTCCATTGTTTTTTTAAACATTTATTGTACCATAAACTTTTAGCAATCTTTCCATTTTAGGATTTCATATCTTAACTAGAGGCTGGTGCATGAAATTCATGCACTGGAGGGTGTCCCTCAGCCCAGCTTGCACCCTCTCCAATCTGGGACTCCTTGGGGGATGTCCGACTGCTGGTTTAGGCCCAATCCCTGTGGGCCTAAACTGGCAGTCAGACATCCCTCTCACAATCCAGGACTGCTGGCTTCCAACCTCTCGCCTGCCTGCCAGCCTGATCACCCCTAACTACTCCTCTGCCAGCCTAATCGATGCTTAACTGCTCCCCTGCCAGCCTGATCACCCTCCTGGCTGGTAACTCACAACTGCTTTCCGCTGCCGGCCCGGTTGCTCCCAATAACCCTCCCCTGAAGGCCTGGTCATCCCTAACTGCCCTCCCCTGCAGGCCTGGTTGCCCCCAACTGCCTTCCTCTGCTGGCCTGGTTGTCCCTAACTGCCCTCCCCTTCAGGCCTGGTCACCCCTGACTACCCTCCCCTGCCAGCCATCTTGTGGTGGGCCATCTTTGACCACATGGGGGTGGCCATCTTGTGCGAGGGCATGAGGGTCAGTTTACATATCAACTCTTTATTATATAGGATATTTATACTTTTTCTAATTCCAAGATAACTCTACCTTGATGTTGAGTTTGTGATTCAGTCCTCCCCTTTATTCTATCCACTGCTATTATTCTCAGGGATCTCAGTAATCATGTTGACTTTTTAATATCCTGGCATTATAGTTCTTTGTCCTTTAATTATTTACTTTCATTCTACTACATCTTCCCACACATATGACCATTATTAGAAATGTCTCCACTGCCAGTATTTTAATTCCATGATCCTCTTTTCTGAACAGAGCTATCTTATAGTCTCTTACTCTCCCTGCCCCTCAGATCTACTAGACCTGTTAGGACACACAGTTCCCGGGTATGGTACACAGTCTTTGAAATGGATACATACAGAAACTGTCAAGGGCCATATTAAGCCAGAGAAATCAATCTGGTTCTAATGCCAAGCTATTTTAGGTTTTTATTTCAGAACCTAAAATAAGAATTCTTATTATGGGAATGTCAAGTAATACACAGAGAAATTGTATTGCACTATGGATTATGTTAGATGGATTAATATAATGCAACAGCAGAAAACTCTAGAGATTCTTTTTCTTTCATTGGCTTCTATATGTCATTTTGCTATTAATTATGACTTGCACAATCTTCAAATTTGCCCCATCTCTGATTTGATAGGATCAAATCAATTTAAGTAACTTTCACATATTGAAAGCAGTGGTTGAACTGAGCTGTATTTGGGGGAATAGAGCAGATAAAAGAATTAGTAGAATGGATTCATTCCTTAGTCCTTACAGTCCTTGAGCCTCTACTATGTGTCAGGCACTGCGCTAGGTTTTGGGTACGGAAGGGTGGTAAAGAGCTGACAATCTAATGAGCAAGATAGTAAGAGACCAGGTAGCTGTCTAAAAAGACTTTTTGAGTTGCTCTTAGGCTCACAGTTTTGCAGAGATATTTAATGTGTATGGTTACAGTGGGTGGAGTTGTGATTGGGCCTAGGGCCGCCAATTTAGAATGTCCTTTTTATACATAGAGAACAAAGACATCTGGAGACACCCTAATGAGTTTTCAATTTGTGAGCTGCTTGGCATTGAGTTAGAGTAGGTGGCAGATGATGTTTGGTGCCAGGCCAGTAAGTTGGATTTATATGCCCATTTATTTGGAATTTCCATAGGGGTCATTCCCGGAAAGGAGGTCTATCCTGGGAGAATTATAATGCAGATGGGCTTAAGTCATCAGATGTCTCATTATTACCATTTAGGGTACATACCCAATTTTGCTATTCAAAATGAAAGGAATGTAGATATATGAAATAATGGTGTCTGATTCTTTAGTAAAATAGATTTGGAGAGACAAAACAAGAAAAAAAAAAGGCAGCCTTAAGCTTCCCAAAAGCAATGAGGACAGTATTCAAACTCATTTGACCTTTCCAATTTTTTTGCGTTATCCAAAGAAATCTGTTCATTGGAAACAGAACTCATTTTATCTATAGTTGCTCCTAAGGAGGAGGTCATTAAGGAATTGCCAGTATCTTAATCTTTTTGACTCTCAACAAATATTTAATAAGAAAAATATTGTACTTTATAGTTGCTATTTGTATGGGCAGAGGAGTTCCCACAAATCATATCTAAAGGAAAACCCTCCTGCCACGGCTAGGTCTGGTGGTCTCTTCCCTAGATTTCCTTATCAATGTGCTTATGTGTGGAGCTATCAAGAGGACCCTCCAGACACCCAAAGTACAGAAAAGATATGCTGTGGTGAACTTGTCACTGTCATGTAATAGGAAATGACATCATGTCAATTGACAATCAATATTCTATGAGTAGCATTTATTGCCCTGGCTATGTCTATGTTTGAGACCCTGCTGACCTGAGAGTCATTTCTAGAAGGTTCAATACATGGGAAAGTTCTCATTCAACAGTTTGCCTCCCAGTTTCCTGGACATTGTGAAGTCTGTTTGCTCAGAATTAATGGTTTCTTTTATTCACATACCTGTATCCTACTTGTTTAAAAAAATTTTTATGCCTAATATTATAGTTATTAACATTTCTGTCTCAATCAATACATGATAAGCTCTATGAGGATTTACTTCTATATAGTTCTATAGTCTTGACAAATTAAGTGCTAATTTTTGTGTGTGTGTGTGTGAAATCACCAAGGCAGCTTGAAAGCAGTAGGGAGTCAGAGATAAGGGCAACATCCAACCAATTCCAACTGCAAAGAAAAATGCACAAAATGCAAGGGAACATTGAATGACTCCAGTTGATTTGAATAGAAAAATACAAAATGTGATTGGCCTCCTCAAAGGGAATTTTCAGGGTTTTCTTGCCAACCTCCCCTGGGCCACTCTGCCATCATCTCATAGATGACTTTAAAGTTTAGCTAAAAACTCAGGCAACATAGTGCAGTGGCTAAAGCAGGTTTAAAATTCAAACTAATGTGTGTTCCCTCTATTCCAGCTGCATTATCTTGTTTATTTATTTTAAAAATTTTATGTTTTGATTACAGTTTGCATTCAACACTATGTTGTATTACCTTCAGGTGTACAGCACAGTGGTTAGATATTCATATAGGTTACAAAGTGTCTCCAATAATTCAAGTGCCCATGTGACATACTAGAGGCCTGGTGTATGAAATTTGTGCATTGGGGGTGGGGGGAGTCCCTCAGCCCGCCCTGTACCCTCTCTCAGTCTGGGACCCCTCGCTCCTTACCGCCCGCTTGCTCACTGTTCCTTAGCGCTCGGCTTGCTGCTCCTTAACATTGCCGCAGAGGCAGGAGAGGCTCCCGCCACCGCCGCTGTGCTTGCCAGCTGTGAGCCTGGCTTCTGGCTGAGCAGCGCTCCCCCTGTGGGAGCACACTGACCACCAGGGGGCAGCTCCTGAGTTGAGCGTCTGCCACCTAGTGGTCAGTGTGCGTCTTAGCGACAGGTCGTTCTGCTGTTCAGTCGATTTGCATATTAGCCTTTTATTATATAAGATTATTGACTATATTCCCTATGCTTATCTCACATCCCCATGCCTACTTATTTTATTGTTGACACTATTACAGATGTCCCTCATGTTCCCCTCCTGTGCCCCCCACCCCCTGCCCCTGGCTTTCACCACATTGTTGTCTGTGTCCAAGGGCTATGCATTCATGCCTATTTCTAAACTACCAATTAGTACTTCTTAATCCCATCACCTATTTCACACCCCCTCTTCCAACATGCCTCTCCTCTAACCTCCATCAGTTTGTTCTCTATGATATCACTTGTGTGTGGAATCTAAAGGACAAAATAAATGAACAAACAAAATTGAAACAGACTTACAGACACAGAGAACCAGCTGTGTTATCTTGAGCTAGTTACTTTCCTGCTGCAAACCCCAGTTTCCTCAGTAAAATAAGAACCGCAGGAAGGGGGAAATGAAATGGTGGTGGAGTGTGTGGGGGGCAGAGGAAACATGGCCTACTCCTTTTCTTTGGCAATAGAGATAGGGGGATATTTATGGATTGCCTGTAGATATGCAAGTTCAGGTCTTTATTTGAAGGTTTAGTTGAATAAACTACAAGGGGAATAGATGCACAAAGAAAGGAGACTGTCAGCTCTCCTAAAACTTCCTCCTTGAAAAGGACAGAAGTCACAATCATTTGGACTGGAAAAAGATAAACAGACACAAGATAATGTATTCTGGAACTAAAATCAGGAACTTTAAAAAAAATAATTTTACATATGCTTAAGTTTTATCCATGAATCTTTGTCATTGTTTTCATGAAGGGAATCATGCTTCCTCATGTAATGCTCTGTGAATTTCTACTACTCTAAGCTTCCACTCATATGTAACCTCTCTTATAAAGCCTTCTCTGACCCAAATCCAGCAGACTTCTTTATTGTTCTATCTGCCCTTACTTTGTGTTTTTTTTTTTTTTTTTTGTTATGTGAGTTTTATTTTAATTTTTTTAAATTTAATCTTTATTGTTCAGATTATTACAATTGTTTCTCCTTTTTCCCCCCATAGCTCCCCTCCACCCGGTTCCCACCCCACCCTCTGCCCTTCCCTCCCCCACACTGTCCTCATCCATAGGGGTATGATTTTTGTCCAGTCTCTTCCTGCACCCTCCATACCCTTTCCCCCTGAGAATTATCAGTCCACTCCCTTTCTATGCCCCTAATTCTATTATATTCACCAGTTTATTTTGTTCCTCAAATTTTTAATTCACTTGGTTTGGTGGTGATGAACTCCTTTAGCTTTTTCTTATCTGTGAAGCTCTTTATCTGACCTTCCATTCTGAATGATAACTTTGCTGGGTAGAGTAATCTTGGTTGTAGGTTCTTGCTTTTCATCACTTTGAATATTTCTTGCCACTCCCGTCTGGCCTGCATAGTTTCTGTTGAGAAATCAGCTGACAATCATATGGGTGCTCCCTTGTAGGTAATTAACTGTTTTTCTCTTGCTGCTTTTAATATTCTTTCTTTGTCTTTTGCCCTTGGCATTTTAATTATGATGTGTCTTGGTGTGGTCCTCTTTGGGTTCCTTTTGTTTGGGGTTCTGTGCCCTTCCTGGACTTGTAAGTCTATTTCTTTCACCAGGTGGGGGAAGTTTTCGGTCATTATTTCTTCAAATAGGTTTTCAGTATCTTGCTCTCTGTCTTCTTCTGGCACCCCCGTAATTCGGATGTTGGTACGCTTGAAGTTGTCTCAGAGGCTTCTTACACTATCTTCAACATTTTGGATTCTTTTTTCTTTTTGCTTTTCCAGTTGAGTGTTTTTTGCTTCTCTGTTTTTCAAATCTTTGACTTGTTTCTTGCGATCCTCTAGTCTGCTGTTAGGTCTCTGTATAATATTTTTTATTTCAGTCAGTGTATGTTTAATTTCTAGTTGGTCCTTTTTCATATCCTCGAGGGTCTCGCTAAATTTATCGGCCTTTTCTAGGATATTCTTGAAAAGCCTTATAACCGTGGTTTTGAACTCTATACCCAGTCATTTGTTTTCCTCCATTTCTTTCGTTTGTGATTTGTTACTTTGCCTCCGCATTTTCGTTGCTTCCCTGAGTTGGTAGGGTAGCTTTGTGTGCTAGGTTTCCTATATGGCCCAGTGGGTCAGCCTCCCCAGTTAACCTGAGGTGGACACTCTTGGTGCACCCCTTTGTGGACTGTGTGTACAGCCTTGTTGTAGTTAAGTCCTGATTGTTGTTGGTATCACTGGGAGGAATAGACCTCCAGGCCAGTTGGCTGTGAGGATCAGCTGTGTCTACTCTGGGAGAAGTTTGGTGCTGGAAACAGCCTTATAGGATTAGACTTGCAAAATCACAAAAGCCTCTGTGCTCAGCTTGGATGGGGTGGAGTCTCAGGGCGGAGCAGACAGTCTTGGCTTCCTGTCAGCCCTGCCCTTGCACGTGCACCTCCAGACCTCTGCCTTCCTCGACTCCCCTGAGTTTCCGCCTGACAGTCCAGATTCCCCCTGTAAGAACGTGGGTCCCCAGGGGCTTGCCCAGAACTGGGGTTCAGTGCAGTCGGAACTAGGTTCAGTGCAGTCAGAAGCTTTTGACTCCCTTCCACTAGGGAATGCCTGTGGCAACCTCCGCACTCAGCTTTCTCTGTGAGCACTCGTGTGTGTGCGCGCGCCTCCAGACCCCTGCCTGCCGCGGCTCCCCCGGGTCTCCGAGTCTCTGAGTCTCTGTGTGACTTTCTCTCTACCTGACAGTCCAGACTCCCCTGTATGAGCCTGGGTCCACGGGTTTTCGCCCGGAACTGGGTTTCAGTGCAGTCGGAACTGTGGTTCAGTGCAGTCGGGGGCTTCCTTCCCGCTCCCGCCAGAGAAAGTCAGCCAGGCACTCAGTCGCCCTTCCTCTCTGCGCACGTCTCCATACCTCAGCCCTCCTTTGTCGCTCCTCTGATTCTCCGTGAGCTTTCTTCTTTCCTTCTAGTTGTAGAATTTCCACTCAGCCAGCCTTCCTGTGGTTCTGAATGATGTGATGATGTCCGTTCTGTCTTTTAGTTGTAGTTTTGAAATTGTTGTGCGAGGCAGCAGTTTAGGTGCTTACCTATGCCGCCATCTTGGTTTCTCTTCTATCTGCCCTTACTTTGAACCTTTTGAGTGTATTCATCATGATGATGATACTCTTGCATTGCAGTGGTTTGGGATGAGTCTGTGTTCTCACTGGACATGTAGCTCCTGTATGAAAGCCTGTTTTAATTTTTATCTTGACAGTCATACACATTTTGCTTCTATACCTTAGTATATATTTGTGATTATTTTCACATAAAGATATATTTTCCTCCAAATATATAATGTAGTCATTCATTTACCGCCTTTATAATTTTATTGTACCTGTTACCACATATACTATTATTTAATCTTGTTTCTTTAGCTCAACTCACTTTTTTACTTAAATTAGTTTAAAAGAAAGATTTTAAGAAAATTAGAAATGTGTATAACTTGCCATGAGTAGAAAAAAACATTCAAATACATTGAAATATGAAGTGCTTATCCATGTATTACTTAAAATCATTTCCATGTGACTAGTGGTAAGTGAACTGCTCTTGGGTGGAAGAAACATGGCCCCAGAGCTTTCATGAAGCCACCATTTTCCTTCATTGAAAGTATCCTTACTATTAAACATGCTGCCAGTGTTTCCAGTGTCTCCACTATAGTACTCTACATGCAGAAGAGAGTAGGCATGCTCCCTGGCCCTCCTCCCTCCTCAAACCCTGCCATGATCTCCCATCCATAGGCAAGAGTGGGCATGTAATCGTGAATGGTCTGACATAGCATCAAAGCAGCCCATCATGAATTTCTTTGAAATCTTCATTTTAGTCTTGACAGTCATCGAGATTTTGTTTCTCTACCATAGTATATTATATCTTTGTAATTATTTTTATACGAAGATATGTTTTCCTCCAAATATTTAAGTAAAATTGATGATCTCTGATAACTGTTCATTTGGTGATTTTGAGTATGACGAACTACACCATCATGCACCACATTTTGAGAAAAAGATAGCTTTGAGTAAAACACAATATAGTATCAGATGGTCTTCCTCTTAGCACTAAGATGTAGTTTGGTGTAAGATTCCTCACTGAATGACACAATCTGAAACCCAAGGAGAGTGAGATTTGCAGAAAATTCTAGGAAGAATTTATTTACAAAGACAGTAAGAAGTGAAAAAAATAGAGGTAATTTATCTAGATCATTCTGGATAGGACTTAAAAATTAATTTTTTGAAAATTAATTCTGGAGCTAATTGAGATCTAGTTTTTATCTGAATGACAGAGCCTAAAGAGCCCCTCGCCATTTTATAGGAAAATGTTATTCTTTATTCTCACTAGCTTTGGTCACTTTCACCCAGGCCCCAGCCAAGTTGTACAGCAGGATGGGGTCAGGGTGGGTCAGTGCCATTGAACTACACATCCCTCCCCATTGAAAATGCCTGTAGACTTCATGGATAATGTGTCACAGAAGTTAGTGACCAGGTAGAGCTTTTTAATTTATCAGTTGACTTCAGTATAGCAGTTGGGAGTCCTGATCTAGTTTTCCTATAATGCTCAATTTAATGAATAATTGCTATGTGGTATAAATGCACTTTAAATTGGGATAGAGCTAGGATTTGGAACTTAACTAGAGATATTTATTTCTCAGCTGATCTGATCTCATTGTTAAGTTTAGAAAAAGGGAAGAGAAGCTCTTAGCTTTAATTTAGTATTCTGTTTCTACACTTACTACTAGCTTAGGTGGCTGTCAGGTTGATTAAGCCATCTTCATTTAGCTCAGGAGTGGGGAATGTCCGGTCCTCGGGCTAAGGCTCGCAAAATCATTTGGTCTGGCCCTGCCAAGGCATTAGGGTGCATTAATTAAATGTCTGACCAAATATAGCAGGCTAATTTTTAAGTTGATAATTTTGTATGGCCCCCAAATGATGTTATAAATATCCAAATGGCCCTTGGCAGAACAAAGGTTCCCCACCCCTGATTTAGCTGGTAAAAGCCTTGTAAAACTGCCTAGACATCAACAGAATAAGCCCTCTGGGGAAAAAGCAAAAGGTGGATTGGTATCACTTTTTAAAGTTTGAGAATGGACTTCAAATGAAGCTGTCTGCATGGTTATTCTATTTAATAGGAATTCTAGGGATTTTAGTTGACAGAATTGAGAAAGCTTTAATTATTTTAATGTAACATGCCCAGTCTTTCTTCATGATATGTGTGTGTGTGTGTGTGTGTGTGTGTGTGTGTGTGTGTGTGTGTGAGAGAGAGAGAGAGAGAGAGAGAGAGAGAGAGAGAGAGAGAGAGAGAACTGATGGCTATTTAGAGAAGTTTCTGCCAAGTCTGGCAATATTTCTGGTCAAGTCTCTGGGAGTGAGATTTGGTGGCAACTGGCCTTTGGTCTGAAGAAAATTAGCCCATGCGCTATTTTCTAGTCTAGTTGGCCTCAAGAGCCATCAGTAGCTTGCTCTCAAAAGCAACAGAAACTGTCCCCTCTCTCCCATGCTGAGGGCTAATCTGCTCCCTATTTGATGATCAGAGACTTCAGGGAGAGATAAAGTTAGGATTTCTGCCTGACTCCCTGATCAGGCCTATGGCCCATTTCTTGAAGTCTGCATTTAGGAAACCTAAGAACACAGCCACCATTTACTCATTGTCAATCTGCATTTGCGTAATAACAGATGCCACACCTATAATGAGTCTTGTTGCTTGACAACACTGTGTTTGCGATCAGATGCCTCTACTTTGACTCTTCTCCAGGGGGCTAAGGCAGGCCTGAGGGTGAATAGTGGAAGTCCCTGTGACCCACTCTGCTTTTCAATGACTCCTTTCTTCCCTGGCTCAGGGTACAGAAGAGAGCCACGTAAAAGCCATGCGTAAAAGCCTCTCAAAAGCCAAAAGCAGTAGGAATCTGTTAGGATTTGGAATTGGCAGATACTTCTGTGTCTCTGATAAGGAGTGGGTCAGACAACCGACAGAAAACTGAACTCCTCCCACAACTGCTTAGAGACAACACACATCTCTTCTTCTCACTCAGTCTCTCATCAGGGCTGGCGTGTGCACTGGGAACAGGGGAGGCTGGCTTCGGACCTCTGCTCCTCGCTGGCTGTGTGACCCTGGCACACGCAGGCTTAACCCTGAGCCAGTTTCCTTATAAGCCAAAAGAGGGGGACTTTTCTCCACTTTCCCCTTTCTCTTCAAATTTGCTTCACCCCCCATCTTTTCCTGAGGAACTTGTAAGAGGCTGGATGTTCTGATTAGGTGTTATGCAATTAAGGTCAAAGGTCACATTCAGAACATCACAAGTGCTCCTCACAGCTGGAAAACGCCTAGGGGAAGGTTTTCTGTGTGTTGGTTGTTCATGCTTCCAAAAGCTGTGTAGTTGGAAGATGGGAAGACACTGCAGACTGATACCAGGGTGCCCTCTTTCCCACTCCTCCTGTGCTCTCCCTGCCTCCTGACCTTCTCCCCTCCTCAGAACCTGTCTCCCCAGCTCCACCTCGGTGACTCTACCCTGGTCCGTCCAGCTGGAGGACCCTCTTCCATGTCTGGAGCCCTGTTACCTTTATTCTGGGAGCCTACTTTTCACTTGTGTTGTAAAATATCTTCTGTATTTCAAATTGCAATTGGTATTTGTATATCCTTTTGCTATTTAACATGGTTCCTTTCTCTTGTCTCATTAGCTAGACAGCCAATTTCTTGAGGGCAGGGAGAGTGTTTCTTTTTTAAAAATATATATTTTTATTGATTTCAGAGAGTAAGGGAGAGGGAGAGAGAGATAGAAACACCAATGATAAGAGAGAATTATTGATTGGCTGCCTCCTGCAGGGATGGAGCCCGCATCCAGGGCATGAGCCCTTGACCAGAATTGAACCCAGGACCCTTCAGTCTGTAGGCTGAAGCTCTATCCACTGAGCTAAACTGGCTAGCATCTTGAACATAGTAAGTAATCCAGGGTGGGTAGAACCAATGGTAAAAAAATAATTTTACACTTTTCATCTGTTCCCATAGGAGCAGGGAGCCTCCTCACATGCCCTTACCCACTCTCAATTAATATCACATCTTCTCACTGCTTTTTTTCATCAGAGAGCAGATGAGGCTTCTAATTTTGAACTCGTGCTACTTTGAGAAAGGTTGTTTTATTTTCTTCTTCTTTTGACATATAAAAATGAGACCGTGCTTTCCTTTTCCTGCCTCCCAGATACCTGTTAGGCTCAAAGATCTAGCTCTCTACTCCTCTCCATGTTTTTGAAAGGTAGACAACACATTCGTTTCCTAATAATGAGATCTTTTCTTTAAAACAAATGTCATAAAACTGAATTCCTTTCCATATTCCAAGTCTTCATTCTTATAGTTCAAGAATTCCCTAAATTGGAAAATATCAATCTCACCAATCAACCTCCATTTGACTGTTCTCTACAGTCAAATCCAAACGCCTGCCTTCACAGTTCTGCATTCCTCTGAAGCTAAATGATATAAAAATGTCAACCACATGCTTGCGTTTGAATCACCCTGCCTGTCTCTGCTCACAGGGGCTGAGTCAGCACAGTGGCTCCGCGGGGAGGGCATGGCTTCCAGCCTATTTCTAACAGACAGAAGCATCTCCAAGGCGGCATTGTCAGAAGCCAAGGACATTTTTTAGGCATAGACTCTGAGCTTGTTGCCACATAAACAAATAGAAAGATTTCACTTTTGCTTCCCCACTCTTTGGATAGACAACAAGTACTAAGAGGGAGACGGGAGCCAGTGGGGTAGCTTGGGCAGCTCACAGCTCAGAAGGAAGCCGGGAATTGCTGGCTCTGGCTCCGAGCTCAGGGCAAGGCTGTGAGCAAAACTCAGCCATGAACTAATGTCTGGAAAACATCTCGGCTGGACATTTCATCCATAGACCCAGAGGCTGCTCAATGTGCGAGCGAGCAGTTCTCATTTCTGGCTGGACAGTGAAATCACCTGTGAGGCTGTTAAAGGCTGCCGGTGGCCGGGCCCCACCTAGGCCTGGTGAGTCCCAAGCATGGGTGCTTTTGAAGAGATCTCAAGGGGATTCTTACATGCCACTAGGATGGAGAACACTGACTGGTGGTAGCAAAGGTCAGATTTCCTTTTGAATACTTTGACTGAGTTTCTGTTAATCATAATCTGTGCTTAAACACGGATCTAGATACTTTGTTTCAAGAATAATATTACCCCCCATTTTTAGAATACATTTTATTGTTTTCAGAGAGGAAGGGAGAATGAGAGAGAGAGAAATATCTATGATGAGAGAGAATCTTTGATTGGCTGCCTCCTGCACGCTCCCCACTGAGGATCGAGCCTGCAACATGGGCATGTGCCCTTGACCGGAATCGAACCTGGGACCCTTCAGTCCGCAGGCTGATGCTCTGTCCACTGAGCCAAACCAACTAGGGCATATTCCCACCCCCACTTTTGATGGGTTATTCTTAGAGAATAACTGTAGGCTAGATCTAGGAAGGGTCTTAGAGATCACTGAGTCCAACTTTGACCAACAGGCTTAATGTATGGTGCCAGCTATTACTAACAGAGGCCATCTGGAGAAGATATTGAGAAGGACAGAAAGGCTGTATCCTTACTCAAAAGATTGAAGTTTTGTGCAACACCTGATGATGACTGTCACATGTAGGATGGTGGCAGTGTCATGTGAACAGGTATTTGCCATTTCTTAGGTACATGAAGAAATTACTTGCAGAGAGGAGAATATACTTGCCATATTCTCACGTAAACTATATACTTTCAGGCTGTCTCAGCCCAGTCAGCGTATGCAATCATTTGCTAAATTTGAATAAATGGTGAGCGCTAACAGGGATCATCACACCCCAATTCAGGCCAACTGCTTCCACTTTGCTTTGCCTTTGTCTCTGCAAATATGGCCCTTGTCTGTGAGCAAATCTGGAGCACTGACTCAGTGGTTTGGATTTCAGATTTTGTTGCTTTCACATTTTGAAACCTGGGAAAAGGCTGCCTTTGGGAGCTATTGTTCCAGCCTCCCAGAGGCCTCTTGGGACTTACTTCCAGATGCTTTCTAGTCCTGCCATGTATTCTTAGAGAATTAGGTGATGTGAGCCTCCAGGTACGGAAGTTGCTTCCATTCACTAAGTATATGCCCCCAAATACAACCTTGGATATCTGGCTCCCCGATAAGGCCATTACCCCCCTTTCCACACCCTGCTTTCTTGTCCCTTCCTTGCTGTCTGGATAGCCTTGGAGGATGATTTCACTGAGCCCTTTTAGCTCTCTTCCAAATATCCACTTGCTCTCCTGCCTTTGCACACTCCTCAGCTTTTTATTTCCCTTGTCAGATCTTTATCCCAAGATAGAATGTTGGGAACCTATGTGCAAAATACAAGGAATGAATCGCCTGCTAAGATCAGAAAACTCAAGCCTCCTGCACCATTATGAGAAATGTATGGCAAAACGTCACTCTCCTGAATTAAGCCCAACACATATTTTCCCTAAATGTTATTGACATTGAGTTCAGTTGATCATTACTACACATGTAGCTCTCTACTCTGCAAGTAGATAGACTGTTTAGAATAAGTCTTATTCCTTAAAAAAGCTATATTAGTACTATATGTGTGTTTATATCATCATAGAAAATAGCCTAGAAGATGATATACCACACTTTAATTGTAGTTAACTTGGGGAATGGGTGGAGGCTTTGGGTGTGCTTCATTCATCATTGTTGTTGGATTTTTTTAGAACAAATAAGCACATATTTCATAATTGTAAAATAAATATATTTTAGTCAATTTAAAAAACTTTAAAAAGGGTTCACAAAATCTTAGAGATGAACAGACCTCCTTTTGACTCAAATCTGCCGTAGATCTTTATCAAATTTACTATACAATTTTGTATGTATCAGAATGTATGTGTGTGTGTGTGTGTGCTTGTGTGTGTGTAGGGTTGATAATTATCTTTTCATAGGAAATAGTGTTCCTTATTTGGAATTATGACTCTGTTACATTTTTGGTGTTAAAATTGTGATTTTTTAAATCCTTTCTTGGTAATATAAATAATTGGAGACTTAATGTCAGTTCTCAAAACTTTAGACACTTAGGGGTTTATTAAATTTATAGTTTTGGACTTTCTCTTGTTGTCAACTCCCCCATTTAACAGATGAGGGAACTGAGGGAGCTCAGGGAAATAGAGAAGTGCTCAGGACAAGTGATTTAATTGTGTTCTGTTCAACATACCACTCTGTCTCTCAATTAAAAAATTATCCACTTTTCATGAAATACTTACTGAGCATATAACTTGACTATGGGTTAGGGATAAATAAGAATAAATAGATATATCCTCCTGGAGCTTAGAGTGTAACATAATAGCAAGCAGCATTCGTTTTCATACCATATGCTAAATCACTGAAATACTTTCCTTATTCGGCAAGTAAACTAGCCTTATACCATCCTATTTGCATATCATTATTTCTTTATCTGTAGTTCATTACAGATTTAGTAAACCAAATCTATGTCAGACATTTCGCTTTGTCCATAATACTGAATCTTGTCTTGCATGTGAACCATAGTTAAGCAATATTTAAATATACAGAGAAATATGTGTGTCTGCTTTTATTGCTCACAGCTCTCCAATCCCACTTTGGCCTCTGGAGTTAACCACTATGAATAGTTTCGTGGATAATTTTCCTTTGTGTGTATGCCTATATTAGCAGGTTACTCCTCTTTTTTTATGTATCCTTTCTTACATACTATCTTTTTCTTGCAGAGTGAACTCTCTTAATTCTCGTTCAAGTGATCCTATCATTTCTGAAAACAGGACCATCAACCACCTCTTGACAGCTTTGCCTAAACACAGGCCCCACTCAACTTAAAAACAAGTTGTGTTCAAAGGTTTTTGTTTTATAAGCTGATTGGAACTTGGACTGTGTTCTCTCATAAAATGAGTTACAAACATGTTTTACATGATGGCTGCAGCAGCACAAGAGAAAGGTTAATACGGAAAAGGAACATTTAAAGAGTATTTACCATGTGTGAAAAACCCTATTAAGAACTTTCCATTATTTCATTCACTCTTTGCAACATTTTTGTTAGGACGGTTATTAGTCCAAATTAAACAGATGGAGCAACTCATGTTCAAAGGAACTAAGTAACTTGCTCATTGTCATTTAGGCTGTAAATGTCAGAGCTGAGAGACAGGTCCAAATGTGTTTAATTCCTAAGCACACGCACCTTTCAGGGCCTGGAAGTTAGTTGAATAGGGAAAGGGAACACACAGACACACATGCAGTCGCAGGAGGTGGCATGGTGTCCACTCCTCCGGGTCTGGTGAACTGAGAAGGAAAGATCAGGAGCTGGGGGGCTGGAAGCTCTGCTTCCATCACACCTTCTTCCCACCCTAATGGATGACTGGTCAGACCAGGGGACTGACAGATCGGCTGCCACTTACACGTGTTTTTGGCTTCCAAAGCAAATCAGTATGGGGCTAATCTCTCTGGACTCCATCAATTGGCTGAATCCCTTTTCCTCTGGCTTCTGATTGAGCCTGTCCAGTGGAAGGCGCCAGCAGATGGAAGGTGGGAAAGAAATACCAGGTCACTTAGTTCCCAGGCTCCTTTCCTATCACAGCTTCTCTGCAGTGGCTGGATTCTTATACCCAGAGCACTGGCTCCTGCGGGGTGGCTTTCCCTCCATCTTCAGCTTTCTCTAAATTCCAGCAAGCAACTCCTCCCTGGTACCTTCAAGCCAAGGGGTGGGAACAGCATTCTTACTCTTATTAGCCTGGTGCTTTGCCATTTCTTGTTGGCTTTACACAACTTGGCCCACACTCTTTTAAATAATCCTCTGCTGCACTCTCTCTAATTGTTCCTTTCGAGTGTACTATCTGTTTGCTGCTGGGAACCTGGATGATACAGTAAATGAAACGAGGATTTGTTCCTGAAAACAGATCCTCAAAATGGGAGTCTGCGATTAGGTTGCTCACATAGTTGATGCGGTCACCGATAATCTCCTTGCCAAGGTGAAATGGATACATAGCATGTGGTGAAATAATAGGGACTCAAATTCTCAACAGCTGTTGCACAGGATGGTGTAGGTGAAGGGCAAGGGAGATCATGTGACTGTGGCATTCACTGTGCTGTCAGGTGATTTAGATTACATAGATTGGGCCACAGGCTGGCTACTTATGAAGCCCCAGAGAGCATAAACAGAAGAAACGACAAATTATCAGTCTTGTGTGCCCAACTCAGAGCAGTGGTGGAAAATCAGATAGCCTCTTTGGAACTGTTTAAAGAATCTTTTACTTTTTTTGTAGCTGCAGGGCCCATATATATCTAACTCAAGGTAGCTTTTAAAGAATCCTCTATCTTCTCTAGCTACAGGGAAAATATGGCTGAAGCTCATCTGTGATGAAACACATATACTGTCTCTGTCCACCTTTCCCCTATTACATAGATGTCCCGCGACTTGCAATCTGATAAAAGAGAAGGTGCATGTGCTGAGGATTCAGGTATACTGGGGATAGCCTCTCAGCTCTGGCACTTACCCCCTATAAGGCATTGGGCACATTGCTTCATTACCCTGAGAGAGAAGAAGCTGCTGCATCAATAAATGCACACCACTCCTTGTTCTGGTATGATAAGGCATAAATAGAAACAGAGTAGACTCCTGAGGTATGTGATGAGGCTCTTTGGGGCAGATACAGAAGATTGAGAACTTTGAACTTCCAAATTCCTCTGATTCTTCACAGCCACATGTGAGGTGGCAACCCTTCCCTTCACATCGTTAGCAAGCCCCAGTAGGAGAATCAGTCCAGACCTCTGGTGTTTGGAGTATTACCATGACCCCTTCTGCATAAACATTCTCCCTTTAAACAGCCTCTGCCTTGCCACTGGGGCTAGTAGAAACCAACTCCCTGACCACATTAGTTTTCTGTGGCTGCAGTAACAACCTATCACAAACTTGGTTTCTTAAAACAACAGAAATTTGTTCTCTCACCATTCTGGAGACTAGAAGTCTGAAATAAGGTGTCAGCAGGGCCACACTCTCTCCAAAGGCTCCAGAGAAGAATCCTTCCTTTCCTCTTCTGGCTGCTGTTGCTCCAGGAATGTGACAGCATAACTTCAGTCTCTCCCTCCATCTTCACACAGTCTTTTCCTCTGTCTCTGATAAGAAGACTGTTGATGGATTTAGGGTGCACCCTAGTAACCCAGATGTTCTCATCTCTAAATCCTTCACTTAATTCTGTCTGCAAAAATGCTTTTTCAAAATACGGTCACATCACAGGTTCTAGGGGACATATCTGTTGTGGGACTGCCATTCAAACTACTACACCGACTATGGAAAATCAAGCGACTGTGTGACCTGAGCTGCCCCTAATGAACTGGGTGTTATCTGACTCACCATCCATAGAATTGGGAATGTGCAACAGCAACCCAAGGGGAAATGGGATATAAAAGACTGGGTTCAACACAAGCAGGTGGCTCACTCTTTCAACACCCACTTTGATGCATTGACTCCTTTATCTCAACTCACATCTACAGCCTGATGTGGAATTCCTTATACCCAGGTGACTGGGGGAGAAAAAACTTGAGCTTGACTTTGATATGTGGTCAAAGCCAGAGGTACATGGCCACTGCATATGATCTCAGTTAGGGTGACTCTGAAAGACCCTCATGAAGGGAAATTATTTCAATTAGCGGAACTTGAAGCAGTATATTTGGGCTTTTTAGTTAGGCTACCAGAAGATGGCTTGAAGTTTATACCTACATCTCTATAGGAAGTGGCTTAACACCTAACCAGCTGGTCAGGAACTCTAAGAGAGCATGATGTGAAGATTAATGACAAGGGGAAATATATGAAGATAGAATAGGAATCGAAACTTCTCAGTGTGCTCTCCCTCATCAAGTTGATCTGGTCACTGCCACTGCTCAGTCTCCAAACTGACAACAGCAGAGACCAATGCTGAACCTCTGATATAGCATCATTCCCTAGAGCCACAACCCTCCACCATATTATTGGACCCCTTCCATCAGGTCATTTTTCCTCACAGAATTTTTCACCCAACTTTTATGCCAGTACCACCATTTCTAGAATTACATGCTTTATTTTTCCCCATTTTGCTTATTGGTGCGGGGGGATGAGTAGTGTTAGGCTTGTGACCAGGCAAAAAACCGGGACTGTAGTTGTTTTTCCCCTCTACCCACATAGGAGCCCCCCCCCCCTGCCCCCATGTTATGTTATATGAAGAACACTGATGGAAGCTTGCATTTTATTTTCATGTGGGAGTATAAGTGGATTCACAGCACCTTAAAGTGATATATCCAGAGATTGCGTGTTTCCTACATTGGGGACAGGTGCTTTTCAACGAAAGGGAAAAAGTAGATGCTGAGGCCTAAAAATGTGCTCGATGTTCTCTGCTCCTCTAGATCTGTTTTGCATCCTCCCCTAGCCAGCACTGTGCATGGAGAGGGTGATCCCGGGGACCCTCTCTCACCTGGCTTCCATGCCCAGTGGCTTTTAGTTGCAATGACAATGGCAGGTGAGAGTGCTGGAGGAAAGAAGGACTAAGCTGGCATTGCCTGGCTTCCTCCTGCCTGGGCCACAGTTTGAAAGTGGCTCCTTTCTTCTTTCTAGGGCCAGGGCAACATTTGCTAGTCCTCTCCCACAGCCACATTTATCTTCAGGTCTCAGCAACCACTCTCTCCCCTTCTGTCTTCAGTCTTGAAGTTAAACAGCCCTTTCATGAACTCACTTTGGTCACCCATTCAAAGAAACCATTTCTACTTCTCCAGGATTTTGACTGGTAGAACACTCAAAGCTGTGTTTTTTCTGTTTATGTTAGGGAATCCCTCCTTCTCCACCTCCATCCTGCTCATGTGCTCATCTGTCAAGATGCTTGTTTCTGGTCATGTGTATATGCTGAGAGAAGGATAGATCTAAGACAGCTTCTCTTCCACGGACTGGAGTCACTTCCATAACAACAACTAGAGGAGGAGAGAGGAATTTCTCTCTGGGGTTAGGAAATGTTGGCCCTTGCCTCATCCATGTGCCAAGGCCTCTGAACTTAGATGGGTGCTTTGTTCACTCTGTTGGCATTATAGTGAACAAAGCAAATTAATTTACCATGCTATTCTAGTGATAGGAAAGACAATAGTCCATTACTAGGCTATACGCTTGCTTTATTCATTCATTCAACAAATATTTAGTGAACACTTTGTTCTGGGCTCTGAAAATATGGAACTGGACAAAACAAATTGTCATGGAGCTTACAATTCCCTTGAATAAGCTCTTGCCTTCTTCTCTATGGTATTATGAGCACTGTAGCAAAAGCTCAATGAATAATTATTAAATGAATTAAGATGAGGATTCGAAAAAAAAGATAAAAATATAGGTATGCCCTAGCTGGTTTGGCTCAGTGCATAGAGCATCAGCCTACAGACTAAAGGGTCTTGGGTTCAATTCTGGTCAAGGGCACATGCCCGGGTTGCGGGCTTGATACCCAGTAGGGGGAATGCAGCAGGCAGCCAATCAGTGATTCTCTCTCATCATTGATGTTTCTACCTCTCTCTTCCTCTCTGAAATCAATAAAATATATATATTAAAATATATAGGTAAGTGATAGTTACACAGCATTTCCCTATTGTTAGCCTAATGCAGTTTAATCTTTAAGTATGAGTGTGATCTTTGCAACACTGACCTTCCCCAAACTATCTAGCCCTTAGAAACTGATGGAAATGAAATGAAGTTTTGCTACATTCCTCTCAGTTTCCTGTCAAATATGTGGAAGTATCATAATAGCAGACTAACTGTTGCTGCTACATAATCTGCCCACTAGCCTCTTCTGGAAAAATCTCACATCCTTTGCCCTACTCTCTTTATCTCTCTGCTGGGGCAAGTTCTGGTGCAGTAACTTGGCTCACTGGCCTTCCACATCTCAGTTGCATCTCAACTCACAGCCTCTGTTCAACAAGACCACCTTCCAATCCCCTTCCTCAGAGGCATCTCTGTAGATTCACTTCCTCTTTTCCTCTGGCTCATGTCTTTTTCTTTTTAACCTCAGCTCCCTTCCTCCACTTTCTAGATTAGTATCTTGATGATTGTCAATCAAGTCTGGCCCATCCTGCTGCTACCATCAGTCTACTGAGAATACTGTGGATGGACCAACAGGTGGTGTGTCAATAGACCCATTTTGTGAAATGGAAATTGGAAGAAACCTAGAACAACAGAGTAGGTGATGGAAAGCGAAGTCATTTATTCCAGATATAGCTCATTCCTGGTAGGTCTCAGCAATGGCATTTCCTCCTTATATTGTTGTTTTTTTAGCACAAGGTCAAATTTAAAAATGTGTGTGCTGACACTCACAGTTGTGCCTTCTCATTGTTGGGTGGCTGGTGTGTGGTCAGGGTTTTTCAGCTCTTTGTAGTTTTGTGTGAAAACTCATTGTGACACAGGGTGGGAGGGAAAAGACCCATAGGGGAAAATTTTTGCTCACAGTAGAGCTGAAATCAAAGGAATGCTTCAGGCTGTGAAAAATGGCTTCCCGTTCCCTGGCTCCAGACTGAGCATTCATGCCTTGGAAAAAGGTAATCTGGAAAAAGTGAGGTGTGGGGAGGATGGGGATTTTCACATTGCAGCGGAGAATATCCATAGCTTCTTTTCAGGTTTAATTGTACGTGGGTGGTGTACAACTATAAGTGCTCATAAATTGCCTACCCCGATATTGAATTGAGCCCCCTCCATATGTGTCTGCATGAGCTGAGCTGAAGCCAGTAGAATGGGCCAAAATACACTAGAACTGCAGCCAAACTGATGACAGAGACTTTGAAAAGTCAGCTTAGAGACCTGTGGACCCAGTTATTGGAGTAATAGATTTTTTTGTCCTGAGCCTCTACACAGATGCTATTTTTTTTTTCCTCTTTGGGGTGGAATATGAAATGAGAATATACTGATGGAGAAACTGACATTCTTCTCTAGTTGAAAAAGAAGCATTTAGTAACTTAGGAAACTATTCAGAAATTTTAGGAAAAACATATCATGTGGCATTTCATAGGATGTTCAAATTGTCTATGTAAGATACTTTAAAAATGCAAACGTTGCTAGACATAGCATTATTAATTTTCAGTACATGGAGAAAAGTTTATTTCTAAACATTACAAAATGGCAATGAGAAAAAAGGACTTTGAACACCCCCTCTACTTACTCCCCACCAAAGGGAAGTAGTAAAATGCTATGAAAATATTTCCCACCACTACCTACTGGTTACCTTTTACAAGTGGCTATTTTGATTGACAGATTGATTAGTGTTCAGTAGAGAAATTTTATTCTTGTGTGTTTTGTGTAAATGTGAGACATTTTTGAGATTGGAAAGGATGAAGGCAATTAAGGAATAATGGCCATTTGAAGGTTGGGCAAAAAAATTAAATAGCTTGGTTATCACTCAGATGTTTTCATTGTGCCTGGTATATGATATTTATCAAATTATACTCTGCTAAGCAAAGTATATTGAGTGACAAGTAAATAAGGAGACTCTTATAAGGAAATAACCAGACTCTGGAGTGGCTAGTTGGTCCTGCAACAAAGATTCTTAAATGAAACAATCTCAACCCTCTGGTCAATGATCAAATTGGGCAGGTAACTAAAGCCACATCAAGGTGATAGAGTGGCCCAGCCTGTTTGGATTCAGTTTAAGAATTCATATATGGGTCTGGAGTGAGAACTCTTTTGGATATGAAATTACTTGATGCCACTTAAAATATCACTGAATTAACTAGTCAGATTTTTTTTATTTTAATGAGCAAAAAGGAAGATACTTTAGAAAACGATAAAATAGTTAAATGAATAAATCATTTAAGAGAACTGAGACTAAGACCCTTCTCTTTGGGGTTTTAGGCATATAACTTGCTAGTAAGAGGGTCCCTTTTCCTTCATCAAGAACAATGGGACCAGGAGACAAGGCATGGCCAGGCACGGTGGCAGCAACAATGTGGCAGCAACAATGAAGGCTATGATATGAGGAAGCTGCGATCTACAACCAGAATATTAACAGGTACTAAGGAGAGTTTGCAAACCACTGTCAGAGGAAGAGAGGAAATGGGAGAAACAAAAGGTTTCAGATGTCCCATTATCATTGCACCCATAGGTATTCGCTAACTATTTGTTGAATGAATGTGAGTAAAACTAAGAGGTGGATTTCGGGGATAAGCAACATCAAAAGTATCCAAATATCTCCTCTTAATGGTTTTGGGGAAGCAGTTGATTTTTTCCCCCAAAGAAGCTAACAAAGATGATACAAAGTCAAATTTCTGGTCTTCTGTTGGGTATAATTGGTGGCAGTAAGGAAATTAGTTAGTAAATGTTCTGGGAGCTGGAGGGTTTTAGGGGGAATAGACCTTAGACAATAAAGTGGTGCACTGTACCGGCAGGGACTGTGGGTCACCAGGGAGTCCCACTGCTGAGCCACACTGCTCCTCGCCCTGTGGAAGCTCTAGGGCCTGAAAAGGACTCCGTAGGAATTGTCCTTCCATCAGTAGGCAATCCAGAGCCTGCTGTGTACTTGCTCCAAGCTGAAAATTTGCTTGGCCTTAGACCATTTTGGAGGAAAAAGTACAACTTGCATTTCCAAAGCATGAAGCATTTTTACTCTTGTGAAAGTGATTCTTTTGCAGAACAAACTGCTTTAGGGTAGTGGTCTGAAATACTAGAAGGAGAATTCTCCTGAATCCCTGGTATGGACATAAATTGTTTTTAGGATAATGTTACTTAAAAATGTATATATAAACATAAAACTAGGAACAAATTCTTTATGCTTATAAATATTATACACCCCTCAACCAAATTTCATTGCAAATTATGTTCAGCCTCATTGAATTTAGCACGTCTGCACTTTGATAGTATGTGTTGTGTGAGGACACAATTTTCCCACTATTTTTCTCTATTTTAACTTCCAATAAACTTTGTACAGTGCACTGTACAGTCATTGTGTCTTGAGTTGGTTTTAATGCATCATTTACAAGTTATATCCACTCCCCTTCATTTCTCATTCATCTATATGGTAATTAATGTTACACATGTTGGATCAAATCTCAGTCTATTGAATAACTTAAGACACTAAAGTCTCATTCTATAAAAATACCTTTTAATTAAAAATGCCCAAAGTAAGTTTTAACTTTCTAGTGGGTAAAATAATTCAGAATGATAAAATGATAGTTTTGGGTAATTATTGTCATTAGGATATCAATTTAACAGCAATCAAATTGCCTTTCTATACTTTGGAGGTTAAATGCTACAACTCAAGTGATTTCTTGTGTGGTTATACATACAACCTAACCACAGGCAACAAGAAAGTGGCAGTATACAGTTCTCAGGTGGCTGAGAATATGATAATATTAATTTAAAAATTTTAAATTTTTACTCAGGGTGTATTTAAAATACAATAAAGTATAGAAAATAATATGACAGACATATAACTTTTAAATAAATTATAAATGATACTATTTTGCAATTATTTGCTTCAGGTATCTTTTTAGTTACTATTTTATTTTTAAAATTTACAGTAAAATATTTTATTTTTGTTGCATAACTCTGAGTTTTAACACATACTTAGATTTGTGTAACCACCACTAGAAAAAACAGTTCCATCACCTCCCCAAATAGCCCCGTGCTGTGCTTTGTAGTTAGATGATGCCCTCTCCCTCCCCCGCCCTCCCCAAACCCAGCCCATCCACTCCTGGATGCTACCGATCTGTTCTCTGTCCTGATAGTTTTACCTTTTGCAGAATGTCATGTGTATGGAATCCTAGAATAGGTGACCTTTGGAGACTCAATTCTTTTACATTATATAATGTATGCTCTATACTAGTATATTAATGCCACTTTTTTTCATTGCCGAGTAGTTGCATTGTGTGAATTTACCATACTTTTTACTTGTTGAAGGACATTTGATTTGGTTTTAGTTTCTAGCAATTACAGATAATACTGTGATAAATGTTTGTGTACAGGTTCTTGTGTGAACATGAATTTGCATTTCCTAGCATAAATTCTATAAGTAAGATTGCTGGGTCATACCATAACTGTGTATTTAACTTTGGAAGAACTAAGTTGATTTCTAGAATGTCTGTACCAGTGTGCATTCCCAATGGCTGCTTCCCTTCCACATTAACATTTAGTATGACAGGTTAAACATTATTTTAGTCATTCTAATAGTAGAAGTATAGGTATGTAACCATTCTAGTAGGTATGTAGAAGCCATTGCTAATTTTGAGCAGAGAAGTGTCTTGATCTGATCACCATTTTAATTGAATGCTTGTTAGTTCAGTAAACTCTAATTACTCAACTAACACAGACTGTAGGAAGGCAAATTAAAAGGAGACCTATTAGAAGGCCATTGAAATAATATCAACAATGGAAATGGTTGTTTAGACCAGGTTATAGTAGTAGAGGTGGTGAGAAGTTATGAGTTTCTTTGATAACCGATTGGATGTGGGATGAAAAAGGAAGAGAGGAGTCAAGGATGACTATAAGGTTTTTGGGCTGAGCAATTAAAAAAAATAGAATTCACATTTACTAAAATATGAGACCATGACAGGAACAGCTTCTGGGGAGAGGTCCAGAACTCAGTCTTGGATATCTGAATTTGAGATAGCTATTAGACATCCAAGTAGACATCAAGTAGGTGGCTGGATATATGTATCTAGAATTCATGTCTGGGCTAGAAATTGAAATTAGGAAGTTATCAATATAGTATTTACAGACATAAGTCTGGATAAAATCTTCAATGGAGTAAGTGTAGATAAAAAGAAAGAAGGTCCATGACTGAGCCCTGAGGAAATCTAACATTCAAGGGGGTGGGGGAGGGGAGATAAAAGGCAACCAGCACAGGATCCTGTGCAAAATGTCTTCCCAATAACTAATGAGACCATGGCAGAAGCTAGGCATATGATATAGGAGTCCATCAAGCTCATTGCAGTACACTGATTGCAATAATTAAAATAGCAATTAGTTAAAAATAAAACATCTGGAACAAATGCGAAACTGGACATAATATTGGGACAACATGTATAAACCAGAAGTGTTTGGGCCAACTACGATGTTTATTCACTCTATCTCTGGGAGATTTCTTCCCATTATCATGGCTTTCAAACTACCATTTATTTGTGGATAAACTCATTATCTTTGACTCTCCTGGAACCTGATTTTCTTTTAGCAGTCATTTTCTGTCTCAGCACAGGCTATACTTTGACATAACTTATTCCTCAAATAAAAACCCCATGGATCACCCCAACCTTCTTCCTCACCTCCTATTATAACCAATCTATCAACATATTCCTTTATTCTTCCTCCTCAATAGCATATGAATCCATCTACTTCTCTTCACTTCCATCACTACCTTCTCAGTCCATATACTCACAGCTCTCACCAGGACTGCTTCATAATCTCATAAATCATATCTCAGCACCACCCTTACTCCCCCTGCAAGCTATTCTCCACACCTGTAACTAAGATGGGTTTTCAAAAATGAAAATGTAGTCATCTTCCCTACTTAAAACTTGCTAGTGGCTTCTCAAACTGAAGCCCAAATTTCTTATGATCTGCAATGAGCTTCTTCATCTAGCTCTGCCTCTCTTCATTTTAATCTCTCACTGACTTCACTGTCATTTTCTATCCTCTAGTCTTTCAATCCTTGTTATGTGCATGTTTGTATAACCCCAAATTATTATATTGAAACCTAACCCAATGGGGTACAATTTGGAGATGGGAACTTTGGGTGGTGATTAGATCATGAGGGTGTTGCTCCCATGATGGAATTAGCTCTCTCTTCCTAACATGTGAGGCCACAGGAAGAAGGTGACCATCTGCAAACCAGAAAAAGTTTTTCACCAGACATTGAATCTGTTGGCCCTTTGATCTTGGGTTTCCCACCCTCCAGCACTGTGAGAAATAAATGTTTGTTGTTTAAGCAGTCTAAACTAACTGAAACAGTTCCTAAGACATGCTATCTCCTTGCTTTTATAGGCCATTATTAATGCTTGAAACACTTTCTCACTCAGTTACTTCTTTGCCACCTAACTCCTACCTTTCCTTAACTTCTCATTTAAGGGTCTCACTCTAAACGTTGTTTCCCTAGGCCAGCCCTCCTCATCTCCTTAGTTCAGGCTATAACTTATTGATTACTTCAGTGCCACCTACTTCCCCTTTTGTAACACTCATCACATGTGAATTAGAGGTCTCTAAAGTGTGGCTGTGAGTAACACAAGGACAAGAACCTTGTCTGTCACTCAGTCTCCAGTCCCTGACTCATACTGTGCTCAATAAATGCGGAGTGACTGAAAAGCCGTTGTCTAACTTTATTTTTCAAAGAATCAGTTGAACTTTAACTATCTTCAAATTTTGTCTTAAAAACTAAATCTCTAAAAAGCATCAAAATATGAAGTCCTAAACTCTTATCATCTGTCTCTTGTATTGGAGTTTCCCTAGAGGAATCTGTATTTCTTGTTGACTGGATGAGGACTTGCCGGTATTCTTGTCCCAGCATTACAAAGGGTTCAGCAATCTGGAGAAAGGAGCTGCACATAGATTAAGAAGTCCAAGGACGAAAGATAGTTTTGAAAGGCATTGGGGGTCAGAGGAGCTTCAGCTAAAGGAGCTAAAAGACTACTCCTTGTCTAAGGACCCCGTGCTATTTATTAACACAATTTATCCTAAGGCAAGGTGGAGATAATACACTTCAAAGGGTAGGGCTTCAAAGGGTAGGGTTTACAGAATAGCCTACAGCTGTTCAGGTGTTTGGCCAACAGGAGGCAATAACATGCAAATTAAAATGCCCTGAGCTGTCTGGCAGCAAGCAATCAGGTTTGGGGGAAGTGTCTTTCCAGCCGTTCCAACAGGTAAACTACATTTGTGGCTCAGCCCTTGTTGAGCTCCCAAGCTTTACCAACCTTTTGATGAAACTCTTGTAATTATGACATGTTGGAATTGGTTCCCGGCAAGGACTGGTCTTTTTAGTCCAACTTCAGTGTGGTCTTCTTCTTCTACCTCGGGGTCTTGATTTCTTTCTTTCTTTCTTTTTTTTCTTCTGGGATCTGGGGTCAGAGTGGTAGGGATTTTTGTGATGGAATATCTGATGTATACCTGTGCCTTTAGGCAAGACTTCATCTGAAATAATTCAGATTAAAGATTTCTAAATTGTTTGTAGAATAGGAAGATATTTTATAATGTTCCCCAACACAGGAGATCCATTTTCATGTATATTTCTCATGAGAATAGATTTCCCAAGATCTGATCTTAATTTTTAGTTCCATTTTTACCCAAATGCATCGTGTCTTATCCCCAGCAAAAGGGGAGAATAGTTGGCTCTTTTCCTCTGTCCAAAGACTCATCCTAGACATGTGAAGAGTTCATAAATCAACCTCCCTAGTTTTTTGGAGGGTAAAGTCAGAAAGGCTCCTCGGGGAATAAGTTCCCTTTCCCAAAGATGGGTTTCTACTGTACTGCCAAACTCTGTACTATTAAAAATGCATCATGCTTAGAGAATTTGAAGTCTTTCCATTTAAAAAATGCATTAAAAAACCAACAGCAATATAACTCCTGGAAGACTAAGAAGTGTTGTTTTCATGGAAAGTTACTTTTCACAGAAAAGATTTTATAGCTATATTATAATTTGTGGTAAACATAGATGTTTCCGAAGGGCTCTGTGATTTAAGACTGCAATAATGGATGAAATTCTGATATTGTGGCGACTCTCCAGTGTGTGAACTTTATTTCCAAGATTCGTTCTAATTCAGCTTCCAGAACTATTTCAATGACTGGTACAGAGTTCTAACTGTAAGGGGGAGGGAAGGAGCAGAGAGAGGCATGCAGGGTGGGAAGGAGAAAGATTTGAAGCCAGATCTATAACTATCTCCTTCTGTTTGTCTGACTCCTTGTCTTTTTTCTCAAATTCGATCAACTTCAACAGGCCCCAGACACCCTGAACACAAGGTAAGGCCTAAACAAAACATTTTCTGTGTCCAAGAAGCTACTAAAATAAGCTCTGCGAGTCATGTAATGGGCATTTAGGGAAACACGAAGTAAACAGGCACATGATGAAAGGCTGATGAGGGCTGTGCTGACGAAAATGTCAAAGAGAAAGGGACATGTTCATCCCAATCAAGATTCAGCTTCAAAGGATGGTCTCCTTTATAAAAATCAGCCAGTGACTTGCTTGGTCCTGGAACTTCTCCCAAAGCCCTTTGGATGCAGCAGCCTGCTGGAGTTGGTATTCCACTACACTTCCCTGGGCTCCAGCTTCTTCATCAATAAAATGAGGAGACTGGACCAGTGCACCTCTCTCTCAACACTT